>NC_091252.1:67052500-68302500 GCF_042477335.2 Ovis canadensis
TCCATGTGGTGTTTCTGCACACCCTACACTCCTAAAGACCCTCAGTAAGTACCCTATCACACCTTTGCATTTTCTCACCTTTGCACTGCCTTTTCTCCCAAACACTGGAGATTCAAAGGTTTCTTCAGTTCTCAGGAGTTATAACGCTTACCCTGACCACTGCTGTGAAAATAAGACCACAGATTTGGAAAGTTTTGAAACACAATTTTTGCCACTACTAAGAGCTCTGCATACATGAAGGATTCACTAGCCAGATTTCTGTACTTGAGTTTTTCACACCTCATTTTAACACCAGCTTGAGATCCTCACCCTTCCACCCCCTCCACACAGAGAAGTCCATTTAGAGATTGTTTGTGGACCTAAAAGGGAGGAAGACCCATGTATGGATCTATAAAAATACACATCTTGTGTATATTTGAACAGTGATTCAAAGATACATTTTGAAAACTAGGGCAGTAAGAATAAACAGAGGTAAACTGTACATCTGAAAGGAGAGGGAGACATACATTTGAAAAGAACTTGAATTGGTATTTCTGTTAGCAGCAATTCTAACCTGCAGAATACCTACATATATTCTTTTGATTATAGAAGTATTAATTTCCCTCACCACTTTTGGCATGTCCACCCCCTCATTTTTACTTTATCATCAAGTTCTTCCCTCAGAATACTGGTTCCCTGCTGGTGGTATCCACTTGCAGCTCTACCATAATTCTCAGACTAGTCTGACCCACTGATAGAGAGCACAGCCCTGGTTTGGAGACTCCTCACACACTGTGCTGTTGTGTCTTCTAAAGATGAGTTTACAGTTCTCTTGTTTCACTCCTTTACATGAGTGTTGTACATTTTTTAACTTATATTTTTAAGTAATACGTGTGTATTTTTTAAATAATACTGAAAAGAAAAAATAATCTCCCTGACCTCTCCTTAAAGGTTGAAATCACTGCTAACAATTTCTGGCGTACCCTGAAAAAAACCTGCATTTGCATTATACCTTTTGTTAGCACAAGACAAATAGTTATGACACTCCAAATGGTTAGAACATTCTGACATTTTATTAAGGTAAAAACTGCCATTTAATTATAGAAATTTTATCTGACATTTCCAGTGCTTAGTGCACAAAGAGGAAGAGATATTCAAGTGTGGATCTTAAATGCTTCAGGATACCAGTCCAGCCTAAAACTAAAGGTGTCTGTCTCCATTCATAGTTATGGAGAAACACTAGCCATTTTCCATGTTGGTTAGAAAAATCAAAATAGAACTTTTAGGAATTTTAGGGAGCTCTGGCAGTCAAGCAGTCTCAGATTATTTGAGGTATCAAAAACCTTGAGGAAATACTTCCCTAGGTGACCCCACACCAGGATATAAAGAGCCCTGTAATAAAACAATCACAACAACAGAAACACATAAAGGCATTAAGTCAAAAGTGCTGAAATCCATCCCTATTTTTCTAGGCAGTTGAAATACTTTGGTATGTATTTGAATCTAATATAAACTTAGCTATATTTATATTTTTAAACAAAGACAACAACACCTCTCTTTTTGACATCCTACAGTTATTATAGGACAAAATAAGATAAGTTTAAAAGTTATTTCAAAGCCAAATACCATTACTGTTCTTGTTGCTATGATTATAGTTACATTTTCCACTTTAATGGTCTTTTTTCATTTCCACAATTGAACTTTTTCCTAAGAAAAAGAAAAATGTTAGTATATCACAAAAACCCTTTTCACATCAGTGGATAATCCCATTCCAAGAGAGACTAAAACCAAAAACAAAAACAAAAAAATACTACAAATAGAACTTATTCTTACCTGACTTCTAGTTGATAAATATATATACAAATCAGGTCAGCTGTTTGTAAACACTTGATGTTAGTGAATGTTCAAAATATTCAGTCACACTTATAAAAACAGTGCTCACCCATTAGTAGCTGATTGCTATAAAAGAATGCATTGGTTCTTAAACAATAACATGTTTTAAACGGATTTTTTATGAGACAGTAAATTCAGTATTTATCCCATCAATTCACACTCAACATGTTTTACTGAATGGCAGGAATAGGTCACACCATAACACATAGAAATAAGGCAATCCAATAAAGCAGTTTGTATCCTCAGCCTTGTCAAAATCATAAAATAATGCCCAAAGCAAAGATTTCTAATGTTAAGGTCTGGCAACTTGTCCATTTCATCATGATTAATAAACCAGCACATGTCTTCATTCAAATTCTGAATCATATGTTGGATAGAATGAGGTAACATTGTAGCATTCTTTTCAATTTTTCAGATTCTCTCTCCTGCACCTTTCTTCATTTTACAGTAATTTACCATAAGAACATCAATCAAGTAATGAACAGCATGCCACCAGAAGTACGCTTCTGGAATGGAAATGTAACAGCATCATTTGAATGGTTGTACAGTCAACTCTCAGTTTCTTTGCCTTTGGGAGACAATATAGATACACAGATGGGTAAAAAGCACTGTGATTTCAAAGCCTCTGTTGACAAACTGATTCATTGTCACCATCATCTTTTTTAAGAAAAATAAAAAAAAATTTCAACAAGCAAGTTAACTATTCTATGCTCTACTCAAAACAATAACCAGGAAATGTCTTAGCCTCTAGAATTTCCTAAATATCCAAGCAAAAAAAGTTCTGGCTCATAATTCCTCCATTCCATTTCCTTGGAAAAGCATTAGCTAAAGCAGTTGACATATTAGACAACGGAGGAATCTTAACCAATCAACCAAATACAAGTTTCTATAATCAAGGAAGCCCAAGAGAAGAAGAGCCAGCATTCAAGTATCCTGAAAACTTGTCAAAATACACCCTTGAGAAAGTAATGCAGCCTTGACTTTGAGACTAGGTATATGCTAAGGGGAGACCTCAGATGTGTCGTTCTCTGAAAAGAGAGAATGGAGAAAGGGAGTGTGAAGCCATATCGGTGCGTGGGAATTAGAAGATAGACGATGATATTTTCTATGCTCTTTCCCCTTACACACATCATACATACACACACTCACACACATACGCATGGTCCAAGGTTGGATGTGCAGAGGGAACAAAAAAGTCCCCAGTATGGGAACCATTCCCATGGCACAAGTTACCATCTTGTGCCCTCTTTCCCACCCCATAAGCAGAAGCTCACTGATGCTGGATTTTCCAGCTGACCACCCAACCCAACCACAGACTAAGCTAGCTGTCCTGTCACATATCTGGGGGACAGGGGGATAAAACCATGGGGTGGGGGAAGGGTGCAAGTAGACCAGGGTGGAAGGAAGAGGAAAAATACCACGATTTTCACACCTCCATCCCCATTAAATGAGCATGGACTTCAGAGGGTCTTCTAACACCTGAAGACCTTATGAAATTACAAAAAGGCATCCTCTTGACAGAACGAGAACAAAAAGCACTCCTGTCTATTTTCTACATGTGGGTAAAGAACTGGCTCAACAAGTGCCAAAGAAAAAGGTCTGGGGAGCGGAGCTTGTGGACGCACCTCACGTCTGGGTGGAGAAGGTTTTCCTTTTTTTCTCATTCTCTGTAGCTGATGAGGAGATTTGGCTTTGCAGCAGGTTTCTGCCTTAGACCCAGAATCCACCTACGGTCTTTATGGAGGTAGACTCTTCCTTCCTAATGGAAAGAGTGGAGGCAAATTCACTATCCTCTTTTTCCAGCTGGGACCTTGTAAGTGTCAGACAAACCAAGGGAAGGGAAGAGAAGGGAGAAATTTGGTACTTGGGCTCTTAATCCTATGATGCTGCCATTTCATAAGCACATCTTCAGAGAAGAAGCATGGGTGGGGAGCTGGATGTGGACCCAGCCTCCAGGAGGGGAACTTTCATGAGAGGAATACTTGACACAGTAATGGATCTAACTTTGTAAGAAATAGGGCAAAAGAGTTGGGAACAAAAGAGATCCAGGCTTAACCAGAATGAAAGAAATGAGATGGATACACATGACTCTCTCCTCTGTTTTTCTAATGTAGCATGAAACTATGGTTTTTTCTCTAGGATTCAGGAACCCGGACGTCAAAGTTCTCTGTGTGTGTCTGTGTCTGTCTGTGTCTGTGTGTGTGTGCATGAACCACACAACAGTCATGGCCCAAGGAGAATGTTCAAGCCTGCTGCTGAAATAAGTCAATGCTTTGGCCTCTTCCAGCAACCACATGAACAAATATGTTCCGAAAGTATTATTGAAATTCATAGCCCCAAGGAGTGTAGGCTTGTGCGGCAAAAGTAATTACAGAACTAATTCCATTGTGTAATTTAAAATGCCTTCAGCTTGGTAACCTATTGACATGGCAAGAAATGCTATCAGTGTAAACAAAAGCCAAGTGTCTTGCTTTCTTGAAATTACTTGGATCAAAATTCTTCCTTCTTTTTTTAAATCACAGGATTTTGCCCATGATGATCAATAAAAAAAAAAAAAAAAGACAGAGCCTGTGCTGTAGCTATACTCAGGATCAATGCAAAATAGGTGTGCAGACTAAAAGGGACAAATAAACAGATACTGTTGGTCAGAGACTACCTTAGATCAGTGGTTCAAAACTGCCTGTGCCTCAGATCACCTGGGGAGCTTTTAAAACTACAGATGCCCATTCTACAGTGCACTCCTGCCCTATCCAGATATCCTGATTTAAATGATGGGCTGAGAACAACACAAGGAATTATATTCAATATCTTGTAACAACCTTATAATGGAAAGGAATCTGAAAAAGAATATATATATATAATCACCTTGCTGTACACCTGAAACTAACACAACATTTAACTTCCATCTTAACATAAAAGTAAGGCAAAAGCAAGTAAAGACACACAGAAAAAAATTTATTATCATCCCGTTCTGTAAAAAGGAATAATTTGTGGAAAACCATAAGGCATGCTTCTGACCCTATGCTGTCAGCATTTTCTCCTTTAAAAAAAAATTGATTGATATTGAAGAATATTTGCTTTATAATATTGTGTTTCAGGCGTACAGCAAAATGAATCAGCTATACATATACATATAACCACTTGTTTTTATATTCCCTTCCCACCTAGGTCACCACAGACCACTGAGTAGAATTTCCTGTGCTATAAATAGGTTCTCATTAGTTATCTATTTTGTACATATATCAATAGTGTGTGGTTTTCCAGGTAGCTCAGCAGTAAAGAATCCACCTGCCAATGCAGGAGATATGGGTTTGATCCCTAGGTTGGAAAGATCCCCTGGAGAAGGAAATGCAACCCACTCCAGTCTTCTTGCCTGGAAAATCCCATGGACAGAGGAGCCTGGCGGGCTATATCCATGGGGTCGCAAAGAGTTGGACACAACTGAGCGACTGAGCATGCATTCATGCATCAGTAGCGTATATATGTCAACCCCGATCTCCCATTGCATCCCATAGCCCCTTCTCTCCTTGATAACCATATCGTGCATGAAATTACGGACATAGACATCCAATGCCCCTCTTCTTAACTAAATAGTAATTAAACTCAGGTACGCTCCCCTTCTTCCCACAGCAGGGACCTCATGTCAACTCCAGGGTTGGTTCTGGATGGCCTATGGGTAATCCCATTCCGCTTGCATCCAGAATGCAAATGGGACTTTCAGTTGGTGAGAAATGAGAGGTTTACAAGGAAGCTTACATGAAAAGTGCCCTGACTCTTGAGAGAGTCATGGGACAGTTGACCTGTTCCTCCTTCCCGGGATTTCTGAAGGAAACACCAGGGGACTGTGTCCTGCAGCCATCTTCCACAAATTATCCATGAGAAATTAACAGTAATCCCCATGAGAGGCACATCCGAGGCACTGAGACAGAATCATGGAGTTTAGAGCCAGAAAACAATATGGAAAAGTTAAGTGAGGGGGTTCCGAATTCAGGGCAAGTTAATAAATACCAGGGTCTGGAGCCTGGTTGCCTGCCCCTCAGGCCAGTTCTCCTCCTGTGCACCTCGTAGCCTCCTCAGCTCAGCTTCTATTCAGCGCTTACTCTGCACCCCTTGGTCAGGCCCACTGCTCTCCTGAGAACTCCTAATTGGTGTTTCCACCATCTGCTAAGAAACACGGCCTTTAACAAACAGCCAGAAAGCCTTTGACGAAGTGTTACACCGAGTCTCACTTTATCCATCAGCAGAAGAGATCAAAGGCTCTAGTGGATGCACGGAGAATACAACTGGCTCGTCGGTCTTGTTAAGCATTCAAACACTTCATGAATTTTCAAGGAAATTAAAAACTGGATTGAGCCCTCAGTCTGTGCATGTTATTGTTGTTTATATCACCAGAAGCTGTTTATCCGTACAAATCAGGAGATTCAAACCAACAAATATAGCCATGGGGAAAGATCAAAACACATGGAGGTGGGAAAGTTGCAAAGCATGCCCTATTATACTTGAATCGATTGCAAAGTTGTTTGGAGCTAGGAAGGAAGCGAGACAGGATCTTTATAGAAGGAACTGTAAAATAGGGAGCAACGCTGGCTGCAGGAGACAAGGCAAATGTTTTAATTGTGTGCAAACTATGTGGGCAAGTAGGAGGGAGCACTTGGATTACCATATGGAAAACTTCCATCTCCCGAAACAAGAATAATGAACACTTATATGGGGCTTATTATGTGCCAGCCTTCGGACTTGATAATAATCTACAATGTTCAGATGATCATCTCTATTTAAGGTACATTTTTAAAGTGTACCTTACACATACACAAACACACACATATATATACCTATATATACTTTATATATAATATATACGTATGCATATATATACCTGTATAGGGCTTTCCTGGTAGCTAACCTGGTAAAGAATCCACCTGCAATGCAGGAGACACTCCTTCGATTCCTGGGTCGGAAGGATCCCATGGAGAAGGGATAGGCTACCCACTCCAGTATTCTTGGGCTTCCCTGGTGGCTTAGATGGTAAAGAATCCTCCTGCAATGCAGGAGACTTGTGTTTAATTCCTGGGTTCGGAAGATCCCCTGGAGGAGGACATGGTAACCTACTCCAGTGTTCTTGCCTGGAGAATCCCCATGAACAGAGGAGCCTGGCGGGCTATAGTCCATGGGGTTACAAAGAGTCAGATATGACTGAGCAACTAAGCACAGAACAGCATATACCTATATATGTACACACACATACACAGATATTTATCCATAAGTATTTGTGCTAAATTTGAAATTCTAGTGTTATTTCCATGTTAAAGAGATACAAAGAAGTTAAGTAACTTGCCTGAGGACACACAGCTAGTGAGTTGCAGAGCGGGCTCTAAGTCTGTGGTCCTGATCATGACACTGTAAGGATACTTCTCACATTGGTACACAATGGAGACCCTTCCTAAACTGGCCCAGATGCCCTGTTTATCCTCACCCCTGGGCTTCTCACTCAGCATGGGACACCGAATTTTGGCCTTTCACGATTGTCTACACTTACTCTGCTTGTCGTTTTCCTGGGGTAAATATCTTCTCCAAGCTTGCCTGGCCAGTTCCTTTTCATCTTTCAGGACCCTTTAAAAAAGTCTCCTTTTCTCGGTAGTCTCTCCCGGTTCCGCCAGTTGAGCCTCCACGTGGGTTCCTGCAGCCTGGCCATCCCCCCTCCAGTTCCAGTTCAGTCGCTCAGTCATGTCCAGCTCTTTGCGACCCCATGAACTGCAGCATGCCAGGCCTCCTTGTCCATCACCAACTCCCGGAGTTCACCCAAATCCATGTCCATTGAGTCGGTGATGCCATCCAGCCATCTCATCCTCTGTCGTCCCCTTCTCCTCCTGCCCCCAACCCCTCCCAGCATCATGGTCTTTTCCAATGAGTCATCTCTTCACATGAGGTGGCCAAAGTACTGGAGTTTCAGCTTCTGCACCAGTCCTTCCCATGAATACCCAGGACAGATCTCCTTTAGGATGGACTGGTTGGACCTCCTTGCAGTCCAAGGGACTCTCAAGAGTCTTCACCAACACCACAGTTCAAAAGCATCAATTCTTTGGCGCTCAGCTTTCTTTATATTCCAACTCTCACATCCATACATGACCACCGGAAAAACCATAGCCTTGACTAGACGGACCTTTGTTGGCAAAATGATGTCTCTGCTTTTCTATATGCTGTCTAGGTTGGTCATAACTTTCCTTCCAAGGAGTAAATGTCTTAATTTCATGGCTACAATCACCATCTGCAGTGATTCTAGAGCCCAGAAAAATAAACCACAGCCTTGTCTAATGCAATGAAACTAAGCCATGCCCTGTGGGGCCACCCAAGATGGGCGGGTCATGGTGGAGAGGTCTGACAGACTGTGGTCCACTGGAGGAGGGAACGGCAGACCACCTCAGTACTCTTGCCTTGAGAAACCCATGAACAGTATGAAAAGGCAAAAAGATATGACACTGGAAGATGAACTCCCCAGGTCGGTAGGTGCCAATATGCTACTGGAGATCAATGGAGAAATAACTCCAAAAAGAATGAAGGGATGGAACCAAAGCAAAAACAACACTTAGGTGTGGATGGGACTGGTGATAGAAGCAAGGTTCAATGCTGTAAAGAGCAATATCGCTTAGGAAGCTGGAATGTTAGGTCCATGAATCAAGGCAAATTGGAGGTGGTCAAATAGGAGATGACAAGAGTGAATGTCAACATTCTAGGAATCAGCAAACTAAAATGGACTGGAATGGGTGAATTTAACTCAAATGACCATTATATCTACTACTGGGGGCAGGAATCCCTCAGAAGAAATGGAGTAGCCATCATGGTCAACAAAAGAGTCTGAAATGCAGTACTTGGATGCAATCTCAAAGATGACAGAATGATCCCTGTTCATTTTCAAGGCAAACCATTCAATATCACAGTAATCCGAGCCTATGTCCCGACCAGTAACACTGAAGAAGCTGAAGTTGAACAGTTCTATGAAGATCTACGAGACCTTCTAGAACTAACACCCAAAAAAGATGTCCTTTTCATTACAGGGGACTGGAATGCAAAAGAAGGAAGTCAAGAAACACCTGGAGTAACAGGCAAATTTGGCCTTGGAGTACAGAATGAAGGAGGCCAAAGGCTAATAGAGTTCTGCCAAGAGAATGCACTGGTCATAGCAAACACCCTCTTCCAACAACACAAAAGAAGACTCTACACATGGACATCACCAGATGGTCAACACCAAAATCAGATTGATTATATTCTTTGCAGCCAAAGATGGAGAAGCTCTATACAGTCAGCAAAAACAAGACCAGGAGCTGACTGTGGCTCAGATCGTGAACTCTTTATTGCCATTCCTCCTGGGAGAGCCCTTATCTTGAAGTGCTGATTTCTTTCTTGGTAAGTCTGTCCCTGAGACCTGATTCTGAGTTATCTGATGGAAAAACTATATCCATCTCTGCATCCCAGCACCTAACCAAACCTCCAAAATAGAGTAGGTACCTAATAACTGATGAATGAAAGAGTGAATGAATGATGCCAATATCTCTAATAGTTGTATGAATTCTTCACCAATGACTAGAATAACAGGCTTTAGGCTGTAGGGGAAGCATACTTTATACTAGGTTCTACTCTGCAGAAGGGAAGCAATTTCAAATATATCTTGGTTGCCCGGTCAGTTCATTTGGTAGCACATGGGACTCTTAACTTCAAATATAGTTTGGAAGTAGATAGGATATAAATTATAGCTCCAAAAATATTCACATATAGAGATGAGTATATGGAACTGACTACACATTAAAAACCAGCAAACAAAAAAACACACACACAAAACCCCACCTTGCAAGTGCTCCATGCATGGGTAGAGTTCAGACTCTCATTGTATCAGATGGGATGCTGGGGGTGTGGGTGCAACCTCTGAATGTCCCTCCACACCTGCAGCTGTAGCTCCAGCCTGGAGCAGCCTCCCCGACCTAAGCTCCTCTCTCTAAAAGCATAGTGTATGTGACATCTGCCTGTGAGCATCCAAACCAGTGGGAGACTACTGGTCAGGGCCGAGAAAGCTTACAGATTCTGCTCACTGGGGTACTGATAATGAGGACTCTGCCCTTGAGTTATTTTAGTGCCTGTTATTGTCCCATACCTGACTGACAACAAAAAAATCAACTCAGTGTCCTAAGGAAGATGAAAATAACTTTTACAGCTTTTTTCCCTGCTGTAAGTTACTCTGGTCTATATGACTTCTGAACTTCCATTTAACTTTGAAAGCATTTGATTCTTCAATTTATGTCTTTTAGTCTTTTATTTTTACGTATCGTATTTATTGGAGTATAGTTGATTCACATTGTTGTGTTAGTTTCAAGTATACAACAAAGTGATTCAGTTATACATATATTGACTCTTTTCTAGATTCTTTTCCCTTATAGGTTATTACAGGCTATTGAACAGAATTCCTTGTGCATTATAGTAGGTCCTTGTTTATTATCTATTTTATATATAGCAGCATGTATATATTAATTCCAAACTCCTAATAAAGAAATAAATTAAGAGTTTGGGACTCTCAGATTTAAACAATATTACAGTGTTTTGTTCTGATCTTTAAATTTAAATGTAGAGGACACATCACAGTTATAAATTGCTTTGACGTAGCTAATGGAGCAAGAATCCCTGAATCCTGCTGCCAGACAGTATCAGATGCGACATGTGAATATTAAAGAAAAAGTGACTTCATTTCACTTAACCCATTACGTCTTGCTTTCCCAAAAATTCATCAACAGGTAAAATATCTTATAATTTGCCTAGAAGATGTTATCTATGTAAATGATATGTCCTCCTTAGACACCTGGCAGCTTCGACAAATGATTCCCGGTGGCCAGGCTGTTTAAGCAGGTGGCTGCTTCAGACTGATGTTCACTGCACAGAATAACTGACAGCAAGTAAACTCTCAAATTCCCTAATATTTGTCCTCATCACTTGATGCCTTTTTTCCTTTAAAGTTCTTTAATCTAAAGTTATCACATTTTTCTTTAAACTAGTATTTTTTCTTTAATCTTAGCATTTTACACACAATGATATATGTTTTCAGTCTGATGGATATAAGGCACTCAATCAGAAACAGACACCAATAAAACACTCAAGAATTTCCGAAATAAGCAAAATGTAATACCCCATCCGGGAGCTACAAGCCACTCAGAGAAACCCAATTTTGAGAACTGCTATTGGATGAAATTTTACATTTTGTGCCAGGAAGTTTTCAAATGGAAACATTTTTCTTCTGTGGGTTCCATGAAGCAGCTGTTCATGCGACGAGAAGGCTATTTAGAAAACCGATGTGAAGCTTTAATTAAAGCCCGTCTGCTGTTTCCCTGTGTCTGACTATTAAACACAGTTTGTGTTATTAACATAATACTCGGAAATGTAATTGCCTTCAGGTTCTGTTTGTAGGGATGCAAGCCTGCTGCTCCTCTACATTTTCTTTTTTATCCTTTTCCAATCTGTCTCCACCTAGATTAAAAGGAAGAATATTCAAATTCACAAATCAATAAGGAAATCAGTGATTATCACATAAAGGATGTTCTGAGGCTCAAACAGACGATGAATGAGTTCAGGGAAAAGTTAAACTGGAGGCTCACCTTGTCCCATAATTATAACGACATTTGGCTGTGTGGCTGGATGGATGTGGGTCAGTGCCATGTTACGCAAAGTGTGCTCTGAGGAAATTCATCTCAATAAGTACTCAGGAAAACAAGAAGGATCTGTTGATGAAACAAGTCTAGTTACATCCTTTCTCTGCTTGACCTCTATAAATGAAAGAATGTACGTTAGCATTTAAATGTTCTGAGGAGTCCTGAATTTTTTTAATCAGCATAATGTATAATCTTGTGTTTCCAAACTTTTGACCATAAAAAACTTGTGCCTCTCACCTATTGTAACTCCAGAGAACTAATGTCATCAAAGACACAACTGGAAAAAGGCGAATCAAAGTGTTAAATGAAAAAAAATTAGAGATTTCCCTGGTGGTCCAGTGGATAAGACTCCACACTCCTAACAGGGGGGCCCGATTCAATCCCTGATCAAGGAACTACATCCCACATGCCACAACTAAAGATCCCACATGCTGCAGTGAAGAGCAAAGATCCCACGTGCTGCAACGAAGACCCAGGACAGCCAAATAAATAAATTTTAAAAAGAAAAAAAATTAAAGAATGCTTTTAAGACCTAAAAAAAATGTAGTTATAGAATACTTCGATGAAGGATGCCTGATAGAAGAAAAAAAATTCACAAAGAAAAAGATCACTTATATTTCATGATATATAAAATTAACGTTTCCATACATCAAAAAATTCTACAAACCAAAGCAAATGATTAGCTAGACATGAATACTGGTAAAATTTGATGTGCTTGCTCAGCCGCTTCAGTTTGTGTCTGATTCTTTGTGACCCATAGACCGTAGCCCACCAAGCTTCCCTGTCCATGGGATTTTTCTGGCAAGAATACTGGAGTGGGTAGCCATTCCCTTCTCCAGGGGATCTTCCTGACCCGGGGATTGAGCCAGGGTCTCCTGCATTGCAGGCAGATTCTTTATCATCTGAGCTATCAGGGAAGGCTCAATTATATATATATACATGAATATAAAAAGACTGAAAGCAAATATATCAACATACAAATAGCGATTTTCTCTGGATGGCATGTCAGGCAATTTTCCTAAATTCTCTCCAGCAAAAAGAAACAATGATCAGTGCTGCCAAATAGAGAGCTGACTCAACCTTTTTTAATTATCCAAAAATTATTTTTAATTAGCACACTAATAACAAACAAGTCATAGTAAAGTAGTATAGTGACCCATCAAATAATTTTTAACTTATTAATTCTATTTATATCCTCAACTATCCTGAATTTGGATTTCCCAGGTGGCTCAGTGGTTAAACATCCACCTGCAATGCAGGAGACATGGTTCAGTCCTTGGGTCAGGAAGATCTCCTGGAGAAGGAAATAACAACCCACTCCAGTATTCTTGCCTGGAGGATGCCATCGACAGAGGAGCCTGGAGGGCTACAGTCCATAGGGTTGCAAAAAATTCAGACACAAGTTAGCAACCTAAACACAACATTCTGAACTTAGATATGAAAACATTAAGATGTTTTGGACAAAGATAAACTATACCCTAGCCCATATACTTTCAACCACAAAGATAGAATAATACTAGTTAACTTTTAGATATTACAGTGGTTTTCTGCTGACAAAAAAATGAAACAATTCAACTCCTAATTAATGCACTTTTTTTCAAAGGAAGGACTTAGAGTATTTTTAACCTTTTTTAGGGTTTGCTCTTCTCAGACATACAAAGAAAAGATAACTTTCACTTCATAGAAAAATTTCAAAGAAGAGCTGAAAACTGATAGCTTTGGGGGAACTTGAATTTCTAAGAAGAAGTGGAGCTATCTGCTTCTGAATCACTCTAGACCTCTACATGCATTTTTCACTAAAACTTCCCCAATGCTCTGATCTAGCCGCTCACTGCTGAGTGTCAATAATTACATTCACTGCCAGAAAACCTGAAAACTGTAACAACCATATTAAAAAGACAGATATTGATCCACTAAAAATATGTACTAAGATTAGGGCACATCTGGAAGTAACCTAAGTGTTTATCAACAGATGAATGGGTAAAGAAGATACGGTACATATACACAATGGAATAGTACTCAGCCATAAAAAACAATGAAAGTTTGTCATTTCCGACAACTTGGAGAGTGTTATGCTAAGTGAAATAACTCAGACAGAGAAAGACCAATACTGTGTGATATCACTTACATGTGGAATCTAAAAAATAAAGATAGTGGATGTAACAAAACAGAGACAGACTCACAGATACAGAGAACAAGATCGTGATTACCAGTGGAGAGAGGGAAAAAGGGGAGGGGCAAGATAGGGGTAGGGAATTAACAGACACAAACTCTTATGTATAAAAATAAGCTACAAAGATATACTGCACAGCACAGGCCTTACATACAATACTCTATAATAACTATATGTGAACAATAACCTTTAAAAATTGTGAATCACTGTGTTGTATAACTGGAATTTATATAATATTATACATCAACTATACCTCAATCAAAACAAAACAACAACAAAAACCTCAGAAAGATGAGGTTGGGAGAGCTTCCAGGTTGGTGAACACACACAGATGTAGAGACAGTGGTTTGTTCAGAGAGAAATGGACAATGCCTGACCTTTCTCCATGACTTTCCCTATGCATATGGCCGTTCTTGAGTTACATCCTTTTATAATAAACTGTTAATCTACTTTAAAAGAAAGACTAGCGCTCATTCTCATTTTCAGGTACAAAATTCATATTCATACTTCATCATTTCTTTCCTGGAATAACTTTTCTAAAAGATGGAAACATTCTTTCAGAGCGTTTTTGTAACACATAATGTAATCCCAATGCTGACTGGCCATTTGCCACACTTGTCATTAACCTGAAAATCAGTTGACAATTGTGTTTACATAGAATTCTTATTACAACCAAGTCATTTTTTAAAGTGATGAGTTTTCCAATCTCATTCTAAAGTTATAAAACAGTTTCAGCCTATTTTAAATTTAGATCGTGTCAACAGATAAGATAAAGGATGGTTATTTACATCACAAAAGGATTCTTCTATTTACCAAAGGATTCATTGCAAGAACATTCCTGTAAAGGATGAGCTCTTCTATTATATTTAAGATGCTTCAGTTTAGAACAATTTAATCTGCCTGTAGTTTCTCAATACTGAAGGTGAAACATGAATATACTTTGTTTCATTACAACAGAACTTTCCAGAGCAAAAAGGCATTCAACTATGATTCAATAAATCGGAAAAAGAGAAAGGAGGCCCAGTCAAGGAGAAATATAGAGAAGAATAAGCAGGAAGGACAGAATAAGTTAGGAAGCATGAAGCTAAGGTCTCTGAAAAATGTTAATTCTCAAATATCCCATTGAACAGTGAAACATTAGAACCACTCCATGGCTTGTTCATATTACATGTGTCTACAATTAATCTCTCCCAGAAAGGTTTCTGAGCTAAAAGTCTCAGCCTAGTTATCAGTCCCTTCCCAGCAATGAGCCCCAAACACAGTAGACTTCAATAAATATTTGCTGAATGAAGGACTTAATAAACGATACCAAACAACACATTGAACCAACTTTCACTGAACTAACCCCACGTTTTGGTAACAGGGATTCACCTGGGAATAGAGTAATAGGTAAGGGATGTCACAGGGATTAAAATCTGTCTTTGTTTAACTTCTCATATGAACAAAACAAAGCATCAAATCACAGCTATTGGCAAAGTGATTATTAATTATTCTCCTGATAAAGTAATGAAACAGTTACCTAGGATCCGTAGTAGTTAAAGCTAATCTAGTTAGCATCCATGACTAGCAATACTACATCTTTACAGATTCCATCCAAAGTCCTGATCAGAAGCCAGGTTGTAGTCACATCCCCCTAGCTCCACACCAACCCTATGACCAGACCAGGACCAAAAGTCCTGCCTCGAGGGGGAGGGTCTCGCCTGCTCACCTGTCCTCTCTCCCTGCAGACAGTGTCCCTGACTCTCCCTTCTATCATTTGCCTGCTTGCTTTTTTGAAAGCAGCAATAAGCTGCCACTTTCAGCTCAAGGATCTTCTGTTTAAACTGGGGAGAAGCTGCAGTTGATGCAGAGAACCTGGAAAGAGACCAACAGAGATTTATGTTCTCGTGTTCAGAAGTCACTGTCCTACCCTAAGCCTGGAAGCTGGTTACCACAGGTACTGTGGCACCTCCATCTTCTGATGCCACAGCCAAATCTCCATAATTATTGGTAATGGAGGATAATCCCAACCGCAATTCCAGCCAGTGGTTACTACCTCATTATCTCCAAATCCTTGGTCAGAGCAGCCCAGCAAAAATAAAGCCAAATTGCAGAGCTACTTCATGGCAATGTCAGCTTATTTGTACTCTTCCAACAAACCCTCCAGCTTTCTATTTTCTCCCGTCATTCACCCACCACTAATTCGGTTTTCCAGGTAGGTGCTTACTAGGCAAATCTGTGGGATTCTTGAGTATGGACAAAAGAGAAGGAACCATAAAGCTGTTCTTGAGAAGCGAACACTGTCTCTGTACTTCAGCCCAGCCTTTATAGCACTGGGTATCCTAAGTTGACTTGGGTCTCTCTCTTCCCTGGACTTCCCTATTGTGCTTTACTGCTAGTTGTACAAACTGTTCACCAGCTGAGAGGGCAGGAGGCCACTTGTGGTTGCCAGCCTCCAAAATGACGCCCAACAATTCCACTAATACATCGCCTGTAATGAGCAGACAGCAGTAACAAAACTTGAAAGGAACCTTGAGTAATCTGTGCTTTTAATAGCTGCAAATGGGCCATTTCTTGAAGAGAAAATTTGCTATGGCCAGTTTTTGTTTTGTTTTTGCTTCCGGAGGATGATTACCAAGAATGACAGGTCCTACTTATTATCTCTGAAGTTATTATTCGCCCCAGCCATTTGTTCTGGTAACACGGAATCACTCACAGCGCTGTCCCAGTCATCTCCAGCACGGAGATAATGAATTACTCCCTGGGCCCTGTCTCCATGTCAGTCATCAGACTTCTTTATTCTTTTGTGTTTGGTTCATTGTTCATCTCTCCAGTCACAGCTGCCAGTTCAGTCTGAGCCCTTATTACCCCTCTCTGCTGATTTCCACAGCTTTCTAACTAATTCTCATTCATCTTGTCCCCTTTTTGTCTCCATATCACATCGTATCATCCTAGTCCTTAAAAACTGCAGTGCTAAAGATACAGAAATAGTTTTGTAAATTTGGAAAAAAATATTTCTGTCATAATATTCATTGAAAAAGGCTTGAATAAGTGCTGAAGCCTCTATCCTCAAAATCCACTTCAAATCCTAGTTCTTCCTGTCACCCCAACTTTGCCGTACTCTAGACCAAGTCACCTTAACAATGTCAAAATTTTTCTTATTGTTCTCTGTACATAGGCTACAAAGATCACACATGAATTTTCTAATCAGAACAAACAATTGGTATTATTTTTCAACTACGGCACAGTGAGTAAACACTAACAATCATAGTCTGACACTTAAACTCCTCAAAAATCCAGACTTAACTCTCAGTTTTTCCCTCAGAGTACATTTCAGGCCTCTTCAACATCACCTCAGAGCTGGCTGCCTCGGGAAGCAATAGTAGCCCAGCGTCATGGAAACTGACCATCTATGCTAAGATGTCCCAGGAAGAAAATATCCCCAAGAAACCTGCCTGGCTACCCTAAAACTGCATTCCTCAAGCACCACGCCTTAGCTATGGAAATGCACAACCCTGGCTGTCAGCAATGGCTAAGAGCTGAGAGAAACACCAGTCACAGGCTGATTCTCATAAAACCTTACAGGAGAGACCCGTACAGTCAGCACACACAGCAAAACCAGCAGCATTCTGTGAACTGATCACAGTGCAGATGACCAAGGGAGGGAGGGTCATGTCAGATCTATGGAAGCATAACTACCCCCCACCGTCCTATCCCAGGCCCAGCCTGTAAACACACAGACACCGCACACTGGGACCAGATCATCACCCTTGGTGTTGTATGCATGAATGCTAAGTCACTTCAGCCATATCCTACTCTTTCTGTAGGACTCTAGTGGACTGTAGCCCACTAGGCTCCTCTGTCCGTGGGATTCTCCAGGTAAGAATACTGGAGTGGGCTGTTGTTTCCTCCTCCAGGGGATCTTCCTGACCCAGGGATCGAACCTGCATCTCTCATGTCTCCTGATTGACAGGTGGGTTCTTTACCACTAGCGCCATCTGGGAAGCCCCCTGGTGTTGTATGATGCCAACACAATTACTAACAGAGAGTGGACCCAATGAACATCCAGCAACAACTCTAGGCTTGCATAGGTTATCCCCACCTGGTGCCATGTCCCTCCTGAGCCTCAGAGGTCCCAGCTGCTCCATGGGTCAAATTAACCAGCCCTCGGCCCAGCCCCAGGGCTGATCTAACCAGAAACACCAGAGAGGCATCAGCTTAAAGAAAATACTTCAAAGTTTAAGAAACTGGAGAGATCGTGAATTCTATGCATAGGTGGAGATTAGGATGAAAGGCAAGAAAAACTATAGCTACCAAGGGATTAAAAGGAGGGAAAATATGACAACCACAAAGTGCTGATTTGCCCTGAGAATGATGTGACGAAAGGGACATTGGCAACACTTCATGCTGAGGCAGGCCAGCTTGCTGATTTGGAGGTTAGTCACTCATGGTCTCATAGAGAGGGAAGATCCAATCAAGGGTTCCTTGTCTTGTCTGACAGTAAAAACAAGAATACGACAGCCGCATGAAACAAATAGCTCCTGAGATTGCTGTCCAGGGACTGAGAGCTAAAAAAGCAATTGCCCTGGCTCTGCCGGACTCCAGTGGGAGTTTCTGGTCAAAACTATTGTGCTTCTGAATCTTTAAAGACACGGTTTCACCTTAAAATTTGGTGATACGTGTAGTGAGCTTTATCGTTGTTTCCCCAGTGAACAATGTGGTAAGAAGTACTTGCACACTTGCTCAGTCATGTCTGACTCTTTGTGACCCTGTAGACTATAGCCCACCAGGCTCCTTGGTCCATGGGTTTTTTCAGGCAAGAATACTGGAGTGGGTTGCCACTTCCTCCTCTAAGGGATCTTCCCCAACCAGGGATCGAATCCGCGTCTCCTGTGTCTCCTGCATTGGCAGGCGTATTCTTTACTGCTAGGAAGCCCCATAGCAAGAAGAATAATTTCTTAAATAGATTATATGCTTTATGCAGGGGAGGCTCTTCTTTAACAAAAAGCCCCACGGAAGTAAACTTACTTCTCATAGCTGGGAAGAGGAGTTCAGAAGTGGTATATGGTGCTGCAATGAAACGTCCAGGTTCCAGAGGCTGAGTGGAGGGTTCAAATCCCAGCTACACCACTTACCTGAGATGTGACTTTATACAAGTCATTCAGCCTCTACAATGCCAAGTTCCTCCGGTATAAAGCTATCACAATAATGATTTTAGTTACAGTGTTGGTATTTACAAAATTCTCATGTGAAATAAGAAAGAAAAATAAACTCATAAACTAATCCATACAATTCACAGAGTTCAGCGCCCTGGCACATCCTAAGCACACAATAAATACTGTCAGTTACCATCATTTTTGTCTGTTTAACTAAGAGCTTACTGACCCCAGGAGGATCCCAGAAGGTCAAGGTTAAAGGAGTTGAAGGGATCTTCTCTCTAGTCCAAACCTGGCTCCTCCATCACTGATTCCCATAATTTTACAAAGCAAGAAAACGAACAGGTTAATGCAAAGTCTGTTTTTCTCAATAAATGTCTATCTTTTGCTTTCTCTTTGTAAGGCGTTAGACACGGGTTATCTTCTGATCGGAGTTCCCTAGGATGCTGGCGCTTACTTTTTAGTGCCACCTAGTGGCCAGGTTTGATGGTGCGGTAATGCTTCCCTGTCACCCCCAATTTAGTAGAAGCTGAGGTCTAGTTGAAAGTGAAGAGGAACTAAAAAGCCTCTTGATGAAAGTGAAAGAGGAGAGTGAAAAAGTTGGCTTAAAGCTCAACATTCAGAAAACGAGGATCATGGCATCCGGTCCCATCACTTCATGGGATATAGATGGGGAAACAGTGGAAACAGTGTCAGACTTTATTTTGGGGGGCTCCAAAATCACTGCAGATGGTGACTGCAGCCATGAAATTAAAAGACGCTTACTCCTTGGAAGAAAAGTTATGACCAACCTAGATAGCATATTCAAAAGCAGAGACATTACTTTGCCGACTAAGGTCCGTCTAGTCAAGGCTATGGTTTTTCCAGTAGTCATATATGGATGTGAGAGTTGGACTGTGAAGAAGGCTGAGTGCCGAAGAATTGATGCTTTTGAACTGTGGTGTTGGAGAAGACTCTTGAGAGTCCCTTGGACTGCAAGGAGATCCAACCAGTCCATACTGAAGGAGATCAACCCTGAGATTTCTTTGGAAGGAATGATGCTAAAGCTGAAACTCCAGTACTTTGGCCACCACATGCGAAGAGTTGACTCATTGGAAAAGACTTTGATGCTGGGAGGGATTGGGGGCAGGAGGAGAAGGGGACGACAGAGGATGAGATGGCTGGATGGCATCACTGACTCGATGGACTCGAGTCTGAGTGAACTCCGGGAATTGGTGATGGACAGGGAGGCCTGGTGTGCTGCAATTCACGGGGTCACAAAGAGTCGGACACGACTGAGCCACTGAACTGAACTGAACTGACGTCTAGTTTAACTAGCCTTTAAGAGTTTTTCAATTTTTATCAAATTAACTCATCTAGAGCCACACAACCTGGAATGTGAAGTCAAGTGGGCCTTAGAAAGCATCACTATGAACAAAGCTAGTGGAGGTGATGGAATTCCAGTGGAGCTATTTCAAATCCTGAAAGATGATGCAGTGAAAGTGCTGCACTCAATATGCCAGCAAATTTGGAAAACTCAACAGTGGCCACAAGACTGGAAAAGGTCAGTTTTCATTTCAATTCCAAAGAAAGCCAATGCCAAAGAATGCTCAAACTACTGAACAATTGCACTCATCTCACATGCTAGTAAAGTAATGCTCAAAATTCTCCAAGCCAGGCTTCAACAATATGTGAACCGTGAACTTCCTGATGTTCAAGCTGGTTTTAGAAAAGGCAGAGGAACCAGAGATCAAATTGCCAACATACACTGGATCATGGAAAAAGCAAGAGAGGTCCAGAAAAACATTTATTTCTGCTTTATTGACTATGCCAAAGCTTTTGACTGTGTGGATCACAAGAAACTGCGGAAAATTCTGAAAGAGATGGGAATACCAGACCACCTAACCCGCCTGTTGAGAAATCTGTATGCAGGTCAGGAAGCAACAGTTAGAACTGGACATGGAACAACAGACTGGTTCCAGATAGAAAAAGGAGTGCATCAAGGCTGTATATTGTCACCCTGCTTATTTAACTTATATGCAGAGTACATCATGAGAAACGCTGGACTGGAAGAAACACAAGCTGGAATCAAGATTGCCAGGAGAAATATCAATAACCTCAGATATGCAGATGACACCACTCTTATGGCAGAAAGTGAAGAGGAACTAAAAAGTCTCTTGATGAAAGTGAAAGAGGAAAGTGAAAAAGTTGGCTTAAAGCTCAACATTCAGAAAACGAGGATCATGGCATCTGGTCCCATCACTTCATGGGAAATAGATGGGGAAACAGTGGAAACAGTGTCAGACTTTATTTTTCTGGGCTCCAAAATCACTGCAGATGGTGACTGCAGCCATGAAATTAAAAGACGCTTACTCCTTGGAAGAAAAGTTATGACCAACCTAGATAGCATATTCAAAAGCAGAGACATTACTTTGCCGACTAAGGTCCGTCAAGGCTATGGTTTTTCCAGTAGGCATGTATGGATGTGAGAGTTGGACTGTGAAGAAGGCTGAGTGCCGAAGAATGGATGCTTTTGAACTGTGGTGTTGGAGAAGACTCTTGAGAGTCCCTTGGACTGCAAGGAGATCCAACCAGTCCATTCTGAAGGAGATCAGCCCTGGGACTTCTTTGGAAGGAATGATGCTAAAGCTGAAACTCCAGTACTTTGGCCACATCACGCGAAGAGTTGACTCATTGGAAAAGACTTTGATGCTGGGAGGGATTGGGGGCAGGAGGAGAAGGGGACAACAGAGGATGAGATGGCTGGATGGCATCATGGACTCGATGGACGTGAGTCTGAGTGAACTCCGGGAGATGGTGATGGACAGGGAGGCCTGGTGTGCTGCGATACATGGGATCACAAAGAGTCGGACATGACTGAGCCACCGAACTGAACTGAACTGAACTGAACCCTGGGTTGAGCAAAGAAGCAAAAGTTATCAGGGGCTCCACTGTCATTGCAGTTCAGCCGCTAAGTCGTGTCCAGTTCTTGCAACCCCATTGAGTGCAGCCCGTCTAGCTCCACTATCCAGGTGATTTCCTAGGCAAGAATACTCAAGTGGGGTGCCATTCCCTTTTCCAAGGGAATCTTCCTGACCGGGGGATAGAATTCACATCTCGTGCATTGGCAAACGGGTTCTTTACTGCTGAGCCACCAGGGAAGCCCCCGTGGTTCCACAGAACACTGGAGAAAAAGAAAACCACTAGTGAAGAAAGACAAGGATTGGAGTTGATGAGCTTTAGCCACTCTTTTGGTGCCTTCAAATCACTTGGTAATTTCTAAGTTTTAAGAAACGCATGTCCAGCCTCCTAGGCATGCCGGAGCCATTCTTAGGACAGGCAAGCATAAGCACATGACACAGACTTTTGTGTTAATGTTGAATGGTCACATTGCTATTAACAGTACTTGGCTGGAAATTAACACAAAAGCTGGACATAGCTCTCAAAGAAAGAACTCTTTTTTTTTTTAGAGTATAAATATGAAATTTTAGCCCCCAAATTGCGATTTTATTACTAACATTTTTAGGATTCCAATTTTTAAAACACAAGAACACAATTTTTTAATATTGCCATTTGTCAACTATCTGCGCTACAGCTGCAGTGCTGTGGTGAACAATCACTTTGCCTTATCTAATATTTTAAACCTTTTAACAAACAGCAGGATGTAACACAGGAAAATTATTTTCAGAAGCATATTCTGTATAAGGGACTTTTTTACCTTTGTATTCATAGACCTGGAAAACGTAAAAAAAAAAAAAACCCTTCAATGTCAATTACTAAAAATGATTGGCAGTTTAAACTCCAGAGAAATCAATTCACTGACTTTTTGTTTAAATTTCTATACTCTGTAGAATGAAAAGTGTAAAAACAAATGGCTTTATCAAGCACTTTTTGGTAAAGTCTATGTTTTAAGGCTTGATTCATGAGCATATTATATGCTTCAGGTACATACACAGGCTTTCCCTAGTACTTTCTCCTTTTCTTCACACTCTTTAAATTTACTCTGTCTGGATGAGTCATCCTGGATGTTGTTGTACATAATTTTGGAGTGTTTGTTCCTCCTTGCAAAATTTTGAGGTGACAATATTGACATTCTCCTTTTTAAAATTCTTCCTCTCAGAATGAAAACTTCCCAAGAGGATTGTTTTTCTTAAAAGATGCAGGCCTCAATAGAATTAAATGGCTAAAAATTCCACATATTATCTAAAGATTATACTATTAAAATAAGAACTGCAGCATAAGAAACAAAGCATTGAAGAGTAGAATCATGATAGAATCTAAATTCTTTATTCCATGTTAGGTCATTATTGAAAATTCTACAAGTGGTTTTTTATTCAGAAGGTAAATAATAACTTTTTAAAAGTTATTTAGCTAATGAATCCAGTTAATTCATATCAACTATCTAGTTCCCTATTTATTTAACCCTTTTAAAGTCCATAATAACAATTTTTTGTACATAAAGCTAACAACTCTAGCAATCACCATTAATTTAAAGCATTTTAGTCTTGTAATAATATTTCATTCAACTGATAGAATTTAAACATATGACTGATGAGGAAACTTTCACTTCAACTTACATTGGGAATGCTTACTTTGTGTGAAAATGAATATTCAGATATTGACAGTGAATCCAAATGACAAAATTTGTTCACATTACTGATGTTGACATATTAATTAGATACAAGGAAAACTCTGTAATGACAATTTGCTGATCAAAAGTTCAAGGATGCTGCAAATGACACTGAAAGGAAGATTTAGCTACTTAGCTTTCCAAAGGTCAAAGTCAAAGCAGAGTTATAAACTTGGGCCAAATCCAAGCCCCAAACTCAGCTTTAATGCAACTGTTATTTTTTGTAGTCTTAGAGTGTGCTCCAGGAAAAAGTGTCAGGAATGGAGCTGACCTTGGACTAGTTACACAAACTCTCAGATTTCAGTTTCCTCATGAATAAAACTGGAACAATAAAAGGGAAAGATTGAATAAGGCTCTACAGATGAAACACTTAGCATGGGGCCTGTCCTATAGTACGCATAAATCCTGTGTGTGCTGGGCTTAGTTACTCAGTCGTGTTCAACTCTTTGCGACCCCATAGACTGTAGCCCACCAGGCTCCTCTGTCCATGGGGATTCTCCAGGCAAGAATACTGGAGTGGGTTGCTATGCCCCCCTACAGGGATCTTCCCAACCGAGGGATCGAACCCAGGTCTCCCGCACTGCAGACAGATTGTTGACCTTCTGAGCCACCAGGGAAGTCCAAATCCTAGTTACTGTAATTTTTGTAGTTAATCATGCTCACCATCATTAATATTAGGATCATAATACCTACTTTGAGAGTTGTGAAATTAGAGGTTAGCTATAAATAGCACTTGACCCATTTTATGTTCATTTTATAAAAGGTATTTGATATTACCGAGGCACACACTGAACTTTGAAAAATGCTATAAATTGAAACATAATTGTGAATTCAGAGCAAATGCAACTAACAGGTGTATACTCAGCTGAAATGAACATCATTCGTTTTTAATGACCCAGTGTCACCTCCTTCCTCTGTATAGAGAATTCTGCACCTTAAGAGTCCCAGATAAAGTAGGTCCTGTCTCTTTTTATGGAAGCTGAAAACACTAGAAAGCTGCGTTCACAGAGTTCCTGGAAGCCAATCAAATGCATCTGGAGAGAGTGATGTAATGAAACCAGAACAGGAAATCGAGCTGAGAGCCGTGGAAGAAGCGTCAGCATCCATTTTCCCGGTGCAGCAGTACTGTCACTTCAAGCTCCGGTGACCAGTGTCCAGCAGCAGTGGCTTCACTTGTCCTTGCCAGAGTGGAACTGTGACAATACTGCTGTGGCTCTGACGTGCAGCCTCCTTGACCGTGGCTGTTTTCCAAACCTCATGCTCCAACCTTCTCAACAATTCTGTGAGGGTACCTGGTACTCTTTCCATAAACTGCTATTTTGCTTAAAATAAGCAGAGTCCGTTTCTGTTGGCTGCCAACTCAGACCGATTCAGAAACTGGTGATGGACAGTGGGGTACTGGAGGCAGTAGACGCCCGAATGTGGTGCCGGCTGAGTGGAGGTAGGGGATGCACTCATGTGAAGAGGGGTGGTGTTAGGTGTGCACCAAGCTCCTCCGTCCATGGGATTTTCCAGGCAAGAGTACTGGAGTGGGTTGCCATTTCCTTCTCCAGGGAAACCTCCCGACCCAGGGATCGAACCCAGGTCTCCCGCATTGTAGACAGACGCTTTACCGTTTGAGCCACCAGGGAAGTCGATCCTGCATTGGTAGGTGGATTCTTTACCACTGCGTCAACTGGGAAGACCCAAATATGCTTGGGGTGAACGAAAAATCTGAACTCTATTAGGAAATGTCATGGAGGGATTAGCTGCCAAGCAGACAAATAACAATGACCTCCACACCCCTTTGACTACATAACACCTAACACCACCCTTCTTCACATGAGTGCACCCCCTACCTCCACTCAGCCAGCACCGCATTTGGGAGTCTACTGCAGGAGACAAGAGATGAGGATTCATACCTGGGTCAGGAAGATCCCCTGGAGTAGGGAATGGCAACCTACTGCAGTATTCATGCCTGGAAAACCCCATACAGAGGAGCCTGGCGGGCTACATCCAGGGGGTTGCAAGAGTCGGACACGACTGAGCACAGCACAGCAGTAGTGAGAATATTTGAACCAGTCTCAGTGAACGCGCATCAAGCTTATCAATGGATGGTTCATGAACCCAGAGCATAGCGTTTCCCCTGGTAAGTGCTGCTATTGGCCCAGGGATGGGCACCTGTCCTAAGCGGACCCAGTCAAGTGAAGGGAAAGTCTGTATAACCCAAGTGGGATAGGTTCATTCTCCTTCCTAACCACCTACCTACTCCTCCTTCAATCCACCATATTCCTTCAGTTAAGAACTATGTCTTGTAGCTTTGAGAGAAGTCCACTTATAAACCTATGGAGAAAGACTGAGTGGAGGAAAGAGCAGAGTTGATCCGGAGCCATGATCGTACTGTCTCTGAGGCTTACATCATCTCTAGTCTTCCTGTTACTTGAGATAATATGTTTTCTTACTGTCTAAGACAGTTCAGATTGAAGTACCTCTTAGTTTCAATCAAAAGTGTCCTGATGCAGAAAACCACAAAATTCTGCAAAGCAATTATCCTTCAATTAAAAAATATATATAAATGAAGTGGCAAAAAAAGTTTCCTGATGCACCAACCACGTATAAATTCAAAGATTTCAGCGGGAACTTCTTTGCCTCAAAGTCGGACACTACTGAGCAACCACACAACTGGATAAGAGAGGGTTAAGCCAGTACAAAGGGCACCCAGCTGCTCAACCTGAGCTGTGATCCAGAGGTCAGCTGAAGCAAGCCCTTGGATAGTTCACTGACAAACAGGATTTAGGGCCATAATTTCTTTTTTGTTGTTGAGATGTTTTTAAATTTTTTTCTTTTTAAAAAATTTAATTGGAGGATAGTTACAAAATTGTGATTTTTTTTTTTTTTTTTGCCATACATCAACGTGAATCTACCACAGGTATAGATGTGTTCCCCTCATCCTAAACCCCCCTCCCAGCCCTTCCCCACCCTATCACTCTGGGTTATCCCAGAGCACCGGCTTTGGGTGCCCTGCTTCATTCATCAAACTTGTGCTGTTCATCCATTTTACATATGGCAATGGACATGTTTCATTGCTATTCTCTCAAATCATCCCACCCTCATGCTCTCCCACTGAGTCCCAAAGTCTGTTCTTTACATCTGTGTCTCCTTTGCTTCCCTGCATATAGGATCATCAGTACCGTCTTTTCATATTTCTGCTGTCGTAACTTTATATGTGGGAAAAGGCATTGCTTCTCCATGCTCAGTACTGCTGTAAAACTGACTTTTTAAATGAATCTGTATTTGTCAAAAAGAATCCATTTTTGATAAAATATATTACTTAAATAATAATATAAGTTGGAATAGTTTCCAAGGGATGCTGTAACAAAGTACTGCAAATTGGGTGGCTTAAAACAAGGGAAATTTAATCTTTTACTATCTTGACAATCAGAAGTCCAAACTCAACATGTCAGCAGGGCTGTGATGTTTTCGCGGGCTCTAGAGGAAGATTCCTCCCTGCCTCTGCCAGCTTCTGATGGTTACCAGAATCCTTGGGTTGCAGAGACATCACTCCAACCCCTGTCTCCATCTTCACATGACCTTCTCCTCTCCATGTGTCTGTGTCCATATCTTGATCTTATTTTAAGGACATCACGTGCACAGTTTCTGGGGGTTAGGCTGTCTTATAGACCACACATCTGGGCAGCATTTCTCTGAGAACACAGCCCCGTTCAAGTCCTCAGTGTCTTTAACTGGAACCTAATTCTGTTATCTCAAGCTAAAATCCACCACCCTTGTACTCTGATGGGACTTCCATTGATCTGGGCACTACTTCCCAGTTCTTGGTTTTAGCCTCTCATTTCTTCAGTCCTCCAGTATCCCTCCCCACAGGGAAACAAAGACCTTTGACTCTGAGACTTAAATTAATTATAGAAGTAATTATTACTTGTCATCCCTCATGAGAGCCTGATCTGCAATTGATTACATGGCAAAAAGAGGCAAGGTAGATTTTAAAAAGACTAATCTTCTATTGAAAGTGACAATTAAAATGGTCACTATTTAAAATTGAGCAAGAAATGCTAGGGAGGAAAAAAGTAAATCTTTTAAAAAGTTTCATGAAATCTTGAGGAGCTCTGAGTATTAGGAAATTTTCCTGTCTCATTTGTTGAAGTAATAAAGCGTAAAGAAATGGTAAATCTGATTAGCCATGCTTGTCTAATATCAGTCTACAGTCTAAAAGGAGAGAAAGAATATCCAAAACTTCAATCACTGTTTTCTGTGTTTACTCAGTTTTTTAAAAGAGTTCTCCAAGGCTATTCAGCAAACAATGGTGGTCAGGTACTCACAAAAATTATTCAGAAACCCATGGGCTGGTGACTAAGGTATGCATTTTTTAGTATTGTTGAAAGTCATTATCTCTTCACAGTGTTAAGTTCAGATGCTTCTTGGTTGTTTGTGAACCACCCTGGTTTTCACAGACCAATGGGGGAATGCAGAAACTGTTTCCATGGTGATGAGACTTTCCTCCTAGCAACTATCCCTCCCCTACCTCCCATCTTTCTCCACCATCAGGAGTTTAGATAGGATTTCTACAAAGAACCAGGATGGTTATGCAGCAAGAATTCTGTGGTTTTTCCAAGTGCAGCTACTGTAGGTCTCTAAGTAGTGGGTGAATCTTCCCTCCCCACCTGTGGAGATGGTCACAGAGCCATTAAAATCCAATCAAAATCTTCTCACATTCAAAATCATCCCATCAATAACATTTTATTTAACATCTCAGGATATGAGAGACCATTCCCTAGATCAGGGGTTGCCAGCTATAGCCAGAGGCCAAATCCAGCCTGCCATGTGTGTTTAGAACTAAAGTTGTTACTGGAGGCAGCCACTCATTTGTTTGTTTATCACCTATGGCTGTTTCCAAGTCCTAGTGGCAGGTGAGTAGTGGACAGCAGTGACAAAGACAGGATGGCCCATAAGCCTAAAAAACATTTTCTATCTGGCCCTCCCCAGGAAAGGTTTGTTAATTCTTGCCCTAGATGATGTGGAACCAAAATCTAGTAAGGAAGATCGCAAAGCACAGAAATGAGTACAGTGTGCTTCAGTAAAGATAAATGACTAAAGGAAAGCTGTTAAGAATTCCTGTGTACCACCAAGGATGTGAGTGTTCTGAGAAAAATTCCCTAGTAGAAGTGAGACTGAAAAGATACACAATTTTGGGGTGGGAGGGAAAAGGCATGATAGATAAGGAGTGGAGAGCAAGCAGAGGATGGTAAAGAGATGCCAGCCAGTATCCTGACACCTGGGAAACCAATGGACACTGGACAGGACCATGCGTACAGGAAGGGCTGCTCCCACTTGAAGCATAAGTTCACAATGGCAGGAGAGAGCTTGTGAAAAGCAGGAAGTGAAGCCAAAAGTATACAGGCTCCTTAAAGTCAAACAAAGGAACTGGTTTTATTCTGTAAGGAATAAGGACCCACTAAACGGAAAACTGATCTGATGGAAAATTTATTAAATACAAATTCAAGGCAGGGAGGGCTGGGAGGGATGCTCTAGAGGGAGGGGATATATGTATACTTATAGCTGATTCCCATGATTGTACAGCAGAAACTAACATAAAATTGTAAAGCAACTATTCTCCAATTAAAATAAATTTTTTAAAAAAGCAAATTCAAAAAATCAGATGAGTATTCAAAAATCCTCACAGCTAGAGGAAATAGAGGGAGAGAAGACCTACTTAATATTTGTCATCTATATCATGTTTATTCTGAGTCAGACACTATTCTAAGTGCTTCACTGATATTAACTCACTTACTCCTCCTGTCACCATAGGAGATAAACACTGTCATGATTGCCACTTTATAAATGAGAAATCTGTGGCTCATTTGCTCAAAGTCCTGCACTGAAATCTTCAGAGTCAGGATCTGAATCCAGGATATCCGGTTTCCAGAGTCAGACTTCTGTAATCAGTTACAAGTTCATTACAAGAGTGTAAGAATGAGATGACAAGCATTTAATTAGACTTACTGCAACAGCATATGCTAGGTGCTCCACAATTATATGCAATGAGTAAATGATGAATGAAAGAAGAGGAGGAAAAGAAATAATAGGTACAAAGATCATTGGGGTGGGGGAAGTGGGAAATCAATGGCATTCAAAGTCTAATACAAAAAAAATTTGAAGGAGACATCAGAGATCCTTCTCAGTTCCCTTAAGGATGGCCAAATGAATGATGGAAATGACGCAAAAACTAGAACAGAAAGTCAGCTCTAGGATGAAGTGGCAAATTCAATCTGAGATAAACAGCTGATGGATTGGATGAGATGGCAGAGCATCCAAGTGGCAATGCCAGCAAGCCCTCGGAGGTGTAACACCCAAAGCCAGGAGAAAGCCCAACTCAGAACAAAGCTTGGTGGTTGGGCAGCACAGCAGTAATGGAGGAGACGGGATATCTCTTTCACACAGATGGGGAAAAATGAAGTGATCTTCACTCGTGACATGCACAATAAATAAGACAAAGAAAACCATTAGATGATGGCAAGGTGCAAAATTGGCTTAGTGAGAAGAACATGAAGTGAAAAGAACTGGCTCTATAGGAAATTGAGAAACAGGAGAATATCTATCATTTAGTGTCTCCTGCAAGCCAGACTTCTGACACTTTCTTCAGCAGTCACAGTGAGGCTGAAATGAGTGGTGGTGTAACTCTTCTTGAAAGCAGGGGAACCAGAGTTAGAGGGGAGAGATGACTTACAGGACTCAAGCCAGGGTGTAAGCCCCAGTCTGCCACCCCAAAGCCCTCACTCACTGCCAAAGGGTGCTCGTGTGTGTTTCCCAGTTTCCTCAGATGCTCAGCATCATCCGGTACTCCACTCTGCATGACCCTGCAGACTGTTCCGTGATCCTTGCATCACGCGAGAGGATGCATCACTAGTAACCACTTCATGAGCCACTCCCTTCCTGGGATGTGATCACTCAAATGCTAATCTCAGACCAGTTGGGGTAAATTTGGAGGGACGCTAAAGCCTTCCTAGCCTTTGAAAATCCACATGATGATTTTTCCCTACTGTGCTAATGTCTGGCTTATACACTGTTGGCTCCCCCCGAAGGACTGAGGATTCATCCAGAACTTTGCCTCTGGAAAACAGTGAGTCCCAGGAATCTCTCCCCAGACTCAGTGTTTAGTATAAAGACCTACTTTATGTGGAACAACAAAGATATTATATAATGCATTAGTTTGCTTTCAAATATAAATAAAACAACACTAAATACAATAAAGACCAAAAAGGAGTGAGCTGTCTCATAATCAGCACTCTTTCTTCATTGGCCTTGTTTATATCAACCTACTCCAGCGGGTTGCCTAGAGAATCCCAGTGGACAGAGGAGCCTGGCAGGCTACAGTCCATGGGGTCACAAAGAGTCGGGCATGACTGAGTGGCTAAGCGTGCACACACACACACACACACACACACACACACACATCCAGCATAGCAACAAAATTTCTGTTTAAATTCCATATTAAAAGTACTTTGTAATTACATGAATTCTCTTAAATGTATCTATTCTAACTCTTCCCTTTTTCTCTCAGCTCAGACAACCGATCTCACAGACTCTTAGAACAAATTCCCTCTCAGATATTCTGATTCTGTAGTGGAATCCCATTGACTCATTATATATCTCAAATTACGAGATTTTTCACACAAATATCATGATAGACAAAGCCAAGGGAAGAACGAAGGAACACCTATTCCGGGGTAAGACTGAAAGTCCAGATGCCTAGCAATGGCTAAATACAAGTCCTGTGTCCACAGACACTCATGTTAATATTATATAGCTTATTCCCTTTACTAGCAAATGGAACTGAGGATCAGGAAATGTTTCAAGCAAGCAGCTCAAATGCAAAATGGGTCTCTGATGTCTCTTAAAATGTCACCCCTTTGCACGTGTGGGCAAAGGGATTACACTCTGCAAAATTGCAAAACACATCTGAGTTGGCATTTCTTGAACCTAATTACCCTCCATATGAAAACATCTGCTGCTGCTGCTGCTAAGTTGCTTCAGTCGTGTCCAACTCTGTGCGACCCCATAGACGGCAGCCCACCAGGCTCCCCCATCCCTGGGATTCTCCAGGCAAGAACACTGGAGTGGGTTGCCAATTCCTTCTCCAATGCATGAAAGTGAAAAGAGAAAATGAAGTCGCTCAGTTGTGTCCGGCTCTTGGTGAAACATCTAGCAGAAAGCAAAAACCTTTTCTATCCTGTTAGGAGATATGATTCTGGTATATCTAAGACATGACTGCAACCACAGAGCTACAAGCCTCTCAGTACAACACTTAAGTATATTAATGCATTTCTCTTTTTATTGTGATAACATTCACATTATATAAAACATACTCTTTTAACCATATTTAACTATAGAGTTCAGTGGCACTAAGCACATTCCCACTGTTGTGCAGTTCTCACCATCATTCACCTCCCAAATTTTTCACCTTCCTAAAGTAAAACTCTGTCCCCTTTGGTGAGATGCCCTGTCTTTTGCAAAAGCCTTTGCTGGGTAATGGCAGCTGCACTAAATGAAGTGGGCTGATGGGGACAGAGGTGGGGACACCAGGCTGAGCAGGAACATCAAGAAAACAGCTGTCAGTCTATGGCAGGACTCACGTATCTCTGCCGGAAACTTGACTACCATATCAGGGCTTCAAATCAATGTTAATTTTGGGTTACATACTCAAGTTGCTAGTCTTTTCTCCCCCTTTGGAAAGAGGGAAAGTAACTTAGTAGCACATGGCCCCTTTCTTTCCTTAATAATTGCTTCACGTCCTAAACCCAGAATTCACTGGAAGTTCCTCTACTTTTCTTAGAAGACGATTCAAAACGCCTTCCTTGGGGAGCTGTCTCTGACACCCCAGGGAAATTGCACTCTACTTCCATCTAGGTTCCCGTCGCACTGTAGAGTCTCCTATCGTTCCCACAGCCTAGGTGAACTTGTCTTCACTTCTAAACAGTGAGCTCCTTGGGGCCAGCACCCGTATCCTCATTACCCAGGACAGTGTACAGGTAGTGGGCACGTCCTCAGACGTTCTCCAAGCCCCAAGGACCAACAACCACTCTTTCCTCCTGTATGGGCTTAACCAGTGTTCCCCTACAACCTCAGAATGTGACCTTACTTGGAAATAGGGTCTTTGTGTGATGAGTCGTAAGTCACTTCAGTTGGGTCCAACTCTGCAACTCTAAACTGCAGCCCGCTAGGTTCCTCCGTCCATGGGATTCTCCAGGCAAGAACACTGGAGTGGATTACCATGCCCTCCTCCAGGCGATCTTTTCAACCCAGGGACTGAACCCACGTCTCTTACGTCTCCTGTATCGGCAGGCGGGTTCTTTAGGGTCTTTGCAGATGTACTTAATGTATGGTGTGAGATGGGACATTATTGGGGTAGGTTGGGCCCTGAATCCAACAGTGTGCCCATATAAGAGACAGAAAAGGGCAAACAGAGGGACAGACACATGGGAAAGAAGACCCCATGAGGACAGGCAGATTCTGGAGTGATGCAGCCACAACCCAAGGAACACCAGGAGCCACCAGAAGCTGGGAGGAGGGTAAGGATTCTCCCCAGAGCCTTCAGAGGGAGTGTGACCCTGGAAACACTTTGATTCTGGACTTCTGGTCTCCAAGACTGTGAGGGAACACATTTCTGTTGTGTTAAAACACCAAGTTGGTGGCAATTTGTTACAGCAGCTCTAAAAAACTTATATTTTCTTTCTCTAGACTGGCTTACCACCAATCTGTATGTTTTCAGATTCTGGGAGGCTATGCTGAAACCTCAAGACTCTGCTCTCCCCAACCTCACCCCCAGGCTCTTTCAGTGCTGGGCACAAATCCAAGCTGGACAACAAGGTTTCTTCTCTGGGAGTTAGGGGAATAATACGAAATAAATGGTCTTTCCAACATTTATATCTCGGTCAAGTTTCTGCCCAAAAGTCATCACCTCATGGACACATTCCACAATACCCTGTCTAGAATTCTTCTCATGATTCTAGATATATTGTTCATGTCTTTTTTCTTTGTAGTCCTGATTTCTGCCTGACGTTGTTTTATTTACATACTTCTTTCTTGCTTTTGTTCCTCTGACCTCCCTCATAAGAGTGGAGCCCCCAGGAAGGTAAAGACAAGGTCTACTTGGTTTACTGCTGTATTTCTAGCCCTTGGACTCAGCTTTACACACAGTGAGACTCATGAGGCTGATCTGAACAGAGAAATCAGATGAAGAATCCATCTGATGATGATGGTGAGAGATGAAGAATCCAAGGCTCCTGTCCCTCAGAGCCCCAGTCCCTGTTTTAGTCCTTCCTGAGGCCAGATCTTATTTCCGTCTTTGTCTTCTGGTGAACACTCTGACAAAATGTGCCCTTTCAAACTTAAATTATTGGTTTGTGTTTCTTTTGTCTACACAAGAAACCAAAGAGATGTAGCAACTACACAATGACACTTGATAAGAACCCCTGCATCTCAGAGGAGTAAATAACAGAATGGAAAGCAGAATGAATTAATGTATAATTCAACTAATTAAATCAAAACTGACTAACAAGGTTAGTCTTATGAGTAATTAAGGTAATTTGAAAATTGTAAGGTGTATTCACTACCTTCTAAATTTATCTTATCACCAAATAGAGTGTCTGAAGATTCCATCACTAGGGATTTTAGAAACTCTCCAGTGAAACATATATATATTTATATACATATACCTGGAAAGAGCAAAACTTTAGCTAGTGATTATTTTAACAGATCTCAGAGAGCTAGACTTTCCTAAACGATGTATAAACTAGTCACCTTGTTGAAGGACAAAGGGAGAAATCACAGACATGGGAAATGGCAGGAGAGCAAAGATGAATTTCAACCACTTTTTAGCTTAGAGCTGGTCTTATACTCCTGGGGAATTATCAGTTTTATATCCATGGAAGACTGACTGCATTGATGGCCCAATGAATGTCCACTCTGGATCATGCTTTTACGTGGTGATTCTACAACTTCAGGTTGGGTCTGCCTCTACACTGCAGGTTGGGTCTCTTTCTCCACTGCTTGAATCTGAGCTGTCCTGTGATTTGTTTTGGCCAAAATTTAAAAAAAAAATGGTAGAAGTAACATCACACCTGGATCTCAAGAGGTCCATTTGATTCCACTGTTTCTTAGAAACCTACTACTTCCAGGAAAACAAGCTCAGTCCCCTCTGCTGGGAAATGAGACCCATGACTCTGTACTCCCTAGCCCACCCTTTCAACTATAGCTGAGTAGTGGACATGTCAACAAATCCATCCTGGACCGGCCAGCTCCCAACTGAACTCCTAGCTTTTCACAGATACATGATAGAGTCCAGCCAAGCTAAGGCCACACTAACCATACTCAAGAGTAATCAAATGCTCATTGTTCTCATATTTGGAACTTTGGAGTAGCTTGTTACACTGTAATAGCTGAGCGACAAAATATCAGTCTACTCTGGAAATCCCATATCTGAAAATATGCTATTTTCCATAACCATCTGAAGCTTTAGATTCTGGTACCATCTTCTCTATAAGAATTCATACTTGGTGATTGGGTTTTCCAGGTTGGTCTCCCAACTTCTACTTACTCTTCCATAGCACATCACCACCAGGTGTGATGGTGTTTTTCTTGCTGGGATTTCAGGAACGCATCTCCCTTCACTGTAGATTCAGCACTGTGCCTACACACTACTGAACGTGTGAGCGAGCTCCCGATCCCGTTTCCTTGATTCCTTTTGAATTAGAACAGACTTGTCAGGTGCCTAGTCCATAAACTTTCAGATAAATAATCCTGCCTCTGTACTCAGGTATATCTCAGGGGGCTTGCTATAGGAGACCATTCAGAGCACACCTCTTCTCATCATCAAAGAAAAATGAGATAACAAGCATGCAGCAAACGACGGGAAAATAAATGCAGTACACGAGTCTTTGAAGGTATAGGATTGATGGAGATTGTCTTCATTGCATCTCAGGACTCTATATGCCCCACTCAATATCACCAATTACTTTTACCAAAGGAAAAATTCTGTCCCCAAATATATTAAATCCCCTTTTGGAGGATGTACATTTCTTCTCCCCTTGTCACCTCCTAATAAGATAAATGAAATAAGATAATATATTCAAAGGACATAGCACAATGCCTAACACAGGATTAAAAGCTTGGTGAATTATGTTGTCATCTTTTTTATAAGACAGAAATAGTAATGTATCAAACTTCTGGTATCTTAAGGATAAATCAGTACAGAAAAAAATTTTTAAAAAAACCAGTCCATCCCACACTAACCCTTGCCCTCAGCTCATTGTAGAAGCAGGTTAGCAGCCCACTTGATAGGCAGTAGGTTGTCAGAAAACACAAAGGCCTAGACAGTCCTGGAAAAGGGGCAGAATGTAAAGAGACATTTTCTCAAATCCATGGAAACGAGAGACTTACATAAACCTCATTATACAATTCGCCATTGCTACAGATTCATATACTATTTTCAGCTGTTTTGCTTTTACATTTTAAAAGAAGCCATCTTGCATCTGCCAAAATACGAATTGAGACAGCCGCACACCTTCACCTGCTCTCATGCACCCTAGCAGGGCTGTCGCCATCCTGTAGGCTCACAGTCCTTTTCTAGGGCTATGGCTCACACCGCTGGGCAAGTGATGCTGTGGTAGTGACACCTTCCCCCTGGACCTGATTTCAACTAGGGCATTAAAACTGGAAGACCATCTTTTGCATATCACTGAACCTCTACAAGGGAGAGGGTCAGAACGTGGCAGTTCTAATTGTACAGAGTGAAATTACTTTTACTTCCCAGATCTTCATGAATAGAAACTGCAATTGTATCTCTATTTTGACAATAAGATCAAAGATGAGCTGGGAAATGGTAGATGTGTGCCTGGACTTTTGGTTACTAGAGATCTTAAATTATAACCCACTCTGTACCCCAGCCCCCAAATACCAAGTAACTTAAGTCTAAGGATCTCTTTTCAGGTCTCTCCATCTGACTCTTGAAGTAGCCAGTTTATCCTTCACTTTCAGGGGGTGGGTTTTGACAGCAGCATGTTGCAATTGGTTCACAGTCAATGGTGGTGACTCTCTTTCCAACTCTGCATTCAGTGTGCTCCGTGGGCATGTTGGTGACTTCAAATCCACCATGATGGGAATGTTTATGGCACAGAAAATGACCAAGGCTGCAAACCAGATCTTTTTTTTTTCTTTTTTTAAAGATAGCTGGCTACTAAGCATTTATTATCAGTATAGCACTGGTTTAAGAAAGAAGTGTGGAAGCAATCATGAGGGTACCAGATGCTTAAACAGAAGAAGGAATTGATAGTGTTAGAAATGGGAAATGGCAGGGGGAAAGGATTCAGGAAAAGGGGCCCCAGGGCAAATACCACCACCTACTTCACCATTTCTCTGGAACTTGGTAATGCCCCACCCCAGACTATAGGACATCCCCATCCTACACTTGCCTGGCACATATATTCATGTATACTCACCTTCAACCTGAAATTCCTTATTAACCATCACCAAAGGCACCCATAAAAGTCATAGATTGTACTCTCTGAAGCTGTACAGATAAAACTTGTATTTCACACATTATATAATCTTTCCAGAAAGTAGTAGCATATACTTGCAAACTGCTTTGAAATTTTTATTTTAAAAATTTTTACAAAGATATAGCAGTACTTAATTTTTATTCCTTTTCCCGTAAAGTATAAGGAAACTATTCATATTTGTGTCAAGCTGCTAGTTTTTAAGTAGAAACCCAATGCCTGACTGTATTTTGTTTGGCTGCTGAATCAATTAAATCCTTGAGACAGTGAAAAGCAATAAACTGCTCATAACAAATTGGTTACTTCATGCTTTTCACTACTTGAACTGTGAAGGGCAACCTAATCTCTACTTGAGATGACAGGTATGGCTTCTAAATTATTTATTTTTCTTCCTTTGTTTACTAGAAAGAAAAGCTTTTATGGCACTGCAAAAAGTAGGAAATGAGAACCACAGGAAATTATATGTCTGAGATGTTAATATTGGTGTAAAGTTGGGCTCTCAATCAAATCTTATCTACAGACCTAAAAGAGTCAAACTGGATACATGGTACACATTTATTCTGAAAATCTTTGAGTCAAATTTCAAATAAGCTATGGGAGAAGCAAATACTAAATAAACTTTGGACTATTGAAATATTTATCTGGCATACCCATGGAAACTTCCTCAGAGTCTTCCAACCAAAGCCCACAGACTCCAGTGCTCAGTAACAGTTTTGACTGCTCTGGTTCCTCCCATCTTAAATTAAAACACAAACAAAAAGAACAGCTCCCGTGAGCTATTTTGAGGAATCTCTCAGGCTCCGTCCCGTTTCCATGCTCTCTTTCACCCTTCATTCCACTCCAGCCAGGCTTCAGCGCCTTCACTCCACTGAAACCACTCTTGTCAAGGTCACCGAGCGTCTCAGGGTCACTTGTCCCTGACCATCTGACCAAGTTTCTTAACAGGAGTAGTACTTGGGACAACAGCTTCCTCTAAAGCACTTTATTCTCTTAGCTTCAATGATTCCTTTACTCCTATTTCAGTAGCTTCTCTTTCCCACACTCTGCTGGCCCCTCATCTTGGAGAGGCTCATACTCGCCAACATGTTAACATGGCTGAGCAATTCTGCCTCTTTCTCTACTCATCTCCATCTCCATCTCTTCCAGGCTGATGTCACTAGAGACCAACATCTTTCAATGATATCTACATGCAGGTGACTTCCCACTGGGCAGCTCCAACCCTGGCTCCCTCATTTCCATACTGTGCTGGGCCTGCATATTATGTAGTCAGCCCTGTGCTCAATGCAGGCTCGCTGAACTCACCAATGAGAGAAGGAATAACGATGCTTTTGAACTATGGTGTTGGAGAAGACTCTTGAGAGTCCCTTGGACTGCAAGGAGATCCAACCAGTCCATCCTAAAGGAGACCAGTCCTGGGTGTTCATTGGAAGGACTGATGTTGAAACTGAAACTCCAATACTTTGGCCACCTGATATGAAGAGCTGACTTATTTGAAAAGACCCTGATGTTGGGAAAGATTGAAGGCAGGAGGAGAAGGGGATAACTGAGGATGAGATGGTTGGATGGCATCACCAACTCAATGGACATGAGTCTGGGTAAACTATGAGAGATGGTGATGGACAGGGAGGCAGCCTGGGGTCGCAGAGTCGGACATGACTGAGTGATTGAACTGAACTGAATGTCTCTATGCAGCATTTTATGTCTATAACTTTCACAGGGGAACATTTGTTAATTTCACAGATTTCTATAATATGCAGATTAACAAGGAGATAAAGACGTTTAGCAGAAAATCACATTCATTTCCCAGGAAAAATTCCATTGTATTAAACCAGCAATTCAGAAACCAGTATATAATTCCATATGCTATTTTAACCTTTAGAATTTTGTCACAAACCATTAATATGCTTCTCAGAAAATAGAAGGCAGGTAAACTAACTAGTGATAATAACTAGGATTGATCTTTCTTTACAATTTAATTTTGGTTCCAATGAATGCTTTTAGTATTCATCTCTTAATTCATCTGTCCTTAAAATGGACATAAGTAATTCCTTCTATTTTAAGATATAATAAAAACTGTAGATTTTATGTCTCTGATTCCTGAGGAGTCTTCTGAAGCTTTAGGTTTGAGTCTATGGACAATGGCCTACTGTTAAAGCCACCCATCAACCATCACCTGCCTTTATCAAACTTCCTTACCAATTTCACACTCTTCTTTATATTAAATGTTAGAAATTCTGATTTGAATAACAGACTTTGCTTTGTAGTTGTAATTTTCTTCCATCTTTACACTTACTATGATGATTCAATAGTACTGCTTTCTCTATTGCCCTTTTTAAGAGTATTATCATTACTATTAGCAATACTATTGTTGTGTCCTTTCTTCCTGTGTCCTTGAACTATAGGCCAGGGAAAGTCTGGAGTTAGTAAGACTTTTAGTTTCTAGTCTTGACTATGTTATTAATCAGTCATGTAAACTTAATATATAGAATTATAAGTATTTTTAAATGAAGAAATGGATATGCATGGGGTTAAATGAACTTGCCCAATAGGAAACACTAAAGGAACAAAGTAAACTGAGGGCATTGTTATTTTCATCCTCATTCTAGAAATCAATCCACTGCGGCTTTCGTTTTCAAACTTTTTAAGTAATAAAATCTGTAGCATTCCTAAATGCAGGTAGGATCTCATTTTTCAAGTTTACCAAATAAGAGGGTTTCAGACTTCAATTCTCTCAAGATCTATTTACAAAAATCTCCTCCCATGAGATCTCTTCCATTGTCAACTGTGGAGATTAGCCCTTGGATTTAAGGTATCTGCATGATTACTAATGAAGATCCTCCCTTTTTTCCAGTAAGTCATCCAAAGCTGATAAGAGTCCTCAGACAGTGCATTCTGTTTGAAGACTTCATAAGACTGAAATTGCAGATGAGCTGGGTACATGATCGAACAAGTGTGTTAAAGAGTGCCCATGGATGCACCTGAAAAAACTTGTATTTTACACATTAAATAATCTTTCCAGCTAACCTCTAGCTCAGTCTGCCCCCTTCCCTCAATATGTATTATGCTCCTCCAATACATCAGACTCCCTTTTCCCTCTTCTGTTCTCACCTCTCCGGTATTCTGAATGAAAACTGACGCTCTGGCTTTGAGGAGAGGCACAGAAAGTACAACATTTAACGGGGATGAGACCGAGCTACCTCTAGGAAAAGTCTACCAGCCCCTTACCTCCCTTTTCCCCACTCCTTTTTCCCTTCAAGAGCAAAGCCCCATCCCTTGGAGCCCAGTGAAAGTTATGCTGCCTCTGGCTGCCCTCTGAGCCTCCTGCCCATTGTATTAAAGTGCCATTCTTTCTATACTCTTCACCATTGAAAACTCCAGATTACATCCCCTGAATCTTAGATAGATGGTAGAAGAAAAGGAGTTTAATTATATTGACCCGCATCCTTCATTTATCATTCAGCTTACATTTCTAGGGCTATCTCATGACAGATCTCATTCAACCTGCCTTTCTTTCACATACGTCAGATATTGAATGGTTTAATGACACAGGAAGATGAGTGTAAGTGATTTTTGCAAGCTACCTAAGGAGATATATGGAGTTATCCAATTTCCAAGTGTTCCCAACTCAAATGATTTTAAGTTGGTAAAATGCTAAACTGTGTTGTATGTAGGTTATAGAAAAAGGAGAGAGGAGCTAATGGTGAAAAAGAGAAATTTACCTAAATCTTACCCTTTAGGCTACTCTCATTGTATCTATAAAGATCCAGGGAGGATGGAAGAAAAGTGTTGATAAATCAATTTCCTTCCCCAACAGAGGGATCAGAGTTTCATAAAAAATCTGCCTGCCCATGCAGGAGACGTGAGAGACACAGGTTCGATCCCTGGGTTGGGAAGATCCCCTGGAGTAGGAAATGGCAACCTGCTCCAGTATTCTTGCCTAGAGAATCCTATGGACAGAGAAGCCTGGCAAACTACAGTCCATGGGGTCACAAAGAGTCGGACATGACTGATTGACTGAGCATAGCATAGCACACAAAATTCCCCTTAAGCCCATAACCACTTTGCTACTTTAACTGAGAGACAGCCCTAGAGTCAATGATAGGAGTAAGATGGCCTAGATAGCTGATTTAGAGGAATTCTTTGTACCACAGTAACTGGATCATTCTCATTTTTGTGTCCTCAGCAGGACCTAGACAGTGCATTATGTATAAAATCGATCACTAGCGAATTGGTTCTCTACTGGAGGAACTAGTTAGGTGTAATTGACTCTTCTATAGTCTGATTCCCATAGTGCAGTCCATCAGAGTCTCAAGTGCAATGCTTTTACCCCTCAATTGAAAGGAGACAATTTTCATTACAGGAGGATGTGTACCACTCTACCTTGTAGTGTATTAGGTTCTGTCCTGGACCAGCTACCAATCACTGGGAGAAAAAGCATCACCTCTAATCAAAATGCATACAAACCACAGCATCTGGGACTCTTGATTATGGCCCCAGAGTAAGTTCAGCATCTCCCCAGGTCCCCTTTCTTTTTGTTCTGCAGCCCCCACATATATCCAGGTTGGTACTGTAAAAAGAAAAAAAATTAGTCATTTCCATAAATACATTTCCACTGATGTAGAAGTTACTTGCAACTCAGTCGTGACTATGAACATGATGCATTTTCTATAAGTTATATTTGATTACAACACTAAGCCCCTTTCACATTTTCTCAGTCTCATGATGTATTGATTATCTATCACTGTTTTTTATTTCAAGGTGATATTGGCTTACACCCAATTAAGAATATAATATCGCCTCTTTTAGAGAATAATCTATAGAGCAGCAGTAGTAACATTCCAAAATGGTCAGAAAAGAAGTGCTTTTTCAAGAACAAAATAGAAAAAGAAACGGTGTGCTGGTTAAGAGCACGTGTTATGTTTATGTTTAAATGTTTGTATTAGCACTTGCCACTATCTGTCAACAAACTGATTATCTGAAAAATCTGAACAAAGAGGCTAAGAAAATGCAATTATGATGATGCTAAATATAGCTATCTTTATATTTTAAACAATACCATTTAGATCACATTCATGTGTATTTCCATTTACTCATGAGCTGCCAGATTCTACTAAAGTAGCAGTGAGCTATTTAGTCAGCTGAAAACAAGAATTTACATATCATATTAAGCAAAATAAGGTATTGACCTTTTTGTTGCTTTTTATAATGACCTCCTTGTACCTTTAAATAGAAAATGACTTTAACAGAAAAAAGTGTCTTTAGTCAAAGTAAAAAGTTCACAGGTTATTTTGGTAATCTTGGAGAGGAAATGTTATCCTAAGATATGATAAAATAAATATTCTGATTGTGGATTTTGACTCTGAATTTTTGATCACGTGGCATCGCCTGAGTAACAGGCTGTCAAATTCGAGACGAGCGACAACTGGAGTAATTTCTGACACTTCAATAATCTCAGGAGTAATAGGAATACCCACATGATTGCAATAGAACCACCAAATCATCAAGGCTAGGTTATGAGGTTTCTAGCTTCTTTTTCCTTTGCAGCATCTTGATAATGCAAACATTCTGAACTTCAGAATCCGAACTCTTAATTCACCATCTAAACAAATGAAACCCTTTACTGTGAAACTTAGGAAAGTCCAAACACTCACTTTGCATTGGGTCTTCCATCTAAATAGACTCTCTTTTAACAGTGTGCTTTTGTAAATGTGGATTAAGTATCTATAAATTATAATATAATATCAAGATCTTGCTATCAAAATAGAAAATGGATTAAGATTTTAAAATCTACTATTGCTAGGAATAAATAGACTCTAAAAAATATTTTTAAAGATCCTCCCATCCCTCCTTTTCAAAGCTCTCCAACCAGTAATAACTATTACAACATAAAATAGCTCAAGAGGAAATTTTGAGATAGGTGGCATATCAGCTACAGAAATAATAGGGCTAGGTAAACTATGCCATGTACAAACTAGAACAATCAATCAATCAGCAAACAGCTGAGTATCTGTGAATAAAATACTGCTCTCAGTGCCGTGAGGCTATTCAATACTAAATGCTGGCAAAAAAAATTAATCAGTCAATCTAAGAAAGAAATGGAAAATTTTACTTGAGTCAGATTGAGGATTATAACTCAAGAACAGCCTCTCAGAACACTCTGAGAACTGTTCCACTCATTAGAGGTCAAAGCACAGTTATATAAGGTTTTGAGACCGAGGACTGTACTTTAAATGACGTATTATTGACAATTTCACAATCCAGATCTATGCAAGCAAAGCAAGTAATGAGTCATGGATCATCATGATTCCTCACAAGATAAAGAAGGAAAGTTATAGCCTAAGGAGTTGTCTGGTAGGTGCTGAATGTTGCTTTTCATAGTTGAGAAGTATTTCTGCCGATGGCGAGGTTTGTTCCATGCATAAAGCAAATACATAATGCACAGTAGAGGGCAGAGAGGAAGCCAAAGGGCAGAGAAAATATTTTCTGTTTAAATTTCTTTTGACTTGCCTTAGAATATGAATTTTTATTTCATCAATACAATTCATAGCTGAATTAAGCCCTCCAAGGCCTTTAAATTCTATATTGGTGATAAGAGATTCAATTTATAAAATAAATTCAGAAAATAGAGAAGCTGTATTGATGCTTGCTTAGTTTCATCAGACCTGGATATCTCACCTAATCAATAAGGGTAATAACGCGTATTCCAGGGATCACTGAGAGAATTATGTCAGATAAATGTCTCTAAAACGCCCAGGGCAGTACTTTCACTTAATCGACTTTCACTAAATGACAGTAGTGGGGACCAGTGTTGCTGTCCCTCTTCTTGCTGCTGCTGATGTTAATGAAGAGATCATACTGGAGAGGGCAGTCAGGAAACTTCTGCTTTACACATGATTAGATTTAAAGGACAGATTATTTGAATTCCAAATAAATGGGAAGATTCATATGTCCTAAGGTCCTTTGTGAAAAGACAGTGAGGGCTGAGAACCCAGGAAATACCAAATGTGACCTCCTTCTAGGTTTGCCTTTCAGAGAGAGTACATGGTTTGGGGAGATTGATCAGGGACTCAGGATCAGGTTGAATCCTGTTGAATTCTTGCCTGTTGAATCCTGCCTGTTGAATCTCTTCACAACCACAGAGTTCTTCATGTTATCTCAGAAACTGAAAGGCCTGAAAGAGGGAAAACAAGACAGATCTTTTCCTAATGAACACCTCTCAGAACCTGACTCTTCCACATTGTTCTAGAGTTAAGCCCAACACAATGCTAGTGTGAGGAGTGGATGGAGAAGCAGTCTGGGCCTCTGTTTTTCCCAGTCTCTCCCTTTTTTTTCTGGTTTTCCATTTCCTTGTTTCACTCAGAAATATCTCTCCTCCCTGTACTCCCATCCTCAGACTTTTGAACTCAAAACTGACTTCTCTTTATCCTGGTCCTGAGTATTGGATGCCCCAGAAAGAATATTTTGAGGTGTGGCTTTCAATTATATAGGGGAGGAATAAAACTGTTTCCTCCACACTCTTAGGTTCATTGTCTAGGGCCCTGCAAATTAGATAACATATGAAAATTTAATAAAAGGGAGACAAATTTTATTTGATATTAATTTTTACATGATGTGGGGGTCTTCCTAGAAAAGAAGTGAAAACCCAAAGTGGATAGGGCTGAGAGCTTATATGTTAATACCTTTTTTAACAAAGAGGGGATTTTAGGTTTCAAAGGATTTCACCATGGAAAAATAAATATATGGGGGAAATGAATGGAAGATGAAGGCTTATGAAACCATGGGTAATCATTAGTCAAATCCATTTCACCTGTCTTTATTAACCAAGGTCATTTTAACTTTTGCTACAAAAGACTTCCATGTCCTCTAAGAGGCATATAACCTAAACAAGGAAGATGTTTGTCTGAGTTCTTTTCTAGGAACTTGAAGTGAGCTATGTGTAGTCCAGGCTGAGCTGGTTAGTACTACAAAAGACTACAGAACCTCCAACCGGGCATGCAAAAGTGTCTGTTTGGTGCCCTTTTGACATCAGAGGGCACTAAGTGCTCTATTTTTGAGTGTGCCAATGTTTGCAGCTTAGTTATGCCTGCGTGGAAGGACAGTTACCACCCATTTTTCCAATCACCATTCCCCACACTCCCCATGTGCTCCTGAGGCCTCAGACCACCCTGCTTTTTTTTCTTTATCCCATAAATACCTGGAACCCTTGGTGCTCAGAGACGTAGATCTGAGACTTGTTTTCCCAATTCCTCTCTTGGCCGCCTTGTGAATAAAACTTCTCTTCGCTGCAGGCCTTGGCAACTCAACATTTTGGCTTGCTGTGCAACGGGCAAAGTGAAGCTGGTTTGGTAACACTATGAGCAAAGATTATTTGTGTAGGTCCATCTTGGTGCCAACTTTCCCCCTTCTTCATGGCCATAAAACTTCCCTGGGAGAGGGGATATATGGTAGTTCTTATTTCTCAGGAGTTTCTGCTTTTAGTTAGATAAGGGAAGTTCCAGGAAGGCTTATATCTGCATCTGTTGAATCTCAAATGTCTTTAGCTCAAATTAACACATGCCAAAGTGGTTTATTTGGGGGCGGCGTATTCTGACCCTCTTCAAATTACAGCGTGTGAGCAGGACAGTATTAAAACTTTCAAACTGAACTGCCTGATTTTGGCTCACCCAGTTCCTACTCCATGTCCCACATGAATGAAGAGAGCAGTAGGATTGTCACAAAGGCAATACTTTTACTGTTGAGTGGTTATTTTAAGGTCTATGGGAGCTTCTACAAGGCACCTCTACTAATACAATCTGAACTACAGAAAGCACATAAAATCATCTAAACTGACTCTGTTAAGGTTTCAAGGTTATGTGTGTATATAACCACATAGGCATGTGGCATAAATTGTGACGAAACTTTAGAGAATATAAGTGCAGAATATTTATTTGTCAAAGTCATGATCTCATTTCTTTTTTTCACGATCTTTAATGGAACTATGATTCCAAATTTATTTGTTTAAGAATATTCCTGATGCAGAGAGAGAAATGAAATCGTTAGGGTAGGCATCAAACATAACCTTCAGAATTTCTCGCCCATGCCTTACTTCTAGAAAAAGCAGAAACCAAACTTTTTGTTGTATAAAAGATCACATATAAATTTTCAGTAATTTTTGGTTAAAGTGAAAGTGCTGCTTTTTCAAAACAAAATGCCTTTTGTGATTTAAAATGTTGATGACAATTTCACGCCTAAGTCTCTGTATGTCAATGGTAGCATATGTATCTTTCTGTACTCCAATATTGCCAACATTTCTCTAGTACTCCATTACTTTAATACCCTGGGTTAGGCTCAAACTGCAAGTTACTATGACAACAGAGATAACTGTGGCTGCTGACACCAGTGGACTCCTCTGTAAATCACACTTTTAAGGGTAATTTTTCTAACAAAATATTGTTTAAATTGCTTCAAAGTTAAGGCAATTATGTTTCAGATGACAAACATCAGAGTAAAGAGAAAAGCAAATTTACTAACTCCAGACCAGTATTACAACAATGCAAACTATAGACAGATGCAGTTTTAGTGGTTGGGGCTCCTTACTCCACACACTGCTGTTGGTTCTGAGCAGAGTAATGCAGGCATCTCACTTCATAGGTTTATTGAATAGTAAAACCATTCATGCTGGCCTTCCCTTATTTCAACTTATAGTCATACTGTGATTTTTCAATGTGTTGCCACTGAAATGGTTTCTTTGATACAACTGAGGTGGATATAACTTATTTTCTGCTATTAATCTCATCCATTAAAATCTCATAGTACTTAAATGGTCACCTATGGTTCCAATTTATTCTATATATGTGTGTAATTGAGTGGTCTCCCATGAGATTGCAGACAAACAGGGTTGCAGTCACCTCACTGCTCAAATGGGCCAGAAGACCTGCATCTAAGATTGTTCCCATCATTCCTGACAGACCTCAGTTCCTTTCCTGTGGGTTCCTCCAGAAGACAGCTCAAAATACAGAGGCAGGCTTCCCCCAGAGCAAGTGATCCAAAGGAAAGAGAAAGTATTCAAAAGGAGGAAAATTAAGTTCTACTTCTTGAAAAAAGGAGCATCAAAGAATTTATGCACATTCATTTAAAACCATCACATCAGAGTTACATACATGTTAACTAGTATTGCTCTTCTGATACTTTGACAAATCTACTATGGCTCAGTAATACTTTAAGACTTTGGTTTGGTTTTGCTTTTCTCTTGTATCTTGCCTTTTCTCTTTCTGCCATTCAGTAGGTAGCTGGTTGACCCCCCGTTGCCTCTAGGTACTTATGTGGCTTCAGGAAACAGGAACTGGCTCACCAATCTGCTTAGGTCCCCTCAGTGACCAGCAGAGTCACAGTTTGGGCCTCAAAACAGTTTTATTGCCATTTGTTTTCAGAATCATTGCCTTATAATTCCTCAGATGTTCTACTCTGCTTCTGAAGGGAGGGAGGTGTGTGGGAAAGGAAGCTAAATAGTAATATACATTATGTACAGAAGTTTAATTTTTCCCAGTGATTGCCCATTAAAAGAAACAATAAATATAAGAAATATTGTTTTCTAGCATATTACCAACTAGAAATTGCTATTCTCTTTTTTAACTCTGACTATTGATTCACCAGAACACCTGTTTTGATTTATCCTGTAAGTTAGAGCTTGCTGTATATTCCAAAAATAGAGATTGGAAAGAGATGTTACAAATATAGAAGTGGGATATGCACATGTTAAATATACAGCTAGAGTTCTGATTAATAAGTGTTAAACAAAATTACTTTTATTCTAACATGCTGTTATGCATGTTTCAGTAAAATGGCAATCAATCATGACTCAATGCTATTTAAAGATGTGTATTGTTATTGCTTTACTTTACTTTAAAGGGATAATCGTCAGTCTTATTCCTCACATACACACACCTACCTCCATACCCACATATACACACATACAAGGATTGCAAAGACTTTTTTCTCTTCTTTCCTTTTAACTACAAAAGCAAGTGTTTTCAAGGTCAAAAATGTTTAAATTTCATTAAAGTTTTTTTAAAAAAGGGGAAAAGTCATGCAATCTTCCAGAGGTAAATACTTCTACATTTTTCCTATTCTAGTTGAAATGATATAGTATATTCAATTTTGTATCCTGATTAACATCAAAGCATAAGTTGTCTCCCTTCATTAAGAACTCTTCAGATATATATTACTAAATCAGGAAAGTTAATGAGGGCTGAAACAAAATAATTTCTTGACTTATACTCATTTAGTCAGAATCTCAAATGATTTTGAATAGTCTGATTCTGAGAGCATGTAGTCAATTGCATTCAGTCCTGTTTCACTCATCAAATATTTATTGGATGCCTGACATGTGAGTGATAATAAGAAAAGAGTTTACAAGATGCTGCCCTTGCCCTCAAGGAACTAAAAATTTAGTTGAAAAGGCAAAATTGTAATACATTAAACAGCTAAATAATAATACAAAGCAGTATATAATGAGGAATTCAGAAGCATTGCATGGACCATAGGGTTCAGAGATAAAAAGACTTAATAATTTAGGTAGAGGACTAAAGTGTGTGGCTGTCAACTCATAAACATACAATTACAGGCATAATCAGAAACCAGGTTCTCAGGCTATTCGTCCATCTAGGACCATTCTGAAAATCCATTATTCCCCAGTTCCCTGAAGAGGCAAGCAGGCACTGGGAAACAAGAATCCACACACTGTTGAGCCCAGGATGGCAGGGATGGTGGCCATGGCAGATTACTCTCTAACTCTTTCTCCCCCACACAAGTTATACATGCAAAACTGAATTGCAGACAGCAAAACCATGCATTTATGATGGAAAGTATGCAAAAAAGATATGCAAATATTACGGATTTCCATTTAAATATGTTGACGGCTCCCAAGGTTAATGCAGATCAGTTTCTCCTAATTACTAATTTAAACATGTGAGTCTATTTTGACCTCAGAACAGTTTTAGATCTTTCTTTTAAAAATATAGAAAATGTATTTGAATGTGTTTAAAACAGCTTAAAGGAAATTTTAAAAATTCTTTCTGGAATAAAAAATACAAATACATTAAACTACAAGATGAATTTTTCAGGAGGAGAATGGTAAACTGGCTTGAATGAGCATTATATTTGACTGTTAACTATTATAGTTATTGTCACAGTCATTATACAATTAAACTAAAACCACATCACATGTAATATGAGAATCAATGGAATCAGAAATATATACACTTAACATGTCATCTTTTTGTCTTTAGCTTCTAAGCACCTCTGAGATATTGGAGTCAAATATTGGGTCAAGGACACAATAAGAAATCTCTGTGCAACATGCATAAGATTTTCCTTATCTTATGCATGTCCATATCCTTTACAAAACATAATTTCCATGATGTCAAAGGATTTCATACTGCGATCTTTAGCAACAAGGCAAGACCTTAGCAAAGGAAAATTTATGCCATTTTGTAATGTCTGGAAATGTAGCAGGAACATATCAGTAATGAATCTTGTTTCAAATCTTTGAGTAATTATTACTAATTTCCTTTTCACTGTATTATCACCCAAAAGACATAGCACAGGAATAATAAAATCACTCAGAGATTCAGTAGCAAAAAAAAACAACTATAAATTGGATTTCATTTAGGCATTTATCTATTTTTAATGTTGTAAATTAAAACACGCTTACTCCTTGGAAGAAAAGTTATGACCAACCTAGATAGCATATTCAAAAGCAGAGACATTACTTTGCCGACTAAGGTCCATCTAGTCAAGGTTATGGTTTTTCCTGTGGTCATGTATGGATGTGAGAGTTGGACTGTGAAGAAGGCTGAGCGCCGAAGAATGGATGCTTTTGAACTATGGTGTTGGAGAAGACTCTTGAGGGTCCCTTGGACTGCAAGGAGATCCAACCAGTCCATTCTAAAGGAGATCAGCCCTGGGATTTCTTTGGAAGGAATGATGCTAAAGCTGAAGCTCCAGTACTTTGGACACCTCATGCAAAGAGCTGACTCATTGGAAAAGACTCTGATGCTGGGAGGGATTGGGGGCAGGAGGAGAAGGGGACGACAGAGGATGAGATGGCTGGATGGCATCATGGACTCGATGGACGTGAGTCTGAGTGAACTCCAGGAGATGGTGATGGACAGGGAGGCCTGGCTGCTGCGATTCATGGGGTCGCAGAGTCGGACACGACTGAGCGACTGAACTGAACTGAACTGAATTGAATGTTGTAAATGCTCAATCTTTTTGTATTAGAAAGACTACTGGAACAGATATCTGAATGGATAGGGAAAGAGGTTCAGGACTTGCATTAAGCCATTAGCTCTGAAATAAGCAACAGCCCCAGGCAGTAGTCTCATCAGAGGGAGGCCTACAGCCATGGGGAGGCAGCCAAAGTGGGTGGGCTGCCCCTACCCTTCTCCATCCACTCAGAAGCTGAAACTTCTCCATTTAATAGAATATAGTAGGGGAGACAGGGTGACACCAGGGATGGATAGTTCCCGCAGTGCTGAACTAAAGATAGAAACAGAAAGTTTGGTATTAGTATACTCGAGTTTTTCTCTATTTTCTTTGCTCAGAGTACCAAGTTAAAAGGAAAAAAATTCCCATATCAGCATCCTGGAACTAGAAGAATATGCCCAAAGCTGGAAATTTAATTGTTTCTTAAGGATTATGTTTGTGCTTCTGAAAAGAAAATAACAAATGTATGAAAAGAGCAAGGGCACAAGAAAGGAATTTCTTTTGAAATTGATAAAACACTGAATGTGAAGATTAAAGGGATTTACTGAGACACAAACTCAGTCAACTCAATGATAGTCTTACGTACTGAGTAAAACTTTCAATTACTGCCATGTAATTAGACTAGATTGCTTGTGATCCTCCATATTTGCCACCTACATTCTGCTGTTGCTTTACTATACTGTTCAAGCCTTCATCTCGGACAGTGGTAGATTCCAAGCCATCACTGGAATCACTGGCCTCACCATTCTGGCCCACCAGGGCGTCACTACAAAATTCCTTTCTTTAATCAATAGGTGAAGCATTGCAGTCATTAAGACCAATCCACGGAGGTCATCATTTTCTAGAAAAATGATTCATAAACTTCATCTCTCCTGTGTGATATACTCAATCACCTCAGTCATGTCTAATTCTGAGACACCATGGACTGTGGCCCACTAGGCTTCTCTGTCTATGGGATTTTTCAGGCAAAAATTTGGAGAAAGAAATGGCAACCCACTTCAGTATTCTTGCCTGGAGAATCCCAGGGAGGGGGAGCCTGGTGGGCTGCTGTCTATGGGGTTGCACAGAGTTGGACACGACGGAAGCAACTTAGCAGCAGCAGCAGCATACTGGAGCAGGTTGCCATTTTCTACCCCAGGGGATCTTCCCAACCCAGGGACTGAACTGATGTCTCTTGCATCCCCTGCATTGGCAGGCAGATTCTTTACCACTGCAACACCTGGGAAGCCCCTGGACCATCTGGGAAGCCTATGACTTAGAAAACCCAACCCACCCAGAGGTCACAGGCAAAAGCAATGCCTGTCTTAGAAACACAGCTTATTAAGCTGTTCAGGTGAGGATCAGTGAGCATATGCCCTCTGAACATGAGGGCACAGGTGCCTTATGTGTCAGCTGAATAATATTCTTGTTGCACAGATAGTGTCATGGTATGTAAATCCCCTGATGAATGACTTTGGGATTTAAAGCTAGTTCTTTAGTTTCAGTGTCAGAATGTAAATGAGAGTTAATGGACCAAGATTGAAAAATGAAGAGGAAAAGAAAATCTACCTGAAGATCAAGTGACAATCATCCATTGTTTACAAATACACAAAAAAAGACAGACTTAAAATGTCTCACCAACAAGATCAGTTGACAAAAGACATTGGAGTAATGTCTGTGAAATTTGTGAGGAAAGGAATATGAACCAAGAATGTTCAGAAAGTCAGTCTCAGGTATGAAAATGCCCCCAAGCCCTCTATGGACCTCGCTTGGAAAAAACAACTTCATAGAGTACTCGAACCAAGATGAATCAAAAATTTAAAAACTTAATAATAGTCTATCTTTATAAAAGGTCTCTTGAGACTTAACTTTTTTAGTTAGAATTCCAAACTTGGAAATGCAACTGGATACATGTTGTTAGAAGTATTCAATAGCCTGGAGACATATCCTTCCCATGATTCTAGAAAATATGTTTCTTGAACCCCATTCTTCACCTCAGAGTTCAGCTGGAATCCTTTTTTTGGCATATCTAAAGTGAAAGTGAGAGTTGCTCAGTCATGTCTGACTCTTTTTGTGACCCCATGGATTGTAGCCCACTAGGCTTCTCTGTCCATGGAATTCTCCAGGCCAGAATACTAGAATGGTAGCCGTTCCCTTCTCCAGGGGATCTTCCCAGTCCAAGGATTGATTCAAGGTCTCCCACATTGCAGGCAAATTCTTGACCAGCTGAGCCACCAGGGAAGCCCTTGGCATATCTAACGATCATTTAAAAGAGTACTTGGCAGGTGATGTCCCTGGTGGTACAGTAGTTAAGACTCTAGGCTTTCACTGCAGGGGGCATAGATTTGACCCCTTGTTGGGGAACCAGGGATCCTGCATGCCACCGAGTGTGGCAAAAAAAAAGAAAATTACTTGGCAAAGTTGGGATCTGGCATTGCTAACAGTGGCTAAATGATCTCCTGCAGTTATAACATGGACTGGGAGAAACCTGAAAGGAAAGTTTCTTTTCTCCAAGCTCTGTCTCCTTACCCCTCAATATACACAATCAGAATTTCCTGGAAATAAGTGGGAACCATTTAATTGCCAAGTAACCCGAAAACTTATTCTCAATATTTTAATTCATTTTTAATGACCTGAATGATTAACTTTTGCTATGAAAGATAAACATATCTTCTGTCATTAGCCCCACTGTACAGCATCTTAAACCAAAGTTTTGTGATATTCCTCCTCTCATTATGCCATAAAAATTACTATTTATTGTGTCCTTGTATTTTTTCAGTTCCCTGTACCTTTATTAACACTAGCCTCACCCATGATTTACATAACAACCCATTATTCATTACTATTGTGTACTCTTAAATATACACAAATATGCAAAAAAAACTATAAGTAAACTATTGACAGTGGTTATGCCAGGGTGGGATTCAATATCCTTTTTATCTTCTTCTTTTATTTATTTTCCAAATGCTCAGTAATGTTACTAATTACTTTCATAATCAGAAAGAGATGTTTTAAAATCAATTTGTGTGTCATATGATTTTTTATTTCTGAATATAAGCAAAACTGTTGTTGTTGTTGTTCAGTCGCTAAGTCATGTCTGACTCATTCAATTCCCATGTACTGCAGCATGTGAGGCTTCCCTCCTTCACCATCTCCCTGAGTTCGTGCACTCTTGTCCATTGAATCGGTGATGCCACCCAACAGTCTCATCCTCTGTTGTCCCCTTCTCTTTCTGCCTTCAATCTCTCCCAGCATCAGGGTCTTTTCCATTGAGTTGGTTCTTCCTATCAGGTGGCCAAAGCATTGAAGCTTCAGCTTCAGCATCAGTCCTTCTAATGAATATTCAGGCCTGATTTCCTTTAGGATTAACTGGGCCCCAAAACACAAAAATAATATTAAAAGCTACTATCTCTGGGTGATGGATTAGGGTAGTCTTTCCCTATTTTCAAGTATTTTTTTCTATAATGATTTTTTTTTAATAGAAAAGGCTATCCTTATAAAAACTCAAGAGTACAGGACAGCTTTGAGGAACATGTATACACCCATACCATAAAATATTTATTGTGCTTTACTTCTATTTCACACTCAGAATTTAATAGACTGCAAGACACTCTACAGATAAGCCACCTGGTGCCCAGCGAGCTGTAATCAAATAGGCAGAAGCAGAGAGGTGACCTATCAGCACTGTTTTGTCACGCTGCATGTGTCACTGGAGAGCAAGCACTGCTTTAATTACTAGTCATTTGAATTTCTGATAGATATTATGGCAGAATTTAAATCCTGTTAATTTGCTTTGGCAGCTTGACAAGGGGCTCATTTACAATCCTTTGAGGGAATTGCAAATTTCCCATGCTTCGATTTGGAGTGAGGTGGCATTATTCATACAAGAGCATGTGGTGGAATTCAGGGCTGAACATTACTCAGAATATATTTTTAACCCATCAGAAGCCTAAGTCATGATTTTTAACATTTGAAAGAAATGGTACAGGAAAAAAAAAAAAATCAGTTACAAGCTTGAAAAATTCAAACATGGTCCAACACTTACAATTTCTTTTATCTAAAATTTTATCATTGGAATAATTTCACAGAAGTATAGGATAAATGCTAAGTTATACTGACCCCTCCCAAAAATGTGCCAAAATTCTTTTTGACTAATGTCTTGAGCAAAGTACTTTCTTTAAAAACCTATGTTTTTTTCCATTTTAAAACTTAAATGCCACAAACAGAAATTTTCCCTTTCCTCATTTTTACCTCCATCCAAGCCCTAAGTTCAATGTCATGAACATTTGGAATGCTAAATGAATTCTAATTCTCAGGGGGGCAGAAGGGGAGCCCAGGCCAAGTTAAAGTAAAATAAAGTTACAAAAAGTTTCAGATGTGACTTTGAGAACAATGAAGCCTTCTCATTCAAAGAAGAGATTTAAGGCTTCCAGGCTTTGTCTTAGGATCTCCTTCACACAGGCCAAATATCAAAAGAGCCTTGGGTTAATATTTATAAAGCATGTGTATTCCTCTCAAGAGGAAAAATTTCAAAGCAATAGTCATTTTAGATCTTTTCCTTCTTCAAAATGCAAATTTTATCTTTTTCCTGGCTTTTATGTCCATGGATGGTCAGTACTTGATTCTTAAAAATCAATAAAGCACAAGTTCATAGGATGACAAAAGTAGGCAGTAAATTTAGAATGATCAGATTTCAACCTCTAAGTTTCTGGAGCAGAAGAAAATCAACCCATTAAACTTAAAATCAGTGGAAGAATTAACTCGGTACCTAAATATATGTTGGAACAAGATATTAGCTCTCTAATGAGTGTTTTCAATTTGATCATCACTCTCTCTGATTTCTAGGGACCTCTTGATGTAGTGAACTGTCTGCATATGCTGTACATTATTCAAAATTGACGACTGACTTAGGCAAAGAAACATGGATTGGTTCATTACTTCTGTTCATTTCCTCTTCTGAGTCTCTGATCTCAGTGGACTTTCATCTAACCCAGAAAGATAAAGCTGAAGAAAGTACTGACCTTTAGCTTCTTAATAAATAACTGAAAAGCAAAGACAGATGCAATTAAATAGTACCTGTTCATTGTTTAAGCATCAATATTCTCACTTGATAAAAAATGTAAAGTTTAACTTCCATCAGCCAGCTTGGAAATTTGTTGTAGGTTGAAACATGCCTTTTACTTGATTTTATTTTACCTTGGTGTTTGGGGTCCTTGATTTAACAGAAGCAGTTAACCAATTGCCACCTCATTTCTTTGATGCAGTAAATGCCCTGGTCTGAAGACTCAGCTCTGTTTTCTCTGACTCCTGAGACTTGCAATGTCCTTGCCATCAGGCATCTTTTCATCTTCTCACTGAACATCAGTCTCAACTGCAGAGTTCAAAACTGTGTAATATGGAAGAGTCAATTAGTTGATACTTCTGTGGACACTCAATGCTTCAGCAACCCAGATCTGTGAAATGATTTCCCCAATATCCCCTGGTGCTGGGAGCCAGCGTGAGGAATCCCACCCGTGACAAGGTCATGTGGCAGAGGCCTGATGGGCAAGGCGAGTCAAGCCTCAGGTTTTCCCCCTGGTATTTCCTAAGCATGTACCCCAAAAATAAGAATCTGCCTGCCTTGTACTTTTCCACTTTTCTGACACAATCTGGAAAAAGCTGACTCAGGGCTTTAGTCTTCTGCATTTGAAAGGGTGTTTCAATCCCAAAACCCCTCTGATGGCTTAAAACATCCTAGGAATGTAGGGGCTTCCAAGGAGTCAAAATCATTAGAATAGGACTGATAAAAGGTTTCATTTGTTGAGCCAATACTTGCTGCCAAATTTTCATATCTTTTATTTGTAGATATAGTTGGTATATAGAAAAACAGGTAGTAGACCTGGTATTAGCAACATTAGATCTTTGAGTTAAGTACTTTCTTTGTTATAACCCACTGCACCTTTGTTCTACAGGAATGTAACTTTATTTAGTACTTTGAGGGTGATGCAAAATAAAGAAAAAACACTTCTAGGGAAAAGGAGTTTTCTGGTTGATAGACAATTATCCAGGAAGAGAGCCATAAAAATGTTACCAGGCCTCTTGGCCAGAAGATAATGTAAACCACCTGAGACCTTTTGTATACGGGAAGATATGCAAAAAGAAACCCTAGTTTCAATGAGGGTCAGGACTGCTGCCCCTGCATAACTCTGCATATTCCATTATTTCTTTATGTACAACTTGGGGTATATAAGCTGATTTTGAAAATAAAGTCTGGAGTCTTGCACCGATGCTGGGCTCCCCATGTCTTTCTTTTCTCCCCTTTTTTGGCTGAATTCCCATCTGGAGCGGGGAGGCTCACCACGTCTACTTACTTGCCCTGGCTTCTAAGACCCACGTGAAAGGGAGCCTAAGGCGGGGCACCCTTCAATATTCAAGTGGGCGCTGGTGGCCTAACGTAGATGGTGCAAACCTCTTGTCTTGAGGTTTTATTGGTTTTCCCCATAAACCAAGTTATTTAGCCTCTTTTTCTCCACCTAAATTTCCTACTATACTATTTCTTCCTAATCTAATCTTATACTTCTAAATAAATAAGTTTTCCTTGCCTATCCATCTCCCCTTTGAATCACCCAGGATCCACCGGGGCTGGACCCCGGCACCCTGGCAGCTGCAGATGGAGGGATGAATGCAGCATCTCTAATGAGGACGGCAATGATGTAGATTTGTGGTGTATGATCTGTATGTGCTGTGCTTGTGCTTAGTCATTCAGTCGTGTCCGATGCTTTGTGACTCTATGAACTGTAGTCCGCCAGGATCCTCTGTCCTTGGGATTCTCCAAGCAAGAATACTAGCATAGGTTCAGTTCAGTCACTCAGTCATGTCCTACTCTTTGTGACCCCATGAATTGCAGTACGCCAAGCCTCTCTGTTCATCACCAACTCCCATAGTTCACCCAAACCCAAGTTCATTGAGTCGGTGATGCCATCCAACCATCTCATCCTCTGTCATCCCCTTCTCCTCCTGCCCTCAATCTTTCCCAGCATCAGGGTCTTTTCCAATGAGTCAGTTCTTCACATCAGGTGGCCAAAGTATTGGAGTTTCAGCTACAGCATCAGTCCTTCCAATGAATATTCAGGACTGATTTCCTTTAAGATGGACTGGTTGGATCTCCTTGCAGGCTAAAGGACTCTCAAGAGTCTTCTCCAACACCACAGTTCAAAAGCATCGATTCTTTGGCCCTCAGCTTTCTTTATAGTTAACTCTCACATCCATACATGACTACTGGAAAAACCATAGCTTTGACTGGACAGACATTTGTTGGCAAAGTAATGGCTCTGCTTTTGAATATCCTATCTAGGTTGGTCATAACTTTTCTTTCAAGGAGCAAATGTCTTTTAATTCCATGGCTGCAGTAAACATCTGCAGTATTTGGAAGCCCAAGAAAAGAAAGTGTGTCCCTGTTTCCATTGTTTCCCCATCTATTTGCCATGAGTGATGGGACCAGATTCAATGATCTTAGTTTTCTGAATGTTGAGTTTTAAGCCAACTTTTTCACTCACCTCTTTCACTTGCATCAAGAGGCTCTTTAGTTATTTTTTGCTTTCTGCCATAAGAGTGGTGTCATCTGAATATCTGAGGTTATTGATATTTCTCCCAGCAATCTTGATTCCAGCTTGTGCTTCATCCAGCCCAGCATTTCTCATGATGTACTCTGCATATAAGTTAAATAAGCAGGATGACAATATACAGCCTTGACGTACTTCTTTTCCTATTTGGAACCAGTCTGTTGTTCCATTTCCAGTTCTAACTGTTGCTTCTTGACCCACATACAGATTTCTCAAGAGGCAGGTCAGGTGGTCTGGTATTTCTATCTTTTTAAGAATTTTAAGAACGGCTGCCTGGAGTAGGTAGCCATTCCCTTCTCCAGGGGATCGTCCCAACCCAGGGATTGAACACAGATCTCGTGCATTGCAGGTGGATTCTTTACTATCTGAGCCACCAGGGAAGCCCATAGATCTGTATGGATCTGTGACATAAAAACAAAAACAGAAACAAAAGAAGTACTATTCAGAGGCTAAAAAAAAAAAAAAAGCCCCTACGTAAATGCAAACAGAGCTCTAATAAAATCGAGAGTTTCTATTTATTAAGCTGGCTTTGCTCTAACCTCTTTGATAGGTTGAACGGATGCACTGTAATCCATGCATCAACCTTCTAAGAGAACATCTCTTCTCATCTCCATTACACACATGAGAGAAAGGCACTGGACAGTTAGATCATCCGTCCAAAGTCACACAGCTAAAAAGGCAGCACCAGGAACCTGGATTCCAATCCAGCTCTGGCCCAGACCCTATGCTCTGAACCTCTGAGTACAAGACATTTTCACGACTTGCTTTACACAAATTTTTCTTTTAATGCAAAGTCATGTATTGTCAGTTTCCCAAATCCCAAATGAAAACACATATCTGGTTAAGTGATTTTTTTATTTCTGGATTTGCTTGATAATAATGATTTTATATATGTATATATATATATATATATACATAATATACATATATGTATATATTTAATACTTTATTTTTCCTTTTTAGGTCTTGCACCCCAGCATGTGGGATGGAACCCATGCCCCCTGCAATGGAAGCACAAAGGCATAAAAACTAAGTTGTTCAGTTACATGATTGAATCACCTTGACTTGAAATGAATCATTTTAACTTTAAATGAATCACGTCACACAAAAAGTTAAATGTTTCATTGCCAGAGTCCAACGAAAAGCATAAATTTATACACTGAAATGTATGTCAGCAATATAGCCTTAAAGTTTGTTTGTGGATGACTTTCTTTCCTCTTTTTGAGAATAATAGGTCAAGCATGTCATTGTCAGGCTTGTATAAGTTTAAAGCATCTCAATGCATTTGTCCCCTTTCCATTAGACCCCATTAAGGGCTAACCTCCACACTGTCCATTATTTTCTTTGCCCTTGGCTTAGTCACTTAATGGCTCTGATCTTTAGTACCTGTAGGGTTGTGAAACAGCTTTGAGATAATGGGTGTGAAGGGCTCAGATCATACCTGCATGTAATAAACCTCAGTTATTATCAATGTCATTTTCATTATTAATAATGCTTTTCTCTAGATGAGGTGTTAGATTTGTCTGCTCACTGCACTTCCCTCTTTGCTTCTCCTGGTATCTGCCCCTCCCACTTCTCTCCTCTGAGGGGTTCTTCCCAGTTCCTTGGGTTTGGAGGGCTTATCAGTCACATTGCCCACCCATGCTGGCTACAGGGGTGGGCTATGACTCATGGTGATCCAGTTAAAGGCTTATGTGGGATTCCCAAACAGGAGCGGAAGACAAGTTCTTCTTTTACTTTGAATTAAAAGTTCTAAGAATATAACTACAAAGCTGTCTAGGGTCATATTCTTGTGACATACCTGTAAAGGAGCCAGAGAGAAACTGAAGTCATTCAGGGGCAGCTAAGCAAAGGCAAAATATACCTGCATCCTGTTTGACTCTCTTCCTTCCAGGTACCATAATCACTAATGACCCGTTATGTTCAGTTTTCAGAAACTTGTAATTGAAAGACTTCTGGCCAAATATGGTATTCATGAATGTTACTCATTCTTTCTTGCATGCATTCATTATATGTTAATTAGATGTCTACCACATGTTGGATTTAAATAGAAAATTATATATCCTGTCCTTGATATTTACAAGAAACTGAGCAGTTGGAAAATTTTCAGAGGAAAATTACAGTTCCGGAATTGTTTGAATTTTTTTAAGGTCTTGGACTTTAGGGATGATTTATAGTTTTCTGAAGCAGAACTCTGTGCCTCATTCATACTGAAAGTAGAACCCTGAGGGTTAAGCTACCCTATCTCTCATTTTTTAAAAATCTGAGTCCAAAAGTAATATATATTGTTTCTAGAACACAGAAAGTACAGAAAAACACAAATAAGAAATAAAAACCATCCATAGACCAACTACCAAGAAGTAACTTCTGTTAATATATTGATACATTTGTTTCTAATAAGAAAATGCTCATTTTGTGAACTAATTCTTGGGTCTGTATGTTGGAATCATTTTGACCCATCAAGACATTCTATTCATTTAATTCTCTCTTCTGTCACATCAAAATTAGATGGCTGTTTAGAGTATAATAAAGATGCTTCAATGGGATAATAAGAGCAGCAGTTAGCCATGACTTCCTATTAAAAGACCAGGTCCTGCCTAACTGACAACTGTCCATGGTCAATTGGTTGTCTTCAGCAGGGGATAATTAGAAAAGCTGCCTGCAGCTTCCACTTGGGCTGTGAAGCCTGAACTAGATGATACATGTGAGAATTTGTCCATCCTGGGAGACAAAAAAGGAGGCAACAGAATCCTGGTACATCTAAGATTTGAGGCTTAATGAGAGCTCCAGCCTCCTCTCCCCACATACAAAGAACACCAGCAGACCTATTAGTCTGCCCATAAAAGAGCTCCATCAGAAACTGAGCCATTAGTTTTCTCATAGAATTTAAGGTCACCCATTCCTGGCTAGATGTTTTGACAAACCGTACAACTCATTGCAGGAAAAAATGTGAGTGTTTACCTTCAGCTTAGGGGTGAGGGGAATCTGTGACACCACATTCACCCAGACCCTTCTCAGAAGGGAACTTGCTTCTTCAGAAGCACCTAAGGTGGGTATAACCAGCCCATTTCAGGTTAGGGCCAGTTAGCAGACAGTTCACGACTTCCCCTTTCACATGGCCTCCTCAGGTTCTCATGCCAATGCAGAGTATCTCTGATAACAAAATGAACAAGCTCTGCAGATGGGTCCCTGGGTTCAAGTTCATGAAACGGCTCCTAATTCAATGAACTTCTCTCTGTTAATATTACAAGAGTTCGTACTTTAAAGCTTTTATCATATTTGCAGCATGTAATAAGTGCTCAAGCAATGTTAACTCTTCTCACTATTTATCCAGCAACTATCACCATGGTAGTTACATGTTTAGAAGTATCTATTACAAAGAGTTGAAAGCTTTTAAAGCAAAATAAAAATGACAAGAAAAATAAGGATTTTCCTCCCTAGATAGTTTAAGAACTATTCTTATAATCCTATGGATAATATTCACTTCCTTAAAGAATTTATGGCTAAAGTTCTGTCTGAATTATCACAAATTCTGAAGTGATGGTTTCTTAATTATTGATTCTGAACCTCTTTCTTAATGCTTATCTATCACATTCATAATCTTCTCATCATGAAAATCTTCTGACTCTGGTAATGGAAATATCTTCTTTCAGACTAACCCTCCTACAAACTACAGTTGTATATAACAGACAAAATGTAAAAAGCAACCACTGAATTTTCGCTGGAGAGCGACCTAAAGGAGGCAGAATTGGGAAGGCATGCAACTCTTAAAAGAGGCAACTAAATCAAGTAATCCGTTTATTCAGCTTCTTCTGGGGGACACAGTCCAATCCTGAGCATAGAGTGTAACTTCCAGTTGTTGTTTAGTTGCTAAGTTGTGTCTGACTCATTGTGACCCTATTGACTGTAGCCCACCAGGCTTTTCAGTCCATGGAATTCTCCAGGCAAGAATACTGGAGTGGGTTGCCATTTCCTTCTCCAGGGGATCTTTCCAACCCAGGGATTGCAGGGAACTTGCAATTCCTGCATTGACAGGTGGGTTCTTTACACACTGAGCCACCAGGGAAGTCCCTTTACTCTCCAGTAGAGAGCCTTAATCTTGTTAGCCTGATTCTCTGTGCACTACCACAGTAGCTGGAAATTGAAAGACATTTCAGAAAGGAGTCAGAGTAGTACATTGACTACCCCAAATTTTGTGCGTTAAATATGCCCAAATTCTCCCTTAACCTTTGAATCACACTTGTACAGGTTAAGATTCTAAGGACTCAAGAGGAAAGCGATAGCTGGAAAGTTGAAAGACCTGTGCTTAGATCCCAGTAGTCACTAACCACAGGAGATACAATGTGGAATTCAAGATCCATCAAATTAGAAGGATTTGTTAAATGTTTTTGGCTCCCATCAGAACATTAAAAAAACTAAGATCACAGCATCTGGTCCCATCACTTCATGGCAAATTGATGGGGAAACAATGGAAACAGTGACAGACTATTTTCTTGGGCTCCAAAATCACTACAGATGATGACTGCAGCCATGAAATTAAAAGACACTTGCTCCTTGGAAGAAAAGCTATGCTAAACCTAGACAACATCTTATAGAGCAGAGACATTACTTTGCCAACAAAGGTCCATCTAGTCAAAGCTATGGTTTTTCCAGTAGCCATGTATGGATGTGAGAGTTGGACTATAAAGAAAGCTGAGGGCCAAAGAATCGATGCTTTTGAACTGTGGTGTTGGAGAAGACTCTTGAGAGTCCCTTGGACTGCAAGGAGATCCAACCAGTCCATTCTGAAGGAGATCAGCCCTGGGATTTCTTTGGAAGGAATGATGCTAAAGCTGAAACTCCAGTACTTTGGCCACCTCATGTGAAAGTAGACTCATTGGAAAAGACCCTGATGCTGGAAAAGATTGAATGCAAGAGGAGAAGGGGACAACAGATGATAAGATGGTTGGATGGCATCACCGACTCGATGGATATGAGTGTGAGCAGACTCCGGGAGTTGGTGAAGGACAGGGAAGCCTGGCGTGCTGCAGTTCATGGGGTTGCAAAGAGTCAGACATGACTGAGGGACTGAACTGAACTGAGAACTTCAGAAGGGCCATACCTCAGGAGCAAAGAGCTCTTCTCAGTCTCTAAAATGAAAGAAACCAGATGCAAAAGACTACATATTTTATGATTCTGTTTATATGAGTGATTAAAGAAAGTAAATTTATAGAGACAGAAAGCAGGTCAGTAGTTGTCTAGGGCGAGGGGTGAGAATGAGGATTAATTGCAAGTGGGCACAAGGGAGATTTTTGGAGTGATGGAAGTGTTCTAAAACTGAATTGTGAATAAACAGAATGTGGTATATATACACAATGGAATATTATTCATCCTTAAAAAGAAAGGAAACTCTGACACGTGCTATAACATAGATAAAACCAGAGAGCATTAACAGTAAGTGAACTAAGCCAGTCACAAAAGGGCAAATACTGTATGATTCCACTTATATGAGGTACATATAGTAGTCAGATTCACAGAGGCAGAAAATAGAATGGTGGTTTTCTGTGATGGGAAAAAAGAAGAAAGGGTAATTACTGTTTAACAGGCATAGATTTTCAGCTTAGTAAGATATAAAGGAGTTATGGAGATGGTGGTAACAGTTGCTCAATAATATGAATCACCTAATGCCAATGAACTATACATTTTAAAATGAGTAAGATGGCAAATTTATTTTATGTGTATTTTATAATTTAAAAATATTTTATTGTGGTTATATTTGCCCAATTCTATAAATTTACCAAAAATCATTGAATTATACACTTACAATGCGTGAATTTTATGATATGTAAATGGTATTTCAATTAAGCTATTTAAAAGATCCTGAAAGAAAAAGAAAGACCTTATTCCCAGACTAAGAGATGTGCTTTAGGAATAGAGACAAAACTAAAACAAATTTACTTTGAGAAAGGCCAAAACCAAGTTTTCCCAGACTCAAGGTGACCTTCAGCAATACAATTACCTGTTAGAACAAAATTATGCACTCTTCAGAAGAAGACAACAGAATTCAGATTTCCCATAATTTATCACTACAGTATCAAGCTTGCAATTACTGGAGAAGGAAATGGCAACCCACTCCAGGGTTCTTACCTGGAGAATCCCGGGGACAGGGGAGTTGGTGGGCTGCCGTCTATGGGGTCACAGAGTCGGACACGACTGAAGTGACTTAGCAGCAGCAGCAGCAGCACACGTCAGAAAAGTAGAAAAATGTGCTCTACAGTCAAGAGAAAAATTAGTTAATAAAAACCAGCCTGTAGATGGTCCAGATGTTGGAAAGAGACTTTGAAATGACTAAAAATATTTAAGGCATCTACAGGAAAAGATTAGTAGGATAGATGAGAAGATAGGAAATTTTAGGAGCTACGTAGAATTTTTAGAAAACTTGAGAAAGAAAAGAACCAAATGGAAATACTAGAACTAAAAAATATGATATTTGAAACAAATTCATTGGCTAGCTCTAAAAGAAGTTTGACCATAACAGAGAAAATAATTGGTGAACTTGAACACAGCTCAGTGAAAGTCATCCACACAGAACCATAGAAAAAGAAAATACTCTTTAAAATAGAATATGAAATATCTGTGGAATAGTATCAAGCACTCTAAGACACATGTCATTGGAGTCCCAGAAGGAAAGGAGAGAAAGAATTGGGCAGAAAATTAAAGCTAAAGAAATTAAGACCAATTTATTTTGAAATTTGATCTCAACCCACAGATCCAGGCAGCTCAGTAAAATCTAAGCAAGATTAAAAAGAAAACCACACCTGGTAATAGCAAAGGAAATTTCTAAAAATAAAAGATGAAAAGAAAATTCATAAAAGTAACCACAGTTTTGAAAGACTCATCTCATAAAGGGAACAACAACAATTACTGTGGCTTTTATCAGAAAGAATAGAATCCAGAAGACAATGGAATCACAGCTTTTAAATACTGAAAGGGAAAAAGAACCCCCTATCAATGAAACATTCTATATCTAGCAAAAACATCTTTCAAAAATGGAGATAAAATAAACCTATCTTCAAATAAAAAGCTGTTAGAATATGGTGCCAGGAGATCTTTGCTACAAGAAATGACAAATTTCCTCAAGCAGAAGAAAAATGATGCTAGATACAATTTGGATCTATAGTTAAGAAAGAAAAGCACTGGAAATGGTAAATATCTGAATACACTATTTTTCTTTCTTTTCTTACATTCTTCAAATGTCAATTAATTATTTAAAGGAAAAATGACAATAATTTATTGTGATTCATTTCATGTCTAGAGGTTAAAAATATGAAAATAGTACAAAACTTGGGAGAAAGTGCAATTACATTCTTGTGAGTTCTTACATTATACGAAAAGCGGTATACTAATTCAAATTAGAATGTGATAGTTAAGGATGTGTATTATCTCAAAAGAATTCTTTATCATGGGTTAATTACTATATAAATTTAATAATATTTCCATTAAAAGTACTTAAGAACCATCATGTGAAAGTTACTTAAAAATCACACAACTCCTTGGAAAACACTAGAAAATATTTGATTCCTTAGAGAAAAATCTTATTTGTCTATTGAAAATATAAAATTACAATAGATTAAATATTGTATTTAAAAATTATAATAAATTAAACATTTTCAATAGACAAATAAGATTTTTCTCTAAGGAGTCGAATATTTTGTAAGCCATTCTCTTATGACTCAGAGAAGATTCATAATAAATCAGGGTGATGTATTTGATTGAAAGATTTTGGCAAAAATACCACACGCTTTCAAATTTTATTATAATTCTATATTTCCCCATTTCTAGCTTTACAATACAGAATAAATTTAAAATATTACTGTTTTAAAAAGCAGTATGCAAGTTTGGGCTAGAGAACAAAATTCTTCATGGAGAAACTACCCTTAATAACTGGTAATATTTTATAGTTTTATAATAATAAAAACAGAAAATAATTATTGAATGTCTATTCTTTCAATAAGAGTTAACTACAGAGTTGATGACCACTGACTGTCAAGGACCTCCTCATCTAAAATAATACAAAAATGATTTTTAAAAAAGTACACAAACAACTATAAGATAGAATGCAAAAAAAAAAAAATCCAAAAGAAAACTATCAAGTTTCAAAGAGAATGAAAACATCTTTAGTTGTAGAGATTAAGAAAATCTTTGGAGCTTTTGCAATGGATCTTGAAGGATGAAGATTTTCTTAGTGAAGAGTGATGAGCTGAAACAATATTGACAGAGGCACGGAAGTGGGAAACTATGGAGAGTGTGGCGGGACAATCCAAAATTCAGATCATCTCTATCACAAGGGACTAATAAAAGAGCTGTCAGTGATAACGTGGACAGACAAATCAGGCATTCTCTGAAGGGACATGTATGTCACCCCCAAGAATTTAGACCCTCATTCTGTAGTTTCTAGGAAGTAATTTTCCACATGCTAGAAGGTCTTGTATAATCAAACTATATTCCTGGGAAAGACGAATATGGTTAATGGGCTAGAGGCAAGAGAGACTACAACCAGCGTCTCATAAAAACATCCTGCTTATTTGGAGGATCACAGCATACCAAAGATTAAACAAAATGACACTGGAACAGAAGTCAGAGCTAATTCCTAAAAAGAGCCTGTCAAGGGACTCTTAAATCTAATATTGTATACTGAATCCCTGCAGTGCCTAATCCCTGCATTAGGCACTGGGTAGTATATACCAATGAGTGGCATCTGGCTATCAAAGAGCAAATCAAAACCCACACAGAACACCAAAATATAAGCTAGAACAAAGTAGATGCTACATAGATTTTCCACCTTTCAGGGCATGACCTAGTACTACCTGGCAAGTTGCAGCTGAGCAGGGCAGACCAGGAGCAGCTGGAATTTGGAAATAGACATGTCTACTAGAATGGAAAGGTAATGAAAGGACAGATTCTACTTCCAATGAAAGAGGAAGTTCAGCTTGATAAGCAGAGTGTGGAATCCAGAAAGCACAGCCACCTATTAGAGGAAGAAATCCAGCCCAAGTCATCTTACCATGAGGGGACCCAACATTCAGGAACACTGTGTATGACCCTACCTCTGGACAGAGCAGAAATAGGGGAAACCAGAACAGCTGATAATCACAGATACAAGCAAAGAAGTAGACTTTAAGGACACTTACATTCTGCCGTCATTCAGAAAAGCCCTTCCTAGGCTCCGGGTCAGGGGCAAGACACATGTATAAAGGGGGCAGCAGATGGCTATACAGTGAGATCTTTGAAGTCCCGCATTGTACATAGTCTCAGAGTCTAGTCAGGTAAACAAGAGCTTCTGGGGCACAAAGCAAATTCCCAAAACTGGCCTATAAATTTGAGGATCTATATTAGGACCTACCCATCAAGCCAACTAACAGAATTAGGGGCCAAAGTCAATACCAGTCTTAGATACCCCAAGCTGAACCCCCCATAATTCTGGCTAGGATATGTCTGAGAGAGTCGGACAAGGTTGAGATGGAAGGGAGAGCAAGTCACATTCACAAGGACAAGAAGAGAGTGGTCAAGGCTGCGGGCCAGGCCTTCTCTGAACTGATTGCACAAAACATGGCATCAGGCTTGGGGGAGGAGGCCAAGGTTCTGACTTCAAGGATCAGAAGGAAGCATCGTGGGACAGACAATATTGGAGCAGGCTTTCTGATGAGTAAGACCTTCTCAAAATGGAGAACTGGAAAGGCTTGTCAGGCTGTGGGAACAGCACAAGCAAAAAGCGAGACTGGAATGTCAGTGATGCAGAGGGTAGTAGAGGGTGAGGTCAGGGGACCTGGGTTACTGAGACCCTCAAACCAGCCCCAGTAACTAGGACTTCATTCTATAGGTGCAGGTGGATTAAAGATCTTGAGGAAAGAAGTGACAAGGCATCATTTTGGACAACAAGCCTGACCATTGCATCCACCTCTCCATCTTCTCATTTTGGGAGTTTCAATCTCAGAGATAATGATGGTGCCCTCCCTGCTCCAATATTGGATCAAATGGGGCCGTTGGCCCTTCTGGCCCAGCCTGTGTCGCACCCTACCTACTCATTCTCATCCGGAGTCTCTGTTCTCGTTTCTTACCGTGCTCTCCCCAGCCATCGTTTCCCCATCTCCTTTGTCTCAGATTCTTCACTACAGCCCACCAGGCCAACATCTTCCCAGGCCTGGTTCTGGGCACTGGGCTCTGTGCATGCGCTCCCCTGCCCTTACGCAGTTCTCGATTCTGCATATTTGTGTGTGATGCTCTGGGCTCAGCCTTACCCACACCTGCCCACTTTGTGCTGCAGGGCACAGTCCCCCAAAAAAGGAGAAGGAGGGAATGGGAGTTTAGGAGAAAATAAGCAAAAATAAACAAACACACGTGAACATGAAGTCGCTCAGTCATGTCTGACTCTTTGTGACCCCATGGACTATAGCCTACCAGGCTCCTCTGTCCATGGGATTTTCCAGGCAAGAGTACTGGAGTGGATTGCCATTTCCTTCTCCAAGGGATCTTCCCAACCCAGGGATCGAACCTGGGTCTCCCACATCATAGACATATGCTACTTTACCATCTGAGCCACCAGGGAAGTCCAAACAAACACACAACGGGCATTATTTGTCCATATGTTTCTGACTGAGCATAGAAAGTCATTCAGGAAAAAATTGAGACCCATAGTTTGGAATATTGTAAAATTCCCTGTTGTTTCTTTTCAAAGATAATTCAGTGTAAAGCAAGAAGGAAAAATGTTTGTCATTTATCCTTAAAATTGGGAGGAAAGAGGGAAAACATTTCACAGGTAAAAAGATACTTGAAAGGAACCACGAAAATGTTTTTAAGCTTAAGGACTAAAATTATCATTTGAATTTATATAATAGCATTTGGGTTTAAAGCAGCAGAACCTACCTAAATCTAGCTATCTTAAGCAAAAGGGCAATTTAATGGAAAGATTGTGGGCTCATAGAATTATAGCAAAGCTGGAAAATTGGATCTGGAAAACAAAAAGTTACCCAGGGCTACTGGGGGGAGCAATAGGAGTCCCAGTTACAAGCCACCACCATCAGTATGGAGCTGAATGAATCAATTCCATCTCCAGATTCTTGGGTCATATTTTCAAGGCTGAAATTTCCAGAAAGAGTGCCTAACTGTCCAGACTAAGTCACATGCAATTCCTTAGCAGGTAAGGAAATTGATGAGATGAGCTCACCTGATGAGATGCAGGAAAAGAAAAACTCTGACTGCTTTAGATCCCAATGGGGCAGGTAACTTCTCTCTAGACTACATATAATTGAGGACTTTCCAAAATATAGACTGAGGAGCTAACAGTGAAGAGTATTAAATACTTAGCTGTGAAAAAAAATTACAAAAGTCCACTACAGTCTACACTTTGGATCCACAAATATTTTCCTGCCTAACAAAAACCAACAAACCCCTCATGGAACTGAGAACATTCTCAGTTCCCACTCAAAGGGAAATTCCCAAATTAAGAGTCTACTGCAACCCAACTCTTAGTCTAGTATCTCTAGTTGGTATACACTTTTCCCCATATCTGTAACCTATGGTCAAAATATAGATATAATCATAAATAACTCATCCTATAAAGTAGATCAAAGAGAGAGGAGAAAGAAGATATATCAGTTAAAATATTTACGTACACTTGACAGAGTAGAAGGTCAAATATAGTTGAGGTTACAGTCCTTATTTCTGCATATAGTCACAAAGCTATTGCTGCTAGTCAGTGTTCATTGTTAACAGAAGCAGCCACCCATCCATTTTTTTGACTTGTCTTCTCCATGACAGATTCCATGTTCCCCTTGCTTCAGTCAGCACCAGTGGTTGGAGTTCTTTGCTTTGTCGAGTTACCTGCAATGTAGTGAATTTCACTGCTGAGCCCCTGGAGGTGCTGTGTGCATGAGGTTGCGTTAATGAGGGAGACAGAGAAACGAGGGGGCTCCCAGAGATCACATAGGCTCCAAGCTCCTAGCCACCATGAGATCAATGACAGCCAAATCCTCTTTCTCAATTCTACAACACAATAATTACCTTTTATCCTAATAAACCAAGGACCTGATGAGCTCAAAATGGCCATATGGCAATGTGGTACCCAATTCACTAACATCATTGTTGCATCCAAATTGGAAGCATTCTTACCCTGGAGTTAAGGCATTTAGACCAGTCACACCCAGCATGCAGAATGAGAAGTGAAACAAAGAAAATTGCAAGTAGGTTATTAGGTGTAATCATCCTTTAGTTCACAGACTCTAATATCAGTAGTCACTATTAAGAGTCTTTTTGGGTCAGATCATTTATATTATCATGCTGACCCTCCTAACAATTATGGAAATAATGCTCCTTTTGTCTCTAAAAATTAAGTGGGACTCCTTGGCTTCTGCCACCTTGGAATCCTCCAGTCAACACTGAAATCATGTGGTTCATTTCTACTGTGTGGTCTCCTACTAGAATCCTCAGTCTTCAGAAAAATGCCCATTCCATAAACAGTGTTTCCTTTACCATTTGTCTGTCTGAAGACCTTGCCAAGGGAGTAGATTGTAAGATAATTTAGGATGTAGCTGGACAGGATCCTTATGAGGGATCACTCCGTATTTCTCTTGTATAAAATAATATATTCATTTATTCTACACCAAAAAGTATTTTCATCTGATCCAATATTTTGTGGGCTATAGCTGAAACTGGTTTGGGGTTAATCAACCTAACAAATCATTGGAACTCCATATAGCTATTCAGGTTTTCTCTAAGTGCAAAATATCTGTTGAATATATCTGTATTCAAATTCTACCATAAAAATGATTGTATTCCTCCCTATTTATCAAGCACCACCAGTCATCCCCACATGTACTCCACAGATATTTTCCCATAAACTTAGCAAAGCCCTCAAATTCTTATGGTATGTAAACCTTCTCATCCAAGGAGTGACTTTGTGATTTGCACTCAAGTCATGGTGAAATTTAACTCTAGTAATAGTTTTAAGCAACCAGTCAATTCTAAAAGAAATCAACCTTGAATGTTCATTGGAAGAACTGATGCTGAAGCTGAAGCTCCAAAATTTGGCCACCTGATATGAAGAGCCGGCTCACTGGAAAAGACTCTGATGCTGGGAAAGATTGAGGGCAAGAGGAGAAGAGGGTGACAGAGGATGAGATGATTGGATAGCATAACTAACTTAATGAACTTCCCTGGTGGCTCAGATGGTAAAGAATCTGCCTGCAATGTGGGAAACCTGAGTTCAATCCCTGGGTCCAGAAGATCTCTTGGAGAAGGAAATGGCAGCCCATTCCAGTATATTTGCCTGGAGAATTCCATGGGCAGAGGAGCTTGGTGGGCTACAGTCCATGGGATTTCAAAGACTCAGACATCGCTGAGTGACTAACACCAATGGACATGAGTTTGAACAAATTCTGGGATACGGTGGACAGGGAAGTCTGGTATGTTGCAGTCCATGGGGGTCTCAAAGAGTTGGACACTACTTAGCAACTGAACAACAATTTATCTGAGCAAAGCCAATTATAAGGCAAATGAGAAATTTAAAGAATTAGGTGTCTTCTTTCAAGTAGACCTTTTTCCTCAGGCAAAAAAATAAAAGAACCTTGAAGCAAGAGAACAACCTCATCAGAGAAGGAAGGGGAGACTGTGCCCTTGTAAAAAGAAGCTCCATAGAGTGTGGGGATTTCGGTTACTCAGATATGGGTCCTCTCCTGGACCCCATCCCACTCCCTGGCAGTCTATTCTTTTTTGATTGATGACTACCTTTCCATGGAAGTGAAAATTTTATCCAATGATATAGTTTGGAACGCTTTACGATCAAAATCTACTTCTGGGTTTTGACTATTGCAGTCTGTCAGGGTAAAATAATAAATTCTTTCATCATGGTTATAGAAGGTCCCTGAATTTCATTACATGGCTCAAACTGAGATTTAGAGATTTAAGTTCATCGCTCTTTGGCTTTAAGCCATTCAGTGTTACCAGAAGCAGCCATCCATCAATATTTCATATTTTTCATACTTCATTGATGGTGGTGACAATGTGGTCTGCCAGAACCCTCTCTTCAATGAATCCCTGATTATTGATGTCCAGAAGCAATCATTTCTTTCACTATCTTATTACTGAAGGCCAAGGACTGCTAGATTACTAACCCAGAAAAATAACAGAACATTTAATGCTCTCCATGCTATCTAGATTGAAAACTTGTCTCTAGTTCTCCACGTAGCCTTGAAGATCTGTTACCTAGAACTCCAATTCTGGATACGAATTTCTGAAGTTTGGTTAAGAGACTGTGTAGATTCAAATCCTATCTCTGCTATTTATTTATTAGCCAGCAGATTCAAGCAACCTTCCTGCAATTCAATTTTCCTCATCTGGAAATCAGGATGATAGTGCCTATCTCAGTGAGGATGGGATGTTAATACATGTGAACACTTAGAGTGTGCTCAATTATTGTTAGCTTACCATTATAAAAAATGATAATTAATATTACTACTCTATTTATTATCAGCCAAAATTCTTGTCCATAAGTGAAAGAGACCACATCTGTACAGCTTAAGCAAAACAGAGAAATTATTGGACTATCTGGTGTCACAGAATTAATAGGAGATGGGAGGCCCAGGGTTGGGAAATACGAGGGAGCAGGAGAGGGCTAAGGGCTGGGATGCCATAGTCACAGCACAGATGGGGGCAGCAGGATGTCTGGCCCACACACTTACTGCTACTGTAAAAGACAGACTCCAGCCAACTCCAGGCACTTCTGTAAAGACTAAAGTTCCAGGAGAAAGCATTCATTTCACTAAGCCTGTGTCATCTGCTCCTGGACACGAACTGCCACCAAGACGGCATAATGGGCATTTCTCCAAATGTTAGTTTGGGTGCTCCACGGAAAAAAGGAGTTAAATCTCAAAAGCCAAAGGATAATAAACATTGAATTCATTTGGTAGTCTTAGTGTCACCAAATGCAAGTGATTGGCGATCCATGAGTATGACAACATGTGACCAACGTGAAGTTTCCTCTCATTCCACTCTGCCATTTAAGTGCCAAGGAAAGGAGGCTTTCGGCTTTTCTGAATATTTGAGGTGTCAGCTAACACTATCCTTACCAAGATATATCCCCCAAAGAAACAAAATGTGGCAGCAACTTGTTCAGCCCTGTCTGACATTGTCTCTTCCTCTCCTGGTTGCTTCCTAGGTGAGGAACTCAAGCTTCTTCTCCCAGAAGTTCCAGAAGAAGGAGAGACAGCTCCAGCAGAGGGAGAGATGCCTCAGGGAGGAGTGACTTAGCTCAGCGCTGTGGGATGGGTCATTTTGAAGAAGGAGGAAAAGATGAGGATGCTGGGCCAGCAGACTTGTCTGTCTCTCCAGAAGTTTCATTGTGAGGATAATGAGAGGGAGAGTTTGAATAAAATGTTAAGGCTGGTGTGTGGAGTCCCTTAGTTACCAAGCTGATTGAAATTTAACCTGAAAACGTCTTTAAAATGGGGGCAGACTCACAGCCTTGGTGACAGCAACATTTTAAAACTTGAAGCCTAAGCTGATATTTCTGCAGCATGGGTTAGAGAAGGAAGAGCCAGGGGCAAGAGAGCAAGTTAGGAGTGCACTAGGCCATTCTTTCTCGCTTCCTTCCTAGGTTTGATGGGAGGTCATTTAGGAAGAAACTTTGGGTATTTGCAGCAAACAAAACTAAGGTTTTGGTTATCACATTCAGAGAGCAATGGAAGCCAACAAAAATTATTAGGTGAGATCTGGATTAATGAGCTAATTGATATATCTTAGCAAGGCCAATTTAGGTAACAGTAGTGGTGGTGATGGTATAACAAGTGATGCTGGTGGTAAAAAGTTAAGAAGTCAGTGTGGCCAAACAGCCTATTGATAAATTATCTGTTTAAACCTGTGGAATTGTTGGTGCCCATTCCCACATGCCTACATTTTATTTATTTATTTTTTATCTTTTAATCTATTTGTTATTGTATTGGAGTATAGTTTAAGGGGACAACAGAGGATGAGATGGTTAGATGGCATCACTGACTCAATGAACATGAATTTGAGCAAGTTCCAGGAGTTGGTGATGGACAGGGAAGCTTGCCGTGTGGCAGTCCATGGGGTCACAAAGAGTCGAACACAACTGAGTGATTGAACTGAACTGATTGATAGCTGCTTTACAATGTTCTGTTAGTTTCTGCTGTACAACAAAGTGAATCAGCTTTATATACCCCTCTTTCTTAGATTTCCTTCCCATGTAGGTCACCACGGAGAGCTGAGTAGAGATCCCTGCTCTATACGTCAATTATCTTTAGTAGTCTATTTTATAAATAGTAGTGTTATGTGTATCAATCCCGATCTCCCAATCCACCTCACCTCCTCCCTTCCCATCTTGGTATCTATACCTTTGTTCTCTATGTCCATGTCTCTATTTCTGTTTTGCAAATAAACTCATCTACACCATTTTTCTAGTTTACACATATATAACACATACCCACACTTTAGAATGTGGTCTGTCCTTGGAGTCTTTGACATGGGGGGATTTGTGTTTTATTCATAACCTTTCTGAATAAAATGGAGACTTGTCAAGAGGGGTATTCTGCCAGGAGGGCAATTCTCAAATCGACTGTTGTTTTTATATCCTAGCATTAAATATTAACCAAGCATTAAACAAGACCATCAGAAAGGGAGGAAATGGATGCAGTAGGGACATGGCCCCAGTCACAGTGATGTTGTTGGTTTCCAAGGTAGGTGCAGGGTCCTAGCTCTGAAGGGTTCACACAATCATTCCCATTTCCAATTCAGTCACTCTCAAAAGGCTGATAGTGCTCAAGGGTGACCAGCTGCCCCAGTTTGCTCCAGGAGTTCCCAGGATTCAGGACTATCAATGTAAAACAAGGAAAGTTCTAGGTAAACCAAGGCAAGTTGGTCCCCCACATCTTGGAAGGCTGTCTTCCTTCACAGACAGAGAAAGCTTCTATTAGAGCTGTCTGATTTCAAGTGAAATAATGCAATGGCCTCTCTGCAATGTACAACCAGAGACTATTCCCATTCTCCCGCATTGCATAAGCTCTAGAGGTTCTTCTACAATACAGGGGGAGGAGAGGAGCCTGACATTTGGCTCATGTTGGACATTTTCTGCTAACCTTGGCAGGTGGAAACTTTCAGTCGAGTTAGAAAAACAAAAAATATGACATTTCTTGAATAGCTGATGATGTATAGCAGTTCCTGTCTCTTCAAATAATATTAACTATTTCTTGAACATTTACTATGTGTTAGCCCCAGTGCTAAGTATTTACATGCATTATCTCAATTAATTCTCACAACAGATAATATGGGCTGAATACTATAAACATTTCCGTTTACAGTTTAAAAAATGAGGCTCAGAAAGGCTAAATAATTACTCAAGTCCATGCTGCCATAGGGGACTTGATGGCTTTTCAATGTCTACAGTCTTAATTATGCACTAAACTGTACAGTCTTACTTAGAGAGTAAAATACATGTTAACAGGTATAAAATTTGTACAAAATATACACAAGGATATTTTTATCTAATAATATTTATAACTCATTATATTCATTATTATGTAAAATATTTAATGACTAGAAAGCATCTGTAACCTTACAGAATAATCCCTGACTTCGCTGAAGGGGATTCTCCTACTGAGGCTTTTTATCTATGGCATAAACTAATTTTTTTTTTCCTTCTTTGGAGATTTAGTATCAACACACAGAGAAAGAATGACATTTCTTTGGATGGCGAAGGTTACATTCTAAAGTATCTTTTAAAAAATAGATTTTTGCAACACCTCCATAAAAGGACTGATCACTTCATCAAAACCCTGGCATCTTAATCTCTTCTCTCTTCTTTGCAATCAGCTCCTTCACAGAACATTAAAACTCAAAGAAAACTACGTCCGTTGCATTTGCCCATAGACCTGATTGTAGCCTCTTTGAGAACAGAATCATTTCTCATTAGACTTTAACTACCAGTACAAGATTGGCTGATCAGCTGTAAAGGCTGCACACATTTTATGAGGATCACCTCCGAAATAAAGACAACGGCAGTTGCTGGGCTTCTGCAATGTTCTCTGCTCAATGGTGTTTTTTAGAGACTGTGAAAAAAACAGAACTTCAAGACTTACAGCCTCAATTTGGCTGAGTAAGGGCTCCAGAACTGTAGCTAGTTGAAGGGACACAGGAGAAGCCTTCAAACCCAAATATCTCAACTTACCCCCGAGGCTTAGAAAGCTCGCAAGTTTGAGGGAAGTCTCGGAGGTCCCGAGGATGGCCCTCATCCAGCACTCAGTTCTGGGTCCTTCACACAAGTGCAGTTGGGCAATGCAGAAGTTGGGAGTACAATTACAACAGACAGCTGAGCGAGGCTAGGATACTAGTGCCAACTCCCTCCTACCCAACATTGGACTCCTTCAAAGGCCAGCCTTTGCTTAAGGACGGCCCTGATCAACCAGGCCCAAAGTTTTTCAGAGCTCCATGTTCGAGTCATCCTACCTAATCCCTCTTCCTCTCTCCTTTCACAAGCGTGAAAGCAGCATGGACCAGTAAAAATATAATATGAGCCACATGTATAATTTCCAATTTTTAAGTAATTGTACTCTTACCTGAATCTCCAGCCACTCAGCCTGCCTTATGGATTTTAGACTTGCTAATTCCCCAAATTTCATGAGCCAATTTCTCAAAACTAAATCTCTATTTGTATATATATAAACCTTATTAGTTCCATTTCTCTAGAGGGCCCTAACTAATACCTAAAATTATCAAACTAATTTGTTAGTATCTCAAATCACATTTTTTAAAAGTGTATCCCACATTTGCTCTGTTTTGGGCTTTGTTAAAGTATGATTCTGCTGAGATAGAAAAGAAAGCATGACCTAGTTAAACTCAGGCAAAACTAATCTTGCTGATCAAAAAATTGCTTCGCAAAAATGCCCTTGTTAAAGTGTCTTGGGACTACCTTAGGAAGAATTTAAAGGGTCCCAATATAAATCAAGTCATAAAATTGGCTTTCCAACATTATACACCAAAAGAGTCTGTCATTTGCTTCATTAGAGAGGCAATTTTATTTTAACATGACATTTTTTAAAAAGCTAAGTTGTTTCATTTTCCTTGTTTCATATTGCTTTTCACCACACCCACACTCTCTTATGCAAAACATTTTTAAAACTAGTAAACTCAGCTTCATCTCCCTTTTACTTTGCAGCTGACTCTGTTAAATCTATGGCAGCTCGATCATAATCAATTACTGGGATACACAACCCAGGGGAAAAACTTAATACTAAAGCAAATATTTTTGTATAAAAAGCCTTAATGTCTGATAAAAGACTGTTATCCAAAATATGCAAAGAACTTTGAAAACTCAACAATAAAAAAAAATGCAATTTAAAAATGGACAAAAAGCCTGAATAGACACCTCACCAGAGAAATTACACAGATTGCAAATAAGCATATGAAAAGATGTTCCATATCAAATTTCACCAGGAAAATGCATATTTTAAAAAAAATTAAAACCACTATATACTTATTAGAATGTCCAAAATCTAGAACACTAACAACACCAAGTGCCAGCAAGGATGTGGAGCAATAGGGCCTCTCATTCATTGCTGTTAGGTGTATAGAATGGTACAGTCCCTCTGGAAGATACTTTGGTAATTTCTTGTGTAATTAACATACTCTTACTATTCAATCTAGCAATCACGCTTCTTGGCATTTACCCAAATTAATTGAAAACATATATCCACACAAAAATGAATGTTCATAACAGCTTTATTCATAATTGCCAAAACTTGGAAGCAACCAAAATTCCTTTCAGTAGGTGCATGGGAAAAGAAATTGCAGCCCATACTGACAATGGAATATTATTCTTTGCCTAAAAGAAATGAGCTACGAAAACATGAAAAGACATAGAGGAAACGCAAATGCATATTATGAAGTGAAAAAGGCAAGCTGAAAAGACTTCATACTGTATGATTCCAACATCTCGAAAAGGCAAAACTACAAAGATGAAAAACGATTAATGGTTGTCAGGGGTTAGAAGGGAAGGAATGATGAATAGACAGAGCACAGAAGATTTTTAGTGTAGTGAGACAGTTCTTTATAATACTACACTATGGATATATGTCATTGTATATTTGCATAATATGTCCCAAAATATCTCCACAGAAACATCCAGAATGTTTGACCATACATGTGGGCACCATGGTCCAGCGAAGCTGACACATAAAATGACCATCACATCTACTACTAACCTGAGTCTTGAGCAATCTCATCTCTTTCTTTTATTGAAGTTCTCTCAGCTCTTCAGAAGGGTTGAAGCTACTCTTTATGAGGCCAACTGTGAAGTACCTTTGATAATATAATGTTGAGATTCTAATATTGTATCTCAAGTACTAAAAGAAGGGAATATATTTGTTCCATTATTTTAGTAGATCCATAAGCATGAACAATGACAAAAATATAAGTTGAGAAATTTGAAAAAAATGCCATGATCTGAATTTAGGGTATTCAGGAATTCAATTTTTTGAAATTTTGCTAAATAAAAATTTTCTCACTGTGAATCTGAATATAGAAAATATCATGTAGAATTACTAGATTCTAAATGCACAAATCTTTCTACTTGATGTTAGAAAAGAATTTTAAACATTTGTCAGCCTTTTTCCTATGTTATTGGAGAAGGCAATGGCAACCTACTCCAGTACTCTTGCCTGGAAAATCCCATGGACGGAGGAGCCTGGTAGGCTGCAGTCCCTAGGGTTGTTGTGGGTCGGTCATGACTGAGCAGCTTCGCTTTCACTTTTCACTTTCATGCATTGGAGAAGGAAATGGCAGCCCACTCCACTGTTCTTGCCTGGAGAACCCCAGGGATGGGGGAGCCTGATGGACTGCCATCTATGGGGTCACACAGAGTTGGATACAACTGAAGTGACTTAGCAGCAGCAGCAGCAGCGATGTTATTATCCAATATTACATCTTAAGTTTGTTCTGTGTGTCTACCAAAACCCAGCTCTCTTCACACCTCCTGTGGTCCATATTGAGAGAAGCCATCATCTCTTGACTTTGGGCTGCCCTGCATTATCTTGCTGGCCACATCAAGAATGCAAGGCTCTGGCCACTCTATACAAAAGCTACATCTCAGGGTTGAGTTTGAAACCTCAATGAGATGAGGTTACATCACCCCTAAGACAAAACCTAGGCTTCCTTCCCCTTACTATGAAAGTGGCAGATTTCTCAAGTTCAGTGTTCCTCTCCTATAAAGCAACACACTGCATGTCCAAGCATCCACCTAGGACCATGCGTGCCACTCCCTTGTGCAACTCTGGGGCATGAAGCTGTGGTTAACACTTTTGCTCTAATAAAAAAAAATTTTTTTAATCTCTGACCCAGGAGTCTCATGTCCTCTGCCTTTTGAGAAGGCAGCCATGAGCCAGAAAAAAGCTGACTTGTTAGCTTGTCAATAGGATAAAATCTTAGACCACTCACAGTTCTTGACAGTACTATTGTGAGTGAGTGAGTGAGTGAGTGAGTGAGTGAGTAAAGTCGCTCAGTCATGTCCAATTCTTTGCGACCACATAGACTGTAGCCAACCAGGCTCCTCTGTCCACAGGATTCTCCAGGCAAGAATACTGGAGTGGGTTGCCATTTCCTTCTCCAGGGGATCTTCCTGACCCAGGGATCAAACCCGGGTCTCCCGCATTGGAGGCAGACGCTTTAACCTCTGCGCCACCAGGGAAGCCCCAGTGAAGAAGTGTTAACAATTACACATCTCCCCTCCCCCAAAATAGATTCCATAATGACTGAAGCAGCTATTAAGCTACTAAATGGAGGAAAGTATTAAAAGAAGAATCAGAAAAGAACTGGGACTGTGGCTAGAAGGGTTGGCCAAAGTTGTACACTGCCATGGAAATTCTGAGTAGACTCATTGGTAAAGAAAACTCCATGACTGTGATTGAGGTCAGGCCTGCCTTCCTCTTTCAGAAAGAGTACCAAAACCCATATTTTGTGCCTCTTACAAATATTTTGTTAATTTATTCATTCAATGATTGTTTATTGAAAGGTCTGTACAAGATTAAGAGAAAATTTTCATATTCTTTTATTTTTTTAATTTTACAATGTAATTTGGAGGTTCATCCACACCAATGCAGAGAGGTGTTCTCATTTCCTTTTTCATTCATCCTTTTCATGAGAAATTGTTTTTAAAGACTTCCATTGGCCCAGGTTAGTTAATATTCTAGCTTCTATTCTAGTTATTTTACACTGTAAATAAAGTTATTTCACACTCTAAATGAAATTATCTTTCTCCTGTTCTGCCTCTTTCATATGTTCACAGGTACCTTTCAGGATCTCCTGCATTCCACTCCAGTTACACCTCTATTCTCTATCTCCTTGTCTACAATACCGGTATCATATTTGTGAATTACTATTGTATTTGTATAATTGTAAGGGATTTGATTTAGATCATACCTGAATGGTCTAGTGGTTTTCCCCACTTTCTTCAATTTAAGTCTGAATTTTGCAATAAGGAGTTCATGATTTGAGTCACAGTCAATTCCCGAACTTGTTTTTGCTGACTGTATAAAGATTCTCCATCTTTGGCTGCAAAAAAAATATAATCAATCTGATTTTGGCATTGACTGTCTGGTGATGTCCATGTGTAGAGTCATCTTGTGTTGTTGGAAGAGGGTGTTTACTATGACAAGTGCATTCTCTTGGCAAAACTCTGTTAGCCTTTGCTCTGCTTCATTTTGTACTCCAAGGCCAAATTTGCCTGTTACTCCAGGTATCTCTTGACTTCCTCCTTTTGCATTCCAGTTCCCTATGATGAAAAGGACATCTTTTATGGGTGTTAGTTCTAGAAGGTCTTGTAGGTCTTCATAGAACCATTCAACTTCAACTTCTTCAACATTAGTAGTTGGGGCATAGACTTGGACTACTGTGATACTGAATGGTTTACCTTGGAAACAAAGAGAGATCATTCTGTCATTTTTAAGACTACACCCAAATACTGGATTTTTGACTCTTTCGCTGACTATGATGGCTACTCCATTTCTTCTAAGAGATTCTTGCCCACAGTAGTAGATATAATGGTCATCTGAATTAAATTCACCCATATCAGTTCAATTTAGTTTACTGATTCCTAAAATGTTGATATTCACTCTTGCCATCTCCTGTTTGACCACTTCCAATTTACCTTGATTCATGGACCTAACATTCCAGGTTCCTATGCAATATTGTTCTTTACAGCATCAGACTTTCCTTCCATCACCACTCACATCCACAACTGGGTGTTGTTTTCACTTTGGCTCCGTCTCTTCATTCTTTCTGCAGTTATTTCTCCACTCTTCTCCAGTAGCATTTTGGGCACCTACCAACCTGGGGAGTTCATCTTCCAGTGTCGTATCTTTTTGCCTTTTCTTACTGTTCATGGGGTTTCTGAAGGCAAGAATGCTGATGTGGTTTGCCATTCTCTTCTCGAGTGGACCAGGTTTTGTCAGAACTCTCCACCATGACCCATCCATCTTGGGTGGCCCTACATGGCATGGCTCATAGTATCACTGAGTCAGACAAGACTGTGGTCCAGGTGATCAGTTTGGTTAGTTTTCTGTGATTGTGGTTTTCATTCTGTCTGCCCTCTGATGGAAAAGGATAAGAGGTTTATGGAAGCTTCCTGATGGGATAGACCGACTGTGGGGAAACTGGGTCTTGCCCTGATGGGCAGGGCTATGCTCAGTAAATATTTAATCCAATTTTGTATTGATGGGTGGGGCTGGGTTCTCTCCCTGTTGCTTGACCTGAGATCAAACAATGGTGGAGGTAATGAAGATAATGGCGACCTCCTTCAAAAGGTCCCTTGCATGCACTGCTGCACTCAGTGCCTCCGACCCTGCGGCAGGCCACCGCCAACCCACACCTCTGCCAGAGACTCCTGGACACTCACAGGCAAGTCTGGGTCAGTCTCTTGTGGGGTTACTGCTCTTTTCTCCTGGGTCTTGGTGAGCACAAGGTTTTATTTGTGCCCACCATGAGTCTGTTTCCCAGGCCTGTGTGACTTCCATAATCAAATCCCACTGGCCTCCAAAGTCAAATTCCCTGAGGCTTCTCAATCCCTTTGCCAGATTCCCATTTTGGGAAATCTGTTGTTCATCCTAGAACTTTCTTAACAATGCCAGAATTTATTTGGTATAATTGTTCTACAGTTTGTGGATCATTTGCTTGGTGGCTCTATGGCAGGGTTAATGGCATCCTCCAAGAGGGCTTTAGCCACACCCAGGTCTGCTGCACCCAGAGCCCCTGCCCCTGCCCCTGCCCCTACTGTGGCAGGCCACTGCTGACCCATAGCTCCACAGGAGATATTCAAACACTCAAAGGCAGGTCTGGCTCAGATTCTGTGGGGTCTCCTGGTGCAGGAGATTAGATCTTATAGACAGAGTGCTTGAATAACTATGAATGGAGGTTCATGACATACAGGCAGCAGTGATCAAGACCATTCTCAAGAAAAAGAAATGCAAAAAGGGAAAATGGTTGTCTGAGGAGGCCTACAAATAGCTGAGAAAAGAAGAGAAGTGAAAGGCAAATGAGAAAAGGAAAGATATATCCATTTGAATGCAGAGTTCCAAAGAATATCAAGGAGAGACAAAACAGCCTTCCTCAGTGATCAATGCAAAGAAATAGAGGAAAACAATAGAATGGGAAAGACTAGAGATCTTTTCAAGACAATTAGAGATACCAAGGAAACATTTCATGCAAAGATGGGGACAATGAAGGACAGAAATGGTATGGACCCAACAGAAGCAGAAGATATTAAGAAGAGGTAGCAAGAATACACAGAACTGTACAAAAAAGATCTTCATGACCCAGATAATCACAATGGTGTAATCATTCACCTAGAGCCAGACATCCTGGAATGCAAAGTAAATGGGCTTTAGGAAGTCTCACAACGAACAAAGCTAGTGGAGGTGATGGAATACCAGTTGAGCTATTTCAAATCCTAAAAGATGAGGCTGTGAAAGTGCTTCATTCAATATGCCAGCAAATTTGGGAAACTCAGAAGTGGCCACAGGACTGGAAAAGGTCAGTTTTCATTCCAATCCCAAAGAAAGGCAATGCCAAAGAATGTTCAAACTACCACACAATTGTACTCATTTCACACACTAGCAAAGTAATGCTCAAAATCTTCCAAGCCAGGCTTCAACAGTATGTGAACTGTGAAATTCCAGATGTTCAAGCTGGATTTAGGAAAGACAGAGGAACCAGAGATCAAATTGCCAACATTGATTGGATCATCAAAAAACAAGAGAGCTCCAGAAAAACATCTGCTTCTGCTTTATTGACTATGCCAAAGAGTTTGTTGTGTGGGCCACAACAAACTGTGGAAATTTTTTCAAGAGACGGGAACACCAGACCACCTGACCTGCCTCCTGAGAAATCTGTATGCAGGTCAAGAAGCAACAGTTAGAACTGGACATGGAACAACAGACTGGTTCCAAATTGGGAAAGGAGTACATCAAGGCTGAATACTGTCACCCTGCTCATTTAACTTATATACAGAGTACATCATGAGAAATGCTGGGAAGCACAGACTGCCAGGAGAAATATCAATAACATCAGATATGGAGATGACACCACCCTTATGGCAGAAAGTGAAGAAGAACTAAAGAGTCTCTTGATGAAAGTGAAAGAGGAGAGTGAAAAAGTTGGCTTAAATCTCAACATTCAGAAAACGAAGATCATGGCATCTGGTCCCATCACTTCATGAGAAATAGATGGGAAAACAGTGGAAACAGTGTCAGATTTTATTTTGGGGGGCTCCAAAATCACTGCAGATGGTGACTGCAGCCATGAAATTAAAAGACGCTTACTCCTTGGAAGGAAAGTTATGACCACACTAGGTAGCATATTCAAAAGCAGAGACATTACTTTGCCAACAAGTTGCATCCAGTCAAAGCTATGGTTTTTCCAATAGTCATGTATGGATGTGAGAATTGGGCTATAAAGAAAGCTGAGGGCCAAAGAATTGATGCTTTTGAACTGTGGTGCCGGAGAAGACTCTTGAGAGTCCCTTGGACTGCAAGGAGATCCAACCAGTCCATCTTAAAGGAAATCAGTCCTGAATATTTCTTGGAAGGACTGATGCTGAAGTTGAAACCCCAATACTTTGGCCACCGGATATGAAGAACTGACTCAGTGGAAAAGACCCTGAAGCTTGGAAAGATTGAATGCAGGAGGAGAAGGGGTGACCGAGGATGAGATGGTTGGATGGCATCACTGACTCAATGGACATAAGTTTGAGCAAGCTCTTGGAGTTGGTAATGGACCGGGAAGCCTGGCGTGCTGCAGTCCTTGGGGTCGCAAAGAGTCAGACACAACGGAACGACGAACTGACTTATTAACTGTATTTGGAAAATACAACTATTCCATTGTCTGCCCAGTCCTAGACTTCCCCTGATCAGAAAGCTGCCCACATCTGGGTGAGACAATATCTGTATAAATATCAGAATTCAGTTGTTCAACAGATATTTATTGAGCAACTTTGATCTGCCATGGATTATTACAAGAGCTAGAAATCAGCAGTGAACAAACAGAAAATAGCCTGTTCTAGTCAGGTTTTGTAAATAGATGGTCAGGAAGTAAGCAATAGATTCATATTCTTATATATGGCAAAAATAAAATAGGGTAATTGGATAGGGCATACGGAGGCAAATGGTATTTTATATTAGATGCTTATAGAAAGTGTCTCTGAGGTCACATTATATCTGACACTTGGAAGCTGAAAGAAAAACCAGACACATGAGTCCCCAGGTATAAAACAATCTAGGAAGAGGAAATCAAAGGACAAGGAAATGGTTGGCCTGTCTCAAGGACAGATAAAGTCAGAATGGCCAGAGAAAGGGAGAGAAATGTGAGGTCGACAAGATCTCCTCCCTATACTCTGGAGTTAAGACCCAAGAGAAACTAATACTATGACCAAAACCATTAGGAGTACTATGAACAAAATCATTAACTGCCCAACATTTTGTGTTCCCCTAACCCACTCCAGTATTCTTGCCTGGAGTATCCCAGGGACAGAGGAGCCTAGTGGGCTACTGTTTATAGGGTCACACAGAGTCGAACACAACTGAAGTGACTTAGCAGCAGCAGACCTATCTTGGGCTTCCCTGGTGGCTCAGAGGTTAAAGCGTTTCCCTGAAATGCAGGAGACCCGGGTTCAATCCCTCGGTCGGGAAGATACCCTGGAGAAGGAAATGGCAACCCACTCCAGTACTCTTGCCTGGAAACCTATCTTAGAATTGTTATATCACCAGAAAGCATAGTCCCAGGATGACTTTGTGCCAGTTTCTTAGTAATGGATATTCACCAATTTTACAAAGAATTTTAAGACATACTATATCACTTTTGTTTTTCCCATCTTGTCATGTCATGACCAACATAGTAATATGTCCAGAGTACAAAAAACAAAGCAAGCATAGGAATTAATTCTATGGACACCAGATAATGGTGTTAGGGAATTAATATTGGTATTGATGATTAAATTACATCAGTTCAGTTCAGTCGCTCAGTTGTGTCAGACTCTTTGCGACCCCATGAATCGCAGCACGCCAGGCCTCCCTGTCCATCATCAACTCCCGGAGTTCACCCAGACTCATGTCCATAGAGTCAGTGATGCCATCCGGCCATCTCATCCTCTGTTATCCCCTTCTCCTCCTGCCCCCAATCCATCCCAGCATCAGAGTCTTTACCAATGAGTCAACGCTTCGCATGAGATGTCCAAAGTACTGGAGTTTCAGCTTCAGCATCATTCCTTCCAAAGAAATCCCAGGGCTAATCTTCAGAATGGACTGGTTGGATCTCCTTGCAGTCCAAGGGACTCTCCAGAGTCTTCTCCAACACCACAGTTCAAAAGCATCAGTTCTTCAGCACTCAGCTCTCTTCACAGTCCAACTCTCACATCCATACGTGACCACTGGAAAAACCATAGCCTTGACTAGACAGACCTTTGTTGGCAAAGTAATGTCTCTGCTTTTGAATATGCTATCTAGGTTGGTCATAACTTTTCTTCCAAGGAGTAAGCATCTTTTAATTTCATGGCTGCAATCACCATCTGCAGTGATTTTGGAGCCCCCCCAAATAAAGTCTGACACTGTTTCCACTGTTTCCCCATCTATTTCCCATGAAGTGATGGGACCAGATGCCATGATCTTCGTTTTTTGAATGTTGAGCTTGAAGCCAACTTTTTCACTCTCCTCTTTCACTTTCATCAAGAGGCTTTTCAGTTCCTCTTCACTTTCTGCCATAAGAGTAGTATCATCTGCATGTCTGAGGTTATTGATATTTCTCCCGGCAATCTTGATTCCAGGTTGTGCTTCTTCCAGCCCAGCGTCTCTCATGATGTACTCTGCATATAAGTTAAATAAGCAGGATGACAATATACAGCCTTGATGTACTCCTTTTCCTATTTGGAACCAGTCTGTTGTTCCATGTCCAGTTCTAACTGTTGCTTCTTGGGCTGTATATAGGTTTCTCAAGAGGCAGGTCAGGTGGTCTGGTATTCCCATCTCTTTCAGAATTTTCCACAGTTGATTGTGATCCACACAGTCAAATGCTTTGGCATAGTCAATAAAGCAGAAATAGATGTTTTTCTGGAACTCTCTTGCTTTTTCCATGATCCAGCAGATGTTGGCAATTTGATCTCTGGTTCCTCTGCTTTTTCTAAAACCAGCTTGAACATCAGGAAGTGCACAGTTCACATATTGCTGAAGCCTGGCTTGGAGAATTTTGAGCATTACTTTACTAGCATGTGAGATGAGTGCAACTGTGTGGTAGTTTGAGCATTCTTTGGCATTGCCTTTCTTTGGGATTGGAATGAAAACTGACCTTTTCCAGTCCTGTGGCCACTGCTGAGTTTTCCAAGTTTGCTGGCACATTGAGTGCAGCACTTTCACAGCATTATCTTTCAGGATTTGAAATAGCTCAACTGGAATTCCATCACTTCCACTAGCTTTGTTCGTAGTGATGCTTTCTAAGGCCCACTTGACTTCACATTCCAGGATGTCTGGCTCTAGATGAGTGATCACGCCATCATGATTATCTGGGTCGTGAAGATCTTTTTTGTACAGTTCTTCTGTGTATTCTTGCCACCTCTTCTTCATATCTTCTGCTTCTGTTAGGTCCATACCATTTCTGTCCTTTATCAAGAAGAATGCCAAAACAGAAATATATGACCCCTGGAGCCCTAGGATAGAAGTTATAATAGGAGATGAGAGAGAAACCATCCTCCAGGAAACCAGCATCAGATCCTACAAGAACATTGGGGTGCATGTTGATGTACAGAAGAAACCAACAATCTTGTGAAGCAATTATCCTCCAATTAAAAATAAACCAATTTTTAAAAAGAATTCTTAAAAAAAAATACAAAATCCAACCTAAGGATATAAAAAGAGTACTAGGGATTTAACTCAGGAAAGGGTGTTATTTAGAGAACAAGATGGGTAGAGGGCAAACTTAGTCACTCCCTCTTTCTCTTGGATCAGTCTTTTCACTGGAAAAGAGAACTAAGTGTCAAATATTTTTATTGGAGACATTAAAGCTTACTTTGAATCTTACACAACTAAATTAGCTAAAGAAGATGAAATGCTCTTTTACTATATTTAGTTGCTATTAAGCATTATCTTAGGGCTTCCCTGGTGCACAGTGGTAAAGAACTGACTTGACAATCCAGGAGAGGTGGATTCTATCTCTAGGTTGGGAAGATCCAAATGGCAACCCACTGCAGTATTCTTGCCTGGGAAATCCCATGCACAGAGGAGCCTGGTGGGCTCCTGTTCGTGGGGTCAGAGAGTCAGACACAACTTAGCTACTAAACAACAAACATTACCTTAACTAGCAAGCAAATGTTAAGACTAGAAATCATTTACCCCATAATTCTATCCTTTTAATAAAATTTAATTCAATAAAAAATTTAACTTGCTTCAATTTCCATTTCCAGTCTTTTTACCTAGACACACTTATAAGTAATATTGTAATAATAGTTTTATAGATACAATATCATAACTTTTAACATTGGGGTTTTTTTGGGGGGAGGAGAAAATTGGTTCCATTTCTGGTCATCTGAGATGAAATAGACTAGACTGTCTGGGTGGAACACAACTCTGGCTTTTAAATTTTTACAACAGAATGACAACTCTGCCTTCTGTTCACCTTTTCTCTAAGCATGTTGTTCTCACTTTTATCAGCAACATAGACTTCATGCAGAACAAGCACTTGTCAGAGAAAATGACTGCATCTAAAAGCTTATATCTAATATATCCAACAGGACAGAGTTGAATAGGCAAGCACACCACCTATTTTTTTCCCCAGGCTCTACCTTGGTATTGTTAGATCAATAGAAAATGCTGTCCAGAATCACACTCTCTCAGCTCTTCATTTCACACTATATTCTTTATAAAGAGTTAATACTGGAAGATTTCAGGCAAGAAGTGCCTTTGTCCCTTTTTTGCTGTGAACTAGATTTACCTATGAAAAGAGACTCGCACTGTAAATGTGTTGTGAGATTTGGTTCCAGAAAAAATGGTCCTTCCTGCAGAGCTTTCTCACATGTTTCCTGTTTTGAAAAATTAAGCCGTTAAATGAGGATGATATGACCCAATGACTTTGTGATTTGGCTCAGCTGCTTGGAAAGTCAGCCACGTTGTGACCCATTATAGCAAATATTTCCCCTCAGATTATCTGTTAACATTTCTTCCTGCTCTTTATAAATAGTTCTAGTTTTCATCATTAATTTTGAACTGCTTACTTTTACAAATCATGTGAAATCCTCTATAATTCTGTTTAATGCCTACCAAGGGAGTGGCACATACTCAAAGTCTACTAAAGTAACCCTTATAGTCCAGAGAATCAGAATATTTCCCACCAAAGGATCCAAGCCTTCAGTAACTTCATTACAACTTTCTTTTTTTTAAATGTTTTAAAAATTCTTTATTGAATTTGTTACAGTATTACTTCTGTTTTATGTTCTGGTTTTTTGGCCACAAGGCATGTGGGACCTTAACTCCCTGACCAGGGATTCAACATGCACCCTCTGTATTGGAAGGCAAAGTCTTAACCACTGGACTGCCAGGGAAGCCCCTTCATTGCAACTTTCTAACCAGAGAAAGAAGGACATTCTTGCAGGAATATTACTTAAACAAATATGGTGAAAATATATTCCCTGTAGCAGTGAGTGCATGGTTGATCACAGAGAAGGACTGGTGGGAAACAGTGAAGCAGGAAGCTAGAGAGACATCAGGGTCAATCTGTAGAACACTTTGAACATCAGGTTTATGAGTTTAATTTCCTGTAATTTTTGAACAGGAAAGAAGCAGATGAAATTATCTGGATGGTTTTAACCAAGATAGCACCATTAATATATCTACATCTTTCTGGACGAGAGATTGTTTGTTGTATGGGATGTTGAGAGCTCATTTTTAGACATTAAATTTTAAGTCCTGGTAGACTATCTTGGTGGAAATGCCCAACCAGTGCTGAGATAGGCATCTGGAACTTGCTATTGATATTAGAGAGACAGATTTGGGAATTATCTGCATAGAGGAGCATTAGAGAAGCAACGAGGAGAGATGAATGCTCTGGGCTCATTCTCCTTCAATGAATATTTAAAATAACCCCAAAGAGCTGTGAAATCCAAAAAGAAGATCAGGCTCTGCTAAATTAGAGGGCATGGGGAGACAATAGGGCACTTGAATGCCCTCAAAATGACACCTTCCTCTCAGCCCAACAAATAGGCTAAATTTAGAACAGTCGTTTGTCGCTTCATTACTAGGACTAAAGAGGTCATGAACAGTTTTTTTTACAAAAGGGTAATAATGAAGCTGAGATGCTGAACCAGAAAGAAAATGTGCATTATCTATAAACTGAGAAAACAAATTCTTTAGAGAAGAATAAAAAAGTAATACTGCCAACTCAGCTGGGAGAAAAATGAATAGGAGGCAGTGCCTCAAGGTTGTTCAGTGACACACTTAAATTGCAAGTATTACCCAATGTCAAGAGAAATAAGTTCATGCTGTTAAAATTGGCCCTCTGTTAAAATCACTTGAGAGAATAGGAGGAAAGAGAAAAATAAAGATAACACTGGCACCTTCATACCAAAGATAAGACCTTTGCGAAGTGGGACCCAGGCATCATAAATGAGCAATGTAAGTTAAATTAAAAAATAGCCTGTTTCTAATGGTATGTTGACAGAACTGGTTAGCCTGAAGTGGGCTTGGTATAAAAGAGAATGTTGCAGACAGGTAAGCTCAGTGTGACCTATGGAAAGATGAGCATTCCCATGAAGGGATGAAGCTATAGGGGATAAACTGTAGTTAAGGGACACAATGACTGGTCAAAGAGTTTGGGCTCCACCCTGAAGGTAATGGGATTCACTGGAAACTTATAAGGAAGGGGAATAACAGATTCCTGTTTGTGTTGGAAAAGGGGACTCAGGGCAGGTACATACGGCCACCTTGAGTGAGCCAGAGGCCAGCAGAAGGAGACCAGCTAGAGGTCTTGCAATGAGGTGGACAAGCACTGCTGAGGATTTGCCCTAGGAAACCACTGGGGAGCGAGTGGTGTAGGAAGAAGTGTTGTTCTTACTGTTGTTTAGTCGTTAAGTCATATCCCGCTCTTCTGCCACCCCATGAACTGTAGCCACCAGGCTCCTCTGTCCATGGAATTTTCCAGGCAAGAATACTGGAGTGGGTTGCCATTTCCTCCTCCAGGGGATCTTCCCAACCCAAGGACTGAACCCACTTCTCCTGCATTGGCAGGAGGATTCTTTCTCACCGAGCCTCCAGTGGAAGCCTGGGAAGAAGGGTTACTGATCGTTATTCTTTAGTAGAGTCAAAGACATTAGGAGAAAGGGTGTATACAACCAACCCCACTTAGCTAAATAACTCTAAATAAACTCCAGGATTATTGTGGAGCTCAAGAAAGGATGCGGATGCATGAACTGTTGTCCTCAATTTCATCTTCCTTTGGGGAGTTTTTCTTTTGACTCTAATGTTCCCAATATACAGGTCCAAAGGATGTGGAGTCTGATTATATTGGACAAAGCTCTTCCCATCCTTCCTCTTAGCACTGCCAGGAAATGCTATGATAATGGAAATTCAAAACTGAAATCTTGGACTTCCCTAGTGGCACAGTAGTTAAGAATCCACCTGCGTTTGCAGGAAACATGGGTTCAATCCATGATCCAGGAAGATCCCATATGCTGTGGGGACAACAAATCCTGTGTGCAACTGGGCCCACACGCCCTAGAGCCCATACTCCCCAACAAGGGAAACCACCACAATAAGAAGCCCACACACCCCAACCAGAGAAAGCCCACACACAGCAATGAAAACCGAGTACAGCCAAAAAATAAAGAAATAAAATTTAAAAAAATTTTTAAAGCTTCAACGTGGAAATCTTAAGAGAGATACCAGTTATAAGCTCAGTCCCTGAAATAAGCCTTCAGGTGAGATCACAACTGTATAGGAAACTTTAGCACTTGGATGCGTATGATCTGAGTTAAATTCAAATCCTGACTCACCTAAATATTTTTATGACCTTAGTCAGGTCCTCAGATGCTTTAAATCAGTAATATGTGAAGCAAAGTGAGGTTGAGACAACTTAGACATGGTATTTGAGAAGCAACTGACACTACATGGGCATGTGTATAAGTTAGTAGTTTAAGTTGGCTGCTGGCAAGAGAGATCCAACTCCAGCAGATTAAACACACAAAGATTTATTCTACAGAAAAGATGCCCAGGAGTAGGCAGGATAACACTGGTGTGGCAACTCTAGAAGTCTTTAGGGGCCCAGATACCTCCACTTTTCAATCCTCGAAGTCACTACATAGTCAAGATGGCTGCTGGGCACAATGGAGGAAGAATTCAGCTCTCTCTTTTGGAAGCCTGTTCAGGTGTGACTTTCATTTACCCTTCTTTGACCAGAAATTAGTCACAAACCACCCCCCACCCCCACCTAACTGCAAAGTAAGCTGGAAAATCTATTTTTTCAGCTGGGCACATTGCCCTGAGTTCTTTTACAAAAAAGGAAGAATTGACATTTGATAAGTACTGTCTGTAACAACTTTTATTAATTATAAGTCCCCTTCTCTTCCAATATAAAAACATTCAACATGGAATTTAATATCATATACTTAATTTTTATTGATCACTGGCATACTAAATGGGCAAACAAAGCATAGTTCTGCATCTTTTAAGAAATTATTAATACATCATTCAAAGTGTTCACTATTCCTTGACTTAGGCAATAAATTAGTGCCAGACCCCCCCCCCCCAAATCCGTCTCTTTTGATTAAAGAGATATTCTTGTTTGTTTTCCGTTTTATCATATAAGAGCTATAACTTTTTATTTTTTCATATTTTGCTTTGGCTTACCATTTTGCACTTCATTTCAACACAAATCTTTGTCTAAATTTCCAATACAATCATCACCAATTATTTTCTTAATTGGTTCTTGTACTTTTGCTCATTTAAAATTCTTAGAGAATTTGCTTTTCAGATTCTTTTGAATGTTTAAAAAGGTTGAGGTAACAAACCCAAAGATTAGCAATAGTTCAGAGTTCCTTTGAATTGTTCTTCAGCTCCAGTGCTTAAATAATTAATAGACAGTTGAAAAACGTCGTTTCCAAAGCACTTTATGAAAAGAATTACCGTTGAGCTAATGCCAATGCTCTCTCAAGATCTAAGAATAAAATAGCTTTCATTCATTTCAAATATAATGCTACTGAGTAGGGAAAACAAACCAGAGTGAAAATCCATTACAATTTTCCAGAACTGGAATTCTGGTTGCAGTCAAATACTTATAAGAAACTAAATCTGACGTAACAAGAAACAAGAAACAAGAATTGCTATGTGACAACATTTAGGAAAAAATGGAGATTTGAGAGAGGAAAAAAAAATCACAAGAGGACTGGAAAAAATTGTAAGATAAAAAGCAGAATGTGACCTATGATGCTATTTAGAAGGCAAAATGCTGAAAAGCTAAAAGATGAAGCTTACTCAGTGGCCATGGCTTTAAGATAACAAAAAGCAAAATAGTAGGATTCATCTAGTTAGGGCAAGTGAAGACATTTCTTTTTAACACAACTGCCCACTGTCAGAGAGAATATATTAAGAGATGAAGAGATAATATGAGACCAAAAAGTGAGTTCTGATCATTTTCACCTAGAAAGAAAGCCAATTTTGAAAAATGAATTCACTACCCTTTCTCTTCAACTCACATCTAATCTGATTTCCCCTGATGCACTCAAACTCCCTGTCTTCTCCAAATTAACCTGTTTCCTCTCAGACCCATGCTGTGAAAATCTTCACTGTGCCGTGTACATCCCTGCCTTTGTGTCTTTCCTCAACATCTTCTTCCTTGGCAAAGTCTCACGTAGCTGTATCTTAACCACCCTCTCAGGACCCGCTAAAAAATTGTATTTTCAACAGCTTCTGCCCTCATTATAATTTTGTCTTTAAATTCTCCTGCAATTGGATCTGCCATACAATGAAGCCTATGCACAGATTAATAGCTTTTGAAGTTCTTTTACATATGTTTGTCTTTTACTAAAAGAGAGGTCATCTGGGATAGAAACCACATCCCATGTTCTGATGATATAACTGTGCCTGAGGCAACACTGAGCACAGGCGGTGGCAACTGTAGAGAGAACCCAGGGCTTTCTGCATGCAGCTGTTTCTTCCTCTCTCTTTGCGTACAATTATTAACTCTCCTAGTAACATTCTATAACTGGTACTTGATCTTCTTGGTGGCTCTCCTCCTTGAGAACCAGAACATAAGGGAAAGAGAGAGATGAGTTTAGAGGCTTAAATCTTAAAGACTGATTTGGCTTGGCTCTAAAGTACTTTGCCCTTTGACAACTTCTGAAGTATATTCTGGAGGAATAATTCCAGAAAGAATGAAGGGATGGAACCAAAGCAAAAACAATACCCAGTTGTGGATGTGACTGGTGACAGAAGCAAGGTCCTGTGCTGAAAAGAGCAATATTGCATAGGAACCTAGAGAGTTAAGTCCATGAATCAAGACAGATTGGAAGTGGTCAAACAGGAGACAGCAAGAGTGAACGTCAACATTCTAGGAATCAGCAAACTAAAATGGACTGGAATGGGTGAATTCAACTCAGATGATCATTATATCTACTACTGGGGGCAGGAATCCCTCAGAAGAAATGGAGTAGCCATCATGGTCAACAAATGAGTCCAAAATGCACTACTGGGATGCAATCTCAAAAATGACAGAATGATCTCTGTTCATTTCCAAGGCAAACCATTCAGTATCACAGTGATACAAGCCTATGCCCCAACCAGTAACACTGAAGAAGCTGAAGTTGAACGATTCTATGAAGACCTACAAGACCTTTTAGAACTCACACCCAAAAAAGATGTCCTTTTCATTACAGGAGACTGGAAAGCGAAAACAGGAAGTCAAGAGACACCTGGAGTAACAGGCAAATTTGGCCTTGGAGTACAGAATGAAGCAGGGCAAAGGCTAATAGAGTTTTGCCAAAAGAATGCACTGGTCATAGCAAACACCCTCTTCCAACAACACAAGAAAAGACTCTACACATGAACATCACCAGATGGTCAACACTGAAATCAGATTGACTATATTTTTGCAGCCAAAGATGGAGAAGCTCTATACAGTCAGCAAAAACAGGAGCAGTAGCTGACTGTGGCTCAGCTCATGAACTCCTTATTGCCAAATTCAGACTTAAATTGAAGAAAGTAGGGAAAACCACTAGACTATTCAGGTATGACCTAAATAAAGTTCCTTATGATTATACAGTGGAAGTAAGAAATAGATTTAAGGGGCTAGATCTGATAGACAGAGTGCCTGATGAACTATGGACAGAGGTTTGTACATTGTACAGGAGACAGGGATCAAGACCATCCCCATGGAAAAGAAATGCAAAAAAGCAAAATGGCTGTCTCAGGAGGCCTTGCAAATAGCTGTGGAAAGAAGAGAAGTGAAAAGCAAAGGAGCAAAGGAAAGATATACCCATTTGAATGCAGAGTTTCAAAGAATAGCAAGGAGAGAAGAGAAAGCCTTCCTCAGTGATCAATGCAAAGATGTAGAGGAAAATAACAGAATGGGAAAGACTAGAGATCTCCTCAAGACAATTAGAGATACCAAGAGAACATTTCATGCAAAGATGGGCTCAATAAAGGACGGAAATGGTATGGACCTAACAGAAGCAGAAGATATGAAGAAGAGGTGGCAAGAATACACAGAAGAACTGTACAAAAAAGATCTTCATGACCCAGATAATCACAATGGTGTGATCACTCACCTAGAGCCAGACATCCTGGAATGTGAAGTCAAGTGGGCCTTATAAAACATCACTACAAACAAAGCTAGTGGAGGTGATGGCATTTCAGTTGAGCTGTTTCAAATCCTGAAAGATGATGCAGTAAAAAGTGCTGCACTCAATGTGCCAGCAAATTTGGAAAACTCAGCAGTGGCCACAGGACTGGAAAAGGTCAGTTTTCATTCCAATCCCAAAGAAAGGCAATGCCAAAGAATGCTCAAACTACCGCACAATTGCACTCATCTCACATGCTAGTAAAGTAATGCTCAAATTTATCCAAGCCAGGCTTCAGCAATACATGAACCATGAACTTCCAGATGTTCAAGCTGGTTTTAGAAAAGGCAGAGGAACCAGAGATCAAATTGCCAACATCCACTGGATCATGGAAAAAGCAAGAGAGTTCCAGGAAAACATCATTTCTGCTTTATGGACTGTGACAAAGCCTATGACTGTGTGGTTCACAATAAACTGTGGAAAATTCTGAAAGAGATGCGAATACCAGACCATCTGACTTGCCTCTTGAGAAACCTAGATGCAGGTCAGGAAGCAACAGTTAGAACTGGACATGGAACAACAGACTGGTTCCAAATAGGAAAAGGAGTACGTCAAGGCTGTATATTGTCACCCTGCTTATTTAACTTCTATGCAGAGTACATCATGAGAAATGCTGGGCTGGAAAAAGCACAAGCTGGAATCAAGATTGCCAGGAGAAATATCAATCACCTCAGATATGCAGATGACACCACCCTTATGGCAGAAAGTGAAGAGGAACTAAAAAGCCTCTTGATGAAAGTGAAAGAGGAGAGTGAAAAAGCTGGCTTAAAGCTCAGCATTCAGAAAACGAAGATCATTTTTTCTTCCTCCCGCCCATAGATGTAGTTCCTCCGGGCAAGTGCGCACAGTCTCTCCTCCCGCTCCCCCAGGATCCGCGGCCACCATGGCGCATTAGAGGCAGCAGTGCCAGCGGCAGCATCGGCCTTTGCAGCGGCGGCAGCAGCACCAGGCTCTGCAGCGGCAACCCCCCCAGCGGCTTAAGCCATGGCGCTTTTCACGGCATTCAGCAGCAGCCTTGCTGTAACCGACAAAGACACCTTCGAATTAAGCACATTCCTCGAATTAAACACCAAAACCTCGCAACATGGCCGAGATGAGCTTCCTGAGCAGCGAGGTGTTTGTGGGGGACTTCGTGTCCCCCTTCGACCAGTCGGGTTTGGGGGCTGAAGAGAGCCTAGGTCTCCTAGATGACTACCTGGAGGTGGCCAAGCACTTCAAACCTCATGGGTTCTCCTGCGACAAGGCTAAGGCAGGCTCCTCCGAATGGCTGGCTGTGGATGGGTTGGTCAGTTTCTCAGACAACAGCACGGAGGATGCTTTCTCCGGGACAGATTGGATGGTGGAGAAAATGGATTTGAAGGAGTTTGATATTAGTGATACCCTGTTGAGTATAGATGACCTGGAAACCATGCCAGATGAGCTCTTGGCCACGTTGGATGACACGTGTGATCTCTTTGATCCCCTACTCCAGGAGACTAACAAGGAGCCCCCCGAGATAGTGAACCCAATTGGCCATCTTCCAGAAAGTTTACCTACAATTGACCAGGGTGCCCCCTTCACTTTCTTGCAACCTCTTCCCCCTTCCCCAGGGGCCCTGTCTTCCACTCCAGATCATTCCTTTAGTTTAGAGCTATGCAGTGAAGTGGTTATCTCTGAAGGAGATAGCAAGCCAGACTCCACCACTTCCATTACTGTGATCCCTCAGTGCATAAAAGAGGAGGATGCCCACTCAGATAACGACAGTGGCATCTGTATGAGCCCTGACTCCTCTCTGGGCTCTCCCCAGCATAGCCCCTCCACCTCCAGGGGCTCTCCAAATAAGAGCCTGCTATCTCCAGGTGCCCTCAGTGGCTCTTCCCGCCCCAAACCCTACGACCCTCCTGGAGAGAAGATGGTAGCAGCAAAAGTAAAGGGTGAGAAACTGGATAAGAAGCTGAAGAAAATGGAGCAGAACAAGACAGCAGCTACTAGGTACCGCCAGAAGAAGAGGGCAGAACAGGAGGCCCTCACTGGGGAATGTAAAGAGCTAGAAAAAAAGAATGAGGCTCTGAAAGAGAAGGCAGATTCCTTGGCCAAGGAGATCCAGTATCTTAAAGATCTGATAGAAGAGGTTCGCAAAGCAAGGGAGAAGAAAAGGGTCCCTTAGTTAGGGTAGTCAGGAGTATGTGCGCTTGTATATAGGAGGCTGAAGCTGTTTTAATAAATTATTTTCTAGTGAAGTAAAAAAAAAAAAAAAAAAAAGGAAAACGAAGATCATGGCATCTGGTCCCATCACTTCATGGGAAATAGATGGGCAAACAGTGGAAACAGTGTCAGACTTTGTTTTGGGGGGCTCCAAAATCACTGCAGATGGTGACTGCAGCCATGAAATTAAAAGACGCTTACTCCTTGGAAGGAAAGTTATGACCAACCTAGATAGTATATTCAAAAGCAGAGACATTACTTTGCCAACAAAGGTCCGTCTAGTCAAGGCTATGGTTTTTCCAGTAGTCATGTATGGATGTGAGAGTTGGACTGTGAAGAGAGCTGAGCACTGAAGAATTGATGTTTTTGAACTGTTGTGCTGGAGAAGATTCTTGAGAGTCCCTGGATTGCAAGAAGATCCAACCAGCCCATCCTAAAGGAGATCAGTCCTGGGTGCTCATTGGAAGGACTGATGTTGAAGCTGAAACTCCAATACTTTGGCCACCTCATGTGAAGAATTGACTCACTGGAAAAGATCCTGATGCTGGGAGGGATTGGGGGCAGGAGAAGGGGATAACAGAGGATGAGATGGCTGGATGGCATCACCGACTCGATGCACCTGAGTTTGAGTGAACTCCGGGAGTTGGTGATGGACAGGGAGGCCTGGTGTGCTGTGATTCATTGGGTCGCAAAGAGTCGGACACGACTGAGAGACTGAACTGAACTGAAGGATCTTCTGGCTCAGGCTATGGGATTCTAACAGTTTCACTGCTGTTGCATTTGGTATTTGCGAGGCAGTCAGGGATCCATTGTATTCTATGTCCTCTTTCCCTTTATGTGTGTGGTAAGTTGCTTCAGTCGTGTTCGACTCTGTGACATTATGGACTGCAACCCACCAGGTTCCTCTGTCCATTGGCTTCTCTAGGCAAAAATACTGGAGTGGGTTGCCATGTTCTCCTCCAGGGGATCTTCCTGACCCGGATTGAACACGTCTCTCATTATGTTTCCTGAATTGGCAGGCGGGTTCTTTACCACTAGTGCCACCTAAGAAGTTTTTTCCTTGATATCATTCCACAAATACTGATTGAGCACCTACAACATCTCCAAGGAATCACCCTCCATACTACCTATATAGCACTGATTCACATAATCAAGTCCCTGTAGTGGGGTGAATAGTGGGCCTCCAAAAGATAAGTCCACCTGGAACCTATACATTTGATATTATTTGGTAAAGGAGTCTTTGCAACATAATTCAGTGAAGGCTTTTGAGATAAGATCATTCTGAGTTAGAATGGGTCAAAAATCCTATAATACGGCTTTAGAAAAGAAGGGGAAGCAGAGACAGACACAGAGGAGAAGCACAGGGGAGCAGGTCATGAGAAGATGGAGGCAGAGGTTTGAGTTATGTAGGCATGCAGTGCCAGGATTGTCAGCAGTCGCCAGAAGCTAGGGGAGGCAAGGAAGGATTCTCCCTGAGAGATTTCAGAGGGAACCCAGCACTGACAACACCTTGAGTTTAGATTTCTGGCTGCCAGAACCATAAGAGAATATATTTCTGTTGTTTTAAGCCAACAAGTCTGTAATCATTTGTTTTAGCAGCCCTAGACAATAAATGCATCCTCACATGGCACTTACCATTATAGTGAAGAGATGAAATAAACCACCAGGACATTGCAATCTAGTGAAAGGTAAGCCCATAAAGAAAACAAAACAGGACAAAGTGAAAGATGTCATCCAGAGCCACCTAAGATTAGAGAGTGAAGAAGACTATTTAATCTCTTCTAGTACTTCCTGGGAAAGAATGTTTGGAAAAAATTATGATGTCCAAATTAATTATTTGTTAAGTAATTTTTCCATGTGCCTTTTTAAAGTGTATTTTCTTCTGGTCCCTTTAAGGTATAAGTGAGATGTTAGCTTTCCCAGGTATCTGGTCTAGGGCATCATTAACACATATCTAGTGACCTGGAATGGATAGTACAGATTAATCTGAGTGGTGGCCATAGCATCTAGCTTAAGACTAAAATAAAACTGTAAAATAAAAGTTATTCAGGAAATAGAGAACAAATGTCATCACAATTAAACATCATCCACATTATATTTCTTCATATAATAAGCAACTGAGTACCAACTGTTTTCATGGTATTATTCAAATGTTGCAGGTACAAAAAATATGATAGACATGACCTTACATTAATAGAGTCTGCCGTCTATGGGGAAATACTGATATTAAATAAGTAATTTCAAGTAAAAAGTGTTAGTCGCTTAGTTGTGTCCAACTCTTTGTGACCACGTGGACAGTAACCCACCAGGCTCCTTTGTCCATAGAATTTCCCAGGCAAGAATGCTGGGGAGTGTAGCCATTCCCTTCTCCAGGGGATCTTCCTGACCCAGGGATCGAATCCAAGTCTCCTACATTGCAGGCAGATTCTTTGGTGGCTCAGATGGTAAAGAATCTGAGGTGGGGATCATATGGAGATGCAGACAGTAAAGTTCTCCCTGGCTCATATATTTCATTTATTTATCAGATATTTTCTAAGGGCCCACTGCATGCCAGAAACTGTTTTAGTCACTTGGGGAAAAAAAAAATCAATGAATAAAGCAGACCAAGATCCCTATTCTCATATGGATACACCTACCAGGGGAGACAGTCCATAACAGACCCAAGCAAATGAATGTTTGTATTTCATGATAGGTAAGCGCCATGGGAAAAGAAAGATGTTGAGAAGGGCAAGTAATATTCGGGGGTGAGAGGTAGGAGACAAGCTTCCCATTTATATAGGAAGGTCAGGGAGAGTATTGGTGAGAAGGTGACATCTGAGCAAACGTTTGAAGAAAATGATGAAATTAGCCCAGCATACATGTGAGCAAAGAGAATTCCAGCCAATACAAAGGCCCAACAGCAGAGTGTACCAGGCTTGCCCAAGAGACACCAAGGAGACCAGTGTGGTTGAAATGGAGGGAATGAGGTAAGAGGAGTAGGAGGTAAGATCAGAGATGTAACGTGGGACCAGATCCTAAATAGGACCTTGCAAGCTATCACAACACTTACCTCTCTCATAATGGATGGAGAGCCACCGTGAGAAGTGCTATTTCTTTATCTTCATTTGGTCTCAGTGACTTCACACTTCAACTCGAATGTGACTCCTAACTTGATTATCAGAGATATTGCTGTTACCTACAGAGAGTTTATAATTATTTCCACCTAACAACCACACAGATTCTTCTCCTTTCCCCTGGAGCTACCCACATACAATCTAGGAAAACTGATTGAATCCCAACGAATAGAAGGGCTTGCCAGACTTCTGACAGAAAAATGGCATTAATGCATTTATTCCAAGTGAAAGAATAAAGCCCATTCATAAATCAAAGGGAGCTAATTTGAAAATGTCACCTAGCCCACCATCATTCTGGGAAGGAGTGGGAGTGAAGATGAACAGTCTTCCAACTGACAAGCAGGTGGGGGGACATCTGAGCACCAAGTCACATAGCCCAGTGGTTTTCATCCTGTCGAGTGTATAAGGTAAAACTGGGCAAACGGAACATTTTTCACTTTGAACAGGACTATGAGGAAAATGTAAACTTAAATAGGAAGAAAACAGAATTTTTCCTTGTTTGGAAAGCCATTCAATAGCGTGTTGTTTAGTTGCTAAGTCATGTCTGACTCCTTTGTGACCCCATGGACAGTAGCCCATCAGGCTCCTCTGTCCATGAGATTTCCCAGGAACAATCCTGGAGCGGGTTGCCATTTCCTTCTCCAGGGAATCTTCCTGACCTAGGGATCGAACCTGTGTCTAATGCATTGCAGGGGGCTTCTTTATCACTCTGAGCCACCAGTCAAAAAAGTGGCACAACAAGAAAACAAAGGGACCTACAAGACAATCAGCCTCTGATGCTGTTCTTCAGATGAAAGTTCTGAGAGAGACGGGACTGCCATTCTTGTCCAGAGGAGAGCCATTAGAGAAGCAAGGAGATGCAACCAGTCCATCCTAAAGGAAATCAGTCCTGAATATTCACTGGAAGGACTGATGCTGAAGCTGAAACTCAAATACTTTGGCCACCTGATGTGAAGAGCTGACTCATTGGAAAAGACCCTGATGATGGGAAAGATTGAAGGCAGGAGGAGAAGGGGATGACAGAGGATGAGATGGTTGGATGGCATCACTGACTTGATGGACATGAGTTTGAGCAAGCTCCAGGGGTTGGTGATGGACAGGGAAGCCTGGCATGCTGCAATTCATGGGGTCACAAAGAGTCAGACATGACTGAGCGACTGAACTGAACTGACTGAAGGAAAAGAATTATACAGAAGTTCTAGTCTCCATTCAAAGTACACACCTTGAACCAGAAACTCATGATGCAATTTTCTTCTTCAAACAAAATAATGATCGATACTCTCCACAATGACATAACTGAAAACCAGGAGAACACCTGATAGGAACCGGGAATACAGAAGTAGCCCTCAGGTGAGCAGCTTCTTACACCCAGGTATCATGACTCAGTATCAGCTGCCTAGCCTATACTACATTCTCAAAGCAGTCTTAACTATCTTAAGACACTCTTTTGCTTCCAGTTATAAATAAATAAGTCCTGGGGATATAATGTACAGCATGATGACTTTAGTAACTAACACTGTATTGTATGTCTGAAAGTTGCTAAGACAGTAAATCTTCAAAGTTCTGATCATGCAAAAAAACACATGTGCCTATGTGTGGTCATAGATGTTAGCTAGATTTATTGTGGTGATCATTTCACAACACATACAAATATTAAATTATTATTAAATTATCATACACCTGAAACCAACATAATGTTATATATTAGTTATATCTAAATTTTTAAAAAAGATATTTGTATTTTTAGCAAAACGCCCTATAAATTCTTAACCTTATAGGGGCTGGGCAGTGGAAAGAGGTACTGTGTTTTGCTTTTATCTGAACATGACTCCTATAACTGTAACAATAATTTTTTTAAAAGCCCCCCAAAATAAAGATTTTTCTAAACAAAAGTCCTGGAGATTATCTTAGACAATACTATCATTTCATTGAGGAAACCAAGCTCACTAGACAGAGTATATGAAAGAGTTCCATGTCTCTGTCAGCCAGCTGGTGTTTTTAAGGAGCTACTCAGTGGTCCTTCCCAGAAATTTCCTTAGGTATAGTCTTGGGATAGGTAAAAAGATGCATTGACGTTCAGTATAAGGCAGTGGCACCCCACTCCAGTACTCTCGCCTGGAAAATCCCATGGATGGAGGGACCTGGTGGGCTGCAGTCCATGGGGTCGCTAAGAGTCAGACATGACTGAGTGACTTCACTTTCACTTTTCACTTTCATGCACTGGAGAAGGAAATGGCAACCCACTCCAATGTTCTTGCTTGGAGAATCCCAGGGATGGGGGAGCCTGGTGGGCTGGCGTCTAAGGGGTCGCACAGAGTTGGACTTTTTTTTATTATTGTTACGACTGAAGCAACTTAGCAGCAGCAGCAGCATAGACTCTGCTTTTACTTCAAACTCTTTCAGAAGTTGGTTAAGTGCAAAGTTTGACTAAAGCAAAATAAGAGTTATTCAGAAGACATTATCTCTACAGGGGAGGAAAAAACCCTTCCTCTACTTTACTAGGTTCTCTGGCTGGGGCCCTGCTGGAAATTAAATTGACAAAAGACAGATTAATAAGAGAAAGATAGTTAATATGTGCAGCACACATACACTCAGGAAAAACTGACAAGTAACTCAAAGGGGTGTTTAGAATTTGGGGCTTATATAACATCTTAACAAAGAAAAATGCATTTGTAGAGAAGTGACAAGATAGAGAAAAGGGGTTTAGCTTTGGGGGGCAGAAACTATGGGAAGGTAAGAATACGGGGAAAACCGATGGAAGATGAGGGTTGTTTTACTAAGGCTCATTATGAAGTTTCCTCTGGCTTCTTCTCTGGCCTGATAGGAGTCTAGAGTTGTCTCCATGACTAAGAACCTAAGGGTGGTCCTGCTCTTCCTGGTATGAGAGAGTGACACACCGCTACAAGTGCAAGTAAAGTTTTTGGAGATCTGCTGTTTCTCAATTGTCTTCAGCTCAAAATAACCTTTATATCAACGTGACATGTTTGAAGGCAACACATTCTGATTCCCCTCTTTTTCCAGCTGAATAGTTGACAACCATGGTGAGTAGGAGATCATGGTCTCCACGGGCAGAAATCTCTTCCTTTCCTACTTCCAACATCCCTATTCAGGCTGCCCTTAGCCAGCTCTCTTACTATAGGTTCTTCAGCATGATCCATAGTTGCCTCCCTAGCCTCATCTCCCAGCACTTCTTGCTTTGCTTTTCTTATTTTATTAACACCAAACTGTAGTTCCCTATAACTACCTTTCTGTTTTCTGCTTCTAAACTTTGCTCATACTGTTTCCTTAGCTTAGAACACCCTCCTCCTCATTCATCACTCGGCCAACTCTCATGCATCTTTCAGGACTAAGATCAGATCTCACCCATCAGAAGTCTTCTCAGGCATCTTCTCTTCAATCCCCTGGCTATGGGAATTGACCCTCCTTTAAGCAAGGAAGTACGCCATGCACTAAAATTTCTTCTTTCCTCCCACTAAATTACATGCTCCTTCAAATCATAGTTACCGAAGTTACGTTGATTAGCCATTACATTGTGTCTTTATATCCTGCTCCTGGTCGAGCTTCTGTACCCAAGAAATAGAGGAGTTAGTCCTTAGCACTCACCATTGGCTGCAGTCACTACCACAGAACATCACCAAGTAGGTTATAATTACATCATCTGATCATTTCCTGTGGGCAGTGAGTTGCATATTCTGACTCATTCCTTGATCCCCTAAAATCTTTAACCTTAAAATTCCATGGCCAGTCTGAGAATCCATTTTGGGCAGTGAGTAGCCAATTATTTAAAGTACCCAAGGAGTAAATTTGGCCTTGCTTATAGGTGTGGTCAGCCATTTCTCACCTGTCTGGGCAATTTTCAGTATGATAACTGCCTTGGAGACTGAAAGACCATTGTTACAGATAAATCCCTGACAGTTACACTATTTTGATCATAAATGGTCAACTGATTCAGGGAGCATCAGCTCATGCTGCCCTAATTTCTACAAGTCTGGTTGTTACCAGAAAAGAAGCATGTATTAAATTCCACCAGTTTTGCATGGTTTCAAATGCTGCTTGGAGAGCCAGATCGACAATAGTTCTTGAATCATTCTCACATAGAAAGATGCTTGCTGAACAGGAAAGAAGGCTCTCTGAGTCAAGTCTGAAGAAATACTGAAAGTTTTGTGTCTATAGCTGAAACTTGTTTGTCATGGTTAACTAGAATAAGCTATCCAATATTACTTGGAAAACTTTAAAATCATATATAAATATAATAATTAAATTTTTTTCTCCAGTTCCCTTTTCTGGATGCTTGGTATGATAGAAAAATATCTATCTTCTTTATTTCTTTAATATATTAGACAATGATTGGCATACAGAAGGCATTCAAAATACATTTGTGGAATAAATGAAGTGATGAAAGAGTAAAAAAGATAATTAAAAACAATTGAATTACCTTCCCAAGTAACACCAACAAAGCGATGATCAAAATGTTTCTCAGCATACTTATTTTTATCATGAAGGGTTGAACTAATGTAACTAACAGTGAGGTTAAGCTGCTCACCACTCAAAAGCCAATAAAGAGGCAAGGTTTGTGGAAAGAAAAGATTGCTTTCTGTTGGATGCTGGCAACCGGGGTGGAAAGATGAAATCCTGTCTGAAGCCTGACTCCCCCCACCCACCACAATCAGGGGGCAAGAATTTTTATAGGCAGAGGGAGGGAGAGATGTGTAGAAATGACACAATCTACTCTGTTCAGTTCAGTCAGTCAGTCATGTATGACATTTTGCTGCCCCATGGACTGCAGCATGCCAGACTTGTCAATCACCAGCTCCCGGAGCCTACTCAAATTCATGTCCATCGAGTCAGTGATGCCATCTCCAACCATCTCATCCTCTGTCATCCCCTTCCCCTTCTGCATTCAATCTTTCCCAGCACCAGGGTCTTTTCCAATGAGTCAGTTCTTTGCATCAGGTGGCCAAAGTATTGGAGTTTCAGCTTCAACATCAGTCCTTCCAGTGAATATTCAGGACTGATTTCCTTTATGATGGACTAGTTGGATCTCCTTGCAATCCAAGGGACTCTCAAGAGTCTTCTCCAACACCACAGTTCAAAAGCATCAATTCTTCAGCGCTCAGCTTTCTTTATGGTCCAACTCTCACATCAATACATGACCACTGGTTAAACCATAGCTTTGACTAGACAGACCTTTGTCAGCAAAGGAATGTCTCTGCTTTTTAATATGCTGTCTAGGTTGGTCATAGTTTTCTTCCAAGGAGCAGGCATCTTTTAATTCCATGGCTGCACTCACCATCTGCAGTGATTTTGAAGACCAAGAAAATAAAGCCTCTCATTGTTTCCACTGTTCTCCATCTATTTGCCATGAAGTGATGGGACTGGATGCCATGATCTTAGTTTTCTGAATGTTGAGCTTTAAGCCAACATTTTCACTCTCTTCTTTTCACTTTCATCAAGAGGCTCTTTAGTTCTTCTTCACTTTCTGCCATAAGGGTGGTGTCATCTGCATATCTGAGGTTATTGGTATTTCTCCTGGCAATCTTGATTCCAGCTTGTGCTTCTTCCAGCCCAGCATTTCTCATGATGTACTCTGCATATAAGTTAAATTAGCAGGGTGACAATATACAGCCTTGATGCATTCCTTTCCCAATTTGGAACCAGTCTGTTGTTCCATGTCCAGTTCTAACTGTTGCTTCTTGACCTGATACAGATTTCTGAAGAGGCAGGTCAAGTGGTCTGGTATTCCCATCTCTTGAAGAATTTCCATAGTTTGTTGTGATCCACCCAGTCAAAGGCTTTGGTGTAGTCAATAAAGCAGGAGTAGATTTTTTTCTGGAACTCTCTTGCTTTTTTGATGATCCAGTGGATGTTGGCAATTTGATCTCTGTTTCCTGTGTCTTTTCTAAATCCAGCTAGAACACCTGGAAGTTCAATGTTCATATACTGTTGAAGTCTGACTTGGAGAATTTTGAGCATTACTTTGCTAGTGTGTGAGATGAGTGCAATTGTGTGGTAGTTTGAGCATTCTTTGGTATTGCCTTTCTTTGGGATTGGAATGAAAACTGACTTTTTCCAGTCCTGTGGCCACTGCTGAGTTTTCCAAATTTGCTGGAATATTGAGTGTAGCACTTTCACAGCATCATCTTTTAGGATTTGAAATAGCTAAACCAGAATTTCATCACCTCCACTAGCTTTGTTTGTGGTGATGCTTCCTATGGCCCACTTGACTTTGCATTCCAGGGTGTCTGGCTCTAGGTGAGTGATCACACCATCATGGTTATCTGGGTCATGAAGATCTGTTTTGTATAGTTCTTCTGTGTATTCCTACTACCTCTTCTTAATATCTTATCTTATTATCTTATTAATATCTTAATATATTTTGTTAAGTCTATACCATTTCTGTCCTTCATTGTGCCCATCTTTGCATAAAATGTTTCCTTGGTAGCTCTAATTTTCTTGAAGAGATCTCTATTCTTTCCCGTTCTATTGTTTTCCTCTATTTCTTTGCATTGATCACTGAGGAAGGCTTTCTTATCTCTCCTTGCTATTCTTTGGAACTCCACGTTCAAATGGGTATACCTTTCCTTTTCTCTTTTGCCTTTCGCTTCTCTTTTGTCAGCTATTTGTAAGCCCTCCTCAGACAACCATTTTGCCTTTTTGCATTTCTTTTTCTTGGGTATGGTCTTGATCACTGCCTCCTGTACAATGTCACAAACCTCCATCTATAGTTCTTCAGGCACTCTATCAGATCTAATCCCTTGAATCTATTTGTCACTTCCACTGTATAATCATAAGGGATTTGATTTAGGTCATACCTGAATGGTCTGGTGGTTTTCCCTACTTTCTTCGATTTAAGTCTGAATTTGGCAATAAGGAGTTCATGATCTGAGCCACTGTCAGCTCCCGCTCTTGCTTTTCTGACTTTATAGAGCTTCTCCATCTTTGGATGCAAAAAATATAATCAATCTGATTTTGGCATTGACCAGCTGGTGATGTCCATGTGTAGAGTCTTCTCTTGTGTTTTTGGAAAATAGTGTTTGCTATGACCAGTGCATTCTCTTGGCTTAAAGCTCTGCTGGCCTTTGTCCTGCTTCATTTTGTGCTTCATGGCCAAATTTACCTGTTACTCCAGGTATCTCTTGACTTCCTACTTTTGTACTCAGTCCCCTATGATGAAAGGGACATTTTTGGGGGTGTCTTGAAGTTGGTCATTCGATGGTTAGACCAACGTCATCTTGACTGTTTCAGGTACAGTTAATCTTCAATTCCAGGGTGTTTGTTCCCATTTCTTTGAGGTCAATTCTCAGAACTGTGGCAGCTTACGTCTTGGCTAGTCCGGTTATGATGTAGTTAATTTCTTCCACCTGGTGGGGGTGTCAGTCTCTGCAAGACAGCTCAAAGGATATGGCTCAGAATATTATGTATAACTCTTGAAGAGGAACTAAAATCTTTGACTATGCTTAATGACTAAACTATTATTAGTCTTGTTGGACTGTTTTCCTTTGCTTCTGCATTTCCTCACTTGTCTAATTAAACTTATTCTTTGGTTAAAGTTTTTCCACAGACATAAAACAGACAGAGGAAGTGGGGGACAGGGGCAGGGTATTAGGATCCTGCTCCATTTCAGTAGATTATCTTGAAAGCTCTCTTCAGTTTTGTGATCCTGGACTCAGTTTCTATGTTAACCATTTATCTTTTATTTATATTTGTAATTTTGATGTCCCTTTCTTTTTGCAACTTGCTTTCAGAAAATGCTAACCTATATTTATCTATATTTCTTACCTATATTTGCTTCCTAGTAGCATCTAGACAATTACAGCTCTGTCATCAGTAAATTGAATTTCCACCATACTATAAGTGAGTTTCTCCCAAAGAGCTAATCTTGTTCAACAGATACAGATTCATGGCGACTTCAACCAGTGGAGATGGCATTGTCAGACTCAAAAGACAGATCCTATTCCATTCTCATATATCCTCTGCTTCAAGTCTATTTCCATTAACAAATTTTTCTTTAGGACTGATGGTGTGTCAGGCATTGCACAAAGCACTGTCCCCTTGGTCCACAGTCTGTATTTGGTTTGTATTGTATACACAATTATAAAAACTAATTTCCTGCATGTAAATGAATATCTGGATAGTCTGAGAGACTAAGCTTTAAAGTTGTCAAATATATAATTACCTTGAAGCAGCCTCATAAGACTTAATAGGCTAACAGCCCAAGTCACAGGGGAACATAGGCTCCCTGCAGTGTCCCCTAATCTAACCAGATTACCAACAGCAATGCCTGTCTTCCCTATACATTATGTGGACTGTGTCCCAGACAGGGTAAGTGTGCCCAAAAGAATATCAAAACACAGCCTGGCCTTTAAGGATTTTATGACACTGTAAAGAATTCTTTGTTTAGTCCAAACTCAGATCTGTTGAAAGCAAACCACACAACATGACAAAGGTAAAGTATTCATACAGCTTTGCTCTGCAAAGAGAAGACACACAATGGCCATCAAGATCAAGCTGGGGGACATCCCTTCCGGAGTGATCAAGACTCTGAGCTCCCAATGCAGGGGGCATAGATAATACCTGGTAGGGGAACTAAGATCTTGTATGCCACATGGTATAGCCAAAAATACAAAAAAAAAAAAAAAAAAGAACAAGTTGGAACAAGACAAAAGAGAAATTGGCAAATGAGATAGAGAGTTGATTCTGCAATTAACAAAAGATCAACCTGCCTCAAGGAAATTCTTGCTTAGTTCAGTTCAGTTCAGTTCAGTCAGTCAGTCATGTCCAACTCTTTGCAACCCCATGGACTGCAGCATGCCAGGCCTCCCTGTCCCTCACCAACTTCCGGAGTTTATTCAAACTCATGGACGGTGATGCCATCCAACCATCTCATCCTTTGTCATCCCCTTCTCCTCCCACCTTCAATCTTTCCCAGCATCAGGGTCTTTTCCAATGTGTCAGTTCTTCGCATCAGGTGGCCAAAGTATTGGAGTTTCAATTTCAACATCAGTCCTTCCAATGAATATTCAGGACTGATTTCCTTTAGGATGGACTGGTTGGACCTCCTTGCAGTCCAAGGGACTCTCAAGAGTCTTCTCCAACACCAATTCTTGCTTCAGTTCAGTTCAGTTCAGTTCAGTCGCTCAGTTGTGTCCAATTCTTTGCAACCTGATGAATCGCAACACGCCAGGCTTCCCTGTCCATCACCAACTCCAGGAGTTCACCCAAACTCATGTGCATCAAGTCAGTGATGCCATCCAGCCATCTCATCCTCTGTCGTCCCCTTCTTCTCCTGCCCCGAATCCCTCCCAGTATCAGGGTCTTTTTCAATGAGTCAACTCTTCACGGGAGGTGGCCAAAGTATTGGAGTTTCAGCTTTAGCATCAGTCCTTCCAATGAACACCCAGGACTGGTCTCCTTTAGGATGGACTGGTTGGATCTCCTTGCAGTCCAAGGGACTCTCAAGAGTCTTCTCCAACACCACAGTTCAAAAGCATCAATTCTTCAGTCCAACTCTCACATCCAACATGACCACTGGAAAAACCATAACCTTGACTAGACGGACCTTTATTGGCAAAGTAATATCTCTGCTTTTTAATACGCTATCTGGGTTGGTCATCCCAAATGTCCACACACTGTCAGTCACTATTCCATGAGTTATGAATTTTTACACTTATATGAGACATTCAGAGACACCATAAAATGGCATAAGGAGCTTGTGATAAATTCCCTTAATTGAATCTGAAACAGAAACTGACTAATCCTTACGACTCTTTGAGAAGAAAATATTTGTGCTGTCACATTTTTAATGTCAATATTTAATGCCTTCCTTAAAAATTTTTTTTCTTATAGGGAAAAATTCTTGCTACTTATTTGGTATACCATTGATGAAGAAAGAGAATGTAATTGAGAGAAGTTTAGAGAAGAGTGATCAGAGAAAGAAAAAGTGTCAAATATTGATATTAAAGAACCATCTAGTTTTTCATAAAAGAGTCTGGTTCTGGTAATTGTAAAGTTACATGACAACAGTTACAGTTGTATAACAGTCAAGTCTCATTAGTTTGGAATTCAGCAAGCTGGAGAAATAAAATCAATTTTCAGCACTGGTGTGAATAATCCAGGATGTCATTTTATCTGCACTGTGACAGAGAACCCAATAAGCCCTTCTTCAGCCGAGAAACCTTTGAATAAGACAAGTTCATAGTGAGAAGAATTAAATTATTTTATTGTTTATGCTCCCCTCTTCTTGGCAAACCATGATCATTATTCATTGAACTTTCTTTTTCTAGTCATGGCATTGACGCTACACTTATAAAAGTATAGAATTCTAAATATCTGTCATGCAAACACTCAGAGCTCTTTGCTGTTGGCTATTAAATGCTTTTGGCTTTTAGGAAGGCATTATTGAACACATCAAAAATATGCAGCTAAGGTATTAAGGAAATGTAATAATACTTTCAGGGGGAGCAGGGAGGAGAAAAAAGGAAAATGAGAAATAGAAGGGAAAAAAGGAAGGATATAGTGTTTTACATAAGCATTAAAATAATCTGGATGTAAAACACTTATTTCTCCTGGATTTTAACACATCAACCTAATTCATTTTAAATTTCCAAATTCAACTGGAGACAAATAAAAACTGGAAGGCACTCAAGTAATGTGTAGTCACCTTAGAAGTACTTTTACTAACCCACTTTTTTCAGGGAAGGCTTTTTTGAAACCAGAAAGTTTACTGTAGCAACAGGTAATGAAAGAGATTTAAATGCTATTCCTGATTCTCTTGGGCTTCCCAAGTGGCTCAGTGGTAAAGAATTCACCTGTCAATGTAGGAGATTTGGGTTCAGTCCCTGGGTCAGGAAGATCCCCTGGAGAAGGAAATGGCAACCCACTCTAATATTCTTGCCTGGGAAATTCCAAGGACAGAGGAGCCTGGTGGGCTATAGTCCAAGGGGTTGCAAAGAGTTGGACATGATTGAGCGACTGAACATGCACCCTCCCCTGATTCTCTTCCCAGGGGCCTGATCTTCACCTTTTGTTGATCCCAGTTTTCACATTTATCATTAAACTTCTCAGACAGCCTTGAACTAGCCTCCCCTGCTCCAATCTGTTCTCTGCTTACAATCACCCTTCATGCACCTGCCAGAGTCATCTTTCTGTCACATATACATATTCATGCTGCTACCATGATTAAAACATCTGCTACCATCTCAAACAGGATAAAATCCAGCCTTTTAGCAGGGGTAACAAGGCCCTCAGCAATCTAATGCTACCAATCTTTCCGTCTTCTTTGCCACCTCTCCCCTTGTCCCATCCTTTCGCCACCCTGTGTATTTTGCCTCCCTGAACCCACACCTTTTCTTTCCTGTGGGCAGTTTCTACTTTCTGGATTCCTTCTTTCCCCGACTCCTACATCTCCATGGTAATATCAGAGTCACCTGACACTCAAGGTCCTTTCACACCCTAGAGTTCTTTGGGGTCACTGTTTCCAAGCTTATAGGACAGAGCAGCCCCTTGTTTTAAAATGCAGGTTTTAGTATTATTCAAGTAAGGCCAAGCAAATCAGGAGATGATTGCTATTGAAAAGATGGCTTGTTATTCAACAGTTCCCAAGAGGAGGAGGCAGACCATGTCAGAGAGGGCCACCTGGGGAAGCACCAGGGTCAGTGAAATGAGGGGGAAATGTTGGCAAGAGCCTTTATTGTGGTTTCTGCCAGAAAGGCAAGACAAGGCAAAGTAAGCAGGCTTAGTGTTGGTTAGTTTCAACAATTTCAGCAGGCTCTGCGATACAGGGGCTGTCTCTAGTTGTCCAGTACCTGGCCCTGGAGTGATCAGGGCAGAGGAATATTGGCCCTTTGTATGAACACCCACCCAATAGCAGAGGTGGAGGGTTGTGTGGTCTCTGGATTGGTGAATTTGCATACAAAAGGCATGTTCTCTGGTAGTGAGGCTGTATCCTATCTCCAGGAAGTGGCCACTAGGGGAAGAGCAGCCTTTTCAGCATCAGCAGCCTCCAAGAGGTCAAAGCATTAAAATTACAGAAAATAAAAAAGCATGATTAATACTCCCTGCCCTACTTTAGTTTGTGTAGTACCTTTATAACATTTTATATTTAAATTGCTTGCTCTTCAAGAACAGAGGTCTTGCTTTTGGAGTTTGAATGCACAAAGATCTATATGTAAACCAGCAAAAAGTGAAGGCAGATTGTTCTTGACCAAAAAAGAAAAAGATGAATATTTTAAATAGTCTCCTCATGCTGAACTGGCCAGAGTTTTCAAGTCATAACCTTTAAGGTGATGATTTTGCACTGGGAATATTTGTATATGAGGACTATGCAGTCAGCCATTGGCAGGCAGCACCTGCAGAGTCCCAAGACCCATAAGCCCTTCTTGAGATGTGACTTCTATAGACCTACGGACCAGGCCCTTCATCACCTGTATGAGCTGAGTGGTACGTTATATTTATTCTATTTCTTTAATAGAATGAAAGCAATTACAATAGCCAACACAAAATGCTTCCCTTAAATTGTTTACTTAACCCCCCAGATGAATATCCATTAGCCCAGACTCAGTTTTAACAAGAATATTGTGATAAAACAGGAGAGAGGATGAGACAGAGATTCCTCTTTTGCTGTGATGATATTTCTACTTTGAGAACTAAAAGGAAAAATGGGCCAAAAAAAAAAATTGCAGAATAAGTCTCTTAATTGAAGCCTATTTAATAAAAATCCCAGAAAGCCCCACATGAGGCCCTGATTGGAAGAGAGCACTTAACAACAAACGAGGTCTGTGGGCTTGAGGACACAAGCGGGTTACCAATACATGATGTTAACCATAGATAAAGAAAGAAAGGGGAAAATAGATATCAGCAGGGGGAAAGAAGATAGAATTAGGACCAGTAGGTGGGAAAAGAAAGGAACCTATGCGTTAAGGAATGAGGCGATTTGTTTAAGAGCAATATTCACTGTGATTTGCAACTAGAAAAATATAGTCAAGCCTAAGTAAAATTCATTACTTCCATCAAGTAAAACCTGTAACAGAAATATTCAACTAGTCCTTCCTGCCAATGAAAACATCTTCTTGTTAGGTATAGTGGAACAATTTAACATTTGTTTTAAGTGAGACAATGTATGTAAAGGCATCTGATGCTCTGGAGATAAAATGGGGCTATTCAATAAGTGTTCCTGTTCCATTCCCTTCCCTGCAAGCAATCTGAGAAGCAGCTCCAAGGCAAGGCATCATGTCCATGGTTGGTGGTAAGTGTATCACTCATCCCTTCAAAATTAAATTTTATGGTTGGTGAGAAGTTCAAGACTTCAGAGTCATTAGGTCACAAAGAGACTCTATGTGTGGCCCTTTCCTACTGTTACTCTGGCACTTTCTGGCATTGTCCTTGGCTCTTCCTCCCTGACAGCTGACAGCTCAACATTTCTCTTCGTGGCCAGAAGCTAAGCGAGTGCATATTCATCCACTTGGCAAACGTGCTGTTTCCTTTGTGTCTTAGCCAACCAAAACATGCCATTAATGGAAGACATCGGCCAGAGTGTCCTGGCTCCCACAGGTCCCCTCACCCCTGTCTTAATATATGGTAAATATTTACCTCATTTTCTATCTTTGATCTTGTTTGGGCCTTTTCCCACAGGAACAACCATGCAACTGAGATTTCTAGTGAAGATGTCCTAAATTTCTCCCTTCAATGTAATTTCACAATTAGTATTCACGTGTCTTATACTCACCGGAGGATATTAAGTTTATGTTTATCTCCTGGAACCATGCCAGATTATACAGAAATAAACTGTCCTAAATGTAAAGAGGTCATCAAAGAGTCACCACGTCAAGTTGTACAAATTTTGCCCTATACAAGGATTTTTGACCCAGGTGACTGGGTTACAATCTAGCCTTTGCTCTGTTTGCCAAGCAGTGCCCAGAGGGGGAGATTTCCCCTAATTTATGAATAGATACCCTAGTGAACAGAGTGATCCTGGACATGTCAATATTAATGTTAAAAAAAAGAATTGAGTAAACATACGAAGCTGGGTGTTATGTAGCCAAATAGATTATTCCAATAATAATATCAATGAATGTCCCCATTTTCTTCCAAATTATCCCTATGGAAATTCATTTTCCATCCAACTTATTTGTGTATTAATTTGAAAAAATAACCACATCTAATAAAAATTTCTGGACTTAAAACACTGAAATGTATAAAGAGCAAAATTCATCAAAATCTGTTTTACTTTCTGAAGTATGAATGCCTAAAGATAGAAAGGCACTACCAAATCCTCCTCCTTAAGGACAAAATTAATCATGAAAAAAGATTGGAGACCTGAACCCAGTGCAAGTGCCAGTAAAAACAATATGTAATACAAGGTTTTCATTCTTCTCTCACCCAGCTGACTTATGGAGAATCTGAAAAACATATTTTGACAGAATATAATTTTAATGAGACAGGAAATATTTTTGCCCATAAAACATTTTCAAACATTAAACTCCAAAATGGCCTACCCAAATATAATAAATATTAAATGCAAAACACTCTACTTGGTAATAGGAAGGACAAAAAGATATTAAAGAATCCCCTACCCTCCAGGGACTAAAATCTTCAGTAAGATCTTAAAACCCTAATATTACTGTCATAGAGGCATATGCGTGTCATGAAGGGAACGGGTGGGAAGGAGAAAGGATGGTCCCTGAGGGGTCAAAGAAAGGTTTTGTGACATTTAAGCTGGGACCTAAAGATGAGAGACTGAAGGAGGATTGACTTCTAAAGCACCAATGTTCTGCATTCACAAACACAGGGGAATGATGGCATTGGTGTGGCATGCCAGGGTAAACTGAGGATACAGATTCCTGCTGGGCAAGGGCTCTGTCCCCAGGGATAAAGAGATCTGTGACCCGGTACACCTGTAAGCCGTTTTGGTCACACCAGGATACTGAGGAAATAGTCATTGGCAAGTTCTGTCAAGTTTCAAAAGTGAATTGGTAGTTCTCAACTTTCTGTGACACATTATAATCACTCGAGAGTTCTAAAGAAAATGATGCCATTTAAGTCAGAACCTCTTAAGGAACAGCCTGAACACTGGAATGTTTAAGGAACTGAGCTAATGGGAGACAGGTTGAAAACCACTGGTCAAAACTCCCCTCTCTTAACAGAACAAAACTAGCTAAGTTTAAGTAAATTATAGTAATAATTTAAAACTAGTAGATAATTAGACTTAAATAGTATCTACTTCTCTTTCTGGTCAAAAAGGAGTGACAGGGTCTAATATTACCCTCCTGTTGTAAAGAACTAGAAAAACTGATAAAACACACAAAAAAATTTCAAACATTGGACAGTGGATGACTGTAATCTTTAGGAGTAGGGTAAAAAATAAGGTGAGTCCTACCATTATCCAAGTTTTCTGCTGAAAGACAATCTCTAGACTACAGGATGGGAAGGGTGAACACTACCTCAGACAATGTGAAAATTTAAGTCAAAATGGATCACAGACTTAAATTCAATGTTTAGAACAACTAAACCAGAAAAAACATGGGAGAAAATCATTATTTATCTCAGGGTAGGCAAAGATTTCATCTTTAAAACACAAAAAGCAAGAAAGAACAAATTGATAAGTGGGACTTCATCAAAATTTCAAACTTAAGTCCCTTGAAAGACATTATAAAATTAAAAGATATATCTCAGATAGGGAGAAAATACTTACAATACAAATGTCTGGCAAAGGACCTGTGTGTAGAATTTATAAAGAATTTAGTTAGAACTCATTAAGAGGGCAACACAATAAAACCATATAGGCAAAAAATTTGAACAGTTTACAAAAGCAGCTGTATGAGTGGTTAATACACATGTGAAAATTTGCTCAACATCATTAGTCTGCAGGTGTATTAATCATGCCATTATTCAATATTTTTTGTTTTAATATTTTAGGTCCTTGCTGACCCTAATGGCAATCATTTCCTGGTCTGTTGACCTTACTATACCTGACAAATAATAAAATCTGTATTTTAAAATACAGAGAAGTACAAATTAAATGCATAATGAAATGCCATTCTATATTCACTAGCACAGATAAAAATGCTTTAAGATGACAACCTACCTAGAGTTGATGAGAATGTGGAAAAATTAGAATCCTCCTCACTCGTTGCTAGTGAGATTGTGAAATAGCATAATCATTTCAGGAAGCTGTTTGATAGTACCTTATAAAATTAAAGTTACATTTACCATTAGACCCAGAAATTCTGTTCTTAATTCTGAACTTACTCAAAAAAGATGAAAAGATATATCTACACAAAGACATGTACACAAATTTATTCATAATAATAAAACTTAGAAATCAAATGTCCATCAACAGGTAACTATATAAAATTATGGCAAATCCACAGTGATAAGGAATGGATATGGAGTGAACTACTAATTAGCAATAAGGAAGAATCAGTTACTGAAAAGTGAAATACTATGGGTGAATTATGCTAAGCAAAAGCATACATACTATTCCATTTCTATGAAACTCTAGAAGAGGTCAATTTAATCTATACTGACTGATGATCACAGGTTATTAGGTGTTGGGATAGGTTGACAGGAAGGACCACAAGGGCAATTTGGAAGGCTGATAGAAATATTCTGTATCTTGATAGTGGTGATGATCATATGAATATGTGAATGTGTCAAAATACATTGAAATATAGACAACTTCTTACATTCTTCCTTTAAAAAGATTTTTATGTGGATCATGTTTAGTCTTTATTGAATTTGTTACAATACTACTTCTGTTTTATATTTTCAATATTTTTGGCCTTGCATGTGGGGTCTAAGCTCCCTGAACAGGGATTGAAACCATATTCCTTGCACTGGAAAGAGAAATCTTAAGCACTAGACCACCAGGGAAGTCCCTTAAATTCTTTTATTCTTAATATAGACTTTATTGTGTGTGAACTATACCTCAATAAACTGGATTTTTAAAAACAGTGTCCTTGAAATAGAATCAAATTTATGTCAGTCTTACTTATTATTTTACCCATAATGAGGTAATTGGTCTGATTTTTCTGAAGACATCATGAAAAGAAAAAAAATTATATTTGGAAGCAATTACTGAGACCAGATGGCTTCCTGTTCTTTCAGGAGTTAGACATTATTAACAGTATTGCTTTATATGTCTGTAAAGAGCCTTATCCCTGTGTACATTGTATTAGTATGCATCTATAAAATACCACTTTATAGCAGTAGCTGTACTTTACAAATCTCTTTTTACGTGACTTAATGCTAACTCTGACATACAGGTTCTCTTACACGTCCCTCCCAATTATGAAATTAGGAGGCTTTGGATCACCAGCTCCATAGCATGCCAGTTCAGGAATCCACTGTCTGGATGGCAATCTGCCCTGCATTCCCCAAGAGGAGGGCTGGGAACTCTGAGCAGCTGGATGGATGCCCATGAAAGACTGTCCCCATCTCTGCTTTTTTTTTTTTTTAGGGGCAGTGGGCAACGCAAAATAGGCCTGCCAGATGGCTACAACTCATTACTGCCTGGCAGCAGGCTGGGGGAAATGAGAGTAAATTAATCAGCATTCAGGAGGAATGAATGGCAAAGGGGTGATGTGTATTGATGCTATTTTAACGCAAGTCAAATTAAACCTGTAGAAATGACAACATGCATTAATCTCCCTATTGCCTCCAATAGCTGTGCAAATGAGCTCCTAGTTTCTTTATACAAACAGCTGTTATTTTCCTGTACCACCTTGGCCCAGAATTCTACTAATGACCTGATAGGTTAGCCTTAGTGATTAATACAGACTTGTGCATTATAACGACTCAGCTGCTAAGGAAAGAGCTTCACCTATGTTGTAACAGTGAATCTCTACACTGCAGCTCTCCAACAGAAAGCAGGGCTTGTGCAAAATGATAGATTTGTCAGTCAACTGCAAAGTCCTACACTTTAATGAACACTGGATTTACTGCTTGTATATTGCTGAAGTCACAAGGAATTTTCTTCTAAAGGGAATCAGAAATAAAATTTTTTTTTAAAAAAAAAGAAAATTTAGATTTATATATTAAAAGTTAGCTATAAAATCTGCGGAATGGCATTATGTTGGATTATCTTCTCTGGAATGTTTCTTTAAGTATAATACTATATTGCAGGAAAAGGATGACTCAAGCTAAAACAAATACATAAGATTGATTGACGATATCTGGGTTAAACTTCATTCTTGCTTGGGTAAAGCTCATCTCTGACATAGTCTGCAGTGTCACTTTCACCACCTCCCTCTAACTTACGAGGCCCGAATAGCCAGAAAGACCAAGGAGAAGGGGTCAGTATCCTGAAAAGATGGCAAGAAGCATAAACTAGAGAATTTAGAGCAAGGTCCTTCAGTACTTGTCTCAAGCTTTATTCTTTAGGAACATTTCTCTTCTTACCAGCAGCAGACCCAGATAATGCAGGTCTATAGCATATATGTTTTCAAAGTCCCCAGAGAAAAGAAGACAAAATTGCAAATACAAAATACTGGATGAAAGTGAATATTTACATAGATTGGGAAATGAAATAAATTACAGATTTTAAAAAGCTAACAAACTTTGTTTTATATATATATATATATTCTGAAGCTTCTGTCAACCCTTCATTTTTTTTTTTTTTTTAAATTTTGGCCTTCACTGGGAAGCTTCCTTTTCATCATATTTGACTTTTGGTATAATCCATCATTTTGAAACACACAAAAATAATCTGAAAATAAGGCTTTCCATGAGGAATTAAATGTGCTTTTAAATTGCCATTATAATGTGCTATATAGTCATATAATCAAATTTCCTTATATTACATACCCCAAACTTTCATGAATATATATTTTTGTTATTGGAACACGGGTTTCCTTAAATCCCAATTCAGGGGTCTCTTTTGACCCAAACTGCCACATTTTGTCAAGATAAGATCTATCGTACACCCTAAAATATAACCCAATGCTTTGGGATCTTTAAAATGTACAATATCACACAAAGATGCACTTACTATTTGTAGTACTACTGCAAACACAGGAGCTCTGGCAAATTCTACTCTACTCAATTAACATCAAAATGTAGCTGAATACATTGCAGGAGAAAACTTTCCTTTTGACAGAGCAGGAGTGAAATTCAATCTTGCACTTATAATTCTACATGCATGAGGTTTGGAAGAATCTTCCACAACAGAATCTGACTCCTAACATTTCAAATCTGATTGCTCTCCCACTTCCCACACACTGATGAAGTTGAATGCATAAGACACGTTTAAATTGTGATACGACATTTTGCCCCTGAAAATTTGGGTCACAAGGTGAATTATAGTACAGGCAGTGGTATGAGTATCCCTGAAAGTCATTGCTGCCCTAAGACAACTAGCTACCACTTAACTGTATACAGAAATGGCTGCAAAACACACAAATATTCCCCTAAATCAAAATTAAATGTCCCTATGCGAAGAGTTGACTCATTGGAAGAGACTTTGATGCTGGGAGGAATTGGGGGCAGGAGGAGAAGGGGACAACCCAGGATGAGGTGGCTGGATGGCATCACTGACTTGATGGACGTGAGTCTGAGTGAACTCCTGGAGTTGGTGATGGAGGCCTGATGTGCTGCGATTCATGGGGTCGCAAAGAGTAGGACACGGCTGAGCGACTGAACTGAACTGAACTCATCTTTTGGAGAAGGCAATGGCAACCCACTCCAGTACTCTTGCATGGAAAATCCCACGGACAGAGGAGCCTGGTAGGCTGCAGTCCATGGGGTCGCAAAGAGTTGGACATGACTGAGCAACTTCACTTTCACTTTTCACTTTCATGCATTGGAGAAGGAAATGGCAACCCACTCCAGTGTTCTTGCCTGGAGAATCCCAGGGATGGGGGAGCCTGGTCGGCTGTCATCTATGGGGTCGCACAGAGTTGGACACGACTGAAGTGACTTAGCAGCAGCAGCAGCAGCAACTCATCTTTTCCCTAGATCTGCCACCAAAATTTCCATGACTGCTCTGACACTCCCTGACACAGAGTTTGACAGACAGGAATTTGAAGTGGAAAGATATAAATTACAGTTAATATAACTTTCTTTTGCAAACTTGACAAAACATGCGACCACGTGTATATATTTTCAGTGTCCCTCCCTGGGTCTTGGAAGGATCCATGAAAATAAGGGCACTGAAATGTAAACTTCACTAGCTCTCAAATTAGCATAAATCACTCTCTATTCTTATCACTTATTTTATAATTGTGTTGATTGACCAAAACATAATGGATGAAGGGAAAGAAAAGCTGCATTGAACAAGAACTTCCATCTCTTATGCCCCAAATTTATTCAAGCAACAAGTAATTTGGGGTGTCAAAGTACCCTCTTCTCCCTGGAGACCCTGAGGTGCAAACATTCACCCTTAAACGATTCCCAGAGAGCCACCCACTCCTGTCATAGCCTGTTAGTGACCAGAAACATCAAATTGTTGTCACCATCCCAGATATGATGGGATTATAGGTAATCTGTTTTAAGTGGGTCTGTTCCAAGAACCATTTTCCTGTGGAACAAAATAACCTTGAAAAAAGTTCATGAATGAGATAAGAACATTTCCCTATCAACAAAATAACTATAAAGTGGGGTGGGCTCAGCTGATACTTGGAGAATTTAATGAATAAGACATTGTTGATGCTTCTTGAACTGCTGGGCTCAATCTGTACTGGTACCATCACAAAAACAAAAGCAAAAAAAAAAAATCCAACATACTTTTTCAGAATAATTTGATTCCTATCTGTTGTTCTGTACCTAAGGAAACCAATCCTATGTGATGATATTTGGGCTTTCCCAGTGGCTCAGCAGTAAAGAATCTGCCTGCAATGCAGGAAATGCAAGACACTGGTTCAATCCCTGAGTTGGAAAGGGTTCCCTGGAGGATGCCATGACAACCCACTCCAGTATCTTGCCTGGAGAATCCCATGGACAGGGGAGCCTGGCAGGCTACAGTCCATAGGGTCACAGAGAGTTGGACACTACTGAAGCAACTTAGAACATATGCACAACTGATACTTAGGGGAAGGCTTTATGTTCAGAGCACCTGGAAAAATCTCCTTACCTGGTTACCAATACCCAGAAGCATGTTCTGCAAGCCATAATCTCCTGAGATTCTTCTGGCAAAAAACCCTCAATGGTCCAGTAAGTCTGAAAAGACTCATACTGAATCCCTCTTGAAGATTCACAATGCACTCTAAGAAACCTTGCAATAATCTACTTACCCCAGTATTCTCTACATTTATCCATTTCCAAGCAATGTCTAATAATCCTGTGGGCACATTTTCTTGAGCTACCATCAATGTTGTCCCATTTCCAGATCAGAGTTTCTCAAAAGTGTGGTGGTGGTGGTTTAGTTGCTAAGTCATATCTGACTCTTGCAACCCCATGGACTGTAGCCTGCCAGGTTCCTCTGTCCATGGGATTTTTCAGGCAAGAATACTGGAGTGGATTGCCATTTCCTTCGCCAGGGGATCTCCCCAACCCAGGAATTGAACCCAGGTCTCCTGCATTGCAGGTAGATTCTTTACTGACTGAGCTATGAGGGAAGCCCCAAAAGTGTATCCTCTACCAATTTCCCCCTTTCTCAGTGTGACCCAGTCACAATGGGTCTACTTTTGCACTTCCTTTCAAGCTGAAAACAGTCCTAACTCAGGGATTTTGTACTCGATGTTCCCTCTGCCTAGAACTCCATGCTTTTACGTATGCACATGGGCTCCATCTTTCATTTCATTCAAGCCTCTGCTCAAAAGCCTGCATTCCAGAGAGATCTTCTATAATTGACTGAATTGAGTACCCACCTAAATTCATATGTTGAAGCCATAGCCCCCAGTGAGTTTATTTGAAGATAGGGTCTTTCAGGGAGGTAACTAAGGTTAAATGAGGTTGTAAGGGTGAGACCCTAATCCAATCCTTATAAGGAGAGGAAGAAACACGTGGGTTGTCTGAGCTCAGAGAAGAGGCCATGTGAGGATACAGCAAGAAGTCAGCCAGCCATCTACAGAGAGATCTCAAGAGAAACCAGCTCTGCTGGCACCTTGGTTTTGGATGTCCAGTCTTCAGAACTGAAAAGATTAATTTCTGTCATTTAAGCCACCCAGTCTGTAGGATTTTGTTACAGTAGCTCTAGAAGGCTAATACTCCTTCCCTGACCACCACCTAAAAGTAAAATTTCCAGTTATTCTCTTCTCTCCTTGTCCTGCCTTCTCTCTCTCTCTTTTTTTTTTTTCCTGCAGAGTGCTTATCATGACTTGACACTATATCTCTAGGAGGTTGAGAGGCAGTAGAGTATAGCAGATAAATGTTTGGGTTCTGGGTTCAAATTTCAACCCTACCACTTCATAGCTGTGTGATCATTGATGAGTTATGAAAGTTTCATGAGCTTTACAGAATTGATACCTGCTTCAAAGGCATTGTTATAAGACTGTAATGAGATAGAACATGGGAGGGAACTCCCTGGTGGTCCTAATGGACTCTAGGTTTCCACTGCAGAGGGCCTGGGTTCAATCCCTCATCTGGAAACTAAGATCCCACAAGCCATGCAGTGCAGCCAAGGGGGGGGGGGGGGAAGACAAAATAAAAGTAAAAAAAAAAGAGATAGAACATGGAACTACTATTCTCTGGAACAATTCACACGTTCAATAACTGTTACCTACTATTGCTTATGGTCTGTCTACCCCACTGGAATGTATAAGCACAGGGAGTTTGTCTTACCCATGGTTATATTCATAGTGCCTCCAAGGCACATGTTAAGCCCTCAATAAATATTTGTTACATGAAATATAAATAAATGAAGTCCTATGGACCTTGTCTCAAAGTTCACAAAGAATTTAAATTCTTTATTGTCACTTCCGCGTCTATCTTTTTTGCTGAATGAACACCTTATAACCTACTACTACCACATGATTTCAGAGTCCTTATTTTGTGTTGACTGTTGTACTGGTGCCAAGTGACACTAGTTTAATTGACATGCACTAATGAGCCAAGTTCAGAAGAGCAGTTAACAAGGGGCAGAGGCTATAGGCTTTCCAACCCAAAAGACTCACACTGAAGTAGTCGTGACTACATTTACAGTGAGCGATGCTTCATTAGCAAAACATCACCCATATAATCAAATCAGAGCACTTCATTTAAAGTGTGTCCATTTCATTTGTATTTAATTTTTTTTGTATTGGTTTTGCTGCTCTATGTAATTTGATTCTCCAGATATCAGCAATGGCACTTTGGCCTCTTCCATTGATGAACTTCAGAACCTTCACTGCCCTGTGGCATGTCGCTGAAATGAGTCATCCTTTATCACTTATTCAGATGAATGCAGAATTCAAGCCAGAGGCCTGGTAGGTTTGGTATCACCTTCAATAGGTCACAACTGTCTAAAAAAGGCTTTGTCCATCTGTCACTAAGGACATAATAGGATGTAAAAGTCATCCTCTAGAAATTTTATATCAACATCTGTAATCACTTGTGCCTTAAATTGTCATGGAAATCAACAATGGGCTCATTTACTACTAAGGAAATAACAGGAGAATTTAACCCCTAATGTAAGATGTCCCTCTATTTTCACAGATATACATCTTCCAATGACATTAATGATTATTCCCACCACATGTTGAAAAGAATTTTCAATTCTTTTGAATTGAAATGTAGGTAAAGAATTTGTTCTCGTTATGGTAGCAAATTGCACACTCTATTGAACCCCACTCCAGATTCTGGTCAATCAAATAGGCTGATTACCAGTGTTTCAATCTCCATCCTTCTATCTGCTAGACCTACTTAGCATAACACAAACAACCAGAGTGAATTTGGAAAATAGCCTCTATTGAAAAAGTTCTTAAGCTCTAAAGGATGTTTAACAAATCCTAATTTCTAATCTTCTAAAAGTTCCCAGTGACGTGGTATTTTTCATAGATGAAGAAAACTTTTAATACCAGCCACAACCAGGAATCAAAATTTTTAAAGCAATGTCCTTTATAATAAAATATGAAATATTCAGGGATAGGTTTGACAGTCTATTTACTGTTTACTGCTTAGGAAGCCAGCTAAGCAACCCAGAGACCCTCCCCATTCTACTGTTTTATAGATTAGGGTAAAAACTTCACAGCTGTGACAAAGACTCTGCATAGCCATGTGAAACCCTTGATGAGATAATTCCAGAGGCAGTGACAACAGCATATCCTTGGTAGAGTCTGCCAGCCACTCACTAAGGCAGGCCCCAAGTGGCCATGGGGAAGGTTAGAACATGAAAAGAGAAATCAACCCAAGGAGTGGCTACCAATCTCCCTCCCCAATTTTTCCACATCCTCTAGGAGACTTTTCATTATAGAAGTGACTTTTCTCCATTTTATATTCTTGCCTCCTTTGTCAAAGATAAGGTGTCCATAGGTGTGTGGATTTAACTCTGGGCCTTCTATTTTGTTCCATTGATCTATATTTCTGTCTTTGTGCCAGTACCATACTGTCTTGATGACTGTGGCTTTGTAGTAGAGCCTGAGGTCAGGCAGGTTGATTCCTCCAGTTCCATTCTTTTTTCTCAAGATTGCTTTGGTTATTCGAGGTTTTTTGTATTTCCATACAAATTGTGAAATTATTTGTTCTAGCCTTGTGAAAAATACCATTGGTAGCTTGATAGGGATTGCATTGAATCTATAGATTTCTTTGGGTAGTTTACTCATTTTCACTATATCAATTCATCTGATCCATGAACATGGTATATTTCTCCACCTATTAGTATCCTCTTTGCTTTCTTTCACCAGTGTTTTATAGTTTTTTATATATAGGTCTTTTGTTTCTTTAGGTAGATATATTCCTAAGTATTTTATTCTTTTCGTTGCAGTGGTGAATGGAATTGTTTCCTTAATTTCTCTTTCTATTTTCTCATTATTAGTGTATAGGAATGCAAGGGATTTCTGCGTGTTGATTTTATATCCTGCAACTTTACTATATTCATTGATTAGCTCTAGTAATTTTCTGGTGAGTCTTTAGGGTTTTCTATGTAGAGGATCATGTCATCTGTAAACAGTGAGAGTTTTACTTCTTCTTTTCCAATTTGGATTAGTTTTATTTCTTTTTCTGCTCTGACTGCTGTGGCCAAAACTTCCAAAACTGTAATGAGGTGGATGAAACTGGAGCCTATTATACAGAGTGAAGTAAGCCAGAAAGAAAAACACCAATACAGTATACTAACGCATATATATGGAATTTAGAAAGATGGTAATGATAAACCTGTATGTGAGACAGCAAAAGAGACACAGATGTATAGAACAGTCTTTTGGACTCTGTGGGAGAGGGCGATGGTGGGATGATATGGGAGAGTGGCATTGAAACATGTATAATATCATATATGAAATGAATCACCAGTCCAGGTTCGATGCAGGATACAGGATGCTTGGGGCTGGTGCACTGAGATGACCCAGAGGGATGGTATGGGGAGGGAGGTGGGAGGGGGGTTCAGGATGGGGAACACGTGCATACCAGTGGCGGATTCATGTTGATGTATGGCAAAACCAATACAATATTGTAAAGTAATTAGCCTCCAATTAAAATAAATAAATTTATTTTTTTAAAAGACGTGACTTTTTAGTTGCTTTTACTTTAGTAAATCAGTATCTTCAATTTTTTTTCTCTAAAGCTTAAGTGAATGGCAACTCAACTCAGTCTATGAGCCAATGTCAACACAGTCTCCTACCCTTGCCCTTTTAGTCTTTTCTGAGAAACTTGGTAGTTACCACATAAGCCACATCACTGTCATTCAGGGGGCACCTTCTACTGCCAATGAAGCACCACAGGAATGTGTGAGCAGAAGACTGGAGGGTGCCAGCTGCTAAAGCAGCAAGCACAAACTGATGCAGCAAGGGGAGAAGGCCAGGGACCGGGTTACCATCCATTCCATCATCGTGTCTTGCGGCCATTCTCTCTTTCTGTGTCCATCTCCACTCTCAGAGGGCAGCTACCATGATTTTTTCTTATACATCCAGCATCTAGTTAACAGGTTGGGTTATAGAAGAATTAAGTATTTGTCAAATAACTGAATAAATCAGTGTACTGCTTGGAAAAGCATTTGGAGCAGGACATACTAGGAAGAGTTTTTACAAATGGAAAGAACTGTGCATGAAGGAAATTTCAGGTTTTCTAGACCCAGGTACATTAACATGGTGATTTTTTTCTCTGAAATTTAGAAAATGTAGGAAAAGTTCTTTTCTACATCTGGGAATATATTGGTAGTGTAAGGAAATGGCAACCCGCTTCAGTATTCTTGCCTGGAGAATTCCATGGACAGAAGAGCCTGGCAGGCTACAGTGTAGGAGGTTGCAAAGAGTTGGACATGACTGAACAAACTAACACATACACACACACACCCCTATATATAACAAACAGGTTTGCTTGAAGTCAGGTACTTTTCAAATCATATAAACTGAATACAAATAAATTTAGGTCTCCTAGTGTCATTCCCAACCTCACCAAATAAACAGTCATCTCTGGAATGGCCTGGGAGAATCAATACTCAATTCCACTATACTTTGTAACTGAGTTACAGAGTAACCTGCCAGCAATCCTCTCAGAATTCATGGGGCTGTTTAAATAGAGCAAAGTCCACAAAAAGTTCCACCGAGATATGCTGAGCAAAGGCCAGAACCCCAGAAGAAAACAAGGTAGCCTCTAAGCGAAGCTGACCTCACCCGGAGTACAAACCCCACTGGCCCGGGGTAGGGGATCTATGTGACTGGCAATGAGCCCTGTGCTGTCAGAGCTCCTGAGAGAGCTTCCAGGCTGGTTCCTGTTCTCTGGCATCTTCTTGCCTGTGACTTTGCTGCTGCTCCTTCTCATTGCCTACTTCAGGATCAAGCTGATGGAGGGTAAGTGAGAAGCCACCCAGGGCCGGGGTTAGAGGTCCTTTCCCATGGCACACATCTGAAACAAGTCCATGGACTATCCGTCTTTCTGGGAGGCCTGGAATCACACATTTTTTGAGTGTGCAGGGACTCCTCAATAAATGCCTTCTTAAGATACCTTCACGGGGAAACATGACAAGTTTGATCTCACCAGCAGTGTGGATGGTACACTGGGCTCTGAAGACTTGATGCAGGGATACTTCACTGCAGCCCCCCAAAGACAGATGAACTGTGAATCAGCAATTTGGACACATGACTGCTTGTCTCTCTCAGGCCAATAGATTCACAAACATTACACAGTGTTACATGGTCTGCTATGTCTGCCTGGCAGGGGTGAATGTGTGTGTAAGTCCCTGTGAGTGTGTGCACATACACTTCTTTCTCAGCCATTAAACTTTTATTAAGGAAACATGCCATCATTGTGCTATCAGAGTGTTTGGTAAACATCAAGCTCTAATAGATATCTGATGGCTTGGTGTGAATTTACTATGAAACTGTGGTCTTAAGGTGGGGAGAAAAAAGAAACCTCAGGACGCTTAAAGTGGTTGGGCCACAGGCTACTGGGTCTCAGATTGAGACTATTTATTCTGCTGTAACTGGAAAGAATGAAAGTGCATTGTAGTTTGATTGACTAAGCATTAATAATGTACCCAAATGTTAGACTAATATAGAGGTTAATAGCTATTTTAGTAAAATCAACAAAAACCAGTAATATTCCTTAAGTTGGATAATGTCATATTAACCAAAAAACAAATCTGAAGTGTGTCTTCTCACCCTCCTTTGCTTCTCTCTGCTCCCATCTAGGATCTGCATATCCTTTTTTGGAGTCATTCCTGATTACATTTTCCAGTGTGAGCAGACAACCTTAGACAAGGCATGCCTTCATTTTTATGTGGATCCAATCCAATTCCAAATTTCCCTTTCTTATTTAAAAAAACCTCTGAGAACATGTAGCTTTTAAAATTATAGTTCTTTCTATAACTGTTTTCCTAAGGGCAAGTAGTTGTTTATCATCTCTCCAGTTTGAGGGCAAAAGAGATCACCTGGCCCCAAATAAAATATCACCAGTTTAAATCTCTATTTAGCAACTCCCACTTAAAAACTATAAACAGATGGTCAAACGTCATGTCATCAATCTTGCAACCAGGGTTATGGCAAGTGTAATCATTCCTATTTTGTCCTGTGAAGAAAGGGACATTGACAGATTAACTAGTGTGTTCACAGAACCCCAGAGTTTTGCATCCTGAAACAGAAACTTATCTTGCCTGCCTCATACATCCAAGTCCATCAGGCAACAGATGCATTTTAAGATGTGATGGAAAGCATGTGGAGGTATCGTAATCATTAATCCCACATTTCAAGCCTTAGGAGGTAACAGTGCATGAAAATTTAATTAGTATGTAGAGAACATCAGTTTTTTCACAAAGGAAGAAAGGAAATTCCCTAACATCCTGCACTCTTCAATCTGTTTCCATTGCCTTGAGTAAGCTCTTGAGGTGGAGGCCCGATTCTTGAACTTTCCATCACCAACCCTTCATCAGCCTCTGCCAGGGACATGTCACCTCTCCGTGGGTGAAAGTTTTGATGATCTTACCTCCCCAAGTCCTGAGATTTCTAAACTGCTACGTTCAGTGCCACTCGAAATACCATCACCCTGATCACAAACAAATTGCTTGCTAAAATAATCAACATTGCCAAAAGCAGACACTATGAAAAAACAAATTGTGTCTCTCGAAAGCCTGAAAGTTTTGTATGGAGTTAGATGTAAAATAAGGTCAGGAAAAGTGATCAGGTTCTGACCTTCAGCAACTGACATTCTCAAACAGGTAACTAAAGTATTGAAAATGTGCAGTGTGACTAGGCATCTCTCACTGAACTTTTTGGAGAAGGAACTGGCAACCCACTCCAGTGCTCTTGTCTGGAGAATCCCATGGACAAAGGAGCCTGGTGGGCTACTGTTCATGGGGTCACAAAGAGTCCGACATGACTGAGCGACTATATATATATGCTTTGGTGGTTAGCAATAAAAAAAAAAAAAAAAGGATTTAGAGAAATCAGAGTAAGTTAAGGGTTAACCAAGTGAAATTGTTAAGATCTCAGGCGAAAGGGTCAAACCAAATGGGAGTTTGAACTTCAGCTCTGTAACAATGGTAACACTACCTAACTTTTCTTTTTTTTTTAACATTTGCAATTCATCTTACAGGTTGGGCATTTAAAAATAAAACATATTTGATTACAATTAGTTGAAGAAAAATATAGCTAAAATTGAGGGCTTTAAAGAAAAATTATTAAGCATGTACTCTAATCTTCAATAGGTCATAACATATGGATTTGTCCACAGATTCCATTGAGGGAGCAGTGATTCTTGACTGGTCTGTCAAAGCATGACTAAATCAACTGTGTAAAAGCTCTCTTAACATATCAAACAATCTTTATAGAAAGTGATTAGAGTGCTCAGTCAGTCAGTTCAGTCACTCAGTCGTGTCCGACTCTTTACGACCCCATGAACTGCAGCACGCCAGGCCTCCCTGTCCATCACCAACTCCCAGATTTTACCCAAACTTGTGTTCATTGAGTCAGTGAAGCCATCTAACCATCTCATCCTCTGCTGTCCCATTCTCCTCCTGCCTTCAATCTTTCCCACCATCAGGGTCTTTTCAAATGAGTTAGCTCTTCACATCAGGTGGCCAAAATATTGGAGTTTCAGCTTCAACATCAGTCTTTCCAATGAACACCCAGGACTGATTTCCTTTAGGATGGACTGGTTGGATCTCCTTGCAGTCCAAGGGAATCTCAAGAATCTTCTCCAACACCACAGTTCAAAAGCATCAATTCTGCACTCAGCGTTCTTTATAGTCCAACTCTCACATCCATATATGACTACTGGTAAAACCATAGCCTTGATTAGACAGACCTTTGTTGACAAAGTAATATCTCTGCTTTTTAATATGCTGTCTAGGTTGGTCATAACTTTCCACTCAAGGAGTAAGTGTCTTTTAATTTCATGGGTGCAATCACCATTTGAAGTGATTTTGGAGCCCAGAAAAATAGTCAGCCACTGTTTCCCCATCTATTTGCCATGAAGTGATGGGACTGGATGCCATGATCTTCGTTTTCTGAATGTTGAGTTTTGAGCCAACTTTTTCACTCTCCTCTTTCACTTTCATCAAGAGGCTCTTTAGTTCTTCTTCCCTTTCTACTATAAGAGTGGTGTCATCTGCATATCTGAGGTTATTGATATTTCTCCTGGCAATCTTGATTCCAGCTTGTGTTTCCTCCAGCCCAGCGTTTCTCATGATGTACTCTGCATATAAGTTAAATAAGCAGGGTGACAATATACAGCCTTGACATACTCCTTTTCCCATTTGGAACCAGTCTGTTGTTCCATGTCCAGTTCTAACTGTTGTCCTTTGACCTGCATGCAGGTTCCTCAAGAGGCAGGTCAAGTGGTCTGGTATTCCCATCTCTTTCAGAATTTTCCACAGTTTATTGTGATCCACAGTCAAAGGCTTTGGCATAGTCAATAAAGCAGAAACAGATATTTTTCTGGAACTCTCACTGTTTTGATGATCCAGGGAATGTTGGCAACTTGATCTCTGGTTCCTCTGCCATTTCTAAAACCAGCTTGAACATCTGGAATTTCACAGTTCATGTATTGCTGAAGCCTGGCTTGGAAAATTTTGAGCATTACTTTACTAGCATATGAGATGAGTGCAATTGTGTGGTAGTTTGAGCATTCTTTGGCATTGCCTTTCCATAAAATAATCCATTTACATTCACTGTCCCATGGTGCTAGTGATAAAGAACCCGCCTGCCAATGTAGGAGACATAAGAGAAACTGGTTCAAAGGCAGGAAGAAGATCCCCTGGAGGAAGGCATGACAACCCACTCCAGTATTATTGCCTAGAGAATTCTGTGGATAGAGAAGCCTGGTGGGCTACAGTCCATGGGGTCACACAGAGTTGGACACAACTAAGGCTGCAGTCCATGGGGTCACTAAGAGTCAGATACAACACTTTCATGCATTGGAGAAGGAAATGGCAACCCACTCCAGTATTCTTGCCTGGAGAATCCCAGGGATGGGGGAGCCTAGTGGGCTGCCATCTACGGGGTTGCACAGAGCTGGACACGACTGAAGCGACTTAGCAGAACCAGCAGCAGCAGCAGCAATGTGACTTAGGATGCATGTCCAATTAAGTGGCATACTACCTAACCTCTTGAAGCTTCCGTTTCTTCACTTGTAAAATAGAATTAATAGCAGGATGTAGCTGTAGGGTTGCTGTGGAGATTAAGTGAGGTAATACATGTAAGGTTTTTAACAGTCCCTTTTCTGACCAACGTTCAGTCATGACCCCTGCTGATTTATTAATATGAATTCTCAGAAGAGAGTGTTTGTGTCATTATAACTATCATTAAAATATCCTACGTGCGCTAAAAATACTGGAGTGGGCTATCATATCCTCCCCCAGGGGATCTTCCTGACCCAGGGATCAAACCCATGTCTCTCATATCTCCTGCATTGGCAGGCGGGTTCTTTACCACCAGTGCCACCTGGGAAGCCAGTAGCCATAAACTTCAAGACAAAATTACCTTTACTTAAAAATAAGTTCTAAAAATTTTACTTAAAATTAAGTAAATTGCCCAAGGTCAGTCACTTAGAAAATGGTAGAGACAGGGTATCTGGCTCCAGAAATAGCCCTCTCAGCTAAAACACTACCCCTGGAGTATTGAACACAGGGTAGGTGTTCAGTGGGTATCTGCTGAATGAATACTTTCAGCCCAGGCAAATAAGCTCATCACCAACATGAGAGCCAATGGTGGGAGAATTTAAAGAAGGCAAGAATTTTACAAAAATCTTGAGGGGATGGACCAATCTCTTTAACAGGGTAATTATTGATGATGGTGATTCCTCAGCATGAAGATTTATCTCTGAATCAAGGAGATTACATTTCACCTGTGGCCCAACAGAGACAATGTCATTGCCTGCAGAATAATCTTCAATTACAAACTCTGATGTTCTCAGGGCCACTTGCCAATTCTCACCTGTCTAATCTCTCTATGCTCTCCTAAAAGTTCCATTAAAATGAAACAATGGCCAAATTACAAGCTCTTTCAGTATTACAAGCTATTTCTCTTGCTCTCTTCATTGAGCCTGACACAGACACTTGGTTTACAGGATAGATAGCTCATTGAGGAATGATGGGTTTCCTTTTGGTCTCTCCCCCCTAGTTTTCCATGCTTCTAGTTCTCTTCATTCAGTGTTATTATTCAGATCACCTATTCTCAGTTCTACAATTTGTATCCTGGCTCCTCATTCAAAGCATCTTTGGTAATGAAGAATGAGGGAAGAAATCACTCATATTGCAATGAGTCTATAACCTAAGGCATGGGCTATCTGAACTTTGAACTAGCAATAATCTATTTGGAAAGGCAGTGAAACTGAGTGGCTGAGAGTATGGGCTCCGGAGTCAAGACTGCCTGGGATCAAATCCTAAATCCATCAGTTTCTATGATCTTGGGCAAACTGCCTCATTTTGATTTCTCTATACCTTCATTTGTTCACCTGTAAATTAAGAGTAAGTGACTACAACATAAGAATTAAATAAGACCCACAAAGGTCTTTTCACAGTGTTTGGCACCAAAGTGACCAACAAACATTAGCTGTTAAAACTTGAGGCTTGTGTAACCTAAGACTTGATAGCCTCCAGTGTAAATGTACCCTCTCTCGACTAAGATGACAAGCAGTGTGGAATCACGGAAAGTCAGAGAGAGTGCTCATGTCCTGGGGTACATGGCATATAAAGTGCCTGGCAAGGAATAAATTGCTAGGATTTGACATGTGGGCCTAAAAGAATATTTTCAGGTTCAATGCTATAAACATGCATTACCTCCTATGAGATTATATAAACTCCTGTCTCTGGCTTTGATAATTTGATTAATTATAATTCTGAAAATAAACTTTTAAGAGTAACAATAGTTTCTGTTATGCATGTTGGTGGTAGTCAGAAAGAAGGCTGTATTTTTTGATCTATCAGGAAGATCTCAAAGGATAACTGTCAGGATTTCAGGGCTAAAGATCAAATTTATTATTGCAAGAGAGGTAACGGGTGAAAGTACCAGAGCAGATAAGGATATACAGAAGGATGCTACATAATAAAAGCCAAGGGGAGGAGCATGATCGGGTGGGGGTCACGGGAAGGGAGCTCATGTCAAATGCTACAGAGGGAGGAAACTGGGGATTAGACAATGACACCAGTTTGTAATTATGTCACTGATAAGTTTTAATATTTCAGTAGCTTTAAGTGAAGTTATATTTTAAAGGATTAAGTGAAAATTGGCATCTCAGTTTTCAGTCAAAGGTACCAAAAGGTAAAGAGGAGACAAATATGACTTGTCTAAAGACTAAATGCTGAAACACATTTTTGGTGGGGAGGAGCAGGACAGAAACCCTCTCTTACTCATTTCCATATCCCTAGGCCTTACATTAGACAGGCTTAATAAATGTTTATTGAATGTGGAAGTCTTAATACATTTAATCAACATTTAATCTACTGAATATAAAATATACTTAACACATAACGACTTTTATTACAGTGGTAATTTGCCCTGTCTAACCACGACCATCCTTTAGAAATAAGCATTTACATTTCTTTTGGGAGAGGTTGAGAAGCAAAGGAGAGATCCTGCAGTAGTAGTTGCTGTGACGTCTGTGACTTCTGTAACCACCAGGATAGAAGTGCTGGCCAATTACACCTTAGGAGCTGTGAATGACCAGCGGCACTCAGCTGCCTCTGAAGTATTAACTAGTATTTTTCCTTTCAGTTAATGAAGAACTGTCACAGACTCCTGATCACCAACACAGTCTCAACGCTGGCTCTCCCCACTACCAGAGAAAGAAGCGGATGTGACTGCCAGGGACTCATCAGTGGCCAAAGCACAGTGGATTTCCGCTGGTCAGAGAGTAACAGTCAATGGCTTAGCAATAAAGTAGGTTAATAAACCAGATCCACAGTGAGATAGAAAGAACACTAAGATGCTTGGTCTGAACTATATTGAAAAGTGGCAGCTATTGTCCAAGAGGACAGCTATGAGACTCAGCTTAACCAGCAGTTCTTTAGAGTCCCAAGATTGTGTTGGATGGTCTAGGGACTGGATACTTAAAAACTTTTCTAACAAACTTTTATAGAACCATGTCTACTCTGAAGGGCATTATTTTCAAACTAAAATTCGTCAGCATCATTATTACATAATTTTGTGGAAGCTGGCATTATTCTAACTTTGGAGGTGAAGAAACTCTGGTAGAGATAAAATGAATAGCAAAAGATGAGTGCCTGTGGATTTCCACTGTGGTTCCCACTTCCTCTTCTTGACATTCAGCAAGGCATAAATGTCACCTTTTCAGGCATTATTTCTGGCCCTTGGTTTGCTTCTTCCCTTTCCCAGTTGCTTTTGCAAATCACATCATCATGAGAACCCACAACAAGAGCCTCTCTTCACTGGGTATGGATCATCATGAAGGTAGCTTTCAGCATGACACCACTTGGAAATACTGGCCATTTGATGAGAAAAGTAAAGAACAGAATGTTCATGGAACTCATATGGAGAATAACTCAAGACCTTGCCTAAAAAACCAAACATCAGGGAGCATTTCTAAATGTGGAAAGAAGTCAACATTTCACTAGCAGCAACCATCAAGCTGAGCCCCTGTGCTATACAGCAGCTTCTCACTAGCTAGCTATTTTACACACGGCAGTGTATAAATGTCAGTGCTACTCTCTGTGATGATCTAGAGAGGTGGCATGGGGGTGGGATGGGGTGGGAGGCAGGCCAAAAAAAGAAAAAAAAAAAAGAGAGAGAGAGAAATTTCACTAGCAGGATTCTTTCAGTGAGAAACCCCAAAGAGCCAATCTAGGTAATTGAGAAGAAACATTCAATTCAAAGTAGTAGTTAAAATTAGTACCTTGCTCATCACAGTTTCCTAGTTAAAAGACATTTAACATGTCCTAAGTGTAAGTCTGGTTATATACCGATGTTTACATATGAATCCAACAGGCTATTAGACTGATTATAAAACAATAAATTTGTTCACCTGAAAGAAGTGCATTTATGTAGTGATATAGAAACATGCAAAAGATCATGTGGTTGACCCAAAGCAAGAATGCTATTCTCTGCTTCTCTCCCCTCTCCTCCCTCACTCTCCAATTCTTCATATGCATCCAATGAGTTATCGGTCTCCACTTGCACTTATGAAATTCACTGTTCAACTGGAGACACTCATTTCTGGGTTTTATTGTATTTGATTACAAGGAAAATGTCTGCTGGGGCTTCCAGGCTGAGGTAATTTAGCCTAAGTGTGCACGCCATATGGAAGGATTAACAATATTCCTTCAATTCTGGGAGGGATCTCATTATAGCCTCTAGCGGAAATCAGCTTATGTAAAAATGCCTTCTTTGACAAAAGGTGTAGAAGGTTTGGGCACCAAGGTTTGCTCCAACTCCTCTTAGAAACAGGCACTGCCGAAGCCTGACTGATGACTCTGGGGGATGTATTCCACCACCTTTGCCCTAGCAGAGAAAATGCATCTCAACTACTATGGTAACAGAGGAGCTCTAAACATACATATTTTTAGCATAACCCAGTTGTGCAATGCAGGACCTGATTTCTTTGTTGCTGTTGGGTAAGATGAGAGTACAAGGAATTTCTAATGAAATCATGAGTAGAGTCATGAATGCTTTTATATGTAGAGAGATAGAAACATTAGTCTTCTCTTGGAGATACCAAGTCCAAGGGTTTTACTACCACCTGCTTGAAGGCACTGTACTGGATTTCATGAGTCCCTCACAGACTGCAGTCAATCAGCTGCCCAGTCACAACTTTGCTCTCCACCTGCCAAGAGTCTAGCAGGTTCCTGCTCATGGCTGCTGTCACCGAGACCAGGCTGGTGGTCTTAATATTTCACCCTATATTGTTTCTTCCTATGCATCAAAGCATTTCATTAGGGGCCAAACATGCTCCTAAGTGGTCTCCCTTTAAGAGTTATTAAGCTTATTTCTAATGTTCTAGTACCTGAATGAACTCTCAATTCCGTTTCCCCGACAACAATGGGTGCTGTAAGTGCCGTTATATTGCCACCTATTCAACAACAACAAAAAATTTATTTTACAGAGCGAACCTAAAGCTGTTAATATCATCCATCTTGTTAACGGTGTTGGTAATTTGGAAATGTGGCATTGGGACACTACAAGTCCATGACTGTTTCTTCACATTCCAAGCTTAGACATGTTGATAAAACAGAAAATGGGGCAGGGAAGGGCACACATCATGTTCTCTAAAGTGTTATTCACAATCCTTTAAAGAAAAAACTTATTTATAAGTAGTTTGACCAGGTAACAACCTCCAGTATTTTCTGGATATAATAGCAACTGGAAAATAAAGAACAGATATACACTTTCACACACCAACAACAGTTTTTCTTTGAAATCTAAGTCCTTTGGCAAAACTATAGTTCAGAAATCAGTCATAACGGTTAAACACATTTTTGTAAATCAATTTTCTGACTTGTTTATAAAAAGTTAGAATTTTTCCAAACAAATGCTCCCGTCTTGCTTTTTTGAATTTATAATTAGTGTGCTCATCAGAAGCAGCCTCTCAGTTTATCAACATTTATGCAAAGGTGTTCACCCTGGCAAATGAGTCACAGAACATAAACAGGAAGTACATATCTAAAAATTTTTATTTATAATTAGGAGACAAAACCAGACGATCCTAAAGGACATCAACCCTGAATCTTCATTGGAAGGATTGGTGCTAAGGTGAAGTTCCAATACTTTGGCCACCTGATGCAAAGATCCGTGATGCTGGGAAAGGTTGAGGCCAAGAGGAGAAGGGGATGACAGAGAATGAGATGGTTGGATGGCATCACTAACTCAATGGACGTGAATTTGAGCAAACTCAGAGAAATAGTGAAGGACGGGGAAGACTGATGTGCTGCAGTTCATGGGGTTGCAAAGAGTCAGACACGACTTAGCAACTAAACAAAAACCACCACTACCAGATTGAAATTCTTTCTGTTAAGAAAATTCAAATCTATATTCCAAAACCCAGATTGTTAACAGCAGAGATGCCAAACCTTTATTGAGGTAATAAAGAGCCTTTTGAGAATTGAATGAGAGCCAGGAATAATTTTTTTTTAATCTCTAGGAGAAATGAGTATGCCTGTAAATTTGCATATGTTGGGAGAAAGCCTAGACCCTTGAAGTCCATCAAGGAGTCTGTGGTAAGGAAGCCTGTAGTCACACATCTTAGGAAAAAACTGTACTGCCTCTTACACTGGCCACCTTACTTACGATGGATGAGTAGACCATATCGGGTTCCTGGCATTGCGGGGCTCACAGGAAAGTTGGGTCTATACAATTTGAAGTCAAAATTTTCCCTACAGGATTCCCAAGTAACTTGGTTCGTAATGGTACAGAATTCTGTTCTGCAAAGTTCTCACAAGAACACAGCTCAGATTGGCAGAATCTCCCCTTACTTACCTTTGGAGGATTAATTCACGCAGTGCTGTTAATACTCGCAGTGGTAAACTTTTTGGAGGGCATTTCTGTGCCAGGAGCTCCACTAGGCACATTACACATTTTTACTTCATCTAACCATGAGAATATGCCTGGTGTGGGATGTATTACTACCCTCACTTCATAGATAAGTACCTTCATTGAAGTCACATGGTTCAGTTACTCAGCATAAGGCATTGCAATGCCCAGCTGTAGGAGTCTTAAGCCTGTGTTTCTGAAGCAAAACATTTTATACAACTTGAAGCTACTATAAACCCAATTTGGCATCATGACTATTCAGAAGTTTTGGGCCCTGGCCAAGGATCAGGAGTTGGGCACCTCAGATTTGCCAGCTGACTGTGTTCTTTTGAGGTCAACTCCCTGCTGTGGCCTGATCCCAGCACATACATGAACAGGTACATGCGAGGATCCATATGCAAGCCCACGTGGACTTCTGAAAATATAGTTAAGTCTATGCTCATTGTGTCAGCAGTGACATTCACATGTCCTGTGCAAGTGTGTAAGACTCTACTGGAAACTGACCACAGCACCATACTCAGAAGAGCAACGTTCTCATGACTGGACTTTGTTTTAAATTATGGGGCTTTTATGGGATTCCTTAGTCTTTCATCACAGAATATTTTAACAGAATGAAATAACCAACCCTTACTTACCACCTCCTGGCTTTAGCAATTATCAATTCACAGCCAATCTCGTTTCACCTAAAGCACAACTCACTCCTCCCTATCCTCATATTATTTTGAATTCTCAGATAATTATATGATGTTTCACAGATATCGTACAATTTTATCCGTAAGTAAGGGGAAAACTTAAAAGTCCACACTGGGCAGTAGTTATGCTAGTTTGCTTTATGACTGGGGTCCTGGTGATGACCACTCCATGAACTGTGGTTTATGCAGTGAGGAATGCTGTGCGCATCACAAAGGGAAACAGAAACTACTCACAACAGCAAAATGCCAAAAATTCACCAACTCTATGTGTTTTTTAAACAATATCATTTTTCATCCTGCTGTGGCCTGTGGAATATGCATTATTCTGTTTCCTGTGTTCCACATAAGATCACTGGGAGGTTTATGTGATAGAGTCATAAAAACCCTATATAACTAAAAGGAATTATTGCTTGTCACCCTCAAATTATATTGCTTTTTGACTTAAGATAAACAATTAGCACCTGGATGTCTCATAGCAGTGAACCCTGTTGACCTACATTCTTATTCTACCTCTTGGGATTTTGAAAGCTCAGTTCACACAATGAAATTTTAACATTCTGAGAAGAATTTTGCAAGAAACACAAAATACTAAAATAGAAGGTCTTGCTGCCATCATCACAGGTGGCATGATCAACATGATTCCCAGATGCTTCTTGGGTACCAAGCCCCCACAGATACTCTGAATATCTCTGGGACCCCAAAGTCTGTCCTTGCCACCTCAGCTGCTAAAACTGAGTCCTGACTGAACACGGCATTTCTGAAGCTGCCAGAGTCATACTTAGTCTCCTAACTCTGTAGCTATCATTAGAAATTTAGAAGGATGTGGTTCTCAAAAAACTCTGGCAAGATCAACCTCTGCTTTAAATAAAAATGCTACATATACACACTTTCTGATGCAAATTATATTTACAGAGTCATATTTGGTTCCATTATATCTCTATGGCTTGGCTTCCTGAGACAGGTTTCCCCAGACAGGAGTTGCTTATGTAAAAATTCTAGAGAAAGCAAGAAACATCTTTCACAAGGTGAGAGAGAATTCCGTGGGAACTGATCCCAAAGAAGACAGCCATGCAAATTATATTTAACGTGTTCACTTTAAACAACTAGGGAAAGACATTCTTCAGAATATTTTAAATGAAATATACCATACCCTGTCGGTCATTTACTGTATGATGCTTTTAACATTTGTAAGAAAATGAGTCTGGGCAAAAGCTTCACAGTGAACCATCCTGCTCAGACATGGGTGCAGCCCTCGGCAGAGCCCATTCTGCCTGATGCATTAAAGGTCAGTGGGCTGTTAAGCAAAATTGAAGCAGAGGACCAGATTTTAGATGGCGCAGCTAAAATATTTCCTGAAACAAAACAAAAAATACACAAAGAAAACAAGCAAAAATATGCCTTGGAGAACTTGTACAAGCTGGGGTGGATTATGTAACCAGGCAGAAGGAACTGGCATTCTAAAGAGTAGATTTACAAACATTTGACATTGTTTTAGCCATTTGAAACTGGTGAAGCTGGCAGCAGCATGAAATTATAAAATATTTGAATAACAGATTTAAAAAATGCTACATCCCACAAAATACTAGAACCTCTGACTGACAGGAGGACTCGAGCTTATTTTTTAAAACCTTCATAAAAAGAGAAGTGATGAGTTTAGAGAATAAACAAACTTTATTTTATAACAGTATTACAGAAAGCAAAATATCATTTAATACAACTTGAAGCTGCAAGAAATCTAATCTGGCATCATAACTATACATGGGGGCAAAGCAAAGGAAAGAATGTTCAATACAGTTAATACGTCCCTATCAGGTCTCTGGCATCAGCTTTACTGGTGTAACTTTCTTACAATTGTCAAAAAAACCCCCACCATGGCCCTACTCCTCCATCCCAGCATCCTCACACCTGTGAATCATCACGCTATCTGAAAGAGATAACACCTGCTTGATAAACAAAAGGTCAGTTTTTACATGGAGACAAGGGGGTTTAATACAAAGCCAAGTGTTCTACACAAGTGTTCAAATAATGGAAAGTATGGAAATTTGGACATGTTAAGAAAGAAAGCACTAAGGTTTTTAAGCTGCCTGAATATTTTAGTAGGAGGGAAGAAATCGCTGTCTCTCCCCTCCTGTTTCTGGAATGCTGCCGAAGAGCCCGTGTCTGAGAAGGATCGGCACTGTGGTGCGACAAGGGTCTCTGAACACAGTGCGTTGGTCAGTGAACGTCATCATAGTTCTCCAGTCTGCAGATTCCTGGACTTTCTGCCCCAAAGTAAAAAGTCACAGGACTGGAAAGTCAAAAGGGTTCATTATCAAAAAATAGCCCCAGTGAAATTTTCAAAACCTTAGAAAATTTTCATAATGTAAGAAACACTTTTAAATCTGCATTAACATTTTCTCATACAGTGTATTTACCGCAAACTGAAAACTCTGTAAATATTGACTTCTAAGAACCCAATGGGAAGCATCCGGAAGAAGGAAAGCCACTATCGAAATTAGTCACAGAGTCTCCTTTCCGCACAACAGCACCTGTTCCAGTGAACAGCACCGTACCAGCTGTGGCTGGCTTTGTTCACTATCATTTGATCAAAATGAGTCACAAAAAGCAGGTAGTTGTACACAAAGTAAACAAGAAACAAAAAACAAAACTCTCTAACTGAAAAAAAAAAAAGAAAAGAAATAATATTTAGAAGTGGTTATAAAACAAAACAATATATTAAAATGCGAGGGAATGGTATAGACCAGAGCTGTTAAGGTAAGGTTTGGTGTTGGCATTTTAATTCTTCAGGCTTCTGGCCATTGTAACCAGTCGTAGTATAAATTCGCTGGAGCAGTGGTGTGGCATTAAGACTTGGAATGGTCAAAATTCTTCAGGTTCACAAAGTTGAATGTTGTCTATAAAATGAATTTCTAGGAGGAAAATAAAAGAGAGAGAGAAGGTTTAAATATTCCAAAGACAGAAGCTTGGGGAAAAAATGTAAGATTCATTAAATTCCAAATGAACTAATAGACAATTCCTATCTGCCTGGTTCTATAGTAAATAGTACTTTACCAGAAGACAAGCATGAGAATCTAATTCGCTCTTGAGGGCCTTAAAATATCTGGAGGATTGACAAGCACACTGGAAACAAGTGGTAAGTAAGAATTTGACCAAAAATTTAACTATAAAACAGAGGTAATTCATATAGTAAAAATCTAAAAACTAGATTTTTAAAACCAATGTAGGTTTCAAAGCTAGCTTCAAGAAAGAAGGAAAAATAATTTTGACTTCATTGAAATGAATAAAAGGTGCCTCAGGCTGGGAGAACAGAATGAGGAAAGACATAAGAAAGGGAGACAGTATATGGTATTAGGTTGGTGCAAGAGTAATTGCAGTTTTGCATTGTTGAAATTTGCCATTTGATACTGGGATAGATCCTTAAATGAATGCAGTTATGTTATACATCTTTTTAATGTACACTTCTTGCTTTATGTTTTTTGGTAATGACTTATTACTTGCTGTTTATTTATATTTATTTTAGACTATAGAAATGATGCTAGACAAAAAGCAAATTCAAGCGATTTTTTTTATTCAAGTTCAAAATGGGTCATAAAGCAGCAGAGACAACTCACAATATCAACAATACATTTGGCCCAGGAACTGCTAATGAACATACACTGCAGTGGTGGTTCAAGAAGTTCTGCAAAGGAGACGAGAGCCTTGAAGATGAGAAGCACAGTGGCCAGCCATTGGAAGTTGACAAGGATCAATGGCGAGGATCATTGAAGCCAATCCTCTTACAACTACATGAGAAGCTGCCCAAGAACTCAACGTTGACCATTCTATGGTTGTTTGGCATTTGAAGCAAACTGGAAAGGTGAAAAAGCTCCACAGATGGGTGCCTCATGAGCTGACCAAAAATCAACAAAATCATCATTTTGAAGTCTTAATTGGGTTGGATTGCCACCACCCCAGTGGTGGCAAGTCTTAATTCTGTGCAACTGCAATGAACCATGTCTCCTCAATCCAGTTGTGAGATGAAATGAAAAGTGGACTGTATACCACTACTAGTGAATACCACCTCAGTGGTTGGACAGAGAAGAAGCTGCAAAGCACTTCCCAAAGCCAAACTTGCACTCCCCAAAAAGGTCATGGTCATTGTTTAGTGGTCTGCTGCCAGGCTGATCCACTACAGCTTTTTGAATCCTAGTGAAACCATTACATCTGAGAAATACGCTCAGCAGATTCATGAGATGAACCAAAAAGGCAATGCCTGCAGCCAGCACTGGTCAACAGAATAGGCCCAATTCTTCTCTACGACAATGCCCAACCATACATCGCACAACCAGTGCTTCAAAAGTTGAACAATTTGGGCTACCAAGTTCTGCCTCATCTGCCATATTCACCTGACCTCTTGCCAACTGACTACCACTTTTTCAAGTATCTTGACAACTTTTTGCAGGGAAAATGCTTCCACAACAAGGATACAGAAAATGATTCCAAGAGTCTGTAGAATCTGAAGGCACGAATTTTTATGCTATAGGAATAAACCATCTTATTTCTCATTGGCAAAAATGTGTTGATTGTAATGGTTCCTATTTTGATTAATGTGTTTCAGCCTAGTTATAACAATTTAAAATTCAGGGCCTGAAACCACATATTACTTTTGCACCAACATAACAGTCGAGTATACAGATTATGGGGTAGAGGACAGGAATGAATGAGGCGGGGGGCTGGGGAGGGGGGAGATAGGACAATGGAGAAATGGAAGTGATGGAGGCTAAGCATTGGTATGGTGGGTAATCGAAGGCAAAGAAAAAACACGAGCTCTACTTTTTAATAACAGACTGAGAAGTATGAGCTTGATTTACTGGGTTGGCGGCAAAGTTAGTTCGGGTTTTTCCAGAAAGGTTCTTTGTGGCCAACGCAATAAAACATAAAAATAATGAATTCACAAATAGCATTCAGACAAAAAATTAAAAAACAGTTAACTGTCCATCTACTGCAATGACTTCAGTATGAGTCAGGGAACCAGGGGTGGCCCAGTTGACATAAGGCATGATAAACCCAGAAGAGGAGGAGCTTGGATCTGACTGGAGATCCAAAAGAGACTAACAGGTGTGGAATCTGGGTCCTCAAAAATAGGAGAATGAGAGGCCTAGAGCCTGGGTGAGGTCACAGGATTAGGGATGTAGGTCAGCAAGTTGGCACCAATGGACACATGAGACCAACAGATGGAACTAGTCTCACGTGAGTATGTCTTGAGGAAGCCAACTATCAAAGGTAGGTAGGTGGGTAGGAGTGGACTAAAATAAAAGTGGACAGGGAGGCAGAAAAAAGGTGAGGATGGTGCATCGTCTCTATAAGAGAAAGGAGTTTAAGAAGGCAATTATTTCACTTTCTTTTTCAGCTTGGTTGAAATTTTTGGCAAATGGTAGGTGATTAGAGAGGGCAGTGGAGAGCAGTAATTAATGTCCTTTCCAAGAGGCATTGGTCCAAAGTCAATTAGATTGCACATTCTTTTGATTAGATAAAATTGCCTTGTTTTAATGAAAAAATTCCCCACCAATTAGATTTATCACAGATATTGGTATAGCCTCTTGATTATTCAGGACAGATTGCCTAATCGAATTTACTGTTTCCCACCTTGCTGTCTGCTCTAGGCTATTTCTTTACTCAATAGGACTTCTACTTGATTCTAGGCAGGAGGAAAAAAAAATCAATGGAGAAAACAGTCTTCTTTTTTTTAGGTTAGTAATCATGAACAGAAATGTGGGGGGTGGTAAAGGGGTCAGCTAAAACTATCAATCAAACTTATTGGAGCATAATGTGACCTTTAGTTGTGCTGTTTGTCTATTCCTATTTTCTTTCTTTTCTTTTTTTTGAGAGCTTGTAACTCTGTTTTGCTTAGCGAACATGTATCACTTGTTGAACACAACTTCCACTCTGCCTAGCTTATATTACAGAAAATGAACCCCTGACTTGACACTACTTGGAAATCTTCATAAAGAATGAGAAGTAGTATTATACTTTCCACTTCCTTCACACATTTACAGGACACTTTATTTCACTGAATCTGTTTTCACCAAAGATTAAATTTTTAATTTGTAAAAGAAAGCTAAAATTAAGTCTGCTTCAGTCATTAGCAGACAAATAAGAATCTAGGAATATGGAGAAACTGCATCAAAGAGATCTTGGTTTCAAAGAGCTTCAGCATTTCTTGAAATATATGTAGATAAAATTAGTTACCCATGTAAATCCAAATGTCATGTACTTTCATTTATCCACAATCAAACCATTAGAAAGCAAAATAAATCCATTTTTTTCTGGTTAATAAGTATTACAAATGACAGCCTTAATGCACTCTTAGGATTCCCAACAACTTTCAGAATCAAAGAAAATTATTTTTCTTGTAATTTTAATGTTCACTATATTTTTTCTCATTCTTTAAAAAACTATAAATTGAGTAACTCTGAGTTAATTAGATATTCAATGTGTCAGAACATCCCAGTTCCTTCCTGTTCTGGAAGAACAGGAAGTAATTTATAGTATGAAAGATTCTATTTACACCTTCACCTATCTTTTCAATAATTTTATTTATTTACTCATTTTTGCTGTGTCTTTGTTGCTGCTCGGGCTTCTCGTTGCAGTGGCTCCTCTTATCGCGGAGCGTGGGCTCCTGGGCTCTAGAGCACAGGCTCAGTGGCTATAGTGCACAGGGGCTTAGCTGCTCCATAGCATGTGGGATCTTCCCAGATTAGGGATCAAATCTGTGTCTCTTGCATTGGCAGGTGACTTCTTTACCACTGAGCCAATCAGGGAAGCCCTCGTTTATCTTTTTTTATTGTGTTTTGCATTTAAACACACAGAGAAATATATTCCCAAGTACTAAACATCCAGCTTTTGAGCTGGGAAGGAGAAAAAGTGGGGATCACCAACGCAATTAATACACAAGCATCTGACATTAAAAATTTTTCTGTCTTTTTAGCACGGGGGAAGAAAAACCAAAACCTTATTATTTGGCCATTTTAAACAAACTACATTTTAGGTCTAAATAATTTATTACATAGCCCAATCAATCGGAAACTAGGCATGGTTCTTCATGAAAATCTGTACAAGTTTTAAAAGCTTTCTTAAGTTTCGATTCTATCTCACAGACACAGAATTCTGGTTGTCAATGCAAACTGACACACATTAATTACAGCATTAATTCAACTTGCTTTCCCTTTTTGACAGTGTCATAAAATTCACCTTGAGTTTGGATATGGTCCTAACAGTTAAGTATGAGCTATACTTTATGTATTTGAATTTTGGTCAAGTACAGACAAAAAACCAAACTGCTATTTTCTTGCTTCAGTTTCCCACCCCTGGACTATACAATGTCAGTGAACATGTCTAACTAAGTCACATTCCCTAGCCTGTGTCCCCCTCTAGCAGTCAGTGAGAGAATAGATCAATGCAGCCTTTTCATCTGATTACAGGTCTAATTCTGCATCTCAATTTTTCAAGCATACACACTGGTTGCCTACTTTACCTTAAGCCTTCATGCAGGGTCTAGAGAATTCTTAAATTTATCTTTCTCAGTGTGCCTGATGAGTGTGGGCAATCAGTCAAGCACGGTGCTACAAAATTATCTGAAAAGCACAAACTTAAAGAGTTTCCAGAGATGGGGGTTCACATGGCCTCAGTCCTGAGCATCTTCTACTCCAGAAATGGATTCAGCACATAGCAAATATACACTTTAAAAGGATCATCCTAAATGACGAGTGGTAAAGCACTTATCCAGAGGGGAGTCTCAAGAAAAAGGCAAAACTGTGGCTTTTATCTAACACAAAATAATGCAAGAAAATATAAAACCTTTCAGGATAATGATGATTCAATTATTATACCACAGGGCAGTAATATAGCTGAGATTTTAAAAACATGAGTAAATTATTTCTGTAAGGTACATATGCAACTATTTCAATAAAAATGAGGTGCATGTACTTAAGTGTGAAACAGTTTTAAATATGATAGTCTATGAATTTCAGTTACTTCTAAAGTTTCATTTTTGTCTTCTTTGGCTCTCAATTTGCATTTTTAAATTTTAAAACAATTTTCATTGTAAGACTATAAAACCATAGAGCCAAAAAACACAAGTATGATAAATAATCTATTTGGTTAGACCAGGAAATAGTCACTTCTTACAATGCTTGTATTACCACTATAATTTAGACCCACCAGTTCTCAAAGTGTGGTCTGTAGACCTTGGGGGTCACCATGATTCTTTCAGAGGGTTATAAAGTCAAAGCTATTTCATAATCTAAGACACTATTTGCCCCTTTCACGGTGTGAACATTTTCACTGATGGCGCAGAAACAATGGTGAGTAAACCTGCCGACATCTTAACACAGATCAAGGGAGTGACACCAAACTGTACCCAAAGTCACTGCATTCTTTACCACCAAGCACTCACAGTGAAATAAAAAGCAAGCCAGTCAGTTTCTCTCAAGGATGTCCTTGGTGAAATGGGAAAAAAATATCATTTTTTCTTACATCTCCACCCCAGAGTACATCTTTTTAATATTCTGTGTGATGAAATGGGAAGTACACATAATACATTCCCTCTGCATACAAACGTGCAGCGGATGTCGAGAAGGAAACTGAATTCATATGAATGCATGAATTGTGAGCAGAAACCACTCTGGCATTGGATTTCTGGCACGCATTTTCTTGAAAATGAGATAAGCCTGTCACTTTACGGAAAACAGTTGACAGAACTTGATACCAATGATAAAATTCAAGTTTTCATGTGAAAATGGTAATTTTGGAAAACTGTACTTTGGGGCCCTTGAGCTTCATAGCTTCTCTATATTTAAAGACTCTTCTAATGAGATCAGCGGCAACCACAGACCTTTCTACTGTCTTAATCATTTTGCCTTTTCCAGGATGACATATAGTTAGAATCATACAGTACATGGTACCTTCTCAGACAGGCTTCTTTCACTAGGTGATTATTTTTAACTTAATATTTTGAAAACTATTTGATTTGTAAATGGCAAATTTTAATTAATAAAATTCACATAAAACACTCTTTGGACTACTTCAATAATTTTTGTGTGCTCCTGAGATCTTTGCTTGAGAACTACATCTATGGAATCTGCTTCCTGACCTACTGCTGTTTCCTCCTCTCACAGTTATTTGTGTGACTGCTGAACAGAAAAGGAGAAATGAAATCTAGTGTCTTTTCCTTTCCAGTCAAATGGCGCAAAATATCTCTTCCACAAATTATTCCGCAAAATACCTCTTCCACAAATAATTTGCATCTTTTGGTTTGCCTGAATACATTAATGCTGTGTGGAGGCCACTTTTCTCATGAGGCTTGCATGAGGGTTTTCTTCAAAGCTAACAGTAATCTTTCTGTTAGAGCCTCTGTGCACATTCCAGTCACTCTCCCTAAAGAATTAACTACACGTGGCAATTCTGGAATATCCTGTCAAATGAAAGCAACATCAATTCTACCTCATTTTTAAACATAATTATCCTGTAAAATCTATAAAAGTTTTACTTGTTCACTTAGCTACATATTGTAGCTGCAGCCTCAAAGACATTCTGTCCAAAATACATTTTTCTAAAATGAGGTGTGCTTCGATTACTGAATCGGCCAAAAGTTCATTCAGGTTTTCGTATGACATCCTACAGAAAACCTTGAACAAATTTTTTGGTCGATGCAATCCACTGATGGAAGTCTATATTTGAAAGATTCCCACTGTGAATCCCTCAGAGCAAAGCAATATGAAGTGTGGAGTTAAACTGACTGAAGATCAGCTCTGGCTTTGCCAGGTGCCGACGGTATGACTGGGTGAGGGACTACCTCTTTAGGCCTCAGTGTCGTCATCTACATCCAAGTGACTGTAAGAACTAACTGAAATAATACACAGTAAAGTCCTTCAATAAAGCTCAGCACAGAGTAGGCCCTCAGTAAATGTGAGCAATAATACTACTATGGGTTTTCACATATACCTTATTCCTGGTTTTACTTCCAAACTCAATTCAATTCTACTCTTAAAGACAAATGTCCAGTTCTGTTTTTCCATTAATAATTGCCTGAACCAATATAATGATTTCTGTACAGAGTACTTCATTCAGTCAAACGTTCATTCAATCTAATCCTGCACACCACTGATAAAGGATGGTGCTAAAAATGTTCTTCTTCTTTGCAAATGACTGACAGAGCAAAGTCTAAACTAAGATACTCACATGGAGTACCCTTGTCATTTGCCTTTGACAATCTGTCCAGCCTCCACTGGGAACTCAACCCCCAGCCACAATGCAGGATCTGCTTCTCCTGACGTCTGGCCCATGGTTTTCCTTTGTGCCCTTTCCTCTCTGCCCCATATGTGTGCCGATCCTCCCCATACTCAGCACATAGGAAGTTTCCTATTGCCCTCATGGGGAGGTCTTCCCTGACCTGCCAGTCAGAACCAGTTTCTCCTGTCAACTTTCACAGCCCTTTCTCAAGGCTTCTCTTAAAACACTTTAAAAAAAAAAAAAAAAAACAACCATGTATGTTATTTGTACACTTGTTCCTATGCACTTACTTTTCTCACAACTATCATAGTCCCTTGAATCTGGTATGTCCCCAATATACACTAATGAATCCATGAATGAAGTAACAGGGATGAACCCACAAGGCAAAGCTGAAAGGCAAGAGCTTGGGAGGGAAAACACAAACAGAATGGTATTATATCTCCAGGAACAGAGCATTACTGGCCTGTCCTCACCATCGGTTTCATCCGCTGATCTAAGTGGGAAAATTTCAGGCTCATTTTCCTGCTCTCTTTTGTTGAATAACTACTTCTGAGATACCCCAGGAGGACTCTTAGTTCTTTACAAAACTAGTTTTCCTGAATCTCTGAAGCTTTGACAAAGATTTCTAGGAGTAGTTAGTATTTGGCCCGAAAGTGAGAGGCAGGTCTTTTGGTTCACTCTGCTGACTTCAAATCTTGTAAGAACTTGATTTGAAAGCATTCCACAAAATCTTAAAGCCTCTTTTAAATAACAAGTGGACTATGGTAAGGTTACATTCAATATTGCCAATCTTAGGTTCACAAGTGGGGATGAGAAAAATTTCTCTAATCAAATCAAACAAAATAAAAGTTGTACTTAAAAAAAAACAGTAACAAAACTCTTTTATAGTTTAGAAAAACAGTTTTGAAATATATATGACTAAAATTCACTTAGTATTTGTTTTGTATTTTCCTTAAATAGAAATATTAATGGCAATCAAAAGAATTCATCTTTAGACTCAACTCCCTCATTTATTAACATTCTTTTTTCTTACCTTTTCAGCATTTAGTCTGTTATTTTACATTTACAGGACAGCTCAATTGGGAATAGCCACATTTCAAATGCTCAAGAGCCACATGTGCCCTACTGGACAGAACAAGACCAGATTCTCACTTTGCTCTAATGCTAACTAAAGTATTTTGATGTATGACAGTAAAATAAATGTAGGGCCAACATGTCCTGGGAATATAATCCTCAAGAACACAGGAATATCTTAAGAACATACAGAAACTTATTAATTTATCCCCCCAGCAAAATTTCCTCCTCATCCACCCACAAAATTACATTAAAATTTAAAATTTCTATTTAAAAACTAGTATCTGGGATGTCTAACATTAGATAAGTTCTTGAAACAAATGAAACTATACTCAGCTCTACACATGATGGTATTTTATGATTCTTGCCTAGAACTGACCTATGACAAATTACTTCAATTGCTAGGGCTGTGGGGGGAAAGATGCTCTATGTGAAGTTTTAAATTAAATATTCTTTTAATTTCCATCCTCTACAATACACCCCTGTACTCGGGTATAATAAAGTCACCACCTCCATATTCCTCAAAGGCCGGGTGGTGGTGGGGGTAACATATAAGTAGGGAGACAGGTACCAGGACCCCAAAATGAAGAGATGGGAAGGAGACTTGGAGGGCTTGTTCTTCCCCTGAAGTGGCAGCACCTACTGAGCCACTGTGGTCTTGAGAGAAAGCAGGCTCTGATGTTTTTAGAATCACTGGGTATCTTCCCATTTCAAGCATCAATAATTCAAGTTCTATAACATGCTAAACATTCAAGTTTGTTTGGGCTGAAAAACAAACCAAAACTCTGGATATGGTCTGTGTGTCTCCAATTTGTTAATTTTGTCTTGTCCTCGCCCTCTCTTTTTAGCCTCATTTAAAATTCTCAATTATAATGAAAAACTGGAGAAAACATGCAGCATTTGTGACTAAGGGATTAATATTCTTAACAATTCTGTAAGAGATCAAAGATGATAAACAATTGAATAGAAGGGAATGCCTATCCACTCCAGTATTCTAGCCTGGAGAATTCCATGGATAGAGGAGCCTGGTAGGCTACAGTTCATGGGGTCCTAAAAGGTTGGACAAAGGACACAAAATGGCAATTCAAAGAAATGCAAATTGTGTTCATGTGCACATATGTAAACATATATATGTGTGAATACGTGTATTCCCTAGTAATGAACAATAGTGATTTAAAAATACTCTAGCCTCACAGTTTAAAAAAGGGACGGGACAAATGCTCTTTTCTCACCAGGTTGTCAAAGAGTTTTTAAATGTCATACAATCTTTAGTGTTGGTGAGTGTGCAGGGAAACTGGGAGACTCAAGCCGCTAGTGGATGTCTAACTCTGCAGAACCTCTAAGGAAGACAGGTGGGAAATATGTCAAGAAGAAACTTGGTGTTGGGTGGCACACCAACTCTAATTTCTAAAAATTTGTCCTAGAGAAACAATGAAATTTATGGCCTCAAAATGTACATACAACTACAATCTTTGCAGCTGTGCATTAACTCGTGAAAACTGAGAAATTAGTCTAAGAGCCATTAATAAGGGTCAAGGAAGCCGTCCTGTGTCCACTCGATGGCTGTTGGAAATTGATCAGATAATGATGGGCAAAGTTACCTACAATGTACTGTGAAGACACTGTGTACCATGGAGAAAAACGCCAGATAGATAGAATAGATAGAATAGATAGATAGAATCAACAGGATCGACCTAAATGAACAGAGACGTGAAAACACACGTGCGAGTGCCTCTGGGTGTGTTCACACACGTATACACTGTGGAAAGGGATTATCTATCTCTAGGAGCAGAGTGATTTTACGGGCCACTTACATTTTCTACCATCTTTCCCTTTCAAAAAATTATGATTGCCTCTCCTTTTTTATTACCAGAAAAAACAGTTTCATTTGCAGAAACAACCGTCAATGATGATTCTGTCCTAGAGCAAACCCTGGGGAATCAGACTCCCAGGTGCTAATGTATGCACAACGGCAGAGGCATCCACGCCGCCTCTGTGGGGCAGTTCAAATATACTGGAAGTAACTCATTGGTAGCACCTGCCAGATTCACAAACGTTAAATGGAACATTCTACAGCATTCCCCAGTGAAAACTGGCAGTGCCTGAAACTCACTAAATCCAAACTGACTTTTCACTTCTGTGTAGAAGTCTTCACTTTAGGTTTAACTTGCACTGAAAACTAAACTGTAATAAAACGCTAATTTGGGGGTACAAGACTAGTATAACTTGGTAAACAGAATAAAATAAGAATGCAGTAAATACAATGGGAACTGATATGCCTGAAACATCCCTGGCTCCTGAACTGAAAAGAGTCATCTGGAAGCTAATAGGCTGGTGCTTCTCTTTCAAGGACAGCCAGACACTCACATGGAAATGAGTAGCTTGTGATCCATGGAAGCTCTGTTCAAGCCAACACTGTCTCTCTCTCTTGTCAAGGTAGTTAGACACTTGATGCTAATTTCTTGTTTGGCTTTTCAAGTTCATTTTGAAATCGTGAACATCACCCTGACTCTGAAATGCTGGTTGGAACACAACATCATCTTGCTTAGAAACTGGGGTTCATGCTAGCCAGAGAGCAACACCACTAACTCAAGATTTGTTATTTACTGTGGGTCGGTCGGGGCCTGGAACTCAGGGGCCATTGGACAGGCTCAAAGGAAGGAGGCCTGTGCCAGGTTTTCAGTGAGCACTGCACTAGCTTTGGTGGCTCTGTCAGACCGACACACTCCGGCTTCTCAGATGAAGGCAGGCAAGGTGGATGGAAAAGCAAAAGGCCCAATTACTGAGCTTTCCCGTTTCCGGAAGTCACTCTGTGTAAATCCTGTTTCCTCAACCTGTTATCGGCTCCCTCTCCACTATGTGAAGTAGTTCTGACAAAGCCCTCAGGCTGACTCTGGACCACCAATTCCAAAGGAACATGTATCTGGTTTCTTTAATGCCATATTTACGCTCTCCTTCTTGGAGTTAGCTTCTCTCGCAGCTTTTGTGGCACCCTTTCCTCCCTGTTTCTATCTTCTTGCCGTCTGACTCCTCCTCCTAGAGCTCCTCTGGTCCCCAGACCCCAACTCTCTGACCTGGTCCTGGGTAGTGACACTCAAACCAAAGGCTTCATCAGTGGACAACACGTTCAGATGTGTCCACCTCCTATTTTGAAGCCTGCAGTGGTCTCTCTCTCTCTGAAAGCTCTTGGCTACTTTTGGGACCTCTCCATGGAGATATTTCACATGCATCTCAAACTCAGCATCTCTGGGGTTGAGAATTCTAAATTTTTATTTGACTTTTTAAGAACAAAAGGGTTCATGGCTGGCTTTCAACGTTACAAAAGGTTCTTACAATGTGCCTTATTAACAAATTCTCTGTAACTTTTATTGTCTCCCCCAGTTTACAGACGGCAGAACTGAGACACAGTGAAATAAAATAAGCTGCCCACATCACACAGCTATGAAATGGATTTTAATCCTGCAAAACTGCTGTTACACTTTCTCTTGACACTCAGACTACCTGGCAAATTTCCAATTAAGCATATCCTATGTGTGTATGTGTAGGTCGGAGCCTTATATATTCACTTCCAAGCTTCCACTGTAATTCCCATGACAGTTGGCCTCTCCTACAGTACCAGACAATGACAACAGCAACATACGCTTTTGCTTTAAGATAACTACACTGAGAGAACCGGGCATATTACACATGACAAATGAAAAATAAAACTCGTGTGTTCTATGATTAAAATTACAGGTACCACCAACCACCCCTTTGCCCAAGAGAGAAACCTGGGCATTATCTGGGATTCTCTCCAGCTCCTGCATCCTCCCAACTCACTAACTTCCATATCCTCATGCAAACAGTCAACAAGTCACAAACTTTATCTCCTTACTGTTTCTCAAATACAAAGGAATACCCCATAGCTTTTCAGGATAAACTTCAGCCTCTTCTGATTGGCTACTACAACTATTTATAATCAGGCCTCTGCCTCTCTGCCCCGCTCATCTCCCATGACTCTCCTACAAGTGCCCTGCAAGGCTGCTGCACAGCATTTTGCACAATTCCTGGAGTGCTGGGTTCGCAGAATCAGATCATGCTGGCTCGTGGATGGCCCCCTTCCATTCCTTTCTTCATTGGGCCAATTCTGATTCACCATGACATTCAAGAGAAGCCATCTCTGATGCCCCATCCTGATTCTGAGATCTTGTCTCTGTTCCCACCAAATCCAGTCCAGAACCTATCAGAAAACTTGAGACTCTCCTCTGCTGTGAGTGCAGACCTTGTTTGACTTGAAATCTCCATGGTAAAACAGCAGTTAACACTAATGAGCCTTCCAGCATATCTGTGTAGTGAACAACGACAGAGAGAACAAAATGAGTGAGTAGGTGAGAGACGGCTCCATCATTTCATCCTTCGGCCATCCACTGCTGTCAGCAAAAAGGAGGCGTCATTCGCTTTTTCACCCTACATCAATGATTACTCAAGGAGTCCGAGAGGCTCATTTGAAGTCTGAGTTCACAGAGCTGATGGTGCCAGCTGAAGCAGGATTGGGAGCTACCCCTCCTGGGGCTCATTCTTTCTGAGTCCACACAGATCACCCCACCAAGCCTGGGTTCTTCTCCCTCCTCATTAGGACCAGTGTCGGATACCATTCTACCGGAGACAAGGTCAGTAGCATTGTGTATCCATCCAAAACCTCATAAATACGCAGTTAGGATAAGATGGTAAGGGACAGTAGTCCTTAAGAGGACATAAAAACAATGCAAAGATTTAGGGAAGCGCTCCTCTAACGTATTTTCTTGTTCACGGAGCTGCATTTAGCTCCTCGGCCGCAAACGTCCGGCTAGGGGAGGCAGACTGGGAGTTTTGTCAGCAAGTTGTTCTTTGACCATCTTTCCATCCTCCACACCCCATTTTCAATGCTTGATCAACAGGTCAGACTACTCCAAAGGAAGAGGTCAGGTTAAACCAGGAGGAGAGCTTTTCACACCTGAAAAGGGAGACGGGGCCAATATATCACAAACAATACTTTCCTCTTCTTCTCTGATGTTGAAATACTGTCTTGGTCCTGCTCTTTGTCTCCACTGACCTGCTGCCTCTGTGGGATTCTGGCAGGGCAGCCAGAGGGTAGCTGAAGCAGTGGAAACACATTCTTCCCAGCCCTGACAGTCATCAGCAAAGGAAATTGTTCAGGTGTGTGTGTGGCCAGTTGGGAATGGAGATGCTAAAATGACTTTGAGACACACTGAGGTAGCTCTCATTTGTCCTTCAGATTTCAACTCAAAACTGAGCTTCTCAAGTAATTGCCTAATCTGGTAACAGTTCAAACCCTCTACTTTTTTCCCTCATATTTTTTCCTTCAGAGCATCTGTGAGATATGCAATTACACCTTATTTGTTAATATTGACACCTCCCCTCCTGGAGTGGATTCTTCCAAAGGAAGGGGACCACGACTGTTGTTTACCAATTGACAATCTGAACTCTACTGCCTAAGCTATCCTAGCACCTTTTGGCACTTGTTAAATATCTTTTCGATGACTGAATGAATCTTCCTAAATTTGTCTAGCTTACCCACCTTATATGTGAATTATACTTTAACCGTCTAAATCTATTTAACAAGGATGCTTATAAAAGATTATCTCTGAGACTGGCATACTTCAAAGGCTATGTGTGTTCACTGCACAAGTGAATACAAGATGCCAAGAATAAACCAGAACAGCCAAGACATTCTTAAAGAAAAAGAACTAGGGCGGGGGGGTGTTATCCTACCAGACATAAATTCTAATTTTAAAGCTATATGGCATTGCAGTAGGGGTAGGCACAGACTGATGGAAATGAGTGTGCTCAGAAACACACCCATGCTTGTAAGAAACTTGCTCTCTGACCTGCAGACTACATGGGGTAAGGGTCGGCTCTTCAGTAGAGGGCTGGAACACTGGCTACAAACAAATCACTGTTTTCTAATCACACAGAAAAAATTTCAGATAGATTAAGGATTGATTCATGAAAGGAAACATTGAAATTTCTGAATTGAAAATATCTTTAACACCTCAGGGTATGGAAAAAGCATACACCATAAAGGAAAGTTTGATGGCTCAACTACATTAATGTATTAAATGCTACGTACAGTATATTAACATACTGACCTCTATTAATAACAAAAGATAAACCACAAACCTGAAGATTCTTGAACACATAAAACTGACAGAAGATTAGTATTCAGAATCTATCAAGAAGCAGTAAAACCAAGAAAGTTATAAGGCATTAAGTTACATGTCACTATATGTCGTAAGTTGTATACGTCATTTCATATCTATCTATCACATTGGCAGAAATGAGTTAAGTCAGAAGGGAGGCTGTGTTCTGGTAGGACCCCTCACTTCCCACAATGGGAGAGCACTTGGCCTTGCCACGATGAGGAAGACGTGGTCTGTGACACGCCCTTCCAGTGGGGACCTCTCTCTCAATTGATCAATGTATGGATCACTTTAATAAGAAAAATGCAATCTTAGTTATATGTGCTGTATAATAAAACCTGCTTTTCAAAATCCTCATACATACACAATTAGGAACACTTACCCCTTTTTAAAGAATTCTTTAACGCAGCTTTTAACGGCAATATGTATTTTTGTCATCACATGGAAGCAGCACAATGTATAACCACTCCCTACTGCTGGCCACTTAGATTGCTTCAAATTTCTTGCTAGCATGTATAAAAATGTGATTGTCCTGAAGATAAGTGTTTGGATACATCTCTGCTTATTTAAGAAACTCCTCACGGTAGTTCAAGTGCTAAGCAGGTTTAATATAAGGTTTTGTCAAATTGCCCTCCAGGAAATATTACTAATTTATACACCAGCGTAAATAGTTTCCCTCCCACAACCTCCACTCCAGTACTCTTGCCTGAAAAATCCCATGGGTGGAGGAGGCTGGTAGGCTGCAGTCCATGGGGTCGCTAAGAGTCGGCACGACTGAGCGACTTCACTTTCCCACGACCTCCCTAACTCTCACTGATATAAACTTGGCCACATTTACAAGTGAATCTTTCATGTGTACTGATTTAGGTAATAATGAGGCTAAACACTTTTTGCTTAAGTTTCTACATGGTTTACTTGCTTAATCCTCTTTTTTTTTTTAAATTTTTTTACTTTATTTTACTTTACAATACTGTATTGGTTTTGCCATACACTGACATGAATCCGCCGCGGGTGTACTTGAGTTCCCAATCCTGAATCCCCCTCCCACCTCCCACCCCATATCATCTCTCTGGATCATCCCCGTGCACCAGCCCCAAACATCCTGTATCCAACACAGACTGGCGATTTGTTTTTTACATGATAGTATACATGTTTCAATGCCATTCTCCCAAATCATCCCACCCTCTCCCTCTCCCTCTGAGTCCAAAAGTCCGTTCCATACATCTGTGTCTCTTTTGCTGTCTCGCATACAGGGTTATCATTACCATCTTTCTAAATTCCATATATATGTGTTAGTGTACTGTATTGGTGTTTTTCTTTCTGGCTTACTTCACTCTGTATAATTGGCTCCAGTTTCATCCATCTCATTAGAACTGATTCAAATGTATTCTTTTTAATGGCTGAGTAATACTCCATTGTGTATACATACCACAGCTTTCTTATCCATTCATCTGCTGATGGACATCTAGGTTGCTTCCATGTCCTGGCTATTATAAACAGCACTGCGATGAACATTGGGGTACACGTGTCTCTTTCAATTCTAGTTTCCTCAGTGTGTATGCCTAGCAGTGGGATTGCTGGGTCATAAGGCAGTTCTATTTGCAATTTTTTTAAGGAATTTCCACACTGTTCTCCATAGTGGCTGTACTAGTTTGCATTCCCACCAACAGTGTAAGAGGGTTCCCTTTTCTCCACACCCTCTCCAGCATTTATTGCTTGTAGACTTTTAGATCACAGCCATTCTGACTGGTGTGAACTGGCACCTCATTGTGGTCTTGATTTGCATTTCTCTGATGATGAGTGAAGTGAAAGTCGCTCAGTTGTGTCTAGCTCTTTGCAACCCCATGGATTATACAATCCATGGAATTCTCCAGGCCAGAATACTGGAGTGGAAAGCCATTCCCTTCTCCAGGGGATCTTCCCAACCCAGGGATCGAACCCAGGTCTCCCACATTGCAGGCGGATTCACCACCAGCCGAGCCACAAGGGAAAGCCTTTTTTTTTTTTTTCGCTTAAGTGTTTACATTTTTTGATAACACATAAATGACAATATATTCCTTTCTCTGACAAGCATACTGACTTTATCACTTACCCTTTAATTTTGTTTTTGTTGGTTTGGCTTAAATTGTAAATATTTCTATAGTCAAAGCAAGCTTTCCCTTTATGGTTCCTTCTCTGATACACAATTATTCTTAATGTCCACATTTAAAAGACTTAACTCATCTTGCCCTTGGGCCCCTACAATAAAAGTCCCTCATCTAAACAATGGCAATAGCATCTTTCTCAGAGGGTCACTGTGAACACTCAGATAACTTATACTAATGCGTTTTACAAAATAGGACAGAAACATATATATGTTGACTATCAGCAGCTCTCGACACATGGCAGTTATCAACACCACATGATGCCCATTGATCCCCAGAGTTTATAATTAACTGAATGCAGGTCACCTGAGCAGGTGAACTTGGGGACGATTAAGACTGAAAGATTGGACGGGCTGTAGGAGAAAGGTACCGTGATGCAGACATGCCTTTCAGATTACTCCGCAGGTTCAGGGACACAGCACAGATGACGGGGCTCTTACCTTACTCTTCCCCCTCCTCCAACTCGGTTTCTTTGTGCACCACCACCCTCGTGACCGACATGTCGGGGTGCTGCTCCCTGGCTTCCCTGATGGCCTGGGCCAGCGCCTGTGGGGTCAGGAGAGAGCATGGTGAGCAGAGAAAGACGTTCTTTTTCAGTGCGGCAATACACGAGCACACCCATCACCTGCGTTCCAGCCTCCAGCAAAAAGCAACGCTTTCATTGCTTTATCTGAGGAAGCAAGAAGATCTGAAATGGCCTCCTTGTTCATTTCAGAGAGTCCCTCTCATTTCCCCAGATTTCCCATTTCTCCCATCCATTTCCAGATAACAATTCATGGAGGAGAAACACTCTGGCCCTGAATTCCACCCAGCCTGACACTGATACATGATACATTGAGACATGGAGAAAACAGATCTTCTCTGACCTCAGAATTTTCATCCATTACCTGACACTGACGCTGAGATTGTAAAGATCATGTTAAGGCCTGCTGCATGGACTTAAGGAATGACCTAAAGCCTCCGGCATGCTGTCTGCCCTCCACACTTTAGTGATACTTGTAGTTATCTAGTTGCCTCACCCACCCACCCAACCCCCAGCACAGGACCAGGCTCAGCTCATCTTTTCCCTCTTAAGCTCTCAGTAACTGCTTGAGGAATGTTGCGGGAAAAATATCTATCAACTTCCAGGACACAGAACGGTGAAAACTGCAAGCAACAATGACGACAATCAGTTAAAAGCTAGAGAGGAGAGAGACTAATCTTTAGATAATAAAACACGGCTCCCTCTTTTCCATGGAAACAGCGAAGGTGCAAAGGTTAACGGGCTCGCTCAGGGCCACCCTCCTGGGGGGCTGCAGGGCCGGAGAAGGACCTGAGCCGCCACTCCTTTGGTTCATGGGCCCTTTTCTAGACCTGGCTATGAGAGAGCAGACAAGGTTTCTCTGTGCTTGATCAGAAAGTAAACTGTATATATAGATTATATACAAAGGGGAAAGATCCTATTTTTCAGAGGGAAAGAAGTCTTAGGGAGAAAGTAAAAGAAAACCCACACAGAACAGTACTCTTCTAGCACAGAACTGGAAAACAAAAAAGAAGTCCTACTAGGAGAGAGAGCGTTGTAGCTCATCAGGAAAACAGGCCTTTGAAAACAGCAGCAGAATTTCTTCTGACTCTGTCACCTGCCTTCAAGGACAACTGCATTTCTTGTTTGCAACACTGTTTCTGTCAGCTGGAAGGTTACAGAACAAAACCCTGAGCCTCGTTCCACAAAGAAAGATAAAGCTAACAAAAGATTATTTTTTACGCCGCAAGTTTTTTACTCAGCTTGGAAGGCACTTGAAGGTGCTTCAGTTCCTACTGGTGAACAAATTCTGGTGACTAACCTGTGTTGGGACAAGAGAGAATTTAGGGGATCAAGCTTCCATTTGAGCCGCAGCACAACTGCTTGTCACATGGGGAGAGAAGGCAGCCGGGAGGGTGGGAGTGGAGTGGGGACCTGGTCTCGGAGCAGGACAGAAAGTGCTGCCACATACCGACTGCAGCATGAATGGGGAAGGAGACCCAGTACAGCAGGGGGCCTCTAAGTCTGTGTGCCTGTGCAGAGGGAATGGGGAGACTCAACAATCAACACTTGATCTACTCCCAGCTGGTCTGTGGAATCCCATCTGAGAAAGCCCAACTCAGATGGGGGCCAACGTGGCTACAACCAACTTCTCAGACACTTTGAATTTATGTTCATTACAAAGGTCTGCCGGGGCTTCCCTGGTGGCTCAGATGGTAAAGAATCTGCCTGCAATGCAGGAAACCCAAGTTTGATCCCTGGGTCGGGAAGATCCCCTGGAGAAGGAAATGGCAACCCACTCCAGTATTCTTGCCAGGAGAATTCCATGGACAGAGAAGCCTGTAGGGCCTCAGTCCATGGGGTTGCAAAGAATCAGATGCAATTGAGCAACCAACACTTTCACTTTCTTTCACAAAAGTCTGCCTACATTAAACCAGTGTACTTGTTAAAGAGGAAATATACATGATACCCAAGAGAAAGTGGAATACATGAAACACGCTTTAATTAGCTGAAAAGTAGGGAAAATGGAAAACTGCTATTATCATCTTCAAATGCATTTGAAATCAGTCTTCCTTTAGTTCCTTTCCTTCCATAGCAAGCATCAGTACATACAATAAAATACTGTAAAATGTTAATGAATTATAGCAACAATCAAGACTGCGAGAAAGCTATCACATCACATTGCCAAGTTGAGAAGTTATTTTATTAGAGAGAGAACACTCTGGCATCTTGTTTCTCCCTCCCTGGTTCAGAGCTGGGAGCCATCAGGTGTAGAACTTGCAAAGTGAGTTTCTATAGAAGCATGCCTCTTTCATTTGCCAACACACACAAAAAAAAGATTCCTTTTTTTCCTATCTTGCTCAGATGAAGGATTTCCTTCCACTATTAAAATTCTTCTGATGTAGGCAAGGAACTGAAAAAGGTGCCAATGACAAGAAAGTCACTGCATGATCAACCTCAGTTTTGCCAGGGAAGTGATTTTCCTCCTTTACTTTTAAATAGTTTCATAGTCTCATTCACAGGCTTTAAGGGGAAAGCAAATAGACCATGAGCTTTGGATAACAAGCACAGCAGAAGCCACAGTTACATTTACTCAAAAAAATTTTAAGCTTTTAACTTTTTCATTAAAAGTTATGAAAAGGGTAAATTTCTCTTCATTTGGATACCTGACCTCATTTTTATTTTTTTTTAAACTGGAGTATATAGTTAGTTTCAGATGTACATAAAGTGATATATATCCATTTTTTTTCAGATTCTTTTCCAATTGCTTATTACAAGACACAGTATAGTTCCCTGTGCTATACAGTAGATCCTTGTTGTTTACCTGTTTATATAGAGTAGTGTGTGTGTCAATCCCAACCTAATTTATCCTCCCCCCTCCCTCCTCTGTTTCAAAATGGGCTAAAACAGAACATCATACACACAAGTTGTGTGTCCTCAGAGCAACAGCTAAAGCTATGATGCATCATCATGACTCTTTTTTAATGGAAGAGTTAGGACTGTGTATTATTTTGGAACTGACATTTCAGGCTGTGTTTTTAATATCTGCTGTTCAGAAGCAGTATCATCTAGATTTTAGTTTTCAGGTTAGAACAGGACAAAGAAACACACATAAAATAAAACCTGAGAGTAATCCAGCAAGAGAAAAAGTGGCATTTTAAAGTCTGAAAGGCCTAGTGCAGTGGAGAGAGAGCATGGAAGAAACAAAGGCTAGGAGAAGGCACTGATTCCCACCTTCCATCATGCCAAAGAATGCAGGCTCTTGCCCAGCACACATTCAGCAAAGGCTGAGTGGGAGTCCCAGAGGGAAACAGACTAAGCATAGGGTTTATTCAAACTTAAGGTCAGAGCAATTCAACACTTAGTGAAGAGAAGCGGAATAAGTCCTCTATATAGGAAACCAGAGGCTTGGTCTCCACACAGGTAATTCACTTCCTAGTAATGAAGAGACACATGTACGGTCATATACTAGGAATCCCTACTACTAAGTCAAAATAGAGTCAGGGCAACCCTTTACCTCTAAAAACTCTCATGGAATTAAAAAACTACATTATGAAATATGTAAGTAAAATTATGTATACAGTAATTTAAAAATAATAATAATTTTCTTTCTAGGCATAGAAGAAAACCTATTCCTCTTTGGCCACATAGAGTGAGCTCTTAAATGAGAAATTTTGTTCTCTAAAATTCTCTTTCCCAAGTCCAGTAGTGTTAAAAGCTGGGTTAACTATCATTTGTTTCTACTTCTCAGCTGAGATAGCCAAATGAACATTTCCTTTTCCTCAAATTATTGTAAAAGGAAAAAAGCTTGGTCTCCTTTAAAGTTGGGATAAAAATCACTCAGAATATAACAAGACAAAAAATTCTCATCACCACTTGGCACTGCAGTCTAAAAAGAAAACAACTCTCCAAGTCACAGGGGTTCCATTCATTGCCTGCTTTTTAAAGGCATCCATTCTGCTCAACAATAGGACGGAAGCACTGTGATTCTTTAAACAAATCTTTCCTGAATACATGTAAATTTTCACTTTGTAAGAGACCTTACATTACCTTCTCCTACCCCTCAATAATGGTAATGACTAGAGGTAAACAGCCCAACTTTTCTAATGCTATTAAAAAATGCTTGATAAGTCCCCAAAGACAGGCATAAGTCAAACTTAGCAGCTTTCCTTATTTTTTGAAGCCAAGGTCATGAAAATGCCATTTATTTTCTAATAACTGATGACTTACCGTTAAATCAGGCCCACATGAATGCCTGAAGGTTGCCAAAACTTTTTAATATTTACACACAAAGGTGTGTGTGTAAAGCTAGTGGAAAATGAAAAAGCAGCCCATGTTTTATGCAATTCAGTGTTAGGAAGGCTGAAAGGACAGCTGTGTGTCTAGGCTGTGAGGTGTCCTCAGGCCAGGCTCAGGAGGTGGGTTCATCCAGGAGGTACTGGGAGAAGGGATGTGACGCAGGAATGTGCCGTGACAGAAACTTAGAAAAAAAGCATGGTCAGTTTCAGAAACAGATGCTCTGATCTTTACCTGGTCATGGTCAATATCTGCATCTCCTGTGATCACGATGCGTTTCTCAATTCTTGTTTCAGATATTCCACCTTTTACAGTCTAGAGGTCATAAAGGAAAAGGGAGGGGGGTTAGCAATCACTCAAACATGTTTACACATAATCAGAGAAAACAAAAATGGAGCACACCTAGACCTGATAATCATTAGGCAATTGACACTGAGAAGGGAACACTGACACTCCAGAAATTTCTTTATTTATATGCTCAATGTAGAATTCTATTGTCCAATTTGAAAGCAACCTTAAAAACTCTCTTATCATAATTCAGGTGAGATCAGGATGCAATAGATGTCACTTAATCCAAACAGTTCCACTGGAACATTTCATTACAATTTCCTGAGTTTCTTCATTTCCGATTGGTCATTGTTTTGAAAAGAAGCAAGCAGGGAAGAAATAGTTGTTTGGTTTTTGTAGAATTTACAGGGACTCCTAATCATTTAGACATCTGGTTTAGTCAGGTTTGGAAAACTGCTTGATGTTATAGCTCTGAAAGTTCTACTAGCTTCATACAAATCCATTTAGCAATTTTGTTCATTTAGTTTAGTGCAATAACAGAAAGAGAACTTGGATTTGCTTTAAGAGACATAAGATGGGTGAAGGTGATAGAAAGACTTCCATCCAATGTTTGATTTGATTCCGCATGTGGTTGTGACACGAACGCAGAACGTGGATGAACAAAAGCTAGAGGGGACCAGGGAGCAGGAGCTTCTGGGTAAACTGCCGAACAGAGTCACTGGCTTGGAGCAAGGTGACAGAGCCTCGGGCATGATAGAGGCTGAGAGATCATATGCTCTGACACTCTAAACCATGAGTAAATACCACAGTCCTGAGAAAGCACAGACCCAACCTCTACAACACTGATAAATTTACACAGTCATGCGTGATTACACCTAAGTATAAGACACAGGGCTGACCACAGAGATCATTAGGTTTTAAGAGCTAGATATACTTTAAAATGAACACGAATACCATCATGCATTTTGGGGACTTTTTTTGTTGTTGAAATATCGAGTGAGGAGGGCAAAAGGGATACATTTGGGACCTTCAGTCTCTAGTAGAAGCAGCAGGCATTACTGGAAAATAATGCTTGGTTAAAAATAAGATGACCACAGCATACACTGGAATCACTTGGAGGGCTTCCTAAACACTCCTTGGGTTTCAGAAGACCTGGACCGGGGCCACAGTATTCACACTGCTAGCAAGCCCCTGGATGAGACTATTGCTGCAAGTGCAGAGACCACATTTTAAGAATCACTGGTTATCACATGTTAAACACTTAAGAGAATGATCTGGAAAAAATGCCCCAAATCCACATACTAGAACCTTAAATCAATGGGGGAAATTTACTTTATCTGAATAACTTGGTGAAAATTTCCAGTGGCGGTCTCCACTCATTTGCTTCAGTCAGGAGAGCTAACTGGTACTTACCAAACCTACGCTTCTGTTTTATTAAGTTCCTTCTGCTCTTATAGCTCTCTCAGGTATAGCTATTTTGAACATATTTTTACCCCATGTACTTTACAAATTTGCAATTTGGTTTAAATACAAATGTCAGTGGAGCCCAATTTCTTGCATACTTTAAATCTATGCATGTTTACTGAGGGCACTGTGTGTAAAAATTTGAAGGGTGAATAGGAACAAAGAAACAATTCAGAAAAGATTTTGTTGGCAATGTACAGAACCTGGATTGCTTTACCTTGGTGATGTGTGTGGTTGTTGTTGTCGACACGGACTCAGATGTGATGGTCTGTGCAGTCAGTAACGTGCCTGAGTCACCACCAGCCCCGCCATCAATCTTTGGAGATTTAGGGGGAAAATACAAAGTAATGCTTAACTTCCGTTCTGTTGTCAGAGAAGACCCCTCCCAGTCAAACACGTATCTTTTAAGATCTATGCAGTTGGCAGAAGATGCTAGCTGCCAATCCCCTGCATGTCTGTAATGGTGATTTACTGATCATAGATTGGCTAGCATTTAAAGAGTAAAGGCAAGGATTAAATGCATGAGCAGAGAGAAAAAAGGAAGGATGGAAGTAGAAGATGGGACCAAGACCTAGAGGGGAGTCATGAGAAAATCTGAGGGCCATTTGCAGAATCTAGAAGAAGAAACCAGAGAACCAAGCAGAGAAGTTTCCACAGTGACCAGAAGTACTGGGTTTGTTGTTTTTTAAGCACAGGTGGGTAAAAATAAATGTTTTCTCATATTACTAAGCAACAGAGCCTGCCTAGGATAGACCAAGCTTACATGATTTGGTTAATTGCTTATCTCTATTTCTTTTTTAAATGACACTGTTCCCGTAATAGTTTGTGCATATACACAGCCCCAATGCATATGGCACACACGCACACCTGTGCATGCACTCTCCTACATGTGTGTGTGCATATATCGCACATACATAAATCTTATATCTAGACATATGTCTACATATGGTTTAACTTCTTTGCTTTGATACTAGAAAGTTCTAGAGTTTACCAGGGGAAATAATGAAGCACATTAACGGCCACAAGTTTATGCTAAGACCACCAAACATATTTGTCTCCAGTTTCCTGATACTGACACAGGAAATAACTGGAAGGTTCAGAGTCTTTCTTACTATAAGTTAGGAGGAAATCTTTCGAGCTCAGGTCATGCTCCTGTATTTCTTTATGAGGGCACTTACCACACAGAAACACATGAAGACAGGCTCTCCCACCACACCCATTCATAAGAAACCTATTGTGCTTATGGGGGATCTATGCACATTCACAGACAGCATATCTTAAAAAAAATTTTTTAAGACTGTTTCACACATAAATGCATTACAGCTTGAAAAAACTATTTTGAGAGGACAATAATCTGCAATCCCCCACCATGGTGCCTGCTAGAACACTAAATCTCTCCGTTGAGAAAAGGGTTGTCAGGTTTCTAAACAGTTCCATTTTCAAATGATAACTATTTCCCCCTTTTTGTTACTCTTAAGGTTAAATATCTTAATTCTTACTTCAAATCTTTACAGAATCAATGTGTGAATACCAAAAATCAAACACACAAATGTGATAATTATTTAGATGCATAGTATATTTATGTAAGAATGGCGACATATGTTATTGGAAAATAATCAACTGTGAGGAGAAGCACAGATGCGTATGTGAATATGCAAACAAAAGTGAGTTGATCTGCTCTGTCTTCATGGAGTCGGGGGTAGGAGGGTGGCAGGGATAAAAGCCTAATTCTAGGAATCCACAAATTACATCAGATCCAATAAACGTTGTGAGATGATGTGTTCCCCAAGTATACATAAACATTCCTGGATATATCAAGCCAGAAATGGTTTATAAGAATAATAAGAACAACATTGGTACAGTCTGTCCTAAAAAAATCACATATACTCTTCCCCCATAATTACTGGGTCAGCAATTCAATTGCAGCAAGGTATGTGGCTAAAGTACAGTTACAAAATGAAAATACAAAAAGCTATGTCAAAGTCAGAAATGTAAACTAGGAGAAGACAGAATGAAAACAGAAACAAAGTAAGTAAAAAAAAGAACTCAAACTGTCCAAGTCTAGAGCTTCTGTACCTGTGGAGACTCATATGTGATGGTTTTGGTCTCCGTTTGGACAATAGGGACTTCCTTGGTGGAGATTTCTGTCCTTTGTGAGGCATCAGAAATTGTTACCATCTCTGTTTTTACCACTGGTGGCTGAAGTGAAAAGGAAGGGAAACATAAATTCTAGAGGTAATAAAATAAATGTGCTTAACGGAGCCTTCAAAAATAACTGAAATACATCCAAACACACACTCATACACAAACGAAAAGAGCAAAAGGAAATAATAATAAAGACACAAAAGAAAAACACTTTCCTTCAAAATCATATATATGTGTATAGATATATATATGAAGAATAAGCTAGCATAATGGCTCCTGAAATTGCGGTAGGTTTCAAATTACAATGGTCCCAAATTACTTACGTGTCAAGCCTGGCGTACAGTGATATAGAAACCTTAGCTTTAAGCAAGTAGTGATCAAATTGAAAAGAAAACAAAACAGAATTAATGATGAGAAGTGACCTGCCTCCATTTTTATTACAGTTTAAAGAACCACATGGTCTGTGTGAAGGCTCATGGTCTTTAATTGGCACACCTAGTCGGTAGGCTAAGCTGCACTCTTTCCCCAAAAAGCCCTTGCTGCCCTGCTGATACAGAGATTTCATTTTCAGAAAGAATATCTTCAAGCAGCATTGTTTTCAGTTATACTAATCTAAATCTTACAGTGTTTCTTCTGTATGACATAAGTTAAAATGTGATATATCTCTAGAGTTACTCCACCATTGATGCATTAATGCTCTGAACTATTTAAAACATCCAAACAGAGGGTCACAGGCTGTTAACACTGGAGTCTGCCAAGCATGTATGCTTAATACAGACTATACTGCTACCAAAACACTGCAGTGCTTTCCTTGAGAGAAAATTCCCAAGTGTAATAATTTAAAGAGGAAATCTCTGCAGAAAGCAATAGTTCAAAGCATTTAAAGACTTTCAAAATGTCATCTGCTGAAGTGAAATCAGAAATTTAAAAGTAACATAAATCCAGTTAATTATTTCAAGACAAAGTCAGTTCAAGATTTTCCACCCCATGAACGAGAGCAAACATGGAAAACCCTCACTTTCGGCATTTAACTTTAGAGTCAAGGAACATTCACATAGAAGTAAATCTTTCCTCAGCATAACTTTTAACTCCCAAATCAGGGACCCTGCACCTAAATGACCAAGACTTCATCTCAGAGGAGTGTGGAAAGTTCTGTTTCTTGAAGAGAAAAAGGGAAAGACTCATGCTTGATCGAGACAAGTCACAAAACATATAACCAAACTTGCAAATAATCCAGAATTGACTAGAGGACAGAATGCAAAGAGAAAGGTATCCTCTGCTTAGCTTCTCGCTGCCCAGAAGGAAAGCTAAGTCCCTTGACCAGACTGTACAATCCCTGGAATCTAAAACCTGAAATGCCAGTGGTATTCAAGATATAACGTTTTCATCACTGCTAGATGCTGAATTCTGAGCACCACGGTAATAGGAGCCTGCTGCCATTCCTGAAAATCTTGTATTGAAGAGAGAATGAGCCAGAAGGTCAAACCTAGTCATGACACCAGCAACACTCACACTGACCATTTTCCAACAATACACACACAATTTCCTAATGAAAAGAATTCAGGCATTTAGTATGAGGAGGCAGTGCAACTTAAAGATAAGCCTTGAAAAAAATCTGAAAACGTGCAAAGAAAAATTTCAGTGTGAAATGAGAAGGAAAAAAAAAAAAAAAAACAACGAAGTGGCTGCTGTGGGAAAGTTTACTCTATCAGGAGATCCAGTTGCAGTAAAGATGCCAGAAACTGTGACCCCAGAGGGCAGAAAAATCGACAGAGCAGGGCCATCCCCCTTCCTCCCCGGAGAGATCAAATTCAGAATCTTGCCGGAAAAGCTGAAGGAGAACGGGGAGGACAGGAGAGGAGGAGAGGCAGGCGTTCTCCACCTGAGAAACAGCTCTAGGGTTGAGCTCCCATTTACCTCTGAACAACAAATAATCTGTGGCAGAACATCAGTGTCAACATGAGCCACCTCTCCGTTAACCTGCAGCTCCTCCTCTGTTTCTTCGCCGGCGTCTTGCTTAACAGCGCCTTCGTTTACACTCTTCTCGGCAGGGATCTGGGGGGCCACTACCTCTTCCTGGGGCACTGTTTCTACTGGGCCGACACTGGCCCCTGCGTGTGTGACTGGGCTGGCTGCTGGCACTGGGTCCTCCCTGTCTACTACCTTGGCTGCTTGGCCGGGTGCCTCCTCCACCTCCTCTTCGTCCTCCTCCTGCTCCTCCCTGATGGTGCCCTCAGTCACCCGGTGGTGGGGCCGGTACTCCCCCACGTCCTCCTCCTCCTCGCTCTCGCTGCTGCTGCTGCTGCTCTCAGAAGACAGGGAGGTGGAGTCTTTCTGCATCCCTGGCTCCACCTTCCGCATCTCCCCAGGACCACGCCCAGGGGACAGCTCTTTACCGTTCATTTCTTCGGGGATTACTCTTTCGTCTTTCCCAACCTCTGCCTGCTTCTTCTCCTCCACTACATTCAGAGTCTCAAGTGAACTCTGCACAGAAACAAAAATGGATGAGGGGAAACAAAAATAGATGAATAAATAAAAAACGACGGCAACCCAAATTAACCGATGGCAGGTTTCATGTCATGGAGAAAAGCAAAGATGATGATGATGATGGCGGACTGAAAGGGAAGCAGGGGGAAACGTGAGCAGGATTGGAAACGTCGGGCAATGGTGTTAACATGGTAAAGGGGAGAACCTTAACAGCATCAGTGGCTCCGGCGCAAGGCCCTTCGGACTCAGGAGCACGTCTCTGCGGAACAAAAAGCAACCGAGGACACAAAATCAATAAAGGTTTACCTCGACACCCACCAAGACAAACATCTGACACTGCGAAGCAGAGCAGCAAGAATCAACAGCTATAAAAAACCTTTTGCTCAAGGTCACGTGAAGGACAATCCAGACAAATGCAAGAAGCTTAGGGAAGGAAACAAAAACACAAAAATAGCCAGCATCCTCCCAAAGAAATGAAATCCTTTTATTATACTTAGATCTATAAGCTCCTTCTTGTTGAAAAGGTGTGGGGGAGGGGTGGGGGTGGGGAATGGAATTATACCAAAGCTTACTGGTTATTTTAAAGTTTATATGTTAAGACTTTTAAAATCTATTGACAGCTTGATTTTAATCAGACTTGAGGAAAAAAAAAACAACAACACACACCAGCATGGCCTGAACACGATTCCTAAATGAATTTTCAATAAGATGATATTTTTATATTTTGCTGGCTTATTTAAAAATCAGTTTTAATTGGCAAAATTATACTTGGTCTCTGATAGTTATTAACACAAAAGTGTTGCCATTTCAGAAATGGTTATTAGCATCCCAAACTGTGTTACAGATTAGCAAAAAGGGGTATTATAACATTAGGGTGGATGTCAGTGATGGCTCCAAGTGTTTTCGCTTAGAATTTAGCTCCTCCATTTGAAAATTTAAATAAACCAAGTTTATTATTTGAGATGCTCATTGCTGCCCCCCTGCAGATATCTACTTTGGGGGTATAAATTTACTTTCGCTAAGTACAGCACCTAAATGTTCAAATAAATGCTTGAAGACCAAACACATTAGAAATATAACTTACTATACTACAGCATTGATAATGAGGGTAGAAACTTTCTTAAAAAGAAATCTGTTTTTAAAGATTAAAATTTTCCTTATTTTTTGAAAAGGCTAATTTATACTGATACAAATAATTCCTAGCCAAGTTTTTGGCATTCCAGTAGCACTAATGCCTTGTGCTCTGACTTTACAAATTCAGCTAGAGACAGTAGCCCTACTTATTTAGGAAGGTATCTCAATGCTAAATGAAGAGCACTGCACCTCTGAACCCTCTGGGCAGAAACAAACCACACTGTGAAGCTGCCAAGACGCTAACTGGACTGGAGCTGCTTCCTACAGTAAATAACACAAGCTCATGTTTATCTGCTCCAGCAACATGGAAAACTATGAGCAAAAGGTCCTAAAAGGACACCTATCAACATATACTCACAGACCATCTTTAACCTGCACTGTTATTCTTAAATGTATGGTAAGAGAACATTTTCAATGCTCAACATTAATACCATGTAAGTCATTTCACTGACAGAACAAGAGAGCCATCTCTCCAATGTTATTGAAAGCTGAGGTTTTGCACGTTAAACTAGAAACCTCTAAACTGAGTTTGCTACTTAGGCAACATTAAACTGTAAATCCTTACAAACTTCTTTATAAATAAAGATATCCAGTGATCAGAACATTTCTAAAGGAGATATTTCATTATTATTACTTTTATTACTATGGCCAGATGGATTCTGCCCAAGTTCAGGGAATCCCTCAGGGGTCACTCCCCCCAAAATTAAAATTGACTATGGGAAGCACTTCAATTTTTCCCTATGAGCAGAATTTTTAAAATACTAAGCCATCTGAAGATGTTTAAAAGACATTTTGGCTTTGAAAATTTCTGCAAAAAATGCCTCAGCTTCTACATGGTTGAAGGTTTCCCTCCACATAACACCCCAGACTCTGTACCTTTGTGACTGGTTTAAATGATTCTCTCAATTTAGGCAGACTGGAGAGGGGAGAATAGAAAGCAAGAGAAACATCCAATCGGTATCTTTTCCTCGTGTTCAAATTCACTCATTATTTCTTGAAGGTTTCTCCCAGGAAGAGTTAATTTCACCAATGAAAGCACTGGAGGAAAGGGTTCCTTAATACTCAAAAAATAAAAACCACTCTTAAATGTGACTTTTAAAGAATGGGAAACAAAGCAAAATGCACCTCAGGCAACCGTGAGAAGGGCGAGGAAAGCTTTTCAGAAGGTGCATTAGAGTTCACAACAGTGCCCTCTGCTGTCCAAGTGGTGGCTGAGCTGAAGGAGGCTTTCATGCTATCAGAAAAGCCCTTTTCACTAAACAAAATGGATGTTATCTCCTCTTCTAGGCTCTGGAGAGGTCAGAAAAGGAAGAGCAAAGAATTAGCAATGAGTCAGAACTGACAGCGGTGACCTATTGAAAGAAAGTGAAGGTTACGCAAGAAAGAATCACAGAGCAGCATACACTGAAAGAAAGGCGAGGATTCTGAAGATGCTGCAGCAGGCATCTGTGGCCATTTGCCTGGATGCTGGCTTTCCACCGTTTGAAGGTTGTTCATAGCTGTAGCCTTCAGAAATGCACTAAACTCTCTGGTTTCTCACTGAAACTTTATCACAAGCTGAGCATGACTGACCCACCTGCATATCAAATGCTACTTTGTATAATCTTGAGGGAGCTTCTGGGCCTGGGCCTTTCTGCATGTAACAGCCTCTTCCAGGGCCCCTCCACTTGCTACACTTATTTCAGTGTTAGACCTTATGTCCCTAACCCCCTGCCTCCAACACTCTTAACTAGGCACTCTGGGCCTTGCCAGTTCCGTCGTCACTCTGAGGTTCTGCATATGGCCTTCACTATTTCAGCTCCTATGATCTCTCCCTTCCCTATACCACTTTGTCCATACCACAAGCACTGTGACAGTAACCCACTGAAGTTCCCTCAGATATGCTAGATATGCTATGGAATAAAGAAATAGTGTCTCTTTTTCTTTCAGCAAGAAATGGGTAAAGGAAAAAATTCTAAACAGGAAGACAAACTTCAGAGGGTAAATGCTAAGCAATGTGAAAATCATCTGTCTCTGAAAAGCTACTAAGGTGAATTTAATCTTTGCCTTTCTAGCCCTTAAATGACGGTCCCTGGTGGTACATCAGGGAAGCTGGGGACTATCTCAGATATTATACCTAGAACACCAACGGTAAGGGATTATCAAGTAGCTCCCTCTCACGTTAGATGTGTGCAATAATATGTCCTAACAAACCCCACAGCTCCGGGATCTGAGACAAACGAATGAATAAATGAATGGCACTCTGGGGTGCCTTGTGGGACGGTACCCTAGCCAGGATGAGTGGTAGCTACAAGGAGATGCGGAGCATGCTAAGTTGCTTCAGAGATGAGGAGAGCAAGGTGCATAAGCAATTACAATAGTCAGGAGAGAAAAAAGCTTCTGGACAATTTCAGCTGAATTAAGTCTCCATGATTACATCATCCCCAGGGTCAGGTAGGTGGAGATGGTGTCCTACTAGGTAAAAGATCACTGAGGAATTCAAATAAGTGCCATGCATCTAAGTATTCAATAACATATGTCCAAAAGTATCTTAAAACTACAGTCTATGTAATCTCTACTAGACTCTTAAGAGAAATTTTATACAAGTTCAAAGAAAGAAAGTGAAGTCATTCAATCATTTCTGACTCTCTGCAACCCCATGGGCTGTACAGCCTGCCAGGCTCCTCCATCCATGGGATTTTCCAGGCAAGAATACTGGAGTGGGTTACCATTTCCTTCTCCAGGGGATCTTCCTGACCCAGGGATCGAACCTGGGTCTCCTGCACTGCAGACAGGCTCTTTACTGTCTGAGCCACCAGGGAAGCCCTATACAAGTTTAAGTATGTCATAATTCTCACAATATATAAGAGAATATATTGATACCAAAAAATTAATAATATTTAATAATAATAATTAGCCTATATGTATGTATGCCTGTCGCTCAGTCATGTCCACTCTTTGTAACCCCATGGACTGCAGCCCACCAGACTCCTCTGTCCATGGAATTCTTCAGGGAAGAAGGCTGGAGTGGGCTGCCATTCCCTTCTCCAGGGGATCTTCCTGACCCAGGGATTGAACCTGGGTCTAACTGCATCGTGGGCATCTTTACCATCTGAGCCGCCAGGGAAGCCCTAATTTGCCTATTAAAGACTAAGTAATTTTATTTCAAATTTTCTGCCCTATTCTCAAAATCATTCATAATATACTAAAGTCATTTTGTAAGTTTGATGTATCAATTTCTAAACAAGAAACAGTTATTTTTTTTAATCTATAAAATTCATTATGGACATTTGGAAATCTGGAGAAATTATACCTATGTTTAATTTTTATTTTGCATTTTATTAAGGACTGCAATTTAAAGAAAATCAAGAAACTGAAAAATTAAGTAGCAAAATGAAGTTGAAAGAAAGATAGCAATTTAAAAGATACTCTCTTAAAAGTCAAAATACTCCTGTAGACTTACTTAACTTTCAACTAATAGTGACGTGTTGAGGAGTGGGAGAGGAAGTACATTGTAAGTGGTCAAAAAATGTTTATTGGGTGAATGGATGATTGCAGTTATAACCACCCATACATGTGTCAAATAAGTACATATTTTCTAGCATGTGCTACAGAGGAGAAGAATAAGAAAAAAGCAATAACTTCAATTGCAGATAAACCATTTAGGAGTTTAAGAGTGGGTGAATTCCATATTTAAATTTCACATGACATCATTTTAATGTTAACTTCTACAATAATGAATGGATAGTTTTCACTGTACACGGTTTATATTGTACACTCCTAAATGATGACATCCAGAAAACATGATCATTTTAAACGTCTTCACCAAAATCCCAAAGTTTCCTACTTTAAGGACATCACTTTAAATTGGTCAAAAGATGTCATCTCACTCACTTCTCAGGAGGATAAATTTTCAAAACTATATAATATTTCAAAGCATATGATATTAAAATAATCATTTGATACAGTCTGATTTGCTTTGGATTTCAAACTAACCTTTCAAGTATATAAAGATGCTACTCAGTTTAACTTTATGATGTTATCTTTCACATCTGCAGTGTTCCAAAAATATTTCATCTCACCTAGACCTCCAATCCTTTTAGCGCAAAGCTTCATCTTCCACTTATTCTGCCTCCTCCACCACCCCAGTGTACGTTCTGATGAGTAATACTCTCTACTGATTAACAAAATCAGATGAGGTGGGAGGGAAACACTTTCTCCTCATTCCAATCTGTGCTCTCATTCACATCCCCTATAATCCATTCCTCATTCAGCACCAGAGGGATTTTCGTTAGACACGTGAGATTATACCACTACTCATCTTAAAGCTCTCCAATGGCTTCCCCCCACTCACTCCTATAACAATTCCAAATTGTTACTGTGCTCTTAAAGATCCTGCCAAGATCTGGGGTCTGACCTCTATGACTCTTCTAAGACCCTGTCATTTGGTCTTTCAGTCCTTTAAAGAAATTCCTGTCTTGGGGCTGTTGCATTTGCTCTTCCTTACACATGGAAGAAACTTCACATGTCCACCTTCTTTTTCATCATTAAGGCCTCAACTCAAATGTTCTCTTCTCATGCCTTCTCAGTCCTCCTATAATGTATAATAAGTATTTCATCTCCTTAATACTTCTCTGTACCCCAAATTTTCTACTCACTAATTTGCATGTCTGCTATCTTCCACACTAGACTATAGGCATTCTAGTCCCAAAAAACAGCAGGTTCATCAGCTGGCTAAAGTCAGAAACAGAGGAATAAGAATGGAAAAGCAACAGAAAACTAACTTTTTTAGAAATGCCAGATACTTAATATATGTAGGAGCACAGAGAGATCTGAGGGGCTGCTTGTGTGCACCAAAATCTTCTGTCCCATTAAAAATGAGTGTACCTATGGCTGATTATTGTCGATGTATAACAGAAAACCACAAAATTCTGTAAAGCAATTTTCCTTCAATTAAAAAAAATTTTTAAAAATCTGAAAAATACAAATTCAAAAGGATTCCAAATGTAATTAGTAAAACAGTAATCTAAATCACACACAGTTTGTTATTTTAACAAAACGACAGTGTGTATTGTGCAAACAGTGCATTTTCACATGAAATCATGGTTTCCCAACTGCCAGCCACATCCACTGAAATTAGGGGTCACTTATCACCTAAATCGGTTGAGATGTCTGCATTTCAAATTGTGGAGTTTCAATCAATACAGTGATTCTCATCTAATAATCCCATGTTTCTATCTTACATGGAGTTATCTTTTCAAGCACTCAAAAATTATTTTTAAAAATTCATGTTGATACACAAGGGAAAAGACGTATCTCATGGCTGTGGACAGAAATCAGGGGAAAGAGGAAAAAAGCAAGAGTAGATCCAAGGATGCAAGGTGAACACCTTGTCTGCCTCCTGGGTCTTTTCTTCAACTGTCCGCGCTGCCACCATCTGATGCTTCTCCTTCATGGATAAAACATCCTTGAAAAGATGGTCTCCTTTGCTCTATTGTTTTAAACAATAGACATAATCAACAAATAAGACAAACACATTATACCTACAGCAACACAAACACAAAACGACTGTGTGGGTCAGCGAAACAAACCAAACGAAGCGGCACATAAAAGGAGGAACCTAATCTCAGCGCATCATCAGTTTCCCCAGAAAACACAACACTCTAGGGTTGGTTCTGGAATATGGACATTAAAATATCTTCAGAAAAGCTGAAAATAAGAACTTAAAAGTAGTACAACTTCAGAAGACGCTGCTATGGTGTTTTAAATCTTAATATTGTCAAAAATCTTCACGGTTTACCAATTTTTATTTTGCTCATCTGCTTTAAAGAGATTTGTCCCTTCCACTGCCACACAGAAATTTAAAGCAAATAACAGCTTTGCTTTTAAGAAAAGGGTGAATAAAAAAGCATGAGAATAGTGAATTCAAATGCCTACAATTTGGCAACATTCAAGTCAGACTAGATGATGAATTTAAGGAAAAGAGAAGGGTGAAAGGAAAAGGAAAAAGAGAGAAACTGTAGGGTAACACCTGAACACACTTTTAAAATTGTGTATTAAACATAGGATGATTACTATTTCCTCAAGCAAAATAAATGAGCTAATGAAGTTTTTGGTTGACAAAAGGAGACACTTTGGAGCATCAGAAAAGAACAGATGCAGACACAAATGAAGAAATATTTTAAGAATGTATTTTAAAGGCAATGCGTATGTTGGTGGCGGAGAGAAATAAACCATGGAAAGAAAAAGGATGAGTTTGGAAAGACGGGTGAAAATATTTTAAAAACATTAATCTGGATTTCATTACTAAGAAGTTTCAATATAAGTTATATAATTAACATTTTGCCAGTTTTCAACAGAGCTCAGCAGTCTTCAAAGCTAAATTTAACTCTTTATCCTCACAGTAATAACCTTAAACCATTCTAACTACGGTCTATATTACTACATCCCTTTAATTACTAATTCTTTAATTATTAAACAAACTCTTACTTCAGATGCCAATAATTTAAAAACTTATTAAATACAGTATACATCAGTTTTTAAGTCACTTGATGTAACCATTTATTACTACCAATTTACTCAAGTAAAATAGTGAAATCATTCTGAAAGTATTTGAAAAGTATTTTGATAACTCATACAATTTACCCAAGAACTATGTCAATAAGTATTACACGCTGTTAATAAATATTTAGTATTTAAAAAATTGTTAGCAGTTACATTTAAAAAATGGGAATATTTTCTAACTTCTCATAAAAGTCAACATAATAGATTAACAACCTAAGTTTTAGGAGTGAGATATATAGCCAACAAACAGCTAGTCACATACCCCTTGTGTCTGTAGGGACAGAGGTGTGATACGTCGTTTTTCCCATTCATTAGGGCGTGGTTCAGGTGTGGATTCCATAAAATTGCGCTTGAGTTCACTAATGCTAGCCTGGTGTTTCAGTATTTCCTCCTGGGCCTTATCCAGGTCCTAGCAATATGTAACGTAATAAAAGGGAAAAAATCCAAAAGGGAAAAAAAAAAAAACCCAATAGGATAAAAATAAAAAATGAAACCAAAAATAAGACAAAGCAAACTTATGATTAAAAAAACATAATAAAGCAAGAAAAATGCCAAGTCTCAAAAGCCATATCACCACCTACAAATATGAGTTTGTCCAAATTTGAAAATTAAAGCCAATGTCTAATTTTTTTATGATTCACACCTTAAAGAGTTCTGATTTCTTTGTTCAGAGTTGTTTAAGAAATCATGAGGAGGCGGCCATGGAATTCAAGATGGCCAATAAACCCTCTTTCTCATAGTTGCATCTGCAAGGCACTTTGTTCCTGCAAATTCACCTTTCAGATTTGGGCTACTACTAGAGTTGCATTCTGTGAATATAATGAAGAGAGTAAAATCAGAGAAAGATGGACTCAGAGCATATGGGCCTGATGGGAAATCCAGTCCAGATCATACAAGGGGGAGAATGGTGGTGGGGAAACAACGGTTGACTTTTTTCAGGAAATTCCAGCAATGGTTTTTAATCCTTATGGAATAAACATAACAGCTGCCAGAAGCTGCTTCTGTTTGGTCTTTCTCTAAAATAAATGAACGTCATCTTGGTTTCACGTCCTTGCCAAGCATAAATGTGGGACCCAGCCACCCACATATCAAATGGTCCTTAAAAGAGGATGTGAGAAAAACTACCAGGTCAATTTTCATTGAAATAGGCCCTGACAAATGTTACTTGTGGGATTTTTTTTTTAGATTGGTCCTGATAAACGGTATTTGTAGAAATAAAAGGTAGTATTCAAAAAAGTTTTAACTGAACTTTAAGTGCTTTCTTACATTTCAAAAATCATGGGGCCACCTGTGGATTATAGCTTTCAATTACACTGCTCCCTGAGAAATAGGCCATGCATCTGAGTAAACGAAATATTCCATATGCATGCGCAAGCACAGTACGGAGAGCTCATCTAGGAGCTTCCACTGCCATTTGCAAAAACTCAGGAAAATCTAAAAATCTTTGCATGGCATGGGAAAATGACTGTGGCTTGAGATCAGGCACATTTCTTGCATTTGTTCAAAGCACTGTTATGTATTATTCTTTAGAGCATTTTAGTAAGTTATGCAAAAATACATTTCCAACAGTTATTAAAGCTGGCCAAAGCAACCCAACGGATTAGTCAAATTACTGAGGACCGGAGTTTTCCACTGAATACACTGCTATATCCTATCCTAAAAGAAGGGGGAAAAAGGAACAAAAAACCATTCTCGCGTGACATGGGGAATACATTTTACCTTCCTAATTGGGTGGCTAGGCTTCTTTTTCCTCTTTTCTTTCTCATTTTATTTCACTCTTTTTAATCAAAACAATCCCATTAATTAGCATTTTCTCAAAAGGAAGATTTTAAGTGGACCACATTCCTAATTGCAGGGATTTTGGTAATTCTTCACTTTACCAAAAAAAAAAAAAAAAAAAATCGTGGACACCTATCTAGGGCCAAATGAATTAATGCCAGATTGACAAATATTTTTTGCAGTTAATATACATTAAGGATGGATCATGTCCATTAGGATAAAATAGGTTTACTTGCAGAACTTCAAGATTAATGAATAAACACTTTACTCATTTGATTACACAGAATCTTTTCTTTTTTCCCAGGTGTCACTTTGAGAACTTCTCATAGACATATTCCTACCTAAGCCACTTTAACAGAACAAAGTCAGAATACTAACATGCACTCCCACGTTGAATTTTCCCCATGCATTTCGTGCACTGTGCTTGAAAGCTGCCAGCCAGCCAGCCTGTGCGTGACCCCCCCGTCCACATCAGCCTGGGCAGCCATTCGGACAGAGTTGTTTTCTTAAATTATACAAACCTCCAACATTAAATTGCTATGTCTGACATAAATATTATCTCCTTCTACTCTCAAGGAATTTTTCTGTGAAATTAAATCACACATAGGGAGGGAGGGGGAAGGCAAATAAACATAAGTGTGTCAATCAGCAAGCACCAGAAATGACTCAGAGTTGGACAGTCTAAGACATTAAAATGAAAGAGAAATAAAAATCTTAAGAACCTAAAGCCACAATGAGCAAAAGTCACAAATAAATCCTAAATATGCACCACCCAACCCCCGCGCAATCATAATGGCAGGCAGCAACTACCAGGAATTTTAACTTTGGGGGAACAGTATCCACCTCCTCCAGCTGTGTTTCGTCCTCTTCCATCTTCGCCTGAAGTCACCCAGCAAGCGGCCAGAGAGAAGGGGAGTATTATTGGAAACGCTATCACCGGTGCAAAGAAGCTGTATTTGAACTTAAATGGTGAACCAGCATTACCAACCTTTATTGTCTGGCCCTCAGAAGATGCAGAATATTAAGCCACTTTGGTCTTTCTTCACCTACAATGTTGTACAAATGATGGAAATGGTCCTTTGCAAAGGTGGAATAGAGAAGGGAAGCTTCACTCTTTCTCAGTCACCAGATACGTATTGCTTTTTAATATGTTTTGACTCAAGAATGAAAATATGAGAGTGTAAAAATGGCATAATTCAGTCTGTTCTAACCTGAAATATTTAAGTCAACTGGCTGTGAGGGCAAAGTGTAATGATGCAAATTTTAGCTTTCACTTTCTATCAGGGACAAATGTTCACTCTACATAGATTTCTTTCCTTGGGGAGGAACTGATTTATTTTGCTACTTTTATGTAAAAGGGTGGATAGTAAAAACTATTCTTGAGTTTTATAGTACTTTTCTTTCATAAAATTTTTCAAACAAGCATAGTTATTCATAGTTGGACAATTCTCAGTTATCTAATGATCCAAAGAATAAATCTGTGTATTTAAAACTAACAGAAACACTGATGACTACTGACTCATGGAAGGGAATAGCGTAAAAGAAAAATATTGATTCAGATACCAAAGAAAAATAGTTTAACCTTCACATCTTGATTTTGAACAGGATCATATACATTATTTTTCTTCTTGACTGTGCTTTTTTTCTTTTTGTAAACCATTCAAGCAGTTTTGAGGGGTAAACCGGGAACTCAGAGTATCTTTTGATCAAGAGAGAAAAATAGAATACAACCACTCAACAATCTTCTAATTCCTTGGTCAACATTTCTCTAAAATGTCAATCTCTGGCATCCCTTGGGTAACCTTCAGGAATCATGGATTCTCCCCCTATGCTTAATTATCTTCACATTTTTCCTGAGGTTTGCTCTAAATTTTGTGATTTATTCTATGTAGGAATATACCTATAGGATATGGGACCCTAGATCCCCAGACCACATTTAGCAAAACAATAAAAAAAAAACTACTGCACATGTAAGCACAGCTTAGCACTGCAGAGGTAACCTTATATGGTGCAGAAATCCTCAAACCAGATACTTAATTTTAAATAAAAGGACACTAAGAGGTCTGACCCAACCTTAGGGCTACAGAGTCTAAATTTTCAAAATGCTGTGGTTCATTTTTCATAAGTATTTTTTAAAGATAACAGAAGAGTATCTTCCTTAAAAATACCTGACAGTGACTCTCAGATATGATTCTGAGTAAAAAAAAAAAATTAAGTACATGAACTTCATCTGGGTCCCAAATGCTACGATAATAGGGAGACAACGAGTTTCTGAGATTAGACCTACACACACATCAGGAGTAACTGTCACAGGTGCATTCTCCTATGTGAAGAACAAGCTTGGCTTTCTAACAGTGAAATAGTAACACTAAGGAATTCTGCTAATACATATCGATCAGTTATGTCCACTGTATTCGAAGTTCTATACCAAAATAAAGTTTCCATCCTAAAGGAACAGCATTAACATTTATGTGCAAAATGGATAGACCCAAATCAGACTATTAAGGCCAATGGAGGGCTCCCTCTCCTTTCTTTGTGGCCTAGTATGGTTCAGATATTTATTTTAAAAATCTATAACTTTGCACTCAGTGTAGAATATGTGGACCTAGTCAATGGAAATCAGTGAAGGGGAACGCTTAATTACACTTATTTCTCATGCACTAAAGCTATGTGTATGTGTGAAAGTATGCAGATCATACTGTTTTGAGGGCAACCCATGATGAGATTTATGCACATGTTTACACTCTACATTAGGAAGGGTATTAGATGAAGTGGAGCTTTGTTGCCCGCACAGATTTAAAGCTTATGGAGGAGAGCCAGTAACTGCTTCCTCTTCCTCTGTTTTGTCACTCAAGTCACAGTCATAAGAAACAGTGAGGGAGGCAGCCTTCGCCTCCAGATAGCAGAGGGATAGAGCCAGAGGAAGGGAAAAGGTGAGAGAAAAAGGCACTGACTGAGAAGCAGAGAGAAGGAGCCCAAAGATGAGGATGAGAGAGGGAAAGAACGAAGGGGAGGTGATGGGAATGTAGTGCCGGACATCTGCAGGGAGGAAGGAGACCCAGACCTTGGGGAGGCTGGGAAAGGCAAGGTACCCATTGTCATCGAGGAGCGAGGGGAAGCGAGGCAGAAAGCACCTGCAGAAACTGAAAGAGAAGGACCCACACTCGGAATCCGTGTGGTCAGCCTCTTTTGGAGGCTTCTCAGGTGCAGGGGGGCAGTCAGGCTCAGGAGGGGCTTCAAGAGGACCCAAGCCAGGATCACAGGGCCCCTGCTCTGGCGTCTCGCCTGTGGAAAGGCGCTCTAAGCTGTCCAGAGTGATACAATCGGCCTCCCCAAAGGGGTCTTCCTCTGAAATGTCAGAAAGGAAGTCCATTTCAGGGACTGGCAATAGGTTTGGGGAAAGAGATGAAGCACAGCGGATGAATGGTGAAGGTGGGCACAAGGAAACAGGCTGTTCTCGAAAGCAAACCCATGGTTGAATGTGAAGTTACACAGCGGATACAGTCAAAGGAGAACCAAAGGTAAAAGAATGAAAGAGGAGAGAAGAAGAAAGTTAGTGAAAACTTTTGCTCAGAGGTAATGACTGTATTAACAGTATCATTAGAAAATTAATTAAATGATCCATTTTTAAAAGAGGAAAACTGGACTACTTTCATCACATACAACTTAACAGGTATAGCCTGATTCAATTAGTATTTCCTGACTGGTTGCAAATGGATCCTATGAAACTCAGATAGCATTCTTACTTTTAAACCTGGTTGCTGCCAAACATTGAAAGTATCAGTGAAAAGGCACACTAAGTCATTGGCCAAAAACAGGCAGAATTTCCCTTGGAATTTAAGAGAACTTTTCTTTTGTATCATATTAACCATGCAGAATGGAATAGAGGCTTCCCGTGATGCTGAGCTCTCCTGGTTCTGATGGAAGTAGCCACTCTACTGGGTACACTGGTACTGTGTTGCTGTTGTTCAGTCACTAAGTCGTGTCTGACTCATTGAGACTCCACAGACTGCAGCACGCCAGGCTTTCCTGCCCTTCACTATCTCCTGGAGTTTGCTAAAACTCATGTCCATTGAGTCGGTGATGCCATCCAATCATCTCATCCCCTGTCACCCCCTTGTCCTCCTGCCTTCCATCTTTCCCAGCATCAGGGTCTTTTCCAATGAGTTGGTAGCATAATCATAAACTCTCCTGACAACTGTTCAGTTTTTGATGGATATTGTTTGATGTGATATCCGTTATTTTTAGTCAATTTTTAACCAAATCCTTTGTAGAATATGATAGTTAAAGATTTTTTAACAAAGCAATGAAAAGGATTTAATGGCTCACTCTACCTGAAGCACTTGTCCCTGCAGCATAAGGCAGGGCCCCCATGGTGCCTGAGCCCTTCTCTCTGCTGGGGTTGGGAGCTATCACTGCAGGAATTCCTGAGACACTGGCAGTTATCTCTTCTAGCAGGTCCTTTGTAAATTCATGTTACACATCTTTAAAATTTTCAATGTTAAAATTTTGAAAACATTATAAATTTTCAAAGTTAAATTTCTAGAAATATTATAAACCCACAGGATGATTTTATTTCTTTTTCATGTTTACTTCCAATGTTACCTATTCAAAAGTTTCTCTGTGGGATATGATCTGAAGGACTCAAAGCCACTTCAGATCAACTTCTATGTGACTATACTTACACTTGCCCATGGTAATATAAAATAACCCAAACAAGCCTGAAAACACAATATAGGTTACTTCTCCATTCATTATGGCACACGCACCAAATAAGACTGAAAGCCACACTCCATCTTCTCACACAGTATTCACAAAACAATTACTTTTTGTTTAAGAATTTCTTTTTCAGTGACAGATTATTAATGAAAAACCATAAAGACCACCTTTCTTCATTTCAAAATATTCAAGTCAATATCATAATAAAATTATCAAGACAGGCTATATCTTAAAATTTACTTGAAACCAAATATGAATTTCAAATCATAGCTTTTGTAACTGGGGGGCTTAATGAAATAGGATGATTATAAAGATGGACAAAAGGTCAATAAATTACTTACTTGGATTAAAGTAATTTATGTTGAAATATTTTGCTTTGAACAACAACCAGAAAAAGGTTAGAGACTCAGTCCAAAACAGCAAGAGTCTACACACATATGAAAGGTGGAAATTTTTATCAACAGAGAAAACACAATGACTGGTTTTAAATGATACTTGAGTTCTGAAACAAATGCAATAGACAGCCTCTGATCTAAGTACACATTTAAAACCACGTATTCCACTAATTCACCATACCTTTCCTTCAATGAGCGGCATATGCGGGGCTTTAGCTGGGCTTCTCAGGTCCCTTCTGCCATTACCATCTTGTACCACGGCAGTGCTCACAACTCCAGGGCCTTGTGCTGAAACCTCCCCAGCAGGGCCAGGAATATCCTTCATAAGACTTTGGTCCACAGCATCAATCGGAGCTAGTGATGAGTGATTATAGGGATCACGTTAGGATGTTTAAATGAGAAAATGTTATGAAAACCTCCCTTTCCAGATAAGTAGGCAGCTTACAGACAATTAATAGAAACTGGAAGATTCTTTGATCATGAAAATAACAAATCAAATAAATTCATGATTATACTTAAAAAAGGAAAAAAAAAAAAAAAAAAACCTCTGAATTGTAACCCATTAAATTACACCAAGCTCTCAAGTCAGATTTTTGCAGGAGAGAGCCTGATCATGGAATTGGCCAGTAGGAGGAGCTCTAAGACCAGAGTCAGGGAAGTACGTCAGAATTACAATGTGAGCAGTACTTCATTTCTCTGGGGTTTCTTCTAGTTATTAAAATGGTTTGCTTTCATAAGTTTTAATAATTCCTCCATAAAGGAACCTTTAATTAGAACACTAGTCAAAATTGTGACAAGACAGGAAAAGTAGATTTTAGAGAATTAACTTCTGTATTTATTTTTGCTGTTTTTTATTTTTCTAACCTCCCTCCTGAATGCCTCAACTTGACGTGCAGCAAGCCTAATACATAGAAACCTTCTGCCTTAGCAAATCTGGCCTTTTGGGTCCCTTCATCTATCATACAGATGGGCAGAACATGTACTGTGTTGACATTTCCGTCATATGGCAGAGCAACCCAAGATGGCCTCGGATCTCAACAAGGCCAAGTGAGCAGCAACTGGCAAAAGCCTCCATCTATCTTTAGTTTCTCCCCCAAAGAGTGGGACAACCACTGCAGTCATTTCACCTGCATAAAAAGCATCTTCCTGACACAGTATGGTTGGCTCTGGTTCCAGGCTCCCAGGAAAGCACAATAAAGACAGGCCTTTAGGCTGCAAGCTCTTGAAGGGCAGGGACTGTGTGTGACCCACCATACCGAACTTGGGCAACATCTAGACTCCTAGTTCATGTGTTATAAGAGGCCTCTTAATCCATACTTCACATGCCCTGTCCAAACTGCCTTCTTTTCTAATCTCACCTTTCACCAAATTACTGCAGTCAGAAACCTGCAAGTCTTTTCCTTTACTCCTCAACAACCAGTACGTCCAATAGAGTCCTTGCATGTATTTCCAAACATGGCAAATTCCTTCCATCTCTATTTTACCATCCAGGTACCTTTTAAGAGTTTCATGGCTTTTAAACACTCATACTTTGGAAAGCCTGCACCAAATCCAATTAAACATTAAAACAAATTCACATCATACATTAAGTGTAATTATTTTCTAGAGGTTTTTTTGAACTTTTAAAAAGATTTTAATAATTTTTCCTAAAAAAGTATATGGCTTGAGTAACTCTTTAACCTAAGATTATGGTCCCTAAGCACTCACTGTGCATACTCAGAAACTTACTGCAAAATGAGAAACTCTGACCTAGAAATGGTTTTAAATGTAATGATATCAAATTTTAATGAATATCAAATTTAAAGTTACATAATGAAGTTGGCAAGATGTTGACACTGCGCACTTTTATTAAACAGCTGCAATTAACTTTTGTCAGGTCTTACACCTTTGTAGAACCCTGAGATTATAAGCCCAAGGAGCTGAACCTACAGTGCCAAATGCCTAACTGGTCTACTATCATCTGAGAGAAAACCACCATGACTCTCACCAGGACTATGCCTAACCAGTCAGCCTGAACTTCCTCCCTCATCGTCTCCAATTGTTCTAGACACGGCATTAATCAAGTGACTTTTTTTTAAAAAGACAGCACTGTACACTTCATGGCATGCCAAATAGATGGGGAAACAATGGAAACAGTGAGAGACTTTTCTTTTCTTGGGCTCCAAAATCACTGCAGATGGGGACCACAGCCATGAAATTCAAAGATGCTTGCTCCTTGGAAGAAAAGCTATGACCAATCTAGACAGTATTAAAAAGCAGACGTTACTTTGCTGACAAAGGTCCCTCTAGTCAAAGCTATGGCTTTTCCAGTAGTCATGTATGGGTGTGAGAGTTGGACTATAAAGAAACCTGAGCACCGGAGAACTGATGCTTTTGAACTGTGGTGTTGGAGAAGACTCTTCAGAGTCCCTTGGACTGCAAGGAGATTCAACCAGTCCGTCCTAAAGGAAATTAGTCCTAAATATTCATTGGAAGGACTGATGCTGAAGTTGAAACTCCAATACTTTTGATGTGAAGAACTGACTCATTGGAAAACACCCTGATGCTGGGAAAGACTGAAGGCAGGAGAAGAAGGGGATGACAGAGGATGAGAGAGTTGGATAGCATCACTGACTCAATGGACATGAGTCTGAATAAGCTCTGGGAGTTGGTGATGGACAGGGATCCTGGCATGCTGCAGTCCATGGGGTTGCAAAGAGCTGGACACAACTGAGTGACTGAACTGACCTGTACATTTATGTGCTGGCACAAGTGTGTACACGTGTGTACATATGAACACATACAGTCTTTAGTGGTTCCCTAGAATAAAAGCCACATTCCCCACAATAGCCTGCAAGGTCCTGTGTGATCTGTTCCCAGCCTATCTCTCCCCACCACTAATCAGCTCTGACTATATTTGCCTTCTTTCTGTTCCTGGAATGTATCAAGCTGTCCCCAAACTTATGATCTTCAGACTTGCTACTACTACTAGTGCTACCTGGAATCTTTATCTCCTGTTATACTCTTTCTCATCCTTTTAAGTCTCAACCCAAATGGTTCTTCCTCAGACAGAGCTAACCCAGTCTGTAATGTCCTTGATTACACTTTCCACTTTCAGGAAATCACAAGTTCCCTGTTCTCACATGCATCCTGGGTGGTAGCACTCTCAATGACTGATTTGTCTCATTTCAGGTTTTATTGTGCAATCCTAGAATCTCACTGTTCTAAAATAGCTATCTAGGTTGATTTTTATTTGATATTTCATCTTTATATATCACAAAGAAAGTAAAAATCAATGTAATCACTAGTAAATTTATTTTAATTTGACAAGCCTTAAATTGAAGAATATTTATATATCTAAATAGTCTGTTTAAAAACAGAAAAAAGAAACTACAATACATGTAAATAACAACAAAAAATGGTATATTGATGGTGTGGTGGGGAAAATAAAGCTCAGTACCAGGTTACAGCCTAGCTTTGCTCTGAAGGGGAAGGAAAAAAAAGAACATAAGCCCTAACCAAATAGTTCCCTAGCTGTCTGGTCATGTATTGGCATGAAAAGCCTCCTCTTTTTCACAATAACACAATAATCCTTTTGATGACTTGCCCATCTGATGAATTACAGTGTCCAAAACACAAAAGGAAAAATAATGGATTACTGTGCCATGTTTGTTGCTTTTACTTGTGAAAATCATTGTTTTCAGATACAGACCCACTATAACCCACTGCACTAACTGTCCATACAAGATGGTGGGTTTCCTTGAGCACAGTTTATATACCTCCAAGAAAAGGCACTGCCTTACTGCTCTTTTTCTAAAAACTCACAACATACGAGTTATAAAAACCTCATAGTTTACAAACAAAGGCTGTAACAGTGTTACAGAAAGAGGAATGGTTTCTCTAAAGGCATGAAACAACACTGATCGCATTTATTCAGCACTTGTATAAATTCTCTGTGGCAAGGGGCAAGGCTTGTGAAATATTTACACAAGCGGGCACATTCTTCGGATTTACTTGGAAAAAAGTGCTCAGTTGTTGATGAGCTGAAAGATACTCTGACAACTATCGTACAGCAATAATTTATTAAATGTAAATCACTACATTTGGGGATGTGGACATTTATTCAAACCACAATTTATGATCCCGTTGCACATTTTTTCTGTGGCCTCATAAATTATACGAAAGAATCTCCAGAAAATTCAGTAACTATATATACCAAAATGCCCACCAACAAATATTATTAACTATCTCTGTGTGTCTGCCCAGATCTGTTTCCTAAGTTTATTCCAGGAAAAATAGATCTAAGCCAATGAATGTCAATCCTTCATTAATGAGAGAAGATTTTTTATTAGCATATCTAGCCTGCTTTAGCTAATTATATGAAACATAAGCCATTCAAGTTTGTATTTCAGAATGATGAACAGCAATATTAATAATAATCAAAAATAGGTTTTTGCTGATAAACAGCAGTAAAATAGAACTTATCCAATTCAACACTAAAGGATCTTTTGTATATACGCTATGAGATTAAGCAACCAAAAAATGTTGGGAAACTACTTTTGGTAGAAAATCATCCACACCAGTTACTTGCTAGTAGGTAGAAAGGAAAAAAAAATTTTTTTTTAATATTGTAAAAAAAATAACCTCAGCTCTTTTATAGAAAACCTGCTATTAACCCAAAATTAGGGTAATAAGATATATATATATATATGTAAAATGAAGGGAGCAACATCAATTTATTTCCATGTGTAATTTATTTAAAAACTGCAAATATGTAGCTAATTAGAATTTTAATAGAAAAAATTTATACAAATTTGTAAATGTCTCTCCTGGGGTGTAAGAACAGATGAACACATAATATTTCCTTTCTTGTTGTTAGAACACTACTTAAACTAATCCTTGAAGCTGTGACTGGTTTCCTATATGCTAGAATGTCTGTTAAGCTTTAATAAGAGTTTTTAAACCTAAAACTGTGATGATGCAATGAATGTTTTGCATTCCTCTGAATAAAGGGTCTATATATGCTGCTACACCAAAACCCCAAGTTTGCCATTAATTAATAAGTTCAAGAAATTTAATCACATAAAATACATCAGAAGTCTGTCCAACATCTAACATCTGTGAGTTTTGACAGTGCCAAGAAAATTTAGGTTCAGAACGACAACTTCAAAACACTACAAAATTATTTTCATATAAGTGTAATTAATAGTATTTCATTTACTCAGGAAAAAAAAATATCTAGAGGCTATCCCTCTAGGTATTTCTAGGGGCCTTGTTAATAACTAGTTCAATATTTTCTAACCCCATTGGATTAGAAAAAGATGACTGGAATCCAGAATCCTAATACAATAAATGTGTTTACCTCCATCTAGACTCCTGGAGACCCGTTTACTAGAAGTGCGTTCGAAGTGTGGCGCCGGCCGGTCAATCAGGCTGCTGGCCTGGCGGGTCTGCGCCTGTGTACGGCCACTGTAGCGGAATTTGGACCCTAAGGTCAAGAACTTGGCCTTTGGTGGCTGCTCTGGAGACACAAGCCTATGAAGGTGGGGAAGGGGAACAAAATTAGACTTCATGGATTTTTTTTAACTTTCAAACTATGTATTTAATATCTCACTTCATTAAGTATGATTATTTGGTCCAAAACATGCTGCTTAAACTAATAAAAGTGAACACTGTTTATAAACCTTCTTATATGCAGAGCTTTATGATCATGATAAGATGAATAAATCCTCATTCACGTATTCGAGTAATATGTTTTCCTCAACCTGAGCAAAAACGCAGCTGTTCTTTGTGCATACCAAAGGTTATTTATTTGTATTAACTTAAATCATTTATATAAACACATATGCCTGAATTCTTGCTCCTAGCCTGAAGTGCCAAGCAGCACTCCATTACCATTAGCAATTCTTAATATTTATGTCTATTTCTCTGGGAAAGAACATCTAACTCAAGAATCTGTTCCATCAAGTGATGCTCTCCCGTGAAGCACACAACAGATCCGCAGAGATGACTAACACTCTATTGGCAGCATGACTCTACTGCTTAAACCCCGGGTCCGTAATGAATGAGGTAAAACTTTACTGATGTCAACTACTTCCAGACTTATGTGAAAACACATTTTTAGTAAATGAGCCAATCTTGTCTGGTATACAACCGAAACGATCTTGCTTTCATTGCCTGATGAAAAGCTGGCAAAGCATTTTAACAAAACGGATAATCCCAGAACTCTCAGAGGATGTATTAAATAAGACGACTTCAGTTGACAGTTTCAGAATATGGAGAACTCCACCAAAATTTTTCTTATTCTCCAGAGAAGCGTGATTTCTTAAAGGGTTCTTTACCATATCAAGTATGTCAGGCATTTCTGCTCAATATTTAGAAATTTTGTGCTTAACAAGCAATGAAGAGAAATTCAAGTCTAGGATAAAGCCACATATAGTAATTCAAGAGGTGGCTTCCCACAGATTCAGAATTCTCAATCGTATTACCCCAGAAGTACAACGTGTTAGAATGAAACTGATAAAGATAGAACTGATATATTCTTGGCTTGAGTCTTGTCGTGGGGGGTGGCAGAAGTGTTTCTTGAGAACATCCATTTTATGCCAACAGATCTTCAAAGGAGACACAGATGATACTGCTGAGAAAGCAAAATCTGAAGACGCCGGTGCCTCAAACTATACTTTGGAAAAAGCTCTATATCCTTAAATTAGAAAGCCAGAATGTTAAGACATTTAGACAGGAAATGAACTCTCATCTGTGCTCTGTATTCTCTTTCTCTACATGGAAGAAACTGAGGCGCTGAAAGCCTAAACCATGAGGACCAGGGGCAAAGTGAGAAAGGTGGTCATTTACCATGCACTGCCTTCTGATGGACTGAATATGGTAGGTTTCCCTCCCTTGCAATCCACCTAACTATGGTCAAAGAATGCTATGTAAGAAAGCAGTTATGTATAGAGAAAAGGGTCATTGACAAGCTCATCGGCGCAGTAATTAACAAATGCTCATTTTCCTTGAAAGACAAGTTGACTAAATCACATTTATTTTCATCATCTGTAGGTACTAAGAGACCAGTACCTACAAAAAAAGAGACATTTCTAAAAAATATCTCAAATGAGAAATATGCATTGATGACCCCAAAGGAAATATACCCTGCTCCACAAAAATTTTTAAACTAAAGACAATCAATGCTGGAGAGAATGTGGAAAAGCCAGGACCCCTGCATACTGTTGGTTAGAGTACAAAATGGTGCAGAAGCTGTGTAAGACAGTTGGGAGGCTCCTTAAAAAATTAAAAATAGAAATATCACATGATTCATCAATCCCATACATGAGTATTTTTCTAAAAGAACTGAACAGGATCTCAAAGAGGTATACGCATTCCCATATTCAATATAGCAACGGTCACGATAATTAAGATGTGGAAACAACCTAACCATCCATTGATAAGTAAATGGATAAAGGAAATACAGGATACACATAAAATGGAACACTATTCATTCTTAAAAAAAAAAGAAGGAAATTCTGCAATATGTGACAATAGGGATAGACCTTGAGAAAATTACGCTAAGGTGAAACAAGCCAGACACAGAAGACAAGTACTACATAATTCTGCCTATACAGGGTATCCAAAATAGTCTAATTCACAGACTCAAAGATTTGAATGGTGGTTCCCAGGGGGTGGGAGAGGGGGCAATGGGGAGTTGTTAATCACTAGAGAAAAACTTTCAACTAAATAGGATAACATTTGCTCAGTCATGTCCAACTCTTTGCGACCCCATGAACTATATAGTCCATGGAATTCTCCAGGCCAGAATACTAGAGTGGGTAGCCTATCCTTCTCCAGTGGATCTGCCTGACCCAGGAATCGAACCAGGGTCTCCTGCATTGCAGGCGAATTCTTTAACAGCTGAGTTACGAGGGAAGCCCCATTGTACCCACTGTCAGTAATAATACTTAAAATGTGTTAAGTGACCCTGCCACCATAAAATTATTTTAAAAGGAGAAAAAAAGACTAGAGGCAAAGAGGAGGGTGAGACTGGACTATCTGGCAGTCTCTGCAGATTCTCCTCTGCTGACTGTAACTCAACCACAGGCCACACCTTCCCAGAATGAGCAGCTCCATTTGAGCATTTTCTCTTATGTCCAGTTTGCAAAAAATATAAATCCAAGAAATACAAGAAAAATATTTTAAACCTAAGAAATACAAGCTATATGTCATAATGCAAAATGAGGAAGTCATTAACCAGAGGATTTTTATTTTATGTCACATTGAGATAAAAGGGATTTCTTTCCCAACTAACTGACAGTGGTGACCACATACGCAAAGTATTAGCTTACAGATGAGTTTCCTGATCACAAAGAAATCTTCAAGCAATTAAGCTACAATTAAACAGAAACAGGGATCAAAACAAAACAAAACAAAAAGGGTTGAACACAAGCATTTATAAGTCTTCTCCAAGAGAATTTTTTGGTGACTTAAGTCAGTGGTAATGTAACTCCTCTGAAATGAGTGTATTAGAGCAGTCTTGAAAGTAGATAAACAGCACACTATGCTACCAAACTAAGAATAATGATAAGAGTGACAAACATTACATACCAGAAATGGTTCTAAGTTTGTTTCATGTGGGCTATACCGTTCACTTTTCAAAGCAACCCTATAATGTAGGTAGTATTAATTACTACCACCACATGAATGATGAAATGGAGACTCACAAAGGTTGAGTAACTTACCCACAGTCACACACCTAGGATGTAAAGGGACAGTATTAGACCTTAAGAGTACAGAGCAGAAACTTTAAAGATGAAGGGTCTAGTACACAGCTGTCTAGACTGCAGAGATAGGAAGCTGAAGCAAGGGAGAAAAGACCAGCACAGCACACTTCGCTAAGAAAAGTGATGTTGAAAATCATGCCCATGAATAAAAGTATGACAGAAGACAGGATGAAAGCCACAGGAGGCTGCTAAGTCTAAGGAGATCTTCCGGTGTTTTTTTGTTTCTTTATTTTTAAGGGAACAAGACACGCACATACTTATTGTCCAAAAAAGATGTCAAAGGCACCCACTGAAGGGCATGATTTGCAGAATGCAATCCTACATGAGGCATGGGATGAAGGCAAAGGAATGACTCCTCTTCCTTGAGACAAGAGAAAAGTGAATGAAAGAGAGGGAAATGATGCTTAGTTATACACAAGAAGAGAAGATGCATGAAACCAGGAACACTCATGACCCACAGTGTCTACTATCAGCATACCCCATGATGGAGGGCATCTGAGCAGTGGGGCAGGGGGCCGAAGAAGACCATGCACATTTGTGATGGTGGCCCTGAGGATCCAGCCAATGCAGGGAACGATCGCTCGGCAACAGCATCAATCCACAGGGCTGTGCGAGTGTGTCTATGAGAGTAGTCATGCTATTGAAAGTACTGTGTGGCAGCACAGGTATAGAAATGATGAGATCAGGACACAGGATTAATCCAGAGCCAGGAGACTAGAGGCTGATGTACAACAATGACCAGGGTTAAGGAGGTTAGAACACTCCTGACAAACTAGCAAAGGGGCAGGTCCAGAGCTGGTTTTGTTGGGGAAGAAGTGAAAGCAGAGGGAGCTGGTAGGAGCAATTAAGTGAAACCTAAGGTGTGTGACAGCAGAACAGCCAAGGTGGGAGGGTAGAAGGAAGGGCAACTGGAGTTTTGGACCATGGCACAAGGTCAGTTCTAGGCCATGAGGAGCATGGCCAGGTGACAGAAACAGACACACAAATGGGGAGCTCGCAGAACCGTCAAGGTGTGGCTGTGTCTGCCACTCTATCCACGGCCACCGCCTCGGATCTCGAGGGTACCCAGAGCTGCTCACGTGAATCCCAAGCTGTCTTCTCAAAATTACCTGTAGAAAGTATGGTGTTCCACACACACCTTCCATAGCCTTTTTGCCGCCCGATGGTTTGGCAGCTTGAAGCCAATGGTGCTCTCGAACTGTTCCAGCTAGAATAAATCCATAAGACAAATCAGCATCAGCATGTTTCCTTAAGAACTGATTCGAAGCTACTAAAAATCATAGGCTCAGATATCTCACTAAAAACTAATTGTTCCTCTTGAAAAAAAGGCAAATATCAACCACTGACATAAACCAGCTATCCTTTAATGTCCGCTAAAATTCATCTTACCATCTGCCCATCCATGGATCTCACCCACTTAGCTGATTCTAAAGAAAAATGAATCCCCATGGTGCGGCAGGCACATAGTACTTTCTCTTTTCTGTGAAATTGTAGCTGATACTTGTTTTCTTACCAACAGGAATATATATGCAAGTTTATCATCAAAACCCTGACTTGATTTTTTTTTTTTAACCATGGAGGAATAAATAATAGTTCATTTTCTTAAAACTCAATGGAAAAGGATTCTGCTAGCTCACGGCCATAAAGGAGAACACTGACAAAGCCCAGTTAGATATGCCCAGGGCTACGTGACTTTGCTTACCTCTGCTGGCCTAACTTTAATGTAGAAGTTACTGCGCTTATAGGAGATTTTCAAGATTTTCGGCCAAGCGAAGCGATTGATTCTCAGCCTGTCTTTGTAGATGAGGAGTCCATTAGCACATACACCCAGCTTGATGTCCACGCCTTCTGAGTCCTGACAAGAGAAAGCCATTTGACCATGATTAAAGCTGTGAAAGTTATACAGGTTGGAAAACCTACAAACTCCCATGATCAAGAATGCCAATTTAACGGGTCTGTATTTCAATTTCAGCAACAGAACACGTGTTAATAGAAGCAGTAAGACACATCACACGTCTTAAATCTAGATACTTCACTTGAGGGGCCAGATTTTAGGTACAGCAACATGACTCCAGGATGCAGTATTCTTCAAAAGGCCTAACTCATATGTTCTCGACCTTGGCTGCAAAAAAACCCAAACTGGAGGAAACAGACCTTGATTTAGACATCCTGAAGCTAGGGAGATAAAACTTGTTTTGTGGGAGGCTATTTCAGCTCCGGACAGTGTGTCAGCCTGCCCTAAGGTGCAGTCAGCCATTTTACTGTAGGCACATTTATCTCAGATGGACTATGCCAGCTAATGGCTGTTAAATAACGCCTATATTCTGCAAAACATTAACCTCTCAGACAGTTTCTATTCTAGGCTGACAGTGTTGAAATCTCTGAATTCTTTCAAGCAGTTTTCCAATAACTCTTAAGTGCTGACATCTAGTTCTCATTACAACATTCCTTCAGCTGGCATATTTCAAAGGATGGTAGACTATTCTTAAAGTTATTAATACTGTTTTCTTCCCTCAGTGTTTTAATTTGAAAAAGATAACCATCTAGAATAATCTTCAGCCTGAAAGACATTTTTAAAAATCAAATAAATTTACAGACAAAAGTAAAAAAAAAATTGTCTCCTCACATTTCAAGCAGTGTTGGAAGACCTAATATATATAATACTCAAGGATCTTTAAGAACTAGATCTCACTCAAGATATGAAAAATCATTCAGAGATATTCACATATTCAGAAATCATTAATAACATAAAAAATTCTCACAAAATATGCTAAAACAAACCTCATACAGTCTAGGTTCAAGTCAATAAAGGTGTAACATTTCAACTGTCTTGTTACTGAGAACAATTAAATGCAATTTTTATCTGTTTTTTAAAAACAGAAGTACATTACTAGGTAGGGGTGTGTGTGTCTGTGTGTCTGTGTGTGTGTCTGTGTGTGTCTGTGTCTGTGTGTCTGTGTGTGTGTGTCTGTGTGTGTCTGTGTGTCTGTCGCTCAGTCATGTCCAACTCTTTGTGACCCCGTGGACTGTAGCCTGCCAGAGTCTTCTGTCCACGGAATTCTCCAGGTAAGAATACTGGAGTGGGTAGCCATTCCCTTCTTCAGGGGATCTTTACGACCTAGGGATTGAATCACGCTGCAAGCAGATTCTTTACCCTCCGAGCCACCAGGGAAGTCCACAGTGCTAGGTAGCTGATGCCAACTGTATTCACCACTGTGATATGTGAATAATTAATGTATATAAATAATGTCACATTAAACCATCTGAACAGGTTTAAAAATCTCATCTATCAGGTGCTTTTATTCACCAATATCCAGACAGTCACAGTTCTCTCTAGGAACAGAGTGAAAGCTGGAGTGAACCAGTCACAGGTACCCAAGCAACATGGCACAAGACACAGAAGATGCATTTGCTCAAAATATCACTGACCAAGGCCACAGGGAGCAGGCCGGAAGATTGCCCAAGACAGCATGTTCTCTGCACGAAGAGGGAGGCAACCTTCATTTGAAACATTCAACAAAGCCATCACTAGTGTGAGGTAATCTTTCAACAGGACACTGAAGCTATTTTATCTGACTTAAAAATAAACACAATCTGGATCCAAGTTAATCAGTTGATTTTCGATTATTCCACACATTGTTTTAGAATTATCAGTATCTGTATGAACAGAAATTACAGATAAAGAAGCTGAAGGGAAAAAAGTCCTAGTTCTCCATGGTTGACTTCTGCCACTCAGCAACAAAGTCAATAAAATAAACTAATAAAAAGGGAGCACTTTCCTTCCTTCCTTCCATCCGCTGTGCTTACTGCCTCAGGAAGCCGGCCTATGAGGGACATCAACAGGATCCCACGCCCACCGACTTCCAATGGGTTCAGCCAATAGGAAGTTCTCAGATAAAATCAGAGAGGAAGAAGTTGGAAAGGTCAGGGGTTTTAACACCCAGACTCCCTCCCTGTGTAGTCCCATCAGGGTGCCTCTGTCCTTGACAATCGCAGCTCCTGTCAAGCCCTCTTCACACAGATCTCTCCCCTGAGTTCTGACAGCTACTCTCTGCCTAACCAATCCACACCCAGAAGGTTAGGAGAGCTGCTGTTAACAGCTCACAGGTATCATTCTACTCTTGTGGTTTCTGTCTGTCTTTGTCAAGAGCCCTTTTATTCAACATCCTCACCTTGTCCTGACATAAGTGTGCTGTTAAAAACTCTTTTGACAGTAAAATATTAATTAAAAACTTTTAAACATGATCTCAAGGCAATGAAAAATGTATAAACACACAAAACTTTAAGCTACATGAAAAGTGTTTTTAAATTGCTACAGATTTTTTTTTCAATGAGCTACAAATATCTTGCTCATCAGGTATTATCTAACAAGTCCACTAGATTATATATTGAATAAATGCATGTTATTCTGACTTTTCTAAAGTGATCTACTACTAACCACACAGTAAGAAATGAAATTATAACAAAACCAGCAACTTTTTAACTTTTCTAACATCAGTTCAGTTCAGTTGCTCAGGCATGTCTGAATCTTTGAGACCCATGGACTGCAGCACGCCAGGCTTCCCTGTCCATCACCGGACTCCCAGTGCGTGCTCAAACTCATGTCCATCAAGTTGGTGATGCCATCCAGCCATCTCATCCTCTGACATCCCCTTCTCCATAACTTCAAAAACAAGAATCCTGAAACCTTCCAGGATTACCATCTAAAAACTGGTTTCTCACTAATGATCAACAAAAGCAGCAGATGGAAGATTCACGTGTGGCAAGAGTAACAGGGTTTAGAGGAGACATGGATCTGGGGGGCCTTTAGGATACCAAATCTGCTCTTTCCTCCCTCCCTTAGTTCTGTGTGTCTGCTGACTCTGCCTGTCCCCATCATACAGAGAAATGAAGACACTGACACAAGACACTGAAGTGTGGAAAAGATCTGTTTCAACTCCTAGCAGGATGTATCAGCACACATCACACAGATGGGACTACTTTACACTATGTGGCTGCAGGCAACAAGCCAGTTAGTGTAACAAGCCATCTGCATTCTGTTTTATGTAGTTTTTGTAAAAACAAAAACATCCAAACCATAAATAAGATAGTATATGTGGAAGTGCTTTTAAAAATTAAGAGTATACAGCATTTAGCAGTTAAAAATGTTACTGTCAGAGACTATTTACTAACATGGAGCAGTGTTTTCTAAGAGCAAGTTAAAAAAATTACAAAATAATACTCATAGTATAATCCCATTTTTAAAATGTGACATTGCTCAGATTTTTTTTAATAAAACAAGAAAATTTAAAAAAAATATTAACAGTGCTTGTTTCTGCATAAACTGATTTCAGTCTTTTGATATTCTGTTCACCTCTATTTTCTATGATGAATGTGTATTTCTCTCGTAATAACAAAAGACACAGAGGAAAAGCCAATTCTTTGCAAATATGAAGTACTATTAACACAAAAGGAAAAATTAATAATCTGAGGCCAAAAGAGAAAGAATATCTTTGAGTGAGGGGCTTTCCTAGAGATTTCTCAAATCCTGTAACTCCTATAACCTGCACTTTCTAACGTGGAAGGATTGGCAGGGTGTTTTAAAAGCAGGTAACAATAGGTTCCTGTCTCATGTTGAGTTGACACAGGACATATTGCTCAAAACCAAATACATCTTTCACCTTATCTTTTGTAACCCCAACCCCACTCTCCATCCTGACTCTCCCTACTACCTGATCATGAAAACTAGGATCATTAAGTAGATGTTTTTCAGACACGAGGCAGCACATGGCAGAGCAAAAGCTCAGAATAAAGACAGGATGGGCAGTAAAGAAGACTGATCAGGTGAGTCTTACAGTAAGTATATATGAAAAGGGATCAACTCATAACATTGAGAAAAGAAGGAAGAATACGGGGGAGAATGAATGGTCCTGCCCCACAACCAGAAACCCCAAGGAACTATTACAGAGCCCCTCAGGTGAGGAGGAGTAGCCTTTGCTAAAAGTGAAGTAGGCTCGTTTAAAACCAAAGCCCTCTCAGAACTTTGGTCAATAGACCAGGAAGAGGCACCTCCCCATCACACTCCCAGTACCTTAGCGTGGTGCAGGTCAACGCCGTACATGGAAAGCCTCTTGGCATTTTCTAAGAACTGAGAATCAGCTTGTGCTGGAGATAAGCCCCTAAGGATCAAAAGAAACAACATTATCTTATTGGTGGATGCAAAGCAAATATAGCCAAAACGGGGAAAGGAGTACCTAAGCTTAGAGTTTAGGATGAAGGGATTGGTCCAGCTAAATGCGCAGATAAGGAGGAAACAGGTAAGAAGGCTCAACCCTCAACCTCCAGCGATTCTTTCTTGTTGTTGTTCAGTCACCATATTATGTCCAACTCTTCAGGACCCCATGGACTGCAGTATGCCAGGCCTCCTTGCCCCTCACCATCTCCTGGAGTCTGCCCAAGTTCATGTCCATTGCACTGGTGATGCCAACCAACCATCTCATCCTCTGTCACCCCCTTCTCCTCCTGCCCTCAATCTTTCGCAGCATCAGGGTCTGTTCCAATGAGTTGGCTGTTCACATTCTCAATAGGAACCTACTCATTGCAAAGAGGTGGCCCTCCACCCTTCACCCTTTTTATCTTAGAAAGTTGCTTTCATTTTTTTTCTACCAGGGAAAAAAACCAGCTGTAATGGGTACAATATAAACTAACTTTAAAAATAAAAGAATATAAAGTCATTGTGTCTTTCTGAATAGACAAATTCTCTCCTAAATTTTATTTCACTAGGATTGATCATACTAAAGATCAGAAGTACCTGTACTTGATTTTATAGCTCACATACCCCAACTAAACAAATCTTAAGCTCCTAGAAAGCAGGCTTTCATTAATCTTCATTTTCCCAAGCACCTGATATTTCAGTTTCAAATTATATGATACATGTCTACTGAACAAAATTGGAATAAAGTTAAGAAAATATTTAAAGCCAAATATTGCATTTATTTTTTTAAAGACAAGTCAGTGAAGGTGGTCTGTTAAAAGCCTCTAATCTCTGAAATTTCCTTTCAAGTCATTTCAATCAAATTTTTTGAAAAATTCAATTTTGCAATATGGGACAAGTTAGAACTTGGTCACTGGGAGTTTTAAAAACTTGTGCTTAAGAAAGCCATTTGTTTTCACACAGAGGTAAACGTTCTCAAAGTGTAACATGGTATTTAAGTAATTAATAATCCTCAGCTAAACCAAAGTCATCTTCTGTGGACAGAGAAACCAACTGTAGATTCATTCCTTTTGGGCCCACTGCCACTCACATTGCTGATTCAAATCCTGATGCTTCATTATCTCCTTGGCTTTCACAAATATGGTGATGAAAACAATTAAAAGGCAGAAGAAACGCATAATAAACGCCAAACAAGTACACATGTTTGTGTCAAGGGTGCATGTGTGCACACGCACACGTATATGAAGGGAGAGGACTGGCAGAGGGCAAGGAGATGTCACAGGGAAATGTATATTTTTCTAATAAATGGAAACAGTTAAACCCATGAGCACAGTTCCTCGTATTATAGTCATGAAGACAATAAAAGGATATCTCAATGACTCAACTCAACTCAAGTTGTCTTGACCAGTCCTAGGTGAAGCTTCACAAGGGCAAAGTCAGTCCTGTCAGCTATACTCAAATGTCTAGCCAGTGCTAAGGGAAGCCATTTGAACCCAGCACAGCCACTGTCTCCCCAGTAAGCAGGCCTACAGACCTGTGGGTCTTATGCAGCTCTGCCACCTTCTCTTCCAGCTCTTTTGTCTGGGTGGGGGCAAACTGGAAGTCGCTGAGGTCATGACTGGCATGCTCTTCTGGGTCATAGTCCCCAAGTTCAGCCTGTAGCGTGTAAGATCCCAGGAGGGCATGAGTCACAAAAGAGCAGGGCAGGCGACCTGAGGCAATGTCCTGCCGGAGCTGAAGGCACAAGAAGTATCTGTGAAGAACAGGGAAGAAAAAGTAGAGAGAACAACTAGTCAAGATTGTAACACTCATAATTCCGATATTCCTTTGAAAAGAAATACACAATATGGCACTCTTCAAATCCAGAGCAAAAAGTCTTCTGTAATAAGAAGCCCGTCTTCCTCCACAGATTCCTAATTTTGTGACTTATTTACAGAAACTGAATCAGGAGGGCAAAGTAATAGATGGAAATTCTGAACTGCTACTTTGGCAACAGTGTATTTTTACTATTACAATAAAGAGTTTTGTGACTGCAGGTGAAATTCTAATCACTTAGTCTCCTTGGATTTAAAACTAATCAAAATTAGCATGCCCTTCAAAAGTTGTAGAGATTAATAAAATTTAAGAAATAGCTGCAGTTTTTAAGCATTTGTAAGAAAAGCTAAGGTCACCCACCCTTTATTCTCTCTACCCTTTTCATACTAATTTCTTTTCCTGAGATCCTTTAATAATAATTACAAATTAGTCTATACCTGGAAGCCTTCCCCTGCCCATTTACCCCATCCGAAGAGGCAACTAATTCAGTTTACAGTAGAAAGGGCATGAGTTTGAGAGTCAGGCAGAGCTATTAATTTACATGCCTAAGACTGACTACTGGTCTGTAAAATGGGAAGAACGTCAATTTCCCTTTGAAGGTAAGGGCAAAAAATTGGATAATATAAATAAAACATATGGCATGGTACCTGGGAATCAGTAACTAGTAGCCATAATCATAACATTATATCATTCCAGGTTCCAAGTGGATTATTATGCAGTTATAAAAAATACTGGCTTTTACTAAATAACATGCAGAAACGTTCTTTATACTCTGTGAGGATCTGGGTTGGGGAGGGAGGGTATCTTCCTATCAACTCTTTGTGGTAACATTTTAAGACCCAATTTCTACTCTTAAATGTAACTACTTGCAAAGGTTATCATCAACCCCATCCAACAAAATGACAGGATCCTCCCTCCTTCCTGAAGATGGTTGAGAGACTGCCATTCCTCAGGGCTGCCAGCTTCTTCCTGTGGATTCTTTTGCCTGGCATGAGTGTCACGGCCCTGCCCTCCTCTTGCCTCTACCCAATGCATTCAAACAGACAAGCCGCTTCTGGTCCAGGATTCTTGTTGAGTTAGAGAACATGGCCCAGTACATGCAATCAGCCATCCCCCAATTCAGTTACACCTGTATTACACCCTAATCTCCTGTCAGGCAGGGCAAGGACTCTGTTTATCATTATCATAATCCCATAGTAAATGAAGTACTTATGCTCCTCAATTTTCTAGCAACGACAAGTGCTCCACAATTTTCTTAAGGATGAAAGTCAGCTCACTATCACTGTAGGCATGGGGTTCAGGACAGGGTGGAGGGGGAAACTGGGCTGTCCAGGGAGGAGGGCGGGGTTGGGGGTGAGGTGAAAAAAAATCATAGTTCAATAGAGTTCCAAAAATAAATTGTAAAAAGTTTGTCATTTTTTTGCCTTTGCATCACCTTTGTAATATAAGATTATTACACAGGCACACATGGGTTACACAATAAAAACCATCTTAGTATTAAAATTTGAAATACTAAGTACCAGTAATTTTTGACAGTATAACATAGGAAACAAAACTGTTGCAATTAAAAAAAAAAATCCATTACTTGAATATAAGTGGGGAATTAAAGAAAAGTGAACAAAATTTTTGAAACTAGAAACATTTCAAAGTATTTTGGAATATTCACTTCCCAGGAAACTTCTAAAACTCAAAAATAAATATTTTTGTTTTAATGGTGAAATTACTACCATTCCCTCAGGGCATAGAAATGAGAGCTGTAAGTAAAGAATCATTTTTAATATAAACATAAAGTACCTGGTGATATCTTCAGTCAACTGAGAAGGATCAGGAGGATAAAACTTCACATTAAAGCTGAACAGCCAAGGAAGACCTGTGATTATTAAAGATTATGATTATTTATCTGACCAACACAATGACGATTTACAGATAAACCTTAAAGGTCAATCGGCATTCATATAGTATAGATCAGTCCCAGCATAAATCAGTTTGGAGAATTTTGGTTTTTAATTTAAAGAAAATATCACTGACAAAGCAAAACTGAAGTAAAAAATAAAAATCATTTCCATAAATAACCCATCATTAAAGAATAATAAGGTTCATTTTTTTATAAATGTTCACTGGTACCCTCACATGTGAGGTATCTTTACATGGTGAGCTAGAATGCAAAAATTTTAATATAACCTTCACATAATAGTTTAAGATCTGTTTTAACCACAGGATCTCTAGATGCCACACTTAAAAACAAAAAGAAATCTAGGATTTCTACATTGTTGGGGTTTCAGATGATCAATGTAACCATTCGAGAAATGATTAATGGGCTATTGGAGAGAGTAATAAAACATCATAATACTTTAAGATAATAAAAGTATTTCCCAGGTTTTATAAAGTAGGCTTAAAAATATGCATATATAACATATACTTTGCTGTAGTGTGCCTAAAGAGTAAATATAGTAAGCAACCATGTCATAATGACTAACAAAAGTTAAAACACTGCTATCTATATTACCAGTTAACTAATGTTTATCATGCTTCAGATGGCTTTAAAAACAAATCAACAACAAACAGACACACACAACTCTGGGGACAGGGCAGGTATTATTTGCCAAAAGGGATCAAAATAATTGCAGTGCCCTGAATTTAGAGTTATACTCAAAGTTCTGGTATTTCCAAATAAAACCCCAAAAAAAGGTGTGTGTCTGTGTGTTATTTCATACACTATTTGCAAGCTTTACAGTTGCTTTAACTTTGGACTTGAAGGAAAGTTCTCTTGCTCCAGGGGTCATTTTGTTCTTTTCAAATGTACAGAGAACAGATGTACAGACACAGGGAAAAGGAGCGGGTGGGACAAACTGAAGGAACAGCACTGAAATACAGGCATCACCATGCGTATAACAGGTAGCTAATGGGAAACTGCTGTAGAGCACAAGGAGCTCAGCCTGGCGCTTCTGCGGCAACCTAGAGCGGCAGGACGGGGTGCGAGGGAGGTTCACGAGGGAGGGGCACGTGTGTACCTATGGCTGATTCATGTTGATGTACAGCAGAAACTAACACAACATTGTAAAGCAACTATCCTCCAATTAAAAATAAATTTTTTAAAAAGTCAATGAATAGTTATTGAATGCCTACTGTGAACACACAGCACCACATAGCACCCTTGCTGAGTTTGGGCTGGATATATCATTATTCTACTAATAAAGTCAATCCTGCTGAATTTAAGGAACAGATTTTGCTTCCCTCTACACATTTAAAACATCATAAAAAAAGATATGGAACTATTTTGAGTATTAAGAAACATGCCATTTTTTGGCCAGCAGCACTAGGTTGGCCGTGATACATATGTACTTGTTTGAGGTCATTCTTAACCCATAATTAAGCAAAGTCATCACAGGATTATCATATCACTTTTTAATGGATCCTTATTTACTTATCTTCTAGGTATTAACACTAGCACATGCTAATCTGGACAGACAACAGGAATAAGTTTCTAATAAAACATATTTCAGGATCTATTTTCAATTTTATAGTTGATAAAATGCACTAATAATGGTAAATTTTTTGTTTAGTTATATACTATTGATATTATCATTTCTACTTAGCTACATAAACTGTATGTCTAGCTATGGATTATTTACATATTAATACAGGCAAGCCTAAGATACATACACATAGTCTTATGTATCTATATGGTCTTATTTGTGTACATTTGAGAAAATAAAGATTTTAAGGCAATTTTTACACGGGAACTGATAGGTTGTTGGTAGTTAGTGTTAGTTGCTCAGTTGTGTTCAACTCTTTGTGACCCCATGGGTTGTAGCCCCTAGACTCCTCTGGTCCATGGAATTCTCCAGGCAAGAATAATGGAGTGGGTTGCCATTTCCTTCTCCCGGGGATCTTCCCTACTCAGAGATCAAACTTGGGACTCCTGTATTGCAGGCTGATTCTTTACCATCACATAACCGAAAGAAAGGCAATGCCAAAGAATGCTCAAACTACAGCACAATTGCACTCATCTCACACACTAGTGAAGTAATGCTAAAATTCTCCAAGCCAGTCTTCAACAGTACGTGAACCATGAACTTCTAGAAGTTCAAACTGGATTTAGAAAAGGCAAAGGAACCAGAGAGCAGATTCCCAACATCTGCTGAATCATCGAAAAAGCAAGAGAGTTCCAGAAAAACATCTACTACTGCTTTATTGACTATGCCATAGCTTTTGACTGTGTGGACCACAATAAACTCAGGAAAATTCTTCAAGAGATGGGAATACCAGACCACCTGACTGCCACCACCTGACCTGCCTCTTGAGAAATCTGTATGCAGGTCAGGAAGCAACAGCTAGAACTGGACATGGAACAACAGACTGGTTCCAAACAGGGAAATAAGTACGTCAAGGCTGTATACTGTCACCCTGCTTATTTAACTTCTATGCAGAGTACATCATGAGAAACACTGGAATGGATAAAGTACAAGCTGGAATCAAGATTGTCAGGAGAAATATCAATAACCTGAGATATGCAGATGATATCACCCTTATGGCAGAAAGCAAAGAACTAAAGAGCCTCTTAATGGAAGTGAAAGAGGAGAGTGAAAAAGTTGGCTTAAAACTCAACATTCAGAAAACTAAGACTATGGCATCTGGTCCTATCACTTCATGGCAAATCGATGGGGAAACAGTGACAGACTTTATTTTCTTGGGCTCCAAAACCACTGCAGATGGTGACTGCAGTCATGAAATTAAAAGACCTTTGCTCCTTGAAAGAAGAGCTACGACCAACCTAGACAGCCTATTAAAAAGCAGAGACATTGCTTTGCCAACAAAGTTATGGTTTTTCCAGTAGTCATGTATGGATGTGAGAGTAGGACTATAGAGAAAGATGAGCGCCAAAGAATTGATACTTTTGAACTGTGGTGTTGGAGAAGACTCTTAAGAGTCCCTTGGACTGCAAGGAGACACAGCCCGTCCATCCTAAAGGAAATCAGTCCTGAATATTCATTGGAAGGACTGATGCTGAAACTCCAATACTTTGGCCACCTGATGTGAAGAACTGACTCATTGGAAAAGACCCTGACGCTGGGAAGGATTGAAGGTGGGAGGAGAAGGGGATAACAAAGGATGAGATGGTTGGATGGCATCACCGACTCAATGGATATGAGTTGAATAAACTCCAGGAGTTGGTAATAGACAGGGAGGCCTGGCATGCTGCAGTCCATGGGGTCGCAAATAATCGGACACAACTGAGCGACTGAATTGAACTCAAAAAAGATTAATGTTTACCTGTGTTAGTTGTCTCTTAACTGAATAAAAAATCATAGCAGAGACTGGCCTAAGATAGAATAAACAGTTCTTCTGTCCATTTTAACACAAGCAGAAAGAAAGAGGTAAAACTTCATTTCCTCAGCCTACTTTCATGCTCAGGACGGTACAGAATTTCATTCAGGAAACCAGCTCCAATAGTTTGGAAAAGCCAAATCCTATGTGTTACTATTATTCCTCTTGCTAAACCACAAGGGTAAGTTCTGAAATAACTCTTTAAAAGAAAAAAGAAAGGAAAAAAACCATCACAAATAATCAAAATGTAAGACTGTGATTCATAATCAGCAAGAAAGTCTTGCCCTCTGAAAGTTAGGATAGCTCCATGACTCTGAAATGAGTAGCACATAAAAATAATCCAACAAAAGCCAGAACAAACCATAGGAAACAAACTCAAAAGAACATCAATCATGTTTCACAGGTTATTCTGTTCTGTCCATGGTCTGGGTCACTTGGCAGGTCTAGCTTCATAGAAGTCAAAGAACCAAGCACCTGTATCTTTTGTGAATTCATGAACTTTGTCGAGTTTTAACAACTGTAGAAAGGACTAGAAAAAGCTCCAAAGCTTTCTGGTACAGTTTCTTACATAATGTAAGCATAATGTATCTATGTCTAATTACTTCTTTTCTTTATTCTCTCCCTTTTCTATTATGGACCAAACATAACTGTATAAAACATCAAGCTGATAAATGCAGGACAGAGGAATGGATGGAAAGCCAAGCGTGACAGTCAAAAGATGGGGTGACCCCAGATGACATTAAAAGCCCCACAGCCTGAGAAACCCATCAGGCCCTCAGTCCTGAGCAAATCAGGCAAGTTACTCTAACCAAAGATATTTTTAAAACATGAAAAGAAAGATGAGTATACAAGGAGAGGAAATGGGAAAAAATAAATTATACACTCAGAGTGGAAACGGAGAGTACAAAAGGAAAGAAATGACAGGGAAAACTAAGCAAATGATCAATAATTTGAGAGACAGAGAGAAAGGAATGAAGAAAACAAATGTGGAGAGTCAAAACTGAGACAGAAAGTAGATGGAAAGAAATAGAAGGGAAAAGCAGAGATGTGTTTCAGTGTTTTAATGCTGGGAAGAAATACGTAGGGAATAACAAACAAGAAGGGAAAGGAAACCAACAGTACCGAGGGCGCCCTGCAGGCCAGCACCCAGGGAAGCAGCTTCTGCCTGGACGACTCTGGGGCCTACCATCCAGAGGGCTAGGAAGAAAGCTGTTGTCCTGGTTAAACATTCCAGCTGTTCGTGGCTCCCTGCCTTTTCTGCTTCAGTCCCTCACAGACCCTGAAGTAAATGAAGCAGCCAGATCCTCTATCAGAGATTCCTGTGTGGTGCTAATGATTCCTGACGCAGATATCACGAAACCAGTCACGGGAGGGGACTGAAGCTGGTTAGAGAGAGACACATCAGTCACTTAGGGAGACGACAGCACAAACGGGAAAATGGAAGACAGGGACAAGCAGGACCAAGAACAAACCCAGACTCAGAGCACAACAAGCAGTCCAAGGAGGAGAGAAGGCAAACACCTCAGAGGGCTGGAAGGATGGCTCTATATGATCTTCACCCCTCAACCCCTCACTCCAGGACATCTAGAACAGGGTATCCACGTGCCTCTGGGGCCAGAGGTCGGCTTATCAATTACACTAACTTGCTGCTGCTGCTGCTGTTAAGTCACTTCAGTCATGTTCGACTCTTGTGCAACCCCAGACCCCATAGATGGCAGCCCACCAGGCTCTTCTGTCCCTGGGATCCTCCAAGCAAGAACACTGAGTGGGTTGCCATTTCCTTCTCCAATGCAGGCATGCATGCTAAGTTGCTTCAGTCGAGACAGACTCTGTACAACCCCATGGACAGCAGCCCACCAGGCTCCTCTGCCCATGGGATTCTCCAGGCAAAATATTGGAGTGGGTTGCCATTTCCGTCTCCGAAACTAACTGGACACACTACCAAAATCAAAGTAGACAAAGCAAGGGTAACATTAGGTACATTTTATATAAAAAGGGCAAGTTACAGAAGAGTGGCTTTCCCCAGAAATAAAGAACAGGTGTTGTTTCACAGTGGTAGACATTATGAGGAAATATTTAAGACTAGGGGTCTAGAACCTCTTGACCGGTAGAGGAGTCCCTAAACCACCACCAAAATAAATAGTCATAATTCTACAAAATATGAGTTTCAACTTGCCTGGCAAATCCCATGGACAGAGGAGCCTGGTAGGCTGCAGTAAAGTTGGACACGACTGAGCAACTTCCCTTTCACTGTTCACTTTCATGCCTTGGAGAAGGAAATGGCAACCCACTCCAGTGTCCTTGCCTGGAGGATCCCAGGGATGGGGGAGCCTGGTGGGTTGCCGCCTATAGGGTCGCACAGAGTCAGACACGACTGAAGTGACTTAGCAGCAGCAGCAACTTGCTATATGATATGAAAGCAAACTAGAGTCTATCATTCTATCACTATCTTATTCTAGCTTACATTCCTATGAATTTTACTAAAGACAAAAATAGACATCAATATTAACTTAATAACTTCAAAAGTATGATGATCTAATACTCACTTCGCAGCTGTCTCTTTATTTCTTTTGCAGGATCTAGCCAGTTCTGCAAGGGGAGAAAAAAAGGTTACTTAACCCATAAGAAACAGTCTCCATAGTCCAAAATGAAACAGTTGACAGTTCACGTACTTATTTAAGTATAAACTTATTTTAACAAAGTCCTATGCTATTAGCATTCCACTAGGTTTAGTATTGATTTGTTTTTGAAAGTGTATGTGTGTGTTATAAATAAAATATTGAAACAATTTAAGGTGGATCTCTTGGGCTTCATTTTCTAGGATGTGAAATCAAAACCTACCCAAATGAGGAGACATAATATATCTACATATAGTCTTTATTTTGCAGTAGAACAAACAGCAAACAGCGAGCAAACAGCCCCTGCAGACACTGAAATGATAGCTCAGTCAAGGACAATGATGAGCTCTTATTCATGAAGGGTAAAATGTGAATTGGAAACCAGTGATTGAAAGCACATATACCCCAATCAAACGCAGTCATCTCAACTCCTAGTGCCAACTCCTCCTTAGACTTTTGCTTTTCCCTGCCACTGTACAAGGCCATGGAGAAGCACGGTCAGACTGGAACTGGTATTTCCTGTCTGGTCTTCATGTAGTATCTTTTAAAACCTTCATTCCAAGTTAAGCGTCACAATCATAAGGAACTTCTTTCTACTTCTCCTTTATTTCCACACTTGAAGAAAATTTAATAAGATTCTAGGAAAACACTGTAATAGCTTAAAGGCAAAAAAGACCAAATTTGAACTAGTAGGTTCAAATCATTTAAGGACATTAAATATTTGTCTTTCAAATACACAGGTGAAAGGTGTATCCAAAAAGAATTATATATACATATATACACACATACATGTTTATATATGCTATATGTTTATTTTTTATGTCTTCTATTTTATCAAGTCATTATTAAAGTTTACTTTATCCTCACTAATAGAACAATTACATTTTATGAGATATATTAAAATGATTCAAATAAGTGGCTTTACAAAAAAATGTTTCATGCATTCTTAAAAGCATCTCAAATAATGTATTATAACATTAGTGTTTTAAATATTAATAGAATTTTATTTGCATATATAAAGCAAACAGTTAAAACATTTATCATTATAGAGAAAATTATAACCTACAATCTTAACAATACACTGAATGTGTGCAAGAGAACATCATCTTACACAGTATTAAGTAGTAGTAATAACAGGATGCTTTGAAAGCAAAAGCATGAGTCTTACTATGCCATTCAGGGCTTACACTTAGGGCAGCAAGGATCCAAGGTGTGCATGGCTCTGTTCAAACACTGGTTATATTCAACCCTCTCAACAAAGAGCTACCAAAGCTTGGGCTAAGTCTCACAGGACTGGTGGCCCAGCTGTGCAGCCTGCTGAAGTGAAGGGCTTGCGGGACCCCCTCATGGTACCTCCAGTGCTGTCTCAGGGGGCAGCTCTCATTCTGCCCGAGAAGACAGCCTGGCATTCAGCTTCCCAGCCCTGCAGCTGCTGTCCACTCAACAGCTGGCTCACAAATGGTGGGCTCTCATGAGGCACAAGAATGAGAAAACACATCACTCAGTCCCCAGCCCAGCCCGGGGAGCGGCTGGGGGAGAAGAGGGAAGGAGGCCTCAAAGTGTTGTGGCATTTCATCCAAGAAAGCAACCACCAGAGCGAGAAAAACTGAATCAGAGACAACTGGTGCCAAACTGAAAAGGAAAAATCCCTCAGAACACGAGCACAGAGAAAGAAGAGAAGGGGGAGGAAAAACGACTGGTCTCCCAGGCCTAAACAGACCCTTCCAAATCCCCAGCTTCACTGTGTGACAGTTGGCAGAGATGCCTCCCATGGAACAAAAAAAAAAAAAAAAAAAACCACCTCTGTTCTCAGAGGAAAATGGGGGAAGCAATACCATCTCCTGGGACTCCCAGGAGTAACCCTGTGCCCCAGCCATGTGGCACCGTCCACTCCCACCTGAAGCACCAAAGCCATGGAGAAATAACCTGACAGTTTCTGTACAGCATGGGGACAGTCAATACCAGCTCCACAGACCCAGGAGTATGGCTGACAAGCTTCAGCGCACCAGCCAGCCACTGTCAGACCGACTCACTCTTGGGCCACTTTCCACCACACTGTCAGGCACAATATTAAGGTCAAAGTGGCTTCTCTTTATTTCAGAGCCCATTCAGAGACTAAGTGGGCAGAGAGTTCCTCATGTGATCAAATAGGGGCAGCAGAGTGGACTCCTTGCATCCACCAACCTGGTTTGCCCCTTGCTCACCATCAATTAACCACGACTACTTCCACACTGTGAACTCCACTCCCACAAGGAGTAAGGAGGTCTCTGCAAGGCCAAGAGAGACCCCCCATTTCCTGTATCCTTCACAGGACTTGGCAGCTCCAGGCAACCAGTTTAAGTACTAAATTAAGACATTATTGACCAGAGACGTATTAACGTCTTCTGTTACCTGAATGTTACTCACTGGAAACGGTTCAATATTTACTTACACAACAAATCGCTGGCCACCGGTGTTAAGTTTCTGCAAAAATACCCCAGTCAACAATGAGCTAATACCTGCAGGTGAGTACCTGGCCTTTGTTGGCCTCCTCCTTCCTCATGCTATGGTCATCTTAAAAGACTACAGATTATTTTTCTTAGGTTCATTTTTATTTGAATAATTAGCTTCAATGAGTCCTTCAATCATGATGACAGGGATATAATTTTACTGCCTAGAATCATGAGTTCATAAAAAACCAAAGTAAAAACAAAGTAAAAAACCCCAAAATGCCTTAACATGACTTATTCTCTGCATTATCAATTACAAGGAAATAGCAGACATAAAACTCTTTAACAAAGAAATAATAAATTCTTGGTTTTGATACTTGAGAAGTGCTGGGTAGATCAAGAAGCAGATGCAAAAAGATGGGACAAGCCAGAGAAAGACAGGAATGCACACACGTGCACACACCATGACCGACTATGGTGCACCAGTCGCATTTTTTAAAGATTTGGCCGCCACATGGGTTTTCAAATCAGAACTACGTAGAGCAAAATTCTGGCCTCCCACCAACTCTGTGATCTTGGGCTTATTAGTCTTCTTCTTTAAGCCTCAATTTTCTAAACTTTAAGATGAAGATCACATCATCTACCTCTTGGGGTTCTTCTTTTCAAACATTCATTCAAATGTTTCCTGAAGAGTAAGGACACATGCAGACTTTATCCAATGCTTTTAACGTAGATGTTTTCTGGCAGTGATAAAATCAAATTGGCCTATCACCTTTCTGTGTATATCCCTTCTCACGTAATTTTTTATTTCCAAAGGTGATGTATTATATATATTAAAGAAGTTAATATTTATCTATTTCTACCCACAAAAAGTTAATAAATCAGACTCTGGATTAAAAAAAATATAGTCTCTGCAGTCATGGTCCAGATGAGATAAAAAAATCAGACCCCTCCCTCCTTAGAGAATCCTATCACAGGCTTCCAACAAAAGTAAATCAAAATTAAAATGTGGTCCTAGAATGTCTGTACTATTAAAATTACCTTAATGAAATCAAAAGTCTATGAATCAGGGGAAAAAGTGTTACATCTCTGTCTTCATTAACCTTTAGCTGAAATTTGACATTACAATCAGTTATGAATGTAGAGGGGAAAATTCTGGCTACTATCAGCAGTGTTCTTAGCTTTGTCACTCATAGGAATCAAAACTTTTTCCACAGCACATTAGAACAGTTGCAGATCTTAAAATATCATTTATGCTAATTAATATTTTGAAATCACAGTAAGGGTTAAATATTGATGATGACTTCATCTCAATTTTTAAATTAATATGTTAGAATATTATTTACTGCTTTCCTTCATAGACCTGTTACTTTATTATAATCATACATTTCAAACTGCTCTGAGAAGCACCCCATATACAATTTTACATAAAATTATTAATAGCTTAAATCATAAGTCTTATGATTGAAAGAGGCAGTAGACTGGAAAGAAATTCCAATTATTTGTCAATGTTAACCTCTCATTCAGTGTTTAAAACTTAAATTGTGAAACACGCTGAATTATGAGTAATGAATACCAAATATTTTGAAGTTGGCAATTAGCCCACTGAATAAAACTACTTCTTGAATATAAAAAGAAAAAAAAAGCAGTACATAGAATTCACTAGACTATCAAAGGACTCTAACACACACAAAAATGTTAAAACAAAAACGTACCTTGGAAGGTCATAAAAAAAACATTTTTTTTAAACTAAGCAGCACATAGCTATACACGTTCTTTTCTTTCACACTTAAGTCCTCCTGCCACTTAATTAGGAGAAGCTCCTTAATCCTTGTTGTTGTCGCTAAGCTATGTTTGACTCTTTTCAACCTCATGAACTGCAGCACAGCAGGCTTCCCTGTCCATCACTACCTCCCGGAGTTGGCTCAAATTCATGACCACTGAGTTGGTGATGCTATCCCAACCGTCTCATCCTCTGACATCCCTTTCTCCTTGCCTTCAATCTTTCCCTACTACTCTCTTATCCACTACAAATCTGAGGCTGTAGGACAGTTTTGATTAATACCAAGTCGTCTGTCATTTCCCTATAAGATTTTCAATACTGAGTCTCAGAAAAGTGTTAAATAAAGTGATTCTCATCTATTTTCTAACAGAAACACCTAGATCCCAGAGTGTTTCAAAATGGCTAGTCATGCCTTAAAAACTGGTGCTTGTCAATTCTGCCAGTGAGAGAGATTAAAGTTAACCCAACACACACCGTATCACCAGATGGTAAAGAGTAATTTTGTCTGAAATCTGCATTTTCCTTTAAGAATTTCTAGCACTGAAGCAGATCTACTTTACTGTACATACCTCTGTCTAAATTAAGTCTAATAGTACACTGCCATCATGCTGGTGTTAACAGAAACGTTACAGGCCTTCTAAGCTACAATGAAACACTCACTATGCATCTGGGAGAACGTGATTCCAACTCCTATCTGTGGTATTATAAGGTGTATCCAGATTGAATATAGAATTTTATTAAAGAACAGTTTGTATATGACAAATAGTTTAATACTAGAATTTTTAGTTCTAGTTTTGGTGGGGGGAAGGAAATGGTCTATCAGAGAAATGCATTAATCAATTTTCATAAATTTAGCTGTGGATATCAGCTACACTTCAAACAAGCTCCTCTTTCAATATAGCTGGAAGCAAAATGACAATAAAATCCCTGGGCCAGATGCCAAATTCTATTAACATCAAAAACTCAAGACAGTATTTTCCCTTTAAAGACAATCCAAAACTCTTAATGATGGTTCCACTTAGACATGAATACAAGAACTATATAGACTTGGAATTCTGTGTATAGAAGAATAACACATTGCTTGATTTCACATATTTTTAACAAATTTTCCACAATAAAGTTTATATGAGTTCTCTGCAGACATTAAAAAGTTCTAACATTAATAACGATAGATTTTTATAGTCAAGAGTGAAAAGAAAGGCTTCCAACCACAAGAGACACAGCACTACACTAAAACAAAGATTAGACTTTCCTCTCCTTGGAAAGTGTTCATACAAATAACCACAGCTTTACCTCCCCTTCTCGTTATAATATGTTACAATGATAAGTGACCGAAACATCTATAAACACAGATAATATTCAGCATAAAAAAAGTAGTTTAAATTCCTATATCCTGTAGCATCTCATTGTTAAAACTGCATGAGCTGAGTTAGTGCAACAGTCATAAGCTTCTGTGGGGGGGGGGGGGGGGGACATGATACAAATTTATATTGGGAAAAATAAAGATTCTCTTGCCCAGATATCTTAAGAACTGGATTTGAGCTATATAAGCAAGCAGGAATAAAAAAATTATACAACACAAAAGTTACATAGGAAAATCAGATAATATATGAAATAATTAAATATTGGCAGTGCCAATTACATGTGTGCATTCATTTTCTGCAAAGTATTTCAGAAAGGACACCCCACTGTCTATTCTCCCACTGTTCTATAGTTAAGGTCTAGATAACCAAGCGTGTGCCTAATTTTGTGGGCATTTTCATCCCACATTTTGGAAGAGAAACTATAGAGTTAAAAATATGAGATTGAGTTCTTCGTTTAACAGCTTTTCTTGTCCATTAGAACCCTATGGAGAACCCCTCCAAACTTAACCTGAACTTAATCCTGCTTTAATGACCTTAGTTTCTCTTTGATTTCAGCCAAGCCTTTTCATGGCTGAACACTCAGTCTTGTCACCACACAAGAGTTCTCCACCTCATTAGAAGTCATCATTCCATTCTCAGATGCAATCGTTTCTTCTCCTAAGTCTTCTCCGCATTTAATCTCACCACACCTGCCCTTCAGCTTACAGCTTTCATCCCTTGGTCCCAGCCATTTTCTCCCAGCCTATCAGCCCATTCCAGCTTCATGGATTTTCAGTTTATGTTCCTTCCAGTGATCTTATGAATCAATCAGCTTGATTACCTATGCTTCAGGATCTCTAGCTTTCTCAACCTTTTGCCCTCTTACCATAACCACTGTGAACATAATGCCCCATTTCTCCACTACTATGCCCAGGCTGCAGAGAGCAATTAGAGAAGTACAGTGTACTCTGCTGCCATCACAATTTCATGATCTCAGCTAGACACTTAAAAGCAAGCAATCCATATCTCTTTTAAATCATCTGCTTGTCTACTCTCACTACCATAACCTCAACTGAGGCTCCTTTTGTGCTTTGGGTGAACAGTCCTGCTCACACTCTCTCAGATCTTTGTCAAGGCAAAACTGGTTTTCTCATATCACTGCATCAGCTTATCAATGCCATCATTTCTCTGAGCATAAAGGAGATCTCCCAAGCCTTGATAAATAAATATACAGCCTACATAGCCCTACATAACCTGACCCCTATCAACACTCGGTCTCCCCTCACTAGCCACAAGAGACATCTTTTCATTTTGCAAGCGGTCAGCTGTTCCTACTCAGGGCCCTATGTGTGTGCTTCCTAAGTCCCTTGGCCCAGCCAAAGCCCACTCAAACTTCAGGTCTCTGCATAAGCATCATTCTCTCCTAGGAAGTCTTCCCTGTTAGTAACCTGAACTCTTCCTATAGAGCAGTAGTCAAAATTTATTAACAGAGTGAAAAAAAAAAAAAGAAAAAACCCAAATTACTCAATCTTCTCATCTTCTCAACTGGGACTAAGTGGGGACATTCGTGAAGGCGGAATTTAGGTCTTAATTATTCACTGCCAGAGTTGCAGATGCATACTAGTTTGCATACTGGTAGTAATGTTTTCTAATGTGGTAAAACAAAAATATCATAAAATTCATCCTCTTAACCAGTGTTTACTGTACAGTTTAGCAGAACTAAGTTTATCACATTGCTGTGCAACAGATTCTAGAACTTTTCATCTTGCAAAACAAACTCTATCCCCATTGAACAACAATTTTCCATTATCCCCTCCCCCTAATCCAGGTAACCACCATTTTACTCTGGTTTTCCATGGGCCTGACTAGGGAATACCTCAGACAAGGGGCTCACACAGAAACTGTCTTTCGTGACTCAACATTTCATGGACTGTCATATCCTCTAGGTTCACCCATGTTACAGGATTAACAAGACTTCCTTCTTTAATGCTCAAAAACACTCCATTCACTATATTCTGAATAAGCCACATTTTGTTCATCTAACTCATCCATCAAGAACATTTGGGCTGCTTCCACCTCTTGGCTATTGTGAGTAGTGATACAATGAACGTGAGTGTACAGACACCTCTTCAAGACCCTACTTTTTGATTCTTTGGGATATATACCCAAAACTGGGATTACTAGATCACTTGGCAATTCTATTTATAATTTTTTGACTACCCCCTATACTATTTCCCTAATAGCTGCACCATATTACTTTTCCATCACCAGTGTACAGGTTTTCTAATTTTCTCACCATCCTTCTTTGCCAACACTTGTTATTTTCTGCCTTTTTTTTTTTAATAGTGGCCATCTTAATGGGTGTGAGATGGCACACGGGGAGTATTTTTAAATATTTGATACTGTCTAGACATACAGAAGCCACACAGTTTCTAGAACAATGGGGAGAAAGACTGATAAATAAGATGTGTGCTAAATGTCTAGATGGATATTTGTGCTAAATGTTTAGATGTCTATTTGGAATCAAGATTACCAGGAGAAATATCAATAACCTCAGATATGCAGATGACACCACCCTTATGGCAGAAACCGAAGAAGAACTGAAGAGCCTCTTGATTAAAGTGAAAGAGGAGAGTGAAAAAGCAGGCTTAAAACTCAACATTCAGAAAACTAAGATCATGGCATCCTGTCCCATCACTTCATGGCAAATAGATGGGGAAATGATGGAAACAGTGACAGACTTTATTATTTTGGGCTCCAAAATCACTGCAAATGGTGACTGCAGCCATGAAATTAAAAGATGTTTGCTCCTTGGAAGGAAAGCTATGACAAACCTAGACAGCTTAAAAAATAAAGACATTACTTTACCAACAAAGGTCCGTCTAGTCAAGACTATGGTTTTTCCAGTAGTCATGTATGGATGTGAGAGTTGGCCTATAAAGAAAGCTGAGCACCGAAGAATTGGTGCTTTTGCACCATGGTGTTGGAGAAGACTCTTGAGAATTCCTTGGAATGCAAGGAGATCCAACCAGTCCATTCTAAAGGAGATCAGTCCTGAATATCCATTGGAAGGACTGAGGCTGAAGCCGAAACTCCAATACTTTGGCCACCTGATGTGAAGAACTGACTCACTGAAAATGACCCTATAGCTGGGAAAGGTTGAAGGCAGGAGGAGAAGGGGACAACAGAGGATGAGTTGGTAATGGACAGGGAAGCCTGACATGCTATAGTCCATGGGATCGCAAAGAGTCAGACACGAGTGAGTGACTGAACTGAACTGAAATGTCTAGATGACAGAACTATCAACTCTCCTTGAGTTGGGGCCAGGAAGAATGATGGTGGAAAACAACCAAGGAAAATCTCATAGAGTAGGGTACCTAAGCTGGATCTTCAGGAGTAATAGACATTCGGATTCAAAAAAAGAAAAATAATGAGAAGGATATTCCAAATACAAGGAATAGTATGTTCAAGCAGATATACTATGGACTGGCAAAGCTTCCCTTATGAGAGAAATATGGTGTGAACTGAATATGAGTTTTTGTGAAAAGTTACTGAGAAATGGAAGACAAAGAAGTGGATCACGGTCACTTGACCAAGAGCTTTGTAAACCACACTAAGAGGGTTAGATTGCATCCATTCAATGGTTTTAAGCAAGGAGTGCCAAGATGGGCTATGCCTTCCTGAAAGTTCGATCTAGCAGTAGGGAGAAGAATGATCACAGAGGTCTGGGACTGGGCAGTTAAACCAGTTAGGAGGCTAATCAAATATTAAAAGCAAGAGATGACAGGGGCCTAAACCAAATCAAGAACACTGGACAAAGAGAACCAGGATGTCAGCAGGTAGAAGACAGAACTTATTGACTGACAAGCAATGAAAAGAGGTATAAAAAGTGGAAGCAATCTATACCACTTTGGGGAATAGATGAAGCTGAAGTTCAGAAGACTAGCTGGCTTTTAGATGAGTGACTGTAGTGTCCAGTAGAGAGTGAAGTATATGAGTCTGAGATACAGGAGAAAGACATGGGTCAGGCACATATATGAAGAGTCAGCAAAATAAAAAAGAGAGACTCCTACTATCTAAATATCTTCATCATGCAAGTCTAGTGTTTCAGAAATACTGTATGTCTTAATATAGCACATCATGTTTCTAAAGAAGTTATTCTACATATTTTACAATATACTGATGGTTTTCCTTCTTAAGAAAGATTAAGTGCTCCTAGCCAAATTTCCATCACTTTCTCTTTTACAGCTTTGAGGGCCAACAAAAGGGCACATAGTTGGAAACATTATCAAGACTATCTTATAATTTAAAGTCTAAAAGAGCACCTAGTTTATTTAGTTGATGAATGTCTAATATGTTATTACTTCTAAGAAAAGTATTCTAAACAGAGTTCTAATAAGAACGCTTACACACTATTCAGTGGGTAGGCATGCAATTTAATTGTCATCGGTTTCAATGTGGAATTAAACCACAAATTAGGTATCAAGGATTTAAAATGTAGCAAGTTGAGAAAATTCAATTTATACATAATCATCACTGTTTGTATCCTGCATTTCATTACCAGGATGTATAAATACAAATAATGAAGGCCTGTGGATAAATAAAACTTACAGTCTATATTCACCTACCAACTGACTGAGATGAATATTAGATGTTGGGAGGTAACTGCAAAGGTCACACCATGACCAAGTGTTCTGGGCATCCTCAGAACCATCACAGTGAGTCTGCCCACAGCCACCATCTAACAGATTCCAAAAGGCTTCCCTTTAGAGCATGATCCTGGACCCAGCCTTTACTCTTCACCCTAAATCAGTATCTTCTCCACCAGAGTTAAGTCCCAATACTCAGAAAGTGAAGTAGAAAAAGAACTTCCTTAACAATGAGGAGAGTGACAGAAACTGAAGGCACGTGTCCTTCCCCAAAATGCACATGCTGAAACCTAATCCCCAATATGACAGTATTTGGAGTTGAGGCCTTTAGGGTGATTAGGTTATGAAGGTGGAGCCCACAAGAGTGCAATTAGCAACATTATAAAAGAGGCTTTGGAGAGCCCTCCTGCTCATCCACCATGTGAGGATACCACAGGAGCTCCATGAGCCAGGAAGGGGCCCTTATCACGTACTGAATCAGTGGGCACCTTGCTTGGCTTCCCAGGCTCCCAAACAATGAGAAATACAAGTCTACTGTTTATAAATCACTCAGCCTACAGCACTTTGTTAGAGAAACTCAAACTGACAAAGACAGAAGGCTAGAAGTTAAGTCTAGTTAATTGACAGAACTGGTGAATAGTTCTTTCTTTAATATGCTTAGGGAACAGGAGAAGCCCTGAAGGTCCCTGGAATTAGCATCAAGCATTAGAGTACTCTGATGGTCCTGCTTAGCGGCATCTCAAGAAAGTCCTGGAGCAGAAACCATCTCAGTACACTCTGGGATCATCAGGCAGATGTTCACAGAGTCCTGGCTGATCAAATCTACTACTTCAGGGGACTTCCCTGTTGGTCCAGTGGCTAAGACTCCCAATGGAGAGCACCTGGGTTGGACCCCTGGTCAGAGAACTAGATCACTCATGCAGCAAATGAGGAGTTCAAATGCAGCAATTAGGGATCCCTAACTGCTACAACAAAGGTCCATCTAGTCAAGGCTGTGGTTTTTCCAGTGGTCATGTAGGGATGTGAGAGTTGGACTGTGAAGACAGCTAAGCACCGAATTGCTGCCTTTAAACTGTGGTGTTGGAGAAGACTCTTGAGAGTTCCTTGGACTGCAAGCAGATCCAACCAGTCCATCCTAAAGGAGATCAGTCTTGGGTCTTCATTGGAAGGACTGCTGCTAAAACTGAAACTCCAGTACTTTGGCCACCTCATGCGAAGTGTTGACTCATTGGAAAAGACTCTGATGCTGGGAGGGATTGGGGGCAGGAGGAGAAGGGGACGACCGAGGATGAGACGGCAGGATGGCATCAGCGACTCGATGGATGTGAGTCTGAGTGAACTCACAGACACGTAAGAATAGGCTTTCCTTTTACCTGGAAGTAGGAGAACTAGGTTGTCATAAATCTCTTCCCTTCCTTGGAAGGTTCCTTCCAACCAGCAAAGACTGACTCTTATCACTGAGAGGAGAAGCCCTCAGCTAAACAGACACCGGCACAAAACTAGCCTGTCTCCCACCTGTTCTCCCACAGGACCCTCATCTTTCCTAAAAGTCACTCATTTTCCATAAGTGCCTTTTCCTACCTCTTTCCTCTGTTAAGATGCCCTAACCACTTCCTGCAGTCACAGTTTTCTGTGAACTCCCACTTACTCACATGAATAAAAGTCATCTTTTGTCATCTTTTGTTAATTTGCACACCTCCGGAAAACAACTTAAGAGGGTATATTAAAACATTTTCCTCTGACTCCACAGGAAAATATGAGAGTACCTGGGGAAAATTTGTATTCTTTTTTTCTCTTGCAGTTTGTACATATAAAAAGCAGGCTATTACGGGTTGTTTAATTCATTTACTAAATCAAACAGCTCAGACAACTGTGCTGAGACTCACAGCTCTAAACAGGTGAGAATAAACCCGTTTATATCATCATCCTGTGATAAAAAGATTCAGAAACAGCACGCTAGAAAAGCAGAAGTGCAACAAAATTACAGACAATAAACTGATCCCAAATCTACCCTGGTACAGCCCAAATCAATTACTCAATCAATCACTCTACCACTTGAGTCAAGCTGGACTCCGCCTTCTGTTTTGCTCCCAATGACCCACACAACAGGGTAAGGAATACCTTCATCCCTGCACAATCACTAATCTATTCGGCAAGGCAAACACTCTCCTGAACCTCCAGACAAGTACAGATGGGTACTCCTGATATTTCTTCCGATATTCCTCCTTCCCTGCTTTTTGGGCTTCCCTGGTCACTCAAACAGTAAAGAATCTGCCTGGAATGTGGGAGACCTGGGTTCAATCTCTGGGTTGGGAAGATCCCCTGGAGAAGGACATGGCAACCCACTCCAGTATCTTGCCTAGAGAATCCCCACGGACACCTGGTGTTTCTTCCAATATGCCTCCTTCCTTGCTTTTTAGGTAAGCTTAACTCCTAGAATACAGATGAATTCAAGAGCTAAAAATTCAAAATAAAAATTTTAAAACCAGTTCTTTCAATTTCTAATAATTCGTGTAGGATAAGCCATTCCATTCTGTTTAAAATAAAAATGGAAAAGCATACACATCCACAACAGCAAAAAGTTACACATGAAAACAAAAGTTTTCAACATTTCCAAATTCCTACAATGAACATTGGGGCTTCCCTCATAGCTCAGTTGGTAAATCATCTGCCTGCAATGCAGGAGACCAGGGTTCAATTCCTGGGTTGGGAAGATCCCCTGGAGAAGGAAGTGGCAACCCACTTCAGTATTCTTGCCTGGAGAATCCCATGGACAGAGGAGCCTGGCGGACTACAGTCCATGGGATCGCAAGAGTCGGACACAACTTAGTGACTAAACCACCACCACAATGAACATAAACTGTCATAATAAAAACATAAAATAAGTTATTTGAAAACTAAATTTTACACCAGTTAAGAGAAACACACAGTATTTTTTTTTAAGACAATATAAACAAACTTAAGATAACTTCACTTACTTTCTGCTCAGGGTTCTCCTGAAACACAAGTCCGAAGTAGTCCTTTTCCAAGAGATTGAGATGCTCACACACTTTGTCAAATAACACTTGCCCCTTCGCACGTTTCTGAGGAAAAAAAAGCATCTTTACTTTTCAAGCACTAAAGGTCCATGAGTGCTATAATCAAGGACATCATATCAGATAAAATTACCTGGCATAAATTAACACGGTATTTATTTTCCGATCCTTTATTAAAACAATACCCAAAAATGATTCATAACTTTTTCATTTTAAATTCCCCACTCCCACACAGAACCTAAATTCCAAAACGAAAGCATGATTAGCCAGATGGTCTAGACTTAACTGCTATTCCGTGTTAATATTTCAAAAACTAAAAAAAGGTAAAATGCTTAAAGAGTTCACTTGTTTTTAAAATAGTACAAAAGTACATCCAAGCTGCCTCCCTCAGTTCCTCAAAGTGGCTTGTGTACACTCTCCCCAGGAAAATCATTAAGCTCCGTGTACCCTAACATGAATCATCCCATCACTACGTAAGTGTGATTTTTATTCCAAAGTATCTGTAGAGTAGAAATTATGTTTTTCAATACAAAGTTACACTTTTTCTGGAGGATAATATGGCGTTCACTCCTTAGAACAAATCTTAAAAATAGAAGAGAATGAAGCTGAGACAGTAAATCAGCTGCCTCCAAGGATTTAATTTACTATCAACAAAGATATAAAAGCCTATGACAGCTTCAAAAGAAAATTTCACTATTTAATCAATGTCAAAACAAAGTGGTGACTCCAATTAAAAGTGGTGACTCCACAGCCCTGGGAACCAAGTGCAGAGTTGGGTCAGACACACACTCCTTCCCCTGCATGGATATAAACAACCCCTGTACTGCAAGTGAGAAAGGAACAAGCCAGAAGATACACATGTTCATCCTCGAGACAAATGCCTCACATTATCGAAATGTCTACTAGTTAGTTCATCCAGAGTATGAAAATGAATGCTTGCCACACAAACATCTTTAAAAATGGAGTAAGATATAAAAGACTTTTCAATTTCCAATTGGGACAACACTGATAAGGGTTTTCAAAAGATAAAGTCTTCACAGAAACTTGATTCAAGTGTGTGTTTCTTTTCTCTGCTTGTGGAAGCAGAGGTAAGAAATCCATGCCTGAAACACTTGTGAAGGAGAATCTGCAACCTTTATTATCAAATTTGTATAGTTAAACACTTCTTTTTTAGGAAAAGAATTACATTAAATAGTAGAGGGAAGAGGGAGAAGAGCCACACAGATTACGTGATTTCAACATTATAAGCAATGTGCTATCCACCTCGCTACAGATCCAAACGATGATAAAGTATACATGAAACAGATAAGCGTTTGTATGTCCACACATTACACAGATATAGTGTAATAAATGAGAGTACTGGGCTCCAGATTCCAAATTCCAAAGTTCTAAATGCCTTTCCACTATTTATAATCTACGTGACTACGGACAAGACACTTAACTATTTGTCTTAATCTGTACATCTACTAAATGATAATGGAATCTACCATACAGGATGTGGTTAAGTGCTAAATGACTTATAACACATGATAAGAGCTTAGAACAGCATGTGGATAGTGAGGGCTTAGTCAATATTGGTTCTTATTAAAAGCTGGAGAGTTTTTAAAACATGAAAAATAACTAATTTCACTTACATGAAATTTAGCATTAAGCTTCTAAATGGAAAGTTTCAGAATTTCATTATCTGCAAGCAATTATTAATCTATATAATTAAGACTCTGAGTTTGGAGGTATTTTAATTGACTTTATAAGGAGAAGGTGACTCATATCATGATAGTTCCTTTCTTAAATGTGCAGTAAAATCCATTATCTCTTCATAAGTGCCTGGAATAGATATGAGATTTGGTTGCAAACAATAGTGAAAAATATTTTAAAAGTAATCAATAATCTAAGATAGAATTCAATTTCTCTGACATTAATTTCAACAATATTGTTCAGTCTCTAGAGAGTAGATTGCCCAGCATAATAGATGCTTGTTGAATCAAATGAAAATACAATAATACAGCATATTCTATGTGACATACTTATTTTAAATGTAGTGACAGCTACCACTCACGCTCACAGTGACTGATCATAGTTGTATTGATAATTCCAGTGACTACTTTGTAATTAGGAAGTGTTCTTATCTAAGATAGCAAAAGGGAGAAAACTGTTACAGCTCTTGCCACATCTGTCTACTTGCTCATCACACACTATGCACTTATAAGGAGGTATAAAATAGGTCACAGAAGATTTCATCTACTATAAACAAGAGATCATCTTATTTAGAAAGACACTGAGAACTCAATGGATGCTTATATAGGCAGTCGGCCTTTAATCAGATATAGTTTCCAAGCAAAGGTGTTACTTCTAGGAAACCTCTGACAGAATGACAACTCCTTTCAAATCAGCTAACTACTGAAGTGGATTAGCCCTAAAAAATCATGGTGAAATGTGACAGCCTCAAAGGAGATTCATGCTATTTTATTTGGTTGGAATGTTATTTGAAATTAGGGTAAAAAGGATAGTTAAGACAACTGACATCTATAAATACTAACACATACCTCAGTTCAAAGAGAAAAACACATTCCAACATTGCCTTACCATCAATTTTTATTAATAAATCATACTTTCTCACTGCTTTCCATTTCAAAAATAGAAACATGCTCTCATGGACAGAATTCCCCTAAAAGATTAAGAGCAAAGTACCCACAAAGCTCACTGCCACAGTCTGGTGCTGGGCAGCACAGGGAGGCATTCACTCGGCGGTTGGAGTCAGACCCAGCCCTTCCCTCATTCAGCTTCTGTAAGCACTTTACTATTACTGGACAAGTCTAACAATGGATGAACCACTTCATCTCCTTAACTGTAAAATGAGATAGCAGCTCTCTCACAGCTCACTGTGAGGGCCAAATAAACCCAGGAAGATAGTGTATATTAAAGTGCCAAACCAAGTGCCTCTCTCAATCACAGTTGAATTGTATTCCCAACGGTCTTTCATTAGCCCACATCCAACAAACACCAAAATATCTTCTACATGCTCAGATTGCTTCTGCACGATTCTCTCCTTCCCTTCTCCAGGAAACAGATATTTTAAATGCTCGATAAGATCTTAATTGCAGACAAGTATTACTTAAGCTTTCATTCAGCATCTCCACCCTCAAGGAACTTAACTGGTTGGGAGGACAAAAAAGCAACCAAGCCAAGAGGCATGTGCTGAAAGATGCATATACAAAAGTGCATGGGAGAAGAGCCAAGAATGGATGAGCAAAAGCGGCTGAGAAATATCATAACCTCACCATGGTTGTGGCATCGGAATGATTCCTAAGGAAATGGAAAATGAATGGTTCTCATAGATAAAATCCCAACAAGTATAATCAGAAAGATTAAAGATACATAAGGAAACCAGCTACTATTATTGAGCATTAGATATGATATCAGTCAGAAATTCAGACAGTAGACAACGGAATTATCAAGTACAGAACACAAAATTAGCATTTTTATATTTAAAGAAATAAATATTTTAAAGGGAAATATCAGGAAAAAATAACAAGGAAAAAATAACTATCAAAAAGCAGAACTTCTGAAAAGAACCAATTAGAACATTTAAAAATAAAACTAGAATAATTAAATTATAATCCAAATGGGCATGGTTTGATACAGTTAAAAGGTGGAAGACAGATCTGAAAAAACTACCCAAAATGAAGCAAAAACAGATAAAGACTATGAAAGAATTTCAGACTTGTAAGCTAGAAGAGGGGATCTATTCTATACATACCTTCCCAGAATTCTAGATGAAGACAATAAAATAAGAAAGAGGCAATAGTAAGAGTAATGGATGATAAACGCTAAAATTCTCAAACTAAGGAAACCCAATGGATCTTTAGTCAGATAAAATAAAACCCATTAACCTACAATCACTTTATTCCATTAATTATTTATACACATTAACATTCAAAAGATTTTGACAAGTATTAAAAAAAAAATAGATACTACAAAGCCATCAAGATACGAGAGGGAGAAACAGGAGCTGGGGAATAAGGCGTAGAGAAAGAAAACTGTAATAGAAAACTCAAGAAGTTACTCTTAAAACACCTAAAACTGATCTGCCTTGGAATCTAATTTAAAAAGGCAAACAAATTAGCTTATTTCTTCTAATCTCATAAAGAAAGCATACCAAATTATCAGAGACATAGTAAATGATACATATTTACTGTACCAAGTTATTACATTTCATAAATATTAATTTATAATCAAACTTGCTTGAGTATGCTCTGACAGCAACACAACCCAGTGACTCACCACTTCTTTTTTGCTTTCATGCTGTTCACAACTCACTCCATAAGTAATAATCCTCATCATTTGGAGAGACTAATCAAGATACACTTCATAATACAAGTACATAAAAATGTTGAGGGTGGGATTCCCTGGGGGTCCAGGAATGGTTAGGAATCCACGCTTCCATTGCAGGGGGCAAGGGTTTGATCCCTGGTCTAGGCAACTAAGATGCCACATGCCACATGTGTAACCAAAAAAAAAAAAAATTGTGTTGGGGGCATGCAAAGTGAGATTGTTCCTTCTCCCCTCCTAGATTCTGGCAAGCACCACCATTCATGTGAATCATCCATCTCAATAGCATGATAGTAAGTGTTGACTCATTGGAAAAGACTCTGATGCTGGGAGGGACTGGGGGCAGGAGGAGAAGGGGACGACCCAGGATGAGATGGTTGGATGGCATCACTGACTCGATGGACGCGAGTCTGAGTGAACTCCGGGAGTTGGTGATGGACAGGGAGGCCTGGCGTGCTGCGATTCATGGGGTCGCAAAGAGTTGGACACGACTGAGCGACTGAACTGAACTGAACTGAAGAGCATCACCACCAGAGCAGAATGGGACATGGATTTGAACACCAGCCCAATCTCTTAACTGCTGTGTAACCTCAGGCATGTCTTGAGTCACCTTATGATGGTGATCAAAAAGTTAAATGTACTAAAGTACTTAATAAAATATTTGGCACATTATGTGAATGCATTAAAAGGCAGCTGAAAGCCCAGAAACTTTTTGAACTATTCTAAAATAATAACTGATTTTAAATATCATTATAAAGAGCTTTCAGTTACTACACTCAATCTCACTTCACAATGAGAAAACTGAGGTTATAGAGAGTTTAACTGATCTAACTTTTTCAGTCGGATTTCCTGAATTTCTTTTAAAGAATCGAATTCTTATTTGCGATGTCCATAAACATTAGTATTAGGCAATTTTCTCATATTATCATTGTTTTTATTTTTCTATAAACAACTTGAATTATGGTTCATGAAGGGACTACAAACACATTCTTCAACCAAGCGGAATACACAGATATTTTGCTTTACAATGTGTATTAAGATACAAGTATATGTGGCTGGTTCATTAGTTGTAGTAACTATGGGCAGGTGCTGCCAGTCCCACATAAAAAGGGCAGTTAACTTGCCAAGGCAAGCTCCAAATTTCTTTTCTATCTTAATTTCCAAATGTTAAATCCCTACCTCTAAGACAAAGCTCCAAATTCTCCTCCCTGAAGCCTATTCCAATCTTCTAATATTTATCTTTCTCCTTTAAGTACTTTATTTCACATCTACGGTACTTACTCTTTAGTCCTACTTCTTTTGATACTTTCTACTTCTGAAGACTGGGTTCTTTAAGCAATAGTGTGTCTCACTCACTTCAGTGTCTCCAATAGCAGCGCTTCATTGAGTAACTCAGCTCACGTGTAGGCCAAAAGATCCATTGAGGGCAATGGCTTGGCACTTAAGCTGGCAGAGTTGAGTCTAGAAGCAGGTCTTCTGGCTCTCAGTCTCACGCAAGCTCCTGGCTCTAGAGCTCATGGACTACCAACCCATAGATATTCAAGGAACTAAGCTAGACATACACTGCCAACTGGATTCTAGGAGAACAGCCACAGACCTACATTTTACTTTCACAGTTCTACACAGTACTTGACTCTTCCTTAGTAATTAGAGCTCTCCCAAATACTTCCTGGGAACTAAAGGAATGACGTCGGCAGAAAAATCAATGTGCTCCTTTCTCTTAAGAGCCTGCCATGCACCACCTTTATCCAAAAGGAGACAGTGGGGTTTTGCAGTCTTTACACATTCCTTCCCTAGGACATCAGTCGCTGTTATTTCTTCTTGCTATCTGAAGCGTGCTTTTGCTTTATATCTCTTCTTACACTAGAATCTTTATAGAGTACAAACTGTGTTCATCTCTATTCTGATAATGTAGCACCAGTTAACTAAACAATTAAAGCCATACAACAGTTAATCAACTTGCCAAGTACACTTCCAAAAGAAATCTTACTTCCTATATTAAATGCCAGCAAGCTTTACAATCAACTTTCCCCCCATCTACCTCTCCCTAACTCCAAGAATATCATTGAACAGAAGTATAAAATCAATGGCTTGAAAACTTAAACAAACAAACAAAAAATTTTAACAGTCCTTTGGTCTACATCCCAGGTATCAGGTTTTTTTTTTTTTCTTTAAAAGATGACATAACCCATGAGAGACATCCAAAGGACAGAGACAAAGCAAGACAATTCAGGTAGGTTTAAAATATATATTCTTCAAGGATTAGAAGACTAGCTTCCTTTGGGAGGGGTTGGGAAGGCCCAGCAATCTATAGCAAGCCCAGCTGAAGAAAGGCAGGCTGGAATCTGAGACACGGAGTTCCCCCATGCCTGCGCTGTTATTTATGGCATTCGCTCTTGAGGCCCAAACATGACATTTCTGGAGGCCTCTTGACTTGGAGGAATTTGCGCAACTGCTTACCCGGCACATTGCAGTTGATGCCACACGCCACCGGCGCTCTATAGAGCACCATCACTGCCTCCGTGTGGGCCCCTCCACACTGCAGTCATTGTGCGCCCAGCCGACAGTGCTGGGGAGCATACAATGCGAGCCATACACCGCAGCCTTGAGCTATGCATTTTGCGCTAGCTCACAACTACACTGTGCAAATACAAAAGGCCACGGGAAGAAAGGTACACACAGAGCAAACACAGCACCCGAGACACTGTCGCGGGCGTGGAGGACATCAAAGAGAACCACACAAAAGGGGAGAGGAGTGTCTGAGATAGTTTCAGGCCATCATTTTATCAGGTCATTCTTTCCCTACCCATCTAAATGACACACCTCAATCCCAAAGTTCACTCAAATCCTGGAAAAAAGGAAGAAATAACATCCAACAATTGTGTGTGTCTGAAAAATGTAATTCCAGAGTAAATATCATTATAATGAAGATTTTTAAGTTCCATTCATTCCCCTTATCATTAAACTTGAAAAAGTCTTTCTGACTGCTCAAAAAATAATGTGTATATATATTATACATATTTTATATATCATAAAATAAAATTTTTAATAAAACCTTCACATATGATAGGTTTTCTTATAAGACACTACCAAGGATAACAAGAAAAAAGAATCTACCTGCAATGAGGGAGACCTGTGTTCGATCCCTGGGTTGGGAAGATCCCTTGGAGAAGGGAAAGGCTACCCACTCCAGTATTCTGGCCTGGAGAATTCCATGGACTGTATAGTCCATGGGGTTGCAAAGAATCAGACACAATTGAGCGACTTTCACTTTCCCTACACAGTATTCCTTCAAGTGCATGAGTGCTCAGTAGCATCCAACTCTTTGTGACAATATGGACTGTAGCCGGCCACATTCCTCCGTCCATGATGTTCTCCAGGCAAGAATACTGGAGTGGGTTGCCATTTCCTCCTCCAGGGGATCTTCCCAACCCAGGGATCAAACCCACGTCTCCTGCACTGGTAGACAGATTCTTTACCACTGAGCCACCTGGAAAGCCCACAATTCCTTCAAGAACAGCCTCCAAGGGAGGAGGGAGGAAAAGTGAAAAATCTTCTCATAGGTCATTACAAAATCTCTATTTCTTTCCTTTCCACAGGATTCAAGGAATCGTGATTGAACACGGGAAATTCTGCAGTGCTGTTGACATGAATGCCATAAAACACTATCAGTGTAGTTTTAGGAACTAGAAATAAAAATTAAAAGGCTGCTACAAAACAAAGCATATGCTAGGCCAGAACACACTGAAAAATATGCTCAAGTAACTGTATCCTGCAATATTATTAAAGGAAATTCTAGTCTAGCTAGAAGCAGCATAGAGGCTCATCTTTAATAAAATCACATGCATGCCTTAATTAACTCCTCAAGAACAGAGGAGCTTGCCTTTCCCCTATGTTATAAAGCCCTATTTCATGATTCAGTGATTCCAAGTCTATCCAAGTCTACATGCAATACTGACATGGAATGCTTCTCTACTCCCATCTGTTGGGTTTTGAAATGTTTCATAATTCTTCACAGAGCACACAAATCATCTCATAAGCAATCAGATAAGCTTAGATGGCAAATAAGATAGAAAAATGTTTCACCTTTATGGTATATGGAAAATGGCAAATAAATGCTAATTTTTAGTTTTAATAAATGAAACAAACTTTAATCTTTGTCCATAGCCACATATCCTTTATCTCTAATCAACTAGTTCAACTACAGAAGAGGAACAACTGTGAGGGATCCGAAACATGGAGATTCAGCAAGAAAGTTAAGGAGTGTCAGGGCATGCCTCCCCAAAAGGACACCTCAAACACAGCCTTCTACCTCCTTCACAAACCGCTTTCATTTTTCATTTCCCTTGGCCTCATGAGTGAAATCCGACAACTTGTGAAGCTTTAGCGTGAACAGGTTTCTGTTAAAATGCTAATGTCTCCTAGAAGGCCATAGAAGCAATCATCCACACACTGGAGTCATTCACTCAGGCTGCTAATTCTCTCGTTACTTAGCTGAGAGATCTGCTAACATTTGGGGTTAGAAGAATTTTGATTCTGAATGGAGAGACAGTAGGCAGGTAGCATAGCACTTTTCTGTATTATAAACTACAAAACAGGACATCATCATGGAGCTAGCAACAACAAGAAAGTCTGGGTGGCCACAAGCACTAAGAAACAGAAAAACAAGATGGGAAAAAAAGGGACTTTAAATTTTGGCCTGAATTAGAAAAATGAGGTAGAAATTCTGTCCTTTTCCACCTGTTCTGAGATTTAGCACCCAGAACTCAGTTCAGAAACTTATATGTATACTTTTATAAATTGACTTGCAAGTCTAATTATTTGTACATTACTTCTGTGGCAAAACATACACTCCAGAAAAATAATTTTCTGAAATATGACATACATATATAACCTGTTCATAAGCTGGAAACGTCCTTTATAATACTTCTCTGCACACATGCAATCACATATTCAGATGGTCAACTCAAAGCCCTCCTATCTTACTTCTGCCCTAAAATGCAGAATGTGTGACATGTGACATCTGCTTGGAATTCAAAATCTTTTCCAACAGAAACAATATTTTTACATGGTAAGTGGGTTTCCAGTCAATTATTCCCTATCTTCAACTCCCATCCCCACCCCTGTGAGGTCTGTAACATGTCCAAATGTAAATACTTAAGCCCATCATAACTTTTCCAGGAGAATTTGCAGTCAGTTTAACATTTCCTGGGAAATCTTAAGTAAAAACAACATGTGATTGATGAAATAATCTAACTGCCGGAGACTCAGGAATAAAATGTCTAAAATGTTAGTGGAAGAAAGGGCAGGTGGACTGGTGCACGTATGTGTGTCCAGCAAATCTACAGATCCAATCAGGCTTCCTGAAGGGGGAAGAACAGGGATAACTAAAGTAAGCAGTATCACTAGGAAGAAGGATATCTGGCCTGAAAGCCTGTGGACAGATGCATTCACCCTCCAGGGTGGATCAAGCTACAGGAGGCTAAAGACGCCTGCTGTTACAATACTCCTTACTCTGCATTGCATGCTCATAAAGATCTCTTAAGAAATAGAATCTGAAATCATCTCATGGCTTTCTTATTATGAAGGAAATAAATCTAAATGTTTATTTTTCCTAGCAGTTATCTCTCACAGTAAATTCATTTCCTGGCAAAAGGCAGTTTTCCTCTGCCCCCCATCTCAGGCACAGTGAATGAAGAGTTACAGTGTATCTTACTGCCGACTACACAGTGAAATTCTCGGAAGTCCATTCTTGTTGAAGGACGCCCCCCACACCCAACACTGTCACCAATGTCCAGAAATGTTTGATGAACAAAGCCACAAACTTTATATAATAAGTACCTAATGACCCAAACCAAGTGAATAAAAATTAAATCATACCTGCTGCTACTGCTAAGTCACTTCAGACATGTCCGACTCTGTGCGACCCCACAGACGGCAGCCCACTAGGCTCCCCCATCCCTGGGATTCCCCAGGCAAGAACACTGGAGTGGGTTGCCATTTCCTTCTCCAATGCATGAAAGTGAAAAGTGAAAGTGAAGTCACTCAGTCATGTCCGACTCTTAGCGACCCCATGGACTGCAGCCCACCAGGCTCCTCCCCGTCCATGGGATTTTCCAGGCCAGAGTACTGGAGTGGGGTGCCATTGCCTTCTCCTATCAATTGCCAAAAAATAATGTATTTTAAGTGAAATAGCATTTCCATTCTTTTACCTTGACCCACCTCCGCTCTGCCCAATTGCAAACATACACACAATAAAATGGACTATCTAGACACCTGCGGGAAATAATGAGGCAAAAAAATGAAGACTAACAAAAAACACCTACACGGAAACCACAAACAGGATCAGAACCGATGCCACTAAAGCTGCTACAACCAATTCAAAGTCTTTTTATAATGAGATATCCAGAAAACTTCCTGGCAACTTTGATATGTGCTATTCTAAGGGGAAGAGCTCACTTCACTTTATCCGGGTGATAAAACAGGCTCATTGTTCAGATTTTCCTAAGCAGAAAATGGACTTCTAATTAGAGACTGTACACTGAAATACACATTTAGCTCTGCTCCCTATGGAAGCTATTCTAAAATGATGTGGTGTGTGCACACCGGGGCACACGCACATATTCTTCCCCTCTCCCCCGACAATGGAAAGGAGAAAAAGAATGGGATTGATGCCAACAAAATTTTGGAAAGTAGACTGGAAAAGGGTAAATGATAGTGTCCATGCATTTTTTTAATATATTTTATGTTTTCTTTGCAACCTCTCCTATGGGTGGAAGCCCACCTCTTAATATTTGGCAGAAGCTAAGAGATGAATCCATTTGAACACCAATGGTATTCGGGCTCTGCAAGATGAGAGAACTCTAGTGAAAGCCAATCCACAGAGAGCCCAGGCCAAAAATGAAGACGCTGGCCAGGCAAAGCATGTCTTGCCCTTAACAAAAGTTTAATTTTATTATGTTTTCTTGACATAGAAGGGAGTAAGCATTTAAGACTTTTCCTATAACCCCAAATTTCTGGTTGGCTTTTATTATTTAACCATTCTCAAGTGAAAAAATGTATTAGGCTAGGTATTGTTGAGATTTCCTAAATATTATTGTTGTTCAGTCACTAAGTCATGTCGGACTCTTCTGCAATCCCATGGACGGTAGCCCACCAGGCTCCTCTGTCCAAGGGATTTCTCAGGCAATAATACTGGAGTGTGATGCCATTTCCTTCTGCAGGTGATCTTCCCAATGCAGGGACTGAACCCGCCACTCTGCATTGGCAGGCGGCTTCTCTACCACTGAGCCAGCAGGGAAGCCCTTCCTAAACAACAACGTTGTTGTGCAGTCGCTAAGTTGTGTCCAGCTCTTTGCGACCCCGAGGAGTACTGCACACCAGGTTTCCTGTCCTTCACTATCTTTTGGAGTTTGCTCAAACTCATGTCCACTGAATCAGGGATGCTATCCAACAGTCTCATTCTCTGTCACCCCCTTCTCTTCCTACCCTAAATACTGGGCTGGGCCAAACAGTTCTGTTAACTTTTTGGCCAACCCAATACCTCATTCTTCAAAGAGTCTTTCTCCTCAATGTAAGATTTTCTTACCAACTCCAGCCCATAATAACTTGGCACTTCTGCACTTATATTTATCTAAACCAAAAACAGTACTTAAATCAACTATGTATGTATTTTTATTTCACATGAAAACTTTATCTCTGAAAGTAAAACCTATAGGCAATTTAAGAGGACAAGAAAAAAAAATCAATATTGGGGGACAAAAATTACTTCTAAACTCACAATATGTATTTAAATGAATACTACTCGAGACCAAATTCATAAACACTGTGGAAATATGACATCCTTGACTTTCTATTTTTCTTGAAAATTATATATCATCACTAATGGAGGTCCCTGGAGGAGGAAATGGCAACCCACTTCAGTATTCTTGCTGGGAGCATCCCACGGAGAGAGGAGCCTGGCAGGCTACAGACCACGGCATCACAAATAGTCAGACAGGACTAAGCAACTGAGCACACACAATGGAGGTCAGTAACCAGTCAGTAAAATAACTCTTAACAAGTGAAAGCTTAAAGATCTTTTTGTCCAGCTTTTCCTATTACTCACTTTGAATAGGTAACTTAGCAGAAATCTGTGAAAACTATAACCTCTTAAAAAACAACAGTGACTTAAACTGTTAGATTATAAAAAGAGGCTGGTCAGAGAAGCACACTACATTTTTCTAAGTATTATTTTAAGAAACTGCCAAGTACCGTTCGCATTCAAACTTATTTCAAAAAGTGTTTAAGCAGCAAACTTCTGTAGGCTAGCAGATTCTCTGTAAACTATTTGCCTTGAAATGAATTTTGACATTTGATTCAGACAGGCTTTCTGTGCTATAGAAAAAACAGCTTATTAGAGCATTCCTATTTGACTCAGTTTAAATTGCTGCTGACAGAAATATGAAAAGAGATCAATGGATATAACAAGCAGATCCTGGTAAGACTTAGATTAAGTTTCCTTCCTATGTTAATAACTAGATGGTGCACAAACTCAGACAACTTCAAAACAGGTTTAAAGGCCAGAATCCACAAATATAACACAGTTATGAAAAGTAGTTCAGCTGGTAGTTTTGAGGCTGTCTCTCCAGAGTTTAAAAAGAAAAAAAAAAAGAAAAATATTCTTAATCATAACTGTTCTAACAGAGTTTATGTAAAACTCTGCTACAGAATATAACAAATATAAAAATGGCAATCTGACAGATCACGTATAAGTACTTTAACCAGTTAGCCGCCCTGCCTGAAGAAACTGCTTTTCTGCCTGATTCAGTAGCTTTGCATAGGCCACATTTTATTATGTTCCATTGCCTTCACCCCCTTTAAGATCCAAATACCAGCATACTATATTGTGTGTGTGTGTGTGTGTGTGTGTGTGTGTGTGTTCACTCACTCAGTTCTGAATGCAGCCCACCTTTCCATGGAATCTTGCAGACAAGAATACTGGAGTGGGTTGCCATTTTCTGCCCCAGGGGATCTTCCCGACCCAGGGATTGAACCCATGTCTCCAGCTTGGCAGAAGGATTCTTTACCACTGAGTCTACCTGGGAAGCCCAGCGTACTATATTGCAGTGCTGTAAATAGTGATGATAAATTCTGCGCATGTTTCCCCTTAGTCACCGAGTCGTGATCCTGCTATGGAAAGGATGGATGGAAAGAACAGCCTCAGCTCGAGCTTCTGTGAAATACATTAAATGCTCACGGGTAAAGGCCAGATTCTCAAATCTCCGTTACCCTATTCAAGCTCCTGCACTCAATCTCCATCGAAATCTTAGTGGGAGTGGGAATAGGAAGATAGGATTAAGGAGGGGAATATTTGGCAAAATTTCCTAATGGCTAAGAAATAAAACTCTGTCAGAAACATCTTTAATTTGCTCAGGAAAACACTGGAAAAGAGATTGGAAATAAGAGTAGTGAAAACAGAGGGAATCTGAACAGAATAGGTTTAACAAAAGATACTTTGTTTTTTTGTTGAATGAGAAATAAAATTACCCCTCATTTGATGAACTCTGCAAAGGAGTTAACATTTTTTAAAACCTACTTACCTGAGGGAGCGAGAAAATGTATCTGAACAGATTTTAAAGTACAAAACTTATTCTGAAAATGATTTCCCCCACCATTTCAAATGTTATTCAACCTTCAAATAACTGTCATTCCAAAACAGGAAAAACAAAAAAATTTCAAAGATCTGTTGCCCGGTCTATTATCACCCTTAGGTGAAGGGATGAACTTATTAAGTAGTAAATTACCTGTGAGTCAGCTTGCGTGGCAGCATGTGTGAGAAAGGAGGCAGAAGTGGATGCTGCCCTCAAAATTACATCAGGCAGTTTGCTCATCGTGAGCGGTGAACTTCAAGTGTCAAGTTCAATGCTTTCAAAAACCACTGACACAAGGGCAAAAAAGGCAATCCCCTGATTTTGAAACCACAAGTGGGGAAGACAAAGGAGACAGCATGTGGTTGAATTCTTGACTACTGAGAAATTAAAACCATAACATTTTTTTTCAGTTTACTCAACAGGAAAGAGGAGCATTAGAGAAAGAGAGGCAGGGAGTAAGGTGTTAACTTTACTCTCCTCTTCAAGCCCAGGCTATACCCAGCCAGCCAGCCAGCCATCTGACCTACAGCAGTTCAGACGCACATGAAAGACTCTGGGAGTCTGCTTTCCCTCTAGGGCCAAGACCACTCCTTAGCCACTTCGGCATCGCTCTCACGCTCTCAGTCAGTTCATAGCCTTTATAGAAATTTGATAAATCATTTTCATTTATTTAAGCCCATGAAGTGTTTCTCCAAGAAGTTAGCCTACTGTTTCTAAGCACTTAAAAAGCAGTGCAGCTGTGGATAGAAGAAGTAATATGAGAGGATGGAGGATTATACATACATACAACAGTGATCTTTCTTTTCTAACTGGAGAGGATGGAGAGAAGAACTGGGAACAAGCAAAAACAATCATTTAGCTTAGATAAGAAGGATAAAAACTTTAAACAGTACAGGAAAGCAGAGAGAAACCAAAAATGAATGTTTTATGAGTAGTGCTAGAGGTGAAGTCCTGTGTTAATGCCCTATGGAGAGAGAAAAGAAAGTTCTTTTTCTCAAGGAATTAACAATACAGGTAAAGAAACAACACAGCGATGAAAAGAAATCAAAAAGTAACATAAAGAGTTTAACTGATGTTCAACACAACAATACAAGAGACTCTTTCACAAGGCAGCACATGATTAATTGCCCAATTATTGGTGCAAACAAGTTCAGAGGAAGAAAAAACATCCAGAAAGCTGGATTTAAGCTAGACATTAAAAGACAGGGAAGAAGCGTGTGGATGGGGAAGTCAAAATGGCAGAGATGATCTGGGTCAGAAACCAGAAGAAAGGGCAGACAATTCAGTGCCTGATTAGAAGATCAATTTGGCTCGAAGAGGAAAGCACAGAAAATCCTGTAGTAACAGATCTAAAGACAGTCTGAGGGCCTAACGGTGTCCTGAAGCCCAGCTAATGAGCCTGCTCTGCTCCTGTGAACCCCTTGTGTCCTTCAACCTGGACCAAAGCATTAAATTACTCTCATAGCATGGAAGCCTGTTCCCATTTACTAAACAAAATTACTAGATAGAATCATTGCCTTAAATTCCTTTTTTGAGCTAAAGGGATAAATGAATAGCTAGCCAGAGACATTCCATCTGGACCTATGTCACTGGAATTTCAAATTGCATACACTATATGCCAACTAAATTGTTCACGGTTCTATTTAAGTCATATTTAAATCCAATACTATTTTACAGGAGTTTAGAGAGGGATACAACTTCCAGTCTTCTCCAAGGATACAGACAGTTAAAACTGTTTAACTAGTAAACCGAATAAGGGTCAATTATAGAAATCTGAAAGAACAGCCTTGAAGGATGTCAGCAGACATAAACAATCAAGTAAATAAATAAAACACTCAAAACCAATGATATCAAATTGCATTTCTGAGGCCAGTACTCTACATAGGAAAGGCAAGAAGACCTTGACACCATTCTACTGCCTGATAAATAGTTTTTATCAACAGAACACTGACGAAGAGCGCCTACATTCTGATAGCTTTATTCACAGCACTGAGAAAAAATGGCATTGACATTCCTATGTGGGCAAGAACAATGCCCTCAATTCTTGGACAAAATCAACACGTGGGAACGAATTTCAGATGCCAGAGGAAAATGTGAGCAACTCGAACTCAGAATGCATATTCACTCATGCTTCCCAAGTATTACAGGACCTTTCACATTTATTTTCAGACTTCACACACACACACACACACAGACTTATCAGCTATAGTAAAGACAGTTCAATCCTAGAAATAGAGGAAACAAATATTTTCATTCTTAATCTGCAATCTTAGAATAGAAGAAAAAAGAGGAAGTGACTTCTCCAAGACATCCAAAGAGCCAAAAGGAAAGTAAACACCGATCTCCTGATTCTATACCCACAGCTCCAACTACATCTTATTGTATTTTTCCTTAGAGGAAAGAGCCCTGCTGTTTTAACACATCAAGTATGTAAATGACTTCAGTGGCAGTATCACAAGAGTCCTTCTATAGGGGTGTCTCTGGAACCAGAATGCAGAGTATAGGAGATACCCCAAAATTCTTACAATTTAAATTCTGATAACAAAGGAGTTTCTCACATAGCATTATATTTCTCAGTGAGATAAAAACAGACATATCAGAGGACAGAAATTATAAATTTTCTTCATGAAAAAATCATAATCTTCAATAAAAAGATTTTTTTTCAAAAAGTATTTCAGATAGTTTATCATCAAGATGGTAAACTAGTATAAAATGTAAATTGTAATTTTTACTAACTTTAATTTAAAAAAGACTTCACACAAAAATTTGGAACAAATGCACAGACTCAGCCTTGCGTCAAAATTAACACATGGCTTAGGCTGCAGAAATAACATTAATTGAAGTCAAGCCATTTCCATAGTGTTTTATACTTAAGTAAAATCATTCTCCAAAAACGCACCATTATCCAATAGTTATGCTCCAAATATTGCGTGTGAAGCATTTTTTTTTCACTTAGTATTAACACACACTCTCTTTCTTCAAAAGAGCACAGACTTCAAAGATAACAGTGTTTGAAAATGATGCTGCCACGGCTCTCTGGGTAGTCTTCACTTTCCTGAGGTTCGAGAATACATTTAGATGGCCCACAGGAAGAAGAATACAGAAGCAGTGAGCCAAGAAAGGAGTGGGCAGGGAGGATTAAAAAACATGCATATGTAGAAACTGAAGTTGCTCAGTTGTGTCCGACTCTTTGCAACCCCATGGACCGTAGCTTACCAGGCTCCTCTGCCCATGGGATTTTCCAGGCAAGAATACTGGAGTGGGTTACCATTTCCTTCTTCAGGGGATCTTCCCAACCCAGAGATCAAACCTGGGTCTCCCGCATTGCAGGCAGACGATTAACCATCTGAGCCACCAGGGAAGTCCTGGATATGTGGAGATCTCTCTATTTTAAGCAAATAATCTGAAGCAGATATGATATTAAGACACCAAACAAAAATATCCCCAAGAACTACGTTTCTTGATTTTACAAAATTATTCAGTTAATACAGTAACACTGACATTAAATGATATAACAGTGCTGCTTTCGTTAACCAACGGTACTGACAGATACAAAAACAGGAAACTGTCTAACTTTCCCAATGCTCTAATCACGTTGATTAAATCTATAAAGACTACTGGTATATATCATAACCAATGCAGTGGATAAAAAAGTCTCCCTTAAATTATTACAATCATATTCTAAAATCAAGTAGCATTCTTAATTTTGCTAGGTCTTATATACTAACAACTGTAAACCTCTGGTCCATTTCTTCTCAGCCCCTTTTCACTCTACTGGTCAGTTTAAATCCTCTTATCCTGACATTTGTGGCCTTGTAGAACCTCATCCTCCTCTACAAGGTCCTTATAAGTTAGGCTGTTTCAACTCAAGACTTCCTGAACAGGCCATGCTTTCCTCTACTGCTGTAGGTGCCCTAAGTGAGGACATTAAGGCCATCTTCAGTGGGTGTGCTATAATCAAAAATTCTAGTTGAAAATTAGATACATGTACATCCAGAAAGGAAAAAAAAAAAGCAAGCAATAACTATAGGCATCTAAAAAGCCATGAAAGACATAATTATCATCTTTAACGACAGTAAACAACTGGAAACAAATCTAATCTCCCCGGCCAAATAAAGTAAAAGTATCTATTTCCCACAATGTGTTCATTTCCTTAAGTACTTTCGAGTTCATTAATCGTTGCAGTTTCCCACAACATACTTCCCCCCCCAAGCAGTCCTCAGACACCAATTTCCGGTACAGAGCTACAGAACGAGATAAGCAGCATCAGCACATCACCCCATCCGTCTGAGGTCAGTGCTGGAACCCGGGAACAAGAGCATGCTCAAGCCACGTGACAGCTGCCTTCAGGCTCTGCTCCTGCAGAGGAAGTGACAGCAGTGTGATTCAGGATCAGACACATTCTAAGGATCCTAAGAACTCGCAAGAACCAAGATAGGAAAGAGAACTGGATAAAACAGAAATTAATCAAAAGAGGGAATACCACTTATAATGTTGGCATGGTTCCAACAACTACTGTGACGCTGATGAACTACACAGCCTCTGGTCACATACAAAGTTGCTGCCTAGGATTCCAGTGAACTGTCGGTACATAAAATCTGCTTGGGGGGGTCACATCACTGAAGTCTATTCAAATTCCATTTCCTTTGTACTTGACAGAACAAAAAAAAAGGGTACTCAACATTAATATGCTGTAAGCTTTTTCAGATTTATCTATTGTCCTCAAAAGCTCATTCTTATGATGGTATATTTACTAATCAGTTATTAGCTGAAAAGACAATCTGTAAATTAATACAGTCATTGAAATAAAGACTCCTCTACTTCACTAATCAATTAAGCTGACCCATAATGGGATGAGAAAATATTAGAAACTGAATGACAATTAAAAGTACAGTATTTTAAAACTTGTGCACCCAGCAAGAGATACCTGAAGGGAATATTAGAGCCCTGAAAACTTACATTTTTTTTTTTTTCAAATACTCAATTCAAGAAATTGGGCGTGAAAAAACAGAATAATTCCAAAGGAAAAAACAAAGAATAAAATTTACAAAACAGAAAAGAAACAAACAAAACCAAGCTGTTTCTTTGAAAGAAAAGATTTAAATAGTTAACTCTATATCAAAAATAATCAAGAAAATGCAAATAACACAAGAAATTAGAAAGAAAATCAAAAATACAAGAACACTATTAACAACTTCATAGGTTTGCAAGTTACATGAAATGGGCACTTTCCACTAAAAATATGAATTACTACAACTGATTAAACCAGAAATAGACTACTGGAAAATCAAATCAATGATTTAATAAAACAAAAAAACCTCCCAACTCCATTTTCCCCAGAAAAAGGTCACCAGCGCAAGACAGTTTTAAAGGCAAGTTCTACCAGATTTCCAAAGAACAGTTAAATCCCTAATTTATCAAAACTTCTTTTAGAGAATATTAAAGGAAAGCAACTCTAAAAGCTAGTACATAATCCAGATAACAAAATCTGATGAAGACAATTTGATAAAAGAAAGTTAAAAATAATATATGCAAAAAACATAGGTTAAAAGTACAAAATCAATGTCAAACGATCACAAGTATCTATATTAGGAATTCAAAGATAGCGTCACATTAGAAAACATTAATATAAATTACATTAACAGATTAAAAAAACACGATCCTCTCAGTTGATGCAGAAAATACATTAGAAAAGATTCACTACCTAGTCATGTCTTTGACCATCTATCTATTCATGAAACTTTCTAGTTTAATCTTAGAAACTAAGAAAAGAATATCCTGAATCTGAAAAAGAATGTCTTTTTTTTTTTTAAATCCTAGAGCAATCCTAGAAAACTACACTTACAAAAAGATGCTCAGGCTCTTGAGTAAATTGTAGGGTTATTTCCATGTTTTCAATTATGTACCAAGCTCTTCCTGTGATGGGCTCAGGCTTGCCCACCCACCTATTAACCACAGGACTTGCTTGGCCAATGAGATATAAGTAGTATATCTTATATCTATATATATTAAGATACACTACTTCCAGGCAGAAGATTCAAGGACCACAGTGTGGTTCCACTGTGTTTTCTTTTCCCTCTATTGTGAGAGCATTGTTTCCCATGTAGAGGATACACATTTAGTCTTGATTCAAAATTCAAGAAGACAGGGAGCAGAGCCCACACCCAACCCATCAAGGGCATGTAATGTGAGCAAGAGTAAACCATTGTCATCATACATTCAGAAGATCTGGAGGCTATTATTGTAGTATAACCTAGCAAAAGTTGACAGTAATCAAGCAAGTGCTAATAAAATTTTGAGATATTTCATATCATTATGATAGGTTGAAATTAATCTAATAACAAAAAGTGAAGATGACAATGTGGAAAAATCAAACAGCGGTTGCTGATTAGAATTTAAATTGGCACAACCCCTTTGCCAAATCTAGGAAAACTGAAGAAGTAAAACTACATCTTAATCAATTCTACTCCTAGGTGTTCTACCTGAACAAACTCTTGCACAAATAAATAAGGAAACATAGAAAATAATGTTCACCAAAGCACTGATTGCTAAAAATATATAAAAGAAATAGTTCCCCAGTGGAAATGGATAAACTGGGTTAGTCATTCAAAAGAACACAATGTAGCAGTTGAAAAGAATAAAGTAGATTTACACATAAGACGACAAATGCATAGTAACAAAGAGATGGGACACTTCAGCAGCATCTTTAGTGTTTTATTTATTTTTACAATATCTAAAACACATGGCTAAATGATGAATCTGGTGAATATACAACTATTATTACTATATTTTTGTATTTTTAAATATGTCATGACTTTTTAAAAAGACAGAACAAAAATAGATTTAAACCATAAAGCACACTGATCAATCACAAGGTTTGGTGATATAAAGCACTTCAGAGACGACAGGGGCCTTCTAGACTATCTAAGTAACATTATATTCTAAAGATGAAGTCAATTTCTGGGGCTCAGTTCGACACACAGAGATGGAGTAAACGATTCAAGGTCACAAAACAAGTTATCAACAAGTTCATTCTTAAAAGCTAGACTTCCTAACTTCTAGGATAGGTAGGAAAAACGAGGGACATGTGATCAAACAGTGCAACTGAGTCAAGTTCATAACACCATTCTTTTGTTTTCTGTTGTCCCTACGCCTACTCTTGAGACATACCATATTATTCTCTGTGTGAGTTCTAAGATTTTTAATCATCTGTTGCCATTCCTTTTCTCAAAACAACTAAAATATGAGAACAATTGTAGCTAAATGAGTAAAATAAGTTCTACCTAACTAAGACAAAGGTAAGTAAGGACTATGAAGCACTGATCTTAAGAGTTCAGTGGTCAGGTTCAAAACTTTCACAGTCAAGGTCTGGAATCCTGATTCAATCACTAGTTAGCTATGAAATTTGGGTAAGTTACTTAACCTCTTTGAAGTCTTGTATTCCTGATGTGAAGAGCTGACTCATTTGAAAAGAACCTGATGCTGGGAAAGACTGAGGGCAGGAAGAGAAGGGAACGATAGAGGATCAGATACTTGGATGACATCACCGACTCAGTGGGCATGAGTTTAAGTAAACTCCAGGAGTTGGTGATGGACAGGGAGGCCTGGTGGGCTGCAGTCCATGGGGTCACAAAGAGTCAGACACAACTGAGCAACTGAACTGAATGGAAGATAGGGAATATCCATAATAATACCTATCTCATATAGAGTCTTGTCAGCATTACATGAGAAAACCCATTTAAAGCTCTTGACATAATTCTTCAACAAACATTAGCTGTTAGTATATGCCATAGTATGCCCTGGTAGATCAGCTGGTAAAGAATAGGCCTGCAATGCAGGCAACCCCAGTTAGGCTCCTGAGTTGGGAAGATCCCTTGGAGAAGAGAATGGCTATCCACTCCAGTGTTCTTGGGTTTCCCTGGTGGCTCAGATGGTAAAGAATTCACCTACAATGAGGGAGACCTGAATTTGATCCCTGGGTTCGGGAAGATCCCTGGAGGAGACATGGCAACCTACTCCAGTACTCTTACCTGGAGAATCCCCATGGACAGAGGAGCCTGGCGGGCTACAGTCCCTGGGGTCACAAAGAGTTGGACACGACAGAGCAACTAAGCATAACACAGCAAAGTACACATCATGTAAATAAAGTAATTTAGCTATGAAAAGTAACAAACTTTGGATTATCATAAAATTATAGGCATTAAATGCTTTTTAAAAATTACATTGACTTTGGTCAGCATCAGTGCTAATCAACTATATGTTTTGCAAATCAAGAGTGTCTTTTAATTAAATGAGTTAGATTTTAAATCAATACCTGTCTCGGGATGAAAACACTTGAGGTTAAACTGCTGAAATTTCATTACCCTGAAATTTCAACCTACTGCAATGTTTCTCAAGTCAAACACTTATGGCCACAGGTAATTTCAAGCTATATAATGCCCTTTCAGAATGGACAACCAGCCAATACACATGATCAATACAGCCTGACAGAACATCGGTCCTGCTTATCTTAAAGGGTCAAGAACTACTGTTTCTAATAGAAATGATGTCCCTCTCCTGTGTTTTCTTTGGTTTTTTTTTTTTTTTTCCTTTTTAATGTTAAATTTTGACAAACTAGTTCATAGGAACACAAAACTCTATTCACAGTGCCAGGCCACAAATGAAGGCAGAGGATACTTTTGCTGTCATTCCACACAGCAAGACAGCTCTCCACCCAGCACCCTGGCTCACCTCGAGGTCGCAGCTGTACTCAGAGCCATCCAGGAGGGTCACTTTACACTGGACAGTTTTGGTCTTCTTGGGGGCTTTCAGAGAGGCCTTCTCTGCTTTTAGCTCATTGGTCTGCACTTCCTTTGTCTCCCTTTTTGCTGCTTCATCCAAAATTTCTGCTTCCTGTATTTCCTTCACCTTCTCTTCTTCTCTCTCCTTACTTACTTCTTCAACAAGCTGCTGAGGGGGAAAAAAAAAATTAAGTCCATAGTAAAGGTGACCAATTTGCAGAAGATGACACACACTAAAAAGAAGGATCTTTAGTAGGAACTGTGATTTATGGTAAACACTGTGAGCTTAAGATTTTAAAAGACTTTGAAACTTTCTCAGAAAGGGTATTTCCCACATCTCTCCCCCAATCCACTGCCAATTTTCTTATTTTGCCACTTTGGCAAAATCAGCATTAAATGAGTAAAAGAAACTATGTCCCAGCAATGATGTTTAAATATCATGTTAAATAATAAAACTCCTATTATAATTACATAACCATGGCAAAACTTAGGCTTCAATAGGCAACCAAAATGCATACACATACAAATCTACTTCTTCCTACCCCTTAAACACTGAAATAAATCAAAGATACAAAAGCATGTATTATTTAAGAAGCGAGATGATCCTTGCCTGAGAGTACTTGTCTAACCCTAAAATGAATAAATATGACTTTTTTATGATCTGCATATACAGGGGATTTTTCTTTTTTTTGCTTTATATTGAAAGCTTTAAAAGGAATAACAGGAGAATGTTGTGGTAGACCCTCCAAGATCCATATTCCAGATACAGTAAGCCAAAGCAGTATCTGAATACAAGAAATCTGGAAATGGTTCAAAACAAATCCTTTCTGTTAAACCTGGTTATGCCATCAAAGCCTTCACTTCCAGACAATCACTTCTCAAAATACTGTGTCTCCCGACTGCTCACCAGAGGTTTCTCTTCCTTGACGTCAACCTTAATCTCCTGTTGTTTTCTCTGAGCTGTTTCTTCAGCATCACCCTTGGCCTGCCTTTCTTCTTCAGGAAGAGATTCCTCCTTGTCTAAAACCTGTTCTTCCACAACAAGTTGGGTAGGCTCTTTTTTATCTCCTCCATCTTTGGCCACTACTAAGGTATAGGACTTTTGTTTCTTAAGCCAAGGGGGTATGAATCGAGAAATCCCCCGGCTCTCAGATGGATCTTTCTCTTTCTTCTGGCGGCGTGGGCTACTTTGGCTTTCAGCTGGAGGAGATGACTGGGAACCTTTTTCCTCCTCTGGATCAGATGTCTGATTCTGCTGATTTTCTGCTACTTCTTTCGGTTTCTCCTTGGTTGCGTCTGCTCCTAACTGGTCAGACTCTTTCTTCACTTCAGATGCGGAGCCCACTTCAGTAGTCATGGTCACAGCTTATTCTAAAAACAAAACAAAACCACCGAGAGTTATTTTATAAACTCTCCTCATTTTAGTTTGGAGGCAAGGGGCAGGGTCAAGAAGGGTGGGGAGGGGAATGGCAAAAAGATGACAAAGGAGAACACACATTTTTAAAAAAAGGTTCAGAGGCATACGAGAAAATGGAGACTGCTATCCTTAATGTTTAGAAATCTCTATCAGAATCGAAGAACCAAAACTACCATCACAATAGAATTAACTGTGGTTAATTCTACAGTACAGAGAAAACTTCAAATCATCAAGAGTTCTAGAAAAAGTAGTTACTGTTCAATTTCATCTAGGTATGAGAAACTAATCTACTCCCCAAATTTTTAGGGAAAATTACTTTTCTCTATACTTAGTTTTCCTCATTCACAATAGTAAAGCTACTGACATTAAGCTACAATATTAGGCTACTGATAATGCTAGGAAATCCTGAGACATATTTCATTGCAATTTCACAAATTAAAACCAATATCCAAAGAAATGTTAGGTATAATGAAAACAAATTTTAAGTACTGGGTACCTAATTGTGAGAAAATTAAGATGGCCACAAATATCTTTTTTGTTCCAATATTAAACCCCATAATTCACCATCACTATTCCAATGTAAGTTAGTCTTTAAGAAAGGCACTAAAACTATAATCAAAACTCCAAAACTCCATACCACCCAACCTCAGACACAATTTTCTTAGTATATGTGATTATAGAAAAATATCTAGGGGTCCCAATTTAAACCAAATGAAGACATCATAGGAGTGAAGGAAATGCATCTAATATTCAATCCTATCATAACTAATGAAAACAAAAATTAAAAACTGAAATTAAATCTAAAAGTAACACGTTGTCTAAAATTTACATAAAGAAAGAGGGACTTTCAAAGTATCATAGCAGCACTGATATTAAAAAAAAAAAAAGCAACAGGCAGGCACATGAAAAGATGCTCAACATCATTAATCAAAGAAGTGCAAACTAAAACCACAATATACCTGTCAGAATGGCTATCCTCAAAAAGAACACAAATAATGAATGTTGGCATGGATACTGAGAAAAAGGAACTCTCAAACACTGATAGAATGGAAATTGGTGCAACCACTGTGGAAAACAGTAGAGAGGTTTCTCAAAACTCTGAAAGAACTACTGTGTGATCCAGCAATGTCACTTCTGGGTATATATCAGAAACACACACACACACACACACACACACTAATTTGAAAAGATATACACACCCCAACGTTCATAGCAGCATTATTTACAATTACCAAGTCATGGAAGCAAACTCCATACCCATCAATAGAAGGATGGATAAAGATGCAGTGTATATAGCCCATAGAATACTCAGGCATAAAAAAGAATGAAGTTTTTCCATTTGCATCTGGAGGGTACTAAGCTAAATGAAATAAGTCAGACAGAGAAAGATAAATAATGTACGATATCACTCACATGCAGAATCTAAAAAATACATGGGTGAATATAACAAAATAGAAACAGATTCACAGATACAGAGAACAAATTAGTGGTTACCAGTGGTGAGTGTGAAGGGGGAACGGGCAGAATAGGGGTAAGGGATTAAGAAGTACAAACTGCAGAGTACAAAATAAATAAGCTACAAAGATACATTATACAACATAGGGAATATAGCCAGTATTTTATAATAACTGTTAATGGAGTATAAACTTTAAAAACAGTGAATCACTATGTTGTACACCTATAACTTACGTAATACTGTACATCAACTATGCTTCAATAAAAACATTTTTTAAATAAAACAATTAGGCAGGGACAGCAGACACAGCACACTCTCCTTGCTTGCCAATGATGACAGCACTCAAAGGCCTGGCACCCTAACCAATGGAAAATTTCACAGCTATCTTCAAAAGTGGTACAAACTTGAAAAGTTCAAAAAACAAAGTACAGTGGATTTTTATTTTTTTAAGATTTATTGAAGTATAATTCACATACCATAAAATTCACCCTTTTAAACTATACAGTTAATGATTCTAAGTATATTCAAAACATTGTACAATCATCGCCGCTCTCTAATCCTAGAACATTTTCATCATCCCAAAAAGAAGCCCTGTGTCATTAATAGTTACTCTCCAACCTCCTCTTCCTGCAGCCCATGGAGATCACTAAACTACTCTCACTTTGTACAGATTTGCCTATTTGACATTTCAAATAAATGGAATCATACACTATGTTGCATTTTCACTTAGCATAAGGTTTTAAGGTTCATCCATGTTGTAGTAAGTACCAGTACTATACTTGTTTTTTTAATTATTCACCTCTATTGCAAATTATATATCTGAGGAGTCCAATATCCAAAATAAACAAAGAACTTTTTTATATGCAAAATATTTGTATACAAAATATACAAACAGGAAAAGGAGTACGTCAAGGCTGCATATTGTCACCCTGCTTATTTAACTGATATGCAGAGTACATCATAAGAAATGCTGGACTGGAAGAAGCACAAGCTGGAATCAAGATTGCCAGGAGAAATATCAATAACCTTAGATACGCAGATGACACCACCTTTATGGCAGAAAGTGAAGAGGAACTAAAGAGCCTCTTGATGAAAGTGAAAGAGGAGAGTGAAAAAGTTGGCTTAAAGCTCAACATTCAGAAAACGAAGATCATGACATCCGGTCCCATCATTTCATGGCAAATGGATGGGGAAACAGTGCAAACACTGTTAGACTTTATTTTTCTGGGCTCCAAAATCACTGCAGATCATGACTGCAGCCATGAAATTAAAAGACGCATACTCCTTGGAAGGAAAGGTATGACCAATCTAGACAGCATATTAAAAAGCAGAGACATTACTTTGCCAACAAAGGTCTGTCTAGTCAAGGCTATGGTTTTTCCAGTGGTCATGTATGGATGTGAGAGTTGGACTATAAAGAAAGCTGAGCCCTGAAGAATTGACACTTTTGAACTGTGGTGTCGGAGAAGACTCTTGAGAGTCCCTTAGACTGCAAGGAGATCCAACTAGTCCATGCTAAGGGAGATCAGTCCTGAGTGTTCATTGGAAGGACTGATGTTGAAGCTGAAACTCCAATACTTTGGCCACCTGATGCAAAGAGCTGACTCATTTGAAAAGACCCCGATGCTGGGAAAGATTGAGGGCAGGAGGAGAAGGGGACGACAGAGGATAAGATGGTTGGATGGCATCATCGATTCAATGGACATGGGTTTGGGTGGACTCCAGGAGTTGGCGATGGACAGGGAGGCCTGGCGTGCTACAGTTCATAGGGTCACAAAGAGTCGGACACAACTGAGCAACTGAACTGAATTGAACAAAGAACTCTTACAACTCAACAGTAGAGAACAAAAAAGAATTATTTTTTAATGGGCAAAGGCTTTGAGTAGAATTCCTCCAAAGAAAAAATGACCAATAAGTACTTGAAATGATTCTGAACATTATTAGTCATTAGAGAAAAGCAAATCAAAACCACTATGAAATACCACTTTACATCCACTAGTACGGCTATAATCAAAGACAATAACACATACTGGTAAGGTTGTTGGAAAATTGGAACCCTCAACATTGCTGGAAAGAATGTAAAATGGTACAGCCACTTGGAAATCAGTTTGGCAATTCCTCAAAAAAGTAAACATGAAGTTACTGTATGACTCAGCGATCCTACTCCTGGGTATACACACAAAAGAAAAGAAAATATATGTTTACCCCAAAACTTGTAATGAACTTTTCTAACAGCATAATTCATAACCATCAAAAAAATGGAAACAACCCAAATGCCCACCAACTACCAGATGGATAAACAAAATGTGGTCCATCTATACAACAGAATTGAAGCAGTTTTGAAAAGGAATGAAGTACTGATACATGCTTCCATAAGAACCTTAAAATCATCATGGTAAGTGAAAGAAGCCAGATTGTAAAACAGCCATTTGTATATAATTTCCAGAATAGACAAATACTCGAGACGAGGAGTAAACTAGTGGTTGCAAAGGGCTAAAAGGAGTGGAGAATGGGGAGCAACTGTTAATAGGCACAGGGTTTCTTTTTGGGGTAATGAAAATATTTTGGAATTCGACGTGATAGTTGAACAACCTTGTGAATATACTCAAAACCACTGAACTGTAAACTTTAAAGGGGTGATATCTCAATTTAAAAATAACTTTTAAATTGTCATATACTTCTAATAGGTAGGCATAAAAACATTCACTTAGTCAGCCTATATTTCATGGGCATAGGGCTTCCCTGGTGGCTCAATGGTAAAGAATCCACCTGCTATGCAGGAGAACACCTACAATGCAGGAGATGCAAGTTCAGTCCCTGGGAGGGGAAGATACCCTGCAGAAGGAAATGGCAACCAACTCCAGTATTCTTGCCTGGAAAATCCCATGGGCAGAGGAGCCTGGCGGGCTACAGCCCACAGTGTTGCAAGAGTCAGACACAATATAGCGACTACACCACCAACAACCACCACAATGCGCCAAGTACTAAGCACATGAATGAAGACTACCTTCAAGGACAGTGGGTAAGTCAAAAGCATGCTGCTCAAAGAGCACAGGATGAACACTTAACCAGGATTAGGAAGAGAGAGTTATCAGACAAATCTTTCTGCAAAAGTCAACATTTGAGTTGCTTTAAAATAATGGGTCAAAATGGGAAACATGTGACAGACATAGGCAAGTGTGTAGAAATATGAGAATACTCCTCCCACAGGAAACTTAAAAGTACTGAACAATAACACACTGTACAAGTGAAGTGGGGGCTTGTGAGTGGAAGGAGGAAGGCGAATTGGTGATGATGAAGTAGGAGAAACAGGCTGAAGCCAGAACACAAAAGGTTTTGTGTGTCATGCTAAGAAAGGTCTGGAGGCTGATTTAAAAGCAATGAGAAGTCATATAAGAGTTTCAAGTAGAGGAGTAAAGTAATCAAATTCATATTTGGATAAAATGAGAGAAAAGAATGAGATGAGAGGATGAAATACAGGATGAGAGAAAAGAATGAAATAGAAGGGTATCTAGGAGGCTGATACTATAATCTAAGCATGAGAAGACAATAGTCTACACTATGGCAGAAGCAATTGGGTATAGGATAAGAAATGAATCTGATGGTCAAGACAAAGATGGAACATGACGTGTCATCTATCTGAAACCAGCAAGTCAATGAGAAGAAAGAGTCCAGGAAAAGTTCTAGCTCATGAGAGACTGAGATGCTGTTAGAACCATTCATGGAAATAGGGAACACAAGGAAAAGAAGGTCTGGTCGACACAGACTTGATTTTTAGCTTATTGTGACTAAGAAGTCTGTGGAGGTGTTCAGCTGGCCACTTGACACACAAGTCTTACAGGGAGACCACATACACACTAGAGATACAGATTTGGAAGCTGTCATCACATGAGAGATAACTGAAAGCACAAGTAACAGTGACATCACTGAGGGAAAAGGTATAGTTTGAGCTTCGAGGGCTCTGAAGAGAACCTTCTAACCACCGATATTTAAGGGACAGGTAGAGGCACAAAGGTGAGAAGAAACACACGGTAAAACAAGATTAGAGCACAGTAATGTCCTTGAGGGCAATGCTACAGAAGAGGGAATAGTTAGGTAACTATATTAAATATACGTCCATCCCGGACGAGCCACCCCCCCCCCCCCGGCAAAATAAATAAATAAATAAATAAACATATGTCCAATCTTACACCTTGTTTTTACATGCACGAAGTTCAAAATCATGTCTTCCAGTAAGACTCTTATGAGTACTTGAACTAGCTCCACATTGCACAGAAAATCTTTTTTCCTTCTTTAAGGTACCATTTTCCAGGTACCAATTAAGTGGAAAATACTATTTACACTGATCATGAAATGAGCAAAGCTGACTTTTGGCAATATTCTCTCATTACATTTGAAGAGACAAATCAATGCCCTGGTAAAAATTAAAACAAAAATGCCTCATACTTTTCTAAGCCAACCAAGATAATTGGCACTTCTCGAACTACTTTAGCTGTGAGAAACAATCTGGAGACTGATCAACGAAAGCTGATTTGGGTCAAAATATTTCAGAGGCAATGAAATATAAAACTGAAGTTTCCACTATTACATTAAAAGTGTTCAGTTCAGTTACTCTGTTGTGTCCGACTCTTTGCAACCCCATGGACCGCAGTACGCCCGCCAGGCTTCCCTGTCCAACACCAACTCCCAAGCCTTGCTCAAACTCATGTCTATCAAGTCAGTGATGCCATCCAACCATCTCACCCTCTGTCGTCCCCTTCTCCTCCTGCCCTCAATCTTTCCCAGCATCAGGGTCTTTCCCAATGAGTCAGTTCTTTGCATCAGGTGGCCAAAGTATTGGAGTTTCAGCTTCAGCATCAGTCCTTCCAATGAATATTCAGGACTGATTTCCTTTAGGATGGACTGGTTGGACCTCCTTGCAGTCCAAGGGACTCTCACGAGTCTTCTCCAACACCACAGTTCAAAAACATCAACTCTTTGGCACTCAGCTTTCTTTATATTTTCTTTATATTTAAAAGTATTAATATTTGCATTTTAATCATAAAATCTATCACTGCTTACCGGGTCAGACATCACATATATGATTTCTGCTTCTCACAACATCCCACAGGGTAGGTATTAGCCCCACTGTACAGTAATAAGTGGAAAAGTGACTTGTTAAGTTACTTGCTAAGTGACTTGTCTAAGGCCAATGAATGGAGGACCACACAGCTGTGTACACCTATATTTTGTTATGCAGTCACACCTCCATTGTATATCAAAGATTGAATCAACCAGAGCCAATGCCTTAGTCCTCAAAAGAAGATTCACATCAGTCTATCAAAACGACTACAGAATAACATGAATCTATTCTGTGATTTGCTATAATTAGCCCAGCGTACATGTTTGTGTGCTGTGTTGAGTCTGTCTCTTTGCAGCCCCATGGAATATAGCCCACCAGGCTCCTCTGTCAGTAGGATTTTCCAGGCAAGAACTCTGGAGTGGATTGCCATCTCTTTCTCCAGGAGATCTTCCCAATCAAGGAACTGAACCTGCATCCTGTGTGTCGGTAGGCAGATTCAGCTTCTTTACCACTACACCACATGCGAAGCCCTCCCCTCCCGCAAATAAGAAATGTACAGAGGCATTCTCACCACAAAGAAAACCATATCTGAAGGCTACTACCTGGCCATGCAGCCACCATTGAGCTGATGGATCAAAACCAAAGACAAGGTGCTACCACAGATACAAAGAGCACAGATAAGCCACACTGCAACACTGAGCCTCACAGAGCAGTCCTCTTCAAGCACAATGTACTCGCTAGACTTGTTTCAAGAATTTCAAAGCCGAGCAGTGTTGCCCATCAAAGGGAAATTACAACACAAATTACAATGGAAATGGCTAATTGGATTGTAAATATTCAACAATAAGGGTGGATATAATTTATGTAAATAAGTACCTTCTTAAAATAGTTTCAAGAGATCGTGTTTAGATCAAACCTAAACACTACCTTCTTTGTTGATAAAACAGTTTCTTGAACAAATTACCACCATCAAGAAAACATGATTATAGCACATCCATTCACCATAATTATCATGCCTGTACCACTCAGAGTTCCAAATGTGCATAAGTCTTTAAATACCACTGCCCACGAAAATGGAAACTCCTCCACTAAAATGAAAGCCCCCTGAGGGTTGAATCTTGGGATCTTTCTTTTATTTCACTGCTATGTTCCCAGCATCTAGACTGGCACAGAAGGGACATCAGATAAATATTTACTGAATGAGTGTTGTCTTCATTTTATCTTATCAACAAGGAAACTGAGGCTCAGCAAGACTAAGCTGAGCCTGAGACTCTGCCTGAGATTACAAAGCCAGGTGGGCAAAGCCAAAACCAGAAAGCACTCAAACTCAAGCAATGCTCATTCCACTAAGCTTTAATTACACATACCTAAAATCCATCATTAATATAGTTACATAACATACTAAGTAAAGACCACCCTACTTATCAGCAACCAAAGAGAACACTGCTGTGAACAGTCAGCCCATTAGACAGGCATGAGCTTTTGACACAATTACCATGTTGGCAAGCTCCATCTGGGTTGATAAAAGCATTCATTATTGTAATAGCTCCATGAGAAAAAGCACACATCATTTAACACAGAACCAAGCAGAAAACTATCATCAACAGAGGAGCAGCACAGGTTTGGTAAAGAGCTGTGTTACATGAAACTACTCTTTTTTCTGATGTTTAAAAGAGGAGGCAGGCTCCAAGGTGTTGTCACTACCTCTAGCCTAAACTATCTGCCCTGTAATATTATGCTAACACCATTAGCAAAACACCAGCCCATAAACAGAGGACAACAGTAAGCAAAGCCAAGCAAGAAGATACACAATCAGAACACTCCTACAAAGAACTTCAAGCAGAACTTCATGTTCATTATTGGGTCCAGATGTTTCCTTAAAACCAGCGCTACTCTAAGAGCCCTCACTATTAATAAAATCCCTGTCCAGGAGGAAGAGGGCAGGAGCTGCTGCCCACTGAGCAGCTCCCATCCTCGGCTGAGATCACAATCAACAGGAGGTCTTTGATTTCTAGCGTTATCCCATTCGCTAGGGAATTCGAGATTTACAGAATGGGGAACATCCATTTCTAAACTTAAAAATGGGGGTACAGGTATGGAAAGAGGTTTTCCTTTGAGACAGAAACAAAACTGTGCAAGAAAGACAATTAAACTTTAAAAATATTGGCAACGTGTACACAGTTCCAATTTGGTCACTTTCCAGTGTGACAAATCCTGTTTTTAATCCATCATTGTGCCTGGGCAGAGGATATGGGGAGCCACTTTCTGATACACACAATCACTTTCTTATGTTCTTCTCCCCAAACGGCCTGGATCCCAAGGAAAGGTCTTTTAATACACCTACTACCTTCCTTTAATGCATGGAATGTGAGAAAAACAAAACAGCAACCTCCAAAAATGAATGACTAAGCAGTTACCTAACTCTGCTTAGGAAGTAATAAGAGCGATGCTTCTCAAACAATTGTCAACATTTTTTTTAAGGGGAGGAGGGAAGATGAGGAGGAAGAAAGGGAGGAAAGAAGAAAAATATCTGGAGAGGGAGAAGGAATAACAAAAACAGGCAGGCTGAGGGCTGACTGAAAGTAATTCCTCTCCTTTGTAGGTTTATTTTTCTTCAGTGTCAAAAGGTCTAGAAAATACTATATCCCATATCCAAATACATACAACTATATTTCAAAGGGACTATTTGTTAAATTATCTATGCAGTGAGGGTAAACAACAGTTATTTTTTAAATAATTCAATGCTGCCCACCCTAGTTACCTTAATAACACATTACATCGTTTGTTTGGTTTCTTTTAAAGGGATAAAGGGCCTATAAGAGCGACAGAACTATTCCTATAAAGATATAAGTAAACATCTGGTTTAAATTAAACCCACATATACAAAAGATATGAACTGTAGCCCTTTGCTAACTCAAGTCTAGGCAGGATCGGATTACATTCAGAGCATGAATTTCCTCCAGCCTTTCCACTACTTTTTAACAGAACTCAAATTTTGTTCAGCTTTTCTCTCTTTTCCACATGCATGCCAGTAAAGGGTGGCTCCAGGTCAGGCCACAGGGTAATGGCATTCTGGTGTAGGGTAATCATGGTAGTTCCCCATCCCCTTGCCAGGAAAACATGTAAAAGTCTGTTGGTGGGCTCCTGGGGAAGGACGCTTCTTTCTAGAAAGAGCCACAAGAGGAGAAGGCCCCTCTCCTGCCTCTAAACATTGTGTATGTGATTCCCAGAAATGCTGTTACCATCTTGAATAATCCATGAGGGAGAAAGGCCTGGAGACAAACTGACGTATAGCAGAAGGCACTGCAAAAGTTACAGAGAAGAGGACCAGCCTACTATGCATGCTACCAGAGACCAGGCTCTGTATTCGAGCTTCCCATTACGTGAGATAACATACTGCCCCCTATGGTTTAAACAATTAAAGCATTGGAGTCACTATTAGTCTCTGCATATTCTGAGGCAAGAGAAACTAAGCCCTAAGAAACTAGGAATACATATAGTACCAGCTCAGACAATTAATACTCCCCACTGGGTTTTAGAGCCCTCCTGCCTAAAAGCCATGGTTGTCCAAATGTTCCACTTTTTCCACACGTTCAATTTTTTAAAACCTAGTATTAGAGTTAATGGTCTTCCCTGGTAGCTCAGCTGGTAAAGAATCTGCCTGCAATGCAGGAGACCCCAGTTCGATTCCTAGGTCAGGAAGATCCCCTGGAGAAGGGATAGGCTACCCACTCCAGTATTCTTGGGCGTCCCTGGTGGCTCAGATGGTAAAGAATCTGCCTGCAATGCAGGAGACCTGGATTTGATCCCTGGGTTGGGAAGATCCCTGGAGGAGGACATGGCAACCCATGCCAGTATTCTTGCCTGGAGAATCCCCATGAACAGAGGAGCCTGGCAAGTTACAGTCCAAGGGTCATAAAAAGTCAGACATGACTGAGCAGTTAAGCAAAGCAGAGCACATTGGAGTTAATATTAGAGAGATAAGCCATTAATTCGTCATTCTATCAACTTTAAATAAAAATGAAACAATCTATCTTAGAGTTCAAAGCATGATTCCCGTTATTCATACACTGGAGAGGAGGGTATGTAAAAATCAAGGCATTATTCTCCACAATGTCCAAGCCCCAAAACACCTAAGATAAGTGCTAAGAATCTGATTTCTTAAAAGCAAGTCTCTGCTGTTCTCATTAAGAATCAAGTCAAGAAAGAAATCTGAGCAAGGCAAAGTCTTTTCCGCAGGCAACTAGGGTCATCCTAGGAACAGCTGCCCTTTCCTGGAGCTCAGTATACCAGAGGCTGTGCATAAATCATTAAGGATCCCAAAGCTACATACCATCATTCTCATAATCAAAATGCACATAAACCTTGTCGTTTGGGGCGCTCCAGCCTCACACCCTCATCAAGGCGATAGAGACATTCAGAACGCTGTTGGCTCCTCGTTAATCAATTACGAACACTGAGTTGTGGGGTCAGAATTATCAATGAACTATGTTTGCTTCAATTCCTTCTCTCAGATGGAGCCCTGAATTTTTGTTAAGGCCAGAGCTGGAGCTACACTCTTTGTGTGCGAAACCAACTATAATCTTTGGATAAAATAACATGATGGTTTGAAGATCAAGTCTAGGAACTGAGAGACCAGGGTTAGGATTTCAGCTCTTGTCTCATACTAGCCACGGAACCACGGACAAGTTATTGAGACTCACTGAGTCTCAGTTTCCTCATCAGCAAAACAGAGATATTTATCCATACCCACTGGGTGACTCTAAGGGTTAAAGTTAGACTTCCCTAGCGTCTGCCTACAATGCAGGACACCCGGCTTCAATCCCTGGGTTGGGAAGATCTCCTGGAGAAGGAAATGGCAACCCACTCCAGTATTCTTGCCTGGAAAATCTCATGGACGGTGGAACCTGGTAGGCTACAGTCCATGGGGTCACAAAGAGTCAGACATGACTAAGCAACTTCACTTTCACTTTCAAGGGTTAAATTAGATGTATACATAAAGTGCCTGGCACAAAATAAATTCATAATAAATGCTAGGTCACGGTCATCATAGAAGGATTCTAAAAAAGAAGGGACAATATCTGTATCTTCACTAAGGATATTAATAGTAAGAACAGAAATAACAATAAATAATGATAATATCAGCTATTGGCTGAGCACTCTTCTAGAGATTTTACATGAAGCAATTCCTTTAATACTCACAACCGTTGTGGGAGAAACTAAAATGACTTCCATGCTGCAGATGAAGAAGGTAAACAAGGATCAAGAAGGTAAATGAGGATCCACGGCATGAGCAGAGCCACACAACCAGTAAGTAAATGGAAGAGGCAGGATCCAAACCCAGGCCATCCGGTTCCAAAGACTTCAGGCAATCCTGCCAGCAATCTCAAACAACTTCTCTGCAGTGTAACCAGCATCTAGCACAATTCCTTAAAGTTCATCACTTGTTGAAAAACAAAGATCCATAAACTATTACTACCATTTGGTGGTTTACAATCCAAAGCAACATGTTTTAACAGAGCCCCTGGTAAGTTTTACCCACTTTCAGGATGTGGGTTACATCAGCATCTTAGCCCCTTCTCTCGAACAAATGTTTTCTGAGGACTGTCATAATCTATGGACCAGACATCAGTAACACAGATGAAAGAAGCCTCTTCTCAGCCTCGTGGGGCACAGAAGTAGCGATATTAGCAATACATATTTAAACCACTCGCCATTAATTCAGAACTTTTGGTAATTTAAATTCAGAAATCACAACCAGTTTGAAAAGCTGACCATGGTTTTCTTTACAACCACCGCTGTCATCTCTTCAGGAAGTCACACATGGGAAATCTTGGTTAAAGACTCATAAAACACAAACAGGTATCATGCTTTTTAAAGAGCGCTTAATTCTCATTCTCAATTGTATTTGCTAGAAACATATTTGCTCTCTAGCAAAATTTAAGTAATTTGAATACAAAGCCTAATAAAATAGCCCTGGTTATAAATTTCTTCAACATCAAAACTCCAAAACAGGGAGTTTAAGGGAGATTGGACACAGGTATATTTATGGCTGAGTCCCTTCGCTCTTCATCTGAATCTATCACAACACTGTTAACAGCCTATACCCAACACAAAATAAAAAGTTTAAGAAAAAACTTCCAAAATAAATTGTCAGCTAGGCTGACCAACCGTCCAATAGGGAAAATAGTGACTGAAGGATGAGCAAAGAGTTAAGAGGAAAAAAAGAAATACAAAGGACCCATGAAATGTATGAACCCGTGAAAAGATGCTTACCACACTCATAGTAAAATAAATACAGGCTAAAATTTTAGCATGGAAAAATCCAAAAGCTTAATCATGTAATCACTGAGCAAGATTATGGGAACAGAGGCCATTCTCAGATAATTGCCAGTAAAAGAGTAAATTGGGACAGATCCAATGGGAGTCAGTTTGCCAACAGCTATCAAAGTTCCAAATGTGTACACATTCTAAACCAGTTACTCTGCTTGTGGAGATGGATCCTACAGATACATCTGAATATGTACAACACTTATGCACTGATGCTTCCCTATAACACTGCTTGTAACAGCAACAGATCGACGTCCACCAATAGGTGACACTATGCGACCTTCATACAACAGCATACTATGCAGCTATAAAGAAAGAGAGGAAGGTTCCCCCCATTACAGAAGTATCTCCCAGTTACACAAGTCCAAAAAGCAAGATTGGGATAGCACATGAGACATGCTGCACCTTATGTGCTCAAAGTAATGTGTGTGGGAGGTGTAAATATGTGAATCCACGTGCACATATCTGCCTATATAAACATAATGAAAACAGCAGTGATTATGGGGAATGGCTGACGATTGAGTAGATGAGGTGCAGAGATGCGGATATGGAGACAAAGACATCACTGAGTGGACGTTTGCAAACTGAAGACTTAAATACTTTTTTAGGAGGACAATACTTAACATTAAAATATCTTATGCATTAAGTGAACCCAGCACAATTGGTCGGCTTTCTTGGAGACAACCTGAATGCCACACTGCCACAAGTGAGGATGTCACCTTGACCTGTCACATAGCTCTGACCTCACACATGAACAGTCTGGGTGCAAAAGCCTTCCAATCTATTCCAGTTCAGCAGTAGCATTAAGACAGCCTAAAATAAAATTGATTTCTTAGCATATGACCTTTAAGATTATCTCTACATTCTCAAAAAGAATGATTTTTCCTAGCCTCTGATTCAGCATACTTTACAAACCCTCATCTTACCCTGCATAGCCTGTTCTTGAAAGCAGGAAAAGCTCAAACACCTAAGCTTCTAGAGCAGCCAGACAGACATCTTTTAAGAAGTACTTCAAGTATTCATTTCATAAAAATAGTAATAGCCCCTAGAGTTCCTTAGGAAACCTTGCCAACTTTTTATCCTTCTCAGAGTGAAGCTAAAACAAAAATCTGTCTTTTGCTAACAAAAATATTGGTGCCTACACAGGTAGGCAAAAAAAAAAAAAATTAGTATTCCTTATTCTCTGCTGGAGGAGTTGGAACAGAGAACTTGGAAATAATTTCTCTGAAAGTTGAGGAAATGTTTTCAAAGGACAGTAAAACAGCATGGGAAGATTCTTATTAAATTCCTAAGCTGGTCACACACAAACATCTCCAATCTTGGTCTGCAGCTTCTTCTTCATTTAGAGGGAAAGGCAGGAATAAAATTGGCTTGAGCAGCATGAGGATGTCGTGTTTCCTGTCCGCACCGCTTCCCCAGCCCGCATCTGCTCCTGTGTTTCCATGAAGGGGGTACTGTTGCGCAAATAAGTAACTGCATGTTCACAGTGCACTGGTAGGCAGCCGGTAGTTTATTGATAACGGTCTTTTGTGATGTTCCTAGCGTTCGGGGAACATTGCTTTGGACCACCATCATTAAACAGAACGTTCTATAGAGAAGAAAAATATACCTACTTGCAGTTTCCTCCAGTGATGTCATAACTAGGCTCCCAACAGCAAAAAACACCACCAAAATTCTCATCTTGTCATAAGAGATATCAGGGAATACACTTCTGAGTCATCCCACAACCACCTTCTGCGAGGGATCCTTACCCAGCCCCAACATAAAACTCACCTGGTATCAAGCAGTCATCTACAACCAGTCTAACATTATTTCTGTGTGAAGTAAACTCTAAATTCTTTAGCTAAAAAATAACAGTGGTTCAGGAGGCTTTTCCCAAATAAGCTAACAACAAATCCACCAAGGTTAGCTGCACAGGATAAATGCACAGGCTGCAGACGCTGCATTTTAATAGGTCATAAGACAAAAGCCTGTCAGACTCAATCAGCTCCCCACACTATGACAAGGCCACCAGGCTGGAGCCTACACTGATCTCGCACTTTCAAATCCTCTTCTCCATAAGCTTTGGAACGCTGTAGTTGACAGGCATAAATACCTAAACCTTGTCAAAAAACGGAATTCACTTTTTCAGTTTTGGTCGTTAGCTCCTCTATCATTTTAAAATATTTACAGCACTGCCAAAGAGTTACGTCAACGCATAGCATGTATTCTTAAAATATGAGACTATAAACGGAATGATTTTTCTAGCTTAGGTAAGCAGATCCCAATGTGAAGGCCAGTCCTCCAGTTGGTTGGCTGAAGGTGCTGTAGACCGTTAGTGTATGGACCCTCCAAAGCGTGATAAAAGCAACTTGCCCCAGGCGGGAAAAGCTGTAATTACAATGGAATTACAGACATGCCATCTGGAATGCTTAGAAACTTTTTCTTTTCCCCAAGTAGTTCTACTCTGAGCATTAGTACATTCAAAACTACTTAGTCAAAGTTTTAAACAACTACTTTTTAGGTCATGCTGGCTAGGGTTAAACTTTCACTTTGGCTAAATATATTTGTTTCTTTGGAGGTAAGATTCTCAAAATGCAACATCTGTAAACATGATTTGGGAGAGGAATCTACTGGAGAATATGCTAGGTATTCCAACCCTTGGAACCCATCAAAAATTTTAAGGCAACAAAATTTCAAAGTTTAAAATTTCCCTTTCCAACTTTCTTTGTGATCCAGCTATGATGTTAAACAACAGGTCATCAATATATCATACAACTTGTACTAGAACACTCCAAAAGAGACAGTCTATAGGGAAGGTGGGGGTCCTATGAATGACTGTCCAGGTCATCAGCATCAATTTCATAGACATTTATTTCCTCACCTGAGGTGTCAATAGTTTGAAGAGACAATTCTTTGCTAAACCTAAAAACAGAAAGCTTAAACTTCACAAGTATATATGCACCACCACCACCACCCCCTCAAACACTCAGTAATTTCCTCAAGGGTCTAAGAACATTCTGGGCAATGTCAACAGTAAAGAAGGAACTTACATTATGTAATCTGGTCATCACAATGGTACTGCTTTTCATTTTGTTAGAAAGAAGCAACGTGACAAGTTTCTTTTCGAAGGAAGGTTGTTAGGCAGGTAAATTATATCAAGAAGAAGCATGAAGAAGACTTTCTGAATTTGGAGGTTTGAATTTGGGCAACATGGTGGGTTTTCACATTTCTTCAATGTGACAACATATTAAATATTCAGTAAAAGAAGTTGACATCTATTATTCAATTAACATTTACTTAGGCCGTGACAGCATTAAAACAATATATAATTCTTGATAGCTCTTAATGACCATTCATCTGTAGATGTCAAAAGTAAAAAGCAAATTCAAACCTCTGCTAGCTGTAATGTTCTTTAATCAAAGGAGTTAATGTTTCATTTTCATGCTAATTGAAATCTATCATCTTTTAACATGCTAAAAAATAACTGTATGCTATTAACCTTACATAGTCCTCATTGTGCCTTAGGCATGATTCATTTTTGTACAGTATATAGTACCACTGAATAAATCAATTGTGAAACAGTAGAAGAAATATCTGAAACCAGCTGGCTTCACTATTCTCATAGGTCAAACCTAAAAAGGCAATTATGGTAAAGATAACTTGATGAACCTCAACATTTGCCTTAGAAAATGCAAACAAATAGTCTAAAAATACATACACATTTTTCACAGGGCTTGGTTCAAATATAACTGAACATATTCCCTTGCCAGATAGTGTACATAATCAGATTCCATCTACTCTGTACTCTCTGTACATGAGTACTGTCCAAATTTTCAGTCTCCTAGATACTGACAGTCCAAAAGGCAAACTTTTTTCAAAAGCAAAAACGAGTATCTACCCCCCAAAGCTAACTGCTACAACAGAAATTCCCTAACACTCCCCACCTCGAAATACATACGCAGTTTTACAGAAGTACATGGAGCCCGCTGTCTGCTGTTCCCTGTCATTAGAAGGCTGTGGAAAGAGGATGGAAATCCAGCTTCCAACTGCTTAATGAGCAAGACGAGCCCCACCCAGGCCGACCCCGCTGGAGAAGGGCATGCTCAGTAGAAAAGCCCAGCGTGGATCCAAGTCACTTCATTCCTCAGCTAGAAAGCCCACATGGGTCAAAGGAAAAGCCATCCTCCTGCTGTCTCTTCTCCCACTAAATGAAGAACACTTTACATAGAGAACAGTTTTAATGGCACAACTGTAATCCTATGATTATAACTGTTTACAATTCTACTACTGCTAGGAAATCTCTCCCTCGTTTTTTGTATCATTTTTACATTGCTTTGAATCTGCACCCCTCAACTTTGTTTTTATTTCTTGCTATTTTAATCCACCCTATAAATAAACACCAAAGGTACATGCATATAACATATAATCTACTCATCTTTCTTGATAAAACTGGTATATATATTTTGATATAGAAAAGCCATTCAAATACACATATATTTCATTTTTATATATTGAAAACAGGACTATTTGGATTGATTTGTAAGAAAATGTGCTTATTCATTCACACTGTATTTAAAGGAAGGCCCGTTTCAATCTAGATTTATAGATGCCATCATATTGTTACAAAGCTGATAAATTCTTGTTTTATTATTATATTGACATCCTAAATTGAGCAATGATGGATACAAAAAGTGAAATCCTACATCCATTTGTCATATGAATACAAATACATATGGAAGCAAGGTAAATTTATAGTCACTAAAGGGAAATACAATTATTCTAAGATTCAGGTCAGAGATCTTTGAAAAACACCAACCTTTCTTAATTTTACATTAGCATCCCCCTACTCCCTTACATTTCCACATTAAATTCTGGTTGGTTTTTCCCATAGTATAGATATTTACATTAACCAGTGAGGACCAAGATAGACTCTGCATCTAGGTATACATATTTACATCTTGACCCTGTTACTAGACCACACTGCTCTCCTACCAAACAGTTCTTAAGTCAATGAGGATTATATGTTCACATTCACCTACAGCAGTCTTTTTTTAAAAAGAATTATTACAAATAAAACATTAGAAAATTAAATGAACAAGATATCACTCATACAAACTAGGAGAAAAAAAATAAGTTTTCCTTTATAGGTACTTAATGAAAATATGTTTCAGTAGCAGCTCTGAAGAGATTAATCTCTGTCAAAATGAACAAACACAAACAAAAAAACTCATTCTATATAATGGAAGTAAACTTCACTATCCACCCACAAAGCTTTCAAAAGGGCAATATGGTGAGTTTTTTAGTAGAGCTTTATTGACTATGCCAAAGCCTTTGACTGTGTGGATCACAATCAACTGTGGAAAATTCTGAAGGAGATGGGAATACCAGACCATCTGACCTGCCTCTTGAAAAACCTGTATGCAGGTCAGGAAGCAACAGATAGAACTAGACATAGAACAACAGACTGGTTCCAAATAGGAAAAGGAGTACATCAAGGCTGTATATTGTCACCCTGCTTATTTAACTTTTATGCAGAGTACATCATGAGAAACACTGGACTGGAAGAAGCACAGGCTGGAATCAAGATTGCCGGGAGAAATACCAATCACCTCAGATACACAGATGACACCACCCTTATGGCAGAAAGTGAAGAGGAACTAAAAAGCCTCTTGATGAAAGTGAAAGAGGAGGGTTAAAAAGTTGGCTTAAAGCTCAACATTCAGAAAACGAAGATCATGGCATTCGGTCCCATCACTTCATGGCAAATAGATGGGCAACAATAGCTGACTTTATTTTTCTGGGCTCCAAAAATCACTGCAGATGGTGATTGCAACCATGAAATTAAAAGACGCTTACTCCTTGGAAAGAAAGTTATGACCAACCCAGACAGCATATTAAAAAGCAGAGACATTACTTTGCCAACAAAGGTCCATCTAGTCAAGGCTATGGTTTTTCCTATGGTCATGTATGGATGTGAGAGTTGGACTATAAAGAAAGCTGACTGCTGAAGAATTGATGCTTTTGAACTGTGGTGTTGGAGAAGACTCTTGAGTCCCTTGGACTGCAAGCAGATCTAGCCAGTCCATCCTAAAGGAGATCAGTCCTGGGTGTTCATTGGAAGGTCTGATGTTGAAGCTGAAACTCCAATACTTTGGCCACCTGATGCAAAGAGCTGATTCATTTGAAAAGACCCTGATGGTGGGAAAGACTGAGGGCAGGAGAAGGGGACGACAGAGGGTGAGATGGTTGGATGACATCACCAACTCAATGCACATGAGTTTGGGTGGGCTCCAGGAGTTGGTGTTGGACAGGGAGGCCAGGCATGCTGCAGCTCATGGGGTCACAAAAAGAGTCGGACACAACTGAGCGACTGAACTGAACTGAACTTAGTAGAGCCAAATTTGTTTAGCCTATCTTTTATTCAGATTGTGTTTTTCGCACACTTGTTAAATGTATTTTTAAAAACACAGAAACGGCAATAGAAACAGCAGAAGGATGGCAAATTTACTTTGGTATACTGACTTAAAAAAAATACTGGCTCCAAACCTTTTTTCTAAAATGTATTGCTCCATAGGGCTTCCCTGGTGGATCAGACAGTAAAGAAGCCACCTACAGTGTAGGAGACCTGGGTTCGATCCCTGGGTTAGGAAAACCCCCTGGAGGAGGTCGTGGCAACCCACTCAAGTATTCTTGCCTGGAGAGTCCCCATGGACAGGGGAACCTGGCAGGCCACGGTCCATGGGGTCGCAAAGAGTCAGACATGACTGAGCAACTAAGCACAGCACTGCTCCACAGAATTCAGAAGTCTCAGGACTACTGAGACTACAGCACTGGATCCAATGAGGCTGACATAGGTAGATCTTTACCATCTGTCCCAGTCAACTCTTGTCACCACTGTGCCTGCCTTACTTCCTAACTCCTCTACTTCCATCAACCGAATTATATCTCCCCAACATCCATATACTGAAGCACTAATCCCCAAAGTGATGGTATTAGGAGGTGGGACCTTTGAGAGAGAATGATTAGATTTAGGTGAGGTCATCAGGGTGGAACCATCATGATGGAATTAGTGGCTTTCTAAAAGGGACACCAGTGAGCTTGCTCATTCTCTCACATTCTCACTCTTGCTCGCTCTCTTACCTTGCTCTGTGAGGACACAGATTAGGCAGCCATCTACAATCTAAGAAGGGAATGTTCACCAAAAACTGACCATGCTGCCACTTGATCTTGGCCTTCTGGTCTCCAGAAGTGTGAGAAAAAAGACTTGCAGTTTAAGTAAACAAGTATACGGTATTTTGTTATGGAAGCCCAAGCTGACTAAGGCATCTACTTTCTTAATCATAGAACCCAATGCCACTGCTCATGCTCCTCTGCTTGCTTCAATCCTGCCCATGAGATATTGGATTCTCATTATTCAAATAAAGGTTAAGAGAATTAAGATAAGAGGTGAGTTTTGTGGCTCTCTGATTTGGAAGAACAAATCATTAAGAGAGCGGATAAAAGGAGAACCCAGAAAACGTAAAAAGTTTCCAAAACTCATATACTCAATAAGTGGTAGAGGTAGAAATTACACCAGTTTAGTCTGCTTCAAAACCAATACTAGTGGCATTGAAGGTATAGTGGACAGCAGCTTCCTTCAAAGCCAACACACTTTTCCACCAATGCTGCATTACCTCAATTTCAACACCCTTGTTTACTAGATGAGTAAACTAAACCCAAAGAAGCGAAGTAACTTATAGATAAGGGTACTCTGTGGGTTCTTGGCAGAGAAGTTACAAACTAGGTCCAGTATCATTTAAATCATTTCCAGTAAGGCTTTAAACACATTAAAATACATAAAATACATATGCTGTATGGTCTCAAATATAAAAAACTGCTCATATAAACGTGTATCTATTGCACCTGTCTTAGGAAGGTCCTAAACAGTCTTGCTTTGACACTGTTATTGTTTCACAAAAAGGGGAAATTAGTTTATCCTCAAAGTACTACTTCAGTATTCAAGGGAGTTGGTTGAGCATAGGGTGGGGGATATTGTTCCTATATTTGTATAGTTAAGTTGATGTATGACCAGTGCATTTTCTTGGCAAAACTCTATTAGTCTTTGCCCTGCTTCGTTCCGCATTCCAAGGCCAAATTTGCCTGTTACTCCAGGTGTTTCTTGACTTCCTACTTTTGCATTCCAGTCCCCTATAATGAAAAGGACATCTTTTTTGGGTGTTAGTTCTAAAAGGTCTTGTAGGTCTTCATAGAACCGTTCCACTTCAGTTTCTTCAGCATTACTGGGTGGGGCATAGACTTGGATAACTGTGATATTGAATGGTTTGCCTTGGAGACGAACAGAGATCATTCTGTCGTTTTGGGGATTGCATCCGAATACTGCATTTCGGACTCTTTTGTTGACCGTGATGGCTACTCCATTTCTTCTGAGGGATTCCTGCCCACAGTAGTAGATATAAAAAGGTCAGTTTTCATTCCAATTCCAAAAAAAAGACAATGCAAAAGAATGCTCAAACTACCGCACAATTGCACTCATCTCACATGCTAGTAAAGTAATGCTCTAAATTCTCCAAGCCAGGCTTCAGCAATACGTGAACCATGAACTTCCTGATGTTCAAGCTGGTTTTAGAAAAGGAAGAGGAACCAGAAATCAAATTGCGAACAACCACTGGATCATGGAAAAAGCAAGAGAGTTCCAGAAAAACATCTATTTCTGCTTTATTGACTATGCCAAAGCCTTTGACTGTGTGGATCAGAATCAACTATGGAAAATTCTTCAAGAGATGGGAACACTATACCACCTAACCTGCCTCTTGAGAAATCTGTATGCAGGTCAGGAAGCAACAGTTAGAACTGGACATGGAACAACAGACTGGTTCCAAATAGGAAAAGGAGTACATCAAGGCTGTATATTGTCACCCTGCTTATTTAACTTCTATGCAGAGTACATCATGAGAAACGCTGGACTGGAAGAAACACAAGCTGGAATCAAGATTGCCAGGAGAAATATCAATAACCTCAGATATGCAGATGACACCACCCTTATGGCAGAAAGTGAAGAGGAGCTTAAAAAGCCTCTTGATGAAAGTGAAAGAAGAGAGCGAAAAAGTTGGCTTAAAGCTCAACATTCAGAAAATGAAGGTCATGGCATCCGGGCCCATCACATCATGGGAACTAGATGGGGAAAAAGTGAAACAGTGGAAACAGTGTCAGACTTTCTTTTGGGGGGCTCCAAAATCACTGCAGATGGTGACTGCAGCCATGAAATTAAAAGACACTTACTCCTTGGAAGAAAAGTTATGACCAACCTAGATAGTATATTCAACAGCAGAGACATTATTTTGCTGACTAAGGTTCATCTAGCCAAGGCTATGGTTTTTGCTGTGGTCATGTATGGATGTGAGAGTTGGACTGTGAAGAAGGCTGAGTGCTGAAGAATTGATGCTTTTGAACTGTGGTGTTGGAGAAGACTCTTGAGAGTCCCTTGGACTGCAAGGAGATCCAACCATTCCATTCTGAAGGAGATCAGCCCTGGGATTTCTTTGAAGGGTATGATGCTAAAGCTGAAGCTCTAGCACTTTGGCCACCTCATGTGAAGAGCTGACTCATTTAGAAAAGACTCTGATGCTGGGAGGGATTGGGGGCAGGAGAAGAAGAGGACGACAGAGGATGAGATGGCTGGATGGCATCACGGACTCAATGGACATGAGTCTGAGTGAACTCCAGGAGATGATGATGGACAGGGAGGCCTGGCGTGCTGCGATTCATGGGGTCGCAAAGAGTCGGACACGACTGAGCAACTGAACTGCACTGAACTGAAGTTGATGTATAAATAAAATTAAACCCAGTAAAATGATTTCTTGACTTGTACAAAATGTCCTATTTCCTGACTTTGAGGAAAAGGAATATAACTGAATAGGATGCAAGGATGCAGCAACCTGATGGTGACTCAAAGCTCCAAGACCATACAGGACACAAACTCTGTGCAGAAAATAAAGTTCTCAGTGTCACAGAAAGACAGTGAGCAGAAGAGTTCCTTTCAGTCTCCCCTCTCCCCATTATTCATCTAGCCTCCATTGGAGAAGCATATATCATCTGTCAAACCAGAAAAAAATCAAGTACGATTTTCTAGCATAACCCTAAAATAACCTAAAAAGTATTCAAAAAAATAAAAAATAACCCCTCTGTTTTTGAACTTTACTGATTTCACAGAGAATCCAACTTTGCTATATACCAATCATCATGCAAGACTATCCTTCCTGAACAAAACATGGAGAAAGTTTTATGATTCTCTCAATCTGGATGAATTTCAACTTGTCTATAAAATCTTCTAACAGTCCACATTTCATAGGATCATTGCCATTTGATGTCGACAAAAAGAAAACAAACAAACAAAAAACAAAACAAAACAACTACTACACTAGTTCCACAGCCTCTGGCTAAGTTATCTTTTGACCACACACCACAGTTTAACTTTTCTCAGGCGCTGAACCCATAATAATTTACACAACTGCACATAAGTCACTTACAAAGTTTCTTTCCTACCATGGTTTGTAAAACGTAACATTAGAAAGTACTACAGATTTATGAGACTCTGGGCAAGAAAAATTCCATATGACCCCAGATTTTTACAGGGGGTTTGGAGAGAGAGAGCAGGAGCCGGTACAGGAGGGAAGCAAAAGAATAAAGGGATGGCAGTTGGGACTCTCTAAACAAAAAGTTAAATGTTCTGAAACCATCTAAGAAGTGTTAGGACAAAGCAGTAACAAATGCTCACCCACTCCCCTTTTTTTTTAAACTTCAAAAGTCAAAAGCATCATTATCAGAATTACACATTCAGACCAGTACAGTAATTCAGCATTTACTTTAAAATGTATTACTTTCATTTCACTTACATCTGTGAAAACTTTGCTGAGATCCACCTCTGCCCCAGACACTGGTCTAAGCCCTCAGGACTGGAAAGTTCTTCCCCATACCAGTCCTCAGGGATTTCACAGTCTAGCAGGGAAGACAGATGCATAAACAAATACTTATACCACATGGGACAAGGACTGTAACAGGTACAGTCAGGACACAGCCAAGTGGACAAGTTCCTTGGGGAGGACAAGGAAGGCATCATAGGCTTACAATGTTTACGCTCATTCCTCTGTCATTTGAGATGAACAAATGATTCTGCTAATATTGTGGTAATGACTCTCCTTCCCTTACAGATTAAAAAAAAAATTATCACAAAGCCCATCACATACAAAGCAGAAACAAAGATCTTGCTAGCATCTGGGCAATACCATCCACATGACCAAGCAAAATGGGATTCTTATAAAACAAGTATAGAATCAGAAGGGATCCCAGCTCTTATGTACCTCCTGTCCTTGCCTTTCACAGACGGGGAAACCCAGAAGTTAGGTCACTTGTCAAGTTACACAGTAAATCAGGAGTAGAACCCAGGCTGGATGTCAGATTCTGCCTAATAACTCTATTTGCCTTTCCCCACTGCAGACTGTATTGCCTGGATGTGAGGGTAAGGACCGAGACACTCTTGAGAAGATATCCAGCAACAGAGACCTTTTATGGCTGTCCAAGGGCCAGAAGAAACAAAGATCCCTGATGCTAGGCATCCAGCTGACCCCCCAAAAGCTCCCCAACTCTGCCCTATCCTCTGGATCCAAGAAAAACCCTACACCTTCCTGCTCGCCCAAAAAGTACATTTCCAAAATAAAGAAATCATTGTCAAGAAATGATCTAATCTCCCCAATCTGCAGTAACATTAAATTCACACGCGAACAGTCTGGACATTACTCCATGTGTCACTTAACTAAGTCTGTAAAACGAAGGTACCAGCAGATTAACTACCTATATAATGGGATTCTTGTGGGCATCACAGGAGAACCTACACGAGAGCTACTAGTCAAGTGCAAAATGTTACATGAATGCAAATGACTATTAAACACACAATTTCAACCATCAAAACAATCACCTAGGCTTTCTCCTCAAAATGGTTGAATATACCATTACACTTATTCTTAAGTCAAACATTAACCTACAGTAATCTACCACCATTTATTTTTTCCTCAACTTGTAGACAGAAAACTGCTCCCCTACCCTAAGCTACCCTCCATAGTTTCCCTTCTTTTCTTTCTTTCCCTTTAAAACAAGCACTACCATTTCCAAGACCCCTACTAGAACCACATAAACAGGAAACCTGCCAACATAAGGCTCTTGTCAAAAAACATGTTGTAGAAAGTTCACCACAGCAGACAAGCCACAGAAATGTTAAGGTGCATGCAACGTACAGTGCCCGGCTACTTGTCAGGCTCTGGGGACATAGAACCCCATCTGGGGTCCTCTCCTCATTTCGCTTGCATCACTATCTTCCTTTAGCCTGCCATCTGCATGGTTTGGGCACTTGTTTGAGGATCCAGTGTACTTCCAACCCTCCACATCTTTATTACCTCCATATTTTGAAACTGTCACTCCACTCACTTCTTTCTTTCATTTCTACAGAAACTTATCTCTCCAAATTTGAATTATGAAAGAAAACCCTAAGCACAAGTACTAATACATTCTCAATCCATAGCCCCTCCCCACCTGAAACAATAAATATCCAACATTAAGCTAGAGTGGGGCCTTCCCTGATAGCTCAGTTGGTAAAGAATCTGCCTGCAATGCAGGAGACCCCATTTCAATTCCTGGATCGGGAAGATCCACTGGAGAAGGGATAGGCTACCCACTCCACTATTCTTGGGCTTCCCTTGTGGCTCAGCTGATGAAGAATTCGTTTGCAACACGGGAGACCTGGGTTCTATCCCTGGGTTGGGAAGATCCCCTGGAGAAGGGAAAGTATACCCACTCCAGTATTCTGGCCTGGAGAATTCCATGGACTATAGCCCATGAGGTTGCAGAGAGTCGGACACAACTGAGTGACTTTCACAAGCTAGAGGACTCACTATTATCTGTATCTATGAGATCCTGAATTCCATAATTTTAGGCTTTGCTAAGATCCATTCATTCAACGAGGAACTACCCTTTTTGTCTACTGATAGCTGTTCAGGTTACACACCTGTATAAAACTTGGCTCCAGCAGTGCAAGAGAAGAGTATTTAAATAAATACACTACAAAGAGAACAGAGCTAAAATATAGGCATAAACATTTCAACAGTAACTGACTTGATATGGGAAGAATGCTTCCCAAGGTGACGCTGACGCTGACCTTGAAGGAGAAGGAGGGCTGATTGTAAGCGGGTTAAAGCACACTCCTCACCGTGGGAATAGAGAGTGAAGAAACAGAATCACCAGAGATAAAAGCATTGCTGAGAACAGCGAGTCCACACCTCATCTGCCCAGAATACAGGGTGGGGAATGGAGGAAATGGGACAAGGGAGGTAGTAGCCCAATAATGAGTGATGAGTACGCTAAGCTCAGATGTTTCAACTCTGTCCTGAAGGCAATGAAAAGTAAGATTCATTTTGCATTTCGGGAGGATGGCTTCGGCACTCACGTGATAACAAATGCCACAGTAAAAGGAAACTAGTTAAGCAGAGGCTCCGATGATCCAGAAAATAGCATCAAAAAATGACACGGAGGCAACAGGGAAGCAAATGAAGAGATAAAGTCAGTAAATATTTAGTAGTTAAAATGGACAGGATTTGATAAAAGAATTGAGCAGTGGGAGTCAGGGAGAACAAAGTTTCCAGGTTCTTGGCAGTCAAAGGTCAGACTGCGGGAACATGAACCTAGAGATAGATTTCCAAAAAGAATATGAAAGACGGATGAAAGAAGCCCAAGCTTCCACTTTTAACACATTTGGACTAAGTGACTGTGTAACATCTGGGTGGAAAATCAGGCCAGCTGGAGATATGTGTCTGAACCACAAAGCCTAGGTTTCCATGCTAAGATTTGGAACTGCTTGGTCAATCAGCGTAATTTGAAGCTATAGAAGAGATGAAACCCAAGGCAAGACAGAAGTCAAAAAAACAAAAATGCTCGTAGTAAATAACCAGGCAGGGAGCAAAGAACCTATGAAGGAGGGTGGGAAGGATCAGAATAAGATAAAGACATCTAACCAAGCAAGTGCTGCCCCAAGAGAAGAGCTGGGCTGGGAGCAATGGACAACAGGCGAAGGGCAGAGTGCTTCTAGTACCAAATAAGGCTTTGCAGGCATCATGAAAGACTGCTGATAACCTCAAAGAGCAAGTCCAGTGGACAGTAGCAGAAAAAGACAATTGGCTAACGGAAAAATGCTAAAGAGGGGGAGTATGAAAAAGGGGTAAACTAATCTCTGAAATTTAGTGCCAGAGAAGAGTCTGGAACAAGTGATAGCAATAACAACAAGAGGTATGGCTGCGAGGCAATCTACCTATACAGGAGATGTTTGGGTTATTTTATTTGGTGCAGGCTTTTGGTGGGAAAGACAAAGTAGGGAGAGGCTCAAGATACGAAAGAGAGAAAGGAAAATGAATGCCAGGAAGTCCAGAAGAGAGAAATGCATCTAATCTGGGACGGCACGAGGGACATGTCTAGCCCAGGGACCAAAGAGAAGGGAACTGGAAACATGCGTGGACTAGAAGAAGAAGTGGTGTAAGGAAAATGAAACCAGAGAGGAAATATGGTCCATCTCCTAGAATACAGTCAATGATAATCCTCTCAGCATTCATGTTAACACAGGATTCAAAATGGGTTAAACGTAACAATTCTCAATATGGAAAAATTATTGGTATTTTAAGTTTTTCAAAATTGGGGATGCCCTGCATAATCTTCTACCTTAACTAATTTGTAAATCAGTACCTATTAAATTATCAAGAATATCATAAAATGAGTGCCAGCTTCATATCACTATAGATGCCCAGAAAGAGAAGCTAAAAAATAAGTCACTGAAATTGCAAGGCTTGGAGGAGGGTATTTTGTTTTGCTTTAATCACAGCGTGTGCCAAGGGCTTGGTTAAATGTATTTACAAGATACAATAGCCGTAACTGTGATTCCTGTTCTCAAACTGTGAAGCCTGTGTCTCAATAAAATACCAGTTTAAAAGACAAGACAATAAAGACCACGGTCACCACCAGAACCCCATAAGAATATGTGAAAGGTTATAAAACAAAACTCCTTTTATAGAGTTGAATCCTTTCCAGGGTGGGCCTTTAAGACATTCTGACAGTACACACAAATACTATCTCTGGAACAAAACCAAAAAGGCACAGCTGCGAGACATCTTCCACTGAAGTTGTAACTGACTCAATGGCAGTCCTTCCTTTGAGCAAGAGAGTCTATAAAAACCAGAAGCAGAGCTATTTTCCCCTACAAACTGCTGAGTGGAATCACTTTCTCCTGACCCAAACTGCAGCTTTATTAAAAAGCTAAAATAGACAGCATGGCCAGTATAACTCCATAATAAATTTGTAAAAGAAAACATACCTAAAACTTGAAAAAAGTATATATACATAGATATATACACACACACATATATATGCTTTTCTTAATGAAAAACATATCTGTATGTAAATATACGAATGTATTTATAAATACAAAATATATTTATATGACATATAAATATATTTATGACATATAAATATTTGTAAATATAAAATATAATATTTATATGACATATAAATATATTTATAAATATAAAATATAAATATATTTATATGAAATATAAATATATAAATACAAAATACATTATACTTACATGAAATAAAAATATTTATAAATACAAAATATATTTACATGAAATACAAAATATATTTGTGTTTATATATGAAATATATAAATATATATATATGTGCATGTTTTTCATTAAGAAAAACCCCCAGCTAAACTGAAACTATAATACATGGATATACACATTTTTTAAATTACAGTCCATCACCATCACAAACAGGAAATTTGGATTTGCCTTAACAGAAATTTTTCCCCAAATGCCTTAATAGAAATTTTTCCCCAAACCTCTAAGGATTAGTACTAACCAAAAATATTTAGATGATTATTAGTGTTAATATCCTCAATACTGACTTGAACTTTTGATACCTAGATATTTGTGACTGAAAAGGAAAAAAAATGTCAAAAGACATTTTGAAATCAATTAGATATAACTCCAACATATGAAAAACAATTTAAGTAGCCAAATCAATACTTTATTCGTGATGTTTTCCAAGCTGGAGTTTTACTGTTTCTATAGCAATATCAACAAAATACTCATACACATACTTCTGCACCCAAGATGAAAACCAGTAACCACTTCTCTAGTTTGTTCTTACTACAGCTTCCAACCAAAAAAATTAAAAAAAAAAAAATCAGCCTTCCTAAACTTCACTCCAGAAACTTCAAAACCTAAGGTTTTAAATAAATAACAGTTGCAGTTAACCATAAATGTCAAATATTCTCAAATTCTTCAGAAGGGAGGTTAATGACAATTTTGGTACTTCTTTGACAATAACTCATTCGGAACAACAACAACAAAGATGAGAACGGAACAAATTGCTAACAAATGACTTACTTGGAAAATTATTTAAATTCTAGAGAAATAAAACACCAAAACTGTGCCAAGATGTACAGCAAGAGTTCAATATTCTAAAGCCAAGACATTAGCAACTTTCTGTGTCAGATATACTTTCAAAATCTCTTTTGTTGGAATTGTTTTGAAAGAACAAAATACTTTACTAGGATTAATAGGCTTGCCTATTTTGTGAGCAAGCTCTCTGCCTTATTCTTTACAAACATCCCTATTTATGTCTCAAAACATCTCTGCACGGTAAGTATTATCAAGCTCATTTAATGAGTAAATAAGGCTCAGAGAAATGAATTAACTTGCCTTAAAAAGCATGGAATGCAAAATACTAAAGTGGTTAACTGTCAATCTTGGAACCAGACAAACCTGAACCTGGATCCTGGCTTAACCTCCAACAACTATGTATGAGACAGATGTCTGAGGTTTGAAACTAATTCTATTTTATTTGAAACACGTTCTTTACATTTTACCACTTGCTTATGCAAATTCCCAGCTATACGTCACCACATGCCAAAACGCAGTCTTCACATAAACAGTCACTACCTATGCCTCACATTGCACATGGACTTCAGACACTGGGACTTACTGTAAATACATGTTATACTCTAATACATGTCTAGCGTTTAGGATTCCTGGTTTTCACCCAGACGGCCCGGGTTTGACTCCTGGTGTGGGGAAGGAGATTCTTTGGGCTTCCCTAGTGGCTCAGCTGGTAAAGAATCTACCCGCATTGTAGGAGATCTGGGTTTGATCCCTGGGTTGGGAAGTTCCCCTGGAGAAGGGAAAGGCTACCCACTCCTCCAGTATTCTAGCCTGGAGAATTCCAAAATGTGAAGTCAAGTGGGCCTTAGAAAGCATCACTACGAACAAAGCTAGTGGAGGTGATGGAATTCCAATTGAGCTGTTTCAAATCCTGAAAGATGATGCTGTGAAAGTGCCGCATTCAATATGCCATAAAATTTGGAAAGCTCAGCAGTGGCCACAGGACAGGAAAAGGTCAGTTTTCATTCCAATTCCAAAGAAAGGCAACGCAAAAGAATGCTCAAACTACCGCACAATTGCACTCATCTCACATGCTAGTAAAGTAACGCTCTAAATTCTCCAAGCCAGGCTTCAGCTATACGTGAACCATGAACTCCCTGATGTTCAAGCTGGTTTTAGAAAAGGCAGAGGAACCAGAGATCAAATTGCCAACAACCGCTGGATCATGGAAAAAGCAAGAGAGTTCAAAAAAAACATCTATTTCTGCTTTCTGACTATGCCAAAGCCTTTGACTGTGTGGATCACAATCAACTGTGGAAAATTCTGAAAGAGATGGGAATACCAGACCACCTGACCTGCCTCTTGAGAAATCTGTATGCAGGTCAGGAAGCACCAGTTAGAACTGGACATGGAACAACAGACTGGTTCCAAATAGGAAAAGGAGTACATCAAGGCTGTATATTGTCACCCTGCTTATTTAACTTCTATGCAGAGTACATCATGAGAAACGCTGGACTGGAAGAAACACAAGCTGGAATCAAGATTGCCGGGAGAAATATCAATAACCTCAGATATGCAGATGACACCACCCTTATGGCAGAAAGTGAAGAGGAACTCAAAAGCCTCTTGATGAAAGTGAAAGAGGAGAGCGAAAAAGTTGGCTTAAAGCTCAACATTCAGAAAATGAAGATCATGGCATCCGGTCCCATCACTTCATGGGAAATAGATGGGGAAACAGTGGAAACGGTGTCAGACTTTATTTTTTTGGGATCCAAAATCACTGCAGATGGTGACTGCAGCCATGAAATTAAAAGACGTTTACTCCTTGGAAGAAAAGTTATGACCAACCTAGACAGTATATTCAAAAGCAGAGACATTACTTTGCCAACTAAGGTCCGTCTCGTCAAGGCTATGGTTTTTCCTATGGTCATGTATGGATGTGAGAGTTGGACTGTGAAGAAGGCTTAGTGCCGAAGAATTGATGCGTTTGAACTGTGGTGTTGGAGAAGACTCTTGAGAGTCCCTTGGACTGCAAGGAAATCCAACCAGTCCATTCTGAAGGAGATCAACCCTGGGATTTCTTTGGAAGGAATAATGCTAAAGCTGAAACTCTAGTACTTTGGCCACCTCATGAGAAGAGTTGACTCATTGGAAAAAACTCTGATGCTAGGAGGGATTGGGGGCAGGAGGAGAAAGGGACGACCGAGGATGAGACGGCTGGATGGCATCACTGACTCGATGGATGTGAGTCTGAGTGAACTCAGGGAGATGGTGATGAACAGGGAGGCCTGGCGTGCTGCGATTCATGGGGTCACAAAGAGTCGGACACGACTCAGCGACTGAACTGAACTGTATAGTCCATGGGGTCGCAAAGAGTTGGACACAACTGAGCGACTTTCAGTTCACTCTAATACATGTTCTCAACAAATATTTTTTTTAGAAATACATAAAGTGAAAAGTGAAAGTGAAGTTGCTCAGTTGTATCCAACTCTTTGGGACCCCATGGACTGTAGCCTATCAGGCTCCTCTGTCCATGGGATTTTCCAGACAAGAGTGCTGGAGTGGACTGCCATTTCCTTCTCCAGGGGATCTTCCTGACCCAGGAATTGAACCTGGGTCTCCCACATTGCAGACGCTTTACTGTCTGAGCCACCAGGGAAGCCCAGAAATAACATAAGGAAAACTTCAAAGAACAAGTAAAAAGTCTTGATCTTTTTAATTTCCAAACATACATGTATATTTCAACAGATCCTTACCCATGTTAATGGCTAGGTCATGGGCTTCCCAGGTGGCTCAGTAGTAAAGAATCTGCCTGCAAAGCAGGAGACATAAGTTTGGTCCCTGGGTTGGAAAGACCCCCTGGAGGAGGAAATGGCAACCCACTCCAGTATTCTTGCCTGGGAAATTCCATGGAACAGAGGAGCCTGGTGGGCTACAGTCCATGGGGTCACAAAAGTGTTGGAAATGACTTAGTGACTAAACAACAACAAAAATACCACATCGTGCCTTTCTTCAAAACACTAGGAACCATTTGAGAAGACCAGGGAAGTGCAAATAAAAAGCCATCCATATAAACTTGTGAAAGGTGAAAGTTTAGTTGCTCAGTCGCGTCCAACTCTTTGCGACCCCATGGACTGTTGGCTACCAGGCTCCTCCATCCATGGGATTTTCCAGGCAAGAGTTCTGGAGTGGGTTGCCATCTCCTTCTCCAGAGGATCTTCCCAACCTAGGGATCAAACCCACGTCTCCCACATTGTAGGCAGACGCTTTACTGTCTGAGCCACCAGGAAGTCCTATAAACTTATGAGTTAACTATAAATGCATAAAATAAAGTGTATACCTACTGACACTACAAACACATATACAAGATTTCCCAAAATAGTTTTGATTTCAAACATTCCATCCTACTCTTTGCGTGAGCAAACTTACACATAATTCCAGATCACACATTACAATTTTTTAAGTGAGACGACAATCATCTGATGTAGGCATTTGGGACTAAGATAATTGCAGGCTAGAGTAGTAAGCAGAAGAAATTTGAACAGAACTTTGCAAGAAAGGATACATTGTTATTGGTGGGAAAGAGGGACAGTGATATTCAAGACAAACAGGAACAGTCTTTGGGCAGACTGAAGCAGCAAGATGCACAAGATGGTTTGGACGTCTGGCAAAGCAGGAAGCAGTGAGCAGGACAGTGGGCTGACCACTATCGCTGGATCAGTCACATACAAAGATAAGTCAGAAGCAATGCTGAAAAATGATAGCTGGAAAGAGTGTTGAGAGCTTTGAAGATGAAAAGGCCTCTGGGCTAAAAAAGATAGATCACCTTGCCTAAAGTTTTATGTTGGTGGGTTTTTTTTCCTGCAGAGTAAGGGTGCTAACAGCTTGTTGTTGTTGTTGTTTTTTAAATAACATACAAAATACCCACTTTAACCATAAAATTCAATGTTTTTTAGGGTTGCCAGTTGTGTAACCATTACCACAAACAATTTTAGAACATTTCATCAACTCAAAAATAAATCCCAAACATCCCAACTCATTCTACGAGGTCTGAAACCAAAGCCAAACAAAGATGTCACAAAAAAGGAAACTATAACCAATACCCCTAATTGAGGCAAAAGTCCTCAATAAAATATTAGCAAACCAAATCCAGCAAGGTATTAAAAAGATCTTATACCATGATCAAGTGTAATTTACTCTAGGAATATAAGGATGATTCCAAAAGTGAAATTCAATCAATATAATTATATTAATAGAAGAAAAATACATGATCATCTCAATAGAAAGATAAAGAATTTGACAAAATGCGACACCTTTTCAAGATAAACTAAAAATAATAAAAATAGAAGGAAATTTCCTCAACATGCAAAGAGCATCTGCAAAAGAGCATCTAACATCATACTAAATGACAAAGACTGAAAGCTTTCCCCCTAAGATCAGGAACAAGACAAGATGCCCCCTCTCACAACCTCTTATCATTCTATTCAATGTTGTGCTTAAGTTCAAGCCAGGGCAATTAAGAAAGAAAAATAAAAAGCACGCAAATAAGAAAGGGAGAAGTAAACTTCTCTACTTGCAGATGACATAATTGTAATAAATAAAAATCCTTTAAAATACATTTAAAAAGCTAATAGAGGGGTTCAGGAAAGTTGCAGGGTATAAAATGAATATGCAAACAGTTCTATTTCTATACATAAGCAATAAACACTCCAAAATAATAATAATATCTCACTTAGCATCAAAAAGAGTAAAATATATAGGGTAAATTTAGACAAGGAAGTATAAGGCTTGTACACTGAAAAGTATGTAACACTAGTCAAAAAAAATCAAAGGCTTAAGTAAATCCATGTTTATGGATTCAAACACTTAATATTGTAAAGAGCCCATTAACCATCAAACAGCTGTGATAACACAGACGTGATAACACAGACATAGAGAACAGACTTATGGACATGGGGTAGGGGGAGGAAGAAGAGGGTGAGAGCTATGGAGAGAAGAACACGGAAACTTACATGACCATATATAAAATAGACAGCCAATGGGAATTTGCTGTCTGACTCAGGGAACTCAAACAGGGGCTCTGTATCAACCGAGAGGGGTGGGAGGGGAAGGGAGATGGGAGGGAGGCTCAAGGGGGGGGACATACGTATACCTATATGACTGATTCATGCTGACATTGACAGAAACCAACAAAATTCTGTAAAGCAATTATCCTTCAATTAAAAAACAATGTTTTTAAAAAAAGAGACAAGTAAAGAATCAATTGGAGCGAGGTATATCTGACAGGGAGGAAAAGGCCCAGTGAAAAGAAGAACACAGAAGAAAAGATATCCAGAGGAAGTTATATCTAAATTGAGACCTGAGAGTAGCAACATGTACAAAGTCTAGACACGGCAGAAAACCTGATATATGAGCTAAATTCAGAGAGGCAACCTGACATCTGAAACTCAATAAGGAAGTTAAAGTCCAAAACAGCAAGCATAAAAGTGATGTTACAAAGTCGGAGGCGCTTCTGAAAAGTAAAGTGGTACCATGAAAGGATTTTAAGCTTAAAACTAAAAGACTTTAAAACTACAATTCTGACTATAATATGAAGAACAAAAATTTTTTAAACTGTGGGGGGAGGGGTGACAGGAAAACCAGACAGAACATTACATATCTATTACATAGACATTACATATCTAAGAAATGCTGCTGCTGCTGCTGTGAAGTCGCTTCAGTCGTGCCCAACCCTGTGAGACCCCATAGACAGCAGCCCACCAGGCTCCCCATCCCTGGGATTCTCCAGGCAAGAACACTGGAGTGAGTTGCCATTTCCTTCTCCAATGCATGAAAGTGAAAAGTGAAAGTGAAGTCGCTCAGTCGTGTCCGATTCTTCACAACCCCATGGACTGCAGCCTACCAGGCTCCTCCATCCATGGGATTCTCCAGGCAAGAGTATTGGAGTGGGGTGCCATTTGCCATTTCTTTCTCCATCTAAGAAATGATAGCTGCATTAATGTTTAAAAAATAAAATATTAGCAAACAGGTAGTCAGTCTCTGCTTCCTCACTGACAAAGAGAATTTTGCCATTGTAGCTTCAATTTTAAAAGCAACTTGACTGATTTATTGTGGAATGGGCTGAGTTACTAAAGAATAGACCCATAAAGAACACAGGTGAGACTCAAACTGAAACTGAGAAAGTTGATGTTCATAGTTTGGGAGGAGACTGGTTGAAAGGAAAGAGCATGAAAGCTGTTTTTAAACTGTCATGAGGAAAAGTAAGAAAAATTCATAAAGATACAGAGAATTTTTAAGTTTTGCCATTATTATAAAACCACATTCTGGTTTTTCAAGAGACCAGAGTAAAAACATAAGTGGTTTGTCAATTCTTTGTCAATTAAGACTTGTATTTCTTTGACTACCAAAGTTGAAACTGAACCCCAAAAGAGCTCAGCTTTGTGCAGGTTATAGTATCTGACTAGAGAAGTTATCAGTGGAAGGAATGGATAAATTCAAGTAATATTCAATTGGTAGAATGATAAGAATTTGGTAACACATAGAGTTAAGAGAGAAAGATAAAGAACAATTAATTGGGCAGCAAAGTCAGTCACTGAAATAGTTATAAAAGGAGGAACAGAGGGTTTGGAGACAAATTTAATGAGTTAAATTAGGTAACAAAGTTACCTAATGAGTTAAATTAGGTAATAAAAAAAAGAAAAAACAGAGCAAAACAAAAAAAACAAGGTATAGATGAATAAGCCAACAGTAAAGATAGAATGGCCTCAAAGAAAAATAACTCAATCCAGAGGAAGACAGAAAAACAAAGGGGAAAAAAAGAAAAAGAAAGAACAGATGGAACAAACAGAAAACAAAGAACAAAATGGTGCCCAGCAACAATTAATTAAATGTAAATGGCCTAAATGTACCAACTAAAAGAGAGATTGCCAGAGTAGGTAAATAATCCATTTCTAAATAAGTCATATACAAAAAAAATCTACTTTAAATATTAGGAATGGGAACAAGAAACGGCATGAAGAAGCAAACTGTGCTTTGTACAGAATCAATCATGATGGAAAATCAAAGAGATGGCCCTAGACAGCAGAAATGAGGTGTTTTATTTACTATAAGATTGAGGTGGGGAAAGGTCTAGAAAAAGAACTCATAATATTATAAATAACTGTGGTCTCTATACTATGTTAGGGTATAAGGAAGTGTCCTGAAGGTGCTTAAAATCTAATTATGTAAGCAAATTTTTGTTACTAAACTGTATAATCTTGGTTCAAAGTCCATGACATGGAACCACCAGAGGCTTTCAAACTAAAATACATCAATTTTAAGCCTGTGATACTTACTTGCTACTCTTATTTCCACCTTCCCTTTTTATTAGCTAACCTAGTAGAACGCGCACCACCATAACTGTGTCTTCTTCCACACCAACACAAACCACGAAGGCAGTCATATGGTAGGCAGGGGGGCTGCAGTTAAAGAAATTTGTGTACTATACCAAGTATTGTCACCAAATGCCAAACCTACAACACAGCACATTAAAAAGCAGAGACATTAGTGTGCCGACAAAGGACCGTATAGTCAAAGCTATGATTTTTCCAGCAGTCATGTATGGATGTGAGAGTTGGACCATAAAGAAAGCTGAGTGCCAAAGAACTGATGTTTTGCAACTGTGGCATTGGAAAAGACTATTGAGAGTCCCCTGGACTGCAAGGAGATCAAACCAGTCAATCCTAAAGGAAATCAGTCCTGAATATTCATTGGAAAGACTGATGCTAAAGCTGAGGCTTTAGCATACTTTGGCCACCTAATGCAAAGAACTGACTCATTGGAAAAGACCCTGATGCTGAGAAAGATTGAAGGCAGGAGGAGAAGGGGATGACACAGAACAAGATGATTGGATGGCATCACCAACTCAATGGACAGGAGTCTGAGTAGGCTCTGGGAGTTGGTGATGGACAGGGAAGCCTGCAGGACTGTGCTGCAGTCCATGGGGTCACAAAGATTTGGATGTAACTCAGCAACTGAACTGACTGACTGACACCAAATATGTATTTACAGGGGCCTTACAGTTTACAAAGCCTTTACTGCTTCCCAATTACACTCATATTTAAATTTAAGCTAAGAGACTTTTGATGCATCTAATTTATATTTTGTATAATAGAAAGCTCTTATTATTGCATACCCACATTCTATTTTGCTAGGCTTCAAAAATCTAATGCTATAGTAGTATTTTTATTCTTTGCCTCCCAAAACACCTACATTATTTAAAACAGCAATGTCCAAAGTTATTTGAACTTCACCACATATACAAACTGCAGCCATGAAATTAAAGGATGCTTACTCCTTGGAAGGAAAGCTTTGACCAACCTAAACAGCATATTAAAAAGCAGAGACATTACTTTGCCAACAAAGGTCCTCTAGTCAAGGCTATGGTTTTTCTAGTAGTCATGTATGGATGTGAGAGTTGGACTATAAAGAAAGCTGAGGGCCGAAGAATTGATGCTTTTGAACTGTGGTGTTGGAGAAGACTCTTGAGAGTCCCCTGGATTGCAAGGAGATCCAACCAGTCCATCCTAAAGGAGATCAGTCCTGGGTGTTCATTGGAAGGACTGATGTTGAAGCTGAAACTCCAATACTTTGGCCACCTCATGCGAAGAACTGACTGAAGAGTCAGAATAATCAGAAGCATTAGAAGAACCTGATGCTGGGAAAGATTGAAGGCGGGAGGAAAAGAGGACAACAGAGGATGAGATGGTTGGATGGCATCACCAACTCAATGGACATGAGTTTGGGTAAACTCCAGGAGTTGGTGATAGACAGGGAGGCCTGGCATGCTACAGTCCATGGGGTCGCAAAGAGTCAGACATGACTGAGTGACTGAACTGAACTGAACATATATACTTCTTTCTACCAAGTTCTAAGAAGCAAAATTACAGCCAAAAATTCTCAATGAACATTTTGAGGTGTGCTAACTACAAGGAAGGATGGGAACAATATGAATACCTAGTATACTCAACATGTTATCTTTGCTTTACTCCTCTTTAGAAAAGGATATTAGTATTTGCAAGAGAGATGCATAAAAATATCTTTTCAAGCTTTTACTTTGAGAAGACTGTGAAAAGTTCACATCCATGGTTATAATTTGTTTCTCTTGGATCTAAACATACACCCACCCATTGGCTTCAGAAAAGTGCTTGGCCAGGAACCCTAGGACAGTGATACTTCCTGGAAATTTCAGTTGGAAAGAAAAAGTATCCTGTCCATGAAGGGATCCGCCAGTAGCAAATAATGCAAATGTTCTTTTGTGTTAATCCCAATTTGTAAAAACCTATTCTTACACAAAAGATACATTCATTCATTCAACAAATATTTCCTATACAACTATTAAGAAGGTAATTTACAAAAAGATTCTCACTTACTTGATACATGATATGATTTTATTAATTATTAAGCAAAACAGTTAAAAAATGTTTTATTTATCCAGTTTTCAGGGGCAATTCCCAGTCCCCAAAATGCCTCTCTTTGCTATTGACTGGCTGTCTCTCCATGTGAACAATAGGTTCCCAGGAGCAAAGACTGCAGCCTTACATCTATATCCCCCACAACCCAATATAACACCTGTCATACAGCAAAGGAAGCCAAAGGAATGTTTGATGAATGAATGGACTGATGGTTCATACTCAATTAGTAGTACAAACAAAAATCCCAGTAAAAAATTAATAAATTCAGTACAACTGTCACTCCTGACCCTTTCCTCACTCTTCATCCAGGCTCATAGTGTTGTTCGTTTCTCTACAGGTATTTCTACTGCTAAAATGACCATTTTCGAATTCTGGGCATCAGTCTTCCTCACTGTGAAGTTATCTGCAACTCAGCCTTCATCCCCATCTTTGAATGCCCAGCCTGGCTCACAGTAAGACTGGGCACAAATCTGTCTCATAATAAAGAGCAACAAATACCAAAGACACCTACTTAAATCAGTACTGCCAAGCTTCAGGTTATTACTCTGTAGTAAAAACAAAGTACTTAACTGGTAACAGTGAGATTTACAATTAAAATTAAGTAAATATTTGATCCTAGTCATCGGTACAATAAATACCACCCAAAAACCTCAGCACCAGATTTTATTGCACAGAAATACAAAAGTGTTACTGGAGTTGGAAATTTCACCTAGAAGCCATAAATAAAAGAAATACAAAAGGATTCTTCCTTGGGTAGATGCCTTTAACTGAGGGTAAAATTCACCGGCACAGATACCCAGGGAAATCCAATAATTCCCCATAAAACCTGGCATGTAGTATTTCTGCAATACAGATATCTGCAATTATGCCTCTTCCTTCAAAGAAATAATAGCAATGAAAATTTCTGAGAGGCTTCCAGTGGCTCTGCGGGGAGTATGGAGACCGAACTGCTCAGTATAATCTCCCGGGTTCCACACTGCCTGACTCCAGTCCAGATATGAGGCTCATCTTCTGCTTATGCTCTCTCACACATGCCGAGCTCCAGCCACACCAGCCTCCTCAACAAGAAATGCTTCCGTGTCCTCATTAACGCTGACTCTCCTCTGTCTAGACTGTCCACTTCCCCTGTCTACACTTGAGGGAAAAAAAAGTCTAACCCCAGCTTCCAGGTATAAGGTTAAAAACAAGCAGTTTGTGACCAAACCTAACAATAGCTCTGTTACTGACTTTTAGAAAACAGAATAAAACATGGGGGCGGGGGAGGCAATCAAGTTATTTGTGAGTTTATGGTACATACACACTGTCACAAATCACAAGGCTCTCAAAGGGAAGTCTGGTAAACCAACCCAGCAGGGAGTGTCTACCACTCCAGGAGGACCCACTGGCAAAGGAAGCAGGAGGCCAAGAATGGCGAGGAAAGTTGAAGTGAAGTCGCTCAGTCGTGTCCAGCTCTTTGCGACCTGTGGACTGTAGCCCACCAAGCTCCTCCGTCCATGGTATTTTTCCAGGCAAGAATACTGGAGTGGGTTGCCATTTCCTTCTCCAGGGGATCTTCCCGACCCAGGGATTGAACCCAGGTCTCCCACGTTGCAGGCAGACGCTTTAACCTCTGCACCACCAGGGAAGCCCCAGGAATGGCGAAGTCAGACTTAAATGGAGAGTAACACAGCCCCTTCTCGGAGACGGCCCTGAGGTATACACAGTGAGTGAAGGCGATCCTCCAAATGGACAGACCCAGGGGCAGTAAGATCTGATCAGGAATTACACTTCAAGGACAAGCTATCCCCAGAGCAACCACTGCTCTTAACCTACCTAATCATACACCCCACAAACCACACAACTTGGTGATCCAAGAGGGTAATTTACAGCTACACGACAGGACAGGGCAGGGCAGAGCACTGCCCAAGGGGAAATCTCAACAATGCGGCTGATCGAGACATCTGATCTGGATGGAACTGAAGCCAGAGGGATGGACATCACCGGTACACCGTGTTCTATGAGACAATACTCTGCCTCTAGGTGCAGCAGGCCAACAGAACTTTATATGGTCTGTCCTTGGAAGAGGGAAGGACTGTATCTGCAGCTGACCTGTGTAAGCTGAACTAAAAGGATATACACACAATTATACGTTATACCTAAATGTATGGAACTGTGTGTATACATATATATATCAGACAAATGGTGGAATGTAGCACTCCTAAGAATCTATTTAGCAGCCACATCTAACTTCCCCCTCTGTCACCATCCCCCTGATATCTTCCTCCCACCAAAGAACTTGCCTGGATCTGTTCAAGCCATTTGGGTTCAGCCATAATTCAAGTGTCTCATATCTTCCTCAGTCCCTTTTTTATCTCCTCCCATTATCACCTATAATTCCATGTTAACCATACCAGAACATCTATCTCAATACATGCTGAATGAAACAACAGAACAGCACAGATATAACAAGATATAAATATTTTTCCCATTGGATCCTAGAGTAATCAGAGCCAGGCTTGAGATGCTTTTCTCTTCTGGAAGAAGACTGGTTGAAGTATCTACCAATCCCCTGGAGAGGATTTCCTCTCACCTCAACCTTTAATGTTGCTGTTGTTGTTTAGTTGATCAGTTGAGTCCAACTCCTTGTGACCCCATGGACTGCAGCCCACCAGGCTCCTCTGGCCACAGGATTCTCCAGGCAAGAGTACTGGCATGGATTACCATTTCCTCCTCCAGAGTATCTTACAGACTCAGGGATCGAACTGGAGTTTTCTGTGTCTCCTGCACTGTCAGGCAGATTCTTTACCACTGAGCCACCTGGGAAGTTTATTTCTGCCATGGAGTTTAGTGTAACAGGATCTGTCCCATACCAACTGTATATTTATCTTTAAAAGAAACAGATGGGATGGCATGACACAGGGTTTGGTATCATTGTCTAAAACCAGCCCAGCTGATGGCTAGACATATACAAACACCGTAATCCCTGGGTACCTCTGCCACAGACAACAGGAGTTGGGCCACCACAGAATCCGCTCTCATTGGAAATCAAGGAGCCAGCTGTCCAAGACGAGCCAGGGCTTATGTGATAGGATCTTTACTTGTTTAAAGGCTTCTTAACAGTTCTAATATAGACCTATTATGCTTTTATGATCCTGGAAAACATCCAAAATGATTAGCCTATCCTTTTCTGACTCATATATCTTTAGGCAATAAATGTACACACTTTCTACTAATTGAGAACTTTTTTTTTTTTTAATTTTTAGTTTTTTATTTTTTAAATTTTAAAATCTTTAATTCTTACATGCATTCCCAAACATGAACCCCCCTCCCACCTCCCTCCCCAGAACATCCCTCTGGGTCATCCCCATGCACCAGCCCCAAGCATGCTGCACCCTGCGTCAGACACAGACTGGCGACTCAATTCACATGATAGTATACATGTTAGAATGTCATTCTCCCAAATCATCCCACCCTCTCAAGTCCATCTAATGAATGAATGCCCTATGGAGTAACGTTTCTAAAATTAAGCACTACTATCTTAAGAATTTACAGATACAGAAAATAAACTCACAGTCACCAAAAGGAAAGGGAGGGAGGAATAAATTGGCACACTACCATATATCAAAGAGAAAAACAATAAGGCTTTACTATATAGGGCAGAGAATTATATTCAATATCCTGTAATGAACTCTACTTGAAAAATAATATATAATTGAATTACTTTGCTATACACCTGAAACTAACAATGTGCTGCTGATATGCTCAGTCTTTGTGACCCCATGGACTGTAGCCCACCAGGCTCTTCCATCCATGGAATTTACCGTGCCCTTCTCCAGACACTAATAATATTGTAAATCAACTATACTTCAATTTAAAGAAGAACAATTTAAATATACATTCGCCAAGGGCAAACAAGCATGTTTAAAAGGAAAATGCTGTTGTTCTACCTCATATGTAAATTCACAGATAAAACACTGGAAATGGTCAGCTGTAATGGTAACAATTGTTGTTCCTGAATGTGGACAATGGGAAATTTTGCTTTATTTGTATTTTTCTATATTAAGAAGCTTTTCCCACTAAACATATAATAATTAAGAAATGTTTTAATAAACTAAAATCCACTAAAACAAAGAAATATGAATTTTCCCCCTTCATTTCTGTACCCCTACTTTGGCAGTTTTAAAAGCAGTACAAAACAAGATGGCTAAGTCCCAGCAAAGTTATAATACACTGGTAGTGAGCCATGGGCTACAGATTTACCTGAAACACAGGGATACATTCATGCTATTCCTCTTTGAGCTTGGCACTATCTACAAGAAATTACTGGACTCTAAGAAGCACATGCTTGCCGACACTGTTACATCAGAGGCCTTCTTTAAAAGTTAAGATTTTAACTGGATTTAAAAGAATGAAAGGAATTTCCTGGGTTTTATCAGGGCAATTTCCCAAAAGATTTTTGCCCCCATTTCTTAGTACAAGGATTAAAGCCACTTAGCAAATTAGAGGGTATACTTGCCACTTAAAATGCTATTAAGAACATATAAATTAAGAGATCTTTAAAAAGCAGTACATGTTCGAAGAAGCTGTTTTAACAGTTTTCTATGAAGTTAGTCAAAAAGTATCAAATATCTGAATAAAGGAGGGACCTACTTTCTGACCACACAACGCTATGGAGAGATGGGGACCACATATCTACAGTCAAGAAAGAGCCTTTCTATGTTTTATCATCACGTGACAAGTTATCACTCTCAAGTTTTCACTACAACTTCATTAAAATACCGAGCCATACACACACGATGTAACTCAGCACGAGGAGGACAGCGACATATTTTTCCGAACTGCAAAATGGCATCTGCAGAATGTCTCAAAGGAACGACAAAGGCACTTCTTTAGCCCAAACAAAGAGAACAATGTTTCCACTAGGACACTACAGGACTATTGCATTTCAGGGGGGAAAGGCAGTAAAAATTAACACAAAACAGAGCTGAAAGTGCAGAATGACAGTCTGCGGGGAGGAATTAAAAGAAACTATTGAGAATACAAGTTTCATGTGTTATAGTACACAAAACTAAAAGAGGGCTTGAGGTTTTAAAAGTTGGGTGATTTCATTAAATCTGAAAAGAAAATTACCTTTAAAATTCAAAATGTAAAGTTACTTACGGGTGACTCAATTAAGTGTTTTAGATTCACAAACACCATGCATCTATGCTGTTTAGAGGACGACTCACAAACATTCCTGTGCCAGCACATGGATCATTTCACTTCATTTCCCATGACCACTCTGTTAGAAATGTGCTACCGATGCCTCCATTTTATAGATAAGGAAACTGAGGCTTGCAGATATAAAGATTCAGTAACAAGCATATCTGAGTTTCAACTGTAACTCTTTCACTTATTAGCTACAAGACTTTGACTTTCTTTCCAAGATACTTTGACTTGCAAGACTGTCAACACCAAATAATGTTCACAAGGATTAAAGACAAACTAGTGTCAAAAATAGGACAAGAAAATTCCTAAAATAGCATACTAAAATGGAACTAAACGCTTATTAAATGGAGGTGAAGGTGAAGCTGGGATATACCCACTCAATCATATAATGTCTTTAAAACACTGATATGAACAAGACTTAAGAAAAGCCTTCAGGGGGTAAAAAAAAAAAAAAGCTGTGAGAGAATGCCAAGAGTCAAGGTTAATTACAAAATACAGTAAATAGCTGAGTATATTTAATGGAAAAAGATCACAACAAAGACAAACTGATTGTTCCTCACTTTTACCTGAAGGGTATATGCTTATCTTCAGTGGAGAGTGCCCTAAAAAAGCAATTGGATGACTTTTGTACTGTAGGAAAAAAACAAGCAGTAGACTCTGATTCAAGTCAGTAAAACCAGTAAATAAGTTACCAACAGGTAAATTTTTCTCATAGCTAACATTTTCTCATAAATTTGTTAGCCCTACTGTGACTCTCTGGCTACTTCATCTTCCTACACTCCAGTTCTGATCACATCATTCACCTGTTTGGAAAACCTCAGTTAACTGCAGAAAGAAAACCCAAAACCCAAACCTGAAAAGCAGTGTTCTAGGCTCTGGCCACGCCCTCCTTTCTAACTTTTCTGCTCAGTAGGATGCATGATGATTTCTAGTCTTGAGGGAGGAAAAAGCCAAGAGTCTCCAGGCTTACTCCTCGAAGCATGCCCATCACAACCACCACCATCAGGCAAAAGCCAGTCACCGGCCATACCCTGTCCAAAGACTGCCATCCCTCTCTCCTCCAAGTGCCCACAACACTCCCTTACGCCCTTCCAGAGCTCTGCACTTTCTGCAGTACTGATCCTATGAGCACATCTTAGCCACCATACTTAACATGCCTGTCTTATCTCTGGATCCCCCAAAGCAAAACACACACTCCTTTGCACAAAGTCATGCTTAGTACATTTGAGGAGAAAGAGATGAGATTACAAGAAAACACTTTTTAAAAAAACAAACTGTGCACCTGTTTTTTCAGACAATTCCTGGCACTGTCATCTTATTTTTCTATTATCCAAGATAATCACCTTAACGATTCAATAAAGTAAGCCTAATATTAAATTAAATGGCCCTCCAATGGAATAAACACTATTTTGGCACATTTATGAAAAGAAATGTCACGCCATCTTTTAAGATTCATACAAGGAAAATGTGAGGAGTGTGAAACAACTATCTTCACCTATATGACTGGTTCTCGTGGGTTAAAACTGACCTAAAGGATCACCACCTTCAGAAAGGTACTGAATTCTAAGAGAAGCAAGAAGAAAACAGAAGTGGCTCTGAAATAAGTCCTACAACAATACGTTTGGGGATATACAGTCCTCCTGAATCATGAGTCTGGGAGGGGCCTGAAAAATTAATGTAGCCAATCCTTTGCATCACAGACACAAGAGAATCTAAAAAATTCTGAGCTAAGTGAAGGAATTATTATTTTTTTAAAGAATATTGTAAGAAAAGGCAGAAACCTAACTTCCCAGCCAGGTTTGTTTTTCCAAAACACATTTTCCTCTTGTTTTTTCTTTTCCCAGTGTACCTCACACTTCAAAACTTCCAATTCCCCACAGGTGTGAAAACAGTACGAAAATGCAGACTGGTGGCTGTTTTTTTTTTAACCGCAGCATTTCTACAATCTCTCCTTCATGCAAAGCATTCACCAGAGACAAGTATGGATGATTTTGCTCCTTTCTCCACTCAGGGTAACACAGAAGATCACAGGAGAAAGCAGGAACAAGGGAAAGGTGCTGGGGAACGTGCAGGAAAGCAGCAGCTATGGCTCTCAGAGCCAAAGCCACAGACAGGAGATGTACTATTTTATTCTCTGCAACACTCAAATACAATACAACTGTATAATTATACAGAACTTTCAGGATGTATCTATGTAAATACAATATAAGCTTATCTTCCAGGAAAGCTGGCCAACCCAAACACCCCAATCAGGACAATACCGCAACCAGCTCCACAGCTGGCACCTCCCTGGCCATCATCCTCTACTTACTTTAGCTGCATACAGGGCCCCGTGAGACACAATTCAGGGCTATTCAGTCCATCCCAGGAGAATGACACAGAAGTAACTTAAATACCATGACCCCTCTTAGATCAAAATAGAGCATCTAAAGAAAAACACCAACTCACGGTCACCGGGACTGGACTCACAGGGTGATCACTGAGCTCCTCGGAGCTCACACCAGCAGCCCAGCTCTGCGATCACTGCCACCACTGTGTGCTCGTGGGCACAATCCAAGGACGCCTGGATTAAGATAAACGCCTTAAGGAGCAGTGCTGACACAATTCAGTTCCTAACGCTTATGTCAGGCGCAGCCCAGCCTTGGGTCAGGAAATAATGCGACTGATACTAGAACCCAACGGTAAACATAAATATCTTTTAGGAGGCAGTGTTCCTTTTCCAATCATAAAATTCATCCCAAAATTATTTTCCTCTTTTCACTGACCCGAACAGAAACACATGGAAAAACAATTCCCCACAGCCTGGAGAGTATTCCCCACAGCCATTATTACTTAAAAATAATGAATTTTAAAAAAGAAGACTTCAAAAGAAATAAGATCACATTCTAGTATCACGAGACTTCTTTAAGGGAAAAGAACACAGGTGTGTGCCCACAAACATCACACATGTGTAGTGGGTCCCTAGAACGATGTGGCTGCTGTCCTGCGGTCAACTCTTGGAATCTGTCTTCTTTTGCAGCATATCTTCTATGTCCTGACAGTTTTCCACAGTGAACAAGCTGAAAGAGGGGGAGAGCTCAACACCTATTCTAAGACAAGCAACCCCACAGGAAAAAAAGGAGTTGACCAAAAATGAGACTCTTTATACGATACTGAAAAACTTTTTGGAATAAATGAAGCACAGTGTTATAAGAAATGTAGAGTACTGCCAGGGGAAAAAAAAAAAAAGTTTCTTAATTCTGTTTCTTCCTACTTCCGTCACTCAAGCTATTTCTGTCATATTCCTCATCCAACACTTAACCTGTCATCTCTAGTGGAGTTTCCCCACCCACTACAATCATTTGAAAAACTTTCGGGAAGAAACCAAAAGTATAAGCATCTTTGCCAAATGACATTCAGATTTTTGTCTCCACCCTAATAGTTGGCTGTTTATCCTTATTTCTCGATCTCTTTCCATTCTTACTCTTTCCTTCTTCCTCTACCTACAAATGTATCCCAGCCGTTATTCCCTTTCATCTCCACTTCCTACTCCCGAGATTTCAACACTAAGTTTCTTCACGCCCCTCATCCCATCTTCCATTTCTTCCCTCAAGATACAGCAAGTTCAGAAATGTACAAAATCTTAAGTTCTTCAAGATGCAGAATTTAAAATATGCTGAAGACTTCCTGTGGAAGAATTTCTCCAAGAAAAACAAAAACTGAGGATTCTCCGTCACCTGTTTTTCAGACAGCCCTGCAGAAGCCCACCCATCAGCTGCTTTATACAGTTCCTTCTAGCCTAAGTTCAGGGAGCCTGGCAGGCTGCCGTCTATGGGGTCACACAGAGTCGGACACGACTGAAGTGACTTAGCAGCAGCAGCTTAAGTTCAAATAGAGGCGAGGGGGAGTCTGAGGCTATGTGCGCCAGTACATTGCATGAATCCGTAACAACTGCCTCAGAAAGGACATCCAGCTACTCGCTGACCAAGACAATGTGCAAATCATTCTAGACGTGCTTTTCCTGCAGATACTCCTGAAATCGGCGGCACCCGCAGGACAGCCAAACTCAGAGAGGAGGCCATGTTCTCCGATTCGCCCTAAACATGCTCAGACCCTTTTTTTAACAAGTTACGATAATAAGAGAGTGAGCCCACAGGTGCTCTGCTAGTACTATGGAGAGGAGGTAAAGTGAAGCGGAGAGAAGTGGAAGGAAGGAAAATGACAAGACAACATCCTGTCCTTAAGGGGCCAAGGGTCTCATGCACACAACCTCATGGAAAGTTAACATTCATAAAATGTTACTGTTTTCAAGACAACAGTAAAAGAAATGCAGGCACACAACCTCATGGAAAGTTAACCTTCATAAAATGTTACTGTTTCAAGACAAGGGTAGAAGAAAGACTACCTGAGCAGTTGCCAAAGGAATTATACAGCCAAGAACTCCTAATGGGAATTCAGGAAAATAGAATTCCAGAGAAGAGGAAATTTGGCAAAGGAGATGATAATTAACAGTTTGGCAAGACCACTAAAAAGTTTGAAGAGATTTATTGGTTTTAACATGACAGAAAGAAACACTTCAAATATGCTTGTGCTAAGTGTAAAGCACACATTTTCTAACTTCACTTCTTTAAGGTTCACATCAAATAACCCTAAAATAGCAACAATCCAGCCATCTCATAATGGTTTCTAACATCTCCAAATCACTTGGGGCAAATTAATTTAACTACACAGGTGTGTGTGAGTAGTCTCAAAGTTTCAATTTTTTTTCATATTCAAAGTTAAGAGTGAGATGGATTAAATTACCTGGGGCAACAATCTCTAATTTATCCTAGAGATAATTATTCACAAATTTTTGCCAGTACATAAAGTAAAATAGGCAGAATGGGATAGTTAAAAGTATACTGGAATAGATGGAACCAGTTCTAATTCCAGTTCTGAAAGTAACGGGAATTTAGAGCAAGTCATTTAACTTCATTTTATTAAATTGCCTAATCTATTAAATATAGGGAGGATTCATTACCTCTTAAAGTACCCCATAGTTCTAAAATTCTGCATTCTAAAAAAAAAAAAACTACTTGGCATGGCAAACGTGACACAAAGTTAAATGAAAATAAACCATCAAATGATGGTCAAAACCATCGTATGAGCCCTTTCTTGTGAAATGTACATAAATATGCATTTACTGAAGTATTTATCCTATAACCTCTGAATGTATTCTAACACCACCAAATGCATTTTTTACAAAATAAAAATATGAATTATGTCTTAAAGTGGGAATGAGGATGGCTTTTACTATTTATGTTTCTCTGTATTGCAAATTTTATTCAACAAACACATAAATTTATCATTTTAAAAAAAAAATCCAATCCCTGAATCCAAGCTTGACATTTGGAATCAGAGCTCTTCAGCCTCTGTGAAATACACTGGAAATCAGAGTTCTCTTGGAAACACTCCAGGCCAATCTTGGATAAGAGGGAAGGTAGAGGGAGGAAGCCCCTCATCCTTTTTCTTTCACAGCTACTTTTCTCTTCTAGTCTGAACACCCTCCTCCGTCCCACCCCTTCCCATCAAAATCTCTTGGGAGTGATTGAACGCAAGTAACCTAAAACTGGAATTTCTGGGACTGCGTGATCTTCCAAAAGCACTTTATTTTCTTCTCTCTACCTACACACATACACACACACACCCCCAAAACTGGATTTCATACTTATTCTGCAACAAATCCTCACAGTAGTACTTAAATGTCCTTTAAGAAAAAAAGGCATGGGCAGGCTATATTGGGAAAAAAAAAAAAAAAAAAGGGATGATCTGGCACCTGCGGTGGTGATGTCATTACCAGCCATGGCTCTGAACTGTCTCTGGAATGCAGCTGTGGCTAGAATCCCTTAGGCCACCCAATGCTATTTAACATAAAAACACAGTCTTTCCTGGCACAAGAAAACCTCACAGTCACACGTGACTGTACTCTGCTTAGGAATCCTACACTCAGAACTTTACAGCTTTAAACACATTGTGTAGAGCACAGCCATCACTGGCAGGACCCTCCCTGAAGGTCAAACTTCAGCAGCTCTAAACTGTTAACTTCCAGCAGGCTTGAGAAGGACTAATTCTGCACTCCTGTCTATACGCAGTCCAGAAAGAACTGACTCATTGGAAAAGACCGTGATGCTGGGAAAGACTGAAGGCATGAGGAGAAGGGGACGACAGAGGATGAGATGGTTGGATGGCATCACCGACTCGAGGGACGTGGGTTTGAGCAAACTCCGGGAGTTGGTGATGGACAGGGAAGCCTGGTGTGCTGCCGTCCATGGGGTCGCAAACAGTCGACACGACTGAGGGACTGAACTGAACTGACTCATGACAGGCCAGATTTTGAGTCACTGCCTTGGAAACAGGAAAAAACAGACATACACCCCAACCCCAGATGAAGTGAGGACTTTGTTGGGGAAGGAGTGAGCACAGGGGGGAATGAGATAAGAATGACAAAAGCGAAGCTGCGGATGGGAGTCCATGGGGTCACAGAATCGGACATGACTTGGCAACTGAACAACAACAAACTCTAAGTAAGTAAATGTCAGCTCTTATTATTTCTTCCCCACAGAAAACAGCCACTAAAGGGAGTAGTAACTCCCCAAGCCTACTTAAGATGGTCCAATTAATCCATAAAGCTTAACTGCAAATTTTAAGGAAAACACACATAAGGAGTTCCCCTAACACACATTTGCTCCCCAGAACAATGAGTGGGGGCTGACCCTTTCTGTCACCCTTCATTCACACTAAGCCAGTCCAGTGAAGATTCCCAACTCCACTACTTCTCCAGCAGGGACCACCCCAGAGATGTGGTACCTGACCAGGGGGTTGACACGGCAACTCTTGGCAACTGGAGATGAAGAGCCACAGGAACCTGGGCCTCTACCCAAACTGCCTAACTCTCCACTCCACATGCTTTGATCCCTTTTTTAAAAGCCATGGAACTGTGGCCTGCTTGCCACCACCAACACCTGACCAACATGGCCCCATAGGAAGCGAAACGAAACTCTCCACCTCTCAAGTTCAGACTAGAAAGCTATAGAAGGTCTTACAATTTACTGTTGAGCTTTTACTCCTCAGAGCACGGGAAGAGGGACAAGGAACGTCCAGATGTGTTTGTCCATTCTTACTTACATTCCAAAGGCAGAGCCAAGATCACACAGGGATGCTAATGCTCATTTATTGTTTTTTTAAGTCAACGAGACAGTCAAAAAAGAAAGAAGCCAGAACTTCTAACTCACAATCCCCATGACTGTCCACATAAACTTTTACAGAGCTTTGTCGCCCTCACAACCCTCTAAAAATCAATTTTCAATTTTCTACAACTGACTACATGTTATGTGGTAAACCCATGACTCTAAGTTGCAGAAAGCTCTCTCCCTATGACCCAGAACACATCAAAAGCCACCTCTCCTCACCACTTAGCTTTTACGGAATCACAGGATCTTGACTGTGACCCACACTTTGACTTTTTCCTAGTCTATTTCCCTCAGTCGGACAGTAAAGCTCCCCAGACCCAGGGTTGAGCGAGAAGCTCAACTAGTGTCTGAACCATGCTTCCCCACCACCCGACCGCGTATAAAGCCTCTGCTGTAAGAGAGGGGGCTGAATCCCAAACCTAGGATGCATTCCACCCTGATCCTGCCCTCTGTACCCTCTGTTACCCGTTCCCACGGTTCCCAAACACTGTCTTGCAATTTTTTTCTGTGACCCACAGTATAAGAGTAAAACATTTTACATCCCAACCCACTTCGCAACTACACAGCAAACACACCCGGTTTTAATGGAAACACAGTTTTCAAGTGGCCACTCCAATCAGGCCTAAAGCCTAAGCGTTTTGTGCTAAATCCAGCCCCAGTCCCAGTGAGCCTTCTCCCTGCTAGCGGGCTGCCTCAGCCAGGAAAGGGGGCACTTTTTTCCTCCCACCTCCCTTTCTCTACCCCTTCCCCAAGGGGAAGCTCTGCGCAGTGGCAAAGCTTTACTCTAGTCAGTGAGGTTTGTCTGAGGTGTGATGATTGCTAATGGAAAGCTTTCCCAAAAGGGGAAGTCTTTTTGAAATTCACATAAAATTCTGTATAGACTAGATAAGGCCCCAACTCTCATGTTGTTTATGCCATTTCACTTTCTAAATGCCAGTTGTGGGCTTCTAAAATGATTTCTTGAAAAATCCTGCCCTAGACCTACCATTATCTCATTTTCATTCATCCCAACCTCTGATTATCTTCTGTCTTTCCTTGTGAACCACAACTCCAACAACTCTGTGACCCTGAGCAGCCTGTGCCCCCAGCCCCTCCCCACGGCTCCATCTTCACAACCCTCTCACAGCAGCCTGACTTTCGTGGGCCACCAGCAGACCTTTAATTCCCAGCCCCTCTCTCCTCCAGCATGTCCACATACTCTCTGGCTCCACCTCAGGTACAGTCTTACTTCAGACTTGCACCCAAGCCACGGACAAAAATAAGTAACGATGGTAACTTTTCTCAATTCAAATTCATGGCCACAAACTTTAACTGGACTCTGAGAGAGCTCCAGAAATCCTAAGACAGTTCCCTAGTCAGCCCACACCCCCACTCTCCCAGACATAGATTTCACAGTTGTGCATAAAGCCCCAAAAATGACAGACCAAAAATATATGACACTGGATACTGGTTCTTCCTATGATCTCAGCCACAATCTAACTGTATTCGTCCTCCAATAGGGAAAACCAGATAGTGCTCAACACACTCAATGGTGTAAGTAAATTTAAAAAGTTACTAGCCATTCAATAAAACAAACAAACAAAAAAATCTGCCTGGTACAAGACTGACTTACTATAAGTTTAAGGGCATTTAACTGGCAAAGAATAAAAAGTCTTTTTGCTTTCTCTTAAAAAATGTTTGGTAATACTCTCTCCTCAATTCTCTTACCAAAGTAATTCATGTGCAACTCTGCCCTGCCTTTCTAATCGCTGTCAGGCATAACAGTTTATTGTCCAAATATAATTTGTTCAACCATGCAAACACCTGTGCAATCAGGCATGTTCAATTTGCAAGGGACAAGTCCAACGACATGGCCACAGTGGTAAGCACTGGTGCCTGGCTAGTGAGCCTTTCACTGAAAGAGACAGCTTTTCTCATAATTATCTCTATTTTGAATCAAAATGTCTAATGCTTTTATGTAATTCAATAGAAAAACAAAACACATGCATTACAGGGATGCTATTTATTCCAACCCAGGCCACTAATGGTGACACTCAGGCACATAATAAACCCCAGAGTAAAATAAAGCTGTGGCTCTTGAAATTCAAGGGCCAGAAGAGAAAGCAAAGGAAGCAAATCTGCCCAAGGAGACAATAAAAGGTTAAGGCCAGAACTCTATGTGCCCTAAGAGAACAGCCACAGCGAAATCACCGCCCGGTTTCAGGGGTCATTTCTATCATTTTAATACTCAGTTCTTCCTGGAGGGGGGCCGGACATGACCTAACGCAGTTGAGAAATCCAGATTGAAATAACATATGCCAGCAAACAGGCAGATTTGAGAACATGCAAAAGCTATAAAAGCCCTTCAGAGCAAGAGGGTAATATAGCCTGGAGGAACTTCAGGTAAAAGACATGGACACCACTTATACCAGCAGATATGCAGAAAGGGCCAAGGCCACAGACTAGCCTTCCTGCCTCAGCTACCTAGACTGCTAACGTTTAAAAAAGAAAAAAATGGCCCAGCACAAAAACACCAACAAGGTGATGCTAATACAATTCCTACTCTTCACTTACTTAGGCTCCTTTCCTAGCACCCTGAGTTTCAAAAGCTCTACCAACTGTTTTGTTACTCAGTTTTAAGATTAAGGTGTTTCCTCCTGACTCTGCCTCCTCCATTCATCCACTCCATGAGGAGGCGATAGCCACTATATACCCAGCACTGTGCTAGGACACATAACCCAGTAAGGGAGCAGGGGAGGAAGCCAATGATTACAATCCACTCTGAGAAATACCTACTTACAGTCATCTGCAAAACAGTAGATGAGCAGAGAATGATAATGTAAAATTAGAACCATCTCTGAAACTGTGGTGCTGGAGAAGACTCTTGAGAGTCCCCTGGACTGCAAGGAGATCAAACCAGTTAATCCTAAAGGAAATCAACCCTGAATAATCATTTAAGGACTGATGCTGAAGCTCCAATACTTTGGCCACTGATGCAAAGTGGTCAAAGTGCACTTTGGCCACTCACTGGAAAAGACTCTGATGATGAGAAAGACTGAAGGCAACAGGAGAAGGGGGCAGCAGAGGATGAGATGGTTAGAGTGCATCACCAACTCAGTGGACGTGAATCTGAGCAAACTCGGAGATAGTGAAGGACAGGGAAGCCTGGCATGCTATGGTCCATGGGGTCACAAAGAGTCAGACACCATTTGGCAGCTAAACTGAAGGATGAAGATGCAAAGAAAGGATCCCAAGTATTTGCAAAGACATCAAGAGACTGGTACAGGTTGCTCCTTTCAACTTGTTACGTTTAATCAAAATCACAAAGGTTAGACCCAAGATTTCACAAGGCAATAAAATAAAAAAGTCAATTTCCCTACTAATATGGTAGGCTAAGTGATAGTTATTGGACCTAGAGATTGCTTCTTTTTTAACCTATCTGAAAATTTCTTTCATCCCTTGTATTTGTTCTCAGTTTACAAAAGCTAATCAATAGTTGCCACTGTAGTAATGTGTGGACCTGTGAAGATCACTCATAGTTGCATCACCTGAACTAATATGTTGGCAAGAGGCACGCGACGACCTTCATCCCAGTCCAAACATTGGTGCATATTCCTTTCATTCTTGTGCTTTTCTCCCACCTCAAGTCAAGGTATTTCATGTACCATTCTTAACAGTCAACTAATTGTGACTAAGACAATGGCAGGTAATAATCGAATGTGTGATTCATCTAGGTCAGGAGAGGGGATGAAGGTAGAAGAGAGTTAAAAGAATCCAGTGTAAGTCAATTGGTGTCATCTGGCTTAGGGCTGGGTGAGCAGGCTGAGAGCCTCTTCCTTGACCTCTAGAATGGAGAATAAAAACCTGCCTAGTTACCAGAGTTGTTTTGTTATTTTAAAAACACAAAATCTTACAAAGAAACAGTTTCCAATTAATATGATTTGGTTTGGTCTATGCCCTGTGTTAGCTGGGGTTACTTGTAAACAGTAAAGAATCTGCCTACAATGCAGGAGACCCAGGTTTGATCCCTGGGTCAGGAAGATCCCCTGGAGAATGGAATGGCAACCCACTCCAGTATTCCTGCCTGAAGAATTCCATGGACAGAGGAGCCTGGTGGGCTACACTCCATGGGATTGCAAAGAGTCTGACACAACTGAATGATGAACACTTTCACTTTTTCTTTCTGTGTTAGCTAGGTCAGGGTTTTTCAACCTCTGTATTCCTGACACTGTGGCCAAATAATTCTGTGTCATCCAAGAAGCTGTCCTGTGCATTATAGGATTTTAAGCAGCATTCCCTACTTTTACACAGAAATACTAGTAGCAGGTCCTTAAGTCATGGCAACCAAGAAACCAAATCTCCAGACATTGCTAAATGTTTCCTAGGAGACAATACTCACCCATCCACCCTCATCTCAGTAAAGAATCATTGTGCTAAATTATGAGCACCAGCCTATTTACTAAATAAAGAAGACACTGATGTTGATGAACAGGGCAAAATCTTAAGAAAAGGGTCATGCCTAAATTCACTATTGTCTGTAGTTTAATGAAAAGCTAACAGATATCCCCAACAGAAGAGGAAGGTCAAAATTAAGGTCAAAAAAAGTAAAGCCTGGAGCATTTAAGCAATAAGTATATAGATGCTCAGGAGTGGTGAAAGCTGGAACCGAAAAAGAGCTTAGTGAAAACACTGAAACTAAATCAAATCAAGTCTATATTTACCTAAAACGTGTTAGTTGCTCAGTCATATCTGACTCTTTGCGACCGAATGGACTGTAGCCTTCCAGGCTCCTCTGTCCGTGGAATTCTTCAGGCAAGAATACTGGAGTGGGTAGCCCATTCCCTTCTCCAGGGATCGAATCCATGTCTCCTGCCTTGCAGGCAGATTCTTTACTGTCTGAGCCACCAGGGAAGCCCGTTAATCTTTATACAAGCCCAACCAAAAAAAAAAAAAAACAGATTTTAATTCTACATATTAAGATCTGAAATAGTAACTATTTTGATATCATTAAGAAAGCACAAACCAGACTCCAAATCCTGGCCCGTTCCAACCATTTTCTAGCTACCTGACACTTACCCTAAGCTTTTGCCCTCTTCTAGAGAAGTAAACAGAGAAAGCAATGGCACCCCACTCCAGTGCTCTTGCCTGGAGAATCCCATGGACAGAGGAGCCTGGTAGGCTGCAGTCCACGGGGTCTCAAAGAGTCGGACACGACTGAGCGACTTCACTTTCACTTTTCACTCTCATGCATTGGAGAAGGAAATGGCAGCCCACTCCAGTGTTCTTGCCTGGAGAATCCCAGGGACGGCAGAGCCTGGTGGGCTGCCGTCTATGGGGTTGCACAGAGTTGGACACAACTGAAGCGACTTAGCAGCAGCAGCGAAGTAAACAACACAGCCAATACAAGAACATAAGCATGGCACCTGGCACACTGTCAGTACCATGAAGTGACAATTGCCAAAAGTTTCACATGGATATTTCATAAACATACATCTAATACAAAATGGAACACGACACCCAAGTTAACTAAGAAAACACACTCCTAATATGTTAACTAAAAAAAAAAAAAAAATCCATTACTATAGAAACACACTCCATAGATGCCAAGATTTACCTACACTTAAGGCAGGAGACAAATGGGTAACCCTCTCCAGACCCACGGCTACAATAAAAGCAAAATATAAATGATGCCCTTTTGTAAGTACCAAATTATGCACCACTTGGGCTACCTCCAAATATATTTCCCCAGGTTTTTATGCAAACCAGCCAAAACACCATTTTAAGCGTTTGAGCTTGAAAATTCACTGTATAAAATTTCTATAAAGCCAAACAATCAAGTAGGAAAGAAGAGCATTTTCTCACACATACCCAGAGCCAGTTTGCAGTTGCTGTTTTTGTCTCACAGAAGTTGTTTTCTAGCCACAAGCTACTACAAATTGTTCAGACCTTTTGGCAGCAACACAGGAAACTGCCCTTTTCACCCGTTCTCCCACAAAAATGTAGTCAATTTCTAGGCAGGCCCATCTCTCAAGGCTACTTGCTTTATGGAGCCAAATGCACACCATTTTTCATTTAGCAATATGAAAGGGCCCCAAATATTTTGCATTTTTGTGAAGAAAGCTGAAAGCAAGTCACCAGAAGACCTGTGGGCAAAGCTCTCTATTAAGTCAGCTCATAAACTGTGCTGACACCGCGCTTTACACCAGCATTTGAAATTCATAGGGCATTTGGCATTACAGCTGTTTCTGTTTTATCCAAATCATCCAGGACACAACAGGCAACATGTGAAGCCATTTCCTGACGCTTAATTGTCCTTGGCTTCCCACTATTCTCAACTTGTCATGTTAGAAATAAGTATTAAAAGTAGGCACATCTGCCTTTTGATTAAAAAAAAAAATCTATCTTCTCTTTGACTCTAGGCTTTTCTACAGTCTTAAGGATCACATACAGGTACTTGGGCAAGCTACAAAGATGAAGTTGAATATTCAGCTTTATATTCAGGTATACAAAATCAATCTGTATTTTTCTCCTTCAATTATTTAAGCAGAGGTGAGGACAGGAGGTGGTGAATTACTCAATAGCTGTAACATATTTAACTTCTGAAAATAAAGGCAAAATTGCCCTTATTTTTAAATTTAAAATTTTTAAATTTTAAATTGCAAAATTAAAGAAGAACCTTTGAAAACTAGGAATTCCTTTGTATCCCATTTGGCTTAAAATTTCACAGACAGATCATTTATAAATAAACAAACAAACCCAAATGGCAAAAAGGCAACTGCAGTTACTCACAGAATAAAGCTGGACACTACTCTGCTCTGGAGAGTCAAGTTCCAAAATGCAGTCTGGTGAACCAAGCTCATAATTCACAAACTTAAAATCAGTCGAGTATTTTCCAGGGAACACTTCTGTCTCCCCAAAACGACATACAACCTCAAACAAGTTCCAATCATGACTCAAAGGTAACAAAACGGTACAACGTCAAGAAACTCCAGAAACCACACAGACAAAAATGATAAGTCAAGGAAACTCCATTCAATTACATACACTCATTACTTTGATTTAACAACAGATAATTTTATTTTTCAGAGTCCAATACTGACACTAATTTAAAATATTTCAAGTTCAGAACCCCTTTCCAAAGGCACCTGAATTTTTCCAGCAAATAAATCCTATACACTGGGAGAAAACTAGATGGCAAACCAGGGAATCAAAATTGAAAATTCAAAGGCAAAATCTTCCATGTTGAGTTGGTAAAGGGACCTGGCTTGCCTGAAACTAGTAAGCACAGAAGGCATGCTCTGTTACTGTAATCTTTCCAATTTAAATAGATAAATTGCACATATCAAACAAGCGCTAACTGCAAGCATGCTTCATTTGCTGCTTGCCTTAAAATTAACCAGTAATAAACCATCTTTCATCTCCTTCAACAGAATATCAAAAAGATTTCACATTACTGTTTATCAGCTTAACAGCATCTTCAAAGTAAATATAATTGTTAATATTTCTGAGAAAGGGTCTATATAAGGAGCAGGAAGATATGGCCTCCTTGTTAGACTTCTTTACTCCGGGTTGGGGGTGAGGGGGTGTCCTGAGATAGTCAGCATCAACGTGAAATAGCCTATAAGACAATCACCAACGAAAGAAGTGTTACTTAACTGTCCATATCTTCACATGACTTACTTTCAAATAAGGAAATAACAACAGAGGAACAGCTGCCCAAGGTTATCCAGAGGTCTGGCATGAGAAGTCAGAGCACTCAAGTTCACTGTTCAAACATGGGTTTTCTGGCCCAGGTTAGACAAGCTCAGCCTGGGAAAGTTTACTTCAAATTTGAGCTAAATGGGTAATTAAAGAACCTCTTTGCTACTGTTACATTTTTACATTTCTCACACCACTAGAAAAACTCATCTTAAGGACTTTTTTAAACAACAAAAGAGATGAAAAGTGTAGATTTGGTTCTCATTTCTGTTGGTTTGCATCCTCCTTTCACTGTGTTCAATTAGTATTTATTCTGCAATTACAGCGTTAAAAAGCACAGCTAACACTGCGACGGACGGGTAAAGAATGCACAAGACAGAGGTGTATTCCTTACCAAATAGGTGACGTCTGCATGTGTACTGATACACAGTAAGTTGAGGGTGTTTTGTTCGTGTGTTTTTGTTTTTTTCAAGTATCTCTATGTGGTTTACTTTCTCTATGGCAAGAGTGCTGGAGGCCCTTCATGTGTCTAAATGAAAAACTCTATACACATTTGGCTTCAATAAAGCCAGCAGTCTCTTGAAGATAGGTTCCAGCCATGAATCGTCTACGTTTGTGTTCTGGAAAGGGTGAAAAGGGCAGTTTTCTGTGTTGCTGCCAATGGGCTGAACAATTCCCAGTAGCTTGTTAGAGAACAACTTCTCTAAGGAGAAAACTTTCAAGCTGGCTTGCTATACTTGTGCAAAATAACATGATTTTTCTCCACTTACTCTTATTTTGTTACAACTTTTCCAGTAAAAGCCTTCCCTCACCTTTTATAGTCATGTTTTTAAATGATCTTGCTAAGGAAAAGTGTGTTTGAAAATAGTACTTAACAGGTTACCTGAAAACCAATTTCAGCACACACCTAACTTCTGAGTATTAAAATTCTTTCTAGTCTTCTCCATCCACAATTAATACAGTATTAACTTTGTCCAGGTATTCACTTTTGGCAAGTGCTTCCCAATTCATCCTACAATTATTTATTAAGCACTTAATAAGGAAAGATACTGTGGAAAATTCTGAAAGAGATGGGAATACCAGACCACCTGACCTGCCTCTTGAGAAACTTATATGCAGGTCAGGAAGCAACAGTTAGAACTGGACATGGAACAACAGACTGGTTCCAAATAGGAAAAGGAGTATGTCAAGGCTGTATATTGTCACCCTGCTTATTTAACTTCTATGCAGAGTACATCCTGAGAAACGCTGGGCTGGAAGAAGCACAAGCTGGAATCAAGATTGCCGAAAGAAGTATCAATAACCTCAGATATGCAGATGACACCACCCTTGTGGCAGAAAGTAAAGAGGAACTAAAAAGCCTCTTGATGAAAGCGAAAGAGGAGAGTTGGCTTAAAGCTCAACATTCAGAAAACTAAGATCATGGCATCTGAAGGAATCTTCATGGCAAATAGATGGGGAAACAGTGTCAGACTTTATTTTGGGGGGCTCCAAAATCACTGCAGATGGTGATTGCAGCCATGATATTAAAAGATGCTTACTCCTTGGAAGGAAAGTTATGACCAACCTAAACAGCATATTCAAAAGCAGAGACATTACTTTGCCAACAAAGGTCCATCTAGTCAAGGCTATGGCTTTTCCAGTGGTCCTGTATGGATGTGAGAGTTGGACTGTGAAGAAAGCTGAGCACTGAAGAATTGATGCTTTTGAACTGTGGTGTTGGAGAAGACTCTTTGAGAGTCCCTTGCACTGCAAGGAGATCCAACCAGTCCATCCTAAAGGAGATCAGTCCTGGGTGTTCACTGGAAGGACTGATGTTGAAGCTGAAACTTCAATACTTTGGCCACCTGATGCAAAGAGTTGACTCATTGGAAAAGACCCTGATGCTGGGAGGGACTGGGGGCAGGACAAGAAGGGGATGACAGAGGATGAGATGGCTGGAGGCATCACTGACTCGATGGACATGAGTTTGGGTGGGCTCCGGAAGTTGGTGTTGGACAGGGAGGCCTGGTGTACTGTGATTCATGGGGTCGCAAAGAGTCGGACACGACTGAACGACTGAACTGAACTGAAGGAAAGATACACGGGTTTTCCTGGTGGCTCAGCCGGTAAAGAATCCACCTGCAATGTGGAAGACCTGGGTTTGATCCCTGGGTTGGGACTCCCTTCTTGAGAAGGGAATGGCTACCCACTCCAATATTCTAGCTTGGAGAATTCCATGGACAGAGGAGCCTGGCAGACTACAATCCATGGGGTTGAAGAGAATCGGACACGACTGAGTGTCTCTCACTTTCTTTTCATGGGAAGACACACAACCCCCCACAGGCTGTTCATGCACCAAGATGAATGAGAACAGCCCTTAAGAAACTAATCTAGTAATGGAGAGAAAGAGAAAGGGCAGAATTCTGAGGCTCGGGGCAAGGAGGGAGGTTGTCAAAGAATTTCTGTAAATTTACTGTAAATTTTCTGTAAATTCTTGTGTATATTAAGATTTAAGAACTAAGGTTTAAGAACTGTATCAGCCCCCAAAAAGCAATAAATCAGCAAGTCATTATTTACTTAAGAAAAGAAAGAAGACTCTACACTAGATCACTTCAATTAGTCATTACAGTTATATTTAAAATATCACTTGTTATGCTGCATAACTGAAATACACCTAGATATTAAATTATATATTGGAAAAACTATAAAACTATGATAAAAAGAACTAAACTGAAAGACAGGAAGCTAAGACCAATTAATGCCACTTAATTTGAATAAGAATTAAAATCCTGCCCATTATCTCAGAAAGCAATTACTACAATTGAGTGAAAATACACATGCAAATATTTTGCAAAGCGCTTTAAAAGCTTAACAATGTATCATATCATAGGTCAAGGAGCAGCTCTGCTCATAATATCCTCAGTAAAGAAGACCCTGTCGGGAATAAAAGAGGCAATGAACTGATAAATTGGTTGGATTTTAAAATTTTATTTAAAAAAAATTTTTTTAGGCATCCAGAACCTTTACTGATGAGTAGAAAATATTTGCCAGGGTTTGCATCTTTCAGTAGCCAGGTGGTGACATTATTTGGCATAGTTTCAATGAGAGAGAGAGTGTGTGTGTGTGGTGACATTATTTGGCATAATTTCAATGAGAGAGAGAGTGTGTGTGTGTATGTGTGTGTGTGTGTCATAATTTCAATGAGAGAGAGAGTGTGTGTGTGTGTGTCATAATTTCAATGAGAGAGAGAGAGTGTGTGTGTGTGTGTGTGTATATGTGTGTACACGCGTGCGCGCTCAGTGATGTCCAACTCTTTGCGACCCCGTGAACTACAATGGAATTTTTAGATTACCATTTCCTACTCCAGGGGATCTTCCAACCCAGGGATCAAACTCGCATCTCTTGTGTCTCCTGAATTAGCAGCAGGGTTCTTACCACCAACGCCACCTGGGAAGCCCATAGTTTTAATACTGCTCTCATACGTTACATATTATCACCATATTCATAGTCATTTGCATTTTTAGTTCAAGACTACATTTTCAGATTTATCTGTGCTCATATATGTAACTTTACACTCACATTTGTAAGTCATAACATCAAGGACCACTTCGTTTGCATCTCTGTGCAAAGGTACAAGAATCTCAAGGATACCCATCTAGCGCAATGCTGGCTAGTGTGACATAGCCGGTTTACCTGATACCGCCAAAATGTTTTCCCAGGATGGTTCTCCCAATTTATATTCTCATCAACAGTGACTGATGATAACAATTTCTCTACATGTTTGCCAACATTTAATATTTTTAGTCTTACAGTTGTGGTTATGGAAAAGCCTCTGTTTTAACTTGCACTTCGTAACTGTTAGTGAGATTCATATGCTTACTAGCCATTTGGTTTCCAGTTCTGTGAAATGCCTACAGTTGCCCTCAATTTTTCTGTTAGGTTGTCTTCCTTTTTCTTATTGATTTATAGGAATTGTTCACATACATTAGCTTTTAATCCTTGCAGGATACAGGCTATTTTCAGTAATCCTACCTGAAAGCCCAACTACAACGGCTAGATTAGACCATTTTTTCTCATATTACTAAAAGTATGGGAATAGGCGGTTCATGGCTGACATGTCTAGCTGAGAATGTCATCAATGAACCAGCCTTTTAACCTACTGCTCTGCCATCCTTAACCAGTACCTTCAGCTTCTTCGCTGCAAGACAGGTGCTGAAGCTCCAGACGTTATATCCACATTCCAGGCAAAAGGAGTGGGGGGGGGGGGAAAGGAAAGAGAAAAACTAGACCCCCATATTCAGGGAGTAAAGCTTTCTTAGAAATTTTTAGCTTAAATTTCATTGCTCACAACTGATGACTTTTGAAGGACATCAGAGAAGACAGTCATTTTTAAATGGGTACAAAATTAGTAAAGTTAGAAAGAATAAACAAGCTAGGCAACTAGTAACGTCTTTCACACATCCATTTAAAACATATTTGTAGCCTTGTCTTTCTTCTGCAGTACACTTCCCTGGTGGCTCAGATGGTAAAGAATATGTCTGCAAAGAAAGGAGACCCAAATTTGATCCCTGAATCAAGAAGATCCCCTGGAGAAGGAAATGGCAACCCACTCCAGTATTCTTGCCTGGAGAATTCCACGGAGAAGCCTGGTGGGCTACACAGTCCATGGGGTCACTTAAGAGTTGGACATAACTGAGTGACTAACACACGTCACATACTTTATGGAGATTTAAATAGAGTAAACTTCTCAATCATTTTCTTTATCACATGTACTTTGTTTCCTACTCCCAAACAATGCTTACATCTTCTAAGAATTTTGTTAAAGACTGACGTTCAACCTTTGAGCCTATCTATAATGCATCTATAATGAATTTGGGGTATGAAGTAATGAAACTTCATTTTTTCCATATAAACAAATAAACATACCAATTCTTTCTTTCATCTCTCCACACTGATTGAGACCATCTCTATAACAAATTCCCTTATACTGGTTTATATGGAGTTTCCAGTTTCTATCAGATCTAATTATTACTGGCCTAATTATCTATCCTTGCCACAGGAGTGTGGTAAGGCAAGTCCTCCCAACGTTTTAAGATTATTTTGACTATTCTTGAACACCTGATCACTTCCACATGAATTTTCCAATCAACTGTTCCATAAAAACCTTGCCTGGATTTTGAGTGGATTTTCACTAAAATTACAGATGTATTCAGGGAAAACTGCTAGGTTTATAATAATAAGCATTCCCATCCATGGACAATGAACAACTCTCCATTCATTTGGCAGCCATTCTTTTACATCCTTCCGTATTCCATAATTTACCCAATACACATCTTGTTCAATTTGTTCATAGATAATTTGCATTATTAGGAACTAGAAATAAGATCTTTTCATAGCATTTTTAAATTGGCAATCCGTGATTCAACTGAGTTCTGCACACAGAATATTATATAAACCATGAAAAATAATGTTGATTCTTTTCTAATACTTATATTCATTTTTTTCCTTATCATATTGTATTGTTGAATTTCAAGAACCACATAAATGACTAAAAGTAATGATTTTTTACTTTGAACTTAAAAGACTGTTATATCATACTGTTAAGTATAAAGTCCAATATTATTTTGAAACAATAGGGCTTATTCTTGGTTCTTTTTCTATTGTCTTAAGTGTAATGCTTAGTTCATTTCAAGGTTTTTTTTTTTTTCTTTTCCCATTGAATATGACAGTAATTTAAAGCCATTAATTTCCGGTTAGAGCTTTGGTGGTCTCTCTCAAATTCTGCTCTGTAGTGCTTTGCTCATTACTATGTTCTAAAAAGTTTGTAATTCTAGCTTTTATATTCTCCTTAACCCAAGGTGGTTTCCTCTCCCTATCTGTTGCTTACACATATTCCAAGATGTTACCAACACTGGAGTTTCATTCACAGTTGAATGAAATGACAGCAAAGAGACCAGTGAATTGATTTTCCATGCTAAATATCTCTAGTATATTTGAGAGATGACAACAATTTAGGCTCACTTTGGAAATCAGTCCTCAATATTCACTGGAAGGACTGATGCTGAAGCTGAAACTCCAATACTTTGGCCACCTGATACGAAGCACTGACTCACTGGAAAAGACCGTGATGCTGGCAAAGATTGAGGGCAGGTGGAGAAAGGGACGACAGAACATGAGATGGCTGGATGGCAGCACTGACTCGATGGATATGAGATTTGAACAAGCTCTGAGAGTTGGTGATGGACAGGGAAGCCTGGTTTGCTGCAGTCCATGGGGTTGCAAAGAGTTGGACAAGACTAAGCGACTGAACTGAACTGAATATATGGTATCAACTAGGCCATCAATGATGATTATAATCAAAATTGCTCAGATTACTGACAGGATTTCCATTAGCCTGTTGCGATTCAGCTCTCACTGTGCTGCTCACACTCTTGAAACAATTTTTGAGCTTACCTCAACCCCTGCCTTTCTCACCACCGCATGTACTTTAGTGAAGTTGGAAGCAACAGTTAGAACTGGACGTGGAACAACAGATTGGTTCCAAATAGGAAAAGGAGTACGTCAAGTCTGTATATTGTCACCCTGCTTATTTAACTGATATGCAGAGTACATCCTGAGAAACGCTGGGCTGGAAGAAGCACAAGCTGGAATCAAGATCGCTGGGAGAAATGTCCATAACCTCAGATATGCAGATGACACCACCCTTATGGCAGAAAGTGAAGAGGAGCTAAAAAGCCTCTTGATGAAAGTGAAAGAGGAGAGTGAAAAAGTTGGCTTAAAGCTCAACATTCAGAAAACGAAGATCATGGCATCTGGTCCCATCACTTCATGGGAAATAGATGGGGAAACAGTGGAAACAGTGTCAGACTTTATTTTGGGGGGCTCCAAAATCACTGCAGATGGTGACTGCAGCCATAAAATTAAAAGACGCTTACTCCTTGGAAGGAAAGTTATGACCAACAGACAGCATATTTAAAAGCAGAGACATTACTTTGCCGACTAAGGTCCGTCTAGTCAAGGCTATGGTTTTTCCAGTGGTCCTGTATGGATGTGAGAGTTGGACTGTGAAGAAAGCTGAGCGCCAAAGAATTGATGCTTTTGAACTGTGGTGTTGGAGAAGACTCTTGAGAGTCCCTTGGATTGCAAGCAGATCCAACCAGTCCATTCTGAAGGAGATCAGCCCTGGGATTTCTTTGGAAGGAATGATGCTGAAACTGAAACTCCAGTACTTTGGCCACATCATGTGAAGAGTTGACTCACTGGAAAAGAGATTGATGCTGGGAGGGATTGGGGGCAGGAGGAGAAGGGGACGACAGAGGATAAGATGGCTGGATAGCATCACTGACTCGATGGACGTGAGTCTGAGTGAACTCTGGGAGTTGGTGATGGACAGGGAGGCCTGGCATGCTGCGATTCATGGGGTCGCAAAGAGTCGGACACAACTGAGCGACTGAACTGAACTAAAGCTGGAAAACTACCCTTGCATTAGTGAAGCTCACCTGAAAGAATATCACTTCAGCAAGCATCCTCTCAAGACTGGAGGACTATAATACACTGATGGTTCAAACTGTCTGTTAGAAGGGAGAGCAAGCAAGAATAAATGAAAAACACTAAAAACCCTACACAGACTCAAAGAACCACATTCAATACCCTCGTAAGCAAAACCCCGGTGAAAACCACCAAACTGATACAAAACAAACAAATCAGGAATGTACGGATGACACGCACTCAAATATAGTGCAACTTTTTTTTCTAAAAGAAAACCAACCAACCCACTCTCACGAAACAGGGAATAACCGTTAAAAATGGTAATAAGAGCATCAACTAATATGTCCACGCACCACGCATTCTACTGAGAGTTTTTGCATACACGAATGGGCAAATAAGCAGGACTGGCCAAGGCACTCATGTCAACTATGAGCACACAACAACTTATTAATGCTTTAATAACCAAGTTCCCAGACTAGATTGAGAGGTCTCTGATGTCTTATTACAGCTTATATCCCAAATATCTACTGCTGCAATTCCTTTACTTAACAGACATTAAAGGCCTATAATGCAATAGAAATTATAATAAGCACTGGATACTCATCCCAACTAATCTCAGGACTTCTCTGAGAAAGTGATATTTCAGACGATACCCAAGAATGAGAAAAAGCCAGGCTGTAGGATTTTTTCAGTTCCTATCCTCTACTTATATCCTCTGCTCATGTTCAACAGTAAATCATCTCCTTATGAATACACTTCTGTTTGGATTCAAAGCCATGTTGGAATTCTCCAGTTTCTTGGTCCACTTTCTCTATATTCCTAAAATGAGATATTATTCTAAAACCTCAATCCAAATCATTTCCTTCGCCATTTCCTTCTCCACTGGTGGTCTTATTCTACTCTGCTTATCTCAACTTTGTTTTGTTTTGAAAGCCGTACGCTTTTTTGATTGCTTTCATATAAATTATCTAATTAAGAGGCAATATGATATAGTGGTTAAGACTGTAAGCTCAGCAGTTAAACACCTACAAGTTCCAACTCCACCTTTGCAATGATTTTAGGTGACTCTCTATGCCCATTTCCCACCCCCACCCCCCACCCCCGCCTATATGATAGGGATAAGTATCTAATTCCTACTTGTTTTGAAGATTACATGAGATACTGTACAAGGTAAGTAGTATTATACCACAGTTAGAGATAACATTAACATTGTTAATCACTAACCAACATTCTAAAGAACTTAAGGAGCTTTCTGAAAGTTCAGGGTAAGACAGACATTTCTAATGGAGATTGCCCAAATGTACATTTCTGACCTTAATCAATCACTAGAGTCACAATATCAAACCACCGACCCATGCTCATCTCCACCTGGATGATCCACAGTGGCTTTGTCAAAAATCAATCATCTTCCCACAAAATCAACCCCTTCTTAGGTTTTCACTTCTAACTCCACCTTCTCCTTCACTCATGTTTGTCATCATCAGAATATGCCATTTATTCTTTGCAAAGGTCAGTAGCCTCATCCCTTTGTCTTCATTCCCACAGCCAACCCTCTCTTCAAGCCCTCTAGGTTGTGTGAAATACTGTATAAGCAGCAACGTAGCTCACGGCCGGAATATCACTGTGAGTAGAAGCTGAACCCAAGATGACCTCCTGGTTGACTTCCCTGGCAGCAATCTTGGCATATTTCATACTGTATGTAGTTCATGGGAGCTAAAGGAGACCTAAATATAAGACTTTCCTTAAACAGCACACACACACAAAAAAAATTATCATAAAATGAATCAAAGCTGTGCAAAGTCACCTAAAAGGTACCAAACAGCCCCCAGGTCACTAAGACTTGAGTATGACAAGTCTTGACAAAGCAAAATGAATTCAGAGGGAGAGAGTATGTGATCAGACTGACCCACATACTTAGTCCCTCCTGGCAAGAATAGCTTTATTGTGAGGATGGATGAGCGCAGGGACTGGATCCATTCTGTTGACGCTGTATGAGTAAGACAGCATCTAGCCCAGAAACAGGAAATATTAATGAATTCCCTGTAAGCCTTCTCTTATCATTATAACCAACCTTCCAGTTCTTTCTCCACACTCACCACTTACTACCTGACAGTTGCATGACCAACAAGTAGAAACTCACATTAGACAGAATGATGTAAATTATTCCTCTTGTCCATTATATTTCCTTCTATAAGTTAATAAATAGGCATTCTCATAATCCAGAACCTCACATCTCTTAAAAAAAAAAAGTTCACTATTTACTCGTTTGTAGGTACTAGGTTTGGGATTTTTAGTTTTCTTGGTTGGCCAGGGGAAGGACGAAAAGCCTGGTTCCTCTTTCCCAAGCCCCGTTTCATTAACAAGATACTGACTGACAAGATCAAATTTGTTTCCTAAGGCAGAGAATCAAACTCTAAGCTAAAGAGAACTGAACAACATAAATGTCACGCCATGAGGGAGGCCCTGTGCATCAATAGACTTGTTTCTCTTGGTGTTTAACACGAATGCAGGACTTTCACACAAACCACCCAGCACATCTCTGCCAAGTCCTATTCATCTTTTATAAATTTTATTTACATCTTGCCACAGTTTAGCAGCTACAATGGATCCCTACTGTCTTTCAGATCAAATTTTAACTCCTCCAGTTGCACTGAAGGCCTCTCCCGGTCCTCTGGCCATAGTCTGGCCTGTCTGCTGCATTCAGCCCAGTCTCAGCGCAGGTCGTACCCCTTTCACCTCCATTCTTCTCCGCTCCTCCCTTATAATCTGATTTATAATCTCTTCCCAAACCTCCTCCCTTACTATCAGTTCCTTAAGATACCTTATGTAACATATAATGCTGGTCTTAAAATTACTATCAGACTTCCCTGGTGGCCCAATGGATGGAATCTGCCTGCCAATGCAGGGGATTCAGGTTTGATCCCTGGTCCAGGAAGATTCCACATGCCTCAGAGGAACTCGGCCTGTGCATCACAACTACTGAAGCCCAAGCTCCTGCAGCCTGTGCTCCATAACACACAGGAGCCACCACGGTGTTAAGTCCACACACTACAACAGAGTTGCTCCTGCTCAGTGCAACTAAAGAAAGGCCCAGGAGCAGCAAAGAAGAATGACCCAATGCAGCCAAAATGGAATATATAAATTTTTTTTAAATTACTGTCTTATTTTATCTAATTAGCTCATTGTTAATGCATAAGTTCAAGTATAAGAATTCTTATCGCTTTTATATCCCTCATTCAAAGTATGTATGGGCTAAAATACATAGGAAAAATGCATGTTTTCCTAATGAATTAAAATACTTGATAATAACCAAATTCTAAAAAGTTAAATTTCTTGTCTGTATCAGGTTTGGGTTTGAAATTTATTTTTTCTTCCCTCTGTAAGCCAGAACCATTAGGTGTAAATGAGTTTTTTTTAATCTGAGATACACTTAACGTGAAGGCCTACAATGCAGATTCTCATCTAAGTGTGTATCACTTACATTCAAATATGTATTTTAATACAACAAAAGTTGACAATAAGGCAAATACGCTGCCTCCTTCCCACACAGCCAGGCTATAACCATCATAGCTCCCTCTGGAACATGACACTGCGTCTGAGCAGGCTGTTGCCTAGGAAGTCAAACAATTATTACCCATTACCTCACCAACCTGCAGAGATGCAAACGGTTGCCAAAAAGACACAAGGCCAATGGCGAATGCAGCCAACGACTAATGGTGGCTCCAAGAGCCAAACGTCACAGCAGAAGAACTGGCATCACTCTGAGAAGTTTACATGGACGCTTTATGTCAGCAAAAATGAAATTCCAATGTTTATCTCAAGATAATACTTCACTAAGGATAGCACATTGTTCACACTTTTAAAATAAATGAAGCATAATCTCTGGGGCCCATTAGCCCTTATTTTGTTTCCAGGCCCTATAGTGACCAATCATTTGTCCATCAGATCAGGAAACCATGTAATACAACTCTGACGATTTCTCATAATAATTGTTTACAAAAGCTGTGTCTATACATGCAATTTCCTGGGTAAATGTACATTTAAAATCGTCATTGCCTTCAGATAGTCCTCAAAATGGGAAAACATCAACTTATTAAGCCTCCCAACAACAACAACCAAAAAACCATTCATTCAACAAAAAAAGTACAAAGTTCCTAACCTAAGAATTAGAAATTTAATGATGCCCATGATCTTGAGTTCCTTAAAAATTTAAAGAAGAACTACCTAAAAAGCATGTTTCTAAGAGTCTCATATTTCAAGGCCAATTCAACTTTCTACTGAATTTTAAACAGCCTATCCAAAACTGCCAGGATCTGAAGCATTTCCAAGGAAGGCAAAGTGAAACTTCTACATTGTTTATGTCATACGTGCCTAAGCAAAATACAAGCATCCACCATGTTGTATATTTATTTGGTGGCTGCTGAGATAACTTCAAAAGATCGGACAAAAAAACTGGTAAGGGTAAACAGAAAGCCAGCATTCCAACATGTTTTTATAAATCAGGTATCTGAGTTTAAAAACTCTTATTCACAAAGTAAATTTGTCCTTCATTACTACCATGAAAAGAGATCATATCAAATCGCCAACTCATGTAACCAATCACTCTAGAGTTAACATCAGACTTATTGACACCTTTTGAAAATTAATAATCCTTTTAAAAGAGAAAAAGCAATTATGAGGCCCCTAAGAAAAGTAAAAGCCAAACAAGTCCTTCGTGAAAGGCACAGCACGGCTTTCTGTTCTGTGGGCAGCACTCATTTCCCCCTTCTGAGATTACCCTTCTGAGTCATGTGCTATTCGTCACTAATGGATTGCGTCATCCCTCAGTGTGACGCTTTTGCTCTCTAGAGAATAAGGCAATGAATTAAAAATATCCCATTGTCTGATGCTCATGACTTACCAGACTACACAAGTTGACTCTACTAATCTATTATTTAAAAAGGGAAAATATTTACTATAAATGTATGACAGAATCCTCATGTCTGATCCAGTACTCTGAACATTAAAACATTATCTCATCTAAAGTACATGTCCCTTCTCAAAGTCACCCTCAGACAATGAGTTTTTTATTTTTATGTCTCCATAATCAGAAAAACAGAAAAGAAGATCATGCAATCTCTAAATCATACACCAAATTATCCAAAGGGATCGAACCTGGGTCTCCCGCATTGCAGGCTGATTCTTTACCATACCAGGGAAGCTCAAATTATCCAAATCAGATACTAAATTATATCAGTTTCATGGAAAAGTCTTCAGGGTACATTACCTACTACAGATAAATACATACTTACATATATATTTTTATCTTCATTACTGCTCTCCAATCATCCTTGAGTAATCAGATGACTCAAATATTATAAATAATTACTGAGAGTAAGTTTCTCACTCTGAAATAATCTGAACTTGTCAGGTCTTTGTTCCTCGTGGCCCCACTTGTCCAACCATCTGGAAAAAGTCTTGTCACATTTGTGAATGCTAGAATTACTGAGAAGACACCATAATGACTGCTCAGCTTGGCTGAAGAGGACTGCAAAGCAGAGAGATCTCCTTGTCAGGAGGAGCAAGCTCTCCCTGGAAGTTTTGAGGATCAGTTGCTTTCGTTGCTGCTGCCGTTTCATGCACTCAGTCAAGTCCGATCTTTGTGACGCCATGGACTGTAGCCTGCCAGACTCCTCAGTCCATGGAATTTCTCCAGGCAAGAAGACTGAAATGGACTGCCATTTCCTCCTCCAGGGGATCTTCCCCACCCAGATAGGGTCTGGGCCAAACCGGCGTCTCTTCCATCTCCTGCATTGGCAGGCAGATTCTTTAACACTGCACCACCTGAGAAGCCCTTAGTTGCTTTTATCAAAGAGCAAACGTTTCAACCTTCCAATCTGCCACTCAGTATTCTCAAATGAGAATATTAAAAGGAAAAAGAAAATCCTAAACATTCCATATTTACATGGGAATTTTCTTCCCTAGAAGTTTTCCTTTCCAAAATTCTGATAAGGGCATATAAAACTTTATCTCCTTAAAATTTACTTCCCTCTTTGGTGGTCTATATTTGGGAAAAGCATCCAGTGAATGCTGAGGGCTGTTGTTTAGGACTGGAAAAGCTTAAAAGTTTAGTGATTACTTTGCCAAAATCTGAAAATATCACCACACCCCACTCCTCACTTGAGCATTTGTGTAAAGGCATTTTTAGTAAATTCTACTAATCAAATTCTAAAGAGTCACCTGGGTAAATAGCACATTAATCATGTTTTTCAAACTTTAAATTTACATTCTATAATTTCATTCTACGCAAATTTTTTTTAAACATGCAGAAAGGATTAGTTATCATAGCTCTATTTTTAAATTGCCAAATTAATTCTAAAAGTTAAAAGGGCATTTCCTTCCATGGAATCCTGACTGTGAGTCCCATGTCAAAGAACAACTTAGATTTTATACATTTACTCTGGAAAATCTGAGATGCCTGTCAAATTACAAAGCAAGTGCATAAACATTCCGGTGACATTTAACTGCTACCAAAACTGCTGAAAGTTGATCTTTAATAGGCCACAGCTGTTGGTGGCCACGCTGCCTAAAAGTCTGAACCAAGCTTTGACTGTTCAGAGCCCTTTATCCAACACTGAAATCCTCAGGGGAGGATTTGCTTTGTTTTGTTTTTCCCACAGAGCACCCGGAACCCAATGAGGAGAACATGTGGACTGCAGTCATCGACAAATACACACACACACACACACACACACACAACATGTGGACTGCAGCCATCGACAAAGACACACACACGCTATTCAGAACCACTGTTTGCGGTTCCTCAACCACCTTAACAAAAACTATTTCTCCCTTAACTAAACAGCCAGGAGTTACTTGCATAACACTCTGCTATATCTCATATCAACAGAAAGCGGAAAGTAAGTGGCAAGTAATTTGTTTTCTATAAGCTTTTTTTGTACAGCAATAACATCAGAGTAAAGTACACAGCCTCCCCTGCATATCTTAGATCCACAGATATCAACAGTGTCACTTTAAAATGCACTGCCTTTCTAAACAGGCAATTTCTCAAGCACTTACCTCAGTGGTCAATAATTTTCTTAATCTGGATCATTTATACAATGACTCTACCAGACTCATCTTATAAAACTGCACTTGCAGTCAAATACAATCACATGTATATAGCAACAGCTGCTAAGAAATTAAATGACATCCTTCGCCTAGAGGCACCAAATGCTCTGATTCAAGTTTACAAAGAGTGATAGAGAATACTGAAATGTAGCATAGTCTTAAATATCTACTGGACAACTCAAAAAAAAAAAAGGCAAAAATGATTGAACTGTCAGTGTAAGTACTTCAAAAGCAATATTACCCAACTGTTCATTTAGACTACTAGGTAGAAAAGTAAAAAAGTAAGATGAGAAAGAATGCAAAGATCAAACATAGAAGGTACAACGGTTAAACAAATTTTAACCAACAACAATGAACAAAATAAATTAATTCCATAGAGCTGACTAGGTAACCAAAGTGGCTCCAAAATAATCGAAAATACAGGCAGCAAATTCAATATGTTTTGCCAATAAGCAGGCTGAAAGAATAGATGCTAAATTCTAAGCATTAGAATCATCTGCTTTAATTTATTGGAAATCTTACTAGTCACAAATTATATCCAACTTATGGCCAATGTCAAACTTTCTAATTTCTTCATTCAGTTCTTCCATTATATGAATTACCACCAAAAAAAAAGAAAATAATTTATAAACATACTGAAAATTCAGTAGAATTATAAATATTCATAATCAAAAGAGTGAAGAATCCAACCCATGAGTTATTAATTACATAAGCTCTAAAATGAACCATGGAAATTACGGATGTATTTTCCAGAATTCTGACAATGACAGTGTAATAAGACATCTTCTATCGCAACCTTTCTCCAACTCTGAGGGCAGCATTTAATAAAATGTACCAGTGAGAATCAGGAAAAAAAAATCCTGTTTTAATATTCACATTGAAAGGTCTATTTTCCTCTTTGCTGTTGCTGCACTGCACAGTCCCGTCTGACTCTATGTGACCCTGCAGACTGTAGCCCACCAGGCTCCTCTGTCCATGGGATTCCCAGCAAGAATGCTGGAGTGAGTCGCCATTTCCTACTCCACAGGATCTTCTTGACCCAGGGATTGAATCCACATATGATTTCTTGAGGAAGAAGAGGGCGTAACCACATCCACAAATGACAAGGTCATTGACCCCAAGAGAATAATGTGTACAGGGGAAGAGGAAACCAGCATCTGTTTAAACTATGCAGCAAATCTCAAAACAGCTTCAACTCTGAGAAAGATGTCCCTAAAAACACATCTGAAAAAGAAAACCACTCAAAGAAATGTTGACCAGATAAACTCATGATCAAATGGTTTTGTGTATGTGATCACATTAGGAACAACAGGAGAGGTGGTGCCTTAAGACAGCACTATGAAGTCTTGCTTAAAGAGAGTTGAGCACCAGTGGTTTAGAAAGCTGTGGAACAGCACATGGGATTTATCCTTCCTTTGCTTTCTTTTACGCATCAAAATACACTAGTGTTCATCTCCTTTCAGCTCCTGAGAGTGTGAGGGGAATAAAGAAAGTAATTTGGGATCCTTTGAAGAAACTGCTTAGCTACCTTCATTTTTTTTCCTCTCGTGCTTCAAAAACTGGCTTCCACAGATTGCAGAGTCTCAATGGGCCAAAAGTAAAAACTCATCAATGGAAGTATCCACTTTACAAAGTACATTCAGATTCATACTTCAGTCTCAAGGACCAGTAGTGAGGTAGCACAACCCTTCAACTCAGCTGGTCCTCTTGCCAGGCTAACTGGCCCAAGGCAAGGACTCTGGTCCTGAACTCTAAAGCTCAAGTTCTGTTTACTTATTATCACTTAAGATCCCAAAGCACAAAGAATTTGTATTTGTGAGAAACTGTATGAAAGAGGATGCTTTCTTATCTACTAGCCAGGGCAAAATAATAACAGTAAGGTAACAACCTAACATTACCAATATTGAGATAAGTATCACCATCACCATGCTTGGTCATTCAGTCATGTCCGACTCATCGCAACCCCGTGGACTGTAGCCCTCCAGGCTCCTGCGTCCATTGGATTCTCCAGGTAAGAATACTGGAGTGGGCTGCCATTTCAACGGTGGCTTCCATATTCATATTAGATTTAAAAGTCAAGGTCTAACGACTCAACAACTACAACAGCAAAAAATTAAAAACAGGCAAAGGTATGGAATGGAAATTTCTCCAAAGATGCTCAACATCACTCAGTCCTTAGGGAAATGCAAGTTAAAACTACACTGAGACCCATTAGCACGGCAGTTATAATTTTTTAAATGGAAAAAAATATGCGGAGAAACTGAACCCTTTGAGAATTGCTAGTGAGGGCATGTAAAATGGTACAGTCACTGGAAAAAAACAGTGTGATGGTTCCTCAAAAGTTTTAAGAATTACCACCTGACTCAGCAAGTCTTGAGGTATACACCCAAAATAATCAAAAACAAGGACTCAAAAAAATATCTGCATATAAATATTCACAGCAGTGTTAGGCATGATAGCCAATGGGTAGAAACAACACAAATGTCCATCAATCAATCAATGGACAAATAAACGTGGCATAATTTCTAGAATAAAATTGCAACCTTAAAACACAATGGAATTCTGTCATGACACAACATAGATGAACTATGAAAACATGCTAAGTGAAATAAGCCAGGCACAAAAACACAAATATTGTATGATTCCACACACATGAAGTACCTAGAACAGGCAAACTCAGAGACAAAGTAGAGTAAGAGTTTCCTGGGGCTAGGAAAAGGGGAGGAGGAGGAGCTACTATTTAATGGATATGGAGACACTGCTTGGGAAGACTTAAGAGTTCCAGAAATACATGGCTGTGATACCGACAACATCGTGAATACACTCAATGCTACTGAATTACACACTAAAAAGTGGTTACAGTGGTAAATTTATGTACATTTTTATGTATTTTAATGTGTATTTTACCACAATAAAAACTCAAGGGCTAAATTTATACTCAGCAACCATTACTTGAAGACGTAAGCACAGAAAGGACTCATACCATCAAATCACCCCCTAATGAATATGGGGAACCATAAAGCCAGATTTCCAGCTTCTGAATACAAGTCAGGATTAATACTGTTGCAAATTGACACTAGAGTCATATTTTCCGAAATAAATATTACTTATGGTTTCATATCTATCAGAAACAAACTGTGAATCTGACATCTGAAGTGAACGAACATGATGGGGGTAGGTGGTATAAACTCCAACTCATTAAAAACAAGAACAAAATGAAGCTCAGAGTTACTTTTCCAAAATCGTACCACTGGTTAATGATAAAATAAAGACTGGAACAAGTCAGGTGTCCCATCTATAGCGCTCTTTCTACACTTGGTTTAGCTTATTTTACTTATCCTCCCTCTCAAGATATGGATATGCATGCATTTTAAATAAGGTTATTCAAATGTCCTGAAAATTATACTTCACTTTTACACCCTGTAACCCTTAAATCTACCTCCCTTAACTGAAAGCAGTTCATTCCCATACTCCTGATCACTAATGAATTAAGCTGGCACATTTTTCTATGGGAGAGGGGAACAGTATTTCAAAAGAACAAAGACAACCAATAACCTCAAACACTAAAAAATGGAAAGCCAATATGCCTGAAAGCTTAAGGGTGTCACTTTGCTAATAGGAAGAAGGCGCGAAAGATTTTTCACACCTAACTGCCTGACTACAAAAGGGCAGTCATTCATGTAACCCACATCCATAATCAAAACGTACCTGCACAGTTTAAGGATCCCACAAGTTCGGAAGTTCTCAGTTGAGAAGACAAAGTTCAAGAAATTCTTTGAAAGAAGAGCCAGAGACCTCTCTTTTTTTAAAAAAACAAAAACAAAAAAAACTCATATTTGGAAAGATATTTGCTCATACCCTGGTTGAGAGAGAAATTCAAGACTATTCAAGAAGGCAACACCCAATACAAAGAACAAAGCCAGAGAAAACAATACGCCACTGAGATGCTTTTGCAAAATCTCACAGGTAGATAAAGGTATAATATCTCATTACAGCCACTAAACATGGAAAGTTATAGAGCTCTCTTGTCCTCATCATTCCATAGAACCTTCAGTTAACCCCACACCTACATCCCCTTCTTAGATCTGGGGCTTAAACTTGAGAAAAGTTTCACAGGTCACCTGTTCCTCCCCACAGCACATAAACACTTTGACCTTCAGAACACAGCCACCAAGTTATGATCCTCCCAACTGAAATCAGTATTTACTGAATTTTTCTATGATAGATGTTATAGGAAATACAGGAAAAACAAAGACATTAATGACTTGTTCCTTATTATCAAGAAATTTACGATCCAGTGAAAAATAAAAGATGTTTACCACTCAAGAAAAAACAAAAGATGTTTACCAGTAAAAAAGACTAGAAACACCACAGATGGGCTTGGCTTTGCGATAAAACCCATCTGAGCTCAAACCTAATCCTGGACCCTTTCATGAGATGGTTGGATGGAATCACCGACTTGACGAACATGAGTCTGAGCAAGCTCCAGGAGTTGGTGATGGACAGGGAAGCCTGGCACGCTGCGGTCCACGAGGTCGCAAAGAGTTGGACACGACTGAGCGACTGACCTGAACTGATACCTCAGTCTCTATAAGTGGATAACAATACCTACCCTGTCGTGTGGTTGTAAAGTAAAGTAAAAATGAAATAAGCACTGAATTAACAAGTTGACTAGTGTTCACAGTTCTTCAACTAGTAAGCACTAGTAAGTAAGCACTCAAAGGTCAGTAATGTCATTGTTAATTATTATGAACACGGAAGCACAAATGCTGCCATGAGACAATAAATAGCACTAAAGACTGGAGGCCAGAACAGACTCTCTAACTCAGGTGATCAGAGAAAGTCTGAGAAATGCTAGAATGAGCTGCATCTTAGGAAAAGGTCTTGAGAAAAGTGAAAAGGTCTTGAGAAGAAGCCTGAAATATAACCCAGGTCTGAGGCTGATTTGTTGTGTGCCCTGGGTGGTGGCAGTAATTGAACGTTTCAGAGTCTCAGTTTCCTTATCTACAAATTAAAGATCTGAATCAAATGACTGCTGAAATATTCTGAAACAAAGATTATATGATTTGGTGTAGGAACCAATGGGCAAAATGAAAGAAGTACATAAGTCTGCTGCTGCTGCTAAGTCGCTGCAGTCATGTCCGACTCTGTGTGACCCCATAGACAGCAGCCCACCAGGCTCCGCCCTCCCTGGGATTCTCCAGGCAAGAACACTGGAGTGGGTTGCCATTTCCTTCACCAATGCATGAAAGTGAAAAGTGAAAGTGAGGTTGCTCAGTCGTGTCTGACTTTTCGAGACCCCATGGACTGGAGCCTACCAGGCTCCTCCGTCCATGGGATTTTCCAGGCAAGAGTACTGGAGTGGGATGCCATCACCTTCTCCAATAAATAAGTCTAGGTACCGTTTATGGAATTTTCTTTTAAAAAGTCAGATATGTGACTGTACAAAAGACAGGGAAGAATCCTCTGGCTAGAGCATACGATCCAAAGAAGCAGGGTGGTGGGGTTGAAAAACTGCTAATTTCAACTTCGCTTATAGCAAAAGGGAACTAATAGAGGTGCCTGAGCAGGAGAGCAGCATAAGAACAATGAATAGTAAAAGAACACGGGAAAATAAAGGACAGAATAAACTGGGAATTGGAGATTAAGGGTACAAAATCCAATTAGGAGACTGAAAGTCAAAGTGTTAGTAGCTTAGTCATGTTCGACTCTTAGGGACCCCATGGACTGTAGTCCATCAGGCTTCTCTGTCCATGGGTTTCTCCAGGCAAGAATACTGGAGTGGGTAGCCATTCCCTTCTCCAGGGAATCTTCTCAACCCAGGGATCGAAGCTGGGTTTCCCACAGTGCAGGTGGATTCTTTACCATCTGAGCCACCAGGGAAGTCCTTAATTAAGAGACTAAATAGATGGAATTCAATGATTCTGGGGTGGAGAGATGGAAAATGGCAGCCAAGGAAAGGATTTACAAATCCCTGAGTTCTTGCCTTATCTTTAATTAGAAGTATTGGGCTAATTAATGAAAGTAAAACAAAACTTTTATTTCTTTCAACTCTACAATTCTAGGATTCAAAGATTCTAATACAATTTATCTCTGTTGGAGCCCAGGCTTTTTTTTCCTACAGGTCCCTAGGTGGCATTAATGTACAGCCAAGGTTGAGAACCACTGTCTAGAAGAAGGGAAAACAGACACAGAACAGGTTAGCAGTTAATTCATAGAAGGGTATCTCTGAGACAGCCAAAAGTGATGCAGATAGGATTCTAGGGTGCAACTTGGAGCTTCCTTATTCACAGAATAAAAGGAGGCTATCCTTTCCACTGAGGGGCAGGAAAGAGGAAAGGATGGGTAAGTCAGTGCTTGATAGAAAAGCAGTTGTTACCAGCTGACCATCTTCATCTTCTCCATATAAGAATCTGTTTCAAATTCTCTATAAGTCAATTCACATTACTATTGGCACTTCAGAGTTTTCTCTTAGAAAGATTACCAAACTCAGTCAAAATATTCACTTCTTCCAAAACAAGCAAAGTATTTAATAGTATAAACTCTATTAAAACTTTAATTTCACTTACTGGTCTTCATTCAGTCCACAAACATCTATATAATGCTTTCCTCTATGTCAGTCACTGGGAATACACAAATAATATAGGGTTGTTGCCCAGGAAAAATTTATATAAGAAAAACTGACCTTTTTAGGATTTTGAAATCCAACCTGGTAATTGCCAACAGATTTCTTAGGAGAGACAGGAAAAAGAGATATTATTAACTGTACTTGTGGAATTAGAAAAGACTTCACAGAAAATGTGACATATGAGCTGTACCTTGGAAGAAATGACTCACTTTCACACAGGGACCAGGGTTTAAAAGAACTGTCTCCTAAGAACATAAATGCTTGTCATTTTTTAAAAACTTAAAAAATATCAGGTTCAACTATTAAGTATCATGACTCCTTTTTTCAAAAATGTTATTCATCTTTATACTTTAAAATGCCAAAACATTTAAAGATAATATTCATGGAAAAGAATCTTCAATAATTTCCAGTAGACATTTCAGAGAAGAGTAATGACTTTATCATTATATTCTTTAAAAATACTTGCGTAAAAACAAAACATATATAAATATACACAAAAACAAAACATCAATAAAAATGTATGCCTGTTGTTGCTGTTTAGTCACTGAGTCCTATCAGACTCTTTTACGACCCCATGGACTGCAGCCTCCCAGGATCCTCTGTCCATGGGATCTCCTAAGCAAGAATACTGGAGATGGGTTGCCATTTCTTTCCCCAAGGGATCTTTCCCACCCAGCGATGGAACCCACATCTCCTGCATTAGCTGGCAGATTCCTTACCACTGAGCCACCAGGGATAGCGACAGGAATAGGAGGTGTGTGGAGGGTAGATTTAAAAACACACACACACTTTTTATTTTGTATTGGAGTACAGCCGATTAACAATGTTGTGACGGTTTCAGGTGAACTGCAAAGGGACTCAGCCATACATATTTTTCATTTTGACATTTTCTTTTTATTTCTCATTTACCAGACTTCAATTTGTTTTTTACTTCAGCAATTTAATCATACATACTCCATATAAGATATCTCAAATCCAGTTACAGTGGGGGAGAAAATAACTAAATCTAAATACATACACTGGGTATTTCTCATGCAAGCCTCTATGGTCTTATACAGACAATCCAGTACAGATTACAACCGCACTAATTCACAATTCATTAATATTACGAATGAGAAGAAATGTGTCAAATTCTTCCAGTTGCTTTCATCATCTGGAAAATTCACAGAATGAACTTAATTTACTAGATATAACAATATTCATAGTCTCTGCAATTAAAGCAACTTAACACATTTTTAAAGGGTTGGCTTTCTTTGAAAAAGTTAATGATCTTCTCATACATATAAAAATTATCTTAGAGGGTTATTGTACAGACCAACCACGCCTAACACTGAAAAGAAATATTTCTAACTAAAATACAGTATAGTCCTTTATTTACATAAAAACTAAACTCATTGATGAATAAATACAGAATCCCATAATACTTCTTTCTAGGAGAAGAAACTGTTTTTCAAGGCAAAACATTTTGTTTTTATTAGTATGGTATGCAGCTGTATTATTTGTACTTCTGCCCAACATTCAGTATGTGTTCAAAGTATTCAAAAAAAACTGGCAATTCATATCCAATTCCTAACCAAAAGTCGTCATAGTGTACTGGGGGCATAAGGATAAAACTGAGCCACACTTATTCTGAAAAAGAAAACTGAATGGAAAAGAATGACTGCTTATGGGATGACCATTACTCACATTACACTGGAAAAAGTCAATTTTCAAAACCAAAAAGTTTTTTTTTTAATGTCAGATGGTATCTTCCAGAGGTTTGAAAACATGATACAAGTATTATGATGCTGGTCCTCACAAATTCAGTTATACATTTAAACTCTTGATAAAACCTCTTCTGTTTACTCAAATGAGAGGAAATAAAGCTGTCTGCAGGAAACAAGACAGCAGCTTATTGATGGAGCGTTATAAGGTTGACCTTCTCTATGTGGAATGTTTAGCCACGTTTTATCGGAATAAAAGGCAAAGGTTAGGATGCAAATCCCTTCATGCTTCCTCTGACGATGGACTTTATAACTGTGAAACATGTGTGTGAAACCCTCACATTTCCAATTTACAGTCCTTCAATCCAAGGCCCAGGAAGCTGACTTATCAGAATAGGAAGAAACTCATAAAGATGTTATTTAAGGAAAAACCTAACAACATTCAAACTCTTGAAATATTTTGTTCCAATAATAACAAAATGGTAAAACAACCTTATAGATGGTAAAAGATCACACAATATAAAATGAGAAGAGGCCTTAAGAGGTCTTCTAACTTCACCTTATTTCTCCTTAGGTTGATGAATTAGGACCTTGGTATTTTACTCTGTTCTATGGCACTTTTCTATAATAAGGATGTTATCTGTGCTTTGGCTAATACAGGTTTGACCCTATTCTCCAAAGAAAATTTTAGTGCCTTTAAACAAACATATCCCTTACTTTCAAAGCCTGATAGGGTCATGCCGAAAGGATTTAAGAGCCAACTTGAAGGGACTCCCACTGGCCAAGCTTGGAACAATTTGAACATCAAAAAGAATGACTGTACTTGATGGGAATACATTGAATATATAAAAATCCACAAACCAACTAAAAAACCTTGAGATTACTATTACATATTAATGGCTCATTTTAAAATTTGATAAAGGAAAAAATTAAGTTTTTAATTGTTTACTCCTACATTTTAAATTAAAAACTACTTCATGGTAATCAAATAGCCTACCTTGATGAGAAAAAGCTATTTTTCACAGAAAATTGCAAGCTTACAAAGCTGAAAGCATGAGAAAACTCTTAGGGTAAAGAGTTCCAGTTTTGCAAAATGAAAACAGTTCTGGAGATTAGTTGTGCAACAGTGTCAATGTATTAACACTACTGAAATATACACTTCAAAATGGTTAAGATAGTATATTTTCATTATGTGTATTTTACCATAATATTTTTAATCCCATTTTATCACCATTTTGCAAGTCCCCATCATATAATTGATTCAGGACCATCAACAGTATTGACATCATTAGATGAACAACTGATGAAGAACTAAAATATTTGTATGGTGCTAAAGTCTCACTCCCTCGGGATTATCTGCCTGCAACAAAGGGGAAAATATAACTCTAAATGAGGAATTTAGTCACTGTCTTAATCTTAGCTTCACTAGTAGTGGGATAACTATATTATGTGGGTCTTGATTTGATGTGATATGAAATATATAACTTGGCTATTAAGTACTCTTACCAAAATGTTTATTCTGAATCTAATCATGCCTTTAGATTTAAATTCTACTTTGCAGAAAATAAAGAGTACTTTCAGTTCAGTCGCTCAGTCGTGTCCGACTCTTCACGACTAGACTGAGGTAAATATCACCACATGGAAACTGGACAAACCCAGAAAAACAAAGATTCTACAAGACCTTAGGCAGCCATCCTGCATCTTTCATTGTCAGAAAAAGACAGTGAAAAGAGAAAGGAAGAGGACTGTTTTAAATCATGAGGCTTAAGTGACGTAACTGTATACATGCTCCTTCAGCATCCTAGTTTGATAAATGAGCTATAAAAGAAGTCATACGGATGATGGGAGAGATTTTCATATAAACTCAATATCAGATAATATTAGAGAACTATTGGCAATTGTTATATACGATAGTAATGTCCCAGTTAAATGCGAAAACTTTCATTTTTAACAAATATATAATTTAGAAATTGGGGCAAAATGTTATGAGTTCCATAATTTAAGTAATTCAGAGGAAAATATACATGGTTAGAAGTTAATGCAATGAAACAACGTATCTAGGCAAAGATTATCAGTGGCAACTAAAAAGCACTAGGCAAAAGCTCCATAAGAAACTACCATGGATGGACTGAGCTGGCTGACAATATCTGAGCCCACTGATCAACCTTCATCTCAGAAAGCAAGCCAACAATCTACGGCCATACCACGCTGAACGTGCCCTGATCTCAGAAGCTAAATAGGGTTGGGCCTGGTTAGTAACTTGGGTGGGAGAAAGTGGGCCAACCATATATTGCCATACATCTTGAAGCAGTGCAATAAGAAATAAATACCGACAACTATGATGGATTCTCCAAACCACTACCATCAAAAATCAACTTTGAGTCTTATTAAGCATCAGATCTAGCTAACAATTTACAGAAAACTCAGACAAGAGAAACAAATTAAGCACTATCACAGGAACGCAATCAACAAAATTCAGAAGGTGGGAAATTCTAAAGAAACAACCCAGTTTCTTCAACAAATGAACTGAAAAAGAGGAGAAAGAAACTACATATTGAGACATTTAAGAGACATTATCAACCATATGTGGACCTTATCTGGGTCCTAACTTGAAGAAACCAACAAGAAAAACATTTATAAAATAAATGGGAAGATAAGAACAGTCACTGAATATATGATGTTAAAGAAGTGTTAAATTTTTTAGATGTGACAATGGAATTGTGGGTTTGGTCTTTTTTTCAAAATGCTTACCAGACATACAAAAAAGCATTTATGAGTAAAGTAATATAATATCTGGGATCAGCTTTAAAACAATCCAGCGTGACAGGGTAGGAACACAGAGATTTGTGGGTACATAAATGAGACAAAACTGACCATATGTTGATAATTGCCTAGAAGATGGGCACATGGGAATTCATTATTCTACTCTCTCCATCTCTCTACATTTACGTTAGCTTCCATTATAAAAAAAATTTAAAACAGAAGGCAGTGAATAAAGCCTAATCACAGCCTCTTCATCAAATATTATCTTCTTCACCTACCACCTAACATAATAAACATGAACCTAAATAAAATACAATCCAGCAAAAGATTTACCAACACAACCAAAACAAAGAAGAAAAGACAGAAAGTCTATGCTACAAGTCTTACAACAAATGAAACAAAGATTCTGCTGAATTACAGCATGACTCCCTACCCAATTTTGGAAAACATGCTGAACATGAGAGGGGGGAAAAAACTATGTAATGGAAACATGGATACTCATTATACTATCTTCTCTATTTGTACATTTGAAATTTTCCATAATAAAAAAAATAGGAAGAAGATTACCAATATCCTTCAAAAGGATCACCAAAGAACACGGTTATTTGATTCCTCGCATACACACCAACTCATTGGAAAAGACCCTGATGCTGGGAAGGACTGAGGGCAGGAGAAGAAGGGGATGGATGGCAGAGGATGAGATGGCTGGATGGCATCACCAACTCAATGGACATGAGTCTGAGCAAGCTCCAGGGGATGGTGAAGGAAAGACACAGGAGCCTGGTGTGCTGCAGCCCATGGAGTCACAGCGAGTAAGACACGACTTGGCAACTGAACCACGATACACTCCTTTCTGACCTGCCATCTTCCCATTTTCATTCTTTTACTTCCAACCACCAAGGAAGAAGGGATGGGGAGTAACCACTGACAATACTTGCTTACTGAGTGGGAAATTTAACCAACAAAACTGCAAGGTCTCCACAGTGTGCTACAATAATCAAGACTGACTTTACTGTAAAATGTCTCACTTTAGCTGAAAACCTGATTTGTGGTCTGTAGTAATTACCAAGGCATCTGCTTTCTCCCTTTCTTTTTTGGAAATGAAGCTGGACAAGAAACTTGTAATTTGTATTTGGATGTGGTGTTTGCAAGAGTATCATGTTCCCAAACTTCTAAGTGGTTCCATCTGTTTTTATGGGGAAGTGGGCTTAGGATGACTTTGAAAAATGAAGAACTAAGAAACCAAACCAATCATCCTTACAATTAAATCTGGTATACCCTGAGCAATTTTAAAAAAGAACAGAACTAATGAAATATTCATGCCAAAAAATATTTTAAAATTTGAACCTCTAGCTGATAAAAGCTTCTGGATATGACTACCAATTTATGGGACAGAGTAACAGGTCAAACTAAACCACAAGGATAGAATCCGCAAAATCAAAACTGTAGGGAATGAGAGGGACAAACAACCCAATTTCTTCAAAAAACTAGATTACAAGGAAATACAAAAGAGACAATCTATTGATTAAAAAGAATCACTAATTGCAATGTGTGATTCCTAACTTGGATCCCCACTTCAGCGAAAACAAAAACAAAAAAAACTATGAAAGAAAATGAGAACAAATGGAAACTTGGAGTTAGTATTTGATATTGAAGATTTGCTGTTAACTTAAGTATAATAATGGTATTGTGATTTTTCTAAAAGTCTTATATTTGAATGATCAGATGCCTGGGATTTGCTTCAGGATAATACAGTTGGGGCGAAGGCAACAGAAACGTAGATCAAACAAGGCTGGCCATGAGTGATCAACTGTTAAAGCTGAGTGATAAGAGTACACGGGTTAGGATGAGGGGTGTCATTATACTATTCAGTTTACTTCTGTATATATTTAAAACTTCCCAAATAAAGCTCTTTGTTGAAAAAACATGGAATAAAGTTAGCTTATCAAATAAAAAATTTTATCAAAATGGGAACCAGAAAATCTTAGACTTGGGGGACACCTTAATGGTGTCACAAAATCCCATCCCTCACCCAATGACTCTTTCCCACACCCTTTAAGAGGTGACTATCAGCCCTGGAGGCTTTCTTTTTATTTATTTATTTATTTATTTATTATTGACAGATAATTGCTTTACAGAATTTTGCTGTTTTCTGTCAAACCTCAATATGAATCAGCCATAGCCCTGGGGTCTTTCAAACCTCTTCCTATGGCAATCCATTCCATTCTCTGCCTGCTTCAACTGTTAAAAAGTTCTTACAGTGGATCGGAAACTTCTCTTCCCCGAATCTCTTATTTTATCCATGTAAAAAGGATAAACAGATCACAGGCCACTGGTGAGTTGTGAAATCTAGTCAGTGGTTTGTTAACTGACATTTTATCATCATTATTTAGAAAAGAAAATCTGAGCATACAGCACATAAGTAAGGCTAAGAACTAAATCTATAAAACATGTCTGTTATTCACATATATACACACACAGACTTCCACACTGAATAAACAGTCAAGGTACAAAATCTATTTTTAAAGTTGATTTTGTCCTAAGAAAGTTAGAAAGCCAATGCTCAAAAGACAGTCTCAACATGCTGCCCACCCCAGCGAGTCTTGCTCTTTCAGCTGTTTCAAGATCTAGTTCCCCACATGTTATGTTTTCTCCTAACTGCATCATTCCAGGAACGCCCCCATGGACATGGACTCAGTATGTCTATGCTTCCATTCATTCTTACTGAACAAATACATACTTACTGCATACAACATATCCCTTAAAATGTAGTATCTAAAAATGAACAAATTATTCCAAGTTAAACACAAGATGGAGAAGGCAATGGCACCCCACTCCAGTACTCTTGCCTGGAAAATCCCATGGGCGGAAGAGCCTGGTGGGCTGCGGTCCATGGGGTTGCTAAGAGTCGGACACAACTGAGCGACTTCATTTTCACTTTTCACTTTTATGCATTGGAGAAGGAAATGGCAACCCACTCCAGTGTTCTTGCCTGGAGAATCCCAGGGACGGGGGAGCATGGTGGGCTGCCGTCTACGGGGTCGCAGAGTCGGACACGACTGAAGCGACTTAGCAGCAAACACAAGATATTTCACATAATCAGTAAAAAAAAAGAAAAAAAACTTTGAGATACTGGTAGATTCCTGTAAGTTATATAAGAATTCAGAGCTGAAAAGAAAGACAGCCTGGTGAGAGACTTGAGTTAACAAATTATGATTGCAGGTGAAGTCATGGGTGATACGAAATTAGTCAAGGCTAAGAATCAAAGACTGAGAACACTGGGAAACAGAAAATAAATGAAGGGGTAGTCAGAAGAAAAGAAAGAACAGAAAGAATATATAAATCTTGCAAAGAACAGAAGGACTATAGAAAAAGAGCCCTAACATGTCAGGAGAGAATTTCAAAGACAATATGGTTGGTCACCAATATCAAAAATAATATAAGGAAAATGTGTTCAATGGACTTGACGACAGAGCAATCTCTGTTGTTTCCAGAGCAACATGGAAAAGAACAATTCCACTGGAGTGGTGAGGCCAGAAGTCAATAAAAGGAATAACAAGATATCTACTACTTTTCAAGTAGAAGTATTGAAAAGAAGGTCAAGCTATCCTGTTTCTCTTTCAAAAACCTTATAACAGACAACCTTTACTTTCAACAACTTTCATCTTCTTTATTTCAACCCATTTTGTAGCTAATAAGACAATCTATATAAGCCTTATTTGGTTTCCCTACAACACGTCCATGAAATCTGTAAATCTGATTAGCAGTCCTTGTCTGTCATCAGGAAGATTATAGGCAAAAATATTTTGGATAGAAGATGACAAAGATTAAAATGTCAGTAACACCACCACAGATTCCCCCTAACACACAGTTTTTCCCTAATGCTGCCATTCAGACAGCATGAAAACATTACCAAATGTTTTGCCAAAATTCTATGTCTATGTTTTTCCTATATGGAAAGGCATCTTAAATTACTTTCTCTACAAACGGAGACGAATGAATGAGCCACAGACAATACCTTAAGTGGATTTGGACCTATGACAACTGAACCACTTAAAGAGAAAAAGAGACACAAGAACAATGTCACTTGCCCAATGTCACACTTAGTAACTGGTGAACTATTTTCTTTCTATCCTCTGCTACTTTCAGAAGAGGAAAAAAAAGTGGAGGGAGAGGGGGAAGAATATCAGATACCTGGTCTGTTAAACTTCCAGTCACTGTAGACCCAGGACAAACCCGACAAAAGTCTACACGTTTCAGGACAGCCCAACGAAGACCAACGTTCCAACAATATACCTACACTTCAAGGTACTCAACTGAGGGTTCAGCGGTACTCTGAAGTACTGGCCTCAACAGCTCCTTTGTGACCTGTCAGCATTCCAGATGGCTCGGCGTTCTACTGGGGGTGGGGGGTGGGGGAGGAAGCCACTTCAGTGGTCACCACCTTACCTTCCACATGCTTCCACTTCTTCTCCCTTCTCCTCTATAACTAAAGCCAGGAAAGGAACATGAGTAGAACCTCATTAACTGCTTTCAAGTTTCTCAATGAAAAACACCCACCCAGTAATTAAATTATAATCTCATACAATGGTGTAGCATTGGCTTTGGTTCAAAATGGCTCCTCTGGGGAGGGGAATGCAAGCACAAATAGGGTACGAAGAGGAATTTACATATTCTCAGGGATAATGCAGGACAGTAGTTATGACTTTGGACTCAGATGGCGTGGGTCAGATCCCTACTCTGCCATTAATTAGCTGAGTGACCTTGAGCAAATTGGTTAATCTTATGGTGCCTCAGTTTTCTTAAGAGGCAAACCTAGAATAACAGTACCAACCACACAAGACCTCTGTGAGGATTAAATGAATATGTGTAAAAGTACCTATAGGGTAGTGTCTGACACATACTAAGTATTCAAGAAATGTTATCTATTATCTATCATTATCAGCATTTTCTAATTCAATAAGTGATATCTTTACAAAATATATATTAAACTAAGTCCTAATTTAAAACAATTAAAATATAAAGTAAACTATCTCCAACATAAAAGGCATGCTTATTAATTAGGAAAAGTACTTCAACTATTAAGTGAGTGTCAGCTTTGGCTATTATGCCAGTCAATGTTTTACAAGTGATTTCTCAATGAATATACGACCATTGTTTAAGGCATATACTTTCCCCGTTGTGCTGCCAGACGGAACTACACATATGGCAAGTTGCTATGATTTTATAACCGCATAGTCCCATTAAATTTCAGTCAGCTAAAAAAAAAAAAATGTTTCACCTGGTCTTATTCCAACATATTGCCACAAAACTATGCTAAGCAAAAGAATGAAAGGCAGGAAAAAAAACTCAGAGAGGGAAAGAAAAAAGAAAATCTAAAAACAAAATCATTGAATCACTTTGCTGTACACCTAAAATACAACACTGTAAATCAGTCATATTTCAATTAAATAAATAAAACATAGAAATAAAAATAAGTAAGAACATTAAAATCTAGCATTAACACAGACAGGAGCCATGGAAAAACAATTCATAGAAGATCAATATTACCTTGAGAATGCACTAGAATTTAAAAATCCATTCAGATTTTGGTTTAGAAATTACGTTTTTGAACACTGGCTAAAGCATTTCCTTTATGTCCACAGCACTGCATTTAGATGAAATGGCTCCCATTGGTTAAAACTCACATGAAATTGCTTTTACTGATCAAAACAATATTCAGATACTTATTCCAAAAACATGACAAGTGAATATGATGTAAATGAACTAATTTCTGTAATTCTACAAAATCAGTAATAAACATGAACTTTATTTTGGAGACCAGAGAGCACATTCCAATGGAGGGGGAGGGTGGGAATCTTACCTACTTACAAAAGAAATTATATAGTATCCGGAATTTGCTTCCAAGTCATGAGAGTGGGGTGTATCAACAAGACTAGCTGGCCCTGTAATTGTCAAAGCGGGGTGAGGCTTCTCTATACTTCTGAATATTTTTAATTTTTTCCATAATAAAAAATTTAAAAAAGAAAAATACTTTTCTATTGCTGACAATGGTACATTTTTTCTCAAAAAAAAAAAAAAAAAACCACTTCAAAACATAATCAGATACAGTAAAAACATGACTTTAAAAAAACCTAACAGCAGCAACAACAAAAAGAGAAAGTCTTAAAGAGCCACACTGGGGAGTGGAGGGGAAAAAAAAAAAGAGCCATCTTATCCTTCACTGTTCCATGTGTGCTACGCAGAGCAAGCAACACCGATCACAGATCTATAGAATGCTCTAGACGCCACCCTCAAGTCTTTCCATTTAAGTCAGCCGCACCGAGGATGAAAGTGGACTGGCCTCAATTAGGAGAAAAGTTGGAGCCACGTCTGCACTACATACGCTCCCCACAGCAGCCGCTCACTGCAGAGCTGCTCTTGCGGAGACTATCTTCCCTGCACCTTTATTTTTCTGTTTGGGGGTGGGGAGAGAGGGCAGAAGGAAGAAAAATGTTCACGTTCCCTTCTGTGCATAATTTAAAACAGACAATCTTAGCATTAAGGAAATTAGGACTCCGGCTTTACTGATGTTGATTTTAATGGCTAAGATCCAAAAACAGTTCTGGTTACAAGCCCATGGATAAACTCTTGATTCCTTTGTCAGTGGAGAGACCCAACTCATTACTTGGCACTCTAACCTTTCCCATACACAATTTGGACTCATTTTATTAAGAAAAAAGATGTCTGCCTTTTTCTCCCTAAGAGAAGTGAATTAAAGAACACCTTTTAAGAAAGATGTTCATTTAGCAGCTTTCCTCCCAAAGTCTAAAAGCGATTAAACAGAGAGTACTGGGGAAAAGTAAAAGATTATCATATAAAAATGGGCTCCAAAATGAAGGCTGAATATGCACCATTGTCTAGCATATGACCACCGGGCCACATTTGCTTTTCAAATTCTTGTGAAAGCATTTGGCACCGTTTTCCAATAATCCCATAGGACTTCTACTTCCTTGTTTTTTCAATAGTATTTCAAAACGTTGACACATTTATTGAACTATTTTTGGAAGACCTAGCTCTGTCTACCTTCAGGGCTCAAGATACAAATATATAAAAGCTACAGACAGCTATAAAACTTGGCAGGCTTCCTAAGTTCTCCAAGAAAACTTCAATTGGCAACTCCATTAACATCAAAAGAACACACACACTAGAGGGAACAACTCTGGACACAGGGAGACCTTGGCTGTGCCTGAAGCTCCATTACTAAATTGCTGAATGCCTTTGAGAATGTTTAACTCCTTCCGAACTCACTTTCCTTACCCAAAAAAGAAGTTTATGCCACAGTCAGCATACACAGTTTTATGTTGTTATCTATTAGGAGAAATCTTATTACCTGCCCGAAGTTTATCAACCTTTAGTAATCAGACCAACTTTATAATTCTTACCAAATCCAAACAGCCACTGTATTATTATTGATGTGACATTTATCCTTATATCGTCACTTTAAAATACCTACTTTAGCCTTATAGTACATAATATCAATGAAATCATAGTTTTGAGTACTTGGGTATTTTTCTGATAAACACTAACGTGTATTTAACAATTAAAAGAAAAGATTCATCGTGTACCACCTCAAATCATTTTAACATACCACCACATTTTAGGGAGATACTGCCCTGATTTATTTGCCTATAATATCCTCTACATTAATGTATAAAGTATTTAAATTAATAAACTGCTAAAACCCACTCGGCAACTTAACCAACACGAATCACATGTACTCATGAGCCCTGGGATCATCCTAGAGCTTCTCAGACCTTTCAGCCACTACCTTATTCAGAACCTCCATTTTTGTTTCACTTTTCCCAAAAGTCACACACAAAAACCCCTAATGTGTGTGTCTTTCCATTAGAATAAGTCCCACTCTCTATTTATGCTCTAGTAATAAAAATTTTCACCCTTATTTAACAGAACTCCCATGAGTTCAAAGTTTCCTCTAGTAACCAAAGAATATTCAAATAGTCAAAGAATATTCAAATTTATGTATGCCAATCATGTGTCAGTCTAAAGACAGACAAACTAAGATATTCAGTAAATTCCATAAGGTTGCCAATTATGATACACATACATCAAATTGGTTTCTATTGTGTATTTTTAAATCTAGATTCAAATATATAAGTGTGTGTACTGAATTAATCCTTGAAATACCACAAGAAAAAAATACAGTACATTTTCTGAGCTCTTCCTAAGAAGCACTTTCTTATTTAATGACATATCAGTCATCCACTCCCACCCACCCTGGAGGTTGACTCAATCGCGTGACTTTTCTGTTTTTCTCACTATATATAACTGAAGTTCAACTCAGTTACTGGTGTGAAAAAAAAAGGACAATTTTATTATGGCTGCAGTTCTTACCAACTGTGAGTACCACAATAATCTTGGAAATTTATTTTTATCAGTTGAAAACTCTAAAACCAGTGGGTTGAACATGAGTTAATTTCTGCTCACTCCCAAAACCACACTAAATGACAGAAGGAAAATTAAAGAGAAAAAAAAAAAAGGTACAAACCCACAAAAAGAAAAAAAAAGGGAGGGGACAGGCCAGCAGATGAGATATATCAATAGAATTTTAGAAGATGGAAAACAGATGCACAAAGTAACTGACTTAGCAGAGCAGAGAAAGTCTAAGCTTGAATTGCTATTCTGGTGGGAACCTACCAAAAACAATGTGATTGTTGGAGAAGCCCTGAGAGCCTTAGGAACTGGAACTTCCAGAAACTTCTGAGGGCTGAGATATGAGAGAGAGTTGAAGACAGGGACCTGTTGGAAATAAGGGCAAGGAATGTTTAAATCACACATACACTCTCATCAAACCTTGGCAGCCAGAAGACAAGAGGTTCACTCTACAGAACTTAAAGAAGAAAAGCTTTGCATTCAGAGGGCAGAGGTGAGGTTCTATACAGTAAAACAGGGAGGTCCAGTCACTCAGTCAACAAATATTTACCAAGTGCCTACTCTGCACAGGCACTGTTGTAGGTACCAGAAATACTGGACAAAAGAAGACAGAAAGATTTGCCTTCATCCAGCTTACATTCTGCTGCTGCTGCTGCTAAGTCACTTCAGTAGTGTCCGACTCTGTGTGACCCCATAGATGGCAGCCCACTAGGCTCCTCTGTCCCTGGGATTCTCCAGGCAAGAATACATTCTAGTGAGAGGAGAGTCAATAAACAAAAAGGAAAATATAAGGGTATCTGATGACAGCAATACACACTGCAGAAGAAAGAAAGAAAACACATGGGATTCAGGACACACTGGGGTAAAGGAGGCGGGAGCTGGGTTGTAGTTTCAAATAAATGATCATGGAAGCCAAACTCTGATGGAGCTAAGGCAGTGAGCTGTGCAGGCATCTGCGGGAAGAACATTTCAGACAGAGAGAAAGCAAGGGGGGACATCAAGATGGGCAGGACTGGAGAAACCATATACACACAAAAAAAGAATTGGACATTATCAGAAAGAATATTTACCAGCCAAGGAGCAGCTTTGAAAATAGGAAAGCAAAAAAGTTCAGTAGAGAGATTAGAAGAAAACACTGAAGTAATTTCCGAAAAGAGGGAACAAAAGGACAAAGAGATGACATCAGAGAGAAAAAAGTAACAAAACTGAAGGCACTGCAGGAAATTCAACATCCAAATTAACAGGAGTTCCAGAAAGAACAGAGAACAAAGAGGCAGTCATTATCATAGTGGAATATTTCTGAAAGACAAGAGTTTCCAAGCTGAAAGGGCCCAGTGAGTGCTCAGCACAATGAGTAAAAGACTCCCAAATCATAGCACATCACCATGAAATTTCCAAACACCAAGTTCAAAGATAAAAATCCTGAAAACTTCTAAAGAAAGCAAACTAGGCACATACACAGAATCAGAAACTAGAATCTAGTCAGTCTTCTCAAGAGAACATTGGAATGCTCTAAAATAGTAATACGATGAAGCAACACCTTCAAAATCCAGAGGGAAAGTAACCACTAACTTAGAATTCTATACCCAGCCACACTATAAATGCATTCAAATTAAGAGTACAAAAAGGCATTTTAAGAGCGGGAAAAGTTGCTTTAAAATAACAAGGTCACAAGAAATTCACCTTTTTTGCACTTTGTTGGGAAACTACTGGAGGATGTACTCCAGTACATGTACATGTACTGTACATGAGTACATGTACTCATGTAAAATAAGAGATAAAGAATAAGTCTGGCATCTTGAAGTTAGGAAGAAAGGAAAAGAGAAATTTCAATGATCCCATGCAGGAAAGCACGGCAACCCACTCCAGTATTTTTGCCTGGAAAATCCCAAGGATAGAGGAGCCTGGCGGGCTACAGTCCATTGGGTTGCAAAGAGTTGGACATGACTGAAGTGACAGCACACACACAGGCACAGAATACAACTGCAAAGCAGTTCTAGAAATAAACCAGCCCAGGGAAAATGAAAATGGTTTGCAATATAGTTTTCAACACAGTTTAGAGCTAAATTAAGGATAGCAACAAAGAAAACTATACAAATGAGGAAGAAGTAGGCAATTAACTTCAAGATGAAGCAAAAAGTTGTAAAGAAAGTATATGCAGCCAAAGCAGGATACACAGCTTGGCTGCTGACTGTATGCGTTGTAGAAAGAGAGAAAAGTGTGTATCTGTGTTGGGGAGGAGGGAGTCAGTAAAGGAGAATAACTCCATCCAAGGTGGAAAGTCAATAGCTACTACTGTCTAAAATTGAAAAAGCAAGAAAATCATGGTTTTAAACAAAACACAGATAATAAAACCAAAACAACTGAAAGTAGTTGCCTCTAAGGAGCAGAAATCTGTCATGAAGGGACATGAAAAGCAGGTGTCTGCTGCTTTTCTTTATAATCCCTACACTAGTACCTGACTTTCTAAATTATATACTAGCCCCCTGGGGAATGCCATTTGTACTGTGAATGAAGTAGCAAAAAGTGTAAAACTGCTTGAAAAATAAAAACTGACAAGGAAGGAGGCACACATTTTATTCTGATGTGTTTTATACTCTGGGCCATTTTTCTTACATTGAAACATCAGCCTGCCAACATTACACTAATGTGAAAAACAAGATGAAGGAGGGCTCTCGCCATTCCAGCTTGAGTCAAGAATCATGCAGCTAGAAGCAGGACTCTGCTTCATAACCACACCATAACAAAAGAAACTAGAAGGCGGAAAACCAGTTAGGAAAACAAGTTTCCCTTTTGTTAAGTCAGATACTGTAGATGCCAATAAATTTCTGAAATCTTCAAGTTCTACAGAGTAATAAGCATTAATCAATTAAAGCAAGTAACTCACCCTCCCCTGCAGAAGAAACAGAAGTTTTAGCAGCACACAAGCTGGGTGCCCTTGAGCAAATTATTCTGGTTTTAAGCCTCAATTTTTCATCTGTAAAATGAGCATACCAGCTATTTCAAGGTGTTGTTATAAGAAGGATTGGGGATATTAACATGTATAAAGCACCAACTACAGTAGCTGGCTGTTGTTCAGTCTGTGCTCCAAAGGTTAATTTTCTTCCTTTTTCACCTGTTTATTATCAATGCTTCCAGCCTTATCAGATGACATACAATGAAACCTAGAACAAGGCTAAGCCACAAGGATAAAATGCACTTGTCCAGCACAGACAAAGAAGACAACCCAGCTGATGGGACAGCACCTCCAGCCAGGATGAAGGCTGGATGGAAGGCAAGCAAGAAGTGTCAAACAGAAGCCTACATCATGGAGGAATAGTATAAAAACAGGAAGAAAGAAAATAAAGAAATTGAATTAGACCAATTTCATATATCCAACTACGTATTTAAAGAAAATACAAAGGAAAAGGAACAGGTTAATTACACTGCTGCTGCTGCTGCTGCTGCTAAGGCGCTTCAGTCATGTCCGACTCTGTGCGACCCCATGGACAGCAGCCCACCAGGCTCCCCTGTCCCCAGGATTCTCCAGGCAAGAACACTGGAGTGGGTTGCCATTTCCTTCTCCAATGCGTGAAAGTGAGGTCCCTCAGTCGTGTCTGACTCTTCACGACCTCATGGACTGCAGCCTACCAGGCTCCTCCGTCCATGGGATTTTCCAGGCAGGAGTACTGGAGTGGGGTGCCATTGCCTTCTCCACTAGAGGGTTGAAATCAGCAAAATTCACACTGTGAGAAACCACATAAAACAACTAATCAAATTTCTTCAACATACAAACTACTGCAGGGAGAAACAGAGAAAGGGGAAACTAGAGCTTATCAGTCTTAGAAGATACACTAACCAAACAACCTAAATGGGAAAAGAATTTGAAAAAGAAGATACATGCATATGTATAACTGAATCACTCTGTCGTACACCAGAGCTAACACACATTGTTAACCAACTATACTCCTACATAAAATGCTAAAAAAGATGTACCAACCAATCATAACATGAGGATCTTAACCTAATCTGGATTCAAACAAGCTTTTTCAAAAATTGATACTTTAGATAATTAGAGCTTTGAATATCAAAAATTGAATATTTGATGAAATTAAATAATTTTCAGTGTGATGATGGTATACCAGTCGTGTCTACCAAAGAGTTATCTTCCTAGATATATACACCAAAATATTGAATGATGACATGAAAAAAAAAAGGTCCTCTAAAGAACCTGAATAACATACAAATAAGGTACAGCTATGGGGTACAGCAGTGTCACACGAGGCTTCAGAGAACCAGGCAATCTGCTTCTGAGAAGGAGTGACGGACTCTGGGAAGAACCTCGAAAGAGAATACTTTCCACATCTGACTGAGGATCTACTGCATGCTAGGCTCCAGAAACCATGACTGACTGTGAGCCAGAGGTCAGCCTTTGCTAAGGGAGAGGTGGGGAATGACCTCTGGCCCTAAAGGTAGAAAAGCCCCACTGCCCGGGACACCTTCTTGAAGGTCACAGAGATGTATCTTCCAAAATTGCTATTTAGTAAAAAGAGATTCATCTCATTTTACTGAATTTACATCTCATTTACTGAAATTCATTTCACTTACACAATGAAAACTCATTGAGTTGTCAAGTTTTCAACTCAATAGCGTAAAGGAGCCAGGTATTTGATGCAAATGAATGAAAAGGTCCAGCGGTAATCTGAAGGAAAATGGGAGGGACTTGGGCAAAGTACGGAGAGCATGATCTGTGCTAGATGGGGCAGGAACTCAGCACTCCAAGAGAGGAGTGTGGGCCCAGTTTTGCCAAGGTCCTCCAATTTCCCCAGAGAAACCTAAAATGAAGATATATCTGTGACTTTCCTGGTGGTCCAGTGGCTAAGACTCCATGCTCCCAATGTAGGGGGCCGAGGTCAGAGTCCTGGTGTGGGAACTACAACCTACGCGCCACAACTGAGTTGGCATGCCACAACTAAGACCTTGCACAGCCCAATAAATAAATAAATAGATTTCTTTTTTAAAAAAGATATTTCTGTGAAACCTCCTGATTTCTTAATGTTGTCGACTAACTGAAAGTTAAAACACTGTTTCGGGGAAAATATGTCTGCAGATCTACTTCATGTACAAAAAGATGTACTGGATGTAAAAAGGTCATATTTTAATGCCATATGTAGAGGTTTAAACACTATCAATAAAAATTTCATGAACAACTTTCTTGCACCAAGCTCACTGCAGTTACAGAGGAAGTTATAATACGATAGCATATACATACAAATTTTACACTCCAAATCAGTTACCTCCAGCAACATAATAAAAAAGACTGCAATCTGTCTGTGATACTGAAATTAGATCCAAATAGTTTTGCCACCTGTATGCTTTTTAAACACTGCCAAAAGCAGTGGGTAGTTTGTTAAAAAAAATTCTAGAGATAACCGTACTGAAATTGTGAAAAAAGTGGTTTTAACTTGTGATCACCATAGGAAATTACAGTTTCATATCAAAGACTGTACTTCCACACAGATAATTATTCCTGATCACTGCAAAAAAAAGAAGAAAAAAACCTGCTTACACGTACTCACATGAAACCCACTAGATCTTTTCCTAACCTAACAATTTCACAGAGGCCAGGCCCTGTGTGAAGCGTTTTATAAGCACTAGTTCATTTAGTCCTCTTCTAACTTTCTGAGGCAGGTTATGATTATTAATCCCCACAGTGAAGATAAGGAAACTGAGGCCTTGAAAAGTATTTTACCTAACGTTCCACTGGCATAAACGGCAGTCTAACCAACGCCAGAGTGTGGACTTGTCACTGATCTCTTCTAATTAATATTTTCACCAAAGAAATTTGTAAGGAAATAACGGCACATTAAGTTCAAGGTAAGAAAATGAGAGGTCAATATTATATCAGAATTTAGTTTAACCTTGACAATGGGCTAAAATGGGACAACTAAAAGAATTCAACTGAAAGGAAATAAGCACAATAGTGGGGGCATGAAAGTGCAATGGGGTAACACACACACACAAAAAGGAAATCTCTTAAGACTTTGATTCTCTAATCTCAAAAATAAGAACAGAACTACATCAGCAGTTTTTATTTCCCAAAACCCTTTCAAAATCTCCTCCCGAAAATCCCTCTCTCTCTGACACACACACACACACACACACACACACACACACACACACACACACACACTTTACTTAACAGTCTCAGGCAGTTCATGAACCCATGGGGCCCACTCACCCTGGGCAACACCTTCCCCACTAAACCCATACTTCTCACCTCAAGGTCAAGAATCTAAACTAAATGATTCTCACCCTCCCTTCTGGTACCTTAGGGAGATGAAGTGAAGGTGAAAAACAAGTAGACTAACTAGACAAATTGGAAAAGATGTAAGAATTATAGCAAAGTGTAAATACATATTAATTTAGTAGTTTCAGGATGCTGGGATGTGTACATATATGAATAGACTCCAGAAAACTCAAAAACACGATTAAACTTGGCACTTTTTTATCATGGTGGTAGGTCCAGCTCCAACTCTCATCAGGAGGTCAAGAAACCTGAATTCAGAGCTTGGAAAAAAATGATTAGTGAGTTGGTAATCAGACTTATGTGCAAAGTTTTTTAAATCACAATTTTCTTGGGAAAAGGCAATGAGAGGGTAACATAAGTCTTCAAGTATTGAAAATTCTTTCACAGAGTAGACATAAAGGCCAAAAAAGAGCAAAGCAAGAGGAGGCTGGCTTTTTGGTAAAAATATGAACAATTTAGTTTAAATATCAATACCATGAACTCCCCTAACTGACCTAGATAAGGCACTACAGATAACATGTGACAAAATCACTTTGGAACTCTTTCCATGCCCTCTGGTTCTTAACCTGGAAAGAACTAAAACCATCCCCATGACACCCAACTTAGTTACAAAGGTGAAATGTCCGCTGGGCTACTAAAGCAAATCTTGCTTATGATAGTTCTCAGAGCAAATAAAAAGATAATTCTTATTCTTCAAATTGATTTCATATTACTATAAAGATTATTTCTGAGGCAATCTATATACATTTAGACCTTTATGGCTCTATCTAATACACTAGATATCGGGCTTCCAAGGTGCCACTAGTGGTAAAAGAACCTACCTATCAATGCAGGAGACATAAGAGATGCAGGTTCAATCCCCAGGAAGATCCTCTAGGGGAAGAAATGGCAACCCACTCCAGTATTCTCGCCTGGAGAATCCCCATGGACTGAGGAGCCTGGCAGGCTACAGTCCACAGGGTCACAAAGAGTCGAATACAACTAAAGCTACTTAGCACACATGCACAATACACTGGAGTAAAAAATAATAATACCAAAATGCAGAGCATATGTGATATGAAAACATATTTCTATTTTTAAAGTAACTAAGTATATGAAATTAGTCCAAATTCAATCTTTGCGGGGGAAACAAAAAGCAGAAGGGACTTAACCACTGGTAGTCCAGTGGTTAAGAATCTGCCAGCCAATGCAGGGGACACGGGTTCCGGGAAGACTCCACGTGCTTCAGAGCAGCTAAGCCCACAGACCGCAACTACTGAGCCTAAACTCTAGAGCCTGTGCTCCACAACAGAAGCCACTGCGATGCCTGTGCACCACAGCTAGAGAAAGCCCACAGACAGTAACAAAGCCCCAGCACAACCATTTAATAATTATTTTTAAAAAGCAGAAGCAGTATGGATGTACTCATAAGCCACCTGAGGTCTACCCCATACAAAGGGAAAAGCAACATCACTTTAAAAAAAAAAATGAGAAAATTGAGAAAAATCACTAACATTCTCATTTGAATCAATTTAAATCAATATTTAGGAAAATAAAGTACAGGTTGTCTACCCTCCTAGACATGAAAAACATGCATCTAAGAAACCCATATAGATTAAGCCAACCACAGAACAAGAGGAAATAATAAGAGTAAAAAAACCAAATCCTCTACATGAAATATAACCTACATAACATTTCTACATGCAACCGTACCAGATTCTACAATGTTAATTCCAACTTTCAAAAAACCCTCACTAAATGCACTTCCAATATATTACATAAAGTTTCAATAAATTAATTCATCAAATTATTAAGTACCAACAATGTTATAGGCACTTCACATAACTCTACAAATGGACTCCCTTTCTCATATAAAATATACATACTTTATGGAAAAAAATTTTCAAAACATTAACCATTACCATTTATTTTTAGTTGATATTAGAAATTATTTCCTTCCTTTTTGGCTTACCTGTAACATCTAAGTAACAACAGTATTTACACTTGGAAGCCATTCCCCTATACTTAAGGATACCAGGCACCGACTCCATTTTAGATTTTAATCTGGGGCACTGCTCTGTCAGAGGAATGATAGAAATCTTATGAGTATCAGGTTGCTGGTTTATGCCAAAACATGGCATTCCCAAAGGGCACTCTGTCTGGAATCTGTGAGGGAATCACATACAAATCTTCTATGTACTGAGGCCTTCCAAAGAGGCTGGAAATGTTTGTGTGTTGAGGGGAAAGGGCTGAGAGTGGATCTGCTGACTCCTAAAGGTCCGGCCCTGAGATTCCAAGATTCTATAAACGGGCAGTAAATTAGAGTTTGGCTAGTATTTGCTGAGTACTGAAGCCAGCATAAACATTTACTTGTGGCTTTTAAATGTGTAAGGGTAGCCGGTGGTTAGGTACAGTAATTCTGAATCTGAAAAAAACAAGGCCACTGGATGTGTTTCTAAATAAAGGTTGGGGGGGGGGGGGGAGGTCAGCATATTTCCTTTGTTTTCTCCGAGTAAACAATATAGACGTTCAGAAATGCAAAACTGGATCCTCAGCAATATTGATCCCTATAAACTATATTAATGCCTTATACAGATACTAGCAATTCATACTTCTTCAGAAAGTCCACACATATGTCAGTTCAAAAAACAAAAGAAGAAGGCCTATGCTTTCCTGTGGAAACAGAAACAAAACCAAATCTTCAAAAATATTTAGCATTCGGCTATATAAAACATAAACCCCACATTCCTAAATAAAATGACAAAGACAGAACCTTTGTAGTTCTCTAGTCAGTTATATGGGAGTGGTGATTCAGGGCAAAACCCGAACTTAAACATAACTATACAATATTACTAAATCACAGAGTAATTTTACCAATAAATATTCCAGTTAAGGACTGCTTTGTCATCTTTGCAAGTATTTTTAGTTGAAAGCAAGTGGTTGGGAAGTCCACGTGGACATGGTTCTGATTTTTAAAAAATCTATTTTTAAGATCTGGTGACTGGATAGGTTTTCTAAACTCAGTTCTTTCGAACGGGTAATTTGGAAAGGGTAAACCACAAGAACGTTACTTAAGAAGCAAAGGACCTAACAAGCTTACCAACTCAGATCCACACAAAACAAACTTAGAAACCTCCAAATCTAATGATGGGCCCAGTCATTAAAGCCTGTATGTACACAAAACTGAACTGAAAGGTACCTCTCCAAATACAGCAAGGGCTATCTGAATTCTCTTATTTTATATTTCTATAGTTGTTTGAGGGTGGGCTTCTCTTCGCATTTGTCTCCTAAATCTGCTCCTTTTCACTTGGAATTAATTTTCAGATTTTAATATACATACCCAGTTTTATATATATATATATACATACACCCAGTTTAATATACATACCCAGTTGAGAATACTATATAGCAGTTTAAATTTTTTTATTGAAGTTAGTAATAATTTTACTGAAATTCATTAAATGATTTTTTTAAATCACTTTTAATTGTTTTAGGCAATCCCCATCCAATTTAGATATCAAGAATCTGAAGTTGAGGACTCCACTCAAACACTTATTTTCTCTGGAAGGTCTAACTTTGACTAGAAATAAAAGATTAAAGCACTGTTATGACTAGGTCTTTCTTAAAGAGGGGTGTTTTTAAAGGGAAGAAACTGTCCCCTCCTGTTACTCTAAATGAGCAGCCTCTTGTTCTCAGCAGGCCTTCTGCACACAAGACCACTACTGACTTCAGTGGGAATTCTGCCCAAGAAGTGAGGAAGACAGGGTAGGATTAAATTAGCCCTAAATCCACCCCATTGTTCCAAGTCATTACCACTTGTACAGTTCTCCAATAACCTCTATAAAGTAGACATCTGAGATTTGACAGTGATTTCTTCAATTGAATTTTAGGACTGACCCTTGGAGCTCTGACAGGTGACACAACCTAGCTCTTTAAAAGCTGTGTCAGCCTGATGGATGTACTCAGCTGGCCCTTATCACAATCCAAGATTGTGATTTCTCACAGCAGAGTCCCGCAAACGGAAACTGAATAGGATTAAGTACTATTCGTTTCCGAATAAAACCTGTTCACAGACAGAATTTTAAATCCCAGTTCCTGCGGCCAAGGAACTGACTCAGTTTCCCTCAAGTGCTAAACCCAAGAGGAAATGTGATAGGACGCGAGTTAAAACTCAAATTCTCCATACAGTATTATAAATCGAGAATACAGAAATAGCTGATTCCGGTGAAAGAAGGAAAAAACAAGGGAAAAATAAAAAGAGAACTGGAAAAAAAAAAAGCAAGAATAAAGGATAAACTGTTAAGATTCATTTTTAAAAAAAGCTTAAATAACAGTAACAAGAACAAGACGCCTGGCATACACGTGCCATTTCAGATGTGAGAAGTTCAAAAAAACTGAGGAAAGGATGTGATTCAGAAAAGAGAACCTATATTCACAGATCCTCTAGGTTCCTCCTTCCCTCTCACCCCACTAGAGCTCTTAAAAACGGCCAGCTGTGCTGTTCATGGGGAATGCAATTTAACCGTCCTAAGTCAGAAGGAAGGATCCACACAGACCTCCTCCCCAAAATAATAGACTAGGCAAGGGCTCTTCTAACCTCGCCAAAACACCCTGACCTCAAGAAAGATGAGAGATCTCAGAAATTACGACCGACGTCTTCCCGAGCTGCCCGGAGCAGGGACTCCTGCTGGGGATTTAGACTCTGATTCCAATCCTGCTCGCTGCTGGTCCTTACCCCAGCAGCGCAACTAAAAATGCTCCCAATTCTGCCGTCAAACAGAGGAGAAAAATAAGCCATCGCTGGTGAGATGACCCGGGTGCCGGGACTACAAGGATCAGAGAGCAAAACGTGCGTTTCTCTCCACTTTGGTCGGGAGGTCCGCGTCTGGAGGGACCGAGCGAGTGACGCCGCCCGAACCCAGCTACACTGAGCGCCCAGGCGCGCGGCCCGCCCCGGGACGCGTGGCGTCCTCGGCTCGCGTTTCCTCTTCCAAAACCATCCTGCTGAAGGGCAATGCTGCCGCCGCCGCGTGCCCCCGGCCCCGAAGGAGGGGGCCGCTCCGCATCGGAACAGACTCGCGCGCCGCGGCCCGCGCCCAGGATGGAGCCGGATCCCTCTTGCAGCCGCGCCGCGGGGCCCGGGACGCGTGACCCTGAGCCCACGGCACCCCCGCGGGGCAGGCGCAGTCCTCACCGTGCCCCCACCTCTCTCGGCGCCGACCAGACGCGGCCCCCGCTCTCACGAAGGGAGAAGCAGGGGGACCGCAGTGGAGCGGGGAAGCGGAGATCCGGCCTGTAGTAACAGGACCGGTCTCCGGGTCGGGAATCGGGAGGAGGGCAGACAGGGAGCCGCAGAAAACCCCAACACCGGCAGCCCTCCCCCTCCCGGTGGGACCGTCCCGCCACCGCTTCCTGCCCGGGATCAGCTTCCCAGCTGCAGCCACAGGAAAAATCCGAGCCGCCCCTGCAGATCCGCAGAGACCAGACGCTCGGCCCCGGGATTCCCCCGTCCCGGGCCAGCCATTCCGCGGCTCCGCACGCCTCCTTACCCGGACGCCGTACTCAGGAGCTCGCTAGCCGCCGGGACCAGTCCCGCTTCAGCCCCAGTCGCCGGCCCGCCGCGCCCGCCTCCTCCCTCCGCTAGGTTTCAAATTGAAATTCCCTGGCTGGGGCCGTCAGAGGACTAGCGCCCCAGCCCCGCCCCCTCGCGGCGGAAGCTCCTCCCGCATCCCCGCCGGACGCGCCCCTGGTGCGGAAACCCCCGCGGGCCACGACACGCCCCCTACGCCCAGGCCACGCCCCCGCCCCCGCTAGTCCGACCGACTCTTTCAGCGGGATTAGCGGCTCGCAGTCGCCGGGTACCCAGCGCGGAAAGGACGCGACTCGCCCTGGGAGCTACCCTAGATAATGACTGCTGATGCCTGTGTTCAAGCCGCTCTTAGCCCGTGCATCCAGATATTAAATGCCCTTTTATCAACTTCCAAAGTTATTTCTTAAAAGTGAATCCACTGACTAAACCTTGCTTGAGCACCTCTTCGGTGGCAGACCCCAAGCTAGGCCCTGGTGAAACAGAAATAAGGAAAACTAGGTTCTCCTCTGTCTAGAGTGGAAGTGCTTTCACAGAGAGGACAGTGAAAGGGAACCGTTTATTCCTCCTGTATGAGGCACAGGAGGGATTGGGGAAGCCCCCTGGAAGAGGGGCTTTTATACTGAACCCAAAGTGTGGGTAGATCTCCAGGCAGGGTCCTAGGAGCCTGGACTGCAGAGCAGACTGTGGCAGGGGAAAAAAAGCTAGAAACCCGAGGTTCAGGCCAGTTGTGGAAAGACACACAGACGATTTCTTCCGATTCTTTTGTATAATTAGATCGCTTTCTCTCAGATTCTACTCCTTTCTTCTTCTCTGAAAGTTGGCATGTCGGTCGGGCTTGTCCTGGTCATTGCCTCCAGCGTCTGCCACACATGTACCTCTTGTTCTTTGCCTCCTCCCACCTCAACTGAGATCTTTAAAGACTCCACCTCGGCCAAAGTAAAATCTTTTCTTTCCTTAACAGTCTTTTCTGAAATTACCAATGTCAAATGAAACACCAGTTACAATACCTTTCACGTGTATGATATTTTCAGTTAACAAAGCGTATTAACATTTTATCTTTTGATCCTCACAGGAATTTTATGAAAAAGGCAGGGCAAGTGTTATCTTCATTACATCAAAGAAAATAAGAGTCAGGAAGATAAGTTACTTGCTAAGATCCTGCCAATGAATAATAAAAATAATAAAATCTAACATTTATTGCATACTTTGTGTGCCAGGGATTGTTCTCTGTCCCACACATGAGTTAACTTACTTAATGCCCTCTATGCTAAGTACTCAAGTAAAACTTAATAGGGTATGTTAACTACCACAGAGAGGAAGTCTGACTAGAAAGCAGTTCTGGTAAAGAAGACCAGGAAATATTATGAGACAATACTATTATAAACTTTCAGGCAGATTTACAATGAAATGAGGACTTGAAACTACACAGGTCTTGAAACTATGCAGACCTTGAAACTAACTTCACATGTGTTGTTTTATTCTTTTAAAGAATCTCTAAAATTATATAAGATTTAGGACCCATGGAACCTTAATCTACCTGTGATGAAACCCTTTTAAAATGTTAATGCAATATAATAAATTAAATGTAGGCATAATTTATAAAACATAATGTCCTTAATAGAGGAAATTAAGTTCCCTGCTATATCATCTGTTGAAGTCTGCAAATCACTTCTGTATACCACTTTTTAAAAAAATTATTTTATTTGTTTATTTTTGGCTATTCTGGGCCTTTGTTGCTGCACCGGTTTTTCTGTAGTTGCAGTGAGTAGTGGCTGTTCTTCGTTGCAGTGTGCAGGCTTCTCATTACAGTGGCTTCTCTTGTTGCAGAGCACACGGGCATGTGGGCTTCGGTAGTTGCAGCACATGGGCTCATTAGCTGCAGAGCCAGAGCATAGGCTCAAGAGCAGTGGCACACAGTTGATCTGTGGCACAAGGGATCTTCCCAGACCAGGGATCTAACCTGTGTCTCCTGCATTGGCAGGCAGATTCTTTACCACTGGGCCACCAGGGAAGCCCTGCACACCACCTTTTAAGAGGGATATTGACACGTTAAATTATATCCATAGATGGGTAACCTTGATAATGTGGGAACCAGCAAATCTTAGCCTAAAGAGACAATTAAAGGTGATGGAAAGGTTGTTATCAAATATCTAAAGGCTACTATGTAGAAGAATTATACTCTGTTTTGGACACAGCCTTACTTGGCCCCAACATCTGAATGGAATGAAGCAAATTTAGCAAAGACCTAACAGGAAGTGAAGGTAGGAAGATCACAAAGTGGGAGCTATAAGGAAGTAAAGAAAACAGGTGGAACATTACCATACAGATGTCAGTAAACAACAGGTGGTAGTCCAGGCAAACAGAGAAGTCCTAACAGGGCAAGAAGAAGGGACTGGACGGACAGCAGGACAAGGTCCTGAACAGGTGATATGCAGAGATGTAAGCAGGCTGGAACACTGGCTACACAGACAAGCTGATAATATTAATCCCTCAGAAAACAGACTGATAAGAGCAAGTCTGGGTTTTCCCATTAGACAGATGGGAGTAACAGGCGAGACTGACACTGAGAACAAGACAGGAGTAGATACCAGATCTGAGATTCATACTACATCCAAATTTAGCATCACAGCCTTAATTCTGGGCACCATCTGCAAGCAAAGCCAGTCTGGCAATTTGGGCTATAAATTTACCCAGGACTTCGTTGCTGTTCTTTATTTACCCACTCACTCACACAGGCATGCTCCTGAGAAATCTTGATCTCACTATGCTGGTGATTCATTCTTTTATCTTTTGCCTTCTGGGTACCAAGCCCAACCAGGTGGAAGTATCTGGGTGACTCTGGATTTGAAACCTGCCCTTCTTTCCATGATGCACAGGCAAGAAGACCCGGCACTGCCCTAGCATGCTGTCTGATGGAGACAATTGCAGGCTTCCCTGTGAATGCATCCATCCCAGTTCCACTGCCAGAAGCTACAAGGACACCATGCAAATGCCAAGAGGAGTCACTCTATCACTTGGCCGCTCACTGGAGCAGTTTCAGCTATCTGTGACTCCATAACTCCAAATTTTAACGACAACCATTTTATTGCTTCTGATTCTTTGGGGCTGCCATTCAAGCAAGGCTCAGCAAGATGGCTCATCTCTGCTCCATGTGGTGTCAGCTTGGGAGGCTCATCCATGAATGAAGGATCCAAGATGGCCTCACCCCATGTCTGGCAGTTGGTGCTGCCTGTCACACGGGGAGCTTAATTTCTCCTTTACATCAACTCTCATCTTCCAGAGCCTCTCTCTCTCCATGCAATCTCTTAGCTGGATAACCCAGGCTTCCTTACATGACACCTGGCTTCTGAGACGGTAGAAGCAAAAACTTCAAGGCGTTGCAGGCCTAGGCCCAGAAGTCCTACAGCCTCACATATGTTCCATTCTGTTAATCAAAGCAAGTCACAATTTCAGAAGACTTCTTTCATAGACTTCATCTCTTCTTCATAGACTTCATCTCTTGCTAGGAGGAGTGGGAGGGGTATACAGTGATAGGAAGAACTGTTGGCAGTCATCCTGGTAAACAATTCATCACAGAAGCCAGGTTTTTTAAGCAACCATTCTCCTTTCCATGTATAGTAAAATTTCCCACAGGTTTTTCCTCAAAAGCAACACAAGGCCCCTTTTCCATCTAAGACACATTGTGAGATGATAATCTCCTTTTGAAAGGCCATTCCCAGCTATTACTAATAATGCAAACAAGCATATCAAGACTGTTAGATCACAAGGAACACAACTAATACTAATGGAGAAGACTGCCCATTTCCCAGAGATCCTGGACATTGTGCAGGATTCCATGACAGAATGAGACTTTGCATTGTTTCCCTCGTGGAGGAAAGATATATGTTCTTTGTGTGGAAAGAAGGATGAAACAGGTATTTGCTGACAGAATCAATAATGGCAGAGACAAGGCTATGTGGTTACCAAACCATATTCTCTTTTCCTCTGGAGCACAAAACTATCTGCATCTTTGAGCCTCCTTTGCAGTTAACCGTGGCCATGTAAGTGGGTTCTGGCTAACAGAATGTGGTTAGAGTTGATGTAAAGTGCCTCTAGGAATAGTTCCTATTAAAAAATCCCCTGCATGATCTTTCATGCTGCTTCTCTCTCTTCCTTTATTTGCCAGATGCAGAGGACCCAGAAAACTCTGAGCCCTGAGATGATAGATTCTCTAGTAAGTAAAGCCAAGATCCCTGAATGACTGTATGGAGCAGAGTCCTTCCTCATCCCCATCCATAACACACATTGGATTATGGGCAAGAAGTAGATGCAGAATAAAACTTTATCATGGTTGCACCAATACAATTTTGAGGTTGATTTTTTAAAACAGCAATTAGCCTATCTACAGGACTTTCCCAGTGACTCAGTGGTTAAGAATCCACCTGCAGTGCAGGAGATAGGAGTTGGATCCCTGAGTCAGGAAGATCCCCAGGAGGAGGGCATGGCAACCCACTCCAGTATTCTTGTATAGAAAATTCCATGAATAGAGGAGCCTGGTGGGTTACACTCCACAGGGTCACTAAGAGTCAGACACAATTGAAACGACTGAGCACAGGCCTATCCTGAAATTATAGCAATGCTAAACTAATTCTTCCAGAAAATAGGAAAAGAAGTAACATGCTTTAAGTCATTGTAAAAAACCAAAATTCACTGAGAATGGTACAATAGGGAAGATCTTGAGATTAATCTCAAAAAAAAGGCAGAATAGTTCTAATAGTCCTAACTGAAGATACTAGTAATATAAGGAAAAGAATGATAAATTCTCATTAAGGGTATTCATGGAAATTGGACAAAGTGGGTAGGTAGCTTTTAGGAGGAAACACATGAAAAAAGGCATTAAGACTTTAAAAAGGAGCTTGAGTTAGGATTCACTGCAGGTTTTCATAAGATTGTTAGTTTATTAAATGTTTTATCCATTTATTATTTTAAACTTTACTTTCCCAGAACGTCTTAGCTAAGTAAAAACCCCGAAGCATGCCAATTCGATTTATTTAAATTCAAACTCAGTCAAACTGAGCTAATATTTTCATCTGGTGCACCATATGCTAAGTAGACTGGCAAGCCACCCCATCCCTACCCCACCCCCAAAAAGAGAGTAGCACTTGGCTTACAACTGTTTAACCCATTTTTCAATGACACCTAAGCAAGTAGTTGCTTAGTGAAAGTATTATATATAAAAAACAATGCATACTTCATCTGAGACCCTCATATACCCTTTGTAAGAGTATAACATTCATCCTAGTGGGTTGTAAATGTCCAGTACTTAATCAGGGAAAAAATGTAGATGAACTAAAAGAGTGTGACTGAGTAGAATCTTCCAAAGGTGGATGGACATGAGACTTTGAGGTAAGATCTGATTATTTGTTTGAGCTCAGGGGTGCCAAGCAAAGCTGTCTTGTCAAGTTAAACTGGGTGCTCCATTGAGTGGAGTGGAGTAAGGACTCGCAGGAAGAATTCCAGACACATGGGAGTTTTTCAGAGAACGAAAGTTTAAGATGTGAGAATAGTCTGATTGGGACACCTACTAATTAAACCACCAACCTTGATAAAGCTTATCAAGCAACCTGGTCAAGCAGCTTTCCTGTTTCTGCACTGACACCTGTTTGGACTTCCAGAAACTCTGTGACCTCAGAGTACAGGTTTCCCAGTTGGTTTCAGTTATAGCTTTAATAGAAAAAAAAAAAAAAGGTTTTTGGTATGTCTTAGAAAACACAAACAGACAAGGATAGACTTTGAAAATAAGAGTAGTGTCTAATCTTTACACCACAGAGAAAATTAATAAGGTTGTCTTGTTGTCCAGAGTTAACCAAGGCGTGGTGGAGGAGTGCGGGGAGGGGTAAAGAAAACCCACAGTGAAAAATTAAAATTTCCCCAAGGGAAGACTCATCTATAATATATATGCAAATAAGACAGAGTGAAAGAAATCTATCAATCTGTGTCATTCTTTTTAACAGGTAAATGTTTAGGTTAAAATATATGGAACTTGTCTCTTACCAATAAACATGTATATATTTAAAAATTTTGCTTCTATATGCAATACCTACAACAAAACTAATATCCCTGTACCTATGTCTATGAGTACATGTAGGAGTCTTTTGGTCAATATCCTTTGTCAAATTAAAAACTTTTTAATCTTAAATTGCCAAGACTTTGCTTTTTCTCTTTTTAAATCATGAACACTTGTTGAATCAAATAATTTTTTCTTGTTTTATTAATATGATCATAAATAATTTCTTTCCATTATCTGGTTGTGGCATAAATTACATTGTATGATTTTGAAACATTAAATCAATTTTGCCTTCCAATAATAAAACTTGATTTTGAACTCGTCTCCTTTGTATACACTGATCTGACGCATTCAGTTTGCTAGTATTGTAGCTAAAATATTTAACTTTTCATTCATGAGAGAAATTGGACTGTAATAATTTCTTTTTAAAAATACCCTTTCAGACTTTGACATCAGTGTGAAATGAAATGAAGTGAAAATTGCTCAGTCATGTACAACTCTTTCAGACTCCATGGACTATAAAGTCCATGGAATTCTCCAGGCCAGAATACTGGAGTGGGTATCCTTACCCTGAATTTGGCAATAAGGAGTTTATGATCTGAGCCACAGTCAGCTCCTGGTCTTGTTTTTGCTGACTGTATAAAGCTTCTCCACATTGGCTGCAAAGAATATAATGAATCTGATTTCAGTATTGACCATCTGGTGATGTCCATGTGTAGGGTCTTCTCTTGTGTTGTTGGAAGAGGATGTTTGCTATGACAAGAACGTTCTCTTGGCAAAACTCTGTTAGCCTTTGACCTGCTTCGTTTTGTACTCCAAGATCAAATGTGCCTGTTACTCCAGGTATCTCTTGACATCCTACTTTTGCATTCCAGTCTCTCATAATGAAAAGGACATAATTTTTTGGTATTAGTTCTAGAAGGTCTTGTAGGTCTTCGTAGAACCATTCAACTTCAGCTTCTTCAAAATTACTGGTCAGGACATAGACTTGGATTACTGTGATACTGAATGGTTTGCTTGGAAATGAACAGAGATCACTCTGTTGTTTTTGAAATGGCATCCAAGTACTGCATTTTGGTATTCTTGCCTTGAGAACCCCATGAACAGTATGAAAAGGCAAAATGATAGGATACCAAAAGAGGAACTCCCCAGGTTATTAGGTGCCCAATATGCTACTGGAGATCAGTGCAGAAATAACTCCAGAAAGAATGAAGGGATGGAGCCAAAGCAAAAACAATACCCAGTTGTGGATGCAACTGGTGATAGAAACAAGATCCAATGCTGTAAAGAGCAATATTGCATAGGAACCTGGAATGTCAGGTCCATGAATCAAGGCAAATTGGAAGTGGTAAAACAAGAGATGGCAAGGGTGAACGGCGACATTCTAGGACTCAAAGAACTAAAATGGACTGAATGGGTGAATTTACCTCAGATGACCATTATACCTACTACTGCGGGCAGGAATCCCTCAGAAGAAATGGAGTAGCCATCACGGTCAAAAAAGAGTCTGAAATGCAGTACTTGGATGCAATCTCAAAAACGACAGAATGATCTCTGTTCGTCTCCAAGGCAAACCATTTAATATCACAGTTATCCAAGTCTATGCCCCAACCAGTAACGCTGAAGAAGCTGAAGTGGAACGGTGTTATGAAGACCTACAAGACCTTTTAGAACTAACACCCAAAAAAGATGTCCTTTTCAATATAGGGGACTGGAATGCAAAAGCAGGAAGTCAAGAAACACCTGGAGTAACAGCCAAATCTGGCCTTGGAATGCGGAATGAAGCAGGGCAAAGACTAATACAGTTTTGCCAAGAAAATGCACTGGTCATAGCAAACACCTCTTCCAACAACACAAGAGAAGACTCTACACATGGACATCACCAGATGGTCAAAACCGAAATCAGATTGATTATATCTTTTGCAGCCAAAGATGGAGAAGCTCTATACAGTCAACAAAAACAAGACCAGGAGCTGACTGTGGCTCAGATCATGAACTCCTTATTACCAAATTCAGACTGAAATCAAAGAAAGTAGGGAAAACCACTAGACCATTCAGGTATGACCTAAATCAAATCCCTTATGATTATACAGTGGAAGTGAGAAATAGATTTAAGGGCCTAGATCTGATAGATAGAGTGCCTGATGAACTATGGAATGAGGTTTGTGACATTGTACAGGAGACAGGGATCAAGACCATCCCCATGAAAAAGAAATGCAAAAAAGCAAAATGGCTGTTTTATGAGGCCTTACAAATAGCTGTGAAAAGAAGAGAGCTGAAAAGCAAAGGAGAAAAGAAAAGATATAAGCATCTGAATGCAGAGTTCCAAAGAATAGCAAGAAGAGATAAGAAAGCTTTCTTCAGCAATCAATGCAAAGAAATAGAGGAAAAGAACAGAATGGGAAAGACTAGAGATCTCTTCAAGAAAATCAGAGATACCAAGGGAACATTTCCTGCAAAGATGGGCTTGATAAAGGTCAGAAATTGTATGGACCTAACAGAAGCAGAAGATATTAAAGAGGTGGCAAGAATACACTGAAGAACTGTACAAAAAAGATGTTCATGACCCAGATAATCACGATGGGGTGATCACTCATCTAGAGCCAGACATTTTGGAATATGAAGTCATGGGGACCTTAGATAGCATCATTACAAACAAAGCTAGTGGAGGTGATGGAATTCCAGTTGAGCTGTTTCAAATCCTGAAAGATGATGCTGTGAAAGTGCCGCATTCAATATGCCATAAAATTTTGAAAACTCAGCAGTGGCCACAGGACAGGAAAAGGTTAGTTTTCATTCCAATCCCAAAGAAAGGTAATGCAAAAGAATGCTCAAACTACCACACAATTGCACTCATCTCACATGCTAGTAAAGTAATGCTCAAAATTCTCCAAGCCAGGCTTCAGTAATACGTGAACTGTGAACTCCCTGGTGTTCTAGCTGGTTTTAGAAAAGGCAGAGGAACCAGAGATCAAATTGCCAACATCTGCTGGATCATGGAAAAAGCAAGAGAGTTCCAGAAAAACATCTATTTCTGTTTTATTGACTATGCCAAAGCCTTTGACTGTGTGGATCACAACAAACTGTGGAAAATTCTGAAAGAGATGGGAATACCAGACCACCTGACCTGCCTCTTGAGAAATCTGTATGCAGGTCAGGAAGCAACAGTTAGAACTGGACATGGAACAACAGACTGGTTCCAAATAGGAAAAGGAGTACGTCAAGGCTATATATTGTCACCCTGCTTATTTAACTTCTATGCAGAGTACATCATGAGAAACGCTGGACTGGAAGAAACACAAGCTGGAATCAAGATTGCTGGGAGAAATATCAATAACCTCAGATATGCAGATGACACCACCCTTATGGCAAAAAGTGAAGAGGAGCTAAAAAGTCTCTTGATGAAAGTGAAAGAGGAGAGTGAAAAAGTTGGCTTAAAGCTCAACATTCAGAAAACGAAGATCATGGCATCCGGTCCCATCACTTCATGGGAAATAGATGGGGAAACAGTGGAAACAGTGTCAGACTTTATTTTTGGGGGCTCCCAAATCACTGCAGATGGTGACTGCAGCCATGAAATTAAAAGACACTTACTCCTTGGAAGAAAAGTTACGAGCAACCTAGATAGCATATTGAAAAGCAGAGACATTACTTTGCCGACTAAGGTCCGTCTAGTCAAGGCTATGGTTTTTCCTGTGGTCATATATGGATGTGATAGTTGGACTGTGAAGAAGGCTGAGCGCCGAAGAATTGATGCTTTTGAACTGTGGTGTTGGAGAAGACTCTTGAGAGTCCCTTGGGCTGCAAGGAGATCCAACCAGTCCATTCTGAAGGAGATCAACCCTGGGATTTCTTTGGAAGGAATGATGCTAAAGCTGAAGCCCCAGTACTTTGGCCACCTCATGAAAGAGTTGACTCATTGGAAAAAACTCTGATGCTGGGAGGGATTGGGGGCAGGAGGAGAAGAGGACGACCGAGGATGAGACAGCTGGATGGCATCATGAAGTCAATGGGCGTGAGTCTGAGTGAACTCCAGGAGATGGTGATGGACAGGGAGGCCTGGCGTGCTGCGATTCATAGGGTCACAAAGAGTCGGACACGACTGAGCGACTGAACTGAACTGAACTGAACTACATTTTGGACTCTTGTTGACTATGATGGCTACTCCATTTCTTCTAAGGGATTCTTGCCCACAGTAGTAGATATAATGGTCATCTGAGTTAAATTCGCCCACTCCAGTCCATTTTAGTTCACTGATTCCTAAAATGTCAGTGTTCACTCTTGCCATTCCTTGTTTGACCATTACCAATTTGCCTTGATTCATGGGCCTAACATTCCAGGTTCCTATGCAATATTGCTCTTTACAGCGTCAGACTTTACTTCTATCCCCACTCATATCCACAACCGGGTGTTGTTTTTGCTTTGGCTCTGTCTTTTCATTCTTTTTGCAGTTATTTCTCCATTGATCTCCAGTAGCATATTGGGCATCTACCAACCTGGAGAGTTCATCTTTCAGTGTCCTATCTTTTGCCTTTTCATACTGTTCATGGGGTTCTCAAGGCAGGAATACTGAAACGGTTTGCCATTCCCTTCTCCAGTGAACCATGTTTTGTCAGAACTCTCCACCATGACCCATTCATCTTGGGTGGCCCTACATGGCATGGCTCATAGTTTCATTGAGTTGGACAAGACTGTGGTCCATGTGATCAGTTTGGTTAGTTTTCTGTGATTGTGGTTTTCATTCTGTCTGCCCTCTGACAATAAGAATAAGAGGCTTATGGAAGCTTCCTGATGGGAGAGACTGACTGTAGGGGAAACTGGGTCATGTTCTGATGGGCGGGGCCATGCTTAGTAAACCTTTAATCCAATTTCTGTTAATGGGCAGGGCTGTGTTCCCTCCATATTGTTTGACCTGAGGCCAAACGATGGTGGAGGTAATGAGGATAATGGCAACTTCCTTCAAAAAGTCTCATGCATGCACTGGTGCTCTCAGTGCCCCCGACCCTGCAGCAGGCCACTACTGACCCATGCCTCTGCTGGACACTCCTGGACACTCACAGGCAAGTCTGGATCAGTCTATTGTGGAGTCACTGCTCCTTTCTTCTGAGTCCTGGTGTGCACAAGGTTTTGTTTGTGCCCTCCAAGAGTCTGTTTCCCCAGTCCTGTGTAAGTTCTGGTGGCTCTATGGTGGGGTTGAAGGTGACCGCCTCAAGACAGCTTATGTCATACCCAGTTCTACTCCTGCCCCTGCAGCAGGCCACTGCTGACCTGTACCTCTGCAGGAGACACTCAAGCACACTTCTGGCTCCGTGTCTTTGGAACCTCTGGGTCCTGGTGCACACAAGATTTGAGCCCTCCGAGCATCTCTGGTGGGTATGGGTTTGATCCTAAATGTGATTTTGCCCCTTCTACCATCTTGCTGGGGCTTCTCCTTTGCCGTTGGATGAGGGATATCTTTTCTTGGTGGGATCCAACATTCTCCTGTTGATGGTTGTTCAGCAGCAAGTTGTAATTTTGGAACTCTTGCAGTTCTCCACCATCTTTTGGTAAATATGGCAATTTTGAAAACTCAGCAGTGGCCACAGGACTGGAAAAGGTCAGTTTTCATTCCAATCCCAAAGAAAGGCAATGCCAAAGAACGTTCAAACTACCACACAATTGCACTCATCTCACACACTAGTAGAGTAATGCTCAAAATTCTCCAAGCCAAACTTCAAAAGTGAACCATGAACTTCCAGAAGCTCAAACTGGATTTAGAAAAGACAGAGGGATCAGAGATCAAATTGCCAACATCCATTGGGTCATAGAAAAAGCAAGAGAGTTCCAGAAAAACATCTATTTCTGCTTTATTGACTACGCCAAAGCCTTTGACTGTGTGGATCACAACAAACTGTGGAAAATTCTTAAAGAGATGGGAATACCAGACCACCTTACCTCCCTCCTGAGAAATCTGTATGCAGGTCAAGAAGCAACAGTTAGAACTGGACATGGAAAAACATACTGGTTCCAAATAGGGAAAGAAGTATGTCAAGGCTGTATAATGTCACCCTGCTTATTTAAATTATATGCAGAGTATATCCTGTGAAATGTTGGGCTAGATGAAGCACAAGCTGGAATCAAGATTGCTGGGGAAAATATCAATAACCTCAGATATGCATATGACACTACCCTTATGGCAGAAAGTGAAGAAGAACTAAAGAGCCTCTTGATGAAAGTGAAAAAGGAAATTGAAGAAGTTGGCTTAAAACTCAACATTCAGAAAACTAAGATCACAGCATCTGGTCACATCACTTCATGGCAAATAGATTGGGAAACAATGGAAACAGTGAGAGACTATTTTTTTAGGCTCCAAAATCATTGCAGATGGTGACTGCAGCCATGAAATTAAAATCACTTGCTGCTTGGAAGAAAGATCATGACCCACTTGGACAGCATATAAAAAAACAGAGACATTACTTTGCCAACAAAGGTCTGTCTAGTCAAAGCTTTGGTTTTTCCAGTAGTCATGTATGGAAGTGACAGTTGGACTATAAAGGAAGCTGAGTGCCAAAGAATTGATGCTTTTGAACTGTGGTTTGGAGAAGACTCTTGAGAATCCCTTGGACAGCAAGGAGATCCAACCAGTCCATTTTAAAGGAAATCAGTCCTGAATATTCACTGGAAGGACTGATGCTGAAGTTGAAACTCCAGTGCTTTGGCCACCTGATGCAAAGAACTGACTCATTGGAAAAGACCCTAGTGCTGGGAAAGATTGAAGGTTGGAGGAGAAGGGGAAGACAGAGGATGCGATGGTTGGATGCCATCACCGACCTGATGGATATGAATCTGAGCAAGCTCTAGTAGTTGGTGATGGACAGGAAAACCTCATGTGCTGCAGTCCATGGGGATGCAAAGAGTCAGACATGACTGAGCAACTGAACTAAGCTAAACCTTTTCCTTCTTCAGTGGAAGTTCCCAGCCTGGGGATCGAGCCCAGGTTTCCTACACTGCAGGCAGATTCTTTCTGGCTGAGCCACAAATTATGTTGACCTTATAAAACAAAATAAAAAGTTTATATTCATCTTTTTACTTTCTGAAAAAGGTTGTATAACACTGGAGTTATTTTTTCCTTAAAATAGGTAATTCACTGGTAAAGCCATACGAGCTTAGAGTTTTCTTTGTGGAAAGAATTATTATGGGTTCATAATTGTATTAGATAATGTTTTGGTAAGTAACATTTTCCAAGGAATTTTAAATTTTCATCTAAATTTTCAAATTTACTAACATTCATAGTTTATAATGCTTTTAATTACTCTTTGCATATCAAATTGTAGTGCTACAATTCTTTCCTGATCCAGGTCATTGTGCCTATCTTTTTTTTTCTCTTGGTTCATCTTCCCAGAGGCTTATTTTATTTATTTTAAAGAAAAACTTTTTATTTTATTGGTTTTTCTAATATGCAAGTATTTTCTATCTTATTAGTATTTGCAACTATTATTTCTTTAGTTTGCTTGTCTTTTTTTTTTCCAAAAATCTTGAAAAAGTCACTCAGATAATTGATTTTTGGTACTTTTTCTCTAATATAACTATAAAATTCTCTTGAAATATTCTGCACATTTTCCTGTTACATTTTTGGTTTTATTCATTTAAAAATATTCTTTTAGAGGTTTTTTTTTTTTTTTTTACAGTATTTGATGTCAAGATTTATTGCAAAGCTATAGGATGTGTGATAATTCTAGAAAGATAGAAAAATAGACCACTGGAACACAATAAAATTCCCCAAAACAGTCCTACACATATATGGTCATTTATTCATGAGAAAGGAACCACTGTAGGGAAATGGAGAAAGGATGGTCTGTCAATATATGATATCGAGTCTACTGAATAACCACACAGGGAAAGAAATAAATCTTGACCCATATTTCCCTCCATACATAAAAACCAGTTGCAGGACTTTCCTGGTGGTGCAGTGGATAAGAATCTGCCTGTCAGTTCAGGGGATACTGGTTCAGTCCTTGATCTAGGAAGATACCACATGCCGTGGAGGAACTAAGCCCATGTGTCAGAACTACAGAATCCATGCTCTAGAGCCCACACTCAACAACGGCTGAAGCTGGCATGTCTAGAGCCTGTGTTCTGCAATAAGAGAAGTCACCTCAATGAGAAGCCTGAGCACGGAAATGAAGAGTAACACCCCTGCTCTCCACAACTAGAGAAAGCCCACGTGCAGCCAGGAAGACCCAGCCCAGCCAAAACGAATAAATAATTTAAAAAAAAAATAGCTGTAGCTGGATTGTCAGTCAGTCAGTCAGTTCAGTCACTCAGTCATGTCCGACTCTGTGACCCCAATGAATTGCAGCACGCCAGGCCTCCCTGTCCATCACCAATTCCCAGAGTTTACCCAAACTCATGTCCATCGAGTCTGTGATGCCATCCAGCCATCTCATCCTCTGTCGTCCCCTTCTCCTCCTGCCCCCAATCCCTCCCAGCATCAGGGTCTTTTCCAATGAGTCAACTCTTCACATGAGGTGGCCAAAGTACTGGAGTTTCAGCTTTAGCATCAGTCCTTTCAATGAACACCCAGGACTGATCTCCTTTAGGATGGACTGGTTGGATCTCCTTGCAGTCCAAAGGCCTCTCAAGAGTCTTTTCCAACACCACAGTTCAAAAGCATCAATTCTTCAGTGCTCAGCTTTCTTCACAGTCCAACTCTCACATCCATACATGACCACTGGAAAAACCATAGCCTTGACTAGATGGACCTTTGTTGGCAAAGTAATGTCTCTGCTTTTGAATATGCTATCTAAGTTGGTCATAACTTTCCTTCCAAGGAATAAGCATCTTTTAATTTCATGGCTGCAATCACCATCTGCAGTGATTTTGGAGCCCCCCAAAATAAAGTCTGACACTGTTTCCCCATCTATTTGCCATGAAGTGATGGGACCCGGTGCCATGATCTTATTTTTTTCAATTTTGAGCCCATGTGTAAATGGTAAAAACAATCAAACTTCTATCTACAAAATACTATAAAATAATGTCTTCCTCATATTGGAATAAGCAACAGTGTCTCACAGCACACTTACACACACACACACACCACTAACCATAAAGAAACAAATTGATCAGCTACATGAATATTAGGAATGTTTGGGACTTCCTTGATAGTCCAGTGGTTTAGAATCAGACTGCCAGTTCAGGGGACACGGGTTCCATCCTACATGCAGCAGAGCTCAGACTAAGCCAGTGCGTTGCAACTACTGAGCCTGTGGTCTAGAGCCTGAAAGCTGCAACTACTGAACCCCTGAGCTGCAGCTACTGAAGCGTGCATGCCTAGAGCCCGTGCTCTGCAACAAGAGAAATAACGGCAAGGAGAAGCCCAATCACCACCGCTAGAGAGTATCCTCTGTTCTCAGCAACTAGAGAAAGCCCATGAGGAGACCCAGCACATCAAAAATAAATAAACTTTTAAAAGTATATATTAGGAACGTTTGGGGGACTTCCCTGGTGGTCCACTGGTTAAGACTCCAGGCTTCCATTGCAGGGCGTTGGGGAACTAAGATCGCAGGTGCCTCATGGTGAGGCTTCTGGAGTAGCTCAGTCAATAAAGCATCTGCCTGCAATGTGGGAGTGAAAGTGAAAGTCGCTCAGTCCTGTCAAACTCTTTGCAACTCCATGGACTATACAGTCCTTAGAATTCTCCAGGCCAGAATACTGGAGTGGTTAGCCTTTCCCCTTCTCCTGGGGATCTTCCCAGGAGCTCAGAGACACCTGAGTGCAAGAGAAACTGGTTCAATTCCCGGGTCAGGAAGATCTGCTGGAGAAGGAAATGGCATCCCACTCCAGTGTTCTGGCCTGCAGAATCCCATGGACAGAGGAGCCTGGCAAGCTACAGTCCATGGGATCACAAGAGTTGGACACAACTTAGCACTATCTTTCTTCTTCTATGCCTCATGGCATAGCAAAAGAGAAAAATAAAAACATTAATTCATCAGAAGGCACCATGATAAGACAGGCAAGTCTGCAAAGTGGAAGTATTGGAACTCATATATCTCACAGAGTATCCTTATCTAGAATATACAATACCCACAAATCAGTAAAATAAGCAAGAAAAACCAGAGAAATTGGACAAAAAACGTGGAAACCTCATAAAAACAGGATACTCAAGTCATCAACAAATATATGAAAAGATGCTCAACATCATTAATCATAACCTTGTAGGAGCTGGAGCAGTCGTGTCCAACTGCAACACCATGGACAGTAGTCCACCAACCTCCTCAGATCATGGAATTTTCCAGACAAGAATACTTAAATGGGTTGCCATTTTCTTCTCCAGAAGATCTTCCGGATTCAGGGATAGAACTCATGTCTCTTCCATCTCCTGCATTGTCAGATAGATTTTTTACTACTGCACCACCCGGGAAGCCCATTAACCACGAAGTGAAGTGAAGTGAAGTTGCGCAGTCGTGTCTGACTCTTTGTGACCCCATGGATTTAGGAGCCTGCCAGGCTCCTCCGTCCATGGGATTTTCCAGGCAAGAGTACTGGACTGGGTTGCCATTTCCTTCTTCAGGGGATCTTCCCAACCCAGGGGTTGAACCCAGGTCCCCCACATTGCAGGCAGATGCTTTACCATCTGAGCCACCAAGAAAGCCCCAAACACAAGGGGAATGCAAATTTAAATCACAGTGTTATACCACTATATGCCCCATCAGAGTGACTAAAATTAAAAGAATAACATCAGATGTTAAGAATGGTGAGAGTTGGTAAAAGCATTTCGTAAAGCCATTTGGCAGTATGTAGTAAAACTGGACATATGCATATAGTATGCATTCAAAAGTTTACTCCAAGAAGTATATTCTAAAGGAATGTTTACATAAAAATAAGACATGTATGCATCTGTGCACAGCAGCATTTTTTGTAACAGCCCAGGTAACAGAATATCCACAAAGAATAAAATTATGGTATATTCATAAAATCAGTTATAATACAACAATAAAAATGAATTAATGATAGCTACAAGCAAACCTTGGTGTACCTCAAAAATATGATGCTGAATAAAAAAAAATGCCAGATACAAAAGAATATATACAGTGCAATTCTATTTAACTAATGTTCAGAAAAAGGAATGTCTATGATGATAGCAATCAAAGATGATTTAATTTTATTGGTGGAGTAATGACCAAGAGAGGGTTCTGGGTACTAGCAGTGATTTATTTCCTGATGTGGGTAGTGGTTACCCAGGTGTGTTAACCTTGGAAAAATTCACTGAATGATGAACTTAAGTTAAGAACGCACACTTTCCTATATGAACATTATACTCCAAGTTCAAAAAATTTTAATTTAAACAAATTCTGAGAAAAAATGTGTATCTGTATGATCTCTCTGGTGTCTCTCTGCTTTTATCTTAGGCCTTCATAGCCGAGAGAATTACGTAATTCCTCACTTGGTGAATGTGCTTCAAATTGTCTTAACAATATTAAAACCAGCTTTAAAATAGCATAGATATTACCCTTAACATTTGATTGAATAGGATTCATTTGTCTCCTTAATGCCAACCTGTTATTTATCAAGTGAATAATTGCCAGCTTTTATTTTTATTTCTGAAAAAATTTTTAAAGGAGCATGGTTGTCAAAATTAAATATGCTTCTGTCCCTCAAAATTGTAGATAATTTTAGGCCTCTTGCTTAAATAAGTATGTTTAATATTTATTTCTCAGTTTTGCTTTCTATTCAGGAATATCAATTGCTGACTTTAAAATAAGTACATGGTAGACTTCCCCAGTGGTCCAGTGGCTCAGATTCTGAGCTTTTGCTGTAGGGAGCAAGGGTTTGATCTCTGGTCTGGGAAGTTCCACATGGGGCAACCAAAAAACAACAACAACACACACACACACATATATATATATATATACATACACATACACACACACGGTATAAATTTATTTCTCCCTATATGACCTTGATTCCCAAGGTATGTACTCATTTTTTTTTAAACAACATAACAATGTGAATTAGATGGGATTGTTCTTTTCAAGAAATTAGGGCAGTATTATAATAATGCTTGTGAACAGGTGCTCATTTGAAGAAATACATCCCCCATCACATATAGGTTCCAAAGGGAGAAGTGTTTTTTAAAAAAATCACAGAATATAGGACACATAGGTTGTGGGAGTATTTATTTAGGCAAAGAAAGGCTTGCCTTACTGTAATCTTGTTTTCCATCAAAACCCAAAAAAGGATAAAGACAAATCAAGACAAAAAAATAATAGGCTAAGTAAACAGTTAATGTTTTCCCAGTTTGCGGCATGGTTCCTTTGTTGGATTACAAAACAATTTCAGCAAAGAGAATTCCCAGGGGAAAGGATGTGAAAGAAGAGCCAGAAAACAGTGCAATAAAAGCAACTGAAAACCACTTCTAAACAAGTATTTCACCAATTGTTTGGGATACAATGGGGTTAATTCTAAGCAGGTGGACTTTTCCACTACAATAATATGTACAATATATGCCTCCTTCAAAGTTCTTTAAGCTACACTCTAAAAGTGAATTTACTAAAACGGACTTAGTGCTATCTTGTAAATCCTTCCGTAAAAGAACTGTGTGTTTTCGTACTCACACCAGTTCAGATGGAAAGGATGGTGATGATCAGTAGAGAGAAGCAAGCAATCCAACAAAACTCTATCAGAAGTGTGAAAGTAATGCTAGTTCACCCCACACATGAAATGACAGTGGCTACATGTCACCTCTCTACTGTATTATCACTTGTTTAAATTTCAAGTCTTTTTTTTGTTACTGTCTTCAGCCTTAAAATATTGTCTATCTTTAAAACAAAGAAATCAAACTGTCCGAAGCCTTTTTTGCTTTTATTTTTAAAATCAGCACTATTTTTCTAAACTTCGGACTCCTTGAGATTTGGAGTTTAACCATAGTAGCTAACTAAGCGTCTCATTAATATTTCTCCCTGGAGGCTCAGATGGTAAAGAATCGACCTGTAATGCAGGAGACACAGGAGACACAGGACATGTGGGTTCGATCCCTGTGTCCAGAAGATTCCCCCAGAGAAGGACACGGCAACCCACTGCAGTATGCTTGCCTGAAGAATTCTATGGACAGAGGAGCCTGGTGAGCTATAGCCCATGGAGTCCCAAAGAGTCCTACAAGACTGAGCGACTAACACGTTCAGTTCACTTTCACCATTTTCCCAATTGATTCCTCACATTCACTAACTCCTTAGTATTCACATCTCCAGCCTACAGATCTACGCTTTTTACTCCCCACTGTACACACTGTCATTCGCTTTAACGTTATCTTAAGTAAACTGTTTAACTCTGTTACCAGTGGTCTGTGGGTTGACCAGGCGCTGCACTTGACCCTTTGTACTAGGGAAAATATCCTTTGATGTCAATAAGACTTTTCAACATATCAACTTTGCTGGCCAATTGGTAAACATTGAAAGACAGAGATATGAACATGGGAAGTCATTTTGTCATTATTTCTATTTCATTTCCTTTATAATCTTACAGAAAAGTCTATAATCCTGTATTTATTATGAGACTATAACCATGTAAACGACTTTGAAGTTAGGACTTCAAAAACGTTTTCAACATCATGAGGTCCAACAGGGTAGAGAAGACATGCTTTATTATAAGTCTTATTTAATCAGTGAAAAACTTTGATAATAGACAAAGTTTCTAAACAAAATTATCTAAACATCTGGAAGCTATTAAAGAACTGAGGAAGTTAGGCCACAGTTAAATTTAGGAAGGTATTTCTATTATAAATTCCTTATAAAGTGAGCCTATGAAAAAAAAAGTAAATTACCATTACCATTTGACCTAAATTTCTCATATTCATTAAGCCTAGACATTTAAGAATATTGTGAATAAAATAAAAAATTACCCTTTGGGAGAGCAATGACTTAGTGTTCATCTTATGATAGGTATGTAAATGCTGATTTTAGTAATCATGTTAAGGTACTATTTGTACCCATTTTGATGTGCATTAAACGTATTGAAATATTATGGACTTAAGAGTTCAGAGTTAGCTTTAAATTCTAGCTCCACCACACATTAGTTGCATAAACTTAGGCAAGATTTGTTAACTTGGAGCCATGATGTTCTTCTCTGTAGAGAACAGAAATATTTTTTGAGTGAAGTATAATTGATTTACAACGTTATATTAGTTTTAGGTGTATAGAAAAGCATTTCAGTTATGCATATATATATATACAATTTTTTAAGATTCTCTCCCCTTAAAGGTTATTTAAAAATATTCAGTACAGTCCCTGTGCTATTCAATAAGACTTTGTTGTTTACAGTAGTGTGTATATGTTAATCTCAAACTCCTAATTCATCCCTCCCCTTCTCTTACTCTTTGTTAACCATACATTTGTTTTCTATGTTTATAAGTCCGTGTCTGTTTTGTACATAAGTGCATCTGTATCTTTTTTTTTTTCCAGATTCCACGTACAAACAATATCGTATGCTATTTGTCTTTCTCTGGCTTACTTCACTTAGCATGATGACCTGTATGTCCGTCCGTGTTGCTGCTAATGGCATCGTTTCATTCTTTTTAAAGTCCAAGATGATTAAGTACATAATACCTGGAAGAGCCTAGCACAGTGCCTCACACTGAGTTCGTGCTCAATAAATGTTTCCTGCCTTTCCCCCATCTCTGCTATCTTGCTTCCTCCTCTTTCACCACCGTTGCTAGTATGTTATACTGACTTTCCTCTTCAGAGTCTAAGGGGATGTTGCATAAATGTTTTTATAAACTTCCACATATTTCATACTTTTCCATTGTTACCAACAGTTTGAAACACTAGAGCTCCTTGGGGACATGAGTGTAGTGGGGAAAGTTGTGAGTATATATTTTGTTTGGCAGTGAGTCACAGATAAAAGAAGAAAACTCGAATCTATTGAGCCCGATGCCAAGCGTGTATGTGTTAATTTGCTTCAGTCATGTCCCACTTTGTGACCCTATGGACCATGGCCTGCCAGCCTCTTCTGTCCATGGGATTCTCCAGGCAAGAATACTAGAGTGGATTGCCATGAACCCAAGTTGCTTACATCTCATGCATTGGCAGGAGGGCTCTTTACCACTAGCGCCACCTGGGGAGCCCAATAATACTTTACATTTTATAGTATTTTCTCATTTTTATCCCCATAATAGTCACATCTGCCTGCCTCTAAAGCTCATGCTCTTTTTGCTCAAAAATGCTGTCACCTGCTTTTACAGATGTGTCTGAGGGACAGTTTTTCAGTGTTAACAGAAAATGCATTTTGAGTTTAAATCACTGGCTTATGAATAGATGTAGATGGTCAGGACAGATCTGGGTGGGAATGCTACTGAAAAACAAAAAAACATGTTCATGGGGAACTTCGTGCTAAACCATTTGTAGATGACCTCCTTCTGGGTTGGGGTTTCATATGTAGCAGAGCAGCTCCCTGGCTGTGATCTATTGAAAGTCAGCCCTCGACAGAAGGGTTTGTAAAAAAGGAAAGAAAAAGAAGCGGGGGGAGGGAGAAAAATAAAAAATAAATAATAAATAATAGAAAGAAGAAAAAAAAAGAAAACAGAAGGCATTTCTGGTGGTCCAGTGGTTAGGACTCTGCACTCTCATTGCGGAGGATCCAGGTTCAAACCCTGGTTGGAAAGCTAAGATTCTACAAGCTGTGTGGTGTGGTAAAAAAAACAAAGCAAGCAAACAAAACACAGAAGGGGGAGTACACAGGACATATAAATAAATCAAGAGCAACATTACCTGAGAAAATGCAGATACCCTGAACTCTAGAAAAGAAACAAAAATAATAGCTGAGAATCAAAGCAAGGCCTGAGGCCAGAATGTACCAAAACACAGGGCAAACTGGATCAGCTTAGGCTGAACTGTCCATGGAGAATGAATTGAAAACAGTTGAAAATACATCAAAGAGCAGAGTGTGGGGTGGATGAAGCCTGTTGATTCATGATTTAAAATCTCAGAATACAGCACACCTCCCCAGACTGGGGACAGCTTCTTAAAGATCATTTATCAGGCTGTACAAATTAAACTAAAAGGAAGACATTGTCTTACCTATAGTCAGTTCCCAGCCAGGTCCATTTTCTGTAAGGAGTGTTCCTACTCTTAAAAGCTCTGCCTATAAACTGGTCCCACTTTATTATGTGGTCATTTTATGAATGATGATAGGAAATGGAGCAGATTTATTACTCAGTGTGATAGCTTTCTTTCTCTTGCTTATACCTTTACAATGACACTTGCTACTTTAAAAAATTCTTTTAAGGTAGATAGTTAAGTTAAATTAAAATATTGTTCTTATGTTTGTCTAAAAGGTATATTACTAAATAGTGATGGTTAAAATGATGGATTCTGATCAGACAGATCTGGGTTTAAGCCTTGGTTCTTTCCCTTACAAACTGTGTGACTTTAGGCAAATTATCTACTCTCCTTAACTTCATTTCTTCACCTGTAAATACTGGCATTATTGATAGCATCTATTTCAATTGGAGAGGAACAAACTGAGATGTCAGTATCTTGCAGAATATTTTAGTCAGACAGAATCATCTCAACTCATCACATTTTTGCTCACCCTATATTAGATCCATAGGCATTGGCTTACTGACTATATTCACAATATTTTCAGATAGATTTCCTCTCATCACCTCCACTGCTCTTGTCTTGGGCCAAATTCCATCACCTTTCCTTGGATTATTGCACTCTCCTAACTGGTTTCACTATTTCTGCTCTTACCTCCTTCAGACTTAATATGTATCCAGGATCAGCCTTTTCAAATAAAAATCAGTTCATGTCAGTTATCTGCTCAAGCCCTCACCCTCCCCATCATTTTCCATGTTACTTAGAAAAGAACCACAAAGTCCTTGCCATGTTCTCCAAGGACTCGTGGCACTTGGCCAGCCTCTCTGTCATCATCCCTTGATGCCCTCCCATTTTCTTACTCCACTGCAGCCTCATGGTCTTCCTGTTCCTTCTGGAACACACTTTCACAACTACCTCAGGTAGATACTTCGCACTTGTTGAACTCTCTGTCTGGAATGTTCTTCCCTCGGATACATGCAAGACTTGTTCTTTCTCCTCCTTCAGATCTTTATTCAGGTGCTACCTCCTCAGAAAGGTCTTCTCTCGCTACTTTAATACTGTGCATTCTCTCTCTCTCTTCTCTGCTTTGTTATTTTTTTGCTTGGTTCTTATCACCATCTAACATCCTTTATGTTCTTTACATTTTACTTGTTGATTTGTTACCTGTTTCTATTTCTATTCTATTCATGTAGAATATGAGTTCCACAAGAGCAACAATTCCCACCTGGTTTACATCTAGCCTGTAAAACACTGCCTGGCATATAGCAGCCATTCAGTAAATAAACACAGAAGTATACACTGAACCAACAAATGAATGATTGGGTCATATGACTGCAACGTGGCTCAATCATTGGACACAGCTCCTTGTGGATGGCATTGCTTCTAAGCCAAAACCCATTCGTGACATTCAACTCTGACCAGTAGGAAAATACCTCCCCAGAATGTAGCCCCAGCTACTCGGGTGAAGATTTTCCAAGGCCCAAAGGAAGCAAGAAAGAAAAGGGAAGCTTCTAAAATTCCTTAGTTATGTTAGAAGAGAGGAACAGAGAGAGAAGGTCACTCACAAAAGCCTTTGAGCTCTGAGGCAAGCTACCTTGATGCGGGAGAGAGATGCGGAAGGGAATTTAACCATGGGAGGGCAGGACTCTAAGACATCCTGTAGAAGTCTTATAAACCTGAATGTTTTTGACTATTTCCATTTCTTCCCACATTCACTCAGTCAACTCTAAACTTTTAACACAGCAAAAAATCCCACCTGCAGGTGGGGTTTGGTAAACAGCTTGAAGAAGCGCTTTCTAATGCCCTGTTAACCTGCACTCGATTGCCTCATACTGCTGATCTATAGCCAAAGACGTGTTGGCAAAAGCAAACGTTGAAATCATGAGTTACTTTTTTATTCCATTACATTCATTATGATTTCTGGGAATATGTTACCTTGAGAAAAGATTTCATATGGGAAAGAGGCAGAGAAATACGAGAGAGAGAGAGAGAGAGAGCTGGAGCTGTGAGAAAGGGATTAATCAAGTTAATAGCAAGCAAAGAAAGACACGTTATCTGAATTTGAGTAACATTTTGCATTCATTGTCATGGAATAAAAAGGGAGCTGGTGACGGTTGATTTATAAGAAGGACATTATCTTATTACAAGCACTTCTTAATATCACTCAAATAACTAATTATCTGATTTTCTTTGGTCTGAACAAATCCCTTTTTATACTGCCCTTTATGGCAGACTATATAGCATGAGTCAGAAATTTCAAAAGCATGATAATCTTCATCCTTTATAGCACCTGTTCCAACATTACGCTAATCATTGGTTGATAACCTTTAAGGCTGAGAACAATACACTTAATACTGTTGTGTCTAAAACTGTAGTGATGCCAAATTTAGTTGGAGACATTGTCATTGCTTTCATTTTCAAACGTTAATTTTGACTTCAAATTTTTTCAGAAAAAATACATTCTAAACAGAAAAAGCATTATTTTTCTTTTAAAAGGCTTGGACACACATACTGATATTTAAAAGATTGAAAAATGTCATGTAAAGATATCATTTCCTAGTGACTTCAGGCTGTTGATAACATTCTAAAAAACCCTTTTTAAATGGGATTTCTCTTTCACTGTTGCTGATTCTTTTTACTATTTATACTAATTATACAGCAGCTTCCATTTTCATTTAGAAGTATCACACCCATAAAGAAGAGGTTTTATTTCATCTTGTTTTATTGTGATAAAATATACATAATAAAAAAATGTACCATGTAAACCTTTTCAAGTGCCCAATTTGGGCTTCGCAGGTGGCTCAGTAGTAAAAGAATCCACCTGCCAATGCTGGACATGCAGGTCCAAGCCCCGGTTTGAGAAGATTCCCTGAAGGAGAAAGTGGCAACTCACTCCAGTATTCTTGCCTGGACAATCCCATGGACAGAGGAGCCTAATAGGCTACAGTCCATGGAGTCACAAAAAGTCAAACATGATTGAGCGACTGAGCATGCACACAAATATCCAATTCATTGACATTAAGTATCAATATATTCACAGTGTTGTATAACCATTACCACAATCCATTTCTAGGACTTTTCCATCATCCCTAACAGAAAATCTGTTAAATACTCATTAAATACCAACTAACCATTCCCCCAAATCTATTTTCTTTTCTCTATGAATATACAATATTTGTCCTTTTGTGTCTGGCTTATTTTACTCAGCATATTTTTTGAGGTTCATTCATTTTTGTAGCATATATCAGAATTTCATTATTTTTTAAGGCTGAATGTGTGTCCGTTTTGTATATATACCACAATTTGTTTATCCATTTATCTGTTGATGGACCTTTGCATTGCTTCCACCTTTGGCTATGGTCAAAAATGCTGCTATGCACATTGGTGTACACTGTTTTGTTTTTAAATATGATCGTGTTTATTTTCTCTAGAGAGTCAAAGAGCTCTTCTAATTAACTATTGCTTGTCCCCTTGCTATACAGCCACACATTAAACCTTAAAATTCACAGCAGGTAGTGGACAATTTTGCATAGGCCAATGTAGGATGGTAGGACCATAGTCTGCATCTCTGAGGCTGCACATTACAATTTTAAAATACTGAAGCTTCAGTCCTTGAACCAAAGCAACCAAATTAGACTCAGGAGGTGGGCTAACGCATTGGTATTTTTCACCCTTTCTCATGCCCTACTCCCGCTCTATGATTCCATTGTGTAGACAGGGCTGAGAAACCCTGATCTACAGCAATCTGATATTAGTCATTGGCACAGCTATCTAAGCTAGACTCCTACTAGAGTCCTCAGAGAACTGAGAGGAGATCTTATTTTACAATCCATGTCCTCTACAATTAACCACAATAATATTACTCAGCTTCTACAAAGTGGTCAATAGATAAATTCATTTCGCTACTTATGCTACCAGTTGAGGTTTGGATCAGAGCATTAAAGGATGAATGGTGGCCTCTGAAGCCAGGATAACTGTGTGAGTAAAAATAAGCAGCAACTCCCCAGGGGAAAGGTAAATGTTTTACCCTATGTTACAGACTAAATATTCGCATCCTCCCCAAATTCATATATTGAAGCTCCAACCCCTAGTGTGAGTTTTTGGAGATGGGACCTTTGGGAGGTAATTAGGTTGAGGTGAGGTCATGCAGTTGGGGCCTGGGCCAATGGGATTAATGCCTATATAAAAGAAGGTGATTACACTCCCTCTCAGTACACACACCAGGGAAAGGCCATGTGAGGACACAGCAATAAGGAGACTATCTACAAGCCAGGAAAAGAGCTCTCACTAGGAACCAACCCTACCAGACTTTTATCTGGGACTTCCAGTCTCTAGAACTACAAGGAAATTAACTTATGTTGTTTAAATTACACAGTCTACTGTGTTTTGATATGACAACCCAAGCAGACTAAGACGCTGACTTGCTGACTGCTTCTTGATACTGTCTATATATATATATATAATTTCCCTATTGCTTCTGTTACTCTAGGAAACCCTGATTAATATACAGGTCAGTTACTTAAACAACAATAACAATAACAAAAAATAGAAGCCAAGTATAGACAGTTGTCGGAGAAGGCAATGGCAACCCACTCCAGTACTCTTGCCTGGAAAATCCCATGGATGGAGGAGCCTGGTAGGCTGCAGTCCATGGGGTCACTAAGAGTCGGGCACGACTGAGAGACTTCACTTTCACTTTTCACTTTCATGCATTGGAGAAGGAAATGGCAACCCACTCCAGTGTTCTTGCCTGGAGAATCCCGGGGACGGCGGAGGCTGGTGGGCTGCCGTCTATGGGGTCGCACAGAGTCGGACACGGCTGGAGAGACTTAGCAGCAGCAGCAGCATAGACAGTTGTATGGGAAACAATTCAACTTCCAGACAACATAAGGCTAAGAACTATGACAAACCTGAAGGGATCATGTCTTTATTTTTCATCTTTTCATACTCAGTCGTTCAGATTCCTCATCTACCAATTGCTGAAATTACCTATCTAAGGAGAGCTAGGTGTGTTTCATTTAGATACACTGTATCATCTTCCCAATATTTAACATTTGAAACTGAAAGTTGTTCAGTCATGCCTGACTCTTTGGGACCCCATGGACTATAGTCCATGGAATTCTCTGGGCCTGAATACTAGAGTGGGTAGCCTTTTCCTTCTCCAAGGGATCTTCCCAAGCCAGGGATTGAACCCAGGTCTCTGGCATTGCAGGCAGATTCTTTCCCAGCTGAGCCACAAGGGAAGCCCAAGAATATTGGAATGCATAGCCTATCCCTTCTCCTGGGGATCTTCCCTACTCAGGAATTGAACTGGGGTCTCCTGCATTGCAGACGGATTCTTTATCAACTGAGCTATCTGAGAAGCCCTATTTAACATTTAGTTTTATATTTATTTTAATATTATATTGCCTGCATCTTTTGTAATTATCTACAATTGTAACTTCTTTCATCAATACTAATTTCACTGGTCAGAGATTGACAAATTACAGTCCATAGCCTGTTTTTGCATGGTATGCAAGCTAAGTAAGGTTTTTATATTTTAAACAGTTTTTAACAAATAAAAAAGATAGTATTCTGTGACACATAAAAATTATGTGAAATTCATGTTTCAAAGTCCATAAATAAAATTTTATTAGCACACACTTCAGTAGGGTCCAACTCTGTATGAATCTATAGACCGTAGCCTGCCAGGCTCCTCTGTCCATGGGATTCTCCATGGACTGCAAGAATACTGGAGTGGTTTGCCATGCTCTCCTCCAGGAGATCTTCTTGACCCAGAGATCAAACCCATGTCTCTTATGTCTCCTGGATTGGCAGGCAAGTTCTTTACCAATAGCACCCCTGGGATGCCCTTATTGGAACACAGCCACATTCATTAATTTATCTATTATCAGTGGCTGCTTTCACATTATAATGGAGAGTTAAGTAGTTGCAACAAAATACATTTAAAAAAGTGAAAGTTGCTCAGTCATGTCTGACTCTTTGCAACTCTATAGATTGTTGCCTGCCAGGCTCCTCTGTCCGTGGAATGCTCCCGGTAAGAGTATTGGAATAGGTAACCATTCCCTTCTCCAGGGGATTTTCCTGATCCAGAGATAGAACCTGGGTCTCCCACATTATAGGCAGATTCTTTACCGTCTGAGCTACTAGGGAAGTAGTTGCAACAAAGACCATATGGCCCTGAGAAGCTGAAAATATTTACAATCTGGTTGGTTTTATAGAAAAAAATCTGCTGACCCTTGTCCCAGATGGCAAAAGGATGCTTTAGTTTTTTGTGTGTATTATCTATCCTTTCTCATCAAGGTTATGTGCCACTACTGTTGCTTTTGACTAGGCCACTCAAAATCTGTTATATAGGAAAAGATTTAATAAGTTATTTCGTATTCTTCACAAATCTAGCACATAGTATATATATAATAAAGGTTTATCAGACAAATTAGTAAGTAACTCCAATGAATCTGGAAGCATGAAGCCTTAGCAAGAAGTTAAAGAAAGGCATACTTATTCTTGCTGCATATGTGAACAGAGCTTGATGATGGATAGTTGCAAGAAGCATGTCTATATCTGATATTATAACTCCTTCCCACCAGATTTATAAGATGTTAAAGTTGGGGAAATAAATATCCTGTTATTAGAGACAGTATCATAGAATAACAGAACTGTTACCTGAAAACTGGATTTGTCTTTTCACGAGTACTGAGCCAAAAGACATAACCAGGGACTTCCCAGGTGGTCCAGTGGGTAAGACTCTGCATTACCAGTGCAAAGGGTCCAGGTTCTATCTCTGGCTGGGGAACTAGATCCCGCATCCATGCCACAAATAAGATTCCAAGAGACATAGCTAAGAATTGTTCACGCTAATTCACTTCATTCATGTCTGACTCTTTGTGACTCCATGGACTGTAGCCTGCCATGGGATTCTCCAGGCAAGAATATGGGAGTGGGTTGCCACCCTTTCCTCTGGGGCATCTTCCTGACCCAGGGATTGAACGTGCAACTCATGTCCTTAGCGCCACCTGATTTGGCCACCTGAGGCAAACAGCTGACTCACTGGAAAAGACCCTGATGCTGGAAAGATTGAGGGCAGGAGAAGAAGGGGGTGACAGAGGATGAGATGGTTGGATGGCACTACCAACCCAATGGCCATGAATTTGAGCAAACTCCTGGAGATATGAAGGGACAGGAAAGCCTAGCCTGCTGCAATCCATGGAGTTGCAAAGAATCTGACATGACTTAGCAACTGAACAACAACAAAGTGCCCCCCCAGGAAGCCCCAAATAAATAATAAATTAATATTTAAAAAACAAACAAAAAAACCCCCTAGGACACATCCAAACAAAAGACTGGGTGAAGGATGGGTTTATTATTCGCAGCAAGCAAGGAAAACACTGGGAATCTTTCTTAAAACAGTGTCTCCCCAAACAGGAAAACTGAGGAAGTTTTAAACTAAGAATATTAGCATATTCTGGAAGAAGCAATGGCACCCCACTCCAGTACTCTTGCCTGGAAAATCTCATGGACGGAGGAGCCTGGTGGGCTGCAGTCCATGAGGTCGCTAAGAGTCAGACACGACTGAGCGACTTCACTTTCACTTTTCACTTTCCACTTTCATGCATTGGAAAAGGAAATGGCAACCCACTCCAGTGTTCTGGTCTGGAGAATCCCAGGGATGGGGGAGCCTGGTGGGCTGCCATCTATGGGGTCGCACAGAGTCGAACACGACTGAAGTGACTTAGCAGCAGCAGAAGCAGTATTTGCATATTCATGAGGGGACTTGAGCAGAGGAAAATTCAGAAAATAATTGGGGCACAGGTCAATAGGTCCAAGCTGTAGCAGACGGAACTCTGGAGGGTCACTGTTATTCTGTCCTCCACTGGGTAGGGGGTCTTAGTTCCTCCAGAACTCAAAAACAGTATCAGATTGTTATGTTCCTCCTCCTTTGAGGAGGAACTAGGACTTGTGTTTTAAGGCTCAACTATTGTTTCTTGACTGCTATTCCTTTGTTCTTGCATGCCCTTACTTTCCTTAAGATCTGTGATTTCTGAGACCTGTTTAAGGGCAAGCATTCTGAGTGACTTGAGTACAAACCACATTGCAGCCAAGCCTCAGTTCAGTTCAGTCGCTCAGTCGTGTCCAACTCTTTGCGATCCCAATGAACTGCAGCACACCAGGCCTCCCTGTCCATCACCAACTTCCAGAGTTTACTCAAGCTCACGTCCACTGAGTCGGTGATGCCATCCAACCATCTCATTCTCTGTCATCTGCTTCTCCTCTCACCTTCAATCTTTCCCAGCATCAGGGTCTTTTCCAATGAGTCAGTACTTCACATCAGGTGGCCAAAGTATTGGAGTTTCAGCTTCAGCATCAGTCCTTCCACTGAATGTTCAGGACTGATTGCCTTTAGGATGGACTGGTTGGATCTCCCTGCAGTCCAAGGGACTCTCAAAAGTCTTCGCCAACAGCACAGTTCAAAAGCATCAATTCTTCAGCACTTAGCTTTCTTTATAATCCAACTCTCCCATCCATAGATGACTATTGGAAAAACCACAGCTTTGACTAGATGGACCTTAGTTGGCAAAGTAATGTCTGCTTTTTAATATGCTGTCTAGGTTGGTCATAGCTTTTCTTCCAGGGAGCAAGTGATTTTAATTTCATGGCTGCAGTCACTATCTGCAGTCATTTTGGAGCCCCCAAAATAAAGTCAGCCACACTGTTCCCACTGTTTCCCCATCTATTTGCCATTAAGTGATGGGACTGGATGCCATGATCTTCGTTTTCTGAATGTTGAGCTTTAAGCCAACTTTTTCACTCTCCTCTTTCATTTTATCAAGAGGCTCTTCAGTTCTTCTTCACTTTCTGCCACAAGGATGGTGTCATCTGCATATCTGAGGTTTTTGATATTTATCCCAGCAATCTCGATTCCAGGTTGTGCTTCATCCAGCTCAGTGTTTCTCATGATGTACTCTGCATAGAAGTTAAATAAGCAGGGTGACAATATACAGCCTTGATGTACTTCTTTCCCTATTTGGAACCAGTCTGTTGTTTCATGTCCAGTTCTAACTGTTCCTTCCTGATCTGCATACAGATTTCTCCAGAGGCAGGTCAAGTGGTCTGGTATTCCCATCTCTCGAAGAATTTTCCACCATTTGTTGTGATCCACACAGTCAAAGGCTTTGGCGTAGTTAATAAAGCAGAAGCAGATATTTTTCTGGAACTCTCTTGCTTTTTCCATGATCCAACGGATGTTGGCAATTTGATCTCTGGTTCCTCTGGCTTTTCTAAATCCAGCTTGAACATCTGAAAGTTTTCAGTTCACGTATTGCTGAAGCCTGGCTTGGGAAATTTTGAGCATTACTTTACTAGTGTGTGAGATGAGTGCAATTGTGCAGTAGTTTTAGCATTCTTTGGCATTGCCTTTCTTTGGGATTGGAATGAAAACTGACCTTTTCCTGTCTTGTGGCCGCTGCTGAGTTTTCCAAATTTGCTGGCATCTGAGTACAGCACTTTCACAGCATCATCTTTCAGGATTTGAATAGCTCAACTGGAATTTCATCACCTCTGCTAGCTTTGTTCCTAGTGATGCTTCCTAAGGCCCACTTGACTTCACATTTCAGGATGTTTGGCTCTAGGTGAGTGATCACATCATCATGATTATTTGGGTCGTGAAGATCTCTTTTGTATAGTTCTGTGTATTCTTGCCACCTCTTCTTAATATCTTCTGCTTCTGTTAGGTCCATACCATCCCTGTCCTTTATTGTGCCCATCTTTGCATGAACTATTCCCTTGGAATCTCTAATTTTCTTGAAGAGATTGCTGCTGCTGCTGCTAAGTTACTTCAGTCGTGTCCGACTCTGTGCAACCCCACAGATGGCAGCCCACCAGGCTCCCCCGTCCTTGGGACTCTCCAGGCAAGAACACTGGAGTGGGTTGCCATTTCCTTCTCCAATGCATGAAAGTGAAAAGTGAAAGGGAAGTCACTCGGTCGTGTCCGACTCTTTGCGACCCCGTGGACTGCAGCCTACCAGGTCCCTCCATGCTAGCCTTTCCCATTCTATTCTTTTCCTCTTTTTGCATTGATCACTGAGGAAGGCTTTCTTATATCTCCTTACTATTCTTTGGAACTCTGCATTCTAATGGGTATATCTTTCCTTTTCACTTCTCTTCTTTTCACAACTATTTGTAAGGCCTCTTCAAACAACCATTTGGTCTTTTTGCTTTTCTTTCTCTTGGGGATGTTCTTGATCTCTGCCTCCTGTACAATGTTATGAACCTCTGTCCATAGTTCTTCAGGCACTCTGTCTATCAGATCTGATTCCTTCAATCTATTTGTCACTTCCACTGTATAATCATAAGAGATTTGATTTAGGTCATGCCTGAATGCTTTTCCCTACTTTCTTCAATTTAAGTCTGAATTTGGCAATAAGGAGTTCATGATCTGAGCCACAGTCAGCTCCCGGTCTTGTTCTTTGCTGACTGTATAGAGCTTCTCCATCTTTGGCTGCAAAGAATATAATCAATCTGATTTCAGTATTGACCATCTGATGATGTCCACGTGTAGCGTTATCTCTTGTGTTGTTGAAAGAGGGTGTTTGCTGTGATCAGTGCATTCTCTTGGCAGAACTCTATTAGCCTTTGCCCTGCTTCATTCTGTACTCCAAGGTCAAATTTGTCTGTTACTCCAGGTATTTCTTAACTTCCTACTTTTGCACTCCAGTCCCCTACAGATCACAAAATGACTTAGGCTTAAGCCAAAACTGAGTTCTCTTATGTCAAGAAGCCATTCTGCTTCTCTTTCTTCAGGGACTCTCTAACCATCTGCTTACAGATCTAGAAGGCAAACATGTCATACAGCTTCTGACTATACACAAGGCTGTATTTAAATCATTCTCAAAAGATGTCTGATCTATAGTAATCATAATTCATAGACACTTTACAGCTTCCTGTGGTTAGGTATTTCAGAATGCTACAAATAAACTCTTATAAAGTACTTCCTTTTCTTCAGCTTTATTCTTCATGTATAATAGCAACTTTTTCTTTGCCATAAAGTTTATATATATATATAATTTTATTTCTTTATTTATTTTTTACTGTACTGGGTCTGGTTGCTGCTCGGGCTTTTCTCTAGCTGCAGTGGTCACGGAGCGGGAGCTACTGTCTAGTTGTGAAACCATTAACTACAGATTGGGACTTGAACCCATGTGCTGGGACTCGAACCCAGCCAAAACCCAGTTTGGGACTCAAACCCACGTGGCTGAGACTCAAACCCAGTCAAAACCCATGGTACCTGGTTTCAGAACCTAATGAAGCTCAAGTCCTGATGTCTCATTACAGAAAGAATTCAGGTTATTCCACAAAGTGATAGGCAAGAAGTGGATTTAATCAGATACAGAGAGAAGCACATTCCACAGACAAGAGTGTGGGCCATTGCAAAGGGCGAGTGCAGCCCTGAAATGTGAGTGTTAGTTTTTATAGGCTGGGTAATTTAATATGCTAATGAGTGGGCAGGTTATTCCAACTGTTTTGGGGAAGGGTCAGAGATTTCCAGGATTTGGGCCACTTCCCATTCCTTGGTATTTTAACAGTGCTTTGAAAACAGAAGCAGAAGATATTAAGAAGTGGCAAGAATACACAGAAGAATTGTACAAAAAAGATCTTCACGACCCAGATAATCACGATGGTGTGATCACGCACCTAGAGCCAGACATCTTAGAATGTGAAGTCAAGTGGGCCTTAGAAAGCATTGCTAGGAACAAAGCTAGTGGAGGTGATAGAATTCCAGTTGAGCTATTTCAAATCCTGAAAGATGATGCTGTGAAAGTGCTGCACTCAATATGCCAGCAAATGTGGAAAACTCAGCAGTGGCCACAGGACTGGAAAAGGTCAGTTTTCATTCCAATCCCAAAGAAAGGCAATGCCAAAGAATGCTCACACTACCGCACAATTGCACTCATCTCACATGCTAGTAAAGTAATGCTCAAAATTCTCCAAGCCAGGCTCCAGCAATACGTGAACCATGAACTTCCAGATGTTCAAGCTGGTTTTAGAAAAGCCAGAGGAACCAGAGATCAAATTGCCAACATCCGTTGGATCATGGAAAAAGCAAGAGAGTTCCAGAAAAATATCTGCTTCTGCTTTATTAACTACGCCAAAGCCTTTGACTGTGTGGATCACAACAAATGGTGGAAAATTCTTCGAGAGATGGGAATACCAGACCACTTGACCTGCCTCTGGAGAAATCTGTATGCAGATCAGGAAGGAACAGTTAGAACTGGACATGAAACAACAGACTGGTTCCAAATAGGGAAAGAAGTACATCAAGGCTGTATATTGTCACCCTGCTTATTTAACTTCTATGCAGAGTACATCATGAGAAACACTGAGCTGGATGAAGCACAACCTGGAATCGAGATTGCTGGGATAAATATCAAAAACCTCAGATATGCAGATGACACCATCCTTGTGGCAGAAAGTGAAGAAGAACTGAAGAGCCTCTTGATAAAATGAAAGAGGAGAGTGAAAAAGTTGGCTTAAAGCTCAACATTCAGAAAACGAAGATCATGGCATCCAGTCCCATCACTTAATGGCAAATAGATGGGGAAACAGTGGGAACAGTGTGGCTGACTTTATTTTGGGGGCTCCAAAATGACTGCAGATAGTGACTGCAGCCATGAAATTAAAATCACTTGCTCCCTGGAAGAAAAGCTATGACCAACCTAGATAGCATATTCAAAAGCAGAGACATTATTTTGCCGACTAAGGTCCGTCTTGTCAAGGCTATGGTTTTTCCTGTGGTCACATATGGATGAGAGAGTTGGACTGTGAAGAAGGCTGAGCGCCGAAGAATTGATGCTTTTGAACTGTGGTGTTGGAGAAGGCTCTTGAGAATCTCTTGGACTGCAAGGAGATCCAACCAGTCTATTCTGAAGGAGATCAACCCTGGGATTTCTTTGGAAGGACTGATGCTGAAGCTGAAACTCCAGTACTTTGGCCACCTCATGTGAAGAGTTGACTCATTGGAAAAGACTCTGATGCTGGGAAGGATTGGGGGCAGGGGGAGAAGGGGACGACCGAGGATGAGATGGCTGGATGGCATCACGGACTCGATGGACGTGAGTCTGAGTGAACCCTGGGAGTTGGTGATGGACAGGGAGGCCAGGCGTGCTGTGATTCATGGGGTCGCAAAGAGTAGGACACGACTGAGCAACTGAACTGAACTGAACTGAAACTGTCATGGCACTTCTGGGTGTGTCATTTCAGTTGCTGATTGAGGATCAAGATCTAGATCTCCCATCTTGGTCCCATTTGATTCTAATCAGTTTATGTTGTGTCCTTGGGCTATATCATTTTTTCAAAAGTTGTGCCCTGTCCCTTCCCTCCTGTTACAGTTGTGGTGTGGGGGCTTCTCATTGTGGTGGCTTCTCTTGTTTCCGAGCACAGGCTCTGAGGCACATGGTCTTCCATAGTTGTGGCACATAAGCTCAGTAGTTGTGGCTCATGGGCTTAGTAGCTCCCCGGCATGTGGGATCTTCCTGGGTCAGAGATGAAACCTATGTCTTTGGCATTGGCAGGCAGATTTTTTGCCACTGACCCATCAGGGACTCCCTGGCCACAAAGTTTTATAGTTGTGTCTCCCTTCTCCTCGCCATCTTATTATCAGTTTGGGGGCAGGGCTTGGCATACTTCTATGTGTTAAAGGTTATCACCACCACCACATAGCCATCCCCAATATTCATAATGATGGGACTTAATAAATTGTCTAGTAAAAATAGTAGACTTGGCATCTAAAAATCAAGATGTGTTCTGGTTTAAGGTGGTGTCTATAATAGAGTGGATGCTTGGTAAATATTTGTTCTCTTAGTTCCTTTTCTCTGTGAGGCTGGTGATTTACTGACTCAGCCTCAGTTTGCTTTACTATAAAATGTGAGAAGAAAATACTTTCTGGGATAATATGGATATTGAAAACACTAACCCTATGAAACATTACAAAATTGCAAATTATATGAGGAAATAAGGATTTAAATATATATTTTAAAAGTACAAATGACTGTACAAATTAAAAGATCAGAGAATCAACATCTGCAATTTTCTTTTCACCACCTACATCTAGATTTTGGAGCAGAAGTGTTAACTCTACTTAATAAACACAGACCCCAAGGTCTCTACTGAAGACCAGCTTCTCTTCATTCAAGTCAAAAGGCATTTCAGCAGTGACCTCCAGTGAATTCTAAATGAGGGTCCTGACGTGCTGAAATTTGCATTGGAGCTTTTTCAAAATAGGCAAACAAAAAACTTTTTTAATGTGCTTCATTATAAATACTATTTGGCTGTCAATCAAATATTGTGAGTAACTTTGCTCAACTGTGTAGAGACTATACATAGATTTTTTTGCCCCAGGCATTAAAATTTATTTATTTATATTTATGAATATATATATGTATGTATGTATGTATATTATTTATTTACTTTGGCAGCACCGGGTCTTAGTTGTGGCACTCAGGATCTTTTAGTTACAGCATGAAGAATCTTTAGTTGCGACATGTGGGATCTAGTTCCCTGACCAGGAATCGAACCCAGATCCCTACATTGGGATCATGGAGTCTTAGCCGTTGGACCACGACGAAAGTCCCCAGGCTTTTTAATTTAATTTAAATGTTATTTTATTTTTTATCAGTGGTTGAAAGCAGCACAGCTCTATTTTATATTAGAATCTGAAGACTGAAAGTTCACTTAAATAGTTATTATTTCAAATCTCAGAGAAAAAGTATTTGGCTTTAATTAGTACAAATACATTTTAGTATTTACTTTTAGAAGTAAACTCAATAAATACTTTGCTGTTGTCTTTAACGGCAATATTTTGACTGATCAGTAATGTCCCTGTTTTATTTTTTCAGTTTGCTGTTGGAAGGGCAAAGCAGCCACAGATGATGTGTTAATCAGTGGGAACTGGAAGGGATCCCATCAAACTTTGTTTACAAAACAGAAACATGGCCAGCCTGCAAGCTCTTGTTTTCTCTGATTCCTGTTTCAAGCTATGTAAGTGAAGACCAGAAACAGCTTAGTTTTACCCAAAAGTACACAAGAGTCCTGTCCCAGGGCAATATGGAATCTCTAGCTCTCTGTCTTACTCTGTACTGTACTCAGTGCTCAGTCGTGTCCAACTCTTTGTGATCCTCTGGACTATAGCCCACCAAGCTCCTGTGTCCATGGGATTTTCCAGGCAAGAATACTGGTGTAGGTTGCCATTTCCTATTCCAGGGGAATAATCCCAACCCTCTGAGAAATCTGTATGCAGGTCAAGAGGCAACAGATAGAACTGTACATGGAACAAAAGACTGGTTCCAAATCGGGAAAGGAATATGTCAAGGCTGTATATTGTCACCTTGCTTATTTAACTTATATGCAGAGTACATCATGTGAAATGCCAGGCTGGATGAAGCACAAGCTGGAATCAAGATTGCTGGGAGAAATATCAATAACCTCAGATATGCAGATGACACCACCCTTATGGCAGAAAGCAAAGAACTGAAGAGCCTCTTGATGAAAGTGAAAGAGGAGAGTGGAAAAGTTTGCTTAAAACTCAATATTCAGAAAACTGAGATCATGGTATCTGGTCCCATCATTTCATGGCAAATAGATGGGGAAACAATGGAAACAGTGAGAGACTTTATTTTCTTGGGCTCCAAAAATCACTGCAGATGGTGACTGCAGCTGTGAAATTAAAAGATGCTTGCTCCTTGGAAGAAAAGCTATGACCAACCTAGACAGCATATTAAAAAGCAGAGACATTACTTTGCCAACAAAGGTCTGTCTAGTCAAAGCTATGGTTTTTCCAGTAGTCATGTACGGATTTGAGAGTTGTATATAAAGAAAGCTAAGTGCTGAAGAATTGATGGTTTTGAACTGTGATGTTGGAGAAGACTCTTGAGAGTCTCTTGGACTGCAGGGAGATCCAACCAGTCAATCCTAAAGGAAAGCATTTCTGAATATTCATTGGAAGGACTGATGCTGAAGCTGAAACTCCAATACTTTGGTCACCTCATGTGAAGAACTGACTGTGGAAAAGACTCTGATGCTGGGGAAGATTGAAGGCGGGAGAAGGGGACAACAGAGGATCAGATGACTGAATGGCATCACCGACTCAATAGACATGAGTTTGAGTAAGCTCTAGGAGTTGGTGAAAAACATGGAAGCCTGGCATGCTGCAGTCCATGGGTTGCAATGAGTCAGACATGACTGAGCAACTGAACTGAACTGATTCCCAACCCAGGGATCAAACCCGAGTCTCCTGTGTCTCCTGCATTGGCAGGAGGATTCTTTACCACTACATCACCTGGGAAGCCTAATCTAGTCCACAGGAAACTTTCTAGTCTTGCCTCCCCACAGGACTTCACACTGGTCCACTATATATTAGTAATGTAATGATCAGAACAAGTGAGAGGAATTCACAAGTACCTTTATGTCTCTTAAGGCCTAAGCCAGAGTGTGGGAGATAAACTAAAATTTCAGGGCCTGCTAACTTGGTTAAGTATCTGTGAGTGCAGTGGCTCAAGGGATGGAAAGTTACCCAAGGGAAAGATTAAATTTCTGCAATTTAGAACCCAATCACTAAAAAACAATCGTGAACTCATGCTACATTCAGTCTCAGAGAATTAATCGACTGCCCTTAGGGTAATGAGTCATATCTCATTTTGCTGTTATTTAGCACCATTTCCACTCCCTTTGATTCTCTCCCTTTCTTTCATTGCAGGTATCAGATGAATGAGAGCTACATTTTCTTCATTTTTGCTTGCCAGAAGGCTTCCAAGTAGAGCTTAGGTTCTGTCAATGAGATGTACAAGTGCATGAATTAGAAGGTATAAGAGAGATAGAAGCCGTTCCTCCTTCTCCAGCAGTGGTGGTGAACATGTGAGTTTAAGATGGGGCTCTTTACAACACCTTCCATATTTCCTGTCCTCCCAGTCACCCCAGTGTGTGGGGTGGGTGGTGGGGGGCGGGAGCAACCACAATGATTGATTTCAGACCTTTTATCTTCTTGTTTCTGCATGAAAGCAAGAACTTTCAGATTCAGGTTTTCAGATGTTTTTTGTTGTTGATGTGGACCATTTTTAAAGTCTTTACTGAATTTGTTGCAATATTGCTTCTGTTTTTTATGTTTTGTGTTTTTGGCCATGAGGCATGTCAGATCTTAGTTACCCGACCAGGGATGGAACCGGTACTGCCTGCACTGGAAGGCGAGGTCCTAACCACTGGACTGCCAGGGAGGTCTTCCCTCAGATTCGCTTTCAGCGAATCTGAAAACTGGTGGTAGTGCCTCTGACTTTCACTCCTTAAACCCTTTCACAAGTTTATAAGTACTACCTACTTCTTGGTATTAAATACCTTTAGCTTTAATATTTAAATTGCTTTCTATTTGAGGGACTTCCCTATTGCTCAGATGGTAAAGAATCTGCCTGCAATGCAGGAGACCCAGGTTCAATCCCTGGGTCAGGAAGATTTCCTGGAGAAGGAAATGGCAACCCACTCCAGTATTCCTGTCTGGAGAATCCCAGAGACAGAGGAACCTGGCAGGATACAGTCCATGGGGGTTACAAAGAGTTGGACACAACTAAGCAACTAACACATACTATGTTCTTAACTGAGCCTCGACTGCATATAGAAATAGGATCTAATTCAGCTTTGTATTTTCTGTAATTCTCAACAAGTATTTGTCAATAGAGTGAGCAGGATGATTGAAGAGATCTTATTTATGTACCATATTCTAATAATTTTATTTGTCATAAAGTCCTTTCTGGTATCACGGTATTTCTTACAATGGTGCACATCATTATTTTCACATCTAAAGCTCAAGCAAAAGAGTCTTCCTAAGGGATTAGTACAGAGTATTATCACTCACTGCCATCTGGCTGTCTGAGATAAACAAGATCTTAGTTGAGATAAACAGCCCTTGCCAGTTTAACATCATGTACAATGGAGCACTTGGGTAACATCTCTTAGTAAATAATTTCAAGAGCATAGGTAAACTAAAATAATCAGAAAATAGTGTGTTTTGAATATTTACTATCATTTTTTCAACTAAAAAGCTTATTGAGATATAACTCACATACCATACCATTCATCCATTTAAAGGATACAATTCAATGATTTTTAGTATATTCATAGAGTTGGGCAACCATCACCACAATCTAATTTTAGAACATTCTCAACATTCCAAAAAGAAACCCTGAAACCACCATCCCTTCCCCTGCCTCCCAGCCACAAATCTACTTTATATTTCTATGGATATGCATATTCTGGACATTCCTAATTTCTCCACATCCTCACCAATATTTGGTTTTGTTTGTATTTTGATTACAGCCATCCTAGTCGGTATCTCATTGTGGTTCTGATTTGCATTTTCTTAATGATTAATGATGTTGAAGAGCTTTTCACTCGCTTATTGGCCATTTGTATATCTATTTTGGTGAAGTGTCTGTTCAAATTATTTATCCTTTAATTGTTTATTTTTGTTGTTGTTTTCATTATTATCGAGTTATAAGAGTTTTAAAAAAATATATTCCAGATACAAGTCCCTACCAGATATATGATTTGCAAATATTTTGTTTCACTGTATAGCTTGCATTTTCACCTTCTTAGACGTGTCTGTGATACAGTCCAATTTTGATACTTTTCTCTTCTATCATTTTTGTTTTTCATTTTATATTTAAGAAATCATTGCCTACCCAAGGCATAAAGATTGATCCTTACATTTTCTTTCTAAGAGTTTTATACTTACTATCATTTTAAATTTAATTTATTTGACTATCATTTCTATTATTTTTAATAGTAGCTGGACTCAATCACCACCTTTCAAAATTCCCTGAAGTTCAACAATTGGCTACTGCAATTTGGTATAAGCCAGCTCCAGCACACCATTAGTACCAAGAATGTGCCTTACTGGGTGGTCCTAGAAAAAAAGACAAATTAAAATTCTGATAAAACTCACCCATGAAGGCAGGGGTGCCCAGGTAAATCTAACTCTGCTCTGAAAACTAGTCTTCCTAAAGGTAACTAGAAAAATAATCTAAGGCTAATTCCATGAGAAGTCTTGGAATTCTGTAGTCTTAACTACAGAAGCTGTAGTTAATAAGAATGGGATTCCTTTGGACTAACTGGGAAGACAAGTTGGGGTGGTGGTGATGGCAGCATTAGATCAACCTGTATTTTATAAAATTCCTCAAGAGGTTAGGAGACAGGAAAGTAGGTTTTAACTGTAGAGAAAGGGCACTGACTGGTAGGAAATAGATGTGGCAGGGAGCCCAAGTCATTAAATAGAGTTCAGAGCCAGCTTCCACACTTTGTCACTGGATAGATCACCAGTCTGTGCAGAGTATGAAATCAAAGTCAAATGATACTAGATATTCTAAATTACATACACTGACTGGCAAGGAATATGAAAAACTGGAGGAGATACCAAGAATACCAGATTTCAGAGTTAACAAGAAAAAGGACTGAAGGACATCTGGTTCTGATAGAATATCATTTGAGATACTCTGGATGACTCCCCTTCACAACATCAACTCCTTGATCCCCTGCTGCCAAAAACAACTAGACTTACTGCATGAACTGCCTAGAAATATTTTCAATATTTCACGGAGCTGGCAAGACAGCAAGGAATCTATAGAAACAACAACAAAGAAAGAAAAAAGAAAAGACTCTGAAAAGGTAACTGATCTGTAAGACTGATTTTTACAGTAAGAATCAACTTAAGGGACCTTGAATTTACATTTTGAAAATTACACGCTGAGCAAAGGATAGCAGATAAAGCCAAGGATCTATGGGAAATCACTGCAGAGATCTGAGACTCTAATGAACAATACCATCATTATAAGAATGAGCAAAGGAATTCTCTGGTGGCTCAGTGGTAAAGAAACTGCCTGCCAGTGCAGGAGACACATTTTGATCCCTGGTCTGGAAAGATCCCACATGTCACAGAGCAACTAAGACCGTGGGCCTCAACTATTATGCCTGTGCCCTACATCCCCGGAGCCACAGCTATGGAGCTTATGAGACACAGCTACTGAAGCCTGTCCTCTACAACAAGATAAACCACCACAATGAGAAGCCCGTGCTCTGCAACCAGAGAGTACCTTTGCTTGCCACAGCTAGAGAAAAGCCCATTCAGCAGCATAGATCCAGTGCAGCCAAAAATAAAATAAATAAATAGATAGAATTAAAAAAAAAAAAGAATGAGCAAGAAATAAATCAACCTTAAAGAACCTGAAGCAAGCCCTAACGTGAGTTTGAAGCCAATTTCAAGCTACTTATGTGTATGGTTGCTGGACATAGCAAATAAAAATAGAGGATGCCCAGTTAAATTTAAATTTCAGTTAAATGAACAGTTTGTTAGTATATGTTCCAAATATTTCACTAAAAAGTATTTGTTATCTGAAATCTAGACTTAACTATGTGTCCTGTGTTTTGTTTGGCAACCATACCTACTTGGTATGAAGCATCCAGTAGCAAATGTAAACTGTTCCTGATTAATAGTGCCCCCTGGTGACATAGAAACAAACTCATATCCTTTTAGGAGGACTGTAACTTCAATGAACTTCAAGACTGTAACTTCGACTGTACAAAAAAGATCTTAATGACCCAGATAACCACAATACAGCCAGGCATCTTGGAGAGTGAAGTCAAGTGAGCTTTAGGAGCATCTCTACGAACAAAGCTAGTAGAGGTAATGGAATCCCAGCTGAGCTATTTCGAGTCCTAAAAGATGATGCTGTGAAAGTGCTGTACGCAATATACCAGCAAACTTAGCAGTAGCCTCAGGACTGGAAAAGGTCAGTTTTCATTCCAATCCCAAAGAAAGGCAATGCCAAAGAATGCTCAAACTACTGCACAATTGCACTCATCTCACAAGCTAGTAAAGTAATGCTCGGAATTCTCCAAGCCAGGCTTCAACAGAACATGAACTGAAAACTTTAATATGTTCAAGCTGGATTTAGAAAAACTAGAGGAACCAGAGATCAAATTCCCAACATCCACTGGATCATTGAAAAAGCAAGAAAGTTCCAGAAAAACATTTACTTCTGCTTTATTGATTTATTATTTTTTAGCCTTTGACTGTGTGAATCACAACAAATGGTGGAAAATTCTTAAAGAGATGAGAACACTAGATCACCTGACTACCCCCTGAGAAATCTGTATGCAGGTTAGTAAGCAACAGTTAGAACCAGACATGAAACAATGAACTGGTTCCAAGTTGGGAAAGGAGTACAGCAAGGCTGTATATTGTCACCTTGCTTATTTAACTTATATGCAGAGTACATCATGAGAAATGGCGGACTGGATAAAGCACAAGCTGGAATCAAGATTGCTGGGATAAATATCAATAACCTCAGATGTGCAGATGACACCACCCTTATGGCAGAAAGCAAAGAGGAACTGAAGAGCTTCTTGATGAAAGTGAAAGAGGAGAGTGGAAAAGTTTGCTTAAAACTCAACATTCAGAAAACTAAGATCATGCTATCTGGTCCCATCATTTCATGGCAAATAGATGGGGAAACAATGGAAATGGTGAGAGACTTTATTTTCTTGGGCTCCAAAAATCACTGCAGATGGTGACTGCAGCCATGAAATTAAAAGATGCTTGCTCCTTGGAAGAAAAGCTATGACCAACCTAGACAGCATATTAAAAAACAGAGACATTACTTTGCCAACAAAGGAAAGCTATGGTTTTTCTAGTAGTCATGTATGGATTTGAGAGTTGGGCCATAAAGAAAGCTGAGCCCCAAAGAACTGGTGCTTTTGAGCTGTGGTGTTGGAGAAGACTCTTGAGAGTCTCTTCGACTACAAGGAGATCCAATCAGTCCATTGTAAAGGAAATCATTTCTGAATATTCACTGGAAGAACTGATGCTGAAGCTGAAGCTCCAATACTTTGGCCATCTGATGGGAAGAACTGACTCACTGGAAAAGACCCTGATGCTGGGAAAGATTGAAGGCAGGAGGAGAAGGGGACAACAGAGGGTGAGATGGTTGGATGCATCACTGACTAGATGGACAAGAGTTTGAGCAAGCTCCTGGAGTTGGTGATGGACAGCGAAGCCTGGTGCGCTATAGTCCATGGGGTCGCAAAGAGTCGGACACGACCTGACTGAACTGAACTTCAAGCCAGGTTTCTAAGAATTTACTTAGACTAAAATCTAACACAAGCTCATAATTTTTCTAAAAAATCACAAAATATGTAAGAATAAAAAGGAAATATAAGTATGAATCAGAAAAAAGCCAGGAAGTATAATCAAATCCACAAAGGCTTTAGAAATTATAATTACCACATTTAGAATATAAATAACATGATTAATATGTCTAAAGAATTAAAGAGACCTGAAAACATGAGCAACAACCTAGAAAAAATATGAGTAGATGTGAAAGAAAAACAAATAGAGGTCTATGAAAGAATGAAAAATATAATGCCTGAGATTCAAAACTCAACGGCTGGGTAAATGACCTAGTAGACGAAGCTGTAGGAAGGGTTAGTGAACTGGAGTAAACCTTTGAAGAACCTATCCAAAATGAAGCCCAGAGAGACCAAGAGATGAAGAGTAATATACAGAGGTTAAAATTAATTGAAGACAAGCAGGATTTCTAACACAAGTCAATTAGAGTTCTAGAAGAAGGAAAGAGGATGAGGAATAGGCAATAATACAGGAAACAATGGTTGGATAGCTTCTTAAATTGTTGAGAGATATCAATTCTCAGATTCAGGAAGACCCATGTTTCCTAGAAGATAAGGACAATAAACTCATGTCTAGATCCAGAAAAGCAAAACTATAGTACTCCAAAGACAAAGAGATGATTTTTTGAAACTGTTGGAGAAAAGAAAGATTATTAAGCAATAATGATAGCATGTAATTGAGGTAAAGTTGCTGGTAAATTTCTTGATTTTGTTAAGATTCGCTCAAAATCTTGGGGTCCGTTACTTTAAGATTCAACCATAGGAATTATGGAAGGCAAATCTCTCTAATGGACACAAGGCAAATATCAAGAAAAAGTATAACTACTCAAAGGTTTTGGTGAGGAAATCACTGCATTGTCAACTCAAAAATATTGCTTAAAATTAGCTGGGGGGCTTCCCTGGAGGTCCAGTGGTTAAGATCCCAGGATTCCAGCACAGAGGGTGTGGGTTTGATCCCTGGTCAGGGAGTTAAGATTCCATATACCTTTAAAGACTTTAAAAATGGTTCATGTAAAAAAATCTTTAAAAATAAAAAATAATATTACCTGGAAATTGCCTAGATTTTCCATTTTTATAGCATAGATGAGATAAGGCTTTGGTGTGTCAGTGTGGATCAGTCAACTTGTCATTTATTTTGGAAGAAAAAACAATTAAGTCTGTCTTAAGTATTAAGCAAAGTGCTCAGCTTCCTTAAGGTGCTAACTATCTATCATGGAAGGTAGAAAATTTTACTACTGCAGAAGAAAATAAATTTCAGAGTATTTTTAGCGTAGAAAATATTCCTATTTGGTTGGAAAGATCAGATAAAGGAGACATATGAGATGGACATTTAAGGAAGAACTGAAATAATTTTTACAGGTAACGAAGAAGACATTTTAGGTGAAGTTTACATCATACACAAGAAAATAGTTGTTGGAAGTCTTCAAGGACACTTAGAGAATAGCCAATTATTACTTCACTGGATGTATTTGAAAGACTTTTAAACTTTCTTTTTTTATTATTTCTTGTATCATCTAATTCTTACATTAGTCATAGAAAATCTCATACTGTCGATTATACTCTGATTGGCATGCAAATAAGATTAGTCTTGCTAGTGAAGTCTTAGGCAATGTTGTTTTAAATATCAATTATGCAGCTAAAACCGAGAAATACTTATATCAAGTATGCCATAAGATGACTAAATTTAGAAAGATGCGAAATCTGCTAAGACAGAATATAATATATATTAATATCTTCCTGAAAATAATTATAGCACACATTTAAAGTCAAAAATAACAAATTTAAACATCAACTACATTAATACTTTCTAGCACATTAACAGGGCTTCCTGGGTAGCTCAGCTGGTAAAGAATCCCCCTGCAACAGGGCAATGAAACCAACAAATAATAATATATATACAGCCCTTGTTGATACACGGCAGAAGCCAATACAATATTGTAAAGCAATCGTCCTTCAATTAAAAAAAAATACAGCCTTGATGACCCTGGAAAGTAGAAATTGACATAGTTCTTAACATTTTCCCTTTAGTATTTAGGAGGTCTTACTGGCAAGTAACAACAAATTAATGCAGAATGTTCTATTGAAAAGTAAAATGGTAGCTTACATGATGTGTATGATACCAAAAATAGCCAAGGAAACATACAGTTTCAAGCTAAGAAATCTTATAAACTATCAAATGAGAAACTAATCCCCAGCACTAATCAAATTCAGGAAGCACAATTAGAGCTGTTAAGTCTAATCTTCCAATTTGGCTTGTGCCCAAAATGTGGTCAGGAGCACTAACTACTTTAGGGTATAAAAATAGACATGGTCTCAAAATCAATAATTTAAGAGCATCATTATTTCTGAGAAATGATACAAACTAGCATATTCATTATAAGTAAATGTTTCCTTTTCACTTGACTGAAGAAGAATCATGATCTTAAATTCCTTCTTACAGTGATTCTTTCTTATCCTTCAGTTCAGTTCAGTCGCTCAGTCGTGTCCGACTCTTTGCGACCCCATGAATCGCAGCACACCAGGCCTCCCTGTCCATTACCAACTCCTGGAGTTCACTCAGACTCACGTCCATAGAGTCCGTGATGCCATCCAGCCATCTCATCCTCTGTCATCCCCTTCCCCTCCTGCCCCCAATCCTTCCCAGCATCAGAGTCTTTCCCAGTGAGTTAACTCTTCGCATGAGGTGGCCAGAATGAAAGAAATGTAGTAACTTGGGCTTCCCTGATAGCTCCATTGGTAAAGAATCTACCTGCAATGCAGGAGACCTGGGTTTGATTCCTAGGTCAGGAAGATCTGCCGGAGAAAGGATAGTATTCTCCAGTATCCTGGCCTGGAGAATCCCATGGACTATATTGTCCGAAGAGTCAGATGTGACTTTCACTTTTTTACTTCCATGTAATAATCCAGGCAGTTGATGAAATTTTTTAAAAAAAATTTTTAATCATTATCACAAAGATGGTGAAAGTGTTTCAGCCATAGTTCCCCAAGTCCATACACTCTTCCTGAATGAATAAACCCATAATTTCAATGACATCTATAAAACTTCCAAATCACCAAGATTCTTCCTTCAGTGTCATCTTCTCCTTCCAGCAAATAACTTCACCTATTTTCATTAGGAAAACTGACATCTTTAGAGAGTTGTTTCCTTAACTACATTCTCATCCAAATACCTACCTACCTATACCAAATACCTACCCACCTACATGAACTTGCTTCACACCTATCTCTCTTATCTAAGATCAGTGCCTTCATTTTGTTCTGACTTTATACTCCTAATGTTACTCAATTGAATTTTGTCTTTATTGCTTTTTAAATTAATTTTTATTGGAGTATAATTGATTTAATGTTGTGTTAGTTTCTGCTGTATAGCAAAATGAATCAGCTATGCATGGAAGCTAAGTCGTTTCAGTTGTGTCTAACTCTATGCAACCCTATGGACTGTAGCCTGTCAGGTTTCTCTGTCCATGGGATTCACCAGACAAGAATAATGGAGTGGATTGCTCTGCCCTCCTCCAGGGGATTATTCAGAACTCAGGGATCGAACTCACATCTCTTCCATCTCCTGAATTGGCAGGCAGGTTCTTTACCACTAGGACTACATGGGAAGCCCACATATCTCCTTTATTGTATCTCTCTCTTTCCATAAGCATTTAAATGGAACCCAGTTGAATGTCACTCCTACTCCTTAAGATTCAGTGAAACTGGCTTTCACATGAAGGCATGTTTGAGAGTTCAAATTCTTAGGTGCTTGCAGCCATTGGACCAACCCTTCCAGCCTCTGAGCCCAGGAATCCTTGCGTGCTTTCTGTTCCTCAGCCTTTTCTTTAGTTTCACAACAAACTCACTCACACTTAAGATCAGTGAACTCAATTACTGACTCTCCTGGGGATGTCTGAGAGATGCAGGACAGGTCCCATCAGCCAGCGCACACTTGCTGCCGTCTTGCTCACTCAACTCACCTCTGTGTCCATCATCTCACTGCATGTCCTTTTCTGGGTTGCTTGGGAGCACCCAGTTCACCTCACTTCTACATCTTTGTGCCAGCCAATCAATTTTCTCTTTCTCCACATTGCTGATTGCTAAGTTTCACCAACTATTGTCTTGAAATCTCTTAAATCTATGACTTTTGATTTTATTTCTAGGACATCACCTTAGGTTGGATTTCTGACCCTCACACGTGGATTACTGGAACTCCTCAGTGAACTAATGACATGGGGTTTGGACTCTGCTCTCCCTCGTAAATCCTGCACAGACCTTAATGATGTGTCTTTCTAAAGTCACACTTCACCAAGTCACTTCCAAGGGCAATTCTTTAACAAACCCCAATTCTTATGTAATAAAAATCCCAATTGCTTAGTCTGGCAAATAATTTAAGACCTTCAATAATATGGTCCTAAACTAACTTTCTCACCTTATCTCCCAGTCCTCTGACACCTGATCCAGTCACACTGGTAGACCCACTGTCTTTTGCATCTATTTCTATCATCTTGCCTCCCAAACATTGAATGTGTTACTCACACCACCCCTCCATACTCCAGTTTTCTTAATCCACTCATTTTCAGATCTGGTTTCAAATATTGCTTCGTCTTTCAAGACTTTCCCGGTTCTCTAAGCCCATAGAAATCGTTGAACATATGATCTCATTTCTTTCCACTTGTATGAGAATGATAATTGTTTCTGTTTGCCGGGGCTGAGTGGTTTCCCAGGACATGGGACTTTTCAGTGCTAAAAGTGAATGGTCCTGGGTACACTGGACAGTTGGTCACTCTACCTGTAATTATTATGGTGCTTGCAATATATGTGGCAAGGGGCCTGGGGCAGGAAAGGAAGGCCATGCTTTTTGTACATGCCTCCTATGGAAATTTAGATGGCAGGGCTAGCCACAGAAAACTCCAGGGAGGGAAAAAGAAGGTGGTAAGGACACTTTTCTCTTTTCAGAGCATATATTTTTTGGCCATGCCCACCACGCAGCATGTGGGGCCTTAGTTCCCTGACCAGAGATCAAACTTGCACCATGTGCTTTGGAAGCTTGGAGCCTTAACTGCTGGGCCACAAGGGAGGTCCCTGATAAGAACATATTTTGGATCTAAGGATAGGCCAAGTGGGCTGAGACCTTCAGATAAACACATAGCCAAAGGGACTCCACTGCTGCAGTTTTCCTCATTCTCTCTCTCTCTCTTTTTAAGGAATTAAGAAAAACAAAGAGGAATAAAAAGATACATTCTGAGTAAACAAGTTTTAATAAGGCGCCAACTGGGTGGGAAAATCACAAATCTTAGAACTGAAGGGAAAATTTAAACAGGTAAACAACTTTTTCCTTTTATTGTTTCCTTGGAAACAGAATCAGAGCTATTCACTACCAGGAGAATTAAATGAAACCTAGAAGTTAAGGTCAGACTTTCTGGAGGTTTTCTGATGCCAAGTTGAAATCCAAGGTGAGTTATGAAGGTTTGGTAATACAGCAGCATATTAACCAGTCAGAGAATTGGGTTAGAGATTTCTAATATGTTCATGTTGTATTTTTTGAGAATATTCAGATCTATTACAAAACAATTACAATATAATCATTTCCTCTGTTACAGAAGAAAAGATGGAATGAATGAATAAAGATGTATTATGTACAGATCAGTGATTAGCAAGTGAAGCTGCTGCTGCTGCTGCTGCTGCTGCTGCTAAGTCGCTTCAGTTGTGTCCAACTCTGTGCGACCCCATGGATGGCAGCCTACCACGTTTCCCCATCCCTGGGATTTTCCAGGCAAGAACACTGGAGTGGGTTGCCATTTCCTTCTCCAAGCAAGCAAAGCATGTACATGTTAAATGTAGATGCCTTTTAAAAGGAATGGAAGAACCAACAAGTATCTAAAAATCATGAGGTATTAGATGTATACCAGGAACCTGTGGCCAGGAATACTTGTCCCTGTATCTTTCTATCAGAGCAGGTGTGTCAGTGGCTTAAGGAATATGCTAGAGATTCCTCGATCCTCAATTCTGGTTCTCATAAGAAGAGAAACCACACCATAAGGAGAGAAAGCTGATGGAGCAGCAGAGAGAGACAGCGTGCATGAATATTGCACTCTCTAAGACGCAGGTAGGGCAGCCCATCACCCAAGTCACATCCAACTCTAAGTCTATTAAGGTACTCCTTTTCTTTCCCCTTTTTCCTTACTGTAGTTTTAAACTGATTAGATAAACTCTGTGACATGAGCATTTTAATTTGGTTTGGAAATGTTTCTGTTCCATGACCTCTGTGCTAGCTTGCCTAGTAGAAGACTTGAAGGCCACTTTGCATCAAGATAATTTCCTGTATGACACAATTTTGGAAAAACATGCATCTTTCACAAAGGTGTCCTTCTTCAGTTGGCATTCTGTTACTAAACAAGTATTTACTTTAATAAATAAATTCTATTTCTGCACAAATTTGAAGCTTGAGACAGTATATAATTATTTTGGTCAACAGATTTGTGGCATATTATTGGTTGCCCAGATTATATACAACTTGTGACAATAGTTTTAATGGGATTTGCTTATTTTCTTTTCTTTTTTTTTTTTGGTTGGGAAGAAGCAGAGTGCCAATCATTAGTACTTGAAATTACTAATTACTTACTGTATTCCTGTGTTTCAGAAATCATGCTTTGGAGATGAATTAGCCATGTGAATGCAGACTTAATATCCAAAAATGTAGTAACTTTATGATGATTGAAATAAATGTCCACAGGCATTGCTAATCTTATGAGTGGGCAAAACAGCAGGCAAAGGCTGTCAGACCTCCTAAATCTCCACCCTTGACTCCCGTTATTTATCTCCTTAGGATCAAGTTCAATCTTTAGTCAATTCACCAAATAAATAACTCATTCAGTGAGTATGTATTTGGATATGTCTGTGTGCTAGACTCTTGAGTGAGCACTACAAAATCCTTACTCTCATGGAATTTGCATTCTAGTAGGAAAGACAGATGAAAAGTGAGTAGCTGAATAATACAATTTAGATAATGATAATTGTTAAATAGAAATTAAGCAGTTAAATGACACTAAAGTAGCTGTGGTGTATATAGTATTTTCACAAAATAATTCATAGAGAATTATTAATACATTAGCACAATTTAGCTGTGAGATTAATTGACTGAAAGTATGACCTGACAAGATGTGACAAAAAAAGGATGTTTTGTGTGGGGAAAGGACCTGGAAGTGCTTGACTGTGGATTTTTGGTCAAAAAATAGCAATGGAGTGGCTTCCCTGGTACCCCAGTGCCTAAAACTCTGTGCTCCCAATGCAGGGGGCCCAGGTTCTATCGTTGGTCAGTGAACTAGATCCTACATTCTGCAACTAAGAGTTCTCATGCTGCAACTAAAGATCATGCATGCTGCAGCTAAGACCTGGCACAACCACAAAGCAAATAAATATAAAAAAAGAAATGACAATGGAGCAGCTGGAGACTTTGGAGGGAAAAAAGTACTTATGGAATTAATAACATATGTTCCAGATTCATAAAGAAATAAAGATGGAGAAGTCTCCATAAACAGTCCCGAGAAAGGAAAATATTTTAATTGTTACAGCAGAGAAATATAATCACTAAGGAAAATTAATACATAAGACTATACGCAAACTTTCAAATTCTCCATGCTAAAAACCACTGCACACAAATTAAAATGCAAATAAAAAATTGGAGAAAATGTTTTCAATATATATGACAAAGGCTTTAAAATCATTAAAAGAATCTTTAATAGGGAATTCCCTGATGGTCCAGTGGTTAGGACTTGGCAGTTTCACTGCTGGGGCCGAGGTTCAATCCCTGGTCAGGGAATTAGGATCATGAAAGCCACACAGCATGGCCCCCCCCCAAAAAAAAAAAAATCACCAATAAATACCCAGGTTTTTATGATATAGTCAAAAAAGATAAACAACCTGGAAGAAAAATAAGCAAAACTCTTTTTAATAAAAGACAGCAAATGGTTATTAAATACATAAAACAATATCCAAATTCATTTACAATGAAAAAAATTCAAGTTAAAATAACAAGCCTACCTTTCAAATGAAAAATGAGGAAATAATTAGAATTTCATAAACTGCTTGTAAGCATGAAAATTGGTGGATAATTTGGCAATATATATTTCAAAAACCTTACAATGATTTATAATATTTTACCTATCAAGTCCGGAGAAGGCAATGGCAACTCACTCCAGTACTCTTGCCTGGAAAATCCCATGGGCGGAGGAGCCTGGTAGGCTGCAGTCCATGGGGCTGCACAGAGTCGGACATGACTGAGCGACTTCACTTTCACTTTTCACTTTCATGCACTGGAGAAGGAAATGGCAACCCACTCCAGTGTTCTTGCCTGGAGAATCCCAGGGATGGGGGAGCCTAATGGGCTACCGTCTCTGGGGTTGCACAGAGTCGGACACGACTGAAGCGACTTAGCAGCAGCAGCAGCAGCACCTATCAAGTCTCTTTCTGGAAATTTATTTTAAGGAAATAATAAAAAATATATATATAGATACAAAGATTTATAGAATAAAGTTTTATCATAGAGCTACTTTTAGTAATAAAAAAACTGAGATGTGTTTAAATGAAGCTGAACAATGATAATCAATAGGCAATTGATCAAATACATTGGGTACATTTATATAAAGATTCAATATGCAGTCATTGAAAATACAGAATTTAATGACATGAAATATTTGTCATAATACGTTGCAAGAAACAAAGCAAGCTACAAAGCAATATACAATATAATTCTATTTTTATAAATATATACTATAGTGGTGTGTGTATGCATATATGTATCTAGAAAGATAGACTTCTGGTTGATATATTATAGATAATTTTAGTTATTCCATGAATTGAAAAATTGCATAAAGCAATACAATTTATTTACATAAATTAGAAATTTGAAGTCAGAAATATTTAAAATAATTTAAAATGTTCATCCTGATACTTAATATTATCCAATCCTTTAACTGTATTTGGCTACTGAAATAAAACTATTATGAAATAGAGATGTTAAGTCACTTCAGTCATGTCTGACTCTTTGCGATCCTTGGACTGTAATCTGCCAGGCTCTTTTGTCCACGGGATTCTCTAAGCAAAAATCCTGGAGAGGGTTGCCATTTCCTTCTCCAGAGGATCTTCACAACCTAAGGATCGAACCCCCGTCTCTTATGTCTCCTGCATTTGTGGGCTTGTTCTTTACCCCTAGCACCACCTAGGAAGCCCTTATGAAACAGGGGTAGTGATTTCTTCTTCTTTTTTTTTTTTAATGTAATAAACATGGCCTCCCTTTGCCCCATTATTATTATTTTAAAAAAATTATTTATTTTAAACTGAAGGATAATTGCTTTACAATATTGTGTTAGTTTCTGGCATACATCAACATGTATCAGCCATAGGTTTACATATATACCCTCTCTCTTGAACCTCCCTCCTATCTCCCATCCCTGCCACTTTATTATTTTTTAATGTACTAAAAAGTAATTTCTTAAATTCTACGCTCAAACATTAGTTGAAAAGCATACAAGTTTTATTAAGCATATGTCCCTCTTCCAACAAAATGAAATGTCATCCGGAGTCACTGTGGGTCACCAAAAGTCTCAGTTGACTTTCTATTGGGTGGTGCAGGTGGTAAAGAATCTGCCTGCAATGTGGGAGACCTGGGTTCCATCCCTGGGTCAGGAAGATTCCCTGGAGAAGGAAATGGCAACCCACTTCAGTATTCTTGCCTGGAAAAATCACATGGACGCAGGAGGCTGGTGGGCTACAGTCCATAGGGTCACAAAGAGTTGGACATGATTGAGTGATTTCACTTGCACTTTTCTATAGAACTGCGTGACTTCATTCTCCTGTTATCAAATGCAAGTTCATGTGCCTGATGCAGAGTGAGGCCAGACAAACCAAAACATCAGAGTTAAGAGCAGGGAAAGGATTATTGAAGGGCCAAGCAAGGAGAATGGTGGCCCAAGGTCTAGTGGAAGTCAACTTGTCCACCATCTTGGTTTTAATTTGGTTTTAATCAGTTTATATGTCCTTGGGCTATGCCATTCTTTTAAAGGTTGTGCCTACCCTCTTCTGTCCTGTTTCAGCATCACAAAAGAGAATGAGGGAAATAAAGAGAGAACTCACCACATGGAAGAAGACGTGCAGAACAAATATGCCAATTTAACAGCCAGTCTTGAAGGTCAGAGGTCAGAGGTGGGTGCAGGTACAGGAAAAGTGTGGCAGCTTGAACTGGAACTCTTCCAATCTAGTTATCTTGACAGTGTACACTGTTATCTGGGGGAGAAAAAGAACTGTTTAAAGATAAACTAAGATAAACTAAGATAAACTAAGATAAACTAAGGCATATTACAAATTTTGATTTTTTTGAGCAAAAATTGATTCAAATCTAGCAACAACTAACCTAGCAGTTAGAAAGGAGCACCAAGGAATGGTACGAAATGAAAGGTTTTTACAGGTAGAAGGAATGTGAACGAGAAAGTTATACTACACAAAAAACTGAGTTGGTTATTGCAAGGTTGGGCTTCCCTGAGGGCTCAGTGATAAAGAATCTGCCTGCCAATGGAGGAGATGTGAGTTTGATTCCCTGGAGAAGGAAATGGCAACCCACTCCAGTATTCTTACCTGGGAAATCCCATGGACCAAGGAGCCTGGCGAGATATAGTCCATGGTGACACAACTTAGTGACTAAACAACAATCACAAATTGCAAGGTTACTTTCCTTTAGGGGACAGCAGGGATTTATCAGGCAGATTACCTACCTAGTGCTGATCAGACAGTTCCTAATTGACTGGTTTAATATTCCATTTCTGGGAGAGCAGAAACTCTAAATCTCTGGTAATATGGGGCTTAATATAAGCAACTCCATTCTGGGCTTGTTGTTTTAACAAAAGGAACATGCTAACTCAATGAACTCTGTAACTCTCAGAGGTCCAAATCATCTTCCTGATATCAGTCACTGTGCCCTATCTACTATGCAGCAGAGCACATGGAAGATGAATTGGTCTGTTCATTTGCAAGAGATTGTCACCTTGAGGACAGAGAGGATCCACCATGACCAAGTGAACTACCAATCAGCTGATCTCTGGTGAGGACAGAGGACTTCTGGAAAGAAGACTGGATCACTGAGATGAGGCCTGGACATGGGTGGCAGCCTGGAAGATTCACTAGTGATGTTAGGCACAGTGTAGAACACTAGATGTATTCTGGAGGGATTTCACTAATGGCTGAAGTTCTGGCTTGAGCAAATATATTAATTCAACTATCCAGATTTAGATATTAATGTTAATAGCAACTGATTTTTAGCCTTAGGCTGGTGAAGCTTTATGACATTAAGATTACCCATGATACTGTCTGTTTTTTTGAAATTCATTTGGGTGTGTTGCCTTTTTTTTTTTTTTAAACAAATAGGAGCACAGGTCTGATGGCTAAAAAACTTTTATTCATCATTCAACAACTATTCATTGAATAACCTCTATGCCCTTAGGAAATCAAACACTAAAACAGTCTGTGCCTTCAAGGGGAATTGCCTAGCAATCCAGTGCTTAGGACTGCCTCTACAAGTGGAAATTTATGTCAGTTCAGTTCAGTTCAGTTCAGTCACTCAGTCGTGTCCGACTCTTTGCGACCCCATGAATCGCAGCACGCCAGGCCTCCCTGTCCATCACCATCTCCCGGAGTTCACTCAGACTCCCGTCCATCGAGTCCGTGATGTCATCCAGCCATCTCATCCTCGGTCGTCCCTTCTCCTCCTGCCCCCAATCCCTCCCAGCGTCAGTCTTTTCCAATGAGTCAACTCTTCTCATGAGGTGGCCAAAGTACTGGAGCTTCAGCTTTAGCATCATACCCTTCAAAGAAATCCCAGGGTTGATCTCCTTCAGAATGGAATGGTTGGATCTCCTTGCAGTCCAAGGGACTCTCAAGAGTCTTCTCCAACACCACAGTTCAAAAGCATCAATTCTTCGGTGCTCAGCCTTCTTCACAGTTCAACTCTCACATCCATACATGACCATAGCAAAACCCATAGCCTTCACTAGACTGATCTTAGTCGGCAAAGTAATGTCTCTGCTTTTCAATATGCTATCTAGATTGGTCATAACTTTTCTTCCAAGGAGTAAGCGTCTTTTAATTTCATGGCTGCAATCACCATCTACAGTGATTTTGGAGCCCAAAATAATAAAGTCTGACACTGTTTCCCCATCTATTTCCCATGAAGTGATGGGACCAGATGCCATGATCTTCGTTTTCTGAATGTTGAACTTTAAGCCAACTTTTTCACTCTCCTCTATCACTTTCATCAAGAGGCTTTTTAGCTCTTCTTCACTTTCTGCCATAAGGGTGGTGTTATCTGCATATCTGAGGTTATTGATATTTCTCCCGGCAATCTTGATTCCAGCTTGTGTTTCTTCTAGTCCAGCGTTTCTCATGATGTGCTCTGCATAGAAGTTAAATAAGCAGGGTGACAATATACAGCCTTGACGTACTCCTTTTCCTATTTGGAACCAGTCTGTTGTTCCATGTCCAGTTCTAACTGTTGCTTCCTGACCTGCATACAGATTTCTCAAGAGGCAGGTCAGGTGGTCTGGTATTCCCATCTCTTTCAGAATTTTCCACAGTTTCTTGTGATACACAGTCAAAGGCTTTGGCATAGTCAGTAAAGCAGAAACAGATGTTTTTCTGGAACTCTCTTGCTTTTTCCATGATCCAGTGGATGTTGGCAATTTGATCTCTGGTTCCTCTGCCTTTTCCAGAAGCAGCTTGAACATCAGGGAGTTCACGGTTCACGTATTGCTGGAGCCTGGCTTGGAGAATTTTGAGCATTACTTTACTAGCATGTGAAATGACTGCAATTGTGTGGTAGTTTGAGCATTCTTTGGCATTGCCTTTCTTTGGGAATGGAATGAAAACTGACCTTTTCCAGTCCTGTGGCCACTGCTGAGTTTTCCAAATTTGCTGGCATATTGAGTGCAGCACTTTCACAGCATCATCTTTCAGGATTTGAAAAAGCTCCACTGGAATTCCATCACCTCCACTAGCTTTGTTAGTAATGATGCTTTCTAAGGCCCACTTGATTTCACATTCCAAGATGTCTGGCTCTAGATTAGTGATCACATCATCATGATTGTCTGGGTCGTGAAGATCTTTTTTGTATAGCTCTTCTGTGTATTCTTACCACCTCTTCTTAATATCTTCTGCTTCTGTTAGGTCCAGACCATTTCTGTCCTTTATCGAGCCCATCTTTGCATGAAATGTTCCCTTGGTATCTCTAATTTTCCTGAAGAGATCTCTAGTCTTTCCCATTCTGTTCTTTTCCTCTATTTCTTTGCATTGATCGCTGAGGAAGGCTTTCTTATCTCTTCTTGCTATTCTTTGGAACTCTGCATTCAGATGCCTATATCTTTCCTTTTCTCCTTGGCTTTTCAGCTCTCTTCTTTTCACAGCTATTTGTAAGGCCTCATAAAACAGCCATTTTGCTTTTTTGCATTTCTTTTCCATGAGGATGGTCTTGATCCCTGTCTCCTGTACAATGTCACAAACCTCATTCCATAGTTCATCAGGCACTCTATCTATCAGATCTAGGCCCTTAAATCTATTTCTCACTTCCACTGTATAATCATAAGGGATTTGATTTAGGTCATACCTGAATGGTCTAGCGGTTTTCCCTACTTTCTTCAATTTGAGTCTGAATTTGGTAATAAGGAGTTCTTGATCTGAGCCACAGTCAGCTCCTGGTCTTGTTTTTGTTGACTGCATAGAGCTTCTCCATCTTTGGCTGCAAAGAATATAATCAATCTGATTTCGGTGTTGACCATCTGGTGATGTCCATATGTAGAGTCTTCTCTTGTGTTGTTGGAAGAGGGTGTTTGCTATGACCAGTGCATTTTCTTGGCAAAACTCTGTTAGTCTTTGCTCTGCTTCATTCTGCATTCCAAGGCCAAATTTGGCTGTTACTCCAGGTGTTTCTTGACTTCCTACTTTTGCATTCCAGTCCCCTATAATGAAAAGGACATCTTTTTTGGGTGTTAGTTCTAAAAGGTCTTGTAGGTCTTCATAAAACCGTTCAACTTCAGCTTCTTCAGCGTTACTGGTTGGGGCATAGACTTGGATAACTGTGATATTGAATGGTTTGCCTTGGAGACGAACAGAGATCATTCTGTCGTTTTTGAGATTGCATCCAAGTACTGCATTTCGGACTCTTTTGTTGACCATGATAGCTACTCCATTTCTTCTGAGGGATTCCTGCCTGCAGTAGTAGATATAATGGTCATCTGAGGTAAATTCACCCATTCCAGTCCATTTTAGTTCACTGATTCCTAGAATGTCAACGTTCACCCTTGCCATCTCTTGTTTGACCACTTCCAATTTGCCTTGATTCATGGACCTGACATTCCAGGTTCCTATGCAATATTGCTCTTTTCAGCATTGGATCTTACTTCTATCACCAGTCACATCCACAGCTGGGTATTGTTTTTGCTTTGGCTCCATCCCTTCATTCTTTCTGGAGTTATTTCTGCACTGATCTCCAGTAGCATATTGGGCACCTAATGACCTGGGGAGTTCCTCTTTTGGTATCCTATCATTTTGCCTTTTCATACTGTTCATGGGGTTCTCAAGGCAAGAATACTGAAGTAGTTTGCCATTCCCTTCTCCAGTGGACCACAACAGTTTCACAAAGTAAAATCGATGCTCTGGTATTAGGCAGAAAGGGAAGGGAAGACAGTTCTTCAGTATGTTTCTTGGTTGCCTCCAAAAATAATCTTAATGCCAAAGTGGCATATTTTAAGCCCATTCAGCTGTTAACTGTGGATTTGTTTTTTTTTTTTTTTTTGCTGCTTTTAGTTTGTTGCTTATTGCAATTACTCCTGTTTAATTCTGGAGAAGGCAGTGGCACCCCACTCCAGTACTCTTGCCTCGAAAATCCCATGGTTGGAGGAGCCTGGTAGGCTGCAGTCCATGGGGTCACAAAGAGTGAGCGACACACAACTGAACGACTTCACTTTCACTTTTCACTTTCACACATTGGAGAAGGAAATGGCAACCCACTCCAATGTTCTTGCCTGGAGAATCCCAGGGACGGGGGAGCCTGGTGGGCGGCTGTCTGTGGGGTTGCACAGAGTCGGACACGACTGAAGTGACTTTGCAGCAGCAGCAGCATGTTTAATTCTCAGCTATTAGATGACCAACTCCTTGAGAAAAAGACTTGTCTTATTCACATGCACACCCTCAGAACAGAACAGACTTTAGCGGAATCAGTTCATAAGTACTATGGGCATGCAAACCAAATATCCAATTTGCTAGAATTATTTTGCAACCAGGATAATGAGGTTTATGACTTTTTGTGTATGGTTTTAATGTCAACTATTATGACTGAGGTCCTTGCTTCATTTCCCTTTCAGGGTGTATTCAAGATAAGTGTTGTCTCTCGTAAAATAGGCTATATTAATTTGTTGGGAGACATACCTGATTTTCTTACTGCAAGGTTTCTTTGCACTTAAAAGAAAACTCCGGTAAAATTCTGATCTAAAGCTGAAAGTCTTAAAAAAAAAACTAACAAGTACTTTTCCTTCCATTTTACTCATATTATTGCTTCAATCTGCAAACACAAGTAGCTGCTTTCCATTTAATTTATAAACATGAAACTACTGTTAAAACTTTGAGATTGCCACAATTTGGCTTTTTTTTTCCTGTAAAGCAAATTATTTAATTATACAGACAGACAAGGTGTCGTTCCTGTATATGTCTCGCTCTTCAAATGTTCTGTAATCAGAATTCTATGTTTTGAAAGCTCTTTGCAAAACTAAAAACATGGATCCTCAGGAGACTCCAATCAGGGAATGCTTTCAGTCAGCGACCAATCTCACCCCTTGAAGCCTGGGATGGGAAAGGCAGCCCAGGGGAGATAATCAAGCCCTGCCAAAGACAGCAGAGGGCCCCTCCCGGGAGCGGAGGCGGGGTCGAGGGCGGAGGCGGGGCCGGGGGCGGAGCGTCGCCGCTCAGAGAGGAGCCCCCCGCCCTCCCCGCAATTGGCCTGCGTCGCTCGCCGGAATCCGGGTACTGCGGGCGCCTCGGCTCGGCCCTTTCCACTCGTTCTGGGCGCTCTGCCTGGGCATGCAGTTACTTCGAAGACTGCGGCTCTGGGGGCTCGGCGCCTCCGCAGGCCTGATCGCCTCGGCCCGAGCCCCGGGCGCCAGCCGCTACCACCGCCCCCCGCCCCGCCCCCGCGCGCCGCCCGCCAGTCCTCCGCCCCGCCTCCGCCCCCGCGTCGTGCTTAGCCCGGAGTCGCAGCGCCCGGCCGTCGTCGCCTGCAGAGGCCCGTCGCCCGCCACCGCCGCCTGCATGGAGCTCCCCGGAGCTGGTGAGCTCGGGCGGGCGGTGTGGGGCGACTGGAGTTTGGGGGCGTGGGCTCGGCTTGGCCGCGGGGAGGGCCCGGCCTCTCCGCCCCGCCTGCGCCCCCAGCGCTTGGAGCGCGATCCCACGCCCGCCCTGCCCTGGGGCTCCTCTTCCCGCCCTGCGGGGAATTCGGTGTAGCAGCAGAGAACCCGATACAACCGGGCATGATCAGTGCTGCTTGTCAGCGAGTGTTTTTGTTCGTGCACGCACTGTTGGTGCGACGGGAGGCCGGGAGTGTGAACCCTTTCTAAGTTTCACTTTTCTTTCCCGATGATCTTCTAACCTTTTAGAAACTTCATGCCGACACGTACCCTCCGACGGTGTTTGTGTGATCAGCAAAATCTAGAAAAAGCTCCGTTTTTATACTTTATCACAAAGGCTTGAACCGCCGCACTTAGGTTTTCCTCGTAGAATTTTATTATCGGTGTGGAAGTGACCTCTCTAAACTGGCGCCAGATCTGCAGTAGGGCTCAGAATGAGTTTCCAGTTTATGTCAGCATTTGCTGTGAACTGAAGTTGGTGGGTAGAGCGAGTTAGGGGTTGGACTTTTGGTGAAAGGCATCAACAAGCCAATTAGAGAAAAGGTGCTCTTCTGTGAAGGAAATGTCAACCCACTCCAGTATTCTTGCCTGGAGAATCCCACGGACGGAGGAGCCTGGTGGGCTACAGTCCACGGGGTCACAAAGAGCAGGACACAACTGAGAGACTTTCAAGTTTTTTTCATGTGAGATTTTTGAAATATAAACGCATGAAAATGAAAGTGAAAGTGAAGTCGCTCAGTCGTGTCCGACTCTGCGACTCCATGGACTGTAGCCTACCAGGCTCCTCTGTCCATGGGATTCTCCAGGCAAGAATACTGGAGTGGGTTGCCATTTCCTTTTCCAAGAGATCTTCCCTACCCAGGATTTGAACCCGGGTCTCCCACATTGTAGGCAGACGCTTTAGCGTCTGAGCCACCACATAGATATAAAAAGCATGAAAATCTTAAAATGTTATGTAATAACCATTCACTAGTGTAAATATGTTTACAATTGTTGAGGGAATGAAATGATGAAGACCTTGGGAGGTCAATGCTGAGGGTGGGAATTTTTGAGATGCAGTTATAAACGGAAACTTGTCAGTGTCAAAGAGAAGGGTTTCCCACCCCAGTTCCTTCACTGTGTGGCCTTGGAATTGAGGATGCTGATGGCATGCTTTTAAGATGTTTGTGGAGTTTAATGCCTTTTTACATTGCGTTTCACATATTATTAGCTTACTTTGTCCATTTCTGGCTAGTAATTTGGGTTGTAATTTTGTTCCTTTTTCATGATGTGGAAACCAAAGCATGGAGGTCAGGTGACTTGTTGACAGCTGTCAACATTTCTCCAGTTGTAAGATGTTTCTATTTTTAGTAGCTAGGCCAGAGCTGGCATGGATGATGGAACTGACCCTTTCCACTGATTCTTGGGAACTATACCAACTATATATCTATTGTTTAGTTGCTAAGCCCTGTTGACTGTTTTGTGACCCCATAAACTGTATAGTCCAACAGGCTCCTTCTGTCCATGGGGTTTCCCAGGCATATTGGAAATAGCTTCTTGGGGAATATACCTACCTAGTAGAGTGAGTAGAAGAGAATTTTGCTTAATAAAGTTGTGCTTTGTTATCCAGATAGGAAACTTACACTTTGTGTGAGGAAGGGCAGACTATTCTTTTTTTCTTCTATCGGTCTGTCTTTGATGAAGTCATTTGTGGAAGTACACATATATTTGAATATTAGTGTATACTTCATGTACAATTTTATAATGTATTTTAAACATGCATTAATTGTTTTCTTATAAAACTAATGACTATTTGAAACATTTGAATAGCAGGAAATGTATTGAATACAACTATGTCAGCCTTTTTGTCTATAATTGTACACATAGTACAAGTGCATATGCATTCTTATATCTGCTCTTTAAAATGAAAATGCTCTTCTTAACCAGAACAGATACCAGGCAGATATCTGGGTGTATTATATTATATAAAATGTGTATATTATAATATAAACTGTTAATGTGAACTTTCCAGCAGTGCTGTTGCTGGCAGGTTTTGGTGGTTGAGTAACTGGATTCAAAGTCTAGCCTCAAGACCTGTAACCTGAGGCAAGTTGCTTAATTGGCTAGTCTGTGAAAAGAGTTTAATATTACCCTGTTATCAGGGTAATATTAAACTAAGGGAGTTAACCATCTTCTGTAAAGTGCTTTCAGCAATGCCTGGCATAGACACTTGCTCAAATGTTAGATATTGTTGTTATTGCTAGTAGTGGTTAACCAGTCTTACCTCTTTTGTTTTTGACCACGCCATTCAGCTTGTGGGATCCTAGCTCCCATACTAGGGGGTCGAACCCTTACCCCTACATTGGCATCTCAGAGTCTTAGCCACTGAACTGCAGGGAAGTCCCCCTCACCTAATCTTTACGGTTTTAATTCACTTAGCAACATTACTCTTACTTGGATTTGTACAAAATAATTTTAACAATAGTTAAACCAAATTTTAAATACAATGATCAATTTATAGTTAAGTCCTTTATTTCAAGGTTGGTTATTATTTTATTTATTTATTTCTGGCTAAGCTGGATCTCTTGTTGCACACAGACTTTCTCTAGCTGCAGAGAGCCGGGGCTCCTCTTCGTTGCGGTACACATGCTTCTCTTTGCAGTAGCTTCTCTTTTTGTTTAGCACAGGCTGTGGGCACCTGGGCTTCAGTAGTTAACGGCGCACAGGCTCAGTAGTTGTGGCTCACAGGTCCTAGAGAATACAGGCTTGGTAGTTGCTGCTAGCAGGTTCTAGAGCTCCAGCTCAATGGTCCTGGTGCTTGGGCATCGTTGCTTGTGGCACATGAGTTGAGTTTAGTTGCCCTGAGGCGTGTGGAATCTTCCTGGACCAGGAATCAAACTCATGCCCCTTACATTGGCAGGCAGATTCTTACCCCAAACTGTACCACCAGGGAAGTCCAAAGGTTGGTTATTTTAAGGCAATTTTTCCAAAACAAAAATATGTACTTCTGTAAAAGAAAATATCATTATGATTGTTGTTCAGTGGCTTGCTTGGGTGTGTCTGACTATTTGTGACCCCATGGACTGCAGCACGCCAGGCTTCCCTGTCTTTCAACTATCTCCTGGAGTTTGCTCAGACTCATGTTCATTGAGTCAGTGATGCCATCCAAACATCTCATCCTCTGTCGCCCCCTTCTCTTCCTCCCTTCAGTCTTTCTCAGCATCAGGGTCTTTTTCAGTGAGTTGGCTGTTCACATCAGGTGTCAAAGTATTAGAGCTTCAGCTTCAGCATCAGTCCTTCCAATGAATATTCATGGTTGATTTCCTTTAGCATGGACTGGTTGGATCTCCTTCCTGTCCAAGGGACTCTTAAAAGTCTTCTCCAGCACCACAGTTCAAAAGCAGCAATTCTTTGGCACTCAGCCTTCTTAACAGCTCTCACATATGTACGTGATTACTGGAAAAATAATAACTTTGACTATAGTGTCTTTTGTTGGCGAAGTGTTATCTCTCTAGGTTTGTCATAGCTTTCCTTCCAAGGAGCAATCGTCTTCTAATTTCATGGCTGCAGTCACCTTCCACAGTGATTTTGGAGCCCAAGAAAATAAAGTCTGTCACTGTTTCCATTTTCCCCCTTCTATTTGCCATGAAGTGATGGGGCTGGATGTGGATGTGTTTAATTCATGTCTGCCAGCCTTTGCTGAAACACTGGAGCTTAGAGAACTGGAAGTATTTCCGATTTGAGCCCTGTTGAGAAACATTGTTCTATAGGATGACATAGAACCTGGAGTTCCAAGAGCTACTTGGAAGTGGTATTCTCTTCTTTTTGAGTTAATAATTCATGCGACACCATGAACTGTAGGCCACCAGACTCCTTTGTGTATGGGATTTTCCAGGGAAGAGTACTGGAGTGGGTTGCCATTTCCTTCTCTAGGGAATCTTCCCAACCTAGGGATGGAACCCAGGTCTCCCATAATATGGGCAGATTCTTTACCAAGTCTGAACCACCAGGAAAGCCTGTTAATAATTCATATCTCAGTTCAGTTCATTTCAGTCGCTCAGTCATGTCCGTCTCTTTGCAATCCCATGAATCGCAGCATGCCAGGCCTCCCTGTCCATCACCAACTCCCAGAGTTCACTCAGATTCATCTCCAGTGGTTCAGTGATGCTCTCCAGCCATCTCATCCTCTGTCGTCCCCTTCTCCTCCTGCCCCCAATCCCACCCAGCATCAGAGTCTTTTCCAATGAGTCAACTCTTCGCATGAGATAGCCAAAGTACTGGAGTTTCAGCTTTAGCATCATTCTTTCCAAAGAAATCCCAGGGTTGATCTCCTTCAGAATGGACTGGTTGAATCTCCTTGCAGTCCAAGGGACTCTCAAGAGTCTTCTCCAACACCACAGTTCAAAAGCATCAATTCTTCGGCGCTCAGCCTTCTTCACAGTCCAACTCTCACATCCATACTTGACTACTGGAAAAACCATAGCCTTGACTAGACGGACCTTAGTCGGCAAAGTAATGTCTCTGCTTTTGAATATGCTATCTAGGTTGGTCATAACTTTTCTTCCAAGGAGTAAGCATCTTTTAATTTCATGGCTGCAGTCACCATCTGCAGTGATTTTGGAGCCCCCCAAAATAAAGTCTGACACTGTTTCCACTGTTTCCCCATCTATTTCCCATGAAGTGATGGGACCGGATGCCATGATCTTTGTTTTCTGAATGTTGAAGGTTTTCAGCTATTTGGTAATTTAATAGAAAAAATTTTGTGTTTCAAGTTGTAGACTCTTGTTGATTTTGACATACCATTGCATTCAAGAATTTTATTTATTTTTTAAAAAATTTAAAAATCTTTTAAACATTTTATTTATAGTGTTGTGTAAGCTAAGTGATCAGTGATGATCTTTTCTATGTAGGTACATTTGCCCCAAATATAGATATGTATAGATTTATTAAAACTTTTGTTTAAATGTAAGCTGTGTATTTTTCAACACAAGTGTAAAAATAGAAAGGAAACATTTACTTGTTCTCACATATTTCAATAGCTGTGAATAGATTATGGTAAACTAACACTTGTTGAACACCTGCATGCCAGGCACTCAAGCTTAATAAGGTTTGAACTGTAATATAAATAAATCGCATTATTAAGCATACTATTAATTTTTTTGATTTTGGTGTTGAACATGACTAGTTAGTATAAAAAATCAGCAATAAAAAGGTTTTAGCTGTCTTTTTTTGCTTTTATCTACAAAATAGGTGTGTGTGTGTGTCTGTGTGTAGAGTGTGTCTGTAAATAATATTAAAGATTACTAAAATTACAATAAAAATTTAGTGTTTTTGGCTTATGTTAACTATAACTTATCATGAACATTTATTATCTTGAGTATTCTAAGCCATATTCTTAATGGAATGTGTTTTTAAAGGTCTGATATATGAAAATAGAGGATTATAACAGAATGAAATAAGTGACTTCTTTAATATCTTCAATGGTAAATTAATCATTAGTCAATATATAGAATAAAAATTATGTAAGTATCCCAGGATTTTGTTCAGTTCTGGTTCAAACACCATTTGTGTCTAAAAGCATGGAGGATAATGGTATGGGGAGACCACCAGCTGATAAATTTAGCAATTGACTTTATCAGTTTAAACAGACACCCTCTTTCCCTTAACCTCCTCCTGAGGCATATAATTGTTCTACCCATTATAAGAAAACAAAAAAACAAGGACCAAGTGTGAAATGTCACTCTAGTATTAGTACATGTCTTTGGAAGAGCTGTCAGGGAAACTATAAGATCTTTTTTGCTTTTAACTGTTGAATTTCTAGAAAAGCATATTTAGAGCTATGTGTTTTTAATGTGTGGATTTTAATGTTTGAATTTCCCATGTTAATATAATAATGGAATGAAAAAAATTTTTAAATCTTTTCTGAAGGAAAAATAAAAGTCAGAGTTTATAGAGATGAGAACACAGAATTGATGTTGTTAACAAATAAACATGGAGGAGATTGCCAGAATCTTGTTAGCTTGTGTTCAGAAGTTATGTGAAAAATGTAGTTTTGGAGTTAAGAAAATGTGTCTTACAAAGGATCTTGAGGTTTGTTGATTAACTCAACTTTAACCCTGAGTTGAGTACTGTGCTTCACGAAATTATTAAAGCTGTTTAACATAAAAATAGATTTATAGAAATGTAGAATATGTTATAACTAAATAAGTAGCTTACAGTATGTTTGAATACCAATTTTACCATTTCTTAAAAGATGTTAATTTATATTGAGTTGTTAGTTGAATTGCTTTAGCTTAGGATATGAATTAAAAAGTAAATAAAAATAATACAGTTTTCTTTTTGTAATGTTATAGGGCTGAATTCCAATGAATGTGAAAGTGTATCAAGCAAAGAAAAAATGTCAGAAGAATTTGAAGCCAACACCATGGATTTTCTGGTAGATTTGCCATTTGCTACCATAGATATTAAAGAAGATAGTGAAAGTAAGTACTTTATTAAATAAATATGTGTTTAGAAGCAATGAACAGTAAATTTAGTGATATATATATTTTTTCTTAATAAATAATTTCACCTTAAGTATTGTTGTGTTTTTGAGTTTGGGTTGTTAATTAATAATTGTTTGGCTCCATAGTATAGAATCCGCCTGCCAATGCAGGAGATGTGAATTCAATCCCTGGGTCAGGAAGATCCCCTGGAGAAGTAAATGGCAACCCACTTCAGTAATCTTGCCTGGAAAATCCCATGGACAGAGGAGTCTGGTGGGCCACAGTCTGTGGGGTTGCCAAAGAGATGGACACCATTTAGTGACTAAACAACAACGGTAACAACTCTCAAGATGATTGTAATCCTTAACTATGAACCTAAGGTTAAGTTAAATGATAAGGTTAAGTTAATCTTAACTTAAATCAAGGTTCAAAACAGAGTAGTTCAGTGAGTTTTCTTTCTTTCAGTCATGCATCATTCCTTAATGGGGCATTCAGTTCTCCGCATTGAAATTATCATAATCCTTATTTTACCTCACCGAATTCTAAGTCTAGCTTTGTAATTATTGCAGATTTTAGAGATACTGGAAATCACCGTATTTTGTACTTATTCAGTTCAGTTCAGTCGCTCTGTCGTGTCCAACTCTTTGCAACCCCATGAACAGCAGCATGCCAGGCTTCCCTGTCCATCACCAACTCCCGGAGTTCACTCAAACTCATGTCCATTGAGTCGGTGATGCCATCCAGCCATCTCATCCTCTGGTGTCCCCTTTTCCTCCTGCCCCGAATCCCTCCCAACATCAGAGTCTTTTCCAATGAGTCAATTCTTCACATGAGGTGGCCAAAGTACTGGAGTTTCAGCTTTAGCATCATTCCTTTGAAAGAACACCCAGGACTGATCTCCTTTGAGAAACCTATATGCAGGTCAGGAAGCAACAGTTAGAACTGGACATGGAACAACAGACTGGTTCCAAATAGGGAAAGGAGTATGTCAAGGCTGTATATTGTCACCCTGCTTATTTAACTTATATGCAGAGTACATCCTGAGAAACGCTGGGCTGAAGGAAGCACAAGCTGGAATCAAGATCGCCGGGAGAAATATCAATAACCTCAGATATGCAGATAACACTACCCTTATGGCAGAAAGTGAAGAGGAACTAAAAAGCCTCTTGATGAAAGTGATAGAGGAGAGTGAAAAAGTTGACGTAAAGCTCAACATTCAGAAGATGAAGATCATGGCATCTGGTCCTATCACTTCATGGGAAATAGATGGGGAAACAATGGAAACAGTGTCAGACTTTATTTTGGGGGGCTCAAAAATCACTGCAGATGGTGATTGCAGCCATGAAATTAAAAGACGCTTACCCCTTGGAAGGAAAGTTATGACCAACCTAGATAGCATATTCAAAAGCAGAGACATCACTTTGCCGACAAAGGTCCGTCTAGTGAAGGCTATGGTTTTTCCTGTGGTCATGTATGGATGTGAGAGTTGGACTGTGAAGAAAGCTGAGTGCCGAAGAATGGATGCTTTTGAACTGTGGTGTTGGAGAAGACTCTTGAGAGTCCCTTGGACTGCAAGGAGATCCAACCAGTCTATCCTAAAGGAGATTAGCCCTGGGTGTTCTAATACTATTAGGTTGTATATTAAAAATACTTCAGATCTTAAGTATTTTAAAGGGTTGATTAAAACCTCATTTACTTGAAAAAAAATTTTAACAGAAAAATGTATGTCAAATAAAGATTGAATTTTAGTACTTGGTCTAGTAAGTGATTGTCTTGAGTCAGTTTTTAAAAAATTGTAAATTGTATCCTGTATTTCTCTAATTTATTGGAGAAGTCTGTAATATTTATTCCAAATTTTATTATTAAAGGACTTAAGGCAAATATTTATCCCAAATAAGAAAAAATGATTGGTGCCTGGCAAAGGATGTAAAAGATAAAGCTCAGTTAGTAAATAAATATATGGAAAATTATTCAACTTCATGAGTATCAAAGGATGCACATTAAAATATGATTGTAACTTATCAGATTGGGAATATCACTCAAAAATAATACTCCGTGATTTTAAGGTTTTATCTTTGTGGCTTCTGACAGTGTATTGTTGTAGTAGTCCTTTTAGAACGGGGTTTATTGGGATCTTAAGCAATGTTTATACGTGGGGTGGAGTCGCTCATGGAATTCCCAGTGTAAGGACATAGTCTTACTTGTGGGAAGAAGTTTTATTTATAAGCATGCGTCACAGTGTTTTTAAGTAGTAAAAATACTGCCAGAAAACCCAAATGTCCGTTTGACTATGGCTGAATAAGCTATACCAGTGCCTTTAGGTTACATAGTATTGAATTATATATTATGCAGGTATTTCTAGAAACTATGTAATGGGGAACATTTCTAAGTCACTTCAGTTGTGTGCAACTCTTCGCACCCGTATGGACTGTAGGCCCCCAGGCTGCTCTGTCCTTGGGATTCTCCAGGCAAGAATACTGGAATGGATTCCCCTGCCCTTCTTCAGGGGATCGTCCTGACCCAGGGGTGGAACCCGCGGTTCTTACCCATGGCCTGCTGCCTTGGCACGTGGGCTCTTTACCACTAGGGCCACCAGGGAAGCCCACGTAGTATCGAATTGCATATTATGAAAGTATTTCAGAAAACTGTATAATAGGGAATATTTCCTATGTAAAATGCAAAGTGAAAAATTAGGGGGGAAATATATGTAATGTTAGTTTACAATTGTGTAAATACTTTAGGTGATTGTCACCAAAATTCCTAGTGATTGTGTTAAGATAGTAGGTTTGAACAATTTTTTTTTCTTTATTCCTTTTTTTAATCTTCAAATTTTATGAACTCTTGATTCTTTTCATGAAAAAATATGATTAAAATTTTGAATTGTGGTTAGAAACTTAATTTTAAAGGTGTGTGCTTCATCGATTCAGTAAACAGGGAGTTAGAGAAACTCATTTTTCTTTGATGTTATCCACCAAGATTTTACTAATGGTGTTAAACTGAGGCGGTTACAAGTGAGGGCTGTGGAGTCAGACTGTCAAGGGACAGAATTTACTCCTACACTTTCCTGTTGTGTGCTTTGAGCAGGTCTCTGGGCTCACTTTCACTATCTCAAAACTTGGTATAAAATGGTAGCTGTCTCATAAGATTGTCGACAGGATTCAACTAACTTATTAATAATGTAAAGTCCTTCCAATTGTGTGTGGCAAAGAACTTGTCTCCATAAATTTTTATTAATTTAATCTTACCAAAATTTTTTGCCAAAATAAGTATTTAAGAATGTGTCCCTTGAAAGCAGTATTTTATACCATTGAGTGCTTCTAGCCCATCACTAAATGCTTTACATTTCTTTGCTTAATTCTCACAGAAAATTAGAGGGGAAAATTATTTCTTTAGAAAGTTTTAGTAATTTGCTGAAGATTATTCAGAGTGCTTAGTCACTCCAGTTGTGTCTGACTCTCTGTGACCCCATGGATCATGGCCCGCCAGGCTTCTCTGTCCATGGGATTTTCCAGGCAAAGAGTACTGGAGTGGGTTGCTATTTCCTTCTCCTTATTCAGAGTAATTCTATGAAATATAGAAAGTAATAGTCTTTGTTGTATACTTAGATTTTAAGTGGTTACTTCAGAGATTTGATGGCTTAAGTAGCAAGAAAACAAGAAAAAGAATATAAAAGCAAAATTAAATTCGCTCAGTCTTTTGGCTAACAGCAAGTGTACAAACAGTCAACCAACAATAACAGATGGACTACATTACATTAATTTCTCTCATAATTCATTTCCTTGTAGTTTTTTGAGAGAATGAAAAAGCCTTTAAGAAAATTAGATAATTTACATTAAAGTGACACTCGTGGTGCTTTAGGTAAAAGTCAACGCATGGATGAGTTACAGCCTTTGTCAACAAGACCAGATTCATGAGAGCACATTAAAATGGCTACTGAAATCGTTATGAAAATTAACACGTATAATAAATTAAATTTATGGGATGGGTTTACAAGCTTTAGTACAACTAATACATTTTTTTTCTGCCGAACAGTAGAAGTTACTCTAAATAATCCTGAGAAAGATTCAGGGCGCATGGCCAAAGCTTTCTACATTTTGCTTCTATTGTCGTTGATCTTTAATGTTTTTATTGTAAACTTGATGTTACTCGAATACTTTGCTCATTGTATTTTCCTATGAATTAAGTAAAAGTGTTAGTCACTCAGTTATGCCAGACTCTTTGTGACCCCATGGACTGTAGCCCACCAGGTTTCTCTGTCCATGGAGTTCTCCAGTCAAGAATACTGGCGTGATCATTCCCTGCACCGGGGGATCTTCCCGACCTAAGGAAAATAAAAAGATAATAGTAAATTATACTTTAGAACTTAGATTATGATTTAACAGTTGTAAGTAAAATGAAGTTCAGTAAGGAAAAAGGGATTTTATACCCTGGCCATACAAATAAATCTGCTAATGAAAGGCATAGAAGATATGCAAACAAGTGTCTGGCAGGTTGACCATAAATCAGCAGGACTCACTGAAATAGAAAAACACAAGCATACTACTGACAAGTGTAAATTAAGCTGTACTATAACAATAAATACAGGATTATTTCCCCCCTTTATTTGTCCAGTTCACACCAGATTATTTTAAACTTTACCCTGTCTGTGAGGTCTAACAAAAGAAAAAATTTAGATAATCCAGTTCAAACGAAAGCTTGATAGTTATTGATAAAAAGGAAGCTAAGGGAATTTAGAAAAACGCTGTGCTTCTTTATTTTTACCAAGAGGTTGTATTCTGAACTGGGGGCTTTCTGCTGTATCATTCTCATGATACCAGAATTGTTAGAGCTATTATAAATTGTAACTATTAGCTTCAGAGATTCTGATTTTCCTTCTCTGAATATCTGCAAAATGGACTTATGGAACATTTGAAATGGCAAAAATAAGTAGTTACAGACAGGAGGACTCTAGTTTTAAACAGGTAAGCTATAAAACAACTTAAAATACTGAAGACTTCAGTGGTCTGTTCTTCTGCTTAGTACTGTTTATATTAAGTAAAATACAGCAAAAGTATGTCTTATGTTCAAAGTAAGAAATAGATTTTGTAATGCCACCCAGTATACATACATATGTAAAAAACTGAAATTTCATGAAGTAATACTTATATATACGAGAAGCAGTGTACTGTTTACCATTCTGTTATTTTGTTTTGCTTTCCTTTCCATTCCAATCTGTCCATTCTGGTTATTAAAAAGTACTTTAAAAAATTATCTTCTCTGGTGATTTCATAACCCACTAATGGGTTGATACGTGCAGTTTGAAAAAAGAAAAGATAGACTATAGGTTCTGGATTCTCTTTCTACTGTGTTAATTTTGAGATGAAGTAAAGGTTATAACATCAACTGGATTATTAGTTTGGCCACCGTTCTTTATTTAATTTCTGCATCTCTTGTGTCTCCTGCCTTGGTAGGCAGATTCTTTACCAACTGTGTCACCTCGGAAGCCCAGTGTCAATATAAAATATCTTAATTAGTACAGAGGTAATAGCAGTTGGCTCTGTTATTCCAGATCACAGATTATATTAAAATTGGTTTCTTTTTCCTGTTTACTAACAGCAGATGGAGGTGGGCTTGGAATGTATTTAGAAGTAGATTTAAAATATGTGGTACTTCATTAGCATATTATATTGTGGCTTCTGTTTAAAGTTAGTTTGTTTAGTTCATGTTACTACAAAGTAAGGACTGTTTCTTATATGTATCTGAAATTGCAAGCAGCTCAACATATTTGATTTTCCAAATGAAAAAAGCTGCATGGAAATAAAACCCAGGGGCATCACATGAGGCAGTTCAGATACTGCTCATACTTGACAGGTGGTGCTAGTGGTAAAGAATCTGCCTGCCAATGCAGGAGACACGGGACATAGGCTTGATTCCTGGGTTGGGAAGATCCCTCAGAGGAGGAAATGGCAACCCACTCCAGTATTCTTGCTTGGGAAATCTCATGGACAGAGGAGCCTGGGAGGCTTCGGTCCACGAGGCTGCAAAGAGCTGGACATGATTGAGCATACACACACAAGACCATCCGGATGAGAGTGCTGTGAATTTTTTTTATAAAAGTTCTGGCAAGCTCACATGTATGAAAGAAGCTAATTTATATTTGTATTCTCTGTGAAGGTATGTCATTTTAGCCATATTAATCTTTATGCATATTGTTGAGAAGTGTAATAGAGAAATGGATGCACAAACAGACCAGTTAATTCTGTCTTAACCTGTAACAATACAGTCAGACTTATTACCCAGATTACCTAGTTCTTAATTGACCCGTCTTCTACGTCTCCTTCTAGGGTTCACAGATATGTTGATCCTAGAAAGAAAGTGTGTCTGTTCCCACAAATGCTTAATTTTAAAATTTTAAACATTTTCTACTATTTTTCTTAGAAGTTCGCATTAAAATAGTATTTGCAACATTCATTTAAAATTATTTACTATTAATATTTCAAAGAAAAACAGAACAAGGACAGTTTCTTCTGCTCTTTGATTTTGTTCATAGTAGTAAGTACTTATCTAGAACCATAAGAGGAAAGCAATTTGTTCCAGTGGAAATTATGCTAGAAGGAGAGCTTTGAAAGGTCCAGATACCAGGTTTGACTGTGACACTGAGCTGTTTTTAAAACTTTTTTTTCTCTTCTGTTCATTGTATGTAAAATAAGGAGTTTAGTTAGATATGCACAGATCTTGTGCTCTTGGTCACTATGGTTTGTTAGGGCTGATCTCAAAGATGAAACCAACTTCATAAGACTGAATCTAAGGCAGAGTACTTCCTCCTCCTTTGCAACATTATACCTCAGAAGATACAGTTATGTTTGCAGTTTACAAAGTCCCTATGAGGTACTCTACTGTTCAAGAAGACACAACCTGAAATATAAATTAATGGTAGTTTTCCATGCATGTGGAAGCCCCTGATAGAATCTGTTAAAGAAAAAAAAAAGCATTTCACACTGATTTGAAAATTACTTCTAGGAGTATAGTTTCATAATAAGAATTGTTGGTTGTTAGAAATGTCTTTTGAAGATGACTTTAAAAAAGCATGCTAAGTGTTTTTCAAGTTAGGTATGGTCAAGGACTGTTTTTTTTCTTTAGTTTCTTATCTGTTGCTGGCTGATACTTTTGTGAAATATATAATAAAACATTAATTATTAGCAAAGAATATTAAAGAAAAGATCTACAAAACAGAAGCCAGAATTTAACAGACAAAGTTACTTTGCCAACTTGCTCTGAAAGTTTATAGAGAATCCTTTCAGTTTTTGCTAATTGTTTGTAGTGTGACATTAGCCAAAAATTGAACTTTCAGTGGCACTGCTGCAAAAGTTAGGAATATACATATTACAGGATAGATAAAAAATGATTTTTCCTAGCATCATGAAAATTGTGGCAAGGGGAAGAGAATGGTTGTTAGTTAAATTTCAGATCAGAGGTTAGTGCACCATGGCCCATGGGCCAGATCTGACTCTCTGCTTTGTAAATAAAGTTTTATTGGAAAACATTTGTACCCATTCAGCTGTGTTTTGTCTACAGCTGACTTGGGTAGTTAAGACTATATGATCTGCAAGGCCTAAAATATTTATTATGAAGTCTTTTATGGAAGAATTTGCCAATTCCTATTTTAGATTTGAAAATGACAATTATGAATGATTGCTAGTTGTATAGTGCTTTTTTTTTTACTGGTTATATTATCTTTGTTTAAATGCATTAGACATATTATTGTTTCACTTTTTTTCTCTAGTCACTGATGTTCCCAAAGTAAATTTGGAGAGAAGTAAAGAAAATGAATGCAACAATAAAGAGCAAATAAAGAAGAGGAAAAAAAAGCGAAAAGATTATCAACCCAACTATTTCCTATCCATTCCAATCACCAACAAAGAGGTGCTGGTTTTTTTTTAAAAGTATTTTTACTAGATTTTATTCTAAATTATATTTAAGGTGCACTAAATGCTTGTAAGCTCTGTTACTTTTAGCTTTTAAGAGTCTTCAGTGGCATTTTAGCTGGGCAGGAAATATGCAGTATACACACATGCATAGGGAATATAAAATACAGGGACTATAGAATATATTTAAACAATAGTTTTGGAAAATATTATTTAAGCAATCATATTTAAATGACAGTTTTACAAAAGCCACTTAAAAAAATGTTGCCAGATAGCATGTCAAGGTTCTTTCTAAAGTTTTATTCATCATAATGAAAGAATGTTTTAGAAGCAGAGAGCTGGTAAAAAAAAAAAAAGATTCTGAAATCTCTGTGGGGAAAGTAAACTGGGATTTGTTGCTGCTTCATCCAGTTTATGGTAATGATTATTGCAATATAGTTTCTTCAAAAAGTACTCATTGTTGTACCAACTTAATGGTGTACAGTAAACTTGGTAGAAATCTATAAAAAGTCTGAAAATTTAATGTGGCATCAATAATAGGAAATGAAACCAGCCAATTGGCCCACAGTAAGATACCCTAACATATAACTGAGACAGAAAACTGTAGTAGCTAAGCCTTTTAGAGCAGTGAGATGGGAATTGTAAGCTGTCGTCTATGGGGTCACGCAGAGTTGGACACGACTGAAGCGACTTAGCAGCAGCAGCAGCAACAGGAAAGAACACCTCATTTGGAAGTCTGACTGTTTCTTTACTTGGCCCTTTTAATCACTTCAGAGCTATATCTGAATTCCCGTTTGATTGTGGACTCTGATCTCTTAACTGGGCATATTTTCAGGTTGTTTCTCCCTTTATTTAACTAGAATGTTTCTACAGAATGCTAATGAATTTTTAAAACTCAAAGCAAACAAAATTGAAATAAAAGAAATTAATATAAAAGAACAAATTCTGTTGGGGCATTCCAGGAAACTTCTAGTCTGTGAGGTATAGTTCACTTGGGAAGAAAAGATACATAGAAAGATAAGTGGAATTACCTAGCAATACAGAACTTTAGAGTTTGATACAGTAAAGAATCAAAGTTTGATTTTACTGGTATGTAGTGGTAGGTTCAAAATTCTCCAAGCCAGGCTTCAGCAATACGTGAACCGTGAACTTCCTGATGTTCAAGCTGGTTTTAGAAAAGGCAGAGGAACCAGAGGTCAAATTGCCAGTATCCGCTGGATCATGGAAAAAGCAAGAGCGTTCCAGAAGAACATCTATTTCTGCTTTATTGACTATGCCAAAGCCTTTGACTGTGTGGATCACAAGAAACTGTGGAAAATTCTGAAAGAGATGGGAATACCAGACCACCTGACCTGCCTCTTGAGAAATCTGTATGCAGGTCAGGAAGCAACAGTTAGAACTGGACATGGAACAACAGACTGGTTTCAGATAGGAAAAGGAGTACGTCAAGGCTGTATATTGTCACCCTGCTTATTTAACTTCTATGCAGAGTACATCATGAGAAACGCTGGACTGGAAGAAACACAAGCTGGAATCAAGATTGCTGGGAGAAATATCAATAACCTCAGATATGCAGATGACACCACTCTTATGGCAGAAAGTGAAGAGGAGCTAAAAAGCCTCTTGATGAAAGTGAAAGAGGAGAGTGAAAAAGTTGGCTTAAAGCTCAACATTCAGAAAACGAAGATCATGGCATCTGGTCCCAGCACTTCATGGGAAATAGATGGGGAAACGGTGGAAACAGTGTCAGACTTTATTTTTGGGGGCTCCAAAATCACTGCAGATGGTGACTGCAGCCATGAAATTAAAAGACGCTTACTCCTTGGAAGAAAAGTTATGAGCAACCTAGATAGCATATTCAAAAGCAGAGACATTACTTTGCCAACAAAGGTCCGTCTAGTGAAGGCTACGGTTTTTCCAGTGGTCATGTTATGGATGTGAGAGTTGGACTGTGAAGAAGGCTGAGCCCCGAAGAATTGATGCTTTTGAACTGTGGTGTTGGAGAAGACTCTTGAGAGTCCCTTGGACTGCAAGGAGATCCAACCATTCCATTCTGAAGGAGATCAACCCTGGGATTTCTTTGGAAGGAATGATACTAAAGCTGAAACTCCAGTACTTTGGCCACCTCATGTGAAAAGTTGACTCATTGGAAAAGACTCTGATGCTGGGAAGGATTGGGGGCAGGAGGAGAAGGGGATGACAGAGAATGAGATGGCTGGATGGCATCACGGACTCGATGGACATGAGTCTGAGTGAACTCCGGGAGTTGGTGATGGACAGGGAGGCCTGGCGTGCTGCGATTCATGGGATCGCAGAGTCGGACACGACTGAGTGACTGAACTGAACTGAACTGAGTGGTAGGTTAACTGTAAAATAGCCCTTAAGTGTTTAGCCGATGGCAAGTTTAATATTTTTGACAACTATAGATTATATTAAAATACTTGTAAGTTATTCAGACAGGTTTTCTGTAAGATTTAGGATCATGTGTACCTACGGGCATTATAGGAGAGCAGGTTAGGTCCTGAGGAAACTGCACGTGAAACAGGCCAAGTGGCATCCCACATTTTTTGTGATTGGAAGAGATGCCAGTTTCCTTATTTTGGTTTCTTGCTTAGAAGTTGTTCCACTCCAGAGTCTGTGTGTATAGAAGTTGGGCGAGCTCTTCTCTAAATAGCTCTTCTTGGTTCCCCTGGTCGGAGCAGCAGCTCTGCATTCCCTCCAGCCTGCCCCAGCACCTGCCAGCGCTGGGCCCGCTTCCCACCTCCTCCAGTAAGGACTGGTGGGGTGATGTGCTAGGATAAGGCCGGTGGGGAAGGGTACTGAGGGGAAAGAGGGTGGAGAGATTCTTTTCTTCTGACACTTAGATTGGTCACAAAGATGGGAGGAGGAGATGAAAGAGAACCATCTGCAATCCTTAGTTTTTACCCTGTAAGTCACTGTGGCCTTTGTTTCTGCCTCTTTGCTGCTGGCAGGTTCTGTAGAAAGCGGGTGTAGTACAGGCTTTGGAGCCTGACCAACTTTGCTCAGATACCAGCTGGATCACAAATGCCTCTGTGGATGTTGGTCACATTACCTAAGTTTTGTAGTTTCAGTGTCTTGAGGTGTAAAGTGAAGGTGATAATGATTATTTTCTAAACCCAAATTTGGACACATCACCTTCATCCTTATGTACTTCAGTATCTTCCCATTGATACTTGGATAAAGACAAAGGCTTTACCATATTCTAGAAGGTTCTATATGGTTTGACCTTCTCCACCTCAGCCCCTCTGACCTTGTTTGAACTTGCCAGTTCCGCCTGCCTGCAGGAAAGCTTTCTCTGACTAGAAGTTTTCTTTTCTCTCCTTTTGGTTTTGTTAATGCCAAAACCTCAGCTCAAACTTCTCCTACCCGTGAGCACCCTGACTAGGTCAACCCCTGCCCCCCACACCATTGTCATCCTTGAAATCTGACACTTGTTAGTCCTCCTCACAGTTTTACAGCTCCTTCCCAGTACCTAGAACAGAGTTTGGCAGGAATAGAGGTACACACACACAAAATACTGTCATTTCAGGGCAGAAGATGTTTGCGGCATACCAAATTCCAGCCAGAACAAATTTACAAATAATAGATACAGTGTTACACATACTGGTTTTCTGTAATAAGGGTTCAGTGATAGTTTGTTTTCCAGGAGTTTGATGACTTGTAATAGTGGGGTACACAAGTTTCAAATAACCTGGAAACCAAAGAATTTAATGTTTCTCTCTTAAGAGACTGATTAGTGGGTAACAAAGCTTAATGCCTATATAGGGAGGAGGGTTAGGGACTAGGACAAGATGGGGAAGACCCTTTTTATATCTTCTGTATGAGTACCTTTTTTGTTTGTTTGTTTGAAAGTATCTAATGTTAATTTTCTTTTGAAACTGCTTATGGGCTTTTGTGGGGAGTCCTGGGAAAAGGAGCAGCATTTATAACATTGTTTCAATGGGAGACTGTATTCCAAGTTCCAATTAAGTGACCTGCAAACAAGCTTTTGGAAGCTAGCACATTGACAATGAGCTGCTCTACTTTTGGCCTCTACTTGTTGGCATCTAATTTTAAAGGAAAAAGGATTCAGACTTACATGGGCCTTTGATTTTTAAACACATTAGTAGACATTTGGAATGATTTAGTTTTGGAAAGTCATGATTTTCTTATTTTTAAGAAATAGATTTGGAAAATGAATTAGAATGCATAAAAATATCCTAATTGCATGTATATTAGAGTGTGTTTCTCCATTACCTACAATTATACATTAATTTAAAATTAAAGAGAAATTGAATGGTATTTTAGTGAATCCTAAATATTTCTTAACTGACTAGAATTGCTTAATTATTAGTTCTGGGTGGATTTGCCCATATATTGGTTTGTATATTTTCTTATAAGAGGTAATAGTATAAGTCAACACTGAAAAATGCAAAGGAAGCTAATTGAAATTAAGAATGCATTAATGTTTTGGTAAGATGACACTTATACCAATGGAAAAATATGATACTCTTTAGGAGTTTTAAAAGGCATTTGTTACATTTAATTCTGTATTTCATTTTATAATGTGAAAATTACTGGTCTTATGAAAAGATGAAATATGATTACACATTCTGTTCCTTTCTGGGAAATGTAATTGTGAAAATACGTGATGTCATCATGCATGTTAAACACTTTGGTAGATATAGAAAATTCTCCTATCTTCAGATAATTTTTTACTTTTACTCTACTTACCACTTTATCATCAAATTTTCAAGTTTTTTTTCATCCTGTAGACAAGCAAGAAAAATGACTATATTCATCTTTGAAGAGATGTTAGGTAGCAAATTGATATGATAATTCTGTTAAACCTTAATGAGGCAGCAAATTTAGAAATGATGTATGTTAACAGCTTAGGACAAAATCCAAAAATAATGTCAAAAGAAGAGGTAAAGGACACTGTCCTTCTGTGTGCTAGACTATAACCACTCTCCCTCACATACTGACTTGAAGGCATTTTCTTTGAGCTCATGTATGCTTTGAATCAACTAGAAAGCTTAACATAAAAAAATGAAATTTCTTGTTGCTTTTACTTTTAGGCATGTGGAATATGGCTTCATGATGAGGTTTAGCAGTTGTATATCTTTTTTTATTCTCTAAATACAAATAAATTACTCAATGAATGAAATATTTAAGATTTTAATAAGCTTTTATTTTTTAAAGTTTCTTTCAATATCCTATTTAAATATGGCTCTGTAATGTTAGGCTTAAAAAATGTGCATTGTTCAATACTGCCAGTGGCTGGGGATTATGATAACAGATAAGCTTCAATGGCTTTGTAGAATTTTAAACAGTGGCTATAAAAATTAGTTTCCTTTGGCCTTTAATGACATTGGTACTTTTAAAAATGGCATACAGAGAAGACTCTGAAGTAGTTTCCTTTTTTCTTTTTATCGTTTAAGAATGTAATTAAGAATAAAAAGCATTAAAATTTTTTAAAGATGATATCAAGGAATATATAAATTAATCTGAGGCATCAAAGCATAGTTAAATATACATTACTTGATTAGGTTATCTTTTAGAATTTTCATAGTTCGAGGTTAATTTTGCATTTTAAATACTGTGTGACTTCAGAGACATAGTCTTCAAAAGTTTTATGAATTTTAATTTGCAGTTTTATAAGCTACTGGATAATTCAAAGATATGAATGGTCTATAACTCTTTTGCACTAAATAATAGGACATTGCACTAAAATGCTGAATATACAAATGGATGGAAATTTTTGAGCATTGTCCTAAATTTATATATAATTAGTATTTGAGCTTAGAATAAAGACTAAATTTTTATGAAAATGCAGATAAGAGTATCCACTAAGTGCAATGGCCAACCCCAGATGTGACAATGAAAATGTTTCTAGGCATTGAGAGATGTCCCCTGGGGTAGAGAACCCCTGATTTTGATAATATTGGCAGTGTTGCAGACCTTATATTAGGCAAATGTGGTGAAGTGCTTTCTTTAAGCTTGTCTGCCTTCCTGTAGCTTGTGTGTTGACCTTTAACACATCCCTGTAACTTTGGCAGGGCTTTACGATTGAAAAGAAACCAAGACTCAGTGAGACTAGGTGATGTCTGTGGGGTTACACCTGTGGCTGACCTGTGATTAAAATCCAGGATTTCTGATACAAGTCCAGCACCCTTAATTTGCTTCAGTTTGTATTAAAAAGTTTTCATTGTAAACCACTTTTCCACGATTATTTAAGCCAGAATTACCATTTGTGTCAGCTAATATTTGAAGATGCAGTTATACTCTTCTGAGTCTGACATTCTAGAGCATGCACGATTTACTCAGCGCTGGGCTAGCTTCTTCCCACATGAACATGGATCTTCTTCAGCTGCTTCAGTATTCCTGTAAGCCAGTCTAGGACTTCACTGCTCCTGGAAAAATCTCTCAAAAGTTTACCTGTAAAATCCTCGAAGAGTAGTGTGGGCTTACACCAAAGGCTTTTTTGAGCCCATGTGTTCTGTTGGGATTTCCCTAAAGCTCAGATGGTAAAGAATGTGCCTTCAATGCAGGAGACCCGGGTTCGATCCCTGGGTCGGGAAGATCCCCTGGAGAAGGAAATGGCAAGTCACTCCAGTATTCTTGCCTTGAGAATCCCATGGACAGAGGAGCTTCGTGGGCTGTAGTCTAGGGGGATATAAAGAGTAGGACACGACTGAGTGACTAACACACACACATGTGTTCTATTATACAGGATCCAGTAAGACTTCCTCCAAATCTCCTTTAAATGTCCTTTTTCCCTTGATGTTTCATGACTTGAGTCAGTACCCTCATGTTGCCCCTATCCTTGTCTCCTCTCAAAAGCACATTCCTTGTACCTTTTCTTGCACAATTTTCTGGCCAATTTTCCTCCTCCTCTTTCTCACTCCTGGATCTTTTCCTCCAGATAGTTCCCTCATCTTTTCTAATTTATCTTTTTCTCAAGTTCCTTTGCTATTTTGGGTTTTGAAAGTGGCTGTTGAAAGTGAAAGTCACTCAGTCATGTCTGACTCTTTGCGACCCCATGGACTATACAGTCCGTAGAATTCTCCAGGCCAGAATACTGGAGTGGGTAGCCGTTCCCTTCTCCAGGGGATCTTCCCAACCCAGGGATCAAACCCAGATCTGCCACATTGCAGGCATATTCTTTACCAGCTGAGCCACCAGCGAAGCCCAAGAATACTGGAGTGGGTAGTATTAAGATCTTGAAAAGTTTTTTATAAATCTTCTGTGTTTCAGTTTATTTTAATGGAGACAATACCAGTACCTGCTTCACAGGATTGGTGGGAGGCTTAGTGAACTAATAGAGGTAAAGTGCTTACTCTAGTGCCTGGAACCTCGTGACCACACATGAAGGGGACTGTTGTTTCAGCATTGTGTTTATTTGTATTACCAAGAGCTGTGGTGAGACACGGAGAGGAAGAAATATGTCCTCGGGGACATCATTAATTCTATCACTGTAGAGGCAGAGGAAACTCTGACTGTAAGACCTTTGTGTATTATTATGTTAGGAGCATTTTAACTACCAGGCTATCAATATTCTTTTGTTGGGTGTCTCGGAAGTGACATCTTACCTTGGGAAATCTTAGGTGTTATTGCGTATCGTCCCACCAGGAAAATACTGTTTCCCGTGTTACTGTCCTTCAGGTTGCAAGGAATAGAGACATGCTGAGGTTATTTGGGTGAAGAGGATTTATTGTAAAGATCTGTGGGAAGTCAGATCCCAGGCCAGCACCTCATGATTTGCCCAGTCACAGTCTGCAGATAATGGAAAGATTGTTCAGTATGAAACAGCTTGTCTGTATGGGAGCAGCTTGCTGTGCTCGTGATTCAGCTCTTTCTTACCTCTGCTGGCTTTTGGGGGTTCTGCTGCTATTGCCAGTCTCCGCTCTTGTCTTTTTCTCTCTAATCCTGCTGCCTCCAGGCTTCTATGTGCACGCTTTTCTCTGGGGATCGCTTGGTTTGCTAGTTTATATGCAAGCTATTTTCCATTTAGAAATTGGCTAATATTGTCTCTGGGCTTCCCGGGAGGTGCTAGTGGTAAAGAACCCACCTGCCAGTGCAGGAGACGTAAGAGACACAGGTCTGATTCCTCGGGCGGGAAGATTCCCTGGAGAAAGGAATGGCAGGCCTCTCCGATATTCTTAGGAGAATCCCGTGGACAGAGGAGCCTGGTGGGCTGTAGTCCCTAGTGCAACAAAGAATTGGATACGACTGAAGTGACCTAGCACACACATTATTGTCTCTAGCTGGAAATAGAGGAGGGAAAAGCCATCAGTCCTCTTTGTTCTCAGTAGGTGGAGAGGGGTGAGCTGATGAGGGACCAAGGATTTTGCTTGGATAAAGACTGTACAGTTTTTTAAACATAATGTGTTTACCCTTCTGTGCAGCTCTCTCACCATGGTTATGCCCTGCCTCACATGTCTGGGGAAATGACAGTAGTCATTCCTGTTGAATTATTGCTGTCCTGAAAAATCTTAAAGGCCATGAAGAATGGGTTCTCAGACACATTCATTTGGAGACAAATAAATATTACTGCCAGCAGAAATGGAATGTTGTCTGCTGATTTGACCTTTCTGTGGCAAGAATAAAACTTTTATTTTTAGGAAGGATCATAATGATAGTGAGTCATACTGTATATTCCAAGGATAAGTTTCTGAAAAGATACATAGCCATTGAGTTTTTCCACTCAGTTAGGGACCCAGTCTGTAAAAGAAGGATGTTGGGCTTGATGCTCTTAAGATGGACAAGCATTGTGTAATTTTTAAGACATTTATACATCCCATTAAACTTTCCGAGTTATCCCTCCAGGATATTTAAGAACAGGTAGACAAGCATGATTTGATTGAAAATCCTGACAGTGTTCTCATTTTAGTCATTACTTATTTTCTTCTCAGTTTAAATGTTGCTGTAAGGAAATGTTGCTTACCTAATCTCTGTTTTGTCTGTGTGTGATTAGATTACAAAAGGAATTAAGATCATGCAAAATGCAATAATACAACAAGATGAGCAACTGGCCAAAGCAATGAGCAGTGATGGTTCCTTTCATATTACCTTACTAGTGATGCAGTTATTGAATGAAGATGACGTAAACATGTGAGTACTACATCTTTCTGGAATATTGTTTTCCAAGTTATTACTTTAATATGAGTAAACAGAACCCAAAGAGGCATTGAAATTCTAAAGAAACATTCTTTGTTATAATTGATTGCAATCAACAAGCCAATGTACAGAATTAGCTGTACAATTAGCTCCTAATCTGTATTTTTTTTTTTTCCCGCTGTGACACATGGCTTGCGCGATCCTAGTTCCACAACCAGGGATTGAACCTTTGTACCCTGGAGTGGAAGTGCAGAGCCCTAACCACTGGACCACCAGGGAATTGCCCCTAATCTATACTTTTGAATTGTGTTGTTGTTATCAGATGCATTGGTTATACAGTTATTTTGTCCATGTTAACTATGTAAATAAGCACTATGGAGTCTGACCACTTAGGTTAGGATTCCAGGTACAGATTCTGGAACCGTGTCTTAATAAGCTGCTCAATTTTGGGCAAATAATTTTTTAAGTAAATGGAGAAAATGATAGTACTGACACATGTAAACACTCTTAGTATAAGGCCTGGCACATAGTAGGCACTTAATATTATTAGCTATTAGAGCTGTCATTTACTAGATCAGTGGACAGTTTCAGTCTCACCCCCCCCATTACTAGAATATTGTATACCCTGTACCCCCAAACTCAGAATTGTGCCGCAAAAGTTGAGTATGAGTCTTTGATTGCTGTTTTCCTGCCCACAGTGGAGAAACCTTGCTCATCCTCCGCTTCTCTGGGACACTGTTGGAATGAGTGCCCCTTGTTCTGTGTAGCTCTCTGGATTAAGCTCAAGCTTAAGCTCTTTGGATAGCCAGAATTACAGGTTACAGCTTGCTTCTGTTTTCTACCGTGACATATAGTCTCCTGAGGGAATGAAGAATAAGACTTGGATGGGGAGGGGGCGAGGAGAAGGGGAAATATAAGGGAGAAAAGAATAAAATAGTAACTCAAGATATACAGTCAAATTATGATTCCAGTGGTGCTATCTTTTAAATAGCAGAACTGCATATTTTTAGGGATCAGTCTTCTCATTTGTCCCAATGTGCTCCACGCAAGAGCAGATACACTGACAGAGAGGACTGGAGGGTTTTACTTAACTCACTTTCACTGTTCGCTTTGCCAGTCGGAAGAAAAAAAATAAAATACTCTGATGCTCTTAATAGAAAAGAAGTCAGAGAAAATATGACACAAGAAGGTGCGAGCCCAGGAGAAAGTGGGTGGCACTCTGTATGTTAGAATGGTGGACGAGTCAGGGTTCCCCAGGGAAACAGACCCAATAGGATGGACCTTCATTTGTATATATAGATATATTGATGTAGCTGTATGTACACTATAGCTATATGTAGAGCTTTATTTTAAGGAATTAGCTCAGGTGATGGTGGGGGCTGACAAATTTCAAATCTGCAAGGCAGTCTGCCAGACTGGAGACCCGGGTGAGAGTTGATTTAGTAGAGTCTCAAGTCTGAAGGCAGTCTGGAGGAAGAATTCCTTCTTCCCTGGGGGACCTCAAAGAAGAATGTGCTTCCACACAGCCAGGAGGTTAGCGTTGAGGGAGATTTCTAACACAGGGACCTCAGGTAGTTCCTTCAATTCCCCTTTGCCTATCAGGGTATATATTAATAGATGAATCTAGAAATTTCCTTGTTCCGTGGTAGGTAGACTTGGAAGTTCACAGAGAGTCGGTGGATCAGTAGGAGTGGGATGAGGGACAGTGGCGATGCCAGGTATCCATGCTTCCTGATCAGAGGCCCCTGCAGAGGTCTCATACTTGAGCAGGGCCTGCCAGTGCAGTGCCCAGGAGGGACACGTGACTTTTCATGGACACCAGTGAAAGGTACCTGGGGATATGACCAGGCCAGGCCCCTGAATCGGGCATCCCTGAGAACCCAAACAGCAAGCAAACCAAAGACCTTCTTCAATCTTTATACAAAAGTATGCTGGGTTCCCTGGGAAGGAGGAGGGGAGAGGAAAGGGAAAAGCAATCCAGAAGGGAAGTTTGAGTTAAAGAATAACTGAACCTCAAAGAGGCCTTTTTAAACCAAAAAAGACTGAGTTACCATTGATTGGTAAGTTTAGGTTTTAGCTCTATCATCAAAAATGGGTCTTGGCCATGGCATGTATATATATATTTCAGTCTCTGCTCGTCAGCCTCTATTTCCCAAACAAATATTATTTTATTTCCTTAACAAGTGTTGAGAGTCTGGCCACACAGAAAGATCATCTTTCTTATACATATGAAGAAGCTGAGAGTTCTAGGAATTAAGCGAATGCTGGTCAGTGGAGAAACCAGAACTAGTTGGTTTTCTCTATTATTGATTGAGGGAGGAGTTGGGATGGAGACAGGAGGGAGAAGTTGAGCACAAGTTCATGAAATAGGTGGAAGAGATGAGTCTGCTGCAAGTGAGAATGGCCTCCTGTATGTAGCTCAGTTGAAGAAGGAAATGGCAACCCACTCCAGTGTTCTTGTGTAGAGAATTCTGTGGACAGCGGAGCCTGGTGGGCTGCTGTCTATGGGGTCGCACAGAGTTGGTCATGACTGAAGTGATTTAGCATGCATTGGAGAAGGAAACGGAAACCTACTCCAGTGTTCTTGCCTGGAGAATCCCAGGGACAGAGGAGCCCGGTGGGCTGCCGTCTGTGGGGTCGCACAGAGTTGGACACGACTGAAGCAACTTAGCAGCAGGAGCAGTAGCAACATGTAACTCAGTGGCCTCTACTGATGAACACATAACTAGCTAGAAATACTGTTAAGTGCTATGCAGTTGGGTTGGGGTGAGGATGGATGTTCTCAATATATTATAATGTCTTCATTTCTCATTGGAGGTAGGACTGCCTTCTCTAGGATACTTTTAGAATTATTTGGGAGGGGGGTTGATTTTGGTTGTCACAGTTAGTAAGGAGGGCCATGGGCATTTTATGCGCAGGGGTCAGTGTTACTAAACCACCTGCAGTAAGTACATGGAACAGTCCTGAACTAGGAAGCATTGTCTTGCCCTAAATCGTGGTATCATTTGTTGAAGAGTTACTGTCCAGAGCATAGTGACACTCTGAGTCATTTAGCCCTGTGTTTACAATGTGTGTTTGCAAATTTCAATTTTGTGTAAAAAATTAAATGGTTAGCAAGTCTGCTTGGTGTTTGAGGAATTGAAGTCACATCCTTGTGCTACTTTATGGTACTAGGAGTTGTAGCTCTGCTAGAAAATGATGACCAGATACTTGCAACTTAGCAATTATTTTTTACTAAGTTGCAATGAAAAATTAAGAAATATTTGAAGTTTGCTATACAGACAAGATAGTATTTTGCAGTTCAACTAACATTATTTATCAACCACATATAAGATACTGAACTAAGTGCTTTGGAGGAAATAAAGATGAATCATGAATGGATATTGTGCTCGTGTATTATACATTATAGTTGACTGGGTCATATGGATCCAAAAAACTGTAGTAGAAAAATGTAAAAAAAGTGGTATGTTTCATTAAGTGTAAAATATTAATGGAATTTCAAAGGTGAGATTTGCTTCTAGTATGGGGAACCAGGGAAGTAAGTGTGACTGAAGTGTCAACTTTTAAGTGATGATAAGATTCAAGGTGTGGCTTCATTTTGGGTAGCTGTATAGTGAGTGAAGCGACTGCCTACAATGCAGGAGACCCGGGTTCAATCCCAGGGTTGGGAAGATCTCCTGGAGAAGGAAATGGTGGACCACTCCAGTATTCCTGCCTGGAAAATCCCATGGATGGAGGAGCCTGGTAGGCTACAGGGGTCGCAAAGGGTCGGACACGACTGAGTGACTTCACTTTCACTTTTCATAGTGAGTGAAACTGATTGGGGTTTCTGCAAGACATTGATTATGTGAAGGGTTTTCTGAGTCCCTAATCTTTTAATTTTATCTTTCATCCCATACAGTATAATATGCTAGACATCTGTATTGTTAGTTTCTTTTTCTATATCCTTACTTTTCAAAGTCTAGTATCATTTTAGGTATTTAATATAAAGTACTGGTCAATGGGTGAGATAAGGAGTATACAGAAACATTTTTTTTTTACGTAATGAATTTCTTCAGGTAGATGGCATGTTTTGTGTCTTCATAGTGCAAAAGAACGAAATAGAAATATATTAATCCAGATACTGATTTGAAAAGATGGCTGTCCTGTCTTTGTTTTGAGTACAACCTTTGGGTCTCAATTCTAGTTTCAGAATTCTGTTTCTTACATACCTATACTCCGTTCAGTTTATTATAAAGAAATCTTTCCATAAACAGTTCTTGAAAAGATACTCTATTTAAAAGAATTTTAAAGTCAGTGATATTTACCAAGAGGCACTGTGACTCATTTTCACTCTGTGACCAGTGACATCTCATTAGGATAAATTCATTGGTTTATATTACTACAGAGTGGAAAAACTGGACTGAATTTGGATCATTTATATTTCTTTAAAGAAAAATGGAGTATAGAATTCACTGTTTCTGAAAACTCCTGACCTTTAGGATGGCCTGCTTTGCTGTAGCGTTATATTTAAAGTGAGTATCTTGATATTCATCCTCTGATTTATGGAAGATGAGCCGGAGTAGCTGTTCTGTTTCACATGCTTGAATTCAGTCCCTGGTGAAGATAGCACTGCAGTAGCAGCGTGTCTTTTTGGATGAAGATAAATACAGTCAGGAAAGATTGGATTTCGGATGTGAATTTGGAGGTCCAGTGAGAAATGTTGACATTTCTAAAGCTGTTTTGAAGTATTATATATTGTTTGACAGAGAAGTAAGACCCAGTATGGAAAACTGTGGATGAAAATCAGTTAAAAACTTAAAGCTAATGTAGAAATATGAAACAGCTAGAAAAATGTCTAAGTTTCTTTTCACACGTTTGACATCTTATTACTATTGATGAACGAATTGCTGATCAAGATAATTTAAATTAAGGTGGTTCACTAGAAGGGTATTTTAAACCCCTCTCCGTAATGTAAAATGTCTTTCTTTCTTTCTTGAGTGATTGCTGCCCCCTAGTGAGATTTTAGTTTTATTCTCATTATAAAGTCCCTGTACTAAAATCCTCTTAGTATGGAAATAATTGATCTTAATTTTCAAAATATTCCAAACCTGATGATGTCTAATTCACTAATATAGTAAACTTTTATTTCTATAAAGAAAAAATAGTACATTTGAAACACAGAATAGCCCTTTAATCAGATAGACTAAACATATACAGCAAATTTATGTCACTATAGTTGTAAACTTGTACTTTGGTCAAGTCTAAGTCTAATTAATTATCTTATTATGGAGACTGTTATATTTTAAAGAGATAATATATTTTAAGTTTTAGTAAAGTGCTTCACAAATAGTAAATACTGTGTAAGTATTAGTACTTTTAACAAGAACCTTAAACTTTCACATGATCTGATATAAACTTTTGTAGGTATTGGGCTTTTCTGCAATATATTGTCAATATTTTTTTTTCTTTAGTTGTGCATGCAGTATTTCCTTGATTTAAAACCTTTTGGTAAACTATAACATAACATCTTCTTTTGTATCTTTAATATAAAATAAATTGCAATTAGGTAAAGATTAATTCACTTATACAAATTTTGTTTAAAATTAATATTTGTTTTATTTTGATCATATGGATTTGATTTTGAAGGTATTCTGAGCATTAAAATAATTAGTACAAATACAAAAATTAATTTATCTAAAACTGTTTTCTTATTTGGTTTTGTATATTTTACTACATATTATATTACTAAAAAATATATTGTCTCTTGCCAGTGGTGTTGATGCTCTTTTGGAATTAAAACCATTTGTAGAAGAAATCCTCCAAGGAAAACCTTTGACTTTGCCCTTTGAAGGGGTTGACACTTTCGGAAATCAGGTTGGATTTGTGAAGCTGGCAGAAGGAGGTCACATAAACTCACTTTTGGAGATAGCAGGTAAAACAAACAGCGATAAACTTACATGAAATCTCATTGTTGAAGAGGGATTTTTTTTCTCCCAATTCTTATAATAGAGATTTGACATCTTTCAACTTTGTGGGGGGCAATGTAGCCTCACTTTATGAGTGACCTACTTCAGCATTTGCTTGTGTAGATAAGTAGCCGAATAAAAGGCCAGAACAGTTACTGTATCTTGATCCTTTGACTCGGGGGAATATGTTGATTCTGGAAGATGATGGACTGGACCCAAGTATTTGTTAGGACCATCCTAATCATAAGTCTGAAGGATCCAGTGCTTATCATGACATATAGCTGGCATTAAGTAAATATTGAATGAGTTAATTAGAAACACCAATTGCCTGTTCTGCTTGTGGGGATTGTCAGCCCCATTTGGGAGAGTCAGTAGATGAATCAGTGACATTTCCCTCTGTGCTACCTTTTTTCCTTCCTGTTTAGGTACCACTGTCTAAGCAGAAGGCCCATTGGTGGTGGTAGAAGGTCTAACATCCACTGGAGAACATGCTGCTTTCTGCAGCACAATTGAAAATGTTAGGGAAATTTGTTGTTGTTCAGTCTTTCAGTCATGTCCTAATGTGCCACCCCATGGACTGCAGCACATCAGGCTTCCCTGTCCTTCACCATCTCCCAGAGCTTGTTTAAACTCATGTCCTTTGAGTTGGTGATGCCATCTAACCATCTTTTCCTCTGTCATCTCCTTCTCCTGCCTTCGTCTTTCCCAGCATCAGGGTCTTTTCCAATGAGTGGGCTCTTTGCATCAGGTGGCCAAAGTATTGGAGCTTCAGCTTCAGCATCAGTCCTTCCAATGAATATTCAGGGTTGATTTCTTTTAGGATTGACTGGTTTGATTTCCTTTCTGTCCAAGCGATTCTCAAGAGTCTTCTCCAACATCATAGTTTGAAAGCATCAATTCTTTGGCAGTCAGCCTTCTAGGGAAATAGAAGCAGAAAATGATAAAACCTGGAAGAGTGCTTTTTTGAGATGATCCAGAGATCATAGTTTGGGTGTTCATGTACGTACTGTAAACCATTTTTATTTTTTTCTCTCATGTCAGATCATTTCATGTCATCCTGTTTCAGGTTCAGTAATCCTTAATTTATAACACTCTCTGATAATTGCTCCATGCTGGGCTTATTTTTCTCTGTCTATCTGTCTTATATCTGTCTAATATCATCTGGGAATCCACCACCTAAAATACAAGTGAGAACCTTGGTAGTAATCTCACCACATTGTCCTTTTCATCGGTCTGTCCTTTGGCCTTCCTTCATTTAAGCTAACCATCAATCATCCTGAAGTCAGAGTTTATTATTTCTTTGTATTCTCCCAAATAATATGTGTATTTTTAATCAGCTTTAACCTTATATTTAATAAAAAGGATATCATATTGCATGTGATCTTTTGAGACATACTGTTTAGAAAAACTCAATATCACACTGTTTTTATATAGTTGCCCATTCAAAATTGCACCTGTTTTGGGGAGGAGGAAGGCATGAGGGTCAGATTTCATTTCATTGTAAAGTTTTTCTTTTGTGGAGCAAAGTGTATATAAATAACAAACAAGCAAGCAGTTAAACAATATTTATGAGTCAAATAGGACTTAAAATCATCAGTTGGCCAAGGAGAAGGCAACTCCAACAGTTTTGATGGCAAAGCATTTGGGAACCCATGCCTTCCACTGAACAGACTTAGCTGTTCCTCCTGAACTGCTCTGGAGAGAATGCTAGATTCAGGTCTTTCTTTTTGTAATATAAATATCTCTGAGCTCGAGAAACATTTCTAATTAGTCATTCATTCATTGTTCTTTTAAATAATTCAATGGATGCTTGCAACATTGAGAATTCCATCCATTCTTAGCACATAGTCTCATAAAAGCAGTTTCCAGTATTGATGAAAGATCCATTGTGTGAGGAGGAATGTGAAATCTTGCCAACTTTAGTGTGAATATGAGCCCAAGAGTGTTGGCTTGTCATTTTAGAAAAGGCCACTGCCCCTGTAATTCCCTTCTAGATGCCAGAGACTGTTTCTTAAAAATACGTATACTTTTCTACACATTTAAACAAAACATTACAAGAAATGGAAAATGGAGGGAGAATAGCACTCTGTCTCCCTCATATAATCAGTTGCTTTTAGTTTTTTTTTGTAAACTGCGCTGTTTCTTTGGAGTATACTTTTTATGCAGTTTGAAAGTGAAAGTTGCTCAGTTGTCTCTGACTGTTTGTGACCCCATGCACTGTATAGTATAGTCCATGGGGTTCTCCAGGCCAGAATACTGGAGTAGGTAGCCTTTCCCTTCTCCAGGGGATCTTCCCAACCCAGGGATGGAACCCAGGTCTCCCGCATTGCAGGCAGATTCTTTACCAGCTGGGGTTTTCCTTGGGCCTTAGCTGGTAAAGAATCCGCTGGCAGTGCGGGAGACCTGGGTTCCATCCCAGGGATGGGAAGATCCCTTGGAGAAGGGAAAGACTACCCACTCTAGTATTCTGGCCTAGAGAATTCCAAGGGCTGTATAGTCCTTGGGATTGCAAAGAGTCAGAGACGACTTTCACTTTCTTTACCAGCTGAGCTGCAAGGGAAACACACGAATGCTGGAGTTTGTAGCCTGTCCCTTCTCCAATGGATCTTCCTGACCCAGAAATCATACTGGGGTCTCCTGCATTGCAGGCAGATTCTTAACCAACTGAGCTATCAGGGAAGCCCCCCTTTTATGCAGTTTAAGGAATCTAAATACTTGAATATGTATATGGAAAATTCCACTGGAGTTTAGTTACAGCTTCAATTTGTATAATGTCCAGATGTTCAGTATGTGGAATTTTGGCCAGTGTTTTACTTCATTAAATTTATTTTTTAAAGAATGCCTCAGTTTTAGTCTTGCTTTAGTCCAGTAAGGTCAGTAAAATAATGTCACATTTGTCTGTGTCTTTTATAAACTATTTATTTAAATATATTACAACTTTCAGAAGACTATATTCTGTTGACCACAGTAATACATTTCTTAGAAATTGATATAAACTATGTATGTATATTAATATATGCTTATACCAGTATATTCAAATCTTACTTATTCAGCATAATGGAGGCAGACCTAGTTTAACTTAATATAAAGCAGGACAAATTTTTAAAGAACATATATTTAATTGTTAAAGTGTTGATAAAGAAGTCCATATTACGAAGTAAAATTAACTTGAAAAATAGTGAAAATTATAGTTCATGAATAGTCTGATCATTTTCATGGAGTTTTTCAATTTTTAAGTTAAAGGAAACAAAATCTTAAAATTCAAACTATACAGTTGGTATGAAAAGACTGAATTTCAGATACTAATATTTGAACTCATTATTGAAAAATTATAAAGAGTAATTTAGAGTTAATATATAAAATTAAAGAAAGTTATTATGCATTTTGTGGAGAAGGAAATGGCAACCCACTCCAGTACTCTTGCCTGGAAAATCCCATGGGTGGAGGAGCCTGGTAGGCTACAGTCCATGGGGTCGCAAAGAGTCGGACATGACTGAGCGACTTCACTCACTCATTATGCATTTTGAACTAGTAAAGTCTGATTCGATGAGCTGCTAGTACTACTAGATGTTTTTGGTAGATGCTGATGGGCTGAAGAGATCACAGCTATCTTTGCACATCTTGTATAAGTAGCCTTATGCTGTTTGCCGCTTGAGGGAGCTGGTAAGATTTAGGCATTCAAGGCTGTGTGTCTCAGTTTCTTATCTTGACCTTGAATGATAATGTTTTTCCAGAATAAAACAGTACCTTCTCTTTTCCTAGCAGTACACAATAGCTCATACAGCTAAGAAGGTATTGAAAATTATGCATTTATATGTCATTTCTGCACATTTTACAGTGATGAAATTTCACTGAAAGCTTTTTGCATAGAAATGAATATGTGATGATTTCATTCATTTTTTTTTCATGAAATGTAATTTTGCTAAAAAGTATGTTAGATTGAGAGATTGCTAAAAGTTTAGCCTGCCTGGATTATAATAGTTCTTGCAAATCTTTTTTTTTTTTTTTTAATAAGAAAAGAATGCTTGGTTAGCATGATGAAAGATTCCAAGTGCATTTATCTCATAAAAGGAAAGATGAAAGTTTTTTAGGATGTTCATTTGAACATTACTCTTTCTCTTATTATGACTATCATGTCCCCCAAAAGATGGAGAGTATATGCCCTGTGCTTCTCCTTGTGGAGAATCTGTTCAGGTGCTGGGCACTTGGACTTCTAACCACGACAGGCAGGTGGACATCCCAGTGGTCCTGCTGACCGTTCTGTTGAATGGCCTGGGCTAAGCTGTCTTCAGACACATCAGAACACCCTAGTTGCACCTCATTTAGAACTAAGCAAAGACAAGCTCTTCTCCCCAACCAGAATGTCTGAATCACAGACACGCTTCCTAGAGGACCATCAGAGCCTCTGCCTCTGTGCAGGCCCCCAGGCACACATCCGTCTATTCTCCCCTTTCATCTCTCTTTTTACCGTTTCTATTGTCCTGTAGAGGGGGGAAATTGTTTTTCTTTCTGCCAGCCTAGCTTCTTCCCAAGGGACCCTGTAGACTTAGACTGACAACAGATTAGCAAGGGAAAAGCAGCAAAGTTTATTAATGTGTCCAGTACACATCCTGTGGGAGAAACCACAATGAAGAGGAACTCAGCGGGGTGGCAAGAATGTGGGCTTAAATAGCATCTTAACAGAAGAACAATAAGTTTGTAGAGAAATGACAAGACAAAGGAAAAGGGTTCGAAGCTTTCATGGGTGGCAGACTGTGGGGAAGTAAATGTGTGGGGTGGGAACTCCAGTGGAGTAAGGTTTGTTTGTACAGGTCCACTTTGGCAGTAGGAATTCCCCACGAGAGAGGATTTTTGGCAGTCCTCATTTTTCACAAGTGTCTGCTTTTGTTCCGACAAGGGAATCTTGGGGAAAGTTTCTTTCTGCAGCTATTGATTCTCTTTGTCTCTACCCAAAGTATGCCTTTTGCCCAAGTGGTGTATTTCTGGGGGACATATTCTGATCCCCTATATCTTTTATTTTACTTGATTTTCAATCAAATACTTAAATGGATTCACCTTATGTGGAGCTTTATTCTAATCATCTTACAAATGTTAGTTCTTTTCATCTTAACACCTCTGTGAGACAGGGATGATTATCATTACCCCCATTTTTCAGTAGGGAAACTGAGACACAGAGAGGCTAAATAATTTGTTAGTAAGTGATAGAGCCAGGACTCAAATCCAAGCAGTCTGGCTCCAGATTTCATGTTCTGTTTTTAAATTGTTATTATTATTTATTATAGTGTATGTGTGATATATGATACACATAAGGAACAATATTTGGTAAAGAATAGATGCTTAATTAAGAAATGTTCACTATCATTATCATTGTTATGAAATAGTCTCCCAAAGTATTCCTTTTACTGGTTGCATAATATTCTGTTGCATCATAATTTATTTTACTGTTCTCTTGTTGTTAGGCTTTTTAAAAAAAGTGAGGTACAGTTGATATATAACATTATTTTTTTTTCTGCTGTCAGTGTAATGATTTGGTATTTGTATACATTGCAAAACAATCACCAGAATAAGCATAGTTAACATCCATCAGCACACAAAGTTGCAGATTTTTTTTTCCTTGTGATGAGAATGTGTAAGATTTACTCTTTGAGCAGCCTTCAGATATGTAAGACACTATTGTTAACTGTAGGCCCTACGTTGTATATTACATTTCCAGCACTTATTTTTTTTAAGAACTGAAAGTTTGCATCTTTTGACCTCCTTCAGCCGTCTTGCCACTTTCATCAGATCCTGTGTTCTTAATCACCTTGCTTGTCTGTTACACTGTAAATTAACAACGGGACTCCTAACCAGCTTGTGAAAGCACCTTCCTGCCTCAGCTGAAGCCCAGCTCCAGTCGAGATCATAGCTTCCTTGTTTCACCAAATGCTTTGCAACATGGAACCCAGAGATGTCACCCACTTTCTCTTAGTTCTCTTGCTTTTTCTGTTTTGCCCTCACACAGAGGCCTTTTCTTATTGGTGTTTCATGGTGTCAGGTTTTGTTACCCTCTCCCTCGCCTTTGTGCAGTTGTCTGAATATTTCCTCTTGTGCACTGAGGGCTTCGTTCCCTCTCTTGCTGCAACTCTGTGAGCACAGCCATCCAACCATCCTGGCTCAGAGTGAGCTGTGGAGTCAGTCAGAGCTGACTGCCCCCGACCCCAGCTTTTCCCCAACGCAGCCTTAGCAGTGATCAGCTGAGTGACTTGAAGCAATATATCTAATTCCTTACTTAATTTCCTTATTTGTAGAATGAACATAATTGTAACTATTCTCAAAACAAGATAACATGTGAAGTGCTTTGGTATAGTGTTTGGCCCATGTACAGTGTTAAATAAGATGGTAGCTATTATCATTAGTAAAAAATGACAATAATTATCCCCACTACTACCGTTACAACTAATACTTTTCTTGAGATCCCTTGCCTTCTTTGACAGTGGCCTCCAATATTTCACTCCAGCAATTTATAAGCACAGGGAAATCTTTGACTCTTCATCTGCCAGAACTACTCTGAGACCTTAGATCAGGTAGGGCTATTTATTACAATTTCCCAGATCCTTGCTTCAGCCCACGGTATCCTGATATTCTGGTCTCTGGCTGAAGTCTCCTGTCTTAACTCTGGTTCTCTCTTTTTTGCTCACTGTGCTCGAGTTACACTGCTTCATTTCAGTGGGAAAGGAATTGAATAAATGCAAAAAATAAAAAAACAGATGAAATGGTATTACTTAGGATTACAAAGTATCTTTATTATTCATTTTGCTGTTCTTTTATACAGCAAAGTCTCCTTGTGTTTAAAATACACATTAAAAACTTGTTCCTCTGACAATTTGCTTCTTTAGCTGAGGTGAATTATATTATTCGTGGAGCAGTTTTAGCTGTTTTCTGAAGGATATCTGATGTATTTGCTATGTACTTTTCTATTTGGTGATTGAAGGAATGTCTGTGTTACTAGAAGGAATCGAACAATTTCTTAAAATATTCATGAACTTCTCTTCTGGAATATGAGTTAACATAAATGAAAAATTACATGTGGTTTTCAACACTAGCAAAAGCTTTTCTGATCTCAAGAATAATATTTCTGAAACTATTACCCAGCACTCTGGCTAAGCAATAGATTATACTATTAGGAATATAAAATCAATACTAAGAAGTATCAAAAATGCCAAATGAAGGTGGCATTTTCCCCTCTTATTTCCATCCTCGTAGAGAATATACTGTTGAAAAAAACACATTAATAGAAATGAAATGTGCTTTGTTTCAAGTATTATTTAAGCCAGTATTGTGAATAGATACCCATCAAGGTCCAGTGAATAAAGAGAACTGTTGAGTCAAAATTTGATGTTACTGAAGCCAATAATTTAGAAAATTTTGTTTCTTTAGAATCAATTGAACATAATGATATATGAATAAAAGAATATGTAACAATGAATATAGAGAGTTAATGAACCATACAAATGCCTACTGTTTGACTTCTGTTAACAAATCCCTGTATTTCTTGTATATTTTTCCTTGTAGCTCTTGTATTTTTTGATAATTCTTGGCATTAAGTCTTTCTCCTTATTGGGCTAAAATCTGTCCCCTGAGACTGTAAGCTCCATGAAAGCAGGGACATGCTTGCTGTCTTCAGGACATTATGTATCTGACAGATATGGAAGCTGCTCAGTAACTAACTGAACAAATAAGTTTTACCTTTTACACCTTCATGCCATTTCTGTTTTGAAGGCTGGTTTGAACATGTTGCTAATCTGCCATCTGAAGTTCTTCTGTGTGGTAATTCTTCAAATACTTGAAGACTTAGAAAATATGCCCTCATCTCTTTAGTCTCTTTAGTCATATTTTGGGAATTTAGTAAGTTTGTCCATCATGGAATATATTAAGCCCTAAGACATTGCCAATGTTTGACAATTTTTGAGAAATAAAAGTGAGTTTTATAATATTCAGTTTAATGTTTTGATTTTAAGTATTTATTATTGTTTTATTAAAAAATTTTTAGTTCTATTTAAAACAGTTGAGAATATGTCAGAAGAGAGAGGATCAAAGCTGTTATGTGATAGGGTAGTTGAGAAAAGATGCACCTGTTTGTAATTTATATGACAGCTTCCATGGTGGCTCAGTGGTAAAGAATCCGCCTGTAGTGCGGGAGAACTGGGTTCGATCCCTGTGTTGAGAAGATCCCTTGGAGGAGGAAATGGCAACCCCCTCCAGTATTCTTGCCTGGAGAATCCCATGGACAGAGGAGCCTGGCGGGCTACAGTCTATGCGGTCGCAAAACTGTTGGACATAACTTAGTGACTGAACAACAAAAGCAATTTATAGGAACTAAAAGGTGATAAGTTAATTATAACAGTATAGGCAAACTTCGTTTTATTGCTCTTCATTTTATCGTGTTTCACATGCTCTGGCCTTTTTTTGTTTGCTTTGCAAATTGAAGGTCGGTGGTGACCTTGTGTAGAGCCAGTCTATCAGTGACACTTTTCTAACGTTTGCTCACTTAGTGTCTGCATGTCACATTTTGTCAATATTTCGAACTTTCCATTATTATATTTGTTATAGTAACCTGTGGTCAGTGACCTTCAGGGTGTGATGAACCACGCCCATATAAGGCAGCCAACTGAATAAATGTGTGTGTTCTGACTACTCACTGACTGGCCGTTTCCCCATCTCTCACTCACTCTTTGGGCCTCCCTGTTCCTTGAACAGAATAATACTGAGATTAAGCCAGTTAATAATCCTACAGTGGCCTCTAAGTGTTCAAGTGAAAGGAAGAGTTAATCAATATGGCAGATTTCATTCTTATTTAAGTAATTGTCACAGCCGCCCCAACCTTCAGCAGCCACCACCCTGATCAGTCAACAGCCATCAACTTCATAGCAAGACCCTTCACCAGCAAAGAAATTACTACTCACGGAGGGCTCAGATGGTGGTTACCCGTTTTTAGCAATGAAGTGAAATCGAAGTGAAATTTCTCAGTCGTGTCCGACTCTTCGCGACCCTATAGACAGTAGCCTGCATCAGGCTCCTCCGTCCATGGGATTTTCTAGGCAAGAGTACTGGAGTGGGTATCAGTTCAGGTCAGTCACTCAGTCGTGTCTGACTCTTTGCGACTGCAGTGAATCATAGTGACCCAGGCCTCCCTGTCCATCACCAACTCCCGGAGTTCACTCAAATTCATGTCCATCGAGTCGGTGAAGCCATCCAGCCATCTCATCCTCTGTCGTCCCCTTCTCCTCCTGCCCCCAGGCCCTCCCAGCATCAGGTATACGTCCCCTCAAATTTGTGTGACTATCGTGATATTTGCTTTATTGTGGTGGTTTGGAACTGAACTGTCAGAATCTCCAGGGTACACCCGTGATTGTCATAAATACAGCCTTCTTTAAAACGTGTGCATGCTGGACCGCCGCCTTGTGTTTAGGCTGCCCAGGATCTGAACTCTTCCTGCACTGTCATGTCACATACGTTCTTTCGCAGGTTTTGCCTTTTCGGTTCTACATCGTCTGGCTTTGGCCCAGACTTTGAGTCAGAAGCTAGCAACTTGAGCGAAAGACTACTGTGCAGAATCCATTCTGGGGACAGGTGAAGTCGTCACTGTCGAAGACGGGCGGCAGGGTTCTCGCCCTTCGTGTCTGTGTGTGTGTGTGCACGCGCACGTGTGTGGCTTCAGTAATGCCAGCTGGGTGAGGTTGTGGTGTCTCTGGACTATTAACAGGGGACATCTTGGCTTCCTGGCCTTCCAGCCTGGAACTTTTGTCCTCCCAGTGTTATTATGTAAATTCCTTTCCTGGTTAACTCAGCCAAAATTGTGATCTGTTGGTTTCAGCTAAAGAATTAATGTTTTCTGGGTATTCTAATGGCCTATTGCTTAACCTTTTTTATTACCATGGAAGCGACGGGAAAAATCGTATGGTGGCAGGGAGTTGCAGTGAAGGGTTTTTAGGACATGCCCCAAATTTACAAAGTGTGATCAAAACATCATATGTAGCACGTAGTAGCATTTGGTAGATATTAGACAAAATAACAAAGTGAGATTTTGAAAACGCAGTGAAATAGTATTTTGAACTATTGAATTTTTGTCTGTGTGTTTCTTCTTCCCTAGCTTTTATGCCTAGCCTCCCTCTAAGCAGTGGCACTTAATGTGTTCAGAAGAGAGAATACAGCAGAAACAATAGAGAAAGGACTTTGAGGTTTCAGCAACTAAGCCTAATGGGGTTTTTTTTCCTGCTCCAGTGCTAGGAAAGATTTTCCCGTTTGGATGAAGAAGAGAGTTAGAGGCCAAACTCAAGTGTGATTTCTTGCCCCTCCATCACCCTGTGAATGAAGCAACAAAGTCACACAAGGCTGAGAGCAGGAGTGACCTGTGCTTTGTTTCTGAGACATGTCCACAGAGGCAGCAAAGCCAGAATTCCCTGTGCCCTCAGAGTGGAGGTGGAGCTAGGATGGCGCTGTGTGATGATGGATGGCTGTACAGTGTTCTTATCCGTTCCGCCTTGGCCTCGGGAATTCTGCTTTTTCTTTGTGTTCAGGAGTAGTGGAAGGGTGGAAAGGGCCCTCAGACAGCTCCATTGAGTTTATGAGTTTATGAGCAATAGGGTGAAATCCCGTGGACCCAAGAATAGTTACAGAAAATAACTATATATGGGGACAAGGAAGGTTCCAGCTTAAAAAACCAAGCCTGGGGACGTGCCTGGTTGTCCAGTGGTTAAGATGCCATGCTCTCAGTGCGGAAGGCCAAGGTTCCATTCCTGGTTAGGGAAGTAGATCCCGCATGCCACAACCAAGAATTTGCATGCTGTAACCAAAGATTCCACGTGCTGCAATGAAGACTGACTATCCCGCATGCTGCAACTAAGACCTGGCCCAGCTAATAAATAAAATATTTAAAAAACCCCAAGCCTGCTACATGTCCCCCCACTCTAAACACTCTGACACCCCGTTTAGCTGTCTTCCCTTCAACTAATACAGCCCCAGGGAAAGAGAGGAGCACTTTGAGTCTCCTAAGCCTCAATTTCTCCTACTAGAAAGGCATGTATTTTCCAGCTGAAATATAGCTGGGTAAAGAAAGTCAGTATCATACATAAGTTTCCCTTGCTTAAAACACTCAAAATTTTCTACCATACTGAGAATACAATCTGAAGATCTTATTTACCATGCTTCATAAGGCTCCTGACCACTTCTCTAAACCTATTTCTTATCTCTTCCCCAAGCCTCCCACCCTGCTCCAGTTACCTACCCTTTTTACTGCTCTTCGACCTGCTCACCACTCCTCACTCTGAAAGTTGTTCCTTCTGCTGTGAGCTTCTTCGTCCTAGAAACACACATGATTCTCTTCTTCAGGTGGCTTCTTGAATGTCTCACATTCAGAACAGGATTTCCAGACCACCTTCTCTGAAATAGCAACCCCTTTTCTTCCACATCACTTTGTATACCCCTACCGCTTTATTTTTCTTTGTATCACTTATTGATTCCTGATGCTGCATGGTGGTTTGTGGTGCTCTCTCTCTCTGCTCCATGAGGGTAGAGGGTTTATTTTATCCATTGTATTCCCAGCACTCAGAACAGTACCTGGTGTATCTTCTATTTTTAAGGACACCTTTCCTTGAACCATTAGATCATCTTTCATTAAGTTCATGATTTTAACTGTTACAAAAATTAGGACATATTTAACATTGATAAGATTTAGCTGAACTGAAAAAGGACCGTTTCTCACTGAATATTTAGATTGAATGTGGTCTTCTTTGAGATTCAAAGGTATATTCTGTGTCCTATGTTTTACCAGTTTCCATTAAAAAAAATTACTTTTGGCTGTGCTGGGTCTTCATTGCTGTGTGCGGGCTTTCTCTAGTTGTGGTCACTGGGAGCTACTTTAGTTGGAGTGGAGAGGCTTCTTATTTTGATGGCTTCTTGTTGCAAAGAACAGGCTCTAGGGATGCAAGCTCAGAAGTTGTGGTGCACAGGCTTAGTTGCTCCTTGGCATGTGGGATTTTGCCAGACCAGTGATAGAACCCATATCCCCTGCATTGGCAGGCAGATTCTTAACCACTGGGCCAGCAGGGAAGTCCTACGGTTTCCTTTTTTTTTAATTGGACATTATTGGTGGGATTATTTCTACGGAAGGGACCCTGTGCAGGTTTTTTGATCATTGATTTTCAAACTTTTTTTTTTGGTATATGTTGGAGTTCTTTAAAAAAAAAAAATGAAATGGTACTTGGGAGCTCAAAGCGTAGAAGAAGGGAACTTCTCTGACTGAAACCGATGCACATGGTCATGGTGGGAGATGGCAGAATCCTCTGCCTTCCTCTTCCCCTTGAAGTTGTAGAGGCAGCTTCTGTGCCCTTCCCTGCCCCCTCAGTTCAAGCTGAGGTTTCAGCCAGCTTGAAGCATGACCAGGGTAGAAGTTAGGGCACCTGAATTTCACTTCCTTCTCTCCGGCTCACAAGGAGTGGGACCTTGAGCATCAGTTTCTGGTGTTTCAGTCTTCCTGTCTTTAAAATTGCCTTATGCATTAGCCCTGATTTTAAGATAAAAAGACCAAATGAGAAGTTGTTTACTGAAGGTCTTTGAAAGGCATGGATTTTTCACATGTCTGGCAAAGTAATCTCCCCTCTTGCTTGTGCACTCCAGGATGATGCTTGTGCACATGTAGCAATCTTATATTGCTCATGTGTTGTCAGTTTGTTACCATGCTTATTTTTAAACTTTTTATTCAAAAGTAACACATGCTCATTCTAATCATTCATACAGTTAAAGAGGTATAAAGAAAACACTGCTATTCTCTCCTACCTCTATTCAATCTCAACTTCCATCCTAAAGTATTCTATACTATTCTGTGCTGATAAAAATATAACTATATAGAATTTATTTTCTTTGTCTTTTTCAATATTTTATTTAAAAATTGTTTTATTGAGGTATAGTTGATTTATAGTGTTGTATTAATTTCTACTATGTACAAAGTGATTCAGTTATGTACATATATTCTTTTCCATTGTGGTTTATCACAGGATGTTGAATATAGTTCCCTGTGCTATACAGTAGATCCTTGTTGTTTTCTTCATCTGTCTTTATTTATTATTTTTTATTATTTTTTTATTATTTTTTTATTTTTTAAATTTTAAAATCTTTAATTCTTACATGCATTCCCAAACATGAACCCCCCTCCCACCTCCCTCCCCAGAACATCTTTCTGGGTCATCCCCATGCACCAGCCCCAAGCATGCTGCATCCTGCGTCAGACATAGACTGGGGATTCAATTCACATGATAGTATACATGTTAGAATGTCATTCTCCCAAATCATCCCACCCTCTCCCTCTCCCTCTGAGTCCAAAAGTCCGTTATACACATCTGTGTCTCTTTCCCTGTCTTGCATACAGGGTCGTCATTGCCATCTTCCTAAATTCCATATATATGTGTTAGTATACTGTATTGGTGTTTTTCTTTCTGGCTTACTTCACTCTGTATAATCGGCTCCAGTTTCATCCATCTCATCAGAACTGATTCAAATGAATTCTTTTTAACGGCTGAGTAATACTCCATTGTGTATATGTACCACAGCTTTCTTATCCATTCATCTGCTGATGGACATCTAGGTTGTTTCCATGTCCTGGCTATTATAAACAGTGCTGCGATGAACATTGGGGTACATGTGTCTCTTTCAATTCTGGTTTCCTCGGTGTGTATGCCCAGCAGTGGGATTGCTGGGTCATAAGGTAGTTCTATTTGCAATTTTTTAAGGAATCTCCACACTGTTCTCCATAGTGGCTGTACTAGTTTGCATTCCCACCAACAGTGTAGGAGGGTTCCCTTTTCTCCACACCCTCTCCAGCATTTATTGCTTGCAGATTTTTGGATCTAATTTTTATTTTTCCTTTATTTTACTTTACAATACTGTATTGGTTTTGCCATACATTGACATGAATCCGCCACGGGTGTACATGAGTTCCCAATCCTGAACCCTGCTCCCACCTCCCACCCCATATCATCTCTGTGGATCATCCCCGTGCACCAGCCCCAAGCATCCTATATCCTGTATGGAACATAGACTGGCGATTTGTTTCTTACATGATAGTATACACGTTTCAGTGCCATTCTCCCAAATCATCCCACCCTCACCCTCTCCCTCTCCCTCAGAGTCCAAAAGTCCATTCTATACATCTGTGTCTCTTTTGCTGTCTCGCATAGAGGGTTATCATTACCATCTTTCTAAATTCCATATATATGTGTTAGTATACTGTATTGGTGTTTTTCTTTCTGGCTTACTTCACTCTGTATAATCGGCTCGAGTTTCATCCATCTCATTAGAACTGATTCAAATGTATTCTTTTTAATGGCTGAGTAATACTCCATTGTGTATATGTACCACAGCTTTCTTATCCATTCATCTGCTGATGGACATCTAGGTTGTTTCCATGTCCTGGCTATTATAAACAGTGCTGCAATGAACATTGGGGTACATGTGTCTCTTTCAATCATGGAATCATGTTTCAGATATAGTAACCATGCAATTTGCCTTTTTTTTTTTTTTTTTTTTGCTTAATAGGTGCCACAGATGTCTTTTCAGGTTAATATATGTAACTTGAATTCATTCTTTTGATTATAGCAGTTTTTAGTATGCATGCATGCATGCTAATCACTCAGTTGTGTCTGACTCCTTGTGATCCATGGGACTGTAGCCCACCGGGGTCCTCTGTCCGTGGGATTCTCCAGGCAAGAATACTGGAGTGTGGGTTGTCATGGCCTCCTCCTGGGGATCTTCCTGACCCAGGGGTCAAACTGGCATCTCCTGTGTCTCCTGTATTGGCAGGGAATTCTTTACCCCTGTACCACCTGGGAGGCACAATAGCAACCATTTCTTTATTGTTGAAGGTTGTTTTCAGCGTGTGACAATTCAAGCAATGTTAAATATCTTTTCTATAAAATCTCATGTGTTGGTACTTTTTGTTTATTTTTGCGTGTTTTCCTAATATTGGAATTGCTGTCAAAATGCTTGTGCAGCTTAAATTTTCGTAGTTACTGCCCAGACTGTCTTTCTCTGTGGTTGTGGTAGCTCTCATTCTCCAATAGCCATTAGTTCTTCAAGTATCTTCTCTACCTCTCTCGCCTTTTTCAGGGAACTCCACCTACACACGTATTAGGCAGCCTAAGTTGCATCACGTCTCACTGATGAACTATTCTTTTGTTGTTGTTGTTATTCCTTTTTTATCCCTCTGTTTTATTTTGAGTGGTTTTTATTGTTATGTCTCCCAAGTTCACTGTTTTTTTTTTTTTTGTTGTTGTTGTTCTGTAGTGTCTCATCTATTTTTCTATCTTTAGAGATAGAAAATCTCTAAAAGTTTAATGTAGGTTTTTTTGATCACTAGCATCTCAACTTTTTAAACATAAAGAATACAATTAGAATAACTGTTTTGAAGCCCTTATCTGCTCATTCTGACATCTATGTTAGTTCTAAGTGGCTTTTGATTAATTGATTGATTTCTTCTTCATGGGTTATATTTTCCTGTTTGTTACATGCCTCTTTGTTCGATATCAGGCACTTGTGGGGTGCTGGATGGTTTTGTTGTTCTATAATGATACTTGGGCTTTGTGCTGGGACACAACTAAATTACTTTGATACAAGTTTTTCCTCTTGAGTTTTGCTTCTAATATGTGTTAGGAGGCACTAGAATAGTACCAGGCCAGAGCTCATTTTTCCTTTCCACTGAGGCAAAATCCTTATTCTTCCCAGTGTCCCATGCATCTTGAGGCTTTCCAGTCTGGCTGATGGGAACAGACACACTTCCTGACCTTGGGTGAGAGCTGGGAGTGTTCTCTCTAATCCTTTCAAGTGTGTTTTTCAGCTTCAGGTAGTTTGCTCACGTACCCATGCTGGTCACTTCTCCGCTGAATCCACTTGGGGGAGCCTTTGCAGATCTCTGGAGTTTTCTCTCTGGAGCCCTCACTTCTCTGGCACTCTGTCCCATGAGCTCCAGCTGTGTTGGTCTTTCTACTCTTGGCTTTTTTTTTTTTTTTTCTGAACCTAGCGTGATGACTGGGCTCCATCTGGGTTTATCTTCCTTGAATAGGGGCCTCAACACCCAGGGATGTAAGCTGGTTAATCAAAGGGCTCACCTTGTTTTTTTCTCATCTCTAAGGGACCACTCACCTTCATTGCCAGGTGTACAGTGTTTTGCAAACCATTGTTTCATATATTTTGTCCTTTTTTTTCCCTGGTCATTTCAGATGGGAGGGTAAATCAGATTCCTGTTATTCTATCTTGGTTAGATGCAGAAGTTTTGGATATAAGGAGTTACAGATAACCTAGTTCATTTTATGTATATATATGGGCGCCACTGGGATATTGCATGAAATCAGCATCATATCAGTCAGTTATTTTATTTTTTAAATATTTCCTTTTCCAACCGTTGCTTTTGTGTGCTTTACCCAAAGACATTTTTTTTAAATTTATGATTTTAAATCTTTAGTTGGAGGGTAGTTGCTTTACAAAGTTGTGTTGATTTCTGCCGTATTCCAAACTTTGACACTATTGCAGATTTAACCATCGTAATGTATTTGGCATCATACACATTGTAGTTTTTCCTCTCTTAAAAATAATATCTCAAGCCAGTTTATTACCTTTGTTGTAGAATAATTTATTTTTTGAGTTGCCATTTTTATGATTAAAGACAGCCACAGTAGCCGTATAGTTGATTTACATTGTTGTAAATCAATTAGTTTCAGGTATACAGCAGAGTGATTCAGTTATACATATATTTATTCCTTTTTAGACTCTTTTCTCACATAGGGTATCATATAGTAGCATTTTTATGCTTCTTTTTATTTTCTTCAGATGCTGCAAAAAGGACATTTCAAGAAAAAGGTATCTTGGCAGGAGAAAGCAGAACTTTTAAGCCTCATTTGACCTTCATGAAATTGTCCAGGTCACCATGGCTCTGGAAGAAGGTGAGTGGACATTTTATCATCAGCCTTGTTTTACCACCCACAGCATGAGTGACATTCGTAGTGGGTTTTGACACCCCTGCCACTATTGCTCCTGGGATTCCAATTGGATTTGGTTCCAACTCCCAAGGATGCTGAGTTGGCTCATGAGCCTCCATGGAGGCCATTCTGCTGTCTCTTCCTTTGCCTCTGTGGCTGTTAGCTGCACACTCTGACCATCACTTACTGCTGTTTCATCTGTTGCTACATCTTGCTTCATCCCTTGAAAAGCTTGGGGGGTGGAGCCAGAGTTGGGTTTTGCTGCGTTGTTTTCTTCTGGTTGTTTGCAGCCTGCTGCCTTCAAAGCTTCCTCCACCGGCCTGCATACACTGGTGCTGCTCCCTGTAGCTGGGTTCTTCAAGGTCGGACATGCTCTGCTCCCCTCCCCACTTTTATGTAGCTCTTTTGAAGTTTCTACAAAGCCGCTGCTCTTTCAGAAGTTGTCTCCACTGAGGGTATGGAGCAGGTATTGCAGGGACTGGGCAAGAGGTAACAGAAGGGCCTCCCTCCCTAGCTCAGTATTTGAAAGTACTCCCTGGGAATGGTCAGCAGTGACACAAGCCAGGGGACATGTCTTTTGACTTTCCCTATCTCAGGGCGACTTGCTGCCTTCCTAAGCCATTGCCTCCTTCTTCCTCAGAGGCTGGAGGCACTTTGAACTTTTATCTGGAGTCACAAGCAGTTCTCTTGGAATCCTAAGGGCACCCTTCCTTGTTTCTCCCATTTCAGCCTAGGGAGGTTGTCATGCGAATTAAGGCATCTGCTGAGCTGCTCTGATGTACCAGAGTTTTGGAGATGGGCCTGCAGATGGGCATAGTATTCACTCCTGCTCTCCATAACCCTTTGCTGCAGTTCAGACTTAATTTGCAGCTCTATAAATGAAGGTCATGCTTATTAGTAAGTAGATCTTTTTTCTAAATTCGACACAGTTTGTTTTTAATGTCTGTGCTCAGAAAGTCTTTTTGGTCCTGTAAAACATGTGTTTGGGTGGTTGGCCATCCTGTGGTTATGAGTTTACTACAAACTTCTGTAAAAATCATGCTATCCCCCAGTATCTTGCATGTTTTTTTTTTCTATGCTCAAATTAAATAATAACTATATTAGATAACATTCTAGAATATTTAGGTAGAAATAATTTGTGTATATCATAGATTTTGGAATTACGAATGATGAAAACTGACAAAACTTGTAGACTGACAGTTTCCTCTTTTACTCGTTATCTTTCTTATCTTGCTTTCACGTGGATTGTCCTCTTCCCAGTGGTTTCAAACTTAATCCCAGAATGACAAATCAGTGGTGAAGGTAATACCCACATTTCAAAATGTTTCTGTCTTTATTAACTTTGAAATGAGAGCACCCAAGGATGTTTATCAAAGGGATGCTTAAATTAACTCTAGAATTTATATTTCAACACTTCAGACTGCATGCATTTTAAGTGATTTCTTGACAGATGATTTCACAGAGTCTGCTCCTTTTACTTTATAGAAAGGGGATCTGAGACTCAGAGGTTAAGTGGCTGAAATGAGATCACACCGTTCTCAGTTGCAGAGCCCCATCCAGAATCTATTTTCCTCTCTCAGCACTAATTCTCTTCTGAGTTTTCATTCTGGGTCCACTCATTTATAAGGGTGAGACCATTGATAAAGTCAATAATGGAATGTATTACCAACATTCAGTTTACTTAAGGTTGATAATGAAATAAAAGGGGCAGGGTAGAGAGATGTTGAATAATTTTTTTTTCACTCATATTAAGAAGTTTGTGTCATTTCAAGTACTTGTATTTTAAAAGTTATTTCAATTATAGAAATATTAGATGAATATATGCTCACTGAAAAAAATCTACCTACATACAGACCTACAGAGTGAAAGATAAATTTTTTTCCCTCATCACCAATCTCTCACTCCCTTCCTCCCAATATCATTTCTCTTTTAGGTACCATTACTAGTATATCCTTCTGGCCTTTTCTTATTCCCTGCAAACGAAACTCTCTTTCAAATAAAGAACTCTCCCTCAAATTTCCTGATGTGGAACTTCCTCTGCTACAGTATGGTATTCTTGTTCTCAAACTAGAGAATTAAGTTTTCTAACTGAGATTCTGGGAAACATAAGACTTTTTTTTTTTTTTTTGACAATTATATATTTTTCTAATACCAGGAGGCATTTATATATATATGTTAGTTGTCCATATTCTTAGTCTCATGAAATTCTAGTGGAATATATCTCATAAGAGAGTAGTAAAAGTAGTATGCTTTTTTTTTGACTGGGCTGTACAGCTTGTGGGATCTTCATTCCCTGACCAGGGATTGAAGCCATACCCTCAGCAGTGAAAGAATGGAGTCTTATGCACTGGACTGCCAGGGAATTCCCTTGAAAGTAGTTTTGTATATCTTCAAGCTATTTTGATTATCACTATGTTTTCAAAGGGCTTCCCTGGTGGCTCAGAGGTTAAAGCGTCTGCCTGCAATGCGGGAGACTAAGGTTCGATCCCTGGGTCAGGAAGATCCCATGGAGAAGAAAGTGGCAACCCACTCCAGTATTCTTGCCTGGAGAATCCCATGGAGGGAGGAGCCTGGTAGGCTACAGTCCATGGGGTCTCAAACAGTAGTTTTTTAAATCAAATGAATGAAGCCTCAGAAAAGCTTCTTTAAATTGTTTTGTCTCTGAAATAGCTAGAATTCAACTTGTTTGTAGCATTTCTTCAGAGTATGTTTGTTTCATGTGGTTAGACTCTATTTGTTTAGGTCAGTGCTTTTTATAGTGCTTTATTTTGGGTTTATTTTTCACACTGAGTGGCCTTGTATTGGTGTTTCTGTGATTTGACATTGCAGAAACTGGTTTGTTAGAAGTGTGTGTTAACACTTGGTGGCAGAAGAGGACCAGTTTCAAATCAAATATGCATCTTAAGGCGGATCCAGATTCCTCAAGAAATAAATACAATCTTTTCATGAATAGAACAGTTGTTTTTAATCATAAATTATTTTCTGGACTTCTCTTTCAAATTACTGATATAGCACTTAAACTATCAAAGCTATAGGTTATTAATTGGCCCTTCTTATAGCAGTTTTTCACAAAGTCAGACAATGAGAGAACTTTGGAATGAAAGAAATGATCTTTGAAATTGTTTGCTCCCTTTTTCACTTGGACTAGTTTGCTTTGAGTGTAGAGTTTGATATGTACATAGCTAAGGGCAGAGGGGTAGTTATTGGACTCTGTGATGATGAGGTTGGAGAAAGCAGGGAAGATCCCCTGGAGAAGGGCATGGCAACCCACTCCAGTATTCTTGCCTGGGAAATCCCATGGACTACAGTCCATCAGGTCGTAAAAGTTGCACATGACTCTGAGTGCACGCAACAAAAGAGGGCCTGCCAGGTTGCACTGCCGCTGTCTTCTTTTCTGAAAGAAGGCACCTTAGGGGCCTTTGGTAAGAGCAGGCTTTTATTATTCCCGACGAAAGCTGGTCTTAGAAGTATCCTTGGTATAAGTTAAAGCAAGTCTGATTCACAGGATGGCAGAGTAGAAGGATGGGAGCTCATCTTCTCCTGTGAGAACTCCAAAATTGCAACTAAATGCTGAATATTCATCGACAGGAGAATAACTGATCACTTGGATCATAGCCTTGTCTAACTCAATAAAACTATGAGCCATGCCGTGTAGAGCCACCCAAGATGGACAGCTCATGGTGGACAGTGCTGACAAAATGTGGTCCACTGGAGAAGGGAATGGCAAACCACTTTAGTATTCTTGCCTTGAGAACCCTGTGAACAGTATGAAAAGGCAAAAAAGATATGACATTGAAAGATTAACTCCCCAGGTCAGTATGGCCAATATGCTAACGGAGAAGAGTGGAGAAATAGTTCCAGAAAGAATGAAGAGGCTGAAGCAAAGTGAAAATAACACTCACATCCTGTGACTGGTAGTGGAAGTAAAGTCCAATACTGTAAAGAACAATATTGCATAGGAACCTGGAATGTTAGGTCCTTGAATCAAGGTAAATTGGAAGTGGTCAAACAGGAGATGGCAAGAGTAAACATCGACATTTTAGGAATCAGTGAGCTAAAATGGACTGGAATCGGTGAATTTAATTCAGATCACCATTATATCTACTACTGTGGGCAAGAATCTCTTCAAAGGAATGGAATAGCCCTCATAGCCAACAAAAGAGTCCAAAATGCAGTACTTGGGTGTAATCTCAAAAATGACAGAATGATCTCTGTTTGTTTCCAAGGCAAACCATTCAATATCACAAAAATCCAAGGCTATGCCCCAACCACCAATATTGAAGAAGCTGAAGTTGAATGGTTCTATGACAACCTACAAGCTCTTCTAGAACTAACACCAAAAAAAAGATGTCCTTTTCATCATAGGGGACTGAAATGCAAAAGTAGGAAGTCAAGAGATGATACCTGGAGTAACAGCCAAGTTTGGCCTTGGAGTACAAAATGAAGCAGGGCAAAAGCTAACAGAGTTTTGCCAGGAGAACACACTGGTCATAGTAAACACCCTCTTCCAAAAACACAAGAGATAACTGTACATGTAGACATCACCAAATGGTCAGTGCTGAAATCAGATTGATTATATTCTTTGCCGCCAAAGGTGGAGAAGCTCTATACAGTTAGCAAAAACAAGACTGGGAGCTGACTGTGGCTCAGATCATGAACTTCTTATTGCCAAATTCAGACTGAAATTGAAGAAAGTGGGGAAAACCACTAGACCATTCAGGTATGACTTAAATCAAATTCCTTATGAATATACAGTGGAAGTGACAAATAGATTCAAGGGATTAGATCTGATATATAGAGTGCCTGAAGAAATATGGACAGAAGTTCGTAACATTGTACAGGATGTGGTGATCAAAACCATCCCCAAAAAGAAGAAATGCAAAAAGGCAAAATGGTTGTCTGAGAGGGCCTTACAAATAGCTGAAAAAAGAATAGAAGTCAAAGGCAAAGGAGAAAAGGAAAGATATATCCATCTGAATGTACAGTTCCAAAGAATAGCAAGGAGAAATAAGAAAGCCTTCCTCAGTGATCAATGCGAAGAAAAAGAGGAAAAGAATAAAATGGGAAAGACTAGAGATCTCTTCAAGAAAATTAGAGATACCAAGGGATTATTTCTTGCAAAGATGGGTGCAATAAAGGACAGAAATGGTATGGACCTAAAAGAAGCAGAACATATTAAGAAGAGGTGGTAAGAATACACAGAACTGTAAAAAAAAATCTTCATGACTCAAATAACCACGATGGTGTGATCACTCACCTAGAGCCAGACATCCTGGAATGTGAAGTCAAGTGGGCCTTAGGAAGCATCACTACAGACAAAGCTATTGGAGACGATAGAATTCCAGCTGAGCTCTTTCAAGTCCTAAAAGATGATGCTGTGAAAATGCTGCAGTCAATATGCCAGCAAATTTGGGAAACTCAGCAGTGGCCACAGGACTGGAAAAGGTCAGTTTTCATTCCAATCCCAAAGAAAGGCAATGCCAAAAATGTTCAAACTACCACATAATTGCACTTATTTCACACGCTAGCAAAGTAATGCTCAAAATTCTCCAAGCCAGGTTTCAACAGTATGTGAACCGTGAACTTTCAGAAGTTCAAGGTGGATTTAGAAAAGGCAGAGGAACTAGAGGTCAAATTGACATCTGTTGGCTCATAGAAAAAGCAAGAGAGTTCCAGAAAACATCTGCTTTATTGACTATGTTAAAACCTTTGACTGTGTGGATCACAGCAAACTGTGGAATTTCTTAAAGAGATGGGAATACCAGACCACCTTACCTGCCTCTTGAGTAATCTTTATGTCAAGAAGAAACAGTTAGAACTGGACATGGAACAATAGACTGGTTCCAAATTGGGAAAGGAGTATGCCAAGGCTGTATATTGTCACCTTGCTTATTTAACTTATATGCAGAGTACATGATGTGAAATGCTGTACTGGATGAAGTACAAGCTGGAATTAAGATTTCCAGGAGAAATATCAATAACCTCAGATATGCAGATGACACCACCCTTATGGCAGAAAGCGAAGAGGAACTGAAGAGCCTCTTGATGAAAGTGAAAGAGGAGAATGAAAAAGCTGGCTTAAAACTCAACATTCATAAAAGGAAGATCATGGCATCTGGTCCCATCCCTTCCTGGCAAATAGATGGGGAACCAATGGAAACAGTGAGATACTTTATTTTATTGGGCTCCAGAATCACTGCAGATGGTGACTGCAACTATGAAATTAAAAGATCCTTGCTCCTTGGAAGAAAAGCTATGACCAACTTAGCATACTAAAAAGCAGAGACATTACTTTGCCAACAAAGGTCTGTCTAGTCTAAGCTATGGTTTTTCCAGTAGTCCTGTATGCATGTGAGAGTTGGATCATAAAGAAAGCTGAGCGCCGAAGAAATGATGCTTTTGAACTGTGGTGTTGGAGAAGACTCTTGAGAGTCCCTTGGACTGCAAGGAGATCCAACCAGTCCATCCTAAAGGAAATCAGTCCTGAATATTAATTAGAAGGATTGATAGTGAAGCCGAAGCTCGGATACTTTGATTACCTGATGCGAAGTACTGATTCATTAGAAAAGACCCTGATGTGAGAAGGATTGAAGGCAGGAGGAGAAGGGGATGACAGAGGATGAGATGGTTGGATTGCGTCACTGACTCGATGGACATGAGTTTGAGTCAGCTCTGGGAGTGGATGATGGACAGGAAAGCCTGGGTTGCTGCAATCCTTGGGGTTGCAAAGAGTTGGACATGACTGAGCAACTGAACTGAACTGAACTGACGTTAAAGCAGATTGTTTCAGTAACCTATTCCTGAATCTCCCAATGCCTAACAACTTAAAAATTTTAGTTGTTTTTGAGTCTCTTTTCATATTATCAGGTGCACTTAGTTCTGAGGCTATAATATGGAATTCTCTTTGGATTTTTCTTAGTTAAAAATCAATAAATGAAAACACAACACAATATCTCTTTTTGTTTTAATTTTTTTAAAGCTAAAAATGTGGTGAAATCTACTGTGATATGGAATTGTAATTTCTCCTGAGAGTCTAGGTGCCATTAGTCAACTGTGTCACCTATTGTGTGTCAGAGCACTATATATAGCACTGACTTCAGTTTTGTTTCTAAGGCATTTTTCAGCTTCATGCTGTTCAGTTGTCTGTTTCTGTGTTTTGAGATAAACCTAAGTATGCCTTTTAATTGTTTAAAAATTGGAACTGCTGTCTTCAAAGGTAGACTCACTAAATGTTCATTTGTAACCTTTCAGTAATTTATACATCTTTGAACACTGAAATTTATAGGAAACAATAAGCAGAAAGCAAAATTATTTTTAGGGAAGAATTCTGGGATTTGACTCATGTCAAAATACCAGAATGAGTGCAGAGTGGAATGGAGATTTGAAGTTAAGTGTTTTCATTGACATTTCCTGAAAGTTTTCTGTGAGGACATGTTTCAGGGTTTTATGTGAGGTAAGGATTCTGTGATCAAGTGCATGTTAGCAGTGATGGGTTAAAGTTAATCTGAGTCTTTATTTCAGGATTTCTTAGGGTCTCCGAAACGTGAATGTTTACTGTGAGTCTTAAGAACTTCCAACAACAAAAGTTTAATTTTTTGCCTCTGGGTCATCTGTGGCTCTGTTCTGCATTGTCTTTATTCATGACCTTGGTTTAGCAGCTTACATCTAGGACTTCACTGGCCTTTGACTGAAGGAGAGAGAGATGGTGATAAACAGCTGAAAGTTTCTGCTAAGAAGTGATTAGAACGTCATTCCTTTTCACGTCTTATTGGCCAAAGAAGGTCACATTGTACTCTCCGGGTTCAATGGAGCAGGATATATAACCCACTTGCAGCAAAGGACGCCACAGGAAGGGCAGTGAATATTTTGAACATTATACATCCTACCTGAGCATCGCTTCCTAAATGTACTTGATAAGCGTGGCCTTTTTTTCATCTCCCATGTTGTAGCACATCATTTAGGCAATGCTGGTGTTGATCACTCAGGCTTAAATGATACCTTTTTTTTCAAACATACAGATTCAGTGGCCAGTTTACTTACTGTCTAGCATTTGTATCCCAAGGCAAGATTCTGATTTAAATGCCATTAAAAAATCCTAGTTTTAGAGCTAGGATTAAAAGATGCAATAATGAAGTATTTGAGGTAATTAGAGTTGCATGGGTTTGCCTTCAGTTCAGTTCAGTCCAGTCACTCAGTCGTGTCCCCATGTCCTCTTTGCGACCCCAGGAACTGCAGTACACCAGGCCTCCCTGTCCATCACCTAATCCCAGAGTCCACCCAAACCCATGTCCATTGAGTTGGTGATGCCATCCAACCATCTAACCCTCTGTTGTCCCCTTCTCCTCCTGCCCTCAATCTTTCCCAGCATCAGGGTTTTTTCAAATGAGTCAGCTCTTTGCATCAGGTGGCCAAAGTATTGGAGTTTCAGCTTTAACACCAGTGCTTCCAGTGAACATCCAGGACTTGATCTCCTTTAGGATGGACTGGTTGGATCTCCTTGCAGTCCAAGGGACTCTCAACAGTCTTCTCTAACACCACAGTTCAAAAGTATCAATTCTCCTGCACTCAGCTTTCTTTATGATCCAACTCTCACATCCATACATGAAGTGAAGAAGTGAAGTGAAGTGAAGTCGCTCAGTCGTGTCTGACTCTTTGCGACCTCGTGGACTGTAGCCCGCCAGGCTCCTCTGTCCATGGGATTCTCCAGGCAAGAATACTGGAGTGGGTTACCATTTCCTTCTCCAGGGGATCTTCCCGACCCAGGGATTGAACCTGGGTCTCCCACATTGGAGGCAGACGCTTTAACCTCTGGGCCACCTGGGCAGCCCATCCATATATGACCATTGGAAAAACCATGGCCTTGACTAGATGGACCTTTGTTGACAAAGTAATGTCTCTGTTTAGGTTGGTCATAACTTTCCTTCCAGGAGTAAGCGTCTTTTAATTTCACGGCTGCAATCACTATCTGCAGTGATTTTGAAGCCCAGAAAAATAAAGTCAGACACTGTTTCCACCGTTTCCCCATCTTTTTGCCATGAAGGGATGGGACCAGATGCCATGATCTTAGTTTTCTGAATGTTGAGCTTTAAGCCAGCTTTTTCACTCTCCTCTTTCACTTTCATGAAGAGGCTCTTCAGTTCTTCTTCACTTTCTGCCATAAGGGTGGTGTCATCTGCATATCTGAGGTTATTGATATTTCTCCTGGCAATCTTGATTCCAGCTTGTGCTTCATCCAGCCCAACGTTTCTCATGATGTACTCTGCATAGAAGTTAAATAAACAGGGTGACAATATACAGCCTTGATGTACTCCTTTCCCTATTTGGAACCAGTCTGTTGTTCCATGTTCAGTTCTAACTGTTGCTTCCTGACCTGCATATAAATTTCTCAAGAGGCAGGTCAGGTGGTCTGGTATTCCCATCTCTTTCAGAATTTTCCACAGTTTCTTGTGATCCACACAGTCAAAGGCTTTGGCATAGTCAATAAAGCAGAAATAGATGTTTTTCTGGAACTCTCTTAACTGTATTAAAATATGAATGTTCCCTCTGTCTCAACTATTACTGTTAGTAATGGGGAACATTTTTCTCAAGTCATTTTTAGACATTTTGAGACCTCTGTTGTTTCGTTTTTCTAGTCAAGGACAGAATGGAGCATAATGATCTTATATGAAGCTGGCGAGCCCTATAGAGGGTTGATTATTTATGGTTAAAGGCAAAATGGATCATATGATCAAGAAAATGTAAACTTTATTCCAAAATGGTGTTGATGTAAAGTTAGCTTGTATAATAGGTAACAGCCAATTGCTAACCCACCTGAATAGTCACGTAAAAGCAAATCAAGCTAAGATTATTTGAATGATAAGATTTTTCTCTACCACTACAGAATGGTCAGACTCCAGTGGCCAGTCACCTCTTGTTAAATATAATTGACTGCATAATAAAAAAGGTAAAGCTGTATTTTTCTTGAGAGCCCCATTTAGCTAGAAGTATAACTAGTTTTAGATGATGCCTAAACTATTTTACACTGGAATTTTATTTCCAATCCTAAATATGAAAGGATTTACTTTGACCATTTATTAGAACCATATTCTGCCAGGAAAGTTACCTCAAAAGTAGAATAATACTAAATCGATCAATTCTTCCAACTCGATTCTTCCAGCCGTATAAATTAAAGATGAATAATATTGTTGTTTTCTCTTTGCAAGGGCAAAAATTCACATTATCTATAGTTAAAGACTTAACAAATCTAGCTTGTATCATCTATAGCCCCATTTTGTATATTTATTATTTATTGTATTTTTGGTTGCGCTGGGCCTTCCTTTCATGGGCTTTCTCTGGATGTGGAAGGCAGGGCTCCTGTTTAGCTGGAGTATGCAGGCTCCTTGTTGCTGTGGCTTTTCTTGTTGCAGAACATGGGCTCTCAATGCGTGGGCTTCAGTAGTTGCAGCACATAGTCTCAGCAGTTTTGTGCATAGGCTTAGTTGCTCCGCGGCATGTGGAGTCTTCCTGGACCAGCCATTGAAACTATGTCCCCTGTATTGGCAGGCAGATTTCCATCCACTGTACCACCAGGGAAGTCCAGCGTTTTTAATTGTTAGTAAACTCTATGACACCGTTTTGGAGACCCATCTTTAAGGCTTTTAAAGTACATCTGTGTCTTTACATTGACCTCAAGCTGATGGCCAGTGTGTGAAGGTACTTTTCTTCCTTCCTTGGCTACAGCCTTCTCTACAGCTGAATTTGATTCTGATTTGTTACATAATTTTATTTAGAGCAGAACATTTCATTCAGAGTGGTTTCACTTTGGTCTCCAGCACAGCTGTGGGATCCTAATCAGCCATTACCTGGGAGAATGTTCTGTGACTTTCTCTAGTGGTCCTGGACTTTTAGCAGCATCCCTCCTCCCCCACCTTCATACTCCATCCTGTTTTGATGACTTGGTCCCTTTGGATTCCATCGTGCTCCTCGTCCTCCCTGACCTATCCTGATAATCACGGAATCGTAAACAGGACCTTGTGCTCTTGAATTTCCAGTGCAGATATTTCTAGAGCTTAATTCAGAGGAACCAGATGGGGGCAGTAGTCTCCTGGTAATTAGCTGAGTGGATACGAAAATCATGTGAAACATATTTCCCAACAGATTGTAACTTTCTACCAAGTATATCTCTACAGGCATGTGCTTAAATTGTACACAGTGGGGATGAGGTCTACATGCAGGGAATGGTGTCAGGTTTGGCTGGTCTAGGTTTCCTGGGTGATGAACATACTGGGTAGAGCAGAAAAGCAAGTGGAATATTCCAGTGTTTGTGATCTTTGGCAAACTATCATCCTAACTATCAGCAAACTATCAGCCAGGCTCCCCTTTCCATCATCATCTCCCGGAGCTTCCTCAAACTCATGTCCATAGAGTCGGTGATGCCATCCAACCATCTCATCCTCTGTCATCCTCTTCACCTCCTGCCTTCAATCTTTCCCAGCATCAGGGTCTTTTCCAATGAGTCAGTTCTTCCCATCAGGTGGCCAAAGTATTGGAGTTTCAGCTTCAGCATCAGTCCTTCCAATGAATATTCAGGACTAATTGCCTTTAGGGTGGACTGGTTGGATCTCCTTACAGTCCAAGGGGCTCTCAAGAGTCTTCTCCAATGCCACAGTTCAAAAGCATCAATTCTTCGGCACCCAGCTTTCTTTATAGTCCAATTCTCACATCCATACATGACTACTGGAAAAACCATAGCTTTGGTTAGATGGACCTTTGTTGGAAAAGTAATGTCTCTGCTTTTTAATATGTTGTCTAGGTTTGTCATAGCTTTTCTTCCAAGCAGCAAGCATCTTTTAATTTCATGGCTGCAGTCACCATCTGCAATGATTTTGGAGCCCCCCAAAATAAAGCCTCTCACTGTTTCCATTGTTTCCCCATCTATTTGCCATGAAGGGATGGGACCAGATGCCATGATCTTAGTTTTCTGAATGTTGAGTTTTAAGCCAAGTGATGGTTATCAGTTCAGTTCAGTCACTCAGTCGTGTCCGACTCTGTGACCCCCATGGACTGCAGCATGCCAGGCCTCCCTGTCCATCACGAATTCCCAGAGTTTACCAAAACTCATGTCCATTGAGTCTGTGTTGCCATCCAAACATCTCACCCTCTGTTGTCCCCTTCTCCTCCCACCTTCAATCTTACTGAGCATCAGTAATGTCTATGGATGCATGTAAAAGATTTTGCTAGTGTATATATAATCCCTGCTACATTGTCTAGGTTTTCAGTTCTCATTTAGGTTGGATCTGAGGCTATAGTTTGGTCTAAAATTCTGTCTGTGGATAATACATTCAGTTTATATGAATGATTCCATACTTCTGATGTCTAGGCTATAAAAGCAGAACACATTCAACCAAAATATAAGTATGTTGCAGTATATAGGCCAGTGTTACAAGACAAGTTAAAATTATTCATTAGGATTTTTCATGAACTTATTTCTGAATGAGCTTTTGCAGAACAGTTAACTGTTATCTTTCATTGTTAAGATCCTGAGAATTTCTTGCACCAGTGACTTGCTGATATTTACTTACTTAATGTTGAGAGAATTGTTGATTAAATGGAAGGCTATTGCAATGAAGAACAAAAACATCTTAAATTGAGTTATAAGTTTATAGTTTGTATTTGGGGAGAAATTTGGTGATGGGATATTTTATGTTTTATCTTTAGTTTATAGAAATAAATGGTTACATTGGTAAGTTCAAGAGAACATGTTATTATTTGCTCCAAAGAGTAAAATATTAGGAAAACAGATGTGATTAGGAGGAGTAGGATATAACTTGTTTACACTTGAGTAACCCTAGGCTGCACTGAGCCAAGAACACAGCTGGACTTTGATCAAGGGGAGTTGAGGTTCCAGCTGAGATTGGGCTGTCTAGGGAGCATTCCTAGATGCCTTAGTTATGGGCCTCTGCTTCATTGAAATGAAAAAGTTCAGTTCAGTCACTCTGTCGTGTCTGACTCTTTGCAACCCCATGGACTGCAGTGTGTCAGGCTTCCCTGTCCAACACCAACACCCGGAGCATACTCAAACTCATGTCCGTAGAGTCAGTGAAGCCATCCAACCATCTCATCCTCTGTTGTCCCCTTCTCCTCCTGCTTTCGATCTTTCCCAGCGTCAGGGTCTTTTCCAATGATTCAGTTCTTCCCATTAGGTAGGCAAAGTATTGGAGTTTCAGCTTAAGCATCAGTCCTTCCAATGAATATTCAGGACTAATTTCCTTTAGGATGGACTGGTTGGATCCCCTTGCAGTCCAAGGGACTCTCGAGAGTCTTTTCCAACACCATAGTTCAAAAGCATCAGTTCTTCAGCACTCAGCTTTCTTTATAGTCCAACTCTCACATCCATACATGACTACTGGAAAAATCATAGCTTAGACTAGACGGACCTTTGTTGGCAAAGTAATGTCTCTGCTTTTTAATATGCTGTGTAGGCTGGTCATAGCTTTCTTCTGAGGAGCAAGCATCTTTTAATTTCATGGCTACAGTCACTATCTGCATTGATTTTGGAGCCCCCCTCAAAAAAAGTCTGTCACTGTTTTCATTGTTTCCTCATCTGTTTGCCATGTAGTGATGGGGCCGGATGGCATGATATTAGGTTTCTGAATGTTGAGGTTTAAGCCAACTTTTTCACTCTCCTCTTTCACTTTCATCAAGAAGCTCTTTAGTTCTTTGCTTTCTGCCATAAGGATGGTATCATGTGCATATCTGAGGTTATTGATATTTCTCCTGGTGATCTTGATTCCAGCTGTGCTTCATCCAGCCCAGCATTTCTCATGATGTACTCTGCATATAAGTTAAATAAGCAGGGTGACAATATACAGCCTTGACATACCCCTTTCCCTATTTGGAACCAGTCTGTTGTTCCATGTCCATTTCAAACTGTTGCTTCTTGACCTGCATACAGATTTCTCAGGAGGCAGGTAAGGTGGTCTGGTATTCCCATCTCTTGAAGAATTTTCCACAGTTTGTTGTGATCCACACAGTCAAAGACTTTGACGTAATCAATAAAGCAGAAGTAAATGTTTTTCTGGAATGCCTGTGTGTTTTTGATGATCCAGCAGATGTTGGCAATTTGATCTCTGGTTCCTCTGCCTTTTCTAAATCTAGCTTAACCATCTGGAAGTTCACGATTCATGTACTGTTGAAGCCTGGCTTGGAGAATTTTGAGCATTACTTTGCTAGCGTGTGAGATGAGTGCAGTTGTGTGGTAGTTTGAACATTCTTTGGCATTGGAATGAAAACTGACCTTTTCCAATCCTGTGGCCACTGCTTAGTTTTCCATATGAGAAATGAGAAAAGCCACATGCAAATATCAGAAATAGTTATATGGCCAAACAGCATATGATTTCTTATGCTCTACTTGAGAAATCTTGAGGAGGAATTGAGGTTTTCTAAGTAGACAAAGAATGAGCCTAGATGGGAGCAGTGTGTGTTGTAAATAAAGGTATTGTAACGTCCCTGTGCTTTTGCATTGAGTCAGTGACTTTGAGAACTTCCCTGGGTACCCTCAACACGTTCTTTGCCGGTTAACATGTCATTCATAGTCAGTATGAATGGGCTAACTGCAACCAAATTCGTGTTTCTGCCTCTGATCTTTTTGATTCCAGCAACTCATAAAAACAATACCATGAAGCAATGCAGCATATTCTCTTGGTGCTTTTTGTGAAGTGGCTTGTTTTACTGGGAGTTGTCTATCACCTCTTCTCTGTGACAGCTTTCCTTGCCACTTGATACCCCCAAGGATCACCCATCTCGTCTCAGTGTTAGGACAGCGAGAAGGAGGTGTCAACTATAGATTCAAAACATAGCTCTAGCAGCTTTGTTTCTACTTATTACTTGCTGAAAGGTGCAATATTGTAAATGTTAGATATAATGCTGGGGTAAAGAGTTTCTACTTTTTCTTTCTCTAAAGCCTCAAGATTAAACAAAGCAGTAGTGCTAAATGCAAGTGTATAAATAGAGGGATTAGGGGATGACCTCTCTGAAAAGCCTCATGATGAGATGCATAGATGCTCCAGCATTAAGTAACTTAAAAAGAAGAACTGAGAAATACTGGATGCTCAAATAAACAGCTAGTTTAAAAAATGCAGATAATCTCTGCCAGTGTTTTAGTTGATTATTTGCATGTTAGCAGTAGAAGGATTCTTCTTAGAGTCTGGATACTTTGGATAATTTTTACTGTGTGTAAGTAACATTACGAACTCTTTGCCGTCTACCTTTATAAAACTGATTTACTATGGATGTATAATTATCACTGTCTTTATTAATACTAATGCAGCATGTTAAATGTAGGTGTTTCAGATGCTAGAAATTCTCAAAGCAATTTTCACATTGGTTTTAGCAATGATAGTATATATGATTGTATCTTAAGAATGGTTAGTATTCTTAGAATTTTAATCTTGTCAATAGTGAAAGAGCTTGAATGTTATCATTCTGTTCTTTTTCAATTTATTTGTGTTCTCCACTTACCCTGAATCTGAATCCAAGCTCTCCCTCTTACTAGCTGTGTGTCCATCAGTAAGTGACCTGATTTCTCTGTGAATCAATTTCCTTATCAGGGGATAATAATGGTACTAGTCTCAGAGGGTTATTGCAGTTATTAAATAAGCTAATAAGTTCTTAGAGTAGTGCCTGTACATAGTGAATACTATGGAAGTATTTTCTAGTATTGTTAAACTGATGGTAGAAAGCATCGTTTTTTTTTTCAGATTGGTACAGAACAATGAGCAAAGTAGAACTGTTTTTTCTATTTCCCATCATTCGTTAACTTTTTCATCTCTCAAGTTACTGACATGCCTGAGGCAGAGTGTTAGGGCCCCACCCAGGTAGGAAATAGGCATTGCTAGACAGAGGGTCCAGGCACAGCCCAGGCTGACAGGCTGGCTGAGTGCAGCAGGAGGAGGAGATGGGAAAGCTGCAAGGCAGTTCTCAGCCAGGGATGCTAGGCACTGGATCTGAAACCACTGTGCTATTTGAGAACACACTGGCTATGTGGTGGAGACTCCTCATGTCTTTCCGTCCCTGTCATGAACAGGCTTGGATGGACTGAGCCTGAATGGGAGGGGCCTCCATTTTCCCCACTGAGAGGGGCTAAGGGAAAGACTATAGCCGACAAGGAGGTCGTCAAGTGTCTGTATCCGGGGAAAGATGGAAGCAAAACAGTACAAATAAGTGAAAAATGTAGTTTTGCCAAGAGACAGAGTCATTAAAAATTGTAAAGTAAGATTTGCTCCAGGGAAGCCCCTTGTGGATAGAGATTCTTTTTATATCTTTGAATCACCAATATGTAACTTTTCACTAGGAATAGTGATCATTAGGAATAATTTTAAGGGCTTTCCCTGATGGTCCAGTGGCTGAGACTCCATGTTTCCAATGCAGGGGGCACAGGTTCAATTCCTGGCCAGGGAACTAGAACCTGCATGCTGCAACTAAAACTTGGCACAGCAAAATAAATAGAGAAATGAATAAATATTAAAAAAAAAGAAAATGTGTGGGCTCTCTGGGAAACAGAAAGTCACTGAAAACCCACTTAAAAAATTTAGTTTTCTAACTGGTATCACTGGTATCACATCATTCTAACTGGTATCATTTCCTGCCTCTAACTTCTTATCACTTATGAAAATGAACATAAAAGATTATCATTCTTTTATCAGCTGATGCCTAAAATGACAGGCCAGTTTGGATTGGGTCTTAATTTGCATCTTGAATTTTGATTTCATGCCATTATCACAGAAAACATGCATTTCTTTCAGAGCTGCTGGGTAACAGAAATAAACTATTGGAAAATAACAGAGCTCCAGGAATATCAAACTTAACCTCAAAAGGACACTTTTTTTTTTTTTTTTGGTCTGATATGCAGCCTGCTCATTTTTGCATCATGGGAGTTGTAATTATTATGATAAGATAACAAGTAACAATATGAAATTATCTTTTATTACAAAAAAATTAACCTTCTTAACAAGACTGGCATCCTATTGTTTTTCTGATCACAATAACTTTGTTGTAGAAACTGAATTTGAATAATAAGTATTTTATCTTTCAGAACCTTAGCTGAATGATTTTTACATTTAGATTGTTAACTAATATGAATTTTCTTATTTTGTGGCTGTTTACTTCCTATATTGAAAATAGAGGTGGATGCCTAGGAGTGTAAGACTGAATCCTCTTTGGTGCATATTAAATTTTGCACATCATTTAACATTTAAATGATATGATGAATGCTTTCTGAGTAATTAATACCCATGAATTATCAGAAGCAGCCATCAGATGATTGTAAAAATAGTTACACTCTCAATGGCATTTTTCCTGTATTGGCTGTTTGGGTACCAAGTAGCAATCGAAAATGAAGTTTCTCAGGGTTTCATGGTCTACTGTATCAGAAATTATCATGTGGCTGTGAACAGCATTGATAATTTTCCCTAAACTATACCCAAAACTAGGCCAAAGGGAAGTAAAACTTCAGTCATTTCTGACGATTAATTAAGATAGTCTTGAAAAAATTTTGTTTGATGTTTCTTGCCACTAATTTATTGTTTCAAAGTGTGACATTCTGTCTTTAAATTCCTATTTTCTCCTTCAGTGTTATGATGTATAATTGATAAGTCAGTTATATTGGTTACAGTTATCAATACAAAGCCTTAAAAATACACCCTGTTCCTGTTAGGTCCAAGGCAAAAATAATTTTCAAGCATAGTACTAGACAGTCACCAGGCATATTCAGCATTCCAGGAGGCAGCACCCTTAGCATGGTTTTGTTGATGATACCCTACATGTTGTTGGAAAGAATCCCAACTCTCTCAGCCTTTACAAGTCAGATTTTCCTGCCTCTAACCATTTTTGAGGCTTTTCTTTGTGCTTTCCTAATATGTTATGGGCTTCCCTGGTGGCTCAGATGGTAAAGAATCCGCCTGTAATGCAGGAGACCTGAGTTCGATCTCTGGGTGGGGAAGATCCCCTGAAGAAGGAAATGGCAACCCACTCCAGTATTCTTGCCTGGGAAGTCCCATGGACAGAGGATCTTGGTGGGCTACAGTCCATGGGGTCACAAAGAGTCTAACATGACTTAAAGACTCAACAACAACAACATGTTAAACTTCCATCTTTTCTTTAAAATGATGAGGTACCTTGGAAAGGGTCTGGGCTATGAAGAAGGGAAGCAAAGACTAATTTGTGGTCTAAAACCTGAAAACCATCCTTTTTAGCTTTAAAATATAGCTTTGCAGTCTGATGTCTCTGGTACTAGTTTGAGAACCCTCTGGATCCATTTGGAAAATTAGAGGCTGCTTAGTCTTACTCTATAGATACCCAATTTTGATGTACTTGTTTATTTTCTTTGATTGGAAGTCCTTTCCTTATAATGAAGGAGAAATACCATCTGCTGCTGTTGGATAGTCAGACTAATTCACATAGATTTTACTAGAAAAGAAATATATTTCCAGGGGACAAAAGAGCCTTTAAAAAGTCCTGCAAAATATATTGTCAAACAAAAATTCCCTGGAGAATAAGTACCATGCTAATATTATAAAACCGACAAAGCTATTCTGGATACTTTTATTATTGAAGATGTTTTCTGATCAGAGCATATAACTTTTAGTGCCTCCTAAGGTCTCCTGCCTCTTTGAACCACAGCTCTCTCTGTAAGTTATGGGTTAAAGAACTAAGTTCATTTCACTCTCTAGTAAAAAATAGCTTCTTAAGATTCATGTTGGAAGTCATCTGTGGAGAATTCTTGCAAAACAGTTGGTACTTACTTTTTGCTAAAATTAAATTAATTAGCCTAACAGATTAGAGTAGCTTTTATATTTCCTTTATTCCTTATTTTTTTAAAAAAACAGTGACATCTTACAAAACTGAAATACAGATTATAGTGGCCATACAATGCTGGCAATGGTATCTTGAAAACTGAAGGTCTTAATTTTTCTGCTAAGTTGTCACTAATCTTTTGTCTGTTCAAAGGGAATGAATGACACCGTTTCCCCAGCCCATCCCCACACAACAAACTCACACAAATGAAAAAGCATTTGAAAGGGAAATAAGATGGTCAATTTCCATTTACTCAGAACTTTCCCCCCCTGAGATCTTACCTATGATTTTCAGTAGTCTTACTAATAATAATTATCTATAATATATTATAGATATATTGTATGTCATATATGGATATATGATATATCTATATATCTATCTATATCTATCTGTATATCATATATATCATATAGATAGATGATATGTTATAACATTTACCATATTTCACTGTTTTCAGCACTTTTATAAATTGACTCATTCAGTGCATATGAGCACTTAGAGGCAGGTATTATTGTCAGCCTCATTTTATGGATAAAGAAACTGGAATGAAGCCACATGGCTGAGAAGTGGCCAAGCAGGGACGTGCGCTCATGCACTAACTGACCCTCCGCATTAGGCTCTGCTGTCCCTCATGGACTGCTGCTCACCAAATCAAAAGAAATCCATTCATTTTCTTTCTTGCTGAACTATGAATGAACAGCATTTGATGTTGTCAACTATCCTCCTTTGCACTTGTGACAGTTATTTATTGAGCCCTGCTTCATGTCAAGCACTGTTCTAGGGACTGAGGATGGTGGTGGTAGTTTAGTCGCTAAGTCATGTCTGACTCTTGCAACCCCATGGACTGTGTAGCCTGCCAGGCTCCTCTATCCATGGGATTCTCCAGGCAAGTATACTGGAGTGGGTTGCTATTTCATTCTCCAGGGGATCTTCCCAACCCAGGAATTGAACCCGGGTCTCCTGCATTGCAGGCAGATTCTTTACCGACTAAGCTATTAGGGAAGCCCATAAGCTATAAGGGACTGAGGATATTTCAGAGAATAAAAATCAGACAAAAATCCTTGTGTGGAGCTCCTATTCTAATGGAGAAAGACAGCGAAAGACAGACAGTGACATAAACATGAACTACATAATATGTTAGAAGATGGTAAGTGCTATGGAGAAACATAAGTATGTATAGGGGGAGAAAAAGAGAAAGGATTTGGGAGGACTGCTTAGGGAGAAGGGATGGCATGGTTAAGTGAAGCCCTATTGTTCAGTTGCTAAGTTGTATCTGACTCTTTACAACCCTATGGACTGCAGCCCACTAGGCCTCCCTGTCCCTCATTATCTCCTGGAGTTTGCGCAAGTTCATGTCTGTTGAATCGGTGATACTATCCAACCATCTCATCCTCTGCTGCCCTCTTCTCCTTTTGCCTTCAATCCTTCCCAGCATCAGGGTCTTTTCCAGTGAATCATCTGTTTGTATCGGGTGGCCAAAGTATTGGAACTTCAGCTACAGCATTAGTCCTTCCATTGAGCATTCAGGGTTGATTTCTCTTAAGATTGACTAGTTTGATCTCCTTGCTATCCAAGGGGGTCTCAAGAATCTTCTCTTGCACCACAATTCAAAAGCATCAATTCTTAGGTATCTTTTTATATAAAAAGGTAATAAGTGAAGCCCTATTAAGAAAGTAATATTTGAGCAGAGAACTAAAGGAGATGAGGATGGACGATGAAGATATCTGGGGGAGGAGCGTTTCAGGAGGTGGGGACAGGCGGCACAGGGACTGTGAGGTGGGTTCCGCCTGGCTTGTTCACAGAAGAGCGAGGAGGCTGGGGAGGCTGCTGAGGGATGAAGGCAAGAGTGGTGGACACGAGGCCCATGAGGTCCAGAGACAGCAGATCAGGACCCTGCAGGCTGGTTGGGGCAGTTTGGCTCCTCTGAGAAAAATGGAGACCTTTTGGAGGATTTTGAGCAGAGGATGACATGATCTGGGTATATGTTTTCATAGGATCAGTTTGACTTCCAAAGAGAAAACAGTGGGAAAACAGTTAGGAAGCTCTTGGGGTAATTGAGGTGAAAGAAACAGAAGTGCTTGGACAGAGGTGGCAGGGGAGTGGTAAGAACTGGGTGTGTTTTAAAGGTAGAGCCAATGCGATATGATTGGAAGTAGGGCTAAGGGGAAGAGGAGAATCAAGGATGACCCCAAGGTTTTCAGCCTGATCAAGTCGAACATGGTTGCTGTTAACTGAGGTGGGGAAGTCTGACTGAAGTGGTTAGGAAAGATCAGGAGCTCAGTTGAAACACATAGCTCAACAAAACCATGTTATATATATATATATATATATATATATTTTTTTTTTTTTTTGGCTGAGGCATGTAGGATCTTAACTCCCAACATGTTCAACAATAAAGAATTGAGTGAATAAATTATATCTCCATCTAATGGAATACTATGAAAATATAAGAATATTTTTCACATTTATTATTTATCAATTTAACATATTAACTGAAAAAAGCTGATTATCAGATAATACTCATGGTACAACTCATGCATAGGAAAAATAAAATACATAAAATTTTAGTAGTAGTTTGGTGTGTTTTAATTTGTTTTCTATCTGCATTTAAAATTTTTTTGTGATTTTTGTGAATAAAAAGGGAAAGTACATATTCTAATTATACTTTAGTAAGATTTATGTAAGTATAATTTGAAAATAACATATATGCATAGAGAAAGACTTGAAGAATATATATATCACAGGGTTAATGTATTTTATTAATATATAAATAACAGGGTCATAAATGATTTTTCATTTTCTTTTTTTTCTATATTCTTTATATTTTCTGAGTTTCAGAAATGACAGGTATTTCCAGGGCAATGTAAATGTATATATATACATTAAAGGAAAAGTTTGCACATGGCCAGCTAGTAAACTTGCCCTGTAAAGTACTGTATCTTCATCTCAATGACTGTGTTTTGGGACTATGAGGCAGGCATAGGACCATGTATAGTAAGGGGAGAGGGAGACATTCTTTCCCATGTTTGGGGGAACTACCAAGTTACTAATTTTTTGGCAACAAGCCCTATTTCTGATATGAAAGCACACAGAATCAGGAGGGGCAGGTGGAGAAAAACTTGGAAGACCTATTGACTCCAATTTGAATAGCCTTTAATTGTCTTTCAGATGAGTCTTACATAAGGAATTTAAAAATTACATCCATTTATTAAAATGGATGCAAATGTTACGTTCTACACACTATAAAATGTTAGGTTCCATGTCACTGAAAAATTCTCCCATTTCTCCATTGTCTTTGGAGATGATTTCTCTTTGCTGGATATCTCAAATTTCAACTTGATATACCTTATTATTTTTGCTCAACACTCTTCAATTTGAAAAAAAAAAAATACAACTCATTCCAGGCAGAGAGACTTTAAAAACAACTTTACAGCAATTTTGTGGTATCCATTTTCAGATGCCAGCAGGCAGGACTGTATATCAAAATGTACTATCAGGTTCTAAGAAAGTGATAAAGATATGAATTGGTTGCCTAAATGAAATGATTGACTGATGTGATTTTGTCTTGTCATTTCAAGGGAGTGAAAAAAATAGACCCCAAATTGTATGAAAAATTTATCGGCCATAGATTTGGAGAAGAAGTGGTACATTGTATAGATCTTTGCTCCATGCTGAAGAAAAAGCAAAGTAATGGCTATTATCACTGTGAGTCTTCAATTGTAATTGGTGAGTGGCATTTAAAAATTATCTTTGGTTTTGATTTTTTCAGCATCATTTTGTTTTGGCAATTGTTTATGTTGTATGTTTTTCTCAGTGACATATTTTCCTAAACATTATGTTTTGACAATAATACATTAAAAATTTTGTGGAACATAGTTAGTATTTATATTTATCAGTCAAGATTTAAGTACCTATAGTTTTTATACTTCTGTGCTTTAAAATATAATTATCATGAAGTCTTGAAATGTTGATTCAACATTCATTTCAGTGTAATTTTACTTTGTGAATATGAAGAAAGCATTTTCATCAGTGAAGGCCTATATGATCACAGCCTTCTATGCCAGGTATTTTCATCTTTGCTGCTTTTAATTGGGAATAGACTATGCCAGGCCAGAAAGTTTCACTCTGAGAAGAAAAAGCATAGGTGGCCTGCAGAGACTGAAAACTTGTCTTTCAATTTCTTCCTTAAGAAAAATATGTTTTGAGGGGAGACCAAGATTCATGCATAAATGCTCTGTCATCTTATGAGGGAGATGGCTTGTGATGAGACAGATTCATACACAGTTATGTTTCCAAGTAGAGAGCATGTACACCAAAGGAAGAATGTGAAAGACTAGAACAGGGGTATTTCTCGTTTGCAATGTGGCTGTCTTTCAAAGGAACCTGATCTGTTGTGATTGAAATTTACTATTTCAAACTGGGCAATCTTCTTATAAAATTGTGAACTTCAAGACAACATCAGTTGTATACTTTTTAAGTGATGTGAAAATGGAGAAGATAAAAACATGTATCTAAATATCTCAAGGATCTTCAACCAAGGTACTTTCTTGCCACCATCAAAGTCAGCTTGAAGAAAACCTATGGAAATATACATCCTGAAAGAATCATTATACAGAAAGTATTTTAAAAATGTTCAAGAAGACAATTTTATTTCTAAATTCTCATCAGAGAAGCCTTTTTACCTTCCAAAGATCTTAGCCCTCTTAAACAGAAGATATTCAGTTTGTCATTTGAATTCTGTGTTCTGAAACATGTCAAATGCGTTTTAAGGAAGACTTTTTTTGTTTTCAGAACCTCTGTAAGAGAGCTGGCTTCCATCAAAGTTTTGATGTGGACCAAACATTTCTCTTTAGGTTCACTGTAAAAAGCAAATTTAAATCCTTCTTGCATAATACAGATTTTGGCTAGCTTTCCATATCTCCCCTGTAATTACATTAGACCAACCTTGAAGGAGAACTTGGTGCTTCATTGCCTCTCCCACTCCTATTTTTTTTGAAAAAGAGCAATATGTAGATTTTACTGAAGGTATTGTGGGCCTGCATTATGCAGCTCACAGCATGGATCTCCAATATTGCCATTATACAGCTCTGTTCAGCTCACCCCAAATTACTATGCTCCACTCACTGAATTTTCTTTTACTGCTCTTTTCCAGCTTGGTATAAAACTCCCCTTATCCTAGGCAATTTCTCTCTACTTTTTCTCTCAGGCTCTTTATCTCTCATCCTTTTCTAATTCAGAGTAATTTAGCTTCTTTCAAATTTCACCCATATGAATCATTAAGATTATTTAAAAAAGGTTTTTGCCTGTTACACATAATCTATATTCTCCTACCATTCTGAACATTAATGTTGGCATTGAAAATGATAATTATTTTATAATCATTAACTAATTTTAATACACACTAGAGTCTTATATTTGCTGTAGATAATTAGTGATTTTCTTGATCTTACCCGAGTTTTACAGCAGAAAATATTGGGCAGGATTCAGAACTCTTTCTTTGTGGGTTTCATTTCTTGTTCAGATTCTTTTTTGTATTATCTTAAACAAATTTTTTTTTATTGGAGTATAGTTGATTTACAATGTTGTGTTAGTTTCAGGTGTGCAGTGAAGTGAATCAGTTATGCATATATATCTGTATATCTCCGGCTTCCCTGGTGGCTCAGAGGTTAAAGCGTCTGCCTGCAATGCGGGAGACCTGGGTTTGATCCCTGGGTTGGGAAGATCCCCTGGAGAAGGAAATGGCAACCCACTCCAGTATTCTTGCCTGGAGAATATATATCCACTCTTTCAGATTCTTTGCCCATTTCAGCCATTGCAGAGTATTGAGTAGAGTCCTCTGTGCTATATACAATGGCTTCTTATTAGTTACGGATTTTATATATAGTAGTGTGTATATGTCAGTCCCAATCTCCCAGTTTATCCCTCGCCCTCCCTTACCCTCTGGTAACCATTTGTAACTCTATTTCTGTTTTGTAGATAAGTTCATTTGTACAATTGTACCCTTTAAGATTCCACATATAAATGATCTGTCATGATATTTGTCTTTCTCTGTCTGACTTGCTTCATTCAGTTCGACAGTTTCTGGGTCCACCATGTTCCTGCAAGTGGCATTATTTCCTTCTCTTTTTTGTGGCTTAGTGATAACCCATTGTGTCTATGCTCTGCATCTTTATCTGTTCCTCTGTTGATGGACATTTGGGTTGCTTCTGTGTCCTGGCTGTTGTAAATAGTGCTGTTGTGAACACTGGAGAGAGCATGTATCTTTTTGAATCATGGTTTTCTCCTGATACATGTCCAGGCATGGGATTGCAGGATCGTATGGTAGCTCTATTTTCAGTTTTTTTAATGAGTCTCCATACCGTTCTTCATAGTGGGTGTACCAGTTTACATTCCCACCATCAGTGTAGGAGGGTTCTCTTTTTTTCACAGCCTCTCCAGCATTTATTGTTTGTATAATAGATTTTTGATGATGACCATTCTTATCAGTGTGAAAGTCCCTCAGTCTTTTCTGACTCTTTGCAACCCCATGGACTGTAACCCACCAGACTCCTCTGTCCATGGAATTCTTCAGGCAAGAATGCTGGAGTGGGTTGCCATGCCCTCCTCCAGGGGATCTTCCCAACCCAGGGATCAAACCCAGGTCTCCCTTATCGCAGGTGGATTCTTTACTGTCTGAGCCACCAGGGAAGCCCTCCTGACCAGTGTAAGGTGATATCTTATTTGTAGTTTTGGTCAAATAATTAGTGATGTTGAGCATCTTTTCATGTGCTTTTTAGCCATATGGGTGCTTTCTTTGGAGAAAGGTGTTTTTTAGATCTTCCACCCTTTTGTTTAGATTTATTTGGCTAACATTTGGTATGGTTGCTCTTTAATTTGATCCTAATTCAAATATAATGTCTGTTTCCTGAACCTTGAAACCAGTATTGTGTTGTATACAGAGAATGGGACAGATTTCATATGATCATAAGATGTGTTCAGAATTCTAGAGTAGAGTTTGGGTTTCAGGAACTCTGGGAACCTCCTGAAATTATTCATAAAACTGTATATATAGATACATGTGAATTTTTGGGGGTAGAGAATTTTTAGATTTGCATATTTCCTATCTTAATTTGTTAATGGTGCATTCTTGGATAATACTGAATTTCAAATCACTGATCTTCTTTTCAGCTGTCTCAGTTATATTGTTTAGGATATTTTAAAAATACCAATGACTATATGCTTCATTTCCAAGATTTGCAGTTGATTTTTATCATATTTTCCTGCTCGGCTCCTCTTATGGATGTAAGCACAGGGAACTCTACTTATCTCTTTGATGATTTCAATATAATTAATTTTGAAAATTCTTATCATATTTGAAGATCCAGTTCCTTGGGTATGAATGCTTCTATTTGTTGGGTCTTTTGTGGCACTTGATTTCCTCTGGTGCTTTTAAAGCTTTTTTTTGAGAACTCATTTAACTATGTGTGTTTCCCACTCATAACCCCATGTGTGGTTTTGCAGATGTCTCAGCCCTGGTCCCACAGGGTAAATTGCTTTGTATTAGGAACTGGCAGCAGCAAGCTGTTTTTGTCCATCAGGAGTTGGATTTCATTCTTCTTGTATCTCTTAATAGTTTGTGAGGATTTTTTTTTTAAGAGTAAAGATTATTAGCCTTTTGCTATACCGCTTCAGATATTTTCCAGGTTGTATTTTGCATTCAGTTTTGGTCACAAGAAATTTTTCATATTAGATGTTTTTTAGTTTTATAAAATTATAGATAACAAAAATTCTGTGATTTCTTTAATTATTGTGACTAGAGTCATCTCCAAACTAAAAATTTGATACATTTTCATTTATATTTTCCTCTGCTTTTTTGGTTGCTTTTACATTTGAGCTTTTCATCTGTCTGGTGTGATCATTAATTAAGTACTCAGACACTCAGATTAAGAAAGAAATTCAAAAAGAAAAAAAGAAAAATTCAGTTACTAAAAGTGGGTGTGAAACAGAGCTTTAGTTTTAGGAAGGTTTTTTTAGAAATTTTTTTGCACCCCACCAACCTTACTATTGGAGAAGGCGATGGCACCCCACTCCAGTACTCTTGCCTGGAAAATCCCATGGATGGAGGAGCCTGGTAGGCTGCAGTTCATGGGGTCGCTAAGAGTTGGACACGACTGAGCGACTTCACTTTCACTTTTCACTTTCATGCATTGGAGAAGGAAATGGCAACCCACTCCAGTGTTCTTGCCTGGAGAATCCCAGGGACGGGGGAGCCTGGTGGGCTGCCGTCTATGGGGTCGCACAGAGTCGGACACGACTGAAGTAACTTAGCAGCAGCAGCAGCAGCAACCTTACTGTGTGTTCCGAAGATCACCGCTTAGCAACGCTTCATGTTGTCTTGGGCTTCCTTGGTGGCTCAGTTGTAAAGAATCTGCCTGGTAATGCAGGAGATGCAGGTTTGATCTCTGGGTGGGGAAGATCCCCTGGAGAAGGAAATGGCATCCCACTCCAGTATTCTTGCCTGGGAAATCCCATGGGCAGAGGAGCCTGGCAGGCTACAGTCCACGGGGTTGCAAAAAGAGTCGGACATGACTTAGTGATTAAACAACTACAACATGTTGTATTAATACTGGACTAACACAGGGTTTTTGTTTGTTTGTTTTTATAATTGTTGCCAATTTGGGGGTAATTTTACTTAAAAAAAATCTGGGTTTCTGGTGCCTTTGAACAATCAAAAAATATGGCCACACCTGTTTCACGATCTTGAATGCAGTGATTTCCTGGGTGGGTAGTAGGTACACCTTGAAAGCAGCTGCCTTTTGTCACCCCCTCACCCCCTCACTCTTGTTCTTCTTTTACAATTTGCTTAGCTCAGTCCCACTACCTCCGTGGTTCCTGACAGCATCTGAGTTTGGATCTCCTGGCAGCTGCTGCTGTTCCCTGGGCCTGCGTTACGTTTCCATGCTGAGCATTTTCCTCTCCAACTTCTGACATTGTGCATCTTTATGTGGAGTCTTGGGGGGAAGTTTGGTAGGTTATGGAGGCAATAGTCATACATTCAGATGCAAGGAAAAAGGACTACTTTTTAATTCAACCAAATTCAAAAATTTGGTTGATAATATGCTTACTTAATATTGAGCTATAACTTCTTGCAAACCTAACTGCATTCATTAATCATTTAAAATACAGGTTTGTTTTTTTTTAAGTGTAAAACCAGTCCTTCCTGGTGAATCCAGGAATGAAATATAGCTCAGATGTCCTAGGGTGGTGAAAGCTTTTCTCTGTGAGCTACTTACTAGAGTTGGGTGTATTAATTTTTCCCTGGCAGCTCTGTTCCATTTATATTTCCTTTGGGAAAGTAATTGACTAAATGACACCCTTTGGAAGATTGATGAGCAATTTAGTGCTTGCAAAGACTAGTTTACTTTCAGCTGTCAGATATTTCTCATAGGAGGCAGTGGAGGATTTGGAAAGGTCTAGAAGGTTTTTTTTTTTTTTTCAGGCCTGTGTACTTCTTTATAACTTCGCAAGCAGAGGTACAAATACGATTTTCTGAGAACCCCAGCTGTTTAATAATAATTACTCATCATTAATTTAATAAATGTTATCGAGTGTGTACGATGTATGTACTCCTCTTGGGTCTCACGAGATACAGAGAAGTGTAAGACATAGTCCTTAAGAGTATACAGTGTCACTGGGGAGCGAAGACTACCTCTGAAAAATGGAGAGGGAGGAGGAGAAGTTGAATAGAGCTTCATCCATAACAATGATGGGTTTTGATAGGACACAGCGGAAGCAGCATATAACTTTAGCTTATAGGAGAGCTGGGGATGGGGAGTTTCAGGGCTTGGATAAATAGGATGAGATGGATAGTAGAGAAAGGACACTGTCCAGGATCAATAGGTACAGTTTACAGGGGAGAGAAGCAGTGCATTAGGAGGCAGGGCAGAGCAGGGGTGATATTAGTGATAATATTAAGTGGTAGGATGATAGTAATATTAATGATAGGAGGAACTTTGAGTTTATAGTCTAGTTAGCTGAGGAAGGTTTATGTGTTTGAGGAGCTGGTGAGGGAGCTGGGAAAGGAGATGGGCACAGTTGAATATACTAAGTCAGTGAATATGTATAAAGGAGACTGAGTAGATAGATGTGGGATAAAAAGAGGGTGGAGTTTAATACTCAGCAGAAGGACACAAGATTGGATCTTAAAGCTAAGCCCTTCAAATAGTTCCGGACTGCAGAAGAGGCAGTGGGGGGCTTGGCTGAAGTAGAAGCAAGCAGGCCTGTGCAGATGTGGTGCTGAATGAGAAGAGTCACAGTCAGAGTCAGCACAGCTGAGTCAGCAGCATGTATCCAGTGTCAAACCGGTCAGACTAACAAGACACCAGACTCAGATTTTATGGGCTGAAACACTAGGGAGAATTCTGGGTGAGTTGAGTCAATGAATTTATTCTATCCAGATGTCCCTGCTTTTTGAGAATCACTGTTAAAAGAGCTAGACAACTCAGGCCAATCTTGTCAGTCTTTAAAGGCTTGTCATGGTCCATCCAGTAATTCCCATTGGTCCTATGTAGGTGGTGGTTCAGCCAAACAAAAAACGACTTTTGGGGGTTATGTCCAAGGAGACCCTCAGATTTGACTTTGGTGTCCCAATCTTAAGTGCTCATTTACCATTTGTGGCCAAGGCAGAGCTCCAAAAGCTCTGGATCTTGCCCAGTTTGGTATGTAAGCATGGGGATCTTCGGTATGGAAGGTAATGTTGTCACTGTAATTGACCCACTGATTGACGGATCAAGAGTGGGAGGGAAAAGGAAGTCAGCAGTTTTTCTTCCCTGGGTGAGAGGCATAGCTAGGACACCAATCTTTGAGCTTTCTAGAATCCTTAAATCTGAGCCTTCGTCATTTAAGTGATAAGTAATAGTTTCTAAAATGCTTAATTTGAAAGTGTTTATATTGCTAAAATGTAATACACCCACTTAAAGGTCTACTTAGTAGGTGGGGGTATTGGCAAAATATATTTGTTTAAATATCTGGTTTTTTTTTCTCATCAGATCATTTATTTTTATTAGTAAAAATGTATTTCATTGTGCTTATCTTCTGAGTGATTTAATAGTCTAATAATTTGTAAAGTTATACTTTTGTTGAGCTTTAAACTCTTTTAAAATGATTTTTAGTTCACTTTAGTTCACAAAGATTGATCCATGGATCCCTGGCAGGCCCTGAGATACTTTTAGGGTCTGTGTGAGGGAAAAACTACTTTTATAATAATACTAAGATATTATTTGCCTTTTCTTTTGGGATTAAGGGTTACACTGATGATGCAAGAGCATTGGTGGGTAAAACTGTGGGTGACCAGTGTGAATCAAAGCAGTTGCAAAAAGAAAAAAGCCAGTTTAACCTAAGAATGTTCTTGCTGAGTAGTAATAATTATTAATTGTATTTACTCTCTATCTTTGAGCATGTATCTTTTTAATATTTATGTAACAAAACTGAGAGGTGCTCATAAAGCACCTCCATATATTGAAGTGGGAGGGTGACTCAAGGGAAAGCACAGTGTGGTTGTTTAAGCTGCAAGCTAAGGTCGCCACTTCCCTTCATGGAACACCATTTTTTTCTTGAAAAAGGACCCCTTAGACATTTTTTGTTTCCACATTTGGGTATTTGGCAGCAATTTTCTTGAAAAGAAATAAACCTGTCACAGCAAAGAGAGACTTGAGAAAAAGATGGCGGAGGAATAGGACGGGAAGATCACGTTCTCCCTCACAAATTCCTCAAAAGAACATTTCAACGCCGAGCAAACTCCACAAAACAACTTCTGTAGGCTGGCAGAGGACATCAGGCAACCAGAAAAGCAGACCATTGTCTTCAAAAACAGCATCCCCCCTCCCCACAGCGCGACTGAACTAGTGAGCCTAAAAACCAGCAAACAGAAGAAGTTAAACAGAGGGAACCACCTTGGAAGTGAGCCCACACGGCCCATAACATCAGAGAAGAGCCAGATATATTTTTAATTTTTTAATATTTTTAAAATCATTCTTTTTTTTTTTTTGCCTTTTGCTTTTTTTTTCTTTTTTTTCCGAGCTTTTTTTTAATTGTTAAGTCTTCTATTTCTCCTCTAATTTTTATTTCTATAACCTAGTATTACTATTTTTTTAAAAAAAAGACTTTTTTTTTTTTTAAGGCAAACACCATATATACTCTTTGGATGGTTGTTGGTGTTTTGTTTTGTTTTTTTTTGTTTGTTTGTTTTTTAATAATTCTTTTTTTTTCTTTCTTCCTTTTTCCTTCTGCTTTTCCTTAATATTGTATCTTTGAAAATCCAACCTCTACTCCAGATTTTTAATCTTTGTTGTCAATTTTGTACATTTAAAAACCCAAACTTCACTACCCAAGTTTACCTGAGAGCGAGATTACTGACTTGTCCACTCTCTCCTCCTCTGGCCTCTCCTCTTTCTCCACCAGGTGGCCTCTGTCTCTTTTCTCCCCCATCTCTTCTCTATCCAACTCTGTGAATCTCTGTGTGTTCCAGACGGTAGAGAACACCTAAGGAACTGGTTACTGGCAGGATTTGTCTCTCTCCTACTCATTCCTCTCTCTTATCCTCCTGGTCACCTCTGTCTACTTCCTCCCTCTCCTCTTCCCCGTATAACTCTGTAAATACCTCTGAGCGGTCCAGACTATAGAGCGCACATAAGGAAGTGACTACTGGCTAGCCTGCTCTCTCCTCTCTTGATCTCACCGCATCTCATTCCAGTTACCTCTAACTACCCCCTCCATCTTCTCTTCTCCTTGTAACTTAGTGAACCTCTCTGAGTGTCCCTCAAGGTGGAGAAACTTTTCATCTTTAACCTAGATGTTTTATCATCGGTGCTGTATAGATGGAGAAGTCTAGAGGCTACTGTGAAAATAAAACTGAAAACCAGAAGCAGGAAGCTTAAACCCAAAGCCTGAAAACATTAGAGAACTCTTGAATTCAGGGAACATTAAGCAATAGGAGCTCATCAAATGCCTTCATACCTACACTGAAACCAAGCTCCACCCAAGGGCCAACAAGTTCCAAAACAAGACATACCACGCAAATTCTCCAGCAACACAGGAACACTCCCCTGAGCCTCAATATACAGGCAGCTCAAAATTATCCCAAAACCTTTGATGTCTCATAACCCATTACGGGTCACTCCATTGCACTCCAGAGAGAAGAAACCCAGCTCCACCCACCAAAACTCCAACACAAGCCTCCCTAACCAGGAAACCTTGACAAGCCACTGATAGAACCCCACCCAAAGTGAGGAAGCTCCATAATAAAGAGAACTCCACAAATTATCAGAATATAAAAAGGCCACCCCAAACGCAGCAATATAACCAAGATGAAGAGACAGAGGAATACTCAGCAGGTAAAGGAACAGGAGAGTTGCCCACCAAACCAAACAAAAGAGGAAGAAGTAGGGAATCTACCGGAGAAGGAATTCCGAATATTGATAGTGAAAATGATCCAAAATCTTGAAATCAAAATGGAAACACAGATAAATAGCCTAGAGACAAGGATTGAGAAGATGCAAGAAAGGTTTAACAAGGACCTAGAAGAAATAAAAAAGAGTCAAAATATAATGAATAACACAATAAATGAGATCAGAAACACTCTGGAGGCAACAAATAGTAGAATAACGGAGGCAGAAGATAGGATTAGTGAAATAGAAGATAGAATGGTAGAAATAAATGAATCAGAGAGGAAACAAGAAAAACGAATTAAAAGAAACGAGGACAATCTCAGAGACCTCCAGGACAATATGAAACGCTCCAACATTCGAATTATAGGAGTCCCAGAAGAAGAAGACAGAAAGAAAGATCATGAGAAAATCCTTGAGGAGATAATAGTTGAAAACTTCCCTAAAATGGGGAAGGAAATAATCACCCAAGTCCAAGAAACACAGAGAGTCCCAAATAGGATAAACCCAAGGCGAAACACCCCAAGACACATATTAATCAAATTAACAAAGATCAAACACAAAGAACAAATATTAAAAGCAGCAAGGGAAAAACAACAAATAACACACAAGGGGATTCCCATAAGGATAACAGCTGATCTGTCAATAGAAACTCTTCAGACCAGGAGGGAATGGCAAGGCATACTTAAAGTGATGAAAGACAATAACCTACAGCCCAGATTACTGTACCCAGCAAGGATCTCATTCAAATACGAAGGAGAAATCAAAAGCTTTACAGACAAGCAAAAGCTGAGAGAATTCAGCACCACCAAACCAGCTCTCCAACAAATTCTAAAGGATATCCTCTAGACAGGAAACACGAAAAGGGTGTATAAACCCGAACCCAAAACAATAAAGTAAATGGCAACGGGATCATACTTATCAATAATTACCTTAAACGTAAATGGGTTGAACGCCCCAACCAAAAGACAAAGACTGGCCGATTGGATACAAAAACAAGACCCCTCTATATGCTGCTTACAAGAGACCCACCTCAAAACAAGGGACACATACAGACTGAAAGTGAAGGGCTGGAAAAAGATATACCACGCGAATAGAGACCAAAAGAAAGCAGGAGTGGCAATACTCATATCCGATAAAATAGACTTTAAAACAAAGGCTGTGAAAAGAGACAAAGAAGGCCACTACATAATGATCAAAGGAACAATCCAAGAAGAAGATATAACAATTATAAATATATATGCACCCAATATAGGAGCACCGCAATATGTAAGACAAATGCTAACAAGTATGAAAGGGGAAATCAACAATAACACAATAATAGTGGGAGACTTTAATACCCCACTCACACCTATGGACAGATCAACTAAACAGAAAATTAACAAAGAAACGCAAACTTTAAATGATACATTAGATCAGTTAGACCTAATTGATATCTATAGGACATTTCACCCCAAAACAACGAATTTCACCTTTTTTTCAAGTGCTCATGGAACCTTCTCCAGGATAGATCACATCCTGGGCCATAAATCTAAACTTGATAAATTCAAAAAAATCGAAATCATTCCAAGCATCTTTTCTGACCATAATGCATTAAGATTAGATCTCAATTGCAGGAGAAAAACTATTAAAAATTCTAACATATGGAGGTTGAACAACACACTTCTGAATAACCAACAAATCACAGAAGAAATCAAAAAAGAAATCAAAATATGCATAGAAACTAATGAAAATGAAAACACAACAACCCAAAACCTGTGGGACACTATAAAAGCAGTGCTAAGAGGAAAGTTCATAGCAATACAGGCATACCTCAAGAAACAAGAAAAAAGTCAAATAAATAACCTAACTCTACAACTAAAGCAACTAGAAAAGGAAGAGTTGGAGAACCCCAGAGTTAGTAGAAGGAAAGAAATCTTAAAAATTAGGGCAGAAATAAATGCAAAAGAAACAAAAGAGACCATAGCAAAAATCAACAAAGCCAAAAGCTGGTTCTTTGAAAGGATAAATAAAATTGACAAACCATTAGCCAGATTCATCAAGAAGCAAAGAGAGAAAAATCAAATCAATAAAATTAGAAATGAAAATGGAGAGATCACAACAGACAACACAGAAATACAAAGGATCATAAGAGACTACTATCAGCAGTTGTATGCCAATAAAATGGACAACGTGGAAGAAATGGACAAATTCTTAGAAAAGTACAATTTTCCAAAACTGAACCAGGAAGAAATAGAAAATCTTAACAGACCCATCACAAGCACGGAAATTGATACTGTAATCAGAAATCTTCCAGCAAACAAAAGCCCAGGTCCAGATGGCTTCACAGCTGAATTCTACCAAAAATGTTGAGAAGAGCTAACACCTATCCTACTCAAACTCTTCCAGAAAATTGCAGAGGAAGGTAAACTTCCAAACTCATTCTATGAGGCCACCATCACCCTAATACCAAAACCTGACAAAGATGTCACAAAAAAAGAAAACTACAGGCCAATATCTCTGATGAACATAGATGCAAAAATCCTCAACAAAATTCTAGCAATCAGAATCCAACAACACATTAAAAAGATCATACATCATGACCAAGTGGGCTTTATCCCAGGGATGCAAGGATTCTTCAATATCCGCAAATCAATCAATGTAATTCACCACATTAACAAATTGAAAAATAAAAACCATATGATTATCTCAATAGATGCAGAGAAGGCCTTTGACAAAATTCAACATCCATTTATGATAAAAACTCTCCAGAAAGCAGGAATAGAAGGAACATATCTCAACATAATAAAAGCTATCTATGACAAACCCACAGCAAACATTATCCTCAATGGTGAAAAATTGAAAGCATTTCCCCTAAAGTCAGGAACAAGACAAGGGTGTCCACTTTCACCGCTACTATTCAACATAGTTCTGGAAGTTTTGGCCACAGCAATCAGAGCAGAAAAAGAAATAAAAGGAATCCAAATTGGAAAAGAAGAAGTAAAACTCTCACTGTTTGCAGATGACATGATCCTCTACATGGAAAACCCTAAAGACTCCACCAGAAAATTACTAGAGCTCATCAATGAATATAGTAAAGTTGCAGGATATAAAATCAACACACAGAAATCCCTTGCATTCCTATACACGAATAATGAGAAAGTAGAAAAAGAAATTAAGGAAACAATTCCATTCACCATTGCAACGAAAAGAATAAAATACTTAGGAATATATCTACCTAAAGAAACTAAAGACCTATATATAGAAAACTATAAAACACTGATGAAAGAAATCAAAGAGGACACTAATAGATGGAGAAATATACCATGTTCATGGATCGGAAGAATCAATATAGTGAAAATGAGTATACTACCCAAAGCAATTTACAAATTCAATGCAATCCCTATCAAGCTACCAGCCACATTTTTCACAGAACTAGAACAAATAATTTCAAGCTTTGTATGGAAATACAAAAAACCTCGAATAGCCAAAGCAATCTTGAGAAAGAAGAATGGAGCTGGAGGAATCAACTTGCCTGACTTCAGGCTCTACTACAAAGCCACAGTCATCAAGACAGTATGGTACTGGCACAAAGACAGACATATAGATCAATGGAACAAAATAGAAAGCCCAGAGATAAATCCACACACATATGGACACCTTATCTTTGACAAAGGAGGCAAGAATATACAATGGAGTAAAGACAATCTCTTTAACAAGTGGTGCTGGGAAAACTGGTCAACCACTTGTAAAAGAATGAAACTAGATCACTTTCTAACACCGCACACAAAAATAAACTCAAAATGGATTAAAGATCTAAATGTAAGATCAGAAACTATAAAACTCCTAGAGGAGAACATAGGCAAAACACTCTCAGACATAAATCACAGCAGGATCCTCTATGATCCACCTCCCAGAATTCTGGAAATAAAAGCAAAAATAAACAAATGGGATCTAATTAAAATTAAAAGCTTCTGCACAACAAAGGAAAATATAAGCAAGGTGAAAAGACAGCCATCTGAATGGGAGAATATAATAGCAAATGAAGCAACTGACAAACAACTAATCTCAAAAATATACAAGCAACTTCTGCAGCTCAACTCCAGAAAAATAAACGACCCAATAAAAAAATGGGCCAAAGAACTAAATAGACATTTCTCCAAAGAAGACATACGGATGGCTAACAAACACATGAAAAGATGCTCAACATCACTCATTATTAGAGAAATGCAAATCAAAACCACAATGAGGTACCACTTCACACCAGTCAGAATGGCTGCGATCCAAAAATCTGCAAGCAATAAATGCTGGAGAGGGTGTGGAGAAAAGGGAACCCTCCTACACTGTTGGTGGGAATGCAAACTAGTACAGCCACTATGGAGAACAGTGTGGAGATTCCTTAAAAAATTGCAAATAGAACTACCTTATGACCCAGCAATCCCACTTCTGGGCATACACACCGAGGAAACCAGAATTGAAAGAGACACATGTACCCCAATGTTCATCGCAGCACTGTTTATAATAGCCAGGACATGGAAACAACCTAGATGTCCATCAGCAGATGAATGGATAAGAAAGCTGTGGTACATATACACAATGGAGTATTACTCAGCCGTTAAAAAGAATTCATTTGAATCAGTTCTGATGAGATGGATGAAACTGGAGCCGATTATACAGAGTGAAGTAAGCCAGAAAGAAAAACACCAATACAGTATACTAACACATATATATGGAATTTAGGAAGATGGCAATGACGACCCTGTATGCAAGACAGGGAAAGAGACACAGATGTGTATAATGGACTTTTGGACTCAGAGGGAGAGGGAGAGGGTGGGATGATTTGGGAGAATGACATTCTAACATGTATACTATCATGTGAATTGAATCGCCAGTCTATGTCTGACGCAGGATGCAGCATGCTTGGGGCTGGTGCATGGGGATGACCCAGAAAGTTGTTCTGGGGAGGGAGGTGGGAGGGGGGTTCATGTTTGGGAATGCATGTAAGAATTAAAGATTTTAAAATTTAAAAAATAAAAAACTAAAAATTAAAAAAAAAAAAAGAATTACTCATACAGTAAAAAAAAAAAAAAAAAGTTGTAGGCAAAACCACACAGAGTTTGAGGCCTCTATGCAATTTGATGTTTTCCAATAAAGAAAAGCTGAAACTCCAGTAAAAAAAAAAAAAAAAAAAAAAGAAAAGAAATAAACCTGTCACAGCAAAGAAAACTGATATCATTTACCACTAATAATAAAACTCAAGCTTTCAGACAATAGTAAGAATTTAAGAAAACTGGTCTATTACTGTGAGTAGACAGATGCCTAAACTTCCCCACTCTTTTTAACGGAAAATTTTATACAGAAAGAGAACAGAGTAGAATAAGGAACTCGATTTTCCCAGGTTGTTTTTATCTATCAAACTTTGTTTTTACTTTTTTGAGGTATAACTTATACTCAAAATTTGTACCTGTTTAAAGTGTGTAAGTTGATGAGTTTTTAACATATGTATGCACCTGTGAAACCATTATCATTATCAAGATACTGAAAATTTCCTTTCCCTCAGACGTTTACTTGCTCCTCTTTGTAATCCATACTTTCCTAGTAAGAGGATGTGATATTAATGAATTTTTTGATGTTATATAATGAAATATGTCAAAATATGGAGAATCTTTGTAACTCAGTGAATTTGTATTTTTAAAATGACTGACGCGTGTTGTTACAAAGACATGTGAGGATAAAAGATCCATTAATATTCAAGATAGACCAAAAGATTTGACTGTAAAGAGTATGAAAGTTTATTGATTCATTTTAAGATTCAACATTGCAATTAAGAAGCTACAGCTTGTTGAGTTTCAGTGTAATAACAAAGAAGAATGTCCACAGTTATCTGAAAAGGTTGTTATTCTCCTGCCTTTTTCAAATATACTTCTCTGTGAGGCTGGATTTTTCTTATACTTCAAATGAAACAACATATTGCAACAGATTGAATGCAGAAACAGATATGAGGATAAATCTTTGATTAAGCCAGACATTAAAGAAAGTCACAAGAATGTAAAATAATGCCATTCATCTCACTATAAAATTTTAATTAAAAATATAGTTATTTTCACAAGACATTTGTGATAACATTATATATATAGTGAATTTATCGTTGATAATTTGAAAAGAATGAATACATTTAAAAATCTTTTAATTTCTAATGTAGTAAATATACCAAATAAACAAAAGCTCTTGGTAGGGAGAGATTGTAGATAAGTATTAACAGTGTAGCAGAGTCTTGAGGCCAAAACATTTAAGAACTTTTGCTTTAGTACATATATCCAAGAAAACTATGAAAATATTTATTCCTCAGACAACTCTCCAAGCTTAATTTTGATCAATATTTCCAACTATTTCTTTGAACAGATTAATTTTGATTAACAGGCTACTGTTATCAGATAACAGGGTACTCAGTTATCTCTCTATAAAATATAAACTGGTTAGATTCCTCTCTCCTTAATTTTTTTTTTCATCCCTTTTAGATTTCCATTTTAGCATCCTGTGGTTAAAAATGTGACAAGGAGAAAAATACCCAAGACTGACAATAGCGTATTGATATGAAGTGATATGTTAAAATCATATTATGTGAAATTTATATTCGATAGGAGTATAGGAATGCCTCTTTTGTGGTGGACAGGGCCAAAAATTTTGGTCTTGCTTTCTTTTGCACAGACTGACAGGGAAATGATTAAGAAAATTTCATCTCTACTTAGACTGTTTAAGGTGAATCTGTTTCAAGCATGTTAGAAGAAGGAGAAGTAAAAAGACAGTTGATCACATAGGGGAACTGCACCTTGTTTTTTCACTTGGAAACTTTAGCTGCTAGAAATTTTCCCTGTTCAAAATTATCATGTAATTTAATAAGAGCTGAGTGCAAAGTACTTAACTATTTACTCTATGGCACATAAATTGTGTGACCATGTAATTTATCATCGAAATGGTACCTTTGGAAGTGTACTTGGCTGAGTTAGAAGAAAACCAAGTTATCCTGGTTTAACTGAGACTTCTGTCATCCTACCTAGATATCATAATGTTCTTGAAAAGCAGAACATTTGACATGGTAGAATATTATATTTCAAATGCCAGTCTTATTCCTTTCTATAATCTAATAGTTCTCTTTTTACAGATTTTCTTGATGAAACCTGTAAGAAAGTTTCCCTGATGAAACCTGTCTACTAAAAAGAAATTATTTGAAATTTCATTGTTAAGCCCAAATAAAAATGAAAGAGAACTAATAGTTGGAATTCCCAGCTTACTTTTTTACATCTGCTTGAATTAGAGGAAGTTGCAAGATAAGTAACTGAGCAAATTAATCTTAGTGATGGCTCACTGTATTTTAACAGGTATATCAGTTATTAATCTGATGCTAACACAAAGTGGCAGCTGTGAAGGGTGTTTTGAAAATCCAACCATCTGTTGGCCTGGTTTCAAACCTTATGATTTATGTTAGATGCCTTGGGAATCTTACATATGAAAGGGGTAGTGCTATGTGATAAATTTAACTGACACATTAAACATCACTGTTAGAATGATATACTGATAATTTATGATATTTTATGATACATGTGTATAGCCTTTAAGTGTATTTTAGGAAACATGAAAGTAAATATTGAATTCCAGATAAAAAGAAAAATAAATGAATGAAATGATTAGAGGGCAGAGTCTGCAGTCAAAGGGAACCATTAAGATATAGGAAATTAATGTTAGGAAAGCCTTCTGATTGCCAAACATTATGGGTAACTGGCCCATCACATCACCTAATTGCCTGAGAACATTGTTTTTTTTTACCAAGCTAGTATATTAATGTTTTAAAAGTACTTAGCACAGTGCCTGACATAAAGTTATAAAAATGTTAGTTATTAAGATTAACAGCAGTAATAGTTATATTAGAATACTTATTGTAACAGTGTTTATTCCTGACATCAGAACACCCACTCGGATTATTATAAATTTGCTTTATTTCTAATGCTTTCCTTAAATTAGCATGGGATTAACACTGGTATCTTTCAAAAATAAAAATACTATCTATAAATAAAATGCATGTATATACACCCATGCATACACATACATGTGTTTATCCATCAGATACCTTTGTATGCATGCTCAGTCACTCAGTCCTGTCCAGCTTTTTGCCACCCCAAGGACTGCAGCCTGCCAGGCTCCTCTGTGCATGGAATTTCCCAGGCAAGAATACTGGAGGGTTGCCATTTCCTACTCTAGGGGATCTTCCTGACCCAAGAATCGAACCTGCGTCTCCTGTTTCCCGCATTGGCAGGCAGATTCTTTACCACTGAGCTGCAATATTTTATATTACATATACATATTTATGTGTAATTTATGTATGTAAATACAATGGTAAAGATAGAAAATGGACTTTATTATTTTGGGGGCTATGAAAAAAACACAGTATAGTGCTATTTATGTTTTGTATAAAATACCTAAAGCAATAACTGTTGCTAACAGAAAGAACAGCATTTTGTCAGTTCATGAGCTGTGGCTCTATTTGATCATATATTGACTAAGGTATTCAGGGAAATGTTTTGTTTTGATTCTGGCTATGAGTAAAGGAAACTACATTTGATTATCACATGGTTCATACCAGGGAACCGTAGCTGCCAAATATATTTTCATTGCTAACAGCTCCCATAATAGCCAGAGCTTTTACTTAAGTCAGTCTTAACCTAATTTAGAGAAAGAGAGTTCACAGTTGTGCCCCAACTATGCATTTCTAGCAAGAATTTAGTTTATAAGTATGGCATGAGTGAGTGAAAGTCACTCAGTCGTGTCTGACTCTTTGTGACCCCATGGACTGTACAGGCCATGGAATTCTTCAGGCCGGAATACTGGAGTGGATCACTGTTCCCTTCTTCAGGGGATCTTCCCACCCCAGGAACTGAACCCAGGTCTCCCGCATTGCAGGCATATTCTTTACCAGCTGAGCCACCAGGGAAGGCCTAAGTATGGCATTCATTTATCTGTATAGGATAGGTGTTTAACAAAATTAGCATGCCACCCTTTATCGATGCTGTACTTCTCAGGACTTTTTCTTTGCTCAGAATTATTTAGACCTTTTCAATCATTTTTCTAATTAAAAAACATATTTTTAAATTATTTTATTTTTGGCTGCACTGGGTCTTCATTGCTGTGAGTGGGCTTTCTCTAGTTGCGGTAAGCCAGGGCTGCTGTCTAGTTGCTGTGTGAGGGCTTCTCATTGTGGTGGCTTCTCTTGTTGCAGACCATGGGCTCTAGAGTGCAGGGGCTTTAGTAGTTGCGGCACATGGGCTTAGTTGCCCCACAGCATGTGAAATCTTCCTGGATCAGGGATTGAACCCGTGTCCGCTGTATTGGCAGGGTACAGTGTGAACCTAACCTAGTGAAGTAGGTTACTTCATTGGACCACCAGGGAAGTCCCACTTTTCTCATTTTAAACAGACCAAACAGTAGATACCACATTTCTATTAAAAGTTAAATGTAAAACTCTAGAAGCCACAGGGGTTTGCCTGTTCTGAGTCCATTTTCTTCCCACCCTGGTTCCTGGTTGGCAGAGCCCTTCCTTCCCTGTGAGACAGTGAACTTCAGAGCACATGGGCTCCACTTTAGCCCTTCAGGTGATTGGCCCCATTCTTCTTGCCAGTGATTAGGAAGTGGCATGTGACCCAGTTCTGATAAGTGAGGGCAAGTCTGCTTGGGATCCCAGTGAAAAGTTTTTTTGCTGATGCATAATTTGTTGGGAAGAGGACATCATTATTTTTAGCTGGAAATTGTTGAATATACATGTGACCCTGGACTTAGCAGCTTCTTAACCATAGGGACACTAGGGGACTTCACACCTGATATGCCGAGTATGGGAGACTGGAACATGACTCTTGATGATCTTCTTCTTTTTTAAATTTATTTTTAATTTGAGGATAATTGCTTTACAATGTTGTATTGGTTTCCGCCATACAGCAATGTGAGTCAGCCATAAGTATTCATATATCTCCTCCCTCTAGAACCTGCTTCCCAAACCCTCCTTGATGATCTTCTTAAGCCACAGAATTAACCAACCTAGAGCAACTCTACCTTAGATTATAGGGGGTAGTGACATTTAAAAAAATTCTTAACCATCTGAATCAAGAGTTTCTTGTTACTTGCAGCTGAATGCATCCTAACAGATATAATACATTTTGGATGTGAATTACAGAATGTATTAGTAGAAAATAGACTCAGTGTTTTATGTATATTTAAACACAGTTCTGATAGTTACTAAAACTTTATGGTTAAATCTATAAACAGAAAGAATACTGACATAGTGTACCAGATGAATGTCAGCCTAGGCCTTGGTGGATCATGACAGGTCCTGAGACCTGCCAAAACCAATCTTGATTTAACTGCATTTCATCTAGTATAAGAAACTTTTCATTATCTTTTATCTTATCATTATCTTTTCATTATCTTCATATATATTCCTTATCATTCTTCTGTATTACTTTGTGTTATTAGAGGAAAAAAGAATTATTAATTATATCCTGAGTCATTAAAGCACCCTTTATTTGAAGTCTTCAGATGCTTTACATTGCAGGAAATGTGACTGACTGTTGTGCTGTCAGTGAATCAAGACAAACAGTGAACCACTTTCAGAGCTAAATATAGATTTGAGGATAGTCTATGTAAAGAATTAGGACCTGTGGGAAAAAAACCCAGTAAGTTGAGAACTGTAAAACCAAATTTTGTGTTGTTTACACTGTTAAACTACAAATAAACTCATTACTTATTGGTTAGCTTTTTGAAATATTTTTTTTTCTTCCCCTGAAGGATGTGTCTTTCTCTCTGAAAGGTGCATGGCATTAGAGGATTAAAGGCACTTGAATGAGAAAGCAGCCATATCGGATAATACAAATACTGGCCAGCAGATTAAGTGTATTCTCTGCTCCTCTTTCTTTTTTAAAATAGGTTTTAACATGCAAACATTCAACTTGCCTGTGAGTAAGTAACTCCTGTCAGCTTTTGTGAATTCATTGTTACTGCCTGCAAAGAAGGACAGACTGTAAAATGCAGACCTCAAGAGTATCTGTCTAGAGTAGATGACTGTTACAGGCCTTTGTCCCCCTGGTGCTGCTTTGCCTTCATAAAACTGCCGACTAGGATTTTCACAACGTGAATTCTGGGCTTTCTCCTGCTCCCTTCATCGTGCCTACACATGCGGGCCTCCTGCCCTCCTTTGGCCCAGGCTTTCTCTCTCACCTACTCTGGCAGCACCCCCCGATTCAAGAGTTACCTTCACCCCAAGAGCTGATGTGATTATCATGTTAGCACATACTCAGTGCTTCATAAATAGTGCCTGGAATCAGATAGATTTGATAAACGGTGTAATATAAATTCAAGGTGTCTGTGTATAAACACATTATAACTTCTCAGCCTTCTCCCAGCCCTACTGCTGTCTGTTCTCTGAGCAGGGAAATAGATCATCCGCCCTAATTTATTCTCACCATTAAGGAAAAGGCTTCAACTACATCCACTGTTTAAGGTTGGGCCACATACTTAGAAAAGAACCGACTGAATGATAAGCATGGAGGAGGCATTGAAAACTGGCCCTCGGCAGGCATGCGTCAGCAGAGGTTGGGAAGGATGTTGCAATTGATAAGGAAGGACTCCTTGTGCAGCTCCGATTGTCTGCTTGCTTCCTCTTTTTTCCTAAATGCACATATGCTGTATAGGGTATGTTTTTCACATATATGAAAAAACACTTTCTCTTTCCAATTACATACTGAAATTGTAGAGCATATGGCAGTTTGAAATACCTATAACTTTCAGTTTTTGAGAAAAACTGCTAAAGCACTGTAGAGAGAAGTTAAAAAGTCTTTGTTAAAAATATGACTAAATAGGAATAATGGTAAAAAATAATTCTTGGCTTCCAAATTTCGGTGAGATCAAGGTTCTTTTACCTGGTAACTTAAAAGGACTTCACCAGTGAGATTTACAGATCATCCTTAAGGCTTTTCAGTTATAATTTTTCAGTCTTTTTCCCTTGCAGACAGATACTCATAAGAACAGGTTTCAAGCATCGATATATAATGTTGTAGTTTCAGAACCTTGCGCTTTGGGCACAGAATGACTACACAGATGTAGCATGATTGAAAAATGGGAGCACATCTGTATGATAGATGTATGCTTACTGTGGATTGATTATTGAAAACTGAAATTGGGTTTTATGGGAACATAGAGAAACAAAACAGTATTGAGTAAGTCCATTCAGCTTTTTCAAGCCCAGGTTTGCTGTTTGTTTTTTCTGGTACCCTGATGTCAACATTAAAAATTGTGATATATTCCAAAACATCCCAATTTTCGTGAATTGTATTTCCATCAGTTGTCAAGCCCTTTTGAACTTATGTACCTTTTCACTGAAATGGTGACATTTCTTGGCATAACAGTTTCCATAAGCGTGCTACCTATTTTATAAGGAAGTCTTCCTGAAGTGTGTCTTCTGTGTTTAAAGGCACATCTCCTAAGGCTTGGTTCCAGAATTTGGAGGGATAAAGCATTATCCCCCCTCTGTTTACACTCATGATTTTATGTTCTCTTTGTCTCCCTTCTTTTGAGTAAAGGAACATTTACCTTTTATTTTCTTTCTCATTTGTTTCTGTAAGTTGTTAAACTCAGATTTCCTCTCTTAATGAATTGGAAGTCTCAGAAGAATTGGTCATTTCTACAGTTTTATAGAGTCAAAATATTACAGTGAGATTTTTTTCTTCATCTTGAGTCAGACTTTTGTAACAAGGTTGCTCAGAAATCCACATATAAATGTTTTCAGTTATAGATAGGACATAAAGCCAAACAAGGACACAGAGAATAGAGTCTTTGGCCATAGTTAAGAATTATATTTTTCATTGGAGACAGTAACCAGAGCTGATATTTCAAAGTACATGAAGAAGACACAGCTGCCACCCCCTCATGCTTCTGGTTGTATTCCTGCTATTGTCACCATTCTAATAAAAATTTGAACAGCTATAGCTGATATGGGCAACTGTCTTCACCATGGTTGGTTTGTAGCCAGGCCTGTGAGAAAAGATAACATGAAAAGGTTATGTTTTTAAATTTATGAACATGAAATCATAGCAGATATTTTTTATCATTGACGGTAAGCTTCTTTTTTAAATCTAGTTATGGTAGATCTCTATATATTACTGAAAGGAGTCTGTTTAACCCCTTAATAAAACCCCACTAATATTTTTGGGGATCACTTGTGAATGGTCTGAGTTGCTCTTTTTTCCTGGAAGATGAATGCTTCCTGGGGTCATTCTGGTGCCCTGTATTCTTCATTGCATCATTTCCCCAAGGCATGGCAGGCAGCAGGGCCAGGCTCCAGCTCCAATAAGGGATCTGTCTTTAGGTCCTTTGTTTTAAAATAGGATTATGTTACTCTTGCACCATTAATAAAAGGATTTGGTGACAAAACATAAGAAAACAAGGCATTTAAAACATATTGCCATAGAGCTTGGTTAAATAACTATTTTTCTGAACATTATTCTGAAATTGTAAGAGGTTTCATAAAGTGTTTGCATTGGCCAGAAAGTTTTTCCATAAGATGTTATGTAAAATCCTGAATGAACTTTCTGGCCAACCCAATATATACCTGATACTACACACAAATTATATTAAATAACATGGAACTCTGCAATGAGATGCTCAGGGCTTATGCATCCAGACGGATTTAGTCCAGATCCTATTCTTGTCACATACTCTTGGGGAGAGTTTGGCCAAGTTACTGTTCTGAACTTTTTTTCTGAAGTTTTTTCACCTGTGCAGTGGGGTTAGTATTAATAGTAGCTGCCTCAGAGCTGTGGTAAAGATGAAATGAGTGAGTAAATGTAGAGCACTTAACATGTGCCTGGCAGGTGTCCAGTAAGTGTTAGTGATTATTTTCATTTTTTAAAATTTATTTTTAATTGGAGGATAATTGCTTTACATTGTCGTGTTGGTTTCTGCCATACAGCAGTGCAAAGCAGCCACGTGTTAGTTGCTTAGTCATAGCTGACTCTTTGCAACCCCACGAACTGTAGCTTGCCAGACTCCTCTGTCCATAAGTGTACATATATCCCCTCCTTCTTGAACCTGCCCCCACTCCCCCCCACCCCTCTAGTTCGTCACAGAGCACCAAGCCGGGCTCACTGTGCTATACAGCAGCTTCCCACTAGCAGCCTCTTTTACACATGGTAATGTCTGTATTTCAGTGCTCCTCTCCTAGTTCATCTCGCCCTCTCCTTCCCCACTGTGTCCACAGATCTGTCTACATCTGCGTCTCTGTTCCTGCCCTGCAAATAGGTTCATCAGTACCATTTTTCTATATTCTCTATATATGCATTAATATAAATATTTGTTTTTCTCTTTCTGACTTACTTTATATGTCAAGCTCTAGGTTTGCCCACATCACTAGAACTGACTCAGATGTGTTCCTTTTCATGGCTGAGCAGTATTCCATTGTGTATATGTACCACAATGTCTTTATCCATTCATCTCTCAGTGGACATCTAGGTTGCTTCCGCGTTCTGGCTATTGTAAATAGTGCTGCAGTGAACACTGGGGTACTTGTGTCTTTTTTGGTTAATGGTTTTCTCAGGGTGTATGCCCCGTAGTTGGATTGCTTGGTCATATGGTAGTTTTACTCTTAGCTTTTTAAAGGAATCTCCATACTGTTTTCCATGGTGGCTGTATCAATTTACATTCCCACCAGCAGTGCAAGAGGGTTCCCTTTTCTCCACATCCTATCCAGCTTTTATTGTAGATTTTTTGATAATGGCCATTCTGACAGATATATCAGTTCAGTTCAGTTCAGTTCAGTCACTCAGTTGTGTCCGACTCTTTCCGACCCCATGAACCGCAGCATGCCAGGCCTCCCTGTCCATCACCAACTCCCGGAGTCCACCCAAACCCATGTCCGAATCGGTGATGCCATCCAATCATCTCATCCTCTGTCATCCCCTTCTTCTCCTGCCCTCAATCTTTCCCAGCATCAGGGTCTTGTCAAATGAGTCAGCTCTTCGCATCAGGTGGCCAAAGTATTGGAGTTTCAGCTTCAACATCAGTCCTTCCAATGAACACCCAGGACTGATCTCCTTTAGGATAGACTGGTTGTATCTCCTTGCAGTCCAAGTGACTCTCAAGAGTCTTCTCCAACACCACAATTCAGAAGCATCAGATATATCATGACACCTCATGTAGTTTTGGGGAGAAGGCAGTGGCACCCCACTCCAGTACTCTTGCCTCAAAAATCCCATGGACGGAGGAGCCTGCTAGGCTACAGTCCATGGGGTCGCGAAGATTCGGACATAGTTGTGTGACTTCACTTTCAGTTTTCACTTTCATGAATTGGAGAAGGAAATGGCAACCCGCTCCAGTGTTCTTGCCTGGAGAATCCCAGGGACGGGGGAGCCTGGTGGGCTTCCGTCTATGGGGTCGCACAGAGTCGGACACGACTGAAGCGACTTAGCAGCAGCAGCAGCATGTAGTTTTGATTTGCATTTCTCTAATAATGAACAGTGTTGAGCATCTTTTCATGTGTTTGTCATCTGTATGTCTGCTTTGGAGAAATGTCTGTTTAGGTTTTCTGCCCATTTTTTGATTGGGTTGTTTGTTTCTTCTGATATTGAGCTGCATGAGCTGCTTGTATATTGTGGAGATTAACCCTTTGTCAGTTGCTCTGTTTGCCATTATTTTCTCCCATTTTGAGTGTTGTCTTTTCATCTTGTTTATGGTTTCCTTTGCTGTTAGCAATTATTTTAAATTTTGAATTACTACTTGATTCTTTTTGTGAGTAGGGAAGAGTGGGGTATGGCAGAAAGTGAAGAACTAGAGAGCCTCCTGATGAAAGTTAAAGAGGAGAGTGAAAAAGTTGGCTTAAAACTCAACATTCAGAAAACTAAGATCATGGCATCTCGTCCTATAACTTCATGGCAAATAGATGGGGAAACAGTGGAAGCAGTGGCTGACTTTATAGTTTGGGGCTCTAAAATCACTGCGGATGGTGATTGCAGCCATGAAATTAAAAGATGTTTATCCCTTCAAAGGAAAGTTATGACCAACCTACACAGCATATTGAAAAGCAAGACATTACTTTGTCAACAAAGGTCCGTCTAGTCAAGGCTATGGTTTTTCCAGTGGTCGTGTATGGATGTGAGAGCTGGACTATAAAGAAAGCTGAGTACGAAAGAATTGATGCTTTTGAACTGTGGTCTTGGAGAAGACTCTTGAGAGTCCCTTGGACAGCAAGGAGATCCAGTCCATCCTAAAGGAAATCAGTCCTGAATATTTATTGGAAGGACTGATGCTGAAGTTGAAACTCCAATACTTTGGCCACCTGATGTGAAGAACTGACTCATTGGAAAACACCCTGATGTTGGAAAAGATTGAGGGCAGGAGGAGAAGGGGACAATAGAGGATGAGATGATTAGATGGCATCACTGACTCAGTGGACATGAGTTTGAGTAAACTCCGGGAGTTGGTGATGGATAGGGAGGCCTGGTGTGCTGCAGTCCATGGGGTCGCAAAGAGTCAGACACTACAGAGTGAGTGAACTGAACTGAGGTGGGGCTTCCACCTTAAACTATTCAACAATTATATGCTGTTGTATTCCCAAATAATTGGGTAAAATATGACTACTTTCTAGATCCTTCTGCATGATACGTATTCACATTTGGGAGGCGGACATGGAATGGCGGCGGGGGGGCGGGGGGGGGAGTTCTATTTTTTGACCAGAATTTCTCATATATATGAAATAGTTTGTTTCCTAAATGAAAAAATCCAGACACATGAATTTCTTAGTTATTTTGAATTAAAAATTTATGTATATGAAAGCTCATGAAATCTATAGGAGTGAAATCACATTTAATTTTATGTTGAAGGAATGATCTTTATTGAAAAAACTCACAACTATGCAGTGTGGAAACCATTCTTGGAAATCCTGAGCTCAGTCAGTTCAGTCACTCAGTCATGTCCGACTCTTGAGACCCCATGGCCTGCAACACGCCAGGTTTCCCCGTCCATCACCAACTCCCGGAGCTTACTCAAACTCATGTCCATTATGTCAGTGATGCCATCCAACCATCTCATCGTCTGTCGTCCCCTTCTTCCGCCTTCAATCTTTCCCAGCATCAGGGTCTTTTCCAATGTGTCAGTTCTTCACGTCAGGTGGCCAAAGTTTTGGAGTTTCAGGTTGAGCATCAGTCCTTTCAATGAATATTCAGGACTGATTTCCTTTAGGATTGACTGATTGGAGCTAGAAGTAGCCACAAACCTACAGTGTGAAATTGTAGCCTTTTAGAACTGAGATAAACCTTAGTGACCTTGAGCACAGACTCCATCCCCTCTTTGAGGTTAAACGATATGCTAATTATTTGCGCACAGAGTCGGACGTGACTGAAGCGACTTAGCAGCAGCAGCAAGCCAGTTTTAAAATTCCTTTCTTGAGTTTTTCAATAGTTTTCTAATCTTTCATTATGCTTAGTTCACTTTTAATGCTTATGGGGGAAAAAAGCCTCTAACATTTTATAACTCCATCCTCCCCGACCCCCTTTGGATTTCAGGACATCCTGGGATACACACTGTTACTTAGCTAACAATATATTTTATAGGTTTCATGCTTAATTGTACGTTTTCAGTAGTAGTGCCAACAGGGACTAATTAATAAAGTCAAGTTGCTAGAGTTCATCACAGGACATTATCCCCTGGAGGTTGCATTGGAGTGAGGGGGCTATTTGCTTGAACGCGGCAGGTGTAAGCCGTAACTCAAGATGGCAGCTAGAGGGTGCCAGAATTGGGAGAGGCGGAGGTGAGATTGCTAGCTGGTGCTGGAAAGACTTGAGATGTTCAGTCTATTCTGTTCTCTCCCTCCTCCCAACCACCACCTACTCTGCAATAACAAATTAAAATTTTATAATGAGTTTACCAGATTTACAGATGAAGATACAAAACTCAGACAGAGAGGTCAGCGTTTCAGAGCTGTTAATACCGGACGGATCTGAGATTCAGACCTCTGGCTTTTTATTTCTAAAGGTTCTATCCCTACACCAGTGCCAGGATTAGGTGATGCCAGGAGTTACTCATGTTCCTCAGTGAAGTGTGTTCACTGCAGATGTTTCTTTAACACACAAAGTAATGCTTAGGATTTAAATAATAGTTGTTTTTTTTTTTCCTTCCAGACTGTATAACTCTTTTTCCTCAGATGAGTAGGAAAGTAGAGACACTGCATTCAAAACCAGGGAAATTTTCATCATCACCCACTGCCTTCTCCTTCCAGTGCCCGGTGAATGGGTGTGAGTGCCTAGCTGGAAAGTCGAGGAATAGAGTAAGAATTTGGGTGGTATTCCTGGCACCATGAGCAATCTTTCCTTCCCATAGTGTTGCAAGATAAAGCTCTTCCCTGTGCAAGATAACAGATTTGGCACAATTACATGAAATCTTTACATGAACGATTACATGAAATTCAGAATATATCGTGTCTGGAAATCAGCTGTTTTGCCATCCCTGAATTTGCTTAACCACCTTAACCACCTTGTGTTTTTATTCAGCAAAGATGCTATTATTGCTGATCTTTTTCTCAGTGATTTGGGGCATTTTCTGGGCTACTGACATACTTTGATGCTCTAATTTAAAAATTCATGGTATTGTTTTAATGCTTTAGTAGAGAAACACAGCAGTGTTTAAAAAAGATATTTAAATGATAAAATCATTTATCTCCTCCTCCACTTCGCCATTTCTACCCTTCTTGCAGCTTGAAGTTCCTGGTACTCCAACTTGTGTTTTCTGTGTTCTGCAAAGTCAGGTGCCCTGTTTCTGAAACAAAGAAATAAAAATTTCCTGGGGATAAAAGAAAGCTCTTCCTCTTTAAGTAGCAGACAGAATATATAGTCCCCCCTCTCCCGCTTTGAATTTCCCTGTGTAATTACCGTATCTGTCTGCAGGAGAAAGGACTCCTTGTGGTTTGTTCTCCACTACCTTTCTTAAAGACATATCTGCAGAGCCGCGCAGCGCACGTGGCACTCATCTCAGGGCGAGAGCTCCCAGTTTTAGAGCATTAGGCGAGCGTAGGGCCGCTTCTTTCCCCGAAAGCCAGTCCCGCTTCCCCGAAAGCCAGCCCCGTATCAGCTGCGTGGGGCTGGGGCCCGGGGAGGTGGAGCCTGCCTGCTCCTAGCGGCTGCGAGTGCCCCCTCGTCGGAGAGCATCCCCGCCGCCGCTCTCGATGCTCTTGTGCGGCTCCGAGGAGTGGAGGAGGCAGGGTGTGCTCGCGGACCGTGGGGTAAACTGCAGTTGCTCTTTGGGGAGCCCGGAGAGAACACCAGGCGGGAGAGAGAGCGCCAGTGCCATGGGCCAGCTCTGCTGCTTTCCTTTCTCAAGAGACGAGGAAAAAATCAGTAAGTGGGTTTTGCACTGTGCTGAATCCTAAGTGCTTGGCTATTTAGAGTGACTGTCTTCTTCTAGGGGTAGTGGGTTTTTTTTTTCCTTATGGGAAACAGGAGAATAAGGAACTGTGATTTTTTATGTGTATTTCTTAAAAGGGTGGGTAGGTGTATAGTTAATAATTAACTGTCAGAGTACGGTCACTCAATGAATAGGGCTGTGTTGAAGATCTAGAATTTCATCTTCCTTCTGTTGGTATTTTACAGCTTATTTTTATCACACTATCTAGAGTCTTAGTTTTGAGTTTCTCTGCATGTCACTGCGTGCAGTTCGACAAATTATACAGGCCAGACTTCATTTGTGTTCTCTGAAATTGAGATGTTTTCAGAGCAGTGCTCAATAATAACATATAGAGAAGTAAAGCTGGCTCGGAAATGACATGTGTTATACATTTGCAGATATTTTCATGTGTCCTCTGCTTTGTTCTCCGTGGAGGGAATTTGGGTGTAACTGTAAGATCTCTCCAGAGGAGGGATGCCACTTTGACTTCTGCAAAAACCTTGCTGAATATTCTTAAACTAATGTCAGTCAGGTTCCACATCTGCTTATGGCCTAGAAAACAACTTAAAGTGATGACATTTGCACTGAAATGTTTTCCTCCCTGACTTAAATGTATTTACTTACATTTCAACTTTGTTAAAAACAGTACCCACATTGTAATTAACATCCCAAACAGATTTGTCTTACACTAGTTACCCCCAGGTATTGAATTTTTACTTCATTTTCAGTAAAAATGTTCACAGACGTGCTTATTAAAATTTGCAGCCACATTTCTCTTACATCAGTGCTTTATTGAAATTTAAATAGGTCAACAGAATCTCTCAATATCAGGTTCAGATACTCAAAAGATTCACATCTGGCTTTTATTTCCTGTTCCTCAGGAAACTAGCCAGAGACAGGTTTAAAAGTAATGAATACATATCTTATACCTATGCACTTGGGAAAATAAGCCAGGTTTTACCAGAACTCTCCTGGGAATGCTTTGGAATAAATGTTAGGAGACTTTGGAGTATTTGCTTATTAATAAGAATCCACAGCTGTGCTCTAGATTTTACTGGTGAAAATGATACTCTGTAGTATACAGTGGTCCTGAGCTGAAAAACTGACATGACTTTGTACAACAGAGTTGTTCATTTTCTAAGAATGAGCACTGATATTCATTTGGCACCATGAAGCTTTCCAGATATTTGTCAGAATGATCCATTTGTATAACTGAGGCTGTTGGTTGATTGATTCCTCGAGGTAGATCTGCATAGGAAAAACCTTGGTCTGGACAGATGTAGGGAGCCTTTCCCCACTTCCTAGTCCACTGCTCCAGGTTTTCCTAGAGTTTCTGCTTTCCTTGTGTTCTCTTTTCTCTTTTTCCCCTGTCTGTGAGCAGCCTTCTCTTTTCTAATCATAGAAGCCAGGCTTTACCTTGATGAGGAATTTGCTCTTTTCTTTCTCAACTGGGACCCTGGGAATGCAAAGTCTTTTGTTTTATGTACAGCACCTCTCAATATTGATCAACAGGAAGTACTCTGGGGGGCTTCCTTTCTCAACTTACAAACATTATATAAAGAAAATGAAGACAAGACACTGTGTCTGAAGCGAAGTTCAAGTCCCAAAGTGCAAATTATGGTTAGAGTCAAAGGATTTGTGCCCCCTCTCCTCTCATTCATGCCTACTGGCCCCTGGATCGTCCCCATTCTCTCCCCATTATTATTTCATCTGTCTTTGATTTTGACATTGCTTCACTCTTTTCTTCATGCTCTATTCGCATAGTCCATCAGCTGTTGTCTGGTGTTGTGTTTAATTTCTTTGCTACAGGGTGGTCTAAAGAGAAGTTTCTCTGCCAGGCACTGCTATGCTGATGGTCTACCAATACTTACAAAGGGGACTTGTGAAAAAAGGCAGAGATATTCTTAGCTAGCATGCTTCAAGAAACATGTAAATTAGCACTAACATAAATATTCAGTTCATAAGTTGTGTTGATTGCATGTAAAAGAACCGATATTAGATGTTTGGGAGGGCCTGATCTTGCTACTGGATTGTGCAGTAAGCTTCTGGGTCTTTCTCATTTTTGTGAGCCCACCTAGTAGCCTTGTGAGCCTGCTCTGAGCCAAGTGAGGACCTCCAAGGAGCAGAGCACAAGAGTGCTTATGCCCACACCCTTCTAATTCCATTGTAAAGGGTGATGGCCCCAGAATGTAGCTTCTGAGAGCAGCTCGAATGAGGAATTAAATGAGTTTTTGGTAAATGTTTACATTTGTGGTTGTCGTTCCCAAAACACAGGCGAGTTGGAAAGCCCGTCCTCTATAGCCCTGCAGAGATACAGAAGGGAGGGACCCAGCTGGCCAAGTGGTAAGAGTCAAATGGTCCCTTTCCCCTCCTGCTGCTGTTATATCCTGCCTTTGCCCTTGGTGGTGGTAGAGAGGAAGTATTCTCATCTCACTGATTTATTAGTGCTACTGATTTAATCAAACAAACTGATTAAAAAAAAAATCAACTTGTGCAAGGGCAATGTTTGTGTGAAAAGTTAACTGTATGCACAGCCAGAAATCTTGATAACGGGGTGAGTAGTCAAATCTAGTAGAACTCATCATGGTTTATTTTTCAGTAAATGCAGCACAAAGCAGCTAGACCATTTTTGTTTAAAGCCCAGCAGTGGAACATTTTCTCAAACTGTATACTTTTTGGCCACAGTAGGTAGAATAGACCGACAATAAATGCATATTTCTTGGAAGATTAAGCACTTTCTCTTGCTACACAGGACCATACTTACCATGAAACGTTTCTGCAGATGTTGTAGGATTCATCAGTGTTGTAAATAGTCTTTGATGAAGTCTTTGCTGAAATCTTTTATAGTACTTGTGTTCTTTGAATTTTACCTCATTGTCTCATAGTGAGCTTCCTGAAGGGGTTGTTCTTGAACAGGAATACTAGCTTATTGGCCCCTGCAGTTTGTCAGTCTCACTAAAAAACCTGAAAAGGAAGCTTTAATCACTATAAGAGATACCTCTATAGCTAATTCAGAAGGCATTTTACTTGCTCCTTTCCTGTTGCAAATTTTCCCATTTTGAAGTACATTTGCTTTATGTAGAATGAAACAGGTGAATGTCCATCCTGTGGTGATTTGTCAAAGGGACATGTATTAGCGGAGGATAGAACAGCTGATGGTTGGGTGCACTGACAGCTCAGTTACTTTCTAGCCCTGACCTTCTAGGATGCTGAAAATAAGAGCATTAGTATGTACTTTAGGGCTCCCAGGTGGCTCAGTGGTAAAGAATCTGCTGGAGTAGGAAATGGCAACCCACTCCAATATTCTTGCCTGGCAGAAGAGCCTGGCAGGCTACAGTGCATGGGGTTGCTTAGAGTTGGACATGATTGAGCAACTAAGCACACACATGCATACATACACACACACATACACACAGAATATGTATTTTAACAAGAAACATATCTTAATTTTATGTGTTTAAATAATACATAGACATTTTACTTTTATATATGAAATATGTTTCAATACAGTCATTCTGTGTTCAGTTCAGTTCAGTTCAGTTGCTCAGTTGTGTCTGACTCTGCGACCCCATGGACTGCGGCATGCCAGGCTTCTCTGTCCATCACCAACTCCTGGAGCTTGCTGAAACTCAACTTGATTGAGTCAGTGATACCGTCTTTTCATTTCATCCTCTTTTGCCCCCTTCTCCTCCTGCACTCACTCTTTCTCAGCATCAGGGTCTTTTCCAATGAGTCGGTTGTTCTCAAAACAGGTGACCAAAATATTGGAGCTTCAGGTCAATATCAGTCCTTCCAGTGAGTATTGAGGGTTGGTTTTCTTTAGGATGGACTGGTTTGATCTCCTTGCAGTCCAAGAGACTCTCAAGAGTCTTCTCTAACACCACAGTTCAAAAGCATTAATTCTTTGGTGCTCAGCTTTCTTTATGGTCCAACTCTCACATCCATACATGACTACTGGAAAAACCATAGCTTTGACTAGATGGACCTTTATTGGCAAAGTAATGCTGACAAATAGCTGAGTCTTTCTGTGTGGGGTGAGTTAAACAGATCATTTGTACTGTTTTATAAATATGAGTCAAATCTGAAGATAGTTTGTTTCTGATGATTTGGAATTTGATTATAGACCCAGTAAATACAATTCCTCTGTAATGAATGAGACCGTATCTACAACTGTAGTCACCTTAGATGTCAGCCTGGAAGACTATGTTTTTATTTCCATCATGGCCAGGAAGGGAAGAAAGGGACTCAGAATTTCAGGCCTTTAATTGTTGAGCAGCCTTACGGCATTTATCTGTGTAGCTGCCCTTCCTCTGAGGGACTCCTTCCCCTTCTCTGTGGTGTCTGTCCATCATGACATTAGGCTTCCCTGCCCTGGGACATGTGCACACGTTCAAGGGACATGTGGTCCACGTGGAGTTGACCAGAGTCTTTTGTAAGAGCTGATCAAGGATCTGTCTTCCTTTTGGGTTGTGAGTGAAAGGGATGTAAGCACAAGATTGCTAGCTGATAGGGAGTTAGGGGGAATCTTCCTGGGAGTGAAGCACAGAAGAAAGAGGCCAGAGAAGGAGAGAGAAAAAGAGACAGTCCTGATGATACTGTTTGAGTCTCTGAGTTCAGCTGTGACTAAGACCTGTATTTTGTGAAGCAATAAATCCTTCCCCTCTTTTTCTGTTTAACTTGCTTGGGTTAAATTGTTATCACCTGCAACCAAAAGGCTTCAGATATGTTCTGGAAGATACTCAGTGTGTCTAAGAGTACATCCATTCTGGAACAAATATTTCTAAACCTAGTGAAGAAACCAAAAGTCTTTGATTTCTTCTGAACTTTCATGTTCCATTTTAGTGGCAATGAAATTTATGGGAGCTGTTAGAAAGAGTAATTCAGTTCACTTCAACTGATAAATATTGTTGAACACATCGCATTTGGAAAGCTTTGAGCCAAGTGTTAGGAAGACACAATGATGATACATGATCCTTATTGTTGGAGGGTTCCTTTTTAAATTCACTTGATTCTTTAAAAAGAGATGTGTTGGGTTCCAGTATTTATCATGCCTTGAAGGGGGAAAGTTGGGGATGAAAGATCATGATGCTTTCATTCTAACAAGCAAAGCCACACCCATTCATTTCAGGGAAGTTACCAGCGAAGTCCAGTGAAACTGAGCTAATTACTACCTAGGTAGAGGTTACCTCAAGCTCTTATCACAGGCAGTGGTTATAGCTTGACTCAGGCAATCACAGTTTCTACAACAGACATTTTAGCAAATACAGTTTTCCTTAACAAACATTTATAATGTCAAAGGTACAAGTTAGCAGACCTTGGAACTACAAAGCCAACCTTTCTGGTGTATAGTAATGTTGTTTGCCCTTAGCAAATAGTCATAGGCAAAAACTGAGCTATATGATGAAAATATAAAGAATAAGTATAGTTTTAATTATATAATGAAAATACAAAGAATCAGTATAGTCTATGCCAACTAGGATATAAATAATATTAATTTTACAAAAGGCTGAGTCACAGATATTTGAAGCTTACAATTTTCTGTTTCTGCACACTGTCCCTCCAAACTTATGACTTTAGTCAAGGACATTTGTTAACCTCAAACATGTATACATGAAAATTAGAGTGCTGGGAGAAAGTGGTGTAAACACAGGATGCTTTGAGTACATGGAGAGAGGGTTTCATATTCCCAAGAAAGAGCTCACCCAGTTGGTAAGAATCGGATGGCTTGTGGCTCAGACGGTAAAGCATCTGCCTACAATGCAGGAGACCCAGGTTCGATCCCTGGGTCGGGAAGTTCCCCTGGAGAAGGAAATGGCAACCCACTTCAGTATTCTTGCCTGGAAAATCCCATGGACGGAGGAGTCCAGTAGGCTACAGTCCATGAGGTCACAAAGAATCAGACACGACTGAGCGACTTCCCTTCTTCTACTTCTGCAGCAGCCTGTGTCCCCCTACCCCGACCCTGTGGTAAGATAGTTGGTGTTGGCATTTGCCATGTGAATTACACCAAGTTTCAGTTTGATATCTTACATCTGACTGTGAGAGCAAAAATAAAATTCACACTTTCTAAGCATTTAAAATATTCAGCTAAATTTAGCTGTGAAGCTTAGCTTTTGAAGAGTTTTGATTGATGTTTATGATAAGTAATAAACTGGCAAGTAGATGATCTGTTAATCTAACACTTTCTATCTAGATCTGTAGCAGTCAGACCTTATTTAGAATTCTGACGATCAGGATTGTGTCCTGAGGAGGCCAGGATGGCGAGGAGGCTGGAAACCACATCGTAAGAGGAAGGCTTACAGACTCCAGCTGCTTAGCTAGGATGGTCAATTAATTGTCTTGTAATATTTGGAGGATTCTTTAATGTGGAAGGGAAAGAAGATATTCCCTATGGCTCCAGGGTGGTAGAATTAAGACAGTGAGTGTTCATTTTAACTCATTTTCTTCTGGTGATTTTAGGAGCCAAATGGTAAAGCTACATTAAACCCAGTAGTATTCTAATTATATTTGCACAGCTCTTGTTTTAAATAATGAAAATACTGAAGTGAAGCCCTAAAGCAGAAAGAATTATAATCAGATTTTACCTTAATAATTTTTAATACGTTGCCTAAAAGAAGATAATTTAAGGCAGAGTTTTCAGACTATTTTTAGCCATCACACTTTTTCTTTAAAGTGAAGTGAAGTGAAGTTGCTCAGTCGTGTCTGACTCTTTGCGACCCCACAGACTGTAGCTTACCAGGCTCCTCTGTCCATGGTATTTTCCAGGCAAGAGTACTGGAGTGGATTGCCATTTCCTTCTCTAGAGGATCTTCCCGACCCAGGGATTGAACCCAGGTCTCCCGCATTGTAGGCAGATGCTTTACCATCTGAGCCACCAGGGAAGTCTTTCTTTAAATGCAAAACCAAAAGTTTTATGAAAAAAAAAAAGCCTCTTTATTAATTCATATTTTATAATGACTATTAATGCCTATTTTAAATTAGTACCTTTAGGATCAACAAACTTGCTTTAAAATAGACAACTTTGTGTTCTTGTCTAGGTACACTGTCATCTTACCTAAGCACCACATAAAATACTGAATATTGAACTCCATAGTAATAGTGAGTGAAGAAGTGAAGTGAAGTGAAGGTCAGTCATGTCAGGCTCTTTGCGACCCCATGGACTGTACAGTCCATGGAATTCTCTAGGCCGGAATGCTGGAGTGGGTAGCTGTTCCCTTCTCCAGGAAATGTTCCCAACGCAGGGATCGAACCTAGGTCTCCCGCCTTGCAGGCAGATTCTTTACCAGCTGAGGTACAAGGGAAGCCCAGTAATAGCGAGTATTTGGTATCAATAAGTCCTGGAGATAACAAGCCAAGGCATACTGTGTTTTGTATGATTGCCTTTATGAATGAAAATTTTATGAAAGCATTTTGGCCAGATTTACATCAATTTTAAATTAATTTTCTATAATATGAGTATAGTGAATTTAAGATAAAAATTCATTGTGATGCTGTTGTATACCCACTACTGTATAACATACACTATACTTCAATACAAAATTAGATATGCAGATTTTTAGGTTTTATAAAGAAAACCTAAAAAGATATATAAAACTATATGAAATTTGAATAATAAATTTAAAAACATATCAAACAAATTGTTTTATGAGGAAACAAGTTCATGAAATATGCAGTTTTAATTTTTAAAAAAATCAGACTCCTAGCTGGTTTTAACTTTGTGCCTCTTGTCTTTGTCATTCATGACTTCAGTTCAGTTCAGTCGCTCGGTCGTGATCGACTCTTTGTGGCCCGATGAACCGCAGCACGCCAGGCCTCCCTGTCCATCACCAACTCCCGGAGTCCACCCAAACCCATGTCCATTGAGTCGGTGATGCCATCCAACCATCTCATCCTCTGTTGTCCCCTTCTCCTCCTGCCCTCAATCTTTCCAGCATCAGGGTCTTTTCCAATGAGTCAGCTCTTTGCATCAGGTAGCCAAAGTATTGGAGTTTCAGCTTCAACATTATTCCTCCCAATGAACACCCAGGACGGATATCCTTTAGGATAGACTGGTTGGATCTCAACAAGGGACTCTCAAGAGTCTTATCCAACACCACAGTTCAAAAGCATCAGTTCTTCAGTGCTCAGCTTTCTTTGTAGTCCAACTCTCACATCCATACATGACCGCTAGAAAAACCATAGCCTTGACTAGATGGACTTTTGCTGACAAAGTGATGTCTCTGCTTTTTAATATGCTGTCTAGGTTGGTCATAACTTTCCTTCCCAAGAGTAAGTGTCTTTTAATTTCATGGCTGCAGTCACCACCTGTAGTGATTTTGGAGCTCAGAAAAATAAAGTCATCCACTGTTTCCCCATCTATTTGCCATGAAGTGATGGGACCAGATGCCATGATCTTCATTTTCTGAATGTTGAGCTTTAAGCCAACTTTTTCATGACTTAGGCCTCTATAAATACTACATTGTTTGTGTCAGGTAGGATCCAGTCAAGAAAATAGGAATTATACCAATTATTTTAACAGAGTATTTAACCCAGGGAATTAGTTAAACATGTTTTGAAGGAACTTTTTAAAAAAACCAGATTTGGTTACAGTAATTCAGACTAATTGTTAATAAGATATTTCTAAGGAAGACCCTCACCCAGATCAATTTAACTTAAAAACAGCAAGTTATTTTAGACTAACTTACAGTTTATGGAAATGCTTTAAAAATAATATGTTCTGTTGAAGTTTGTTAAGTATGTATTCTGCGGTCTTTACCGTGATTTTTTTTTGGTGTGTATTTCTTTTCCCTGAAGTTTTATTGAGATAAAATTGACATAATTTTGGCATATTTCTTTTAACCAGGATTTGAAATTTAAAAAAAATTTATTGGAGCATGGTTGATATACAGTGCTGTGTTAATTTCAGGTGTACAGCAAAGTATATCAGTTATACATATACATATGCCCACTCTTTTTTAAGGTTCTTTTCGTTTACAGGCAAATACAGAGTATTGAGTAGAGTTCCCTGTGCTATATAGTAGATTCTTGTTAGTTATCTGTTTTATATGTAGTGTTATGAATATGTCAGTCTCAATCTCCCAATTTATCCTGCCCCTGGTAACCATACATTTGTTTTCTATATCTGTGATTCTCCTTCTGTTTTTTTTTTAAAGGCTTTTCTCACATAGACTTATTTGAAATTAATGTTCACAGTCAGTACAGATATAGGGGCAGGTTAGTGAATTAGGTGAGAGTTAAACCTTCAGGCAGGTGGGCATGAGTGTTTGGGAGTGATCAGCTGTGCTCTCATGACTTTGGGGATTAAGGAGAACCAAAGGCTCAGATGCCAGGAGACAAGGCAGTCAGTAAACTGTTCAAAAATCTGAGGAATTCTATCAGGGGTCTGGGAACCAGTCAGTCAGAGCAGAGATAGAGAAGGGCAGCAAAGAAAGTCAAGGCAGTGAGAGGCTAGATGCTGGGAAGTCACATGCTGCTGTGCTTAGTTGCTTGGTTGTGTCCGATTCTTTGCTCCCCCACAGGTTGTAGCCCGCCAGGCTCCTCTGTCCATGGGGATTCTCCAGGCAAGAATACTGGAGTGGGTTGCAACGCCCTCCTCCAGGGGATCTTCTCAACCCAGGGATTGAACCCAGTTCTCCTGCATTGCAGGTGGATTTTTTACTGGCTGCGCCACCAGGGAAACCCAAGAATAATGGAGTGGGTAGCCTATCCCTTTTCCAGGGATCTTCCTGACCCAAGAATAGAACCGGGGTCTCCTGCATTCCAGGTGGATTCTTTACCAGCTGAGCTACCCAGGATGTCGCATATCTGAAGGTACTTTATGCCATAAAACATAAATTGCAGCGTCTCTGATATGTACAATGCCCTCTAGGGTCATGTAGCTTACAGCCTGTATCTTCCCTGAGATTTCATATATGGGAATTAGAAGAGGAAATCTTATTCTACTGGAATGCTGAAGAATGCTCCCCAGAGCTGACAGAAGTCCTATCCCCACTGAGTAAAGCCTGAGAAGGTGAGGACACAGAGGTTGTCTGAAGCCACTGCCCCCACCAGCAAGCGAAGCCTGAGGGCGTGAGAATGCAGAAGCTGCAAGAAGAGATGGAGAGACAGAAGGCTGACAATGTCTCTAAGTCAGTCTCAAGGTCAGCTCTCCACCTTTCTTGTTTGCATATGTGACCCAGTAAATTTTCCCTTTTAATGAAAAAAGGATAAATTTGCCTTCATGAATGGGATACATGGCAGTGGCCGTGGCTTCAGGCAACCTCTGTGTCCTCACCTTCTCAGGCTTTTCTCAGTGGGGATAGGACTTCTGTCAGCTCTGGGGAGCATTTTTCAGCATTCCAGTAGAATAAGTTCTTCTCTTCTATTTTTCATATATAAACTCAAAGGGAAGATACAGGTGGTAAGCTACACGACCCTAGAGGGCATTGAACATATCAGAGACGTTGTAATTTATGTATTATGGCATAAGGTACCTTTGTATACTAAAAAAAAAAAGTATCTTAAGAACAATTTTTGAAAGCTAGAAGTGAAGTATGTTGAGGAAGATACTTAAAAAAAAGTATGCATGTATCATGTGCTCCAGAGGTAGCCCTGGTAGACCAGCAATCCCACTGGAGCCATGGAAAATGTGAGATGGGCAGTTAGTTGAAGGGGCGAAGTAAACGGGATGCTCTTCCCAGAAACGCTGGAGGAATAGGTGAGGAAGGGGTTGGGGGAGTGGATGTGGCCTGAGCCCTGTGGGAGCGGGCAGCAGTGGAGCAGTCACGCTGATCCTTAAAGGAACCCTGATTTGCTCTTTCTCCTCTCAACAAGAGGAACTACTGTGTTTCTGCTTTCACCGAATCTCAGGAAGCTCAAGTCCGTTTCATGGCTCTCATGATCTGCCTTTCTGTGGTCTGTGTTTCCTTCTGTTCTTTACTTGCTACTGTGATTTATGTGTTTTCTTCATCCTGATTTTTATTTTTTACTTATAGTGTACCTTTTACTGTAATCTTTTTTTTTTTTTTGCCATTAATTATCTCAAGTCTTTTGAGTATTAGACAATGAATGGATGGAAAGAAGCGCTGTGACTGAAAGTACCTGGTTGCTACCAGGAAGATGAGAATAAAGCTGAGACTACTGAGGATTGCGACAGTTACCACATGTGCATAACACATGTTCTGATGTTGATATGTTCCTGGGAAGTTGTCTATATACGCTAAACTTGATGTGATTATTTTTATCCATTGTGATTTTAAAGTACAGAAAAATCGCTGCTTTCAATGCTTCCCTTTTAATTTGGTGCATGTAGAAACATAAGTAGTTGCTGGAAACACAAAAGCACCACTCTTAGAATTGAAAGAGGGCAGTCTTTCCCTTCTCCAGGGCATCTTCCCAACCCAGGGATTGAAGCCAGGTCTACCACATTGCAGGCAGATTCTTTACCAGCTGAGCCACAAGGGAAGTCCAGGAATACTGGAGTGGGTAGTCTATCCCTTCTCCATTCATCTTCCCAACCCAGGAATTGAACCAGGGTCTCCTGCACTGCAGGTGGATTCTTTACCAAACTGGGCTATCAGGGAAGCCCTAATAGCTTAATAGAAACTTAAAACCATCTGTATCTTCTGTTTCAGTTATTGTCTGTTTATATGTCTGCTTGAAGGCTTTTTATCAGACTCAGGAGCAGTAGCCCTTCTCTTTACCTAAGGAGGGACATTATTTAGTTGCAAAAGAATATGAATGTAAGCTATATAGAGCAATGCATACCTTACTTATTTGCAGTCATTCCAATTGTATAAAGTGAATAGGTTGCTCATATCATATTTGTTTATAGGGCCCTAAGCAGGGTACTTATAAACAAATAGCCTTATAGCCTGATAAACTGAAAGAGGGTTGCAGTATTTATTTCATTTAAATCAAAACTATAATTGTAGCTAATTTTATTGAATACTGTAAGGGGAGCATTGTGCTAAGGGGAGCACTGTGCTAAGTGCTTTGTGTTATTATCTCATTTAATTTTCACAGCCCTTTATTCTCATACAGCACTACTGTTATTCCTGGTTTATAAATACAGAAAATGACCCTTAGAGGGGTTAAACAAGTTTCACAGGGATACACAGCTAGTGAATGGGGAAGTGAGAATTCCAGTCCAGGTATTCTGACCCTATAACTAAAAAGGAAGCATTCTAAGTATTTTCTGGCTGGAAGTCTCACTTTTAGAGCTAAAAATATCATAGAACACATCATAGGAATAATTTTAGTTGCCAGACAGGGGGACTTCCCTGGTGGCTCAGACAGTAAAGAATTTGCAACATGAGAGACCCGGGTTTGATCCCTGGGTCGAGAAGATCCCCGGAGAAGGGAATGGTTACCCATTCCACTATTCTTGCCTGGAGAATCCCATGCACAGAGGAGCCTGGTGGTCTACAGTCCATAGGGTCACAAAGAGTAGGACATGACTGAGCGACTAACACTTTCACTTTCAGAGATAAAGAAGCATGGAGGTATAATGGCAGAAGTGTGGTTTGAGTCACAACCTTGTCATTCTTGAGTTGTGCAGACTTGGGCAAGTCTTATGGTTTTTCTGATCCTTTGTGTTCAGGGTGGGGGTAAAATAGCAATAACAATAGTAAGCTTTAGATTTAAATGTGTGAGGAAAAAAGCCAGGCACATAACAGGCAATTAATGTTAGGTTTTTATTATTATTATTAAAAGGATTCGTAAATACAGTTATTACAGCCAGAGTTATATGCTGTGTGTCATGGAAACATAAGTATGCAGAGTCTCAGGACTCATTATACAGGACTTTACTAGGTCTTAGAAGAAGCTGGTGATGCAGGAACTTGGCTCTTCAGCCTCTAAACTCCTGGGAGGAGACTCTAAGCAGTGGTGGTGGGGGCAGCTCTGGTTTCATCCTCAGAGAGGAATGGTGACGTCGTGGAGATCATCTCTGATCTCCTTCTGCTAAGCATCTTTTCGGTGCCCGGTTTCCCCAGGAACATCAAGCTTGCCTTTGTGGGAGCTGGAGAGGGAGTCCAGTGTGGTAGTGACTGTCTTTTGTCCACCCCTGTACCACGTGTATCTTTCTACCCAGTTCCTGAAATTCCTTTGACTAGGAGCAGTTCTTCCCCATTTAGACACCAAGAGCTTGAGAGGCAAACCTCCACTGCTGGAAGAAATGAATTTACCATTACAGACCAGCAGTGATTACTCAACAAGTTCACCTGCTCATTTAACTTCCTATAGTATCAATTTACACAGGCAGAGAACTTGATGAGTAGTAGATATCACCGAAGAGAACTTTAAAAAAATCATTTGATTTTTGTCTTTTTGGAAGCCTCTAGTAAATTCATAGTCTTAGGTCACTGAGAAAAGAAAAGTGTATCCTTGATTACCTTTAGGATATACTTTTATATTTACTTTTCTCAACCATTATTTCTGAAGCTGAAGCAATCAATTTATGAGTTCACTGAGCTTCATTTTTTAAAATATAACAAGACCATGCGTAATGAACAGTTGGCCGCACAGGCGAGGGCTGTGGGCTCAGATGAGCGGGGTGGTTAGAATTGTAATGGTGGGGTTGGGGAGCAGTGACAATGCCTTTGGCGCCCTACACCTCTCTGTAGGCCCACTCTGTCCCCCTCAGAGCCTCTCTGAAGGTGTGTGGGGACAGCAGAGCAGAATGACTTGCCCCATTTTACAGTGGGGGAACAGCTCTTTTTGCTCAGGACTCAGTGTTTGAATGTGTGCTCTATTCCTTTGTTTTTATTGTATGCCCAGAGGAATGGCCAAGGATGACCGTAAATTGTCAGTTTTCTCTTGATTTTGTTTTAACGGTCAACCATCTCATCTTTACGTTTTGTTTAGCCTGGAAATGCTCTGTTTGACCCAGTAGCATTGCTGGAATAATAGCCATTAGACTCAGTCCACAGTTTTTCTCAGAGCTTACAAGCCAAATATATCATCCTGTGCATCTGGATTTCCTCAGTCAGACTTTGAAAATTAGGTTTAGGGAGCCATGAAAGAAAGATAACAGAAGCAGTTTACACTACCTTCTGTGTTGGCTAGTTGAATCATTAGATGGAAGATTTTTTAGCGTGAAACACACTCTACATGATCATACCAAAAGCATTTGCTTTAAGATTGTGCAGTTAGCTGAGTTAAACAGAGCTAGGTTTTGAATCCTTTTAAAGGATTGAGTTGATTTCTTTCAACTTGTGTATGATATTTTAAGTATTTATGGTCTCTTAAGACTTCCCTGGTGGCATTAGTGGTGAAGAACCCACCTGCCAATGCAGGAGACAGTGCAGGGTTCATTAGATCCCTGGGTCAGGAAGATCCCTGGGAGGAGGAAATGTCAACCCACTCCAGTATTCTTGCTTGGAGAATCCCATGGACAGAGGAGTCTGGCAGGCTACAGTCCATAGGGTTGTAAAGAGTCAGACACGAGCTGAAGCAACTTAGCACGCATGCTGCTCTTGATCATATTGTGGTTAAGCTTAGGTTTTGTCCCTCTCACTAAGCTTAACAACTGGTTATTTGCATCAAGCCTAAAACAGAATGAAGCAAAATCACCGGTTAGTGGCATAGCTGATGTTTTCCTATAAAATAATAGAGATGTTCTGAGACCCAAGCTTACATTTTGAAGCATTAGCGGGGTTGTGAAAATCTGATTTTCTTTACCATTATACCTCATGGGTTAAAATAAGCAATCCTTGAAGACCAGCCATAGTAAGTTCTGTGTATGTCAGAAATGAGAAGTATAATTTGATCATAGTAGATGCTCTAGAAACAAGAGATGAGCAGATTCCACAGCATGCCCTGCAGGAACCTCCCGCACATATTTTCAGCCTCATCCTTCTTCATCTCTGTCTCCTCCTCTGTCACCACCTACAAGACCGCGTTCTGAAGTTTCCCGTATTTATTAACACATAACTTCTACTTCTACTCAGTTGCAGGTTTCCTGAAGACAGGGTCCATGCCGGATTCATTTCTGTATTCATCGTAACACTGCTTATCACAGATAGAGGGTACTCAATGACTCTGTGGCCGGAAGGATGAAAGGAATCAAAGAGGAGAGCAAGGGGGAAAGAAGGAAGGAAGATGGAAGGAAGGGATTACCCTGCATTCATCAACATCCATTGTTGTTGTTTCGTTGCTAAGCTGTGTCTGACTCCTTTGCACTTCCATGGACTGTAGCCTGTCAGGCTCCTCTGTCCATGGAATTTTCCAGGCAAGAATACTGGAGTGGGTTGCCATTTCTTTTTGCAGGGGATCTTGCCAACCAAGGGATTGAAGCCAAGTCTTCTGAATTGGCAGGCCGATTCTTTACCGCTGAGCCACCAGTAAAGCCCCCAAATCCATTATTTAGTCTAAAAGTTAAAAAAAAAAAATTAAAAATTTCAATCTGCTAGCAAAACCTTCTGAAACTTTGCTTTCCAGTCAACCAGTTATTAAATGATACAGTATTTCTCATACATATACCTTCATTTCTCCAGGATGAGGCTGCATCAGGGAGTTTTGGAGAATCTGCTGGGGGCTGGGTGTCGCGTATCAACTCATCTTTCTGATTTCAAGTGGGAGCTGTGGGTTGCCATCACTTCTACATGGTTTTGGTAGGCATTTTATCTAGCTCTTGTATCTCCATGTTCTTGCTTGTAATAATGGAAGAACAGCACTTGTTTTACCTCATGAGATTTCTTTGAGGACCAAATGAAAGAATGTTCCAGAAAGCACTTTGGAAAGGGTGAAGTGTTACCTAAACAGATGGAAGGATATATTCCTGCTATTGCTGTTAGTGACCTGGTACCTTGGGGTTTTTCCCAGCCTGTGGAAGTTCTTGATCTGGGTGTGTCCTTATTGCTTATAAAAGAGGTAAAGTGATATCTACAGTTATGATTTATTTCACCAATTAGATTGATGGCAACATTTATGCTGCTGATTACATTGGTGAATATTACCTTCAAAACAGGAAAGTGACCTTTATTTCTGCTTGAATCTGCCACTACCGTGGAAGATCAGTCTAGGAAAGAAAAGTATAGTTTATCATGGGCAGATGTATTGGTCAAACACATGAAAATAAATTCTAGTTAGTCATACCTTTAAATTTTATGTGGTGTAGTTGCTCAGTCGTGTCCGACTCTTTGTGACCCCACGGACTGTAGCCCACCAGACTCCTCTGTACATGGAATTCTCCAGGCAAGAATACTTGAGTGGGTTGCCATTCCCTTCTCCAGGGGATCTGCCCAACCTAGGGTTCAAACCTGTATCTCTTGCATTGCAGGTAGATTCCTTACCCTCTGAGCCTCCAGGGAAGCCCTCAATAAAAGAATGAATAACATAAACGTAATAATTTTAAGATTCAAAGCAGTGCTCATTTTCTAGCCTTCTTGTCTCTCTGCCAGATAAGAGCATGATTATTTGAAAATTTATGCTCTGTACATGTCTGAAACATGTTCATTTCTTCTTTGCCGTGAGAATCACTTTCCAATGATAGCCAAAGAAGTTGAGACTTCTTTGCACCGGGGCTTGGTTTTGGAAGGTCTACTTCTTTATCACTGCTCAAACTGCACTCCGCAATCATCTTTGTACAAATGACATAGAGTGGTACTGAGCAGACCATCAGGGGGTACAGGGAACTCTTTATATTTCCACCTGAGCAAATACAGGAATCAAAATTCAGGAGGAAACAACCACAGTTTCTATTTAATAGAGAGCAATTTATGATACGGAACAGCAGATAGACACCTACAGACAACACAAGGCAAAACAAGTGAGCGAAACAAACCACCGAGAGCAGAGTGCCCCTTGGAAATAGATTTCAACAGCAGAGTGATGATAATCACCTGTCAATCAAGTACTGGGTAGCAATTTAGTTTGCAGGCTTTGAACATATTGGTGCAAATGATATGTGTCTGATACACTGAAGAGGAGAATGAGAATGATTTGGGTTTATTCATGCTCAGAAACTACCCCAGTTTCTTTCTCTGGAAATTATTTTCAAATTTTGATATTGAGCACGAGAGAAAAAAACATGATTCAGAAAGAGAGCACCTGAGACTCTGAAGCCTGCCGCTGGGAGAGAGCACAGATATCATAGTTGAGATGTGACTCTTAGAGAGAAGAGCTGAGGGAGTCATGCTTATTACTCACTTCATGCTAAATGCAAAGAGTGGCAGGGCGCCAGTCCATTCAGCGAGTTCACATGTTGAATAAACCCCTCAATAGTCCCTCATCGTGGGGAGGAAGTTGTTCTCATTAGTATTTTATTAATTGAGGTAGAATTTGCATACAGAAAAATTCACTTTTTTGTGTGTATAGTTCTATGAGTTTTAATCAACACATAGGGTCATATAACCACCACCACAGTCAACAGTGGGAAGAGTTGCATTACCCTTTATATGTTCTTGGGCACCTTTGTAACTCCTGTCCTCATCCCTAGTCCCTGGAAACCACTGGTCTGTTTCAGTACTGATGGTTTTCCCTTTCTCAGCATGTCATAAAGATGAGATCAAGCCATCTGCAGCCTTTCGACTCTGGCCTCTTTCACTTAGCATTAATGCACCCTAGCTTCATCTGTGCTGGGGCACGTATCAGTATCCATTCCTTTGTTTTGCTGAGTACTAGTCCATTGGGTGGAGACACCACAGCTTATTGATCCATTCACCAGTTGAAGGTATTTCATTTGTTTCTAGTTTGGGGCATTTGTGAATTAGGCTACTGTAAACAGTCGTGTAGATTTTCATGTGAGCATAAGCTTTCACATCACTTTTTTTCAATTCTAGTGAAGAATGAGATTGCAGGGTTGCATGGTAAGAGTATGGCCAACTTTCTTTTTTTTTTTAATTTTATTTTTACTTTATTTTACTTTACAATACTGTATTGGTTTTGCCATACATTGACGTGAATCCACCACAGGTGTGTACGAGCTCCTAATCCTGAATCCCCCTCCCACCTCCCACCTCATATCATCTCTCTGGATCATCCCCATGCACCAGCCCCAAGCATCCTGTATCCTGTATCGAACATAGACTGGCACTTCGTTTCTTACATGATAGTATACATGTTTTAATGCCATTCTCCCAAATCATCCCACCCTCTCCCTCTCCCTCAGAGTCCAAAAGTCCGTTGTATATATCTGTGTCTCTTTTGCTGTCTTGCACACAGGGTCATCATTACCATCTTTCTAAATTCCATATATATGTGTCAGTATACTGTATTAGTGTTTTTCTTTCTGGCTTACTTCACTCTGTATAATCGGCTCCAGTTTCATCCATCTCATTAGAACTGATTCAAATGTATTCTTTTTAATGGCTGAATAATACTCCATTGTGTATATGTACCACAGCTTTCTTATCCACAGCTTTCTGCTGATGGACATCTAGGTTGTTTCCGTGTCCTGGCTATTATAAACAGTGCTGCAATGAACATTGGGGTACATGTGTCTCTTTCAATTCTGGTTTCCTCAGTGTGTATGCCCAGCAGTGGGATTGCTGGGTCATAAGGCAGCTCTATTTGTAATTTTTTAAGGAATCTCCACACTGTTCTCCATAGTGGCAGTACTGGTTTGCCAACTTTCATAAGATAAACTTTTATGTGAAATTTCCAAAGTTTTTACAAGCCAACTATGCCATTTTTGCATTCCCACTAGCAACAGGAGTTCCACTTGCTTCAAATCCTTACCAACACTTGATATTGTTTATCTTTTAAATTTTAATTTTAGTGAATGAGTAGTAGTATCTCATTGCAACTTTAATTTGCATTTTCCTAACAGCTAATAATGTTGAGATCTTTTCATATGTTTAAATTGCCATCTGTATATCACTTGGAAAGTAACATTTCAATTCTTTTGGGTCATTTTTTATTTTATTTTATCTTACTAAGTTGTTGGAGTTATTTTTGTATTCTGAATGCACTTTCTTTATGTATATATATTATGTGTATATATTTTGCAAATACTTTCTCCCAGGCTGTGGTTTGCTTTTTTTGCCTTAACAGTGTCTTAAGAAAAGCAAAAGTTTTACATTTTGATGCTGTCCAATTTATCCTTTTTAGGGAATACATTGTGGTTTTCATCTCCTGGTTAAAAATCTTTGCCTAATCCAAGGTCACTGAGAAGTTCTATATTTTCTTCTAGACACTTTATCATTTTAGCTGTTACAGTAAGTCTGCTATCCATTTTGAGTTCATTTTTATATATAGTGTGAGATAAGGTTTGAGGTTCTTTTTTTATATAGACCATCATTCTAAACACCATTTCTTAAAAAGATTATTCTCTCTGTGTTGAACTGTCTTGGTGTCTTTGTTGAAAATCAGTTGGCCACATGTCTGTAAATCTATTTCTGGATTCTGTTTTGTTTCATTGATTGATATGGTTGTCTTTAGGCCAATACCACATTGTTTCTATTTCTGTAGCTTTATATGAGTCTTAAAATCAGGTAGTATAAGTTTTCCAACTTTGCTCTTTTTTACAAAATTGTTTCTGCTGTTCTAGTTTCTTTACATATTCATATACATTTTAGAACTCATCAATTTCTATGAAAAGGGCTGGTGGGGTTTGGGTTGCAGAACTCTGTAGTTTTTGCATTTACAGAGCAGTTGATGGAGAATTGACCTCTGAAAGATATTGACTCTTTTGAAAAATGAGTATAGTTTATCTCTCTATTTAGGTCTTATTTCATTTCTTTCAGGAAATGTTGCAGTTATTAGCATTTAGGTGTTGCATACACTTTGTTGAATTGTCCCTAACTGTCTCACATGTTATGCTATTAAAAATGATGTTTTAGAATGTCAGTTTCTAGTTGTTATGACTAATATATATAATAGTTGACTTTAAAAACATCTTTTAAAGATATCTTGCTGTTATTAATTTCTTATTTGACACCATTGTACTGACCACATGCACTGGATGAATTCAGTAATTTAAAATTTGTTGAGACTTGTTTTATGACTCAGAATATGATGTCCTTTTATAACTGTTTTCTGTACATCAGAGAAGAATGTGTTTGTTGCTATTGTTGGGTGAAGTGTTCTATAATTATCTATGGATACTTAGGTGGATTTGGTTACTAGCATTCAAGTCTTTGTTTCGGGTGAATTTTCCCCTCCTTGTTCTGTCAACTGTAGAAGTGGTCTTGAAATCTCAAACTGTAATTGTGGATTGTCTGTTATACTTTCAGTTCTCTGAAGCTCTTGTTATTAGGTGCATACACATTTATGATTTTTATATCCTGTTGATAAACTTGACTCCTTTATAATTATAAAATGTCCCTCTTTATGGCAGATAATATCCTTTTTTTTTTTGCTGACATCTACCGTGTCTGGTATCGATTCTCTAGCTTTCTTTTGATGAGTGTTAGCGTGGTACATCCTTTTCCATCCTTTTACCTTTAACCTTTCTGTTTCTGTATATTTGAAGTAAAATTTTTGTTGACATCATAGTTGATTCATGTTTTCTTATCCAAATGAACAATCTCTGACTTTCTACTGGTGTATTTAGAGCATCTTTTGTTTTATATGATTATCAATATGGGTGAGTTTAAATCATCCACTTTGCTTATTGTTTTCTACTTGTCTCCTTTGCTCTTTGTTCCTTTTTCTTCTCTTTTACCATGTTATTTTATATTAAAAAGTATTAGGATTTCATCTTAGGTTCATTATTAGTTTATTAGTTACGCTTTTTTATTTTTACTTTAGTAGTTGCTCTTGGGTTTTAAAACATATATCTTTAAGATGGTTTGCCTTCAAATAATATTATTTGATCTTATCACATTTAACATAAGCACCTTATGACAATTATTTCCATTTCCCCTCTTAGTCTTTGTGCTATTGTTACCATACACTTTATTTCTATGTATTTTATAAATTCCATTTAAAATAGTTATGTCTTTTAAGGAGATTAAGAATGAGAGAAAGCTTTTTTATTTTTATCTGTATATGTACAGGTTTTAGTTCTCATCTTTGAATAGACCCAAATTTCCATCTGGTCGCATTTCCCTCCTGCCTTAAGTTTTTCCTTTAACACTTCTGGTGCTAGTTGACTGATGATGGATTAATTTAGCATTTACATGTCTGAAAAAGTCTTTCACCCTCACTTTTAAAAGATAGTGTGTCCAGATAAAGAATTCTGGGTTTCCTTTTCTCTTTCTTTTAGTGAAGATGTTGTACTAATGTCCTTTGGTTTGCATTGCTCCTGATGTGTGGGTCTGCCATCATTCTTGTCTTTGTTCTTCTGTATAATGTATCCTTTTTGCTTTGGCTGCTTTTCTGGTTTTCTTTTAATACTGGTTTTCAGCAGTTTGATCATCATGTTACTTGGTGTGATTTTCTTCACATTTCTTGTACTTGATATTTTCTGAGCTTCTTGATTTTAAGGTTATGGTTTTTATTGCATTTCAAGTATCTGGCCCATTATTTCTATATATATCACATGTTTTTCTTTATATGGATGTGTATTTTGCACTCCCCTTTCTCTTTCCTTATTAAATTGGCCCACAGTGGCGTTTAATTCCTATTTCTTCACTCTCTGTAATGTGTCCCTTTGTTTCCTGTTGCATTTACCACAGTTCAGGTCCTCACTGTTTCTCTTTTTGTCTGTTGCAAAAACTTGTCTTTATTTCACCCCTCTCCAGTCCTTCTTCTATATTCCACACGGTCTACCACAGTGAGGTTTCTGAAATGTGCTATGCTTAAAACCCGTCAGTGGTTGCCTATTGCCTGTAGAATGCACTTAGACTCCATAGCATGGTGCATAGAGCCCCTCATCCCTCCCTGCTCAGTAGCCTTTTCCCTGTACCACCCCCACCCCATGGATGGCACTCTGAACTCTTTATGGCAGTCCCACGGAAGTGCCTCCAGTTCCCCAGGTGCATTGTACATTTCCATCTGTGTACACACTCATGCCTTTGTTATGAGACCTTCGTGCCTCCCTTAGCTTGTGCCTATAAACGCCTCCTCATCAAGTTGACATACCTCCTCTGTGAAGCATAATAACCTTGTCATCCCTTTCCAACTCCTTTGGACCTTGAACATGCTCTGTTGTCTTGAGGTCATTGTTTATTAGTCATCCTGTAGGCTTACTTATGTGTGGGTAGAGACTATATTGTATTTCTTGTTAAATACTTAGTAATGGCACGTAGCAAGCACTTAGTAAGGTGTTTGAGTAGACTGATGATTGGTATTTAGTAGGTATTGAGACCATTCTTCTTAAAATAAATTGAACTCAAATTTAAACATAACACATGTATAAAAAGCACTAACACAATAATTATATTTTGAGAGCCTACTGTGTTACAGGCGCAACATTAGGCACGTTCCATACCTTACCTCTTGTGTTTACAACAGCGGTACAAGGAGTATTATCCTCATGAGTGGCCCACTCATGGGAAATTTAAGTTTGGAGAGATTATGAACAAGGCTGTACAGATAGAAAATGGCAGAATGGAATTCAAGCTCACGTGTATATCATATTTTTCCCTCCTTACATGCATATGAGGAGTTCTGCTGTGTCACTGATGATAGTTCTATCATATTTGATGTTACAGACAAAAAAGTCTATCTAAAAGGCTGTTGGTATGTCTGGAAAGAGTTCTTTGGTAGACTGTTTGGCCTACAGACATCCAGTGCTTACGTCTTGTCTCATCTGTCATATGGCCATGTGGTGGGCAGTCTTGAGGCAACAAGTCACAGAAATCTTCCCAAGCCATGCGATGTGGAGTTTCCTACAGAGAGGGGTGAAGAGGCTTTAGGTGGTGACTTGGGGAATAGTGGAAGGAAGGAAAGACTCTGGAGGTGCCAGCTGTGCTAGCAAAAGTTTCAAGGGGCTCAGAACGCATAGTCATCATGATAGCTTTGGCTGGGGCCACATGCCTCCACCCAGTCAGCTGCAGGTCACTGCCTGTTGGACCTTATTTCCTCTTAGGTTCCCCTCAAGGCGACTATTGATTTTTAGCCTAATTGTAATTCACCCCCACCCCTCCAATTTAAAAATGTTGAGTGTAGTGGTCTCAGTGTTGTGGTTGAGTGTAAAAATGGAGTGTAGTGGTCTCCAGAAGCTGCAGGGGTTGTCCTTTTGTACATAAATATCATGATTTTAAAATTTATTCTGTACTACTGAATTCAGAATAAAATTTACAGAGGCATGGTTCTTTCCTCTTTGGACTTTATGTTCTAGAAAATAGTTAAACTGTGGTTTTGGTGTTTTAATTCTAAAATTTTCTGCTATGTGTGCTGGGGGTGGAGAGCTTTGGTATTTGACAAAAGAAGGGAAATTTTGTTACAGCAACTCTGTTTTCCACAGTGTTGGCACATAAGGGTCTGAAGACAGTGTCAGTTTAAATGTGCACTTGGGGACAATTCTTGGCCTGTCCCTCATCTCAGAAGAGTTGCCAAGTGGTGTGCAAGGAAGCTAAGTACACCACCTCAACTTTTTGAATAGCCTGTGGATCAGTATTTAGTGTTTCTTTTAGTCTAGGTAGGTGAAAGAAAAGGTAAGCTCAGCTAATAAAAAGAATTTTGCTTCTAAGAAGGATATATTATGCTGCAAATTGAAACAAAGTAGAACTTCCAATGTAGTTGCATTCTCTCCCTTAGGTCTTACATGATGTTGTAATGAAGATTTTTTTGGTTCTTTAAAAAAAAAAAATCTATTAGCATGACTTATTCTTGTCGTGACACACAGGCACCTGGATTTTGGCAGTGGATGGAGGGTAGTGAGGGTTTCTGGAGCCCTTCATGTGATGTCAATTAAGGAATTATTGGGTCAACTCACACATAAAAACAGCTGACCCACATTAATACTGACCTTAAATTATCCCAGTAGATATAATTGCTACTCTCCTTGCTGCCGCAAAAGAGGTCACTTATTTTCTTTTCCATAATCACAAATATAAATTTTATTTAAGTGCTGACTTGTTACCAGAATTTAAAAAACTAAATCTTGGGTGTATACCATGGACTAATGATGTTACAGCTCTTATGGAGAGTGGAATTGCTCACTTCAAGTTTATTGAAAAGTTTCTTAAGTCTGTTCTTTTAGGGAAAGTATTGTATTTGGTGGACTTGATAGCATTTCTCATTTCCTTTCCTTTATATTTTTAGAATTCTCCTAAGAAGTCAATTAAAGATATTTGGGGGAGGATTTCTAAAAAAAAAAAGAAAAGAAAAAAAAACAGTGTCAAAGATTAATCTGTCATTTTAAATAGGTATGATAGTAAATAACCTAGGTAGAACCAGAAAGAATATTTTTGTTGAGAGGTTGTTGCATACATTGGTAATATATTTTATGTGTACTTTTGTTGGAAAATGTTGGTGGTGTTGTTTAGTCTCTAATCATGTCTGATTCTTTGGCAACCCCATGGACTATAGCCCACCAGGCTCCTCTGTCAAGGGGATTGCCCAGGCAGGAATACTGGAGTGGGTTGCCATTTCCTTCTCTAGGAGATCTTACCAACTCAGAGATCAAACCCTCGTCTCCCACATTGAAGGTGGATTCTTTACTGCTGAGCCACCAGGGAAGCCCCTTTGTTGGAATATCAAATGATAAATCGTATACACATTGAACCCATTGTTAACTAGGCTTCAGGGAAAATGAATGCAGTCATTTATCCTAGAGGTCTCTGTGGGAGACAGATACCTTTTTTCAAGTAGTAGGCAGAAAAAGAACATAGCATAACTTTATTCCTAAAATGCCTCTTCTGATTAATCTGAATTACGAACCTACAAGTGAAAACACAAATAAGGTCTCACTGGAATGAAGATACACATTACTTGAATCACTGTATTCTTACAGGGCTCTATGATGAGCCTTCTGATAGCCTCTTCCCTGGGCTAATGTTGATAGTCTGAGGATGCTTTGTGGAAATCCTAGGTGAGCCAGGGATCCAGGACAGATCTGGAAGATTCAAGTATAAATGTATTTTTGTCAATTGGTTAATTAGTTTGTTATTGTAGATTGTTAATATTTGACTGGATATTTTGGCAGACTGACCAGGTTCATCAGGTGGAGAGGGTGGCGATTTTTCATGTGGATATTTGGATCTCTGCACTCAATTTAAATTTAATATTAAGTTTAAATTTCTGGCCACTGTGTGCTATCCTTATTGGAAAACAGGAACATTTAAAAAGTTTTGCTGCTGCCTGCAAGGACTTTAATCAACTGTTCTCTTGACTGACAGATATTTATTGAACTTTTATTGCATTCAATAAACTGTGCCGTGGAGTAGCAGAGCAAGAGATAACAGAAAAGTAGGGCATGGTTTCTGCACTCAAGATGTGTCTTTAGCAGAGCAGATAACTGAATCAGTAGTTGGTGAATAAATACATTGATAAGTAATGCTCATAATTTGTAATGAAATTTTAAAAGGAAAAGCAGTGGGACTTAGTTTTGTCTCTCTCCTGTATCACCATAGGCTGAAATAGCCAGGTAAATAGTAAGTCCTCTATGCACCCTTGTTGAATGAATGACCAAGCAACCGTGTATTATACATGCAGTCAGAGTTATTGTAATCCAGTGGAAGTTCATCCTTTCTGGCTGGGTTAGCCAAGGAAGGCTTTGTAAAGTAGGGGATGTAGTTACTGAGAAGGAAGGACTGCCTAGAGAAAAGGGATTGTGAAGACATTCCTGAGGAGATGCTGCAAGCAAACAGTGGAAGTGTGCCTGGGGAGGGTGGGGGTGGGTGTGTGTGAGGGGGGGTGGGGAGTGGGGGTGGGGTCACCAAAAGTAGGTTTTGAAAAGCTTTGGATGGCACGTTTAAATTTTCCTGCAGAGACAATGGTGTGTGAAAAGGGCTGTTTTAGAAATAGGAATCTAGAGGTGTTATACTAGATGCATTGAAGAGGGGAGAAGTTGTAAAAAGCCCATGGATAAGACTTGGTGATGAAGTGGATTGATGAGGAAAAGGGAGGAGTTAAAGGTGGTGACATTCTTGTTTTGAGCTTGGTTGACTTGGATAATGTAATAGTAAAAGCATAAATGAAAAAAGGAAAATCAGAAGGGAAAATTAACATTTTATGGGAAGATTTTTCTGTTTTAAATTTCTTAATGTTTGAAATAACAGGGATGCTTCATTGTGGGCTGAGAAAAATCACAGAAGCACAGATCTTTTTGACCTGAGAGGCATCTTAAGAGACTGAGTTATCATTAGACTCTAATCCAGCCCTGTTATCTTATTGATGATGTATCAGTATGTGATGAGTGATGTTATCTTATAGCCACCTGGGGTCAGAAAGAGCCCTAGGAATGCAGTCTCTGGCTTAGATGCAGAGCGCAAACAGGGTGGCAGATGTGGAGTCATTTACAATGTATTGAAGGGTACTTAAGAAGTACTCCTTCACTTGAAGTTTGGTTTCCTGTCTTAAATTTGAAGAGCCACTGTAAAATAGTTCCATGTAACACACCTGGAGGTATCTATAAACACTGTGTTATAAGACTGGTAGAATCCTTTAAATATTAGGCAATGTACTCATTCATTCTTACTAATAAAAAGTCTTATTGTTGTTGTTCAGTCGCTCAGTCATGTCCGACTCTTTGCTATCTCATGGACTGCAGCACGCCAGGCTTCCCTGTCCTTCACCATCTCCTGGAGCTTACTCAAACTCATGTCCATTGAGTCAGTGATGCCATCCAACCATCTCATCCTCTGTTGTTCCCTTTTTCTCCTGCCTTCAATCTTTCCCAGCATCAGGGTCTTTTCTCATGAGTCAGCTCTTTGCATCAAGTGGCCAAAGTATTGGAGTTTCAGCTTCAGTATCAGTCCTTCCAATGAATATTCAGGATTGATTTCCTTTAGGATTGACTGGTTTGATCTCCTTGATGTCCAAGGAACTCTCAAGAGTCTTCTCTAGCCCCACAATTCTTGCTCCCAAATGTGGTATTAGTAGTGCCACAGTAATAATAATTTCTTTATCTTTCTTTTAATAATTTGACATATTTATATTTAATAACTTCTGTGTGGATATCACTGAGTTGAAGCTTACTCAATTCTAAGCATATTTTACACTGCAAATATTCTGTCTAGGAATTTTTTAGCATGGCTCTGGAGTGCCATATTGTCACTTTTGAGGAGGCAGCAGTTGCTAAGGCCCTCACATGTTCAGTTGGACCCGTAACCCATCTCTCTTCTCCTTGGATGTTGCTAGGAATGATGGTATCAGCATAATTGGCCTTGGACATGTGTTAAATAGAAGTGGTGGGGCTCAGAAGGAGGGTTTAGGTGCCAGTTCTCACTCTTGGCATATACGCTTTTGTATTCCAATCCCTATTACATATGAGGATAGAAAATAATGTCCATCTTCCTGCTCACACCCTTTGTGTCTGCCTGACCCAGACCCAAGGTTGTAAGTATAACATTGGGCTTTTGGCTTCTGGAGGTCATGGGTGTTATTCCAGAAATTGAGCTGATATTTACTGTGTGAGGATTCTAATTACTTCTTTTTTTCCCAGCCTTATTGAGATGTAATTGACATATAACATTATATAAGTTTAAGGTGTTCAGTGGTGATGATTTGATAGCATTATCTATATCTATAAATAAAATGGAATGTTTTCTACAACAAGATTAGTTAACACATCTTTCACTTCACATAATTCTAGTTTTGTTTTTATGTTGAGAACATTAAAACTCTATTCTCATAGCATGTTTCAAGTTTAGGATACAGTATTGTTATCTATAGTCACAATGCTGTACATTAGATCCTAAGAATTATTCATCTTATACTTGAAAGTTTGTTCCCTTTGACCAACATATTTCCCTGCCTCACTGCCCCCTGGAGTGAGGGGCAACCTCCATTCTACTCTCTGTTTCTGTAAGTTCAGTGTTTTTAGATTCCATAGGTAAGTGAGGTCATGTAGTATTTGTCTTTCTCTGACTTATTTCACTTAACATAAGGCCTCAAGGTTTATCCATGTCACAAATGGCAGGATTTCTTTCTTGTTAATAGATATGCACCATGTTTTCTTTATCTGTTCAACTGCTGATGGCCCCTGAGGTTGTTTCCATGTCTCTCTGTCATGAAATATACTACAGTGAACGTGGGAGCACAGATACCTCTTCGAGATAGTGATTTCATTTTCTTCAGATATTTACCCAGAAGTGGGATTGCTGGAGCATATATTTTAATATTATATTTTAAATAATATAATATAATATTATTATATTTTAAATATAATTATATTTTAAATAATAATATTTTTATTTATAATAATTATAATTATATAATTATATTTTAAATTTTTTTATGACTCTTCATACTGTTTTCCATAATAACTGCATCAATTTAACATTTTTACCAGTAGTACGCAAGAGTTCCCTTTTCTCTACATCCTCACCAGCATTTGTTATTTTCTGTTTTCTTCATAATAACCATTCTGACATGGGTGAAGTGGTACCTCCCTGTAGTTTTGATTTGCCTTTCCCGATGATTAGTGATTTTAACACCTTTTCCTATATTTGCTGGCTATTTGCATGTCTTCGTTGGAAAAATATTCGGATTCTCTGCCCACGTTTTAAGGATTGTTTGTATTTTTGTCATGAAGTTTTGAATATGAAATCAGACAGGTGATTTGCAAATATTTTCTCGTATTCTGTGTTGCCTCTTCATTTTGTTGATCTCTTCTTTTGCTGTGCACAAGCTTTTTAGTTTGATTTAGTCCCACTTGTTGATTTCTGCATTTGTCACCTGTTCTTCTGATGTCATATTCAAAAACAATCATTGCTAAAACCAATGTCAAGGAGCTTTTCTCTTGTGTTTTCTCCTAGGAGTGTTAAGGTTTCAAGTCTTACATTTAAGTCCTAAATTCATTTTGAATTAATGTTTGTGAGTGATGTAAGATAGGGGTCAAATTTAATTTTTTTTTTTTTTGCATGTGGCTATACAGGTTTTCCAACACTACTTATTAAAGAGACTGTTCTTTCCCCATTATGTATTTTTGTATCATTGTCAAATATTAGTTGACTGTATATATGTGAATTTATTTCTGGGCTCTTAACTCCATCCCATTGGTCTGTCTGTTTTTACACTACTACCATACTATTTTGAAATCAGGAAGTGTGATGTTTCCAGCTTTATTCTTCCTCATGATTGCTTTGGCCATTTGGGATCTTTCGTGTTTTCATATGAATTTTAGAATTTTTTTTAATTTCTGTAAATAAATGCCATTGTAATTTTGATAAAGATTGCATTGAATCTATAGATGGCTTTTGGTAGTATGGACATATTAACGATATTCACTCTTCCAATCCATATATATGGGATATTTTTTTCCATTTATTTGTGTCTTCATTTTCTTTGATCAGAGTCTTACAGTTTTTTAGTATATAGATATTTCACTTCCTTGGTTAAATTTATTCCTTAATATTTCATTGTTTCTGCTGCTATTTTATACGGTATTATTTTTAAAATTTCTTTTTCAGATCGTTTGTTGTTCTGTATAGAAATGCAGCTGATTCTTGTATGTTGATTTTATATCTTCAAACTTTACTGAATTCACTTATTAGGTCTAACAATTTTTAGTATTTTCTGTACACAAGATTATGCTATCAGCAAACAGAGGTGTTTTTCTTTCTGATGTGGATGTCTCTTTTTTTTTTTCTTCCCTGATTGCTCTTGCTTGTTCTTCCATTACAATGTGGAATAAGAGTGGTGAGGGTAGGCACTCCTGCCTTGATTCTGATTTTGGAGGGAAAGCTTTCAACCTTTCACCATTGAATGTGGTGGGTTTGTCATATATGGCCTTTATTATGTTGAGGTATGTTCCTCCGTGGGCTTCCCAGGTGGTGCTAGTGGTAAAGAGCCCTGCCTGCCAGTGCAGGAGCCGTTAAAAAAAACCTGGGGGGTTCAATCCCTGGGTTGGGAAGATCCCCTGGAGGAGGGCAAGGTAACCCACTCCAGTATTCTTGCCTAGAGAATCCCATGGACAGAGGAGCCTGGCAGGCTATAGTCCATGGGGTCACAAAGAGTCGGGCATCACTGAAGCGACTTGGCATGCACATACATGTTCCTCCATATCAAGTTTGTTGAGAGTTTTTGTCACGAAGGGATGTTGAATTTTGTCATGTGTGTTTTTTTTTTAACCATGCATTGAAATGATTATGTGATTTTTAACCTTCATGTTAATGTGGTATATCACATTGATTTATTTGCATCTGTTGAGCAACTTTTATATCTCAGGGATAAATATCCCTTGATTGTGGTGTATGATCCTTTTAACATACTGCTGTATTTGGTTTGCTAGTATTTTGTTGCGGAGAAGGCAATGGCACCCCACTCCAGTCCTCTTGCCTGGAAAATCCCATGGACGGAGGAGCCTGGTGGGCTGCAGTCCATGGGGTTGCTAAGAGTTGGAAATGACTGAGCGACTTCACTTTGACTTTTCACTTTCATGCATTGGAGAAGGAAATGGCAGCCCACTCCAGTGTTCTTGCCTGGAGAATCCCAGGGACGGGGGAGCCTGGTGGGCTGCTGTCTCTGGGCTCGCACAGAGTTGGACACGACTGAAGCGATTTAGCAGCAGCAGCAGCAGCAGCAGTAGTAGTATTTTGTTGAGTTTTTTGCATCCAAATTCATGAGGGTATTTGCCTGCCCTTTTTTTTTTCCCTTATAGTATCCTTATGTGACTTTGGTATCAGGGTAATGTTGATCTTATAAAAGAGTTTGGGAATGTTATATCCTCTTTAGTTTTTTTTTTTTTTTTTTCCCCTGGCAGGGTTTGAGAATTGTTATTAATTCTTCTTTAAATGTTTGGTAAAATTTAGCCATGAACCCAGACTGTCCTGGGCTTTTCTTTGTTGCAGGTTTTTGATTACTGATGCAATCTTAAATTTGTTATTGGTCTGTGGAAAGTTGTATGTTTTTAGGTTGTCTTGATTTGTGGCCTACAGTTGTTCATAGTAGTCTCTTATGACATTCCCCCCCCCCCCCCCCCCGCCACCCCGTGGTATCAGTTACAATGTTTCTGCTTTCATTTATAGTTTTGAATTCTCTTTATCTTGGTAAGTCTATTTAAAGATCTGTTCTTTTTTATCTTTTCAAAAAGACAACCCTCTTGTTCCATTGATCTTTTCTACAGTTTTTCTATTCTCTATTTCATTTATTTCTGCTCTGATTTTAATGTTCTTTCTGCTAACTTTGGGCTTAGTTTGTTCTTATTTTTCGAGTTCCTTGAGATATCAAGTTAGGTTGATTACTTGAGATTATTCTTTTTTTCTTAATGCAGGCATTTATTACCATAAACTTCCCTTTTAGCTCTGCTTTTGCAGGATGATAAGGTTTGGTATGTTGTGTTTCCACTTTTGTTTGTTTCAAAATATATGTTTTTAATTTCTCTTTTGATTTCATCTTTGATTCGTTGGTTGTTCATGAGTGTTTGTTGAAATTCTACATATTTGTGGATTTTCCAGTTTTCCTCTTGCTGTTGACGTCTAGTTTTATACCACTATAGTTAGAAAAGATACCTGGTTTGATTTCAGTTTTTAAACATTTGCTGAGACTTGTTTTATGACCTAACAATCTATCCTGGAGAATGCTTCGTATGTGCTTGAGAAGAATGTATATTCTCGTGCTGTTGGATGGAATGTTCTTTGTATGTCTCTTGGGTCCATTTGGCCTCAAGTATAGTTCAGGTCCACTGTTTTCTTATTGATATTCCATCTGAATGATCTATCCATTGTTGAAAGTAGAGTACTAAAATCCCCTACTATTAGTACATTGATGTCTATCACTCCCTTGAGATCTGTTAGCATTGACTTAACGTACTTACTTCTCCCTGTAAAGCATCTGCCTACAATGCTAGAGACCTGGGTTCAATCCCTGGGTTGGGAAGATCCTCTGGAGAAGGAAATGGCAACCCATTCCAATGCTTTTGCCTGGAAAATCCCATGGACGGAGGAGTATAGTAGGCTACAGTCCATGGGGTCGCAAAGAGTCAGACACGGCTAAGCGACTTCACTCACTCACTCACTTAATGTACTTAGGTGCTTAGATGTCTTTGCCGCTGTCACTCATCTGCCTTCCTGGGTCCACAGTTCAATGGAAGGAAATGAAGGACTGAATGGGCCTGGGAGGTAAGCCTCTAGTGTTTTTCTTTTACTCAGTTAAGGGAGACAGGAAGGAGGGTGAGTAGGAAATGTGCAACTTCGAGCAGACAAGAGCCAGCTCTTTTACAGAAATATGAGAAGATAATTAAACCTTGATCATTACTAGCAGGGAAGCAAAATGACCATAAAATACTAACATTTAGTAATTTACTGTCGTAATCCTAATTCTTGTGTAAGAGTTTCCTATTTTTTAAATTGTAGTGATAATTCTGAAATTAAAAAGAATACTAGTTTAACATGCTTATTTTAAACTAGGTCCTAGCAGTAGTAACCACCGTTGTCTTCATGGGAGTGCTGAGACTTTGTTAACAACTGTCTAGGCCAAGTATTATAAAATCACTGATCCTGTGTGCTTAGTTAATTAGGAAATCTTGGTTACCTAACATTTGATAGTGGTGGAGTACGAACAGATTCATCTTGCTGGTGATTTCACATGTCTAAGTCTCCTGAGGGTGGGTGCATGGACTTTGTAGTAATGATCAGCCTTGGATGAAAGAAAAACAAAAATCCCATGTAGAACTGGGGAACTTCCAGCTTTGCTAGGTAGGGTATTTTTAGACTGGGGCTAATGAACTGCTTTTCAACCTGAAGTCTTCAGGGACAGGCAGTCTGCAAGTAGCAAATGAAAAGCCAAGCCAGTATTCTTGAATTTATAGATCCAGTCTACCAGATTGAAGGCCGCTTGCTCTTTGTAACTAACTGAACTAGCTGGCCCCTGCATGCCGAGTTTCTATGGCAATATGATCTCAGTGACCTCTCTTCTCTGTTGTGGAATGTAGGTGATAAGAATGGAGGTGAGCCTGATGATGCTGAACTGGTAAGGCTCAGTAAGAGGCTGGTGGAGAATGCAGTGCTCAAGGCTGTCCAGCAGTATCTGGAAGAAACACAGAGCAAAAACAAGCCAGGGGATGGGAGCTCTGTGAAAACGGAAGAGGCTGATAGGAATGGCACTGACAGTGACAACAACAGGAAATGAGACCCAAATGCAGGCAGGACCCCCTGCTCCGTGAGAAGCACCCCTGCCCTCCTCTGCTGAGTCAGTGGACTGATTCGCATTGTGCTGTCTAAGTGTCCTGTCCAGTCTGTGAAGATTGCCTAATACTTTTCATGATTGACGTGTTTGCATTTCTGAAGCACAACAGAAGAGGAATGGAGAACTGGGACTATCAGAGGAAATCAATTTACGAAGGAAGAATGGCCCAGGTTTCCACTTGCCCTCAGCCATGGCTGAGGGAGAGGGGACTTTGGGTTATGCCTTGTGGACTCAAATTAAAGGACATGGAAGAGGCCTTGACATAAATGGAATACTGCCATTTCACTTGCCTAGCAGGGCATTTAACTACCTTATCTGAGGCCAAAACACACACAGAGCTAACAAGTGCTACGATTAAAATGATCACTGTTGAAATTATTACCCATAAGTTGGTCCACAGTGTCTCATGTTTGTCCTATGTGTATTGTTGCTATGCATTATTTACAGTAAATTTGATTCTTGTAAATGATATATTTTGGTGAAATGCAACCTTTTCTATAAAATGTGGGCAGCATTTTAAAGGTTTCTTTTTAACCTTCTTTTGATAAGTCAGTGTGCCATATTTAATGTTTTTCATTGGCATTTGTACATGAAATGTATCATATAATTTTTTTCCCATAGGCCCGAAACCTATTGGAATCCGGGACTTAATTAATGAAGCTTTGCGTCGAGAGAGGATGGGTCTGCAATCCAAAGTGAAGGAGATAAAAGCACTTTTATTAAAGCCTGAGATTCAGGCCAAAATCAGGAGGGAGCTTTTTGAAGGGAGATTCATTAACAACAGTAATCAAGGAAATGATGTGGATTTCAGTGCAACTTTGACATAAACTCTACATTGCTATCATGGTACTAGAGTTTATGATATCTTTCCAGCTCATTAAATAGCTCTTTGGTGAAAACCAAAGAAGTGTTCTGATAGTTTGCACAACAGCAAACCAACATTTGGTAAGGAATGAACAATTTCTTTCCAAAGAAAACTGAATTCTGCACTGTTATTTTTAAGCTAAACTTGTGTTTTAGAATGTTTATCTCTGTAATATCGATTCATTTTATAGAAAAGACTTCTTAATTAGCTGTTGTGAGATGTTCCTTGAGTCCTCACAGATAAAATATACAGACTGTGAAAAATCATTTACTAAAAAAAACAAAACAAAACAAAATAAAACCCAGTATTTTAAGGGTTATTTGTTTCCTGTTGACATGACTTTTGTTGTTGTTCAGTCAAAAAAAGCATTGTTCACATGTATCTATATCTAGTGTTACTTTTAATGAGACTTTGAATGTTTATTGATCACTAGTACTTGAATGAACATTTATAAATGTAATTATTGCAGTCACTGGTTAAGAATGTTTTATAATTTCCATATGTATTATTTTTCAATGATTGAAATGTAGTTTGCTTTTTCATTTCTTACTGAATATTTGGGGTTTTTATTTTCTACTTTTCTGAAGATAAGCTGGCCCATGTCTTATTGTATCCCTTATAATCTGAATTTGCTTGCACTGGTTCATTTTTAAAGAATATTCTTGGAAATTTTCCTTCCCATATGATAATCACTGGTAACAGCTTTTTCTATAATCGTTGTAAAATTGCTGCTACTAACAGATCATGATGGAGGGGGAAACTATTAGAGATCAAATATGTAATCATTTGAAAGATAAAATCCAGTTTACTCATGGATTTTTGCTATTTTTTCACTGGGTAAATTATATTACATTTATTTATAAGTGAGTTTATGTATTTTCATGCCTCTTAATAAATGTATTGTTTTCCCTTGTTGCCTTTCTTCATTTACTTTTTTTCTTCTTAGAATCTGAATATAGTGAAGTCAGAAATAGGGGCTCTGATAGTCTCAGTGTTTTTAAGACTATTTTGTATTAGATATAGTTGGATAACAATATTGTGATAGTTTCAGGTGTAAAGTAATTCAGTTGTACATATCCATGTGCCTATTCTTTTTCAAATTCTTTTCTCACTTAGGTTGTTACATAACATTGAGCAGAGTTCCCTGTGCTATGCAGTAGGTCCTTGTTCAGTGTTTCTTAACTTTTGTGTTCTTATCCTACTTGCTAAAATAGCACAGTAGTCAGAGCACCTTTAACCTTAGACTTTTGAATCACTCCAAATCAGTCAGCTTCACAGGGAATATCAACAGAACGTTAAAGGCAAAGAAAATCTCAGTAGCATCTCATAAACTGCTCACAGTGGGTCACTCCAGCAATGTCAGCAGCAGAGATAAGAGAGCATGTGCGTCCAGATGTGGAGACCTGGGTGCTGGTTCCCGTGAGCCTCTTCGAGGGTGGAGGTTTTATTGTATGTAGACGACTTCCTTGAGTTAACCCTTGAGGTGGGAAGCAAAGATATTTGGGAGCTTGCTTTGTTCTTTAAGAGAGGAAGTCGTAAGGAGATAAAGTGCTTTATCCAAGGCCACACTGCTGCTAGGCAATTGGACCTGTGCTCGGACCTAGAGCCCCATCTCCACTGTTCAATAACCTGTTAATAGTATTTTAGGAGAAACAGCATGCTAAGTTGTTAGTATTTTAGGAGAAGCAGCGCATCTTACAGCATATCTATAGGATCTCTTTATCCTCAAGGAGCTACTTCAACACTTCCCAACAATTTGAAAAGCTAAAAAAGTATCCTTTTTGCAATCTGGAGTTACATGACTTTCTACACAACTTACTGTTTTTTTAAATTAAGTGTCATACCTCCCAGGTGTTACATACCTGGCCACGAGCCAAGTGCTCTAGGCACATTAGTATGTTTCTTCCCTTCAGTGACCCTGTTAAGAAGTTACTAGTACTGTTTTACAGGTTAGGAAATTAGGAAAGTGGGGCTCTAAATGGTTAAATGGCTATTTATAAAGCTAATAAAAGGTAGGGCTTAATTTAGACTTGGGTCTATTCTACTTCAAAGCCACGCTGTTTCCGCAACGCAGCAGTTCCTCTCTCCACCGAGTACAAGTCATTTCTCAAGTTAAGAATGTGGAACAAAAGGAAGTCATTTTCTTTTGACTAAATCATCTCCCTTGCAGCCCTGAAGTTCTGTGAACATAAGAGAGTTGTCAGCTGATGTGATGGAACTGGAGAAAAAAAGCCCAGGTATTCAGTTTAGGGATTAAAGATTATAATAATATAATATTACTAGTGAATTTTTCATTTAATCAGGTTTACAAAGACAGTGAAAAGTATGCAATAAAATAAATCTTGTTGTTTCCATTTAAAAAAATCTAAGTATGACATTAATTTGCAAAAATTAAAGTTTGTGGTGGGAAATATTCAAAATGACTTTTTCCCCATTTAGTCAGAACTGGAGAAGAATCATTTGTTGGGTCACCGAGATAGACTGTGTTGTCCTCGATTGGTGTAGTATTTTATATAGCCTTTTCTTCTGACAAGGGGGCTGCGTGGTTGGTGAAAGAGTGTCACTTTGGTCCAGGAGACAGACTGTGGTCTCTAGACCTGGACTGCACCAACAGTGATTCTCAACAAACCAGTTCCCTTTTCTGAATTGAAACAGTTTGGTGATAGGTGATTTTCGGGGATCCTAGTTTCTCTGTGACTTTATTTTGATGGTATTCATGCTGATGCCATGTCTCAACCAGATGCCCATACGTGAGACCTTCTTGCTTAACGCTATTCTAGTACATCTGTTGTCAACAAGAGATTGAGATTTCTAGAAGGCTTTGTCAGCATCATGTAGGCACAAATTTACTTTTATGACCAGATTCCAACATTTTCTGTCACTGATAAAATAGTAGACCCTATATGAATATTTTTTAAAATGTCAAAAAAGTAATATTTTCAACAGCAGGACAAGACTCTGCTAGCTTTGAACCTGGTCCTATTTATAGCATAAATAGCCATGACAAACATTGTGTGTTGAAAAGCAGAGACATTACTCTGCCAACAAGTGTTTGTACAGTCAAGGCTAGGGTCTTTCCAGCGGTCACATGTGGTTGTGAGAGCTGGATGGTAAAAAAGACAGAGTGCCAAGGAATTGATGCCTTTGAACTGTGGTGCTGGAAAAGACTCCTGAAAGTCCCTTGGACGGCAGGGAGATCGAACCAGTCAATCTTAGAGGAAATCACTGAATTCTAATTGGAAGGACTGATGCTAAAGCTGAAGCTTCAGTATTTTGGTCACTTGATGAGAACAGCCGACTCATTGGAAGTCCCTGATGCTGGGAATGATTGAGGGCAGAAGGAGAAGAGGGCATCAGAGGATTAGATGGGTGGATGGCATCACTGATGGAATGGACATGAACTTGGGCAAACTCTGGGATATGGTGAGGAACAGGGAAAACTGGCGTGTTACAGTCCACGAGGTCACCGAGTCAGACACAACTGGGCGACTGAACAACAGCAACAATAGTATCTTAGATGATTGTTGTATTGCTCTACTTTTCGTTCTAAACTTCAGACCTTTGAAATATACTAGTTATAGCTAGAGCATACTTAAGATTCAAACTATTCCCTCTAAAACCCCAGTGTGCTTCTATGTGTCATCTCAGCAGCCAGATGTTCCCATAAGGAGATAATTAAAACAGTTTTGACTTCAGATTCTAGATGTCCTTTCAGACATAAGACTAATACAATGTGTTTGCACCTCTATAGTTGATCACCAATTCATAAACCAGTTACCATGTTAAATATAACAAATTAAAATTTTATTTCTTTATATACTCAAAAACAAACCTATAATATCTCCAAACCTAGTATCAGTTTTATCTTTGAACAAATTGTGGATGCATTCCTGAATTCCAACTTTTCCAGGTATTCATATAAAAAAGAAATAAACCCAGTGTACTTTAAAAAATAGTTTACAAGTCCTTACCTGAATTTGATGGCAGCACACATTCTTAACAAGACAGACCCCTAGATTATTCATTCACAGTAAAAATGAATATTAGAACAACTCGCTCTTGAGTCAGTGAATTTAAAATTCACAACAACTCTTTCCTGGAACACTATTTTGGGGATAAGAAAGCTTGTTTATAAGGTAATTTGAGAGCTGAAGGAAGGTGCTATTATCATCTCTTGTGTAATGTCCTCAAAACTACTTATTTGCAGTCATTAAATGTAACTGATAAATTCAGGCAATTTGGAATTATTTTAAAATGTAAACTGCAATACTCATTGAAAGGTTATGAAGTTCTGTTAAAGCATGAAAGATAGATCCACTAAAACAGAAATTGATTCATTGTTTTTGGGAAACATATGTTGCTTACCCTTTAGTGGTTCAAATGATTTCTGAAAGCCCACTCTTCTATGACACTGCCCTATATATCTATATGTAAAATTCTTTGACCCATCTTTGTTTGCAGTCTCATCCATTTAAGCTGCTTCACTGTTCGGCATGCTTGTTCTTAGGTAGCTATATAGTAAACGGGTGCGACGTTTCCAATCACTCCCCACGCTTCCTGCCAAAAACCACATGGGCGCAAAATCACCATGGTTATGTCTTTGAACCAAAGAACATTTCCTTCTTCTTCTTTTTTTTTTTTTTGCCTTTTTTAACCACAAATATATGATCTCTCCCCATATATTTTTGGTAAATGCTCACATAATGTATATAAAGTTGAAGGTGAGAGGACCAAAAAAACAGACTTACAGTTCGATAGGAATTACAGTGCTGAGGAAAGAAACAGAAGTGATATGTACACACCAATTCAAGAATTATCTGATATGCTAATTGAGGTAGGGAAAACAATGACTCTGCAACAGTGGGAGAGACTAAGTATATCTTTTAAGATTCTGGAAGACAGTTTTGGAGGCTATTTTTACCAGGTCCGAGCTTGGGAAATGTCTTTATAGAAGAGGATGTGATGAGGGCTTTTGATAGTTTTGTGGGCATTTCTCACAGTTAGTGACTGCACAGCATCTTTTGAATACCCTTTCTTGTTTGAGGACACCCCCACCTTGTGATCCCCACTTCTCCAGGGAGAGGTCTGCAGTAGAGGCCAGGAACCCTCCTTCTCAGTCTCTTTATCACTGGGGTTCAGCCATAAGCCTTGGGCTCCACAAAGCAAGAGAGAGACCCTGCGTGCTGCAGGGGCAAAGTCGCAATTTGGGGTCCTGTGCCCTATGTAGGTGTCACATGCTGGCAGAGGGTAGAGGCAGGAGTGTTTGCTTGGAGCATCTGACAGTGGAATGAGGCATCTTTCCTGCTACTTGGCCACCCAGCCTGATTCTTTGGACATTCTGGGGATTCTGTGAGTTACTGAATATCCTTTGCTATAAAATTCCCTTTCCACTTTAACTAACTAACTGATTCTGCTGTTTGCAACTAAAAGTCCTGGCTAATAAAGGCCGCACTCCACTAAGTCAGTATTTCAACACAGGGCATGACTTGGCATTTTGAATTGGACATCTCTCCTAGCATGAGACGGGTATTTGTGATGTAAGAAGTTCCCATTCCTGACCCCCAGGGACTAAATGTCAGTAGCAGACTCCAGTTACTGTGACAAATGAACATCCCTGCACATTTCTCAAATCTCCTCCAGATGAGGGCAACATGACCCCCCACTTGGGAAACACACTGTGTACTCTCTCCTAGCAGCATAAAAGAGTTCACATGCTTCCTCTCATGACCATTCTATCAAGAGGTAATTCAGGTCTTAAAAAGGACGTGCTCACTGGGGCTTTGTACACTATTACATTCCTGGATAGAAGCAGGACAATGAAGCCATCTGCATGTTTTAAGTGACATGGATCGAAACACCTAGTTGCTGCATGAGAAAAATAGTGAAAGCATCGATTGTTATGATAAAGACACCATTGTTGAATCACTATTGTGATTCTTTGGGCACACTTAGAGAATGAAAAAAAGGTGACCTCCAAAGTGAAAGCTAGGTGGCATGATTAACATATTGTTATAATAAAAAGGCTATTTCTCATTTATTTTATTCAAAAATAAATATTTTGCATAGTATGCTGAAGAGCAAAAGTTTATAATAAATGTAGAGATATTTTAATCAAAGAAATCTGAGAGATATGTTTGAAATATAAAAATATTTTAATATACCAGAAATATTAATTTTCCCTGAGCAGATATGGTAGAAAGATTTCAGCTATAGAATGGGAAAGCACTGTTCCTATAGGGCTCTACTGAAACCTGGAGAAGAGTGGCTTCCTGAGTTAAGTGACACACGTGGAAACACAGAGAAAAGTTCAGTGGAGCCTTCAAATCAAAGGAATATAATAAATAGACACAAGAGAATGAATACATTAGCGATAAATTGTGGAGAATTCAAACTTTATGTTTTAAGAGAAATTACTAGTCTTTAGTGCATTCAGAATGTATCTTTAATTTTATGCTAAATAGCTGTTGTAGTTTGTTGTTTACCATAGAGAAGTATTACCCACCCCCCCTCCAAATCAGTGAATATCCTAGACCTAATTAGAAGGAAGTGATATAAACAAGAATGGCTCAGCCGGGGGTAGATTATTGCTTCCAATTCTCCTTCCCTGTATCCTTCTCATATGACTGCCTGTTTCATATGGCTTTACAGTGAGTTTCACCAAAGGCAGAGTGAATTTCTTTGCCCTACGGATGATACCTTACTTGGCTATATGACTTGCTTTGACCAATGGGATGTATGTGAATATGAAGCAGGCAAAGGCTTGAAATGCGGAGACTTGTGAAGCAAACCTGAACCAGACCTGCAGCCTGGAGCCAAGCCCTGCCAAGTGCAGTCGTGACTAGCAGACCCACCCCTGCAGACAGGTGAGTGAGAACCAGATGCCTGTTGTTCTGTGCCACCTGCTTTTTTTGTTACGCAGCAGTATTGTAGCAAAAGCTAACTCGTGTAGGACCTGCAAGTCAAACTGAAACACCACAACAAACTTGAGCTAAATTGTGCTTTTAAAAGGCAGTAGCATCCAGAGAGGATGTACCATTTGGGGGCTGTATGGATTTCATATTATATAATTTATGGTATTTTCGTTTTTAAAAAGATACATAAGATGTTTATAATTGCTTTCAAATATTAACAGTGATAAGTTCCAAGAGGGATTACAAGTGAAATTACTTCCTAATTTGTGCATTTTAGTAATTTTGCTATCTATTGTTGTTGTTAAGTTGCTAAATTGTATTCAACTCTTTGTGACTCCTTGGACTGTAGCCTGCCAGGCTCCTCTGTCCATGATGTTCTCCAGGCAAGAATAATAGAGATTTTAGTAATTTTACAATCTATATTAAGCATTTATTCTTACAGATAAAATCTTAAATGCTATTTTAAAATAAAACTAATCTATTCAGATATCACACAATTCATTATGTTGCAGCTATAAGAAATTGCTGCCTGAAGATCACCTTACTCACAAAACTCACCCCATTCACTCATGCATTCACTCACTTTTTGAACATTTCCTCTGGGCCAGATATTGAGCTGGGTGTTCAGTATGCAAAAATATCTATGTTGGAATGATACACAATATGTTGATATAGGTGTATTTATTCCTCTCTCTATAATCTCTATTTCCCTCATTTTCAGTAAGACCAAGATTGCCAAAATGTTGGGTTTATTTTATTTTTTCCAACTTTATTGAGAAATAATTGATGACTATAATTAAAGTGCATAATGTGGTGATTTGAATACATATCCATTGTGGAATGATGACCAAGATCAAGAAAATTAGCATATCCCTCAGTTCACATGTTTAACTTTTTTGTGTGAGAATGCTTAAGATCTAGTCTGATCAAATGTAAAGTATACAATACAGTATTATTAACTATAATCACCATCCTGTACATTTGATCCTTAGGATTTATTCATGTTGTAACTGCAAGTTTGTGTCCTTTGATTTACATCTCCTTGTTTCCTTCTTCCGCAACCCCTGGCTACTACCATTCTACTCTTCATTTCTATAAAATCAGCTTAAAAAACAGACTCCACATATACGTGACACCATACAGTATTTGTCTTTCTCTATTTAGCTCATTTCGGGCTTCCCAGGTGCGCTAGTGGTAAAGAACCTGCCTGCCAGTGCAGAAGTTGTAAGAGACTCAGGTTCAATTCCCTAGGTCTGGAAGATCCCCTGGAGGAGGGCATAGCAGCCCACTCCAGTATTCTTACCTGGAGAATCTCATGGACAGAGGAGCCTGAGGACTACCATCCATGCGTTGCAAAGAGTCAGACAGGACTGAAGCGACTTAGCACACATGCACACAGGCATTTGGCTTATTTCAGTCAGCAGAATGCTGTCCAGGTTCATATGTCCTGGCATCATTGATAACTAGTTACAGGACAAACTGCTTCTCAAAAAAAAACCAAACAGTAATTATTTTATTACAATTTCTAGTGATTCTTTTAAAGAAGGAAGAATGAAAGAAAAATTAAGACAAATTGTGAAGAGGCATACCATTTTAGTGTAAAAGAACAAAAATATCCTGTTATGTCTGTATCTTGCTAGTTGTGTATTTTAGAATGGTGGCCACAAAGTGAGAGAAACAAGTGAAACCCAGGAAAATGGGAAAATTGGATGCTTCCCACCAACCATTAGTTTGATTAAATTCTTTAGGTAAGAGGCTTAAGAACCTCAAGTGATGCTGAATTAACAATGGTGTAGTGACACTGAAAATACTGCTGTAATGACATTCTAATGATGTGAAACAATAATGCTATAATGATGCTGATTAAAACTCAGCATCATTATAGCAAGGAGAATCTCATTGTATTGCTACAAAATAAGGACTCAAATTACTTCTAAACCAACTAAAAATTTCACAAAATTCACTTTTTTATATGCAGTTTTATAAGTTTTTACCCATACAGATGCTTGTAATGACCACCATAGCCAAGATACTGAATGATTTTAATATCCCAAAGAATACCTTCCAGCTACCCCTTTCTTCTTGGACCCTCCCTTCACTCCAAACCCCTGGCAATCACGTGGTCTGTTCTCTGTTATTATATTTCTGCCTTTTCAAAATGCCACAGAAGTGAAATCATACAATATAAGTTCGAGATTCCTACCCATTGGAGACTGAGTTCTTTCACTTACCAAATACAGAAATGTTTTTTTATTTTTAAAAGAATGTTTATTTTTGCCAAATACTAGATAAAGGAAGAAGACAAAAAAGACTCAGTTACTGCAGGACTTAAAAGGATAGCATCTTGACATTTTTAAAGAAATGGAGAAGTAATTAAGACACTGCAGAAACACTGTTTTCCTTCATATATAAGGAGAGCTTCTGTTTAAAGCAGATGGGTTTGGGTTTGCCTTTTCTATTTTGGGCGTGTTCAAATATGTGTCCTCTAGATGCACAATGAAAGAAAATTCACCTCCCTGCAGCCTCCCTGCAGTCTCTGCATATGGAAATGTAATTATTCAGTGCTTAACTCAATTTTTTATCTGGGCATTTGAACTTATTATATGGCTAGTGAGATAAATCCTTAGCAGCATATTTCCTTGTTCCTTGGAAAACCACTGACCTTCTAAACTGTCATAAATTTATTCAGCCCAGGCTGTGTGGCATAGCGCATTTATGTGCAACACATAATCGAGTTGGATCTATGAGAGGTGAGAGGAGCCATGCTTGTATTTTACTGCCTGTGGGGCATCGCCAGCTTCCATCAGTGTGCTTCCACTGCCATTATCAGCAATGCATTTTCTCTGCTGCTGAGCTCTGCTCTTTCATATAATGGAAACCATCATTTATGGAGGAAAGTAATACTGTGGTTTAGAATTCCCATAGAAATGAACATATTTAGCAGATCGAATTCATACATGCTGAGTAAAAGCAGCAACGTCCATTTCCAGCTGTAAACACACACACACACACACACACACGCACGCACGCACACACACATTCATATGTGCTGTGGGAGTTGGGGAGAGGTGACTTTCAGGGAACAATGTACATTGCAAAAGGGTTCGCTATTGTGTTTCTAGCGGTATGCTCCCATAAAGAAGCAGACGTATTGTGAGATGTATAAAACTGGGCTTCCCAGGTGGCGCTAGTGGTAAAGAACCTGCATGCCAATGCAGGAGACATAAGAGATGTGGGTTTGATCCCTGGGTTGGGAAGATCCCTTGGAAGAAGGCGTGGCAACTCACTCCAGTATTCTTGCCTGAAGAATCTCCATGGACAGAGGAGCCCAGAGGGCTACCGTCCACAGGGTCGCACAGAGTCAGACACGACTGAAGTTTCTTAGCACACATGCACATAAGATGGACTAGAGCCTAGAGAATGGCTATATGAAAATGTAGCCTTGAATGAAGAAATGAAGAAATCTGGCTTTCTTCAGATGGTTAATGTCAGGCCATTTGAATTGCTCATGTTTTCCAGTGAGCTCAGTTCTGTACTTGCTAGGATTTTCTTTAAAATGTATTACAACACACTACACAGGAATTTGTTTTCAGTTTTAATTTTCGATTGCATTTCCTTTGAGGTTGACTGTATGTATTCTCTATTTGTGTTTTAAATGCTTCAATTTGAAATTATGAAACGTTTGTGATCAAGAAGCAAAGTAGTTCAATAACCAAGCAGAACACTGAAATATGATTTCTGTTTTTATCTCCAGTGTTGTGCCAAGCAGACTGGGAAACCCTTCCCTGGTTTGTACTTCATCAAAGACTAAAACATGAGTAGATCATTGTCTGTATCTCATTGGAAGATCAGATTGACTACACTTTTTGTGGCTGGGCTACCCTGTTTTGAAATCAGAAAGGTGGTAATGAAAGATCTGTTTTGAATTGTATAGGAAAATCAGATTGACTGCATTTCTTGTGGCTGGGCTACCCTGTTTTGAAATCAAAAAGGTTGTGATGAACGATCTGTTTTGAGTTAAAATTGCTTCTTTATGCTCTCATTACACCTTGAACATACTCTTATAAGCATTGGCTTAACACACCTGTTTCTCCCTCGGGTGTCTTGGAGGCCTTCAATGACAGGGACTTTTCTTTGTAAACACAGAAGTTCAGTAAATATTTTTGAATAAATATTTACATATTGAAAATTATAGTTTTTTTCCCATTGTTTCTAGACTTAAAAGGCAATATATGATGGCTTTGAAAATGAAAGTTTGTGGATCTAGTCTGCTATAAAAATACTCTTCAATTCATTTTTTGAAGCCAGCATAACTATGATAGCAAAACAAAAGAAAATGCAAGGAGAAAATAAACACTACAGATGAATATGCCTCATGAACACAAAAATAACAAAAACTTAGCAAATAAAACCTAACTCTGTGTGTGTATGTTTGTGTATTAAGTATAACCAAGTGTAGCTTACATTAAAATTGAAAGGTTGATTTAATATTTGGAAATCAATGTAATTTACCATGTTAAAATAAGGGAGAAACTGTATGATCATTTCAAGAGACGCAGAAAAAGCACTTGACAAAATTCAACCCTTGCATTATTAAAAAATTTCTCAGTAAGCTAGGAAAAACGAACTTTCTTATAAAGGGCACTTATTAAAAAGATGTCACTAACATCATCTTTAATGGTGAAAGACTGAATGCTTTCCCCATGGGGCCAGAAATAAGCATGCCCACACTCAAGATGACATCTGCTCATCTTTGTACTGGGGGTTCTAGCCTATATAGTAGGTAAGGAAAAAATAAAGTAATACAGATGGGAAAGGAATAATTAAAATGGTTTTAATTCACAGATGGCATGTCTATTAAGAAACTAGAAGGATTAATAAGTTTGGCAAGGTCCTAGGATACAAGGTCAATATATAAAATTCAATTGTAACTTTAATGTATTAACAATAACAATTAGATACTAAAATTTAAAAAGTCATTTACAATAGCATTCAAGAACATGAAATGCTTAGGAATAAGTTTTATCAAATATGTATAAGACTGATACAGTGAAAACTATAAAACACTGACATTAAAGAAATTAAAGAAGACTCAAATAAATAGAGATATATCATGTTTATGAATTAGAAGTCTCAATATTATTCAGAAGTTGGTTCTCCCCATATTGATTATGGATTCAATGCAATCTTTTTAGGTGATGTTTGCTTTCACTTTAGGTGGACAAGATTTTTTCTTTGAGATGGTTCATCTATATGTTCTGCTGAGCTGGAATGCCAATGTTGAGTTCATTGTCTCTGGAATTTATACTGCATGTAGATAGAACAATATTTTCTTTTACTTACCTTTTATTAAATTTGATATCTTGGAAATATACTTGTCTGGGTAGAATGTTTTGTTTGGTAGCTGATACTTTAAAATTAAATTATGAGGATTTTCTGGTTTTAAATTAGGCCTCCATAGAAACCATTCAAGAAATAAAATAGGTGACTAAGCTAGTAATAAGTATTTGAGTTCAGTTATTTCAAGGTCATTTGTTACACTAATTGCCAAAACATACCTTTATCCTCCTTTTCATTAAACAAGTCCAGTAACTATGGTCTGAATTGGCAGTGGTTAAGTTCATAGTGATTTAAGACTCAGGATGTTTTCTTTGGAAATGAAGTTGACAGTAATGTTGTCTTATTTTTTATTGCCTTGCTTCTCAAAAGGTAGTTCATAGACCAGAAAAAATGGATAACCCCAGGGTGCATGTTAGAAATGCAGAACCTCAGACCCTATCCCAGATTGATTCAATTAAAATCTGCATTTTCAAATGATTCATAGGTGATTCCATGTATGTTAAAATTTAGAAGTGTTGCACATCTATTTTCTATTACAAAGCCTCCTGCCAGTCAGGGCTGGCACATTTTGTCCTGGAGAGGAATGAATAGTGAGAGTATCATCAATAAGTGTTATAATATCACTAGGACAACCTCTGTTCAGACTTAACACGTGAAATTGCCAATAACTTAAAAAAATTTTTTTAATTTTTAGTTGAAGGGTAATTGCTTTACAGTGTTGTATTGATTTCTGCCAAACATCAATATGAATCAGCCATAGGAATACCTATGTCCCTTCCCTCTTTAAACTTCCTCCCATCTCCCTCCCCATCACACCCCTCTAGGTTGTTATGGTGATCTCCAATGACTTTGATTCACTATTTTCCTTGACAAGATTTAGAACCATAACGAATTATTCTCAGTTAATGTATTATTGAGGATGTCCCTGGTGGCTCAGTGGTAAAGAATCTGCCTGCCAATGCAGGAGATGCAAGTTCGATCTCAGGGTTGGGAATATCTCCTGGAGAAGGAAATGGAAACCCACACCAGTATTCTTGCTGGGAAATTCCATGGACAGAGGAACCTGGCAGGCTATAGTCCATGGGGTTGCAAAAGAGTCAGACACAACTTAGTGACTAAACAACAACAAAATATATTATTGAGATTTCCCAATTATATATATTTGACAGTATAGATAATTTAAAATTACATATGCTTAGTGAAATCTCTCTATATAATTGGGACATAGATAATAAAAATAATTTTATGACTTGCCTTCTAATTTATAAAGGAATAATAAAAAATTCCTGTACATCCTGGGTATCAGTTCACTCACTCATTTGTTCATTCATCTATTTATTCCCTCATTCATTCCGTGATTGATTATTACCTACAGTGTATCAGGTGCTATGTTAAGTGCCAGGGATATGAAGTAGGGATAAAACAGCTTGAAAGGAAGGAAGTGCCATAAAGCACTGGGTACCATGATGGTGGCATCAACATAGTCTCAGGCTAAGAAGAAATTCTGCCTTGGAGAGGCAGTGTTTAGGAGAGGCTCAAGAGAGGAGACACAACTTGAGTTGACTGTTGAAAGTTAATTGGGGAGGGGGTCAATTTGTAAAGAAGGTGACCATGTTTTTTAAAAGCCATATATTGTTAAAATCCATTCATGTGATATATATTGTGTGTGTGCGTGTAGAGGGTTGTTGAATGTACAGGGGCTTTATAGACATAAAGAGAGTCATGAAAGGATGGCCATCAAAATGTGAATAGTGCTATCTCTGGGTATTGGCATTGTAGGGAAAATGAGTAGATCTAGAATTAAAATATTTCTCATTTGAAGGGTAGACAAGTTTCTTTCTGTTCCTTAATGTTTAACAGTTATATACCATTTTAAGGCATCTAAAACAGTACTTTTCTTGATTCTCATGTCAACCCTATGAATCTAGTAATATAAGTATCACTACTTTTATTTTATAGACATGAAGACAGAGGCTCATAGACTCTAGTACCTTATATAGGGCCTCAGAGATAGTAAAAAACTAATTTTACTCTCCTGAATCTCAGCCTAAAAATCTTGTAGGAGTGGTCCCTGACTTGTAGTTAGCAGACTCTCTGGAATCTGGTTCTAACAATATCCTATGGGAAAGCAGGGTATGCTGTGAAATAATACATCTATGTGATCATTAGGATTTAAAGACCACTTTCCATAAATTGCAGCAAACTTGTAAAATAGGTTACAATACTGTTAACCATGTTTGATGGAGAAGAAACTGAAGCTGTATGAGGCTGACTGGCCTAAAGGATGCAAAATAAGTGTGCAGCAGCCCTGAAACTCCCTCTTTGTCTTCTGCTCTTTCTGTTACATCATAGTCAAGAACCTCACTAATCACTCTTAGATCTCAGTGCCAACATGCCTAGTCTTTGAGAATAACCACTCACCCAGGATGAAGAAATTTCAGAGTAGCTTTCCCTTCTTTCTTAGGATTTCTGTCTCATCTGTCTCACTCTTTTCTGGCAAATCTTTGGATTATATGCTTATTGACATCCTGATATATGCAAATAGCGGGTTTCCCTGATGGCACAATGGGTAAAGAATCTGCCTGGAATGCAGGAGATATAGCAAATTCAGTTTCAATCCCTGGGTCAGGAAGATCCCCTGGAGGAGGAAATGGCAACCCACTCCAGTACTCTTGCCTGGAAAATCCCTTGAACAGAGAAATTGGACATGACCGAGCGACCACGTGTATGCAAATAGCTTCCCAGGTGGTGCAGTGGTAAAGAATCCACCTGCCAATGCAGGAGATGCAAGATACATGGGTCCAATCCCTAGGGCAGGAAGAGCCCCTGGAGGAGGAAATGGCAACCCACTCCAGTATTCTTGCCTGGAAAATTCCATGGACGGGGGAGCCTGAAGGGCTACAGTCTGTGGGGTCACAAAGAGTCAGATACGACTGAGTGAGTGAGCACACATACATGCAAATTGCTTTTTCCTCTCTCATTTGTTTTCCAAGTTTGTTGAGGACTAGACAACATCTCACGCATCATTGCTTCATCCACAGCACCCAACACAATGTCCTGCAAATGCAAAGTGCTCAAGAGAGGGCTGTTAAGTGAGCAAATGAGTGAAAGAGTGAATGGGTGAAGGTGATATGTCTAAGGTCACACAGAGAGCAATGTGAGACAAAAGCAGAATGAAAGCTCGTGGCTGCAAACCTGGAGATAAATTGATGCTGCTCAGCTTAGTAGTAAAACCTTGAGATGAAAAAGTTACAACAGATGATACCAAAAAGCCAGATTTAGATCTCTTGTCTGGATCTTGTTTCATGGATGACACCTGGCAGATTCCATATTTGGGATTCCATTTCCATACAGAATTGAAGTTTGATCAAATTTTTAATCAAAGTAGTCAAAGGGAACATCAAGCAACTGCATATGCAATGTCGGTGCTGGTATTCAGCCCTGGTGGACCATCTGTCTTGAACTCTGCCACCCAGTATCTACTAGACATTATAGAATCCAGTTAACCTTTCCAGACTTCAGTATTCCCCACAGCTGATCAGTCACGTTTGTGTGGGGTGAAGGTTCTATTTCTAGATAGTCTCTAGAGATTGTGACTTTATGCTTCCATGTATAGCCACTATTCTCTTTTTGATTCTCAAAGACTAGTTTTTCTCAGATTTCATGAGTGATTACAGTGGTAGGTTTGCAGAAACTGGAGAGTTGTGAACAATGAAGGTGCTCAAAGAAAGACCGCTAGAATAACAGCTTCTGCTGCTGCTGTTGTTTAGCCTCTGTAAGTCATATCTGACTTTTGCAACCCCACATACTATAGACCACCAGGCTTCTCTGTCCCTGGAATTTTCCGGGCAAGAATACTGAAGTGGTTTGCCATTTCTTTCTCCAGGGAATCTTCCTGACCCGGGGATCGACCCCATATCCCCTGCTGTGGCAGGTGGTTCTTTATCACTGACCCACCAGGAAAGCCCCAAAGACTCCTGCTAAAAGAGCTGTAATTTAAAATATTTGTTCAGCAAATATATATTGAATGCATCTAGTATGCTATGTCTCTGGGTTATGGGATGAATAAGACAGTTACATAAGACACTTATCATAAGTTAATGAGAAGCCCCTTTATTAGGGGACTTAGTTCAAGGAAGGACGTGAAAGTGAATCTCTCTCAGTCATGTCCGACTCTTTGTGACCCCATGGACTATATAGTCCATGGATTCTCCAGGCCATAATACTGACATGAGTAGCCTCTCCCTTCTCCGGGGAGCTTCCCAACCCAGGGAGCGCTTTGCAGGTGGATTCTTTACCAGTTGAGCCACAAGGGAGGACAGCAAGTATGAAGTCTAGATTTGGAAAAACTGAAGGCAGCCTCTGTGATTAGGATGTGGAGAGTGAGCGCAGGGTCATGGAGAATGTGGCTAAGAGACTGACCGCAGCTGTGAGGAGTTGTAAAATGCAATCTAAAACAGATATTGGGGTTTAGCAACATTGCTGAGCTCCAGTGAGCTTCTCTCTTTGGAGGAGCAGTGAGACAGCAGCCACAGCAGAGCAGGTGGAGGGTCAGACAGCAGATGAAGCCATGGATGTGATGAGGATGGGCACCATTTTGAGAAGTTTGCTTATGAAAGAGGGAACTAGATGGGGAGGAACTTGGTTAATGTTCTTTTTTGTTTTTAATGAGAAAAGACAGAGTGAAGAGGCAGAGGTTGAAGACATAGGAGAGAGAAGGAAGGGGATTCCCACCAGTTGAGATACTAGTTGAGGCCCAGTTGAGAAGTGCTAGTTGAGGTACAGGTGAGGTGCGGGATGTGGAGCACATGTAGGTTTGGCCTTAGGTAAAGGGGCACACTCTTGTATTTTAAACCCTGGACAGATCATGGGAGGGGTGGGATTCTGAGGTTTTCTTAGTGGATTCCGGAAGAAATATGTTCCCTAGATGCCAGAGTGATCAACTTGCATGCACAGTCTACATGACTGACCAAACCAATGGAGAGCTCTGAGATTATGCCAGAGCCCCACTGAGTGTGTAGCACTGAAAGGAGTGTTGGGAAATATCCATGTGATACTCCGAGAAGCTGGAATCCTTGTTAGTGTAGCTTGCCTTCTGAGAACATATAATGCGTTGTTAGGTACTAGCAATGGCACCCTACTCCAGTACTCTTGCCTGGAAAATCCCATGGACAGAGGAGCCTGGTGGGCTGCAGACCATGGGGTTGATAAGAGTCGGAAACGACTGAGCGACTTCACTTTCACTTTTCACTTTCATGCATTGGAGAAGGAAATGGCAACCCACTCCAGTGTTCTTGCCTGGAGGATCCCAGGGACGGAGGAGCCTGGTGGGCTGCCATCTATGGGGTCGCACAGGGTCGGACACGACTGAAGCAACTTAGCAGCAGCAGCAGCAGTCTCCGCTAATTTGGAGACCAAAACTCTATAAACAGAAAGTTGGCCATAGGCTTTATAGTAAAATATGGATATTGATTGTCCAGTCTCAAACCCAGGGATTGTGTCCTGTGATGAGCTGAAGGTGTACTGAGTTGTAAAGATTGTTGTTTACAGTTTTTCCCATTTCTACCAGATGCCCCTTTTCTACTCACCCTCTCTTATTTTTCTTTTCCCAGTGATTCTTGTCCCTGCTACCTGTGGAGACAGATCTCTGTTGGGCCCTGCTTGCCCATAGCCTTGAGCCAATAATTTTTATCTCAATTCATGTTATTCTCAAATCTAGCTGAATCTGTTGGAAAAGACCCTGATGCTGGGAAAGATTGAATGCAGAAGGAGAAGAGGGTGACAGAGGATGAGATGGTTGGGTGGCATCACTGATGCAATGGATATGAGGTTGGGCAAGCTCCACGAGATGGTTAAGGACAGGGAAGCCTGGTGTGCTGCAGGCCATGGGGTTGCAGAGAGTTGGACATGACTGGGTAACTGAACAACAGCAACAAGCCAAATCTGTACTAAGGTATAAAAAGACTCTTCAGTGAACTAGGTAATCTTGTTTGATGATAACTCTAAGTTATAAAATATAACTCTAAGTATATGCTTTCTATAATGATTCAGGTACCAGACTTAATGGGCAGCAGGAGTTCCTCCGTGACTGGGTGGTGCTGACGGTCATTTCCAACCAGTCCTCAGAAGGCTCCAAAGGTCTTCCACGTGTTCTGTTAACTCTTTCCAGTGACACTTTAAATCATGGCTGAGGCCTGGATTCTATTAGACTGAGCAGGGACTGGATAAGAAATCCTGCACCAGGCACATAGCTAATGTAATTACTTTAACTCAGAATTCTGCTGTCTGTCCAATTTGGTCATCAACTCTCTTTTTCCAGATTTGGCATCAGCAGTGGAAAGAATAAGTTAGGATGGTACTCTTTTCTGAGTGATTCACACCACCTTTACCAAAGAGATCAATTGGTTTTTCTGTTTCCTTCAATAGCCTTCTGAATATTTTGAAAATACCTTCCTCAGTATAACACCAGAATTATGTGAATAAATGAATAGACTCTACAATCACTGAATACTTACAATGTACCATAGATTTTAATATAACACACCGTAGCAGAGACTCAAAAGGATTAGCTCCAGGAATTGGCACCGAATTTAGGACTTTTTCCAAGCTACAATAATTAACAAGTGACTGTGGAAGTTTGGCTACCCATATATCTCAGTCTCTATGTTGCTTTCATTATCATAGCACAATATAGCATTGGATTCTTATGAAAACATTTATTATAACTATTTTAAACAACAACCTTCCAAGTTGTCTCTTCTTCCAGCCACAGAAGAAAAATAAAATATCATTGAACACCAACAAACTGCATTTAAGTATAAAGGCTTAAATATTTTTAAGCATTAGGAAATCCAAAAGAGTTCTGATTTCTCCTTCTATGCTCCTCCTCCCACCGCCCCCAATTCACTTTTTAAATTGAAGTATAATTTTATACTATAAAATTCACCCACTTTAAGGGCATAGTTTATGTCTTTACATTTTAACAAAACCCAAAATAAGTTAGAAAGTAAAACCACTTATTGAGGTTTTTTAAAAATTTCACAAAACATGAATATGGAATAAATTGGGAAAGCTATCATATTCTCCCGAAGACTTTAAACTTGAATTGATTTATTGGGGTACTGCTTACTACTTTTAAGGATCAGTTAATTCCTATACTCTAGAAAGGAATTTTGAATAAAGAAAAAGATTAAACATTACTTTATTTTTATAAGATAAGCACAACCCCAATATCAAATAGATACAGATAAGATTCTATAGATGAATCTCATATATGTACACATATATACAAAAAATTACAAACAAAAGATCAAATAGAATTTAGTAGCTTATACAGTAATAACTTACCATATATAATGGGATTTATTCTAGGAATACATTGAGAGTTAAATCTAATGTGAGGAAGCTTTCTGAAATAACAAGAATAATTAAGAATGAAATATGTTTATCTCAGTTCAGTTCAGTTCAGTTCAGTCGCTCAGTCGTGTCCGACTCTTTGAGACCCCATGAATCGCAGCACGCCAGGCCTCCCTGTCCACCACCATCTCCTGGAGTTCACTCAGACTCACGTCCATCGAGTCCGTGATGCCATCCAGCCATCTCATCCTCGGTCGTCCCCTTCTCCTCCTGCCCCCGATCCCTCCCAGCATCAGAGTCTTTTCCAATGAGTCAACTCTTCGCATGAGGTGTCCAAAGTACGGGAGCTTCAGCTTTAGCATCATTCCCTCCAAAGAAATCCCAGGGTTGATCTCCTTCAGAATGGACTGGTTGGATCTCCTTGCAGTCCAAGGGACTCTCAAGAGTCTTTTCCAACACCACAGTTCAACAGCATCAATTCTTCATTGCTCAGCCTTCTTCACAGTCCAACTCTCACATCCATACATGACCACAGGAAAAACCATAGCCTTGACTAGACTGACCTTAGTCAAAGTAGGTCAAATAAGTATTTGAGAGAACCCCCTCATTTTTACCATTTAAATAAAGTAAAGCAAAATCTTTGTAAAGTGAAAATGAAAGGCACATTTTTTAGAATGTGGCAAAGCATATTAATGTGAAATCAGTGAAGTAGAGCCTATTTAAGTGAAACTCAAAAACATTCCCTTTAAAATAAAAAAAAGATGATCCTTTATCAAAATTATTATTTAATAATATTCTAGAATTTCAAGTCAATGTAATAAGACATGAAACTAGACTAATAATTAGAAAGGAAGTCTCAACATTATTATTTTGGATGACATTATCACACACTGATTGTACATAGACAACTCAAAAGACTTGACATAAAAATTCCAGGAATTAATTTTAAAGTTCAATGAAATGGCAGAATGCATGATAATCACACCAAAAATCAACCTTTATGTCAGATATGAATTTTAATATAATAAAAAGGAAGTGTCACTTAAAATTGTAACCAATATTTAAAATATCCACCAAAGAACTTAGTATTGTTCATAGTATTGATAAAATAATTGTATTTTTTAGTATTGATAAAATAATTGTATTTGTTAGTATTGATAAAATAATCCCAAAGAAGTAGTTTAAGAAAAATGCAGATTGTCCTAAGATTGAGCTCTGGGGAGGGGTGGAGTGGTAAGGTGTGGGTAACTTCCACAACAAGAATTTGTAAGAAGTACAAAAGCAAATTTTTTCTAGACGTCATTTTACTTATTCATCAAGGTTTTCCTAAGTTATAATCATGCCTAGTGGCTGTATGGTGAAAGCAGTGAAAGGGCGAATAATATATCTCAAATATATGGTTATCTGATGATCTAGTTTGATTTAAAGACAGACTAAGAGAGAAGGAACACAGAAGTGGCCTGGGAGGAATAGCTGTTGGTGTTGAGTGATATGAACAAAGAGGTTCATTAAACTATTCTGTCTATTCTTTTCTCCTCTTGTGAGTGTTTGAAATTTTCTGTAATAAAAGATTAAGCAAACAGAACTAAAAGAGTAGTTCTTAACATAAGCTCAACTAACCCACTGAGGGATTTCAGTGACTGAGTAACCCTCCTGGAATCATATACAGAATGTTGTGTGGATGGACTTACATGGGCTTTTCCTAGGGAGAAGGTTGCAAACTCTGATCAGATTCTTAGGAGTCTGTTTTGCTAACATCAGAGCAATTGGAGTAAATAGCTTTCCTAACCTTTAGCTGATCTTCCCTGGTGCCTCAGCTGGTAAAGACTCTGCCTACAAGGCAGGAGACCCCAGTTCAATTTCCTGGGTCAGAAAGATGCCCTGGAGAAGGGATAGGTTACCCACCCCAGTATTCTTGGGCTTCCCTGGTGGCTCAGACATAAAGAATCTGCCTGCAGTGCAGGAGACCTAGGTTTGATCCCTGGCTTGGGAAGATTCCATGGAGGAGGGCTTGGCAACCCACTCCAGTATTTTTGCCTGGAGAATCCTATGGACAGAGGAGCCTGGCAGGCTGCAGTCCATGGGGTCACAGTCAGACACGAATAAGCACAACACAGCACAACCTTTAGCCAACCCTCTGTGAAGATTATTTTTTGCAATTAAATGTTTAAATTGAAATTGGAAAATAGAGTTCTTGAGGCTATGATCTCTTGCACAGACCCTGAAGTACAAATGAGATTTGCCAAACCATGATGATTCTTGAAATCATTGTAATGTAAGAATTTGTGACTCTTAAGGAACCTAAGCCTTTATAGGAAAGCAGAGTTGGGAAAATTGAGGTGGCAGGTAAAACCATGAAAGCTGTTACCATACGCTGTAAAGTTATTAAAGCAACATAATAGTAGTGACATGTTAAATACAGCAAGTTAAAGTAACATTTTATGTCTTTAAAGAGTAATTATGGGCATTGTAAAATTAATTTCCATTTACCCTTTTTAATAGGAGAAACTTATTCATTATCCCCCATTGAGCTGCATTCAAATTCATTGGCTTTGCTGCTGATAATATGCATTCTAAAAAGCTCTTAGAATCCTGCCTCCCACTGCCTGGTTTGCCTCAATCTTGGTCTAAATGTTCAAGACCTTTTAAATTTTGTCACTTGAAGTTGTTGATCACCATCCCCCAAGTCAACAGTGTTCTAAATACAAATAGAGTGAAATAGCACTTAAAAATGCTTTAATACCCTCTCTTATTTCTAAGACTTGGGTCTGTGACAACTTTTTTTCTCAGCTTCCAATAAATCATAGGGCTTCCCTAGTGGCTTTGACGGTAAACAATCTGCCTGCAATGCAGGATATGCAGGATATGGTTTCGTTTGAAAACTTCTATTCTGTCATTCACTTTATCACTGTTCTTTTTATAAGTAAACCCACTACAGTATTCTTGCATGGAGAATCCCATGGAAGAGGAGCCTGGCGGGCTACAGTCCACAGGGTTGCAAAGAGTCGGACACGGCTGAGCAACTATGCTGCTACTACTACTACTATTTTAAAAAAATGAACAAAAGTCCAAAAGTACAGATGTGATGATAATAATGATTGGTAATGATTATTTTGTGCTAGAGCATGTCCTTGGCATGTATTAACATGTGCAATTCTTATGTCAGCCCTACAGGTAGTCTCAGAAAAATTATCTAAAACTTAAAATATATAAAAGAGGAACATGTGTATACCCATGGTGGATTCATGTTGATGTATGGCAAAACCAATACAATATTGTAAAGTAATTAGCCTACAATTAAAATAAATACATTTATATTTAAAAAAATAAATAAAACTTAGAAATATGTAAAAGAAATCAGTGGTGTTTTTCCAAGGTATTGCTGGGATTGCACGTTTGATTTCCTATTGCCTGCGTAGACTATTTTACACGTTATACTGGCAGAGGTTAACTTGTAGATTTGTGTTGAGATGTAACTTGAGATTTCTTTTATGCAGATGACACCACCCTTATGGCAGAAAGTAAAGAGGAACTAAAAAGCCTCTTGATGAAAGTGAAAGAGGAGAGTGAAAAAGTTGGCTTGAAGCTCCACATTCAGAAAATGAAGATCATGGCATCTGGTCCCATCACTTCATGGGAAATAAATGGGGAAACAATGGAAACAGTGTCAGACTTTATTTTTGGGGGGCTCCAAAATCACTGCAGATGGTGATTGCAGCCATGAAATTAAAAGACACTTACTCGTTGGAAGGAAAGTTATGACCAACCTAGATAGCATATTCAAAAGCAGAGACATTACTTTGCCAACAAAGGTCCGTCTAGTGAAGGCTATGGTTTTTCCAGTGGTCATGTATGGTTGTGAGAGCTGGGCTGTGAAGAAAGCTGGGCACCAAAGAATTGATGCTTTTGAAGTGTGGTGTTGGAGAAGAGTCTTGAGAGTCCATTGGACTGCAAGGAGATCCAACCAGTCCATCCTAAAGGAGATCAGTCCTGGGTGTTCTTTGGAAGGAATGATGCTAAAGCTGAAACTCCAGTACTTTGGCCACCCCATGCGAAGAGCTGACTCATTGGAAAAGACTCTGATGCTGGGAGGGATTGGAGAAGGGGATGACAGAGGATGAGATGGCTGGATGGCATCACCGACTCGATGGACGTGAGTTTGAGTGAACTCCAGGAGTTGGTGATGGACAGCGATGCCTGGCGTGCTGCAGTTCATGGGTTTGCAAAGAGTCGGACATGGCTTAGCGATTGAAGTGAACTGAACTGAAATGAACTGAACTGAACTGAAAGTTCACTATGAGGAAAAGTCCTATAACACTGCTGTTGCTACTCCCAGTTTTACAATCTTTCAGTGCTTTATGAATATTTATTTTAACAGTCAGTGAGAGATGAAACAAAATCCAGACAAAGAGTGGGTTGCTGGAAGTCTGTTTAGGGCTCAAAGAACTAAGAGGAAAGGGAGAGACAGAGCAGAGAGGAGAATCCAGTGTTTTTAGAAAGAAGTTAAATGCATCTCCTTTTTGTTGGCAAAGTCTATCTAATAAGAGTGAAAGCATTGACACTATCTTGAACACCTATAGCTTTCCATTTTCATTTAGGCCCAGAGTGATCTCAAGTTGGGATGAAAATATATATATTAATTAGTGTAAACTCATTGATAATGCTCAAACTTGGACAAACCTAAGAGTCTGATGGTATTATGCCTAAGTCGCGAAATCTCCCAACGACCGCCTGGGAACCAATATCTGATGCAAAAGCAAGAGAGTTTTTATTCCCAACCTCGAGCTGGGGCTCCCACTGTAACCGACGCAGCGGCTATAGGGAGGAGCCCCGGGTTTTGGATTACATTGCTTATATAGGGGGTATACATGGAAAAAAAGGATTTTTAGGTAGGGGAACGTCTGATTGGTTACTTTCTTTCGAAGGATTGTGTGTTGGTTCTTGATTGGTCCCTATTGTCTAGGTAGACCACAAGTTCCTGAGCGTTAAGTCAGGAGATTTTAGTCTGGGGTCCGATTGGCTCGTGGGCGGTGGGGTGAGGTCAGGGGATTTCCAAAGGCTCTTGGATTTCCAAAGGCTCTTTTCCCGGAACCTTACAAAATGGAGTTTTTCTGTTAACAAAATGGAGTAGCTTAGGTCCTCCAATGGTAGACTAGGCAGCCTTTGCCCCAGTATTTTTGCCCCAGGGAGGTGGGAACTAGGCAGAGAAAAGAGGAGGAGGTAAGCAGGGGATGACTGAAAAATCAGTGAATCCAGGGGGCTGTGCTCCCATCTCACCAAATGCCTAACCTGATATCAGACCTGTGTTTGGAAAAACATGCCCCTCTTATGCTGTTCTAGGAACTGCATGTTATTCTTCTTTGGGGTGTTTTCTGAATTTCCGCTAAAAGCACTTAACTCCTTCTGATTCTTAAATACATTCCAGGCTTTCATAACCATTAAGGTGAACAACAACCAAAGGGTCACCGAATTCATTAACCTCAGTGCTTGAATATCCAGATGTTGGGGGATGTTTACCAGAAATTTTCCCTAATGAGCCAAGCCACTTTGGCAAAGGGGTTTTGGGTGTTGTAAGAAAGGCTTTCTTGCAAATTTGTTCAAGAATATCCTCTTTGTTTAAAGGGCCAGACCTCAGGTCTGGGATACTAAAGATTTATTTCTAACCTGAGACATTTTCAAGACAAAAATACACGTCTGGTCAGAAATTAAAATTGAATCCAGAGTAAAGCTCAGATAACAAAGAGAGTTTAAAGGGTCAAGATTTCTGCCTACTCTAGAATATAGTTTTAGGACACCTGGGTGTGGCTTTAATGCAATGAACAGATGGGGTCTGTGTGTAAACATGCAGTGAGCTGTAGAATTTTTACTCTCCCCAACTCTAAGTACTCTGCATATCTAAATTCCCATGAAAAACATTTCAACTGAAGAAAAGGAAACACAGAATAATGAGGTGGGTTTTGGCCATGCCACACAACATGTGGGATCTTAGTTCCCCACCCAGGGATCAAATCCACACCCTCTGCATCCCTTCATTAGAAATGCAGTCTTAACCACTGGACCATCAGGGGAATCCATGAACAATGATTTTCTCTAAGCTTCTCTATCTGATTTCCTTGAGATCTGTTTTATTTGAAGTTCACCATTCGTAGGAATCTGCCTAATGTGTCACCCCTTGCTTCTGCACTCGCTAAGACCAGCCCAGTGTTCCAGCCCAGCACTTGGTAGGGATAACACCACAGGCATGACAGGCCCTGGGGACCCAGAGAAACCCTGGAACTTCCGCAGTCTGGGGTCCCTGGGGATATTGCTATTGCAATACCAGCCAGAGACAGAAGAGGAGAGCCCCATGAAGAGAAGCTTTAGAGGAGATACTGGGCCAACCCAGACTCCTAAAGGCTTTTTCTGAATGGGATCATATATAATGAGTTTGTACCCTGGGATGTTAGAAATAGAATTATTTGTCCTAGGATTAGGTAAGAGCACAATTTGTGTCTGTGAAAGAGATCAAAACAAGTGACTGAGTATGCTTTCTCCACATCAGACATCAAATTTAACCTAACCCTAGACAGCTGGACAATCACATAATTTCAGGGTTGCCTTCCACTTTACTGCCTATCACAGAGGAAACACATGTGAAGGATGGGAAATGGAAGCTAAGTGGTACTTTTTAGGTTGGGGTGATAGAGAAGAGATAGAGCCACCTTCTGTGGCTCAGAGGGTGTAGTCGAGAGTCCTTGGGAGTCACAGAGAACACTCCAGGTCAGTACTGGCAGGAAGGGAGTGTCCCGTCCAGTGACGCAAGGAGACAGTGAAGCATCTCGGGTAACAAGAACTAGAGATAGACCTGCACCTCCAGTCTCTTCCCTGAATATTTCCCCTTCAGTCTTTCCAAATCTGATGTGACAGAAGAAAATGCCAAAGATGTTTTCTTATGAGTAGGGTGTATGATCCAGAGGACATTCAGGGAAGTCTTTAGAAAACAGTAATGTTTGAAAGGTCTGAGGTCTATTGTTTCCAAATCATGTTGTTACCAACTGAACTTGGGTCTGCCCACCTGCTGAGCAGCAAAGCCAATTTATTGACACTGGGTTGTGGTGAAGGAAACTACTGTGTTTAGTGCAGGGCTCAGCAAAAAGAACAGGCAGCTCACAGGTAAAAGAGCCAAACTCTCTGATGGCTTTCAGGGGAAGTTTTTTTTAAATTTTTTTAATGTATTTACTTATTTATCGGCTGTGCTGGGTCTTTGTTGCTGTGCGTGGGCTTTCTCTAGTTGCAGCAAGCTGGGGCCACTTTCTGGTTGTAGTGCTTGGGCTTCTCATTGCCGTGGCTTCTCTTGTTGCAGAGCACGGACTCTAGGGCCCAGTGGTTGTGGCACGTGGGCTTAGTTGCCCCACAGCATATGGAATCTTCCCAGACCAGGAATCGAATCTGTGTCCCCTGCATTGGAAGGTGGATTCTCAGTCACTGGACCACTAGGGAAGTCCCAGGGAAGGGTTTTTAAAGGCAACATCTAGGGTGAGGGCTGTGGCGTGCATGGCTCTCTTCTGGTTAGCTGGTGGTGAGATAAAGGGTGGTGTTTCAGGAAACTCAATCATCAACCTTCTGGTTCCAATCAATTTGGGGTCACATAGTCACTAACCTCCACCTGGGTGAAGGTCTTCGTTCCTTCAGAACCACTCAAAGACATGCGTCAGATTGTTGATATATCTCTTGGGGAGGAACAAGGATTCTGTTTTATTGCTGGACTGTTACTACTTTTCTTGCTTAATTGCTTTTCCTTTGTTTCTGCCTTCCCTCACTTCAGTTCAGTTCAGTTGCTCAGTTTTGTCCAACTCTTTGTGACCCCGTGGACTGTAGCACACCAGGTTTCCCTGTCCATCATCAATTCCTGGAGCTTGCTCACACTCATGTCCATCATGTCGGTAATGGACAATCATCTCATCCTCTGTCACCCCCTTCTCCTCCTACTTTCTCCTCAATTTTTCCCAGTATCAGGGCCTTTTCTAATGAGTCAGTTCTTCGCATCAGGTGGCTAAAGTATTAGAATTTCAGCTTGAGCATCACTCCTTCCAGTGAATATTCAGGACTAATTTCCTTTAAGATTGACTGGTTTGATCTCCTTGCAGTCCAATGGACGCTCAAGTCTTCTCCAGTGCCACAGTTCAAGAGCATCAATTCTTCGGTGCTTAGCTTTCTTTATAGTCCAACTCTCACATCCATACATGACCACTGGGAAAACCATAGCTTTAACTAGATGGACTTTTGTCATCTTTCCTCACTTCCCTAATTAGTAACTCCTTGAATTTGCTCTTTGGAACTCAGGGAATACCTAGGAGACTAGGTATTCTACAAAAAAGAAATGGAAAACACAGAGGGGCTTTGTTACCTCAGAGGACCCCACAGGATCCTGATTGGTTTCCCTGTTGCTTCAGATACGAATTGTGGTTCTGAAATAACAAGGCTCAGGATAGAAGTATCTGAGCTTTCTGAATAAAAGTACCTTTTGAAAAGCTCTTAACCAAAGCTAATTTAATTTTTGTACATGTTCCCTGTGTTCTTTTCATTTCTCAGAAACCAATTTCAGAGGTAAATAGTTATCTGTCAATTTCATTAGATTAGACAAATGTAGTATAATTGTATAATTCTTCACTATTTCCCAGTTACTCTTCTTTTGCCTCAGATTGCTGAAGGAGCATTTACCAGTGATATTAACTTGTTGGTTTAAATCCTAGGCAACTTCATCTCCAAATAAATTGACATTTATCTTCTTTCAACATGATCCTACAATGTAGGGTTAATATTTATCATGCAAATAAGTATTTTATGCACATGGGTTTATTTCAAATTTCTTTTCCTCTTAGTGCGTCAATGTCTATTTTATTCTGATATCTCTCAGATTACTGCAGCCTCTCTAGGGAAACTCTTTTCAGATTGAACTCAAATATTTTCTACAACAATTTCTAATCCAGAAATGCCAGACAATGAGATATATAGATTTCAGGCCTTATTTGGCATTAGTGTGAAGCACAATAAGTATATCTTTCATACTAGTTCAAAACAAACACTAATAAAGTGAGATTTAAAATCTATATTGATTATTATCTATAAACTCCTAAGGTTTGAAAAAAGCTGTTAAAATTTTGGGGTGGACTATACAGCTGGATGCCAACAATAGCGATAATAACAGTTCTGTGTCCCAGGAGATGAATTAAGCCCTTTTCATGCCTTCTCCCATTTAATCCTCACAATGCATTGAGAGGTGGATGTTATAGATAAAAACAACCCCATGGCTAGTAGGAAGCAGATTCAAGATTTGAACTCAGGTTTTTGGTACTAGTGCCTTATCGACCCAGAAAGTCTCCTTAGTCAGATTTAGATTCATAAATACATAACTGTAGTCTTGCCTTTCCTCAAGATTCATTACATCTCATTCTTTGATTTCCACAGTTTTCTAATTTCCTAATTTAAAATGTCTTTACTAATGGCCATACATGATGCTATTTAGCATCAAGGAAACAGGCTGATAGTATGACTACTCTACTTGCTATCCATAATTTTTTGAGAATTCATAAATTTGTCTTGGCAATATACCTAAATTCTAATTTGTGGTTGAAATGACATGACTGGACATGGAAACTACACTTTGTGTCTAACTATTGAATAATTTGATTCTAATTCCTAAGGTTTCCAGAAGGTATAACTTTCTTTGTCTTATACCTGATTCCTTCCTGGGGAATTTCATGCAAAAGATCACGAATTTTTCATGTCTTAGAAATCAAATCTGCTTTAAAGTCCCTCTGGACTTTGATTGCTTATTCAGCAAATGATACACTCTAGTCACTTGCAGAAACATGCTTTGTAGGTAACATGCCTCCAGAATTCCCTGTTGGCACAAACTGGCGATGATAACATCAGTTTCTTACTCCTCTCTTTTGACCCCATTGTACTATTGTCTCCTGGATATGTATGTAACTTTGGGTGAATTCAAAGGTTGATAGTGCCATTATTTAGTCTGATTTATCAGCAGCCATTTGGATTCTGAATATCTCATTTACACTGAATCAGGATTCTAATTATCAATAGTTAACCCAAAAGGTGCCAGATTTCAAAAGTATGTGTTTTCACTTCTAATTTTGGTCCAGGAATAGATTTTAATGTTCAGAAGAGTGAAATCACCTCAGCTTTCAGTACACAACACATTAACCATTATGGTTTCTTTGGCTGCTCTGAAGTTCTTCGAATTTGCACATATTTGATTTTGTTCTCAGGCGTCCACCAAGACCTGTTCTTATACTATTGGAATTGAGTAACCACTGAAGAAATTCAGAAAATGACCCTTTGACTTTTTATATTATTGCCTTGCAATAAAGTATATTTCAAAGAAAAACTAATATAGGAAAGAAAATCCACAAAATAATATATCAGAATTGAATCTCATGTTCTTTGCAACTTCCCCAAGGCCAGCTTTCAACCTACACTGTTTTCACAATAAAGCAGCTGATTTCACAGAACATCTGTCGCTATGGTGACAATAGAACAATGATAGCCGGAAAACTAATAGTGTTTTTCCAACTTGCCTTCTGGAATGTGCATTGGACACAGAAGCAGCAGCAAAGCGTTTACTGAAGGGAGAGGTCAGCGAACCCATCCAGCAAGGCACCGTCTTTGTTTCAAATCAAGAAGGATAAGGGCGTTTGCCAACAGTTAGTCTCGAGTTCCTGCATGTGTCCAACCTTTACCTGGGTGACTGCCAAAATTCCTTGAGAAGAAATATAAAGAACATCAGTAAACATTGCTAGGGAGAAGATGGTAGAAGGAAAGAAAAAGGGTTGGAGAGATGAAAACATAAGTAGCAATGTCTTGGCTTCAAATGATGTGAAGTGAAACAAGCTCTGTGGGAAGGGAGAGAAAAGCAGTGGGAGTGGGGTCCAAGTATAAGGCATGGAGGTACTGGAGCTGGCTCTAGGCTGTGTGGCAGCTGACGACAAGACTACACGCATTAGCTTTCCATATGGTAATGCTTGTGATGCGCCTCTGGCTGTGTAACACTAATTAAGCTCAGATTAAAATATAGCAGGAGGGAATTCCCTGGCAGTCCAGTGGTTAGGACTTAGTGCTTCCACTGCTGGAGCCCTGAGTTCGATCCCTGGTCAGGGAACTAAGATCTGGCAAGCCAAGTGACCAAAAATGAAACAACAAAAAATGATAGGACACATGGATACATGTAAAGTGGCTACCATGGGTTACCTTGGAGATGGGGTTGTGTAGGGGAAGGAGGGAAGAAAGGCAGATGGGAGCCAAAAAATAAAAAATAGGCATGGATGCCATCACCGTTTTGAATGTCTCTAAGATTACGGAAAGATGTGTACAGATATTAACTCTCCTTCATACCTTTGAGGGGGCTTATATAGCACAGACAACTCCTAGGCTCTTGCTGAAAGGGTTTTTGCCTGGGCACTTGGAGTGAAGGGCTAAAAGGAACCGGAAGAAAATATATAGACTGTTCCTTGCAGCCCCAGCACTCAATTCTAGATCTTTACCCCACAGATTTCTTATGCTTTTTTTTTTTTTTTTAATAGAGGAGAGGACATGGTGATAATGTAGGGAATACTCTTCTGGAAAGGCAGCAGAGCCAGCATCATATCCAAGAATTAAAATAAACAATCACTGAGTGACTTAAGGAACCTATAAAAAGTTCTGTGTTAAAAAAAATCTTACTTACAGATGCCTAAAATTTCACCTATAATTAGGCAAGGGGTATTTAATAAATTTCAATTCATGGACGCCCCCATTCCAAGGGTTGCCACTATCTAGAGTGCCATTCTAATTATTTATGACTGTGTATCAAACCATCCCAACACCTAGAGACTTAAGAAAACAATAAACTTTTTCTTATGACTCTTCATGTCTGTAGAACAGGCATTCAGGAAGGGCTCAGCTGGTTGAGTCTGGCTCAGGGTCTCTCATGTGGATCAGTCAGGGGAGGTCTGGAGCAACTGGGGACGGACAGAGCATCTCTCTCTTTATATATACGCGGTCTTCTGCAAGCCTTCCTCACTGCACGGTGGCCTCAGGGCAACTGAATGATTGAAGACCTCAAGGATGTGTATCCCACCTTCAAGAGTGAGTGTTTCAGCCAAGAAGGCAGATTCTATGTCACCTTTTATGACTCAACCTTGGAAGGCCAGCAGAGTTGCATCTGCTATGTGGTGTTGGTTACAAGTGAGTCACAAATCTGCCTAGATGCAATAGAAGGGGAATTAAATCCCACCTCTTGGTGGGGGAGCAACAGGGTTCTAGGAAACACATGAAATGAGAGATATGATTGTGGTCCTCTTTGAGAAATGCCATCGGCTGCTTGTGCTTTATTGTAAGGATTTTAGGGCCGAGGATGTATAGGAATGCTGTAAAGTGGTTTTTTGTTTGTTTGTTTCTCTCTCTCTCTCTCTTTTTTTTTTTTTTCCTGTTTTGTTTGTTTGGGTATTTTTGGCCAAGCTGCTCAGTTTGTGTGATCTTATTTCCCCAGTCAAGGATTGAACCCAGTACCTGGCAGTGGAATCACAGAATTCTAACCTCTGGACTGCTGGGGAAGTCCCGTGCTGTAAAAGTTTGACGTGTAAGAGTAAGTGTTTGTGGCAGAAGGTGACATGTGATGGAACCCTGGTTCACTTGTATTTTTGCTCCTAGCACTATGCACTTTCTTTCTCTAGCCCTTTTATAAATTGAAAGTATTCTAACAGTAATATTTCCATATTATGTTCTTCTTTGACAGAACACGTTGTCTGTAAACAAAAGACAAAACAAAAACACAGGGAAAAGAGACAACCCCTCCTCCACATAAAACCCAGAGTGATTTCGAGAACAGAGTGGAGCAAGAGACCACACAGAAAAGGCTGAGGGAAGAAAGCCCGAAACTGGAGGCTGGTTCCAAAAGATGTCATAGGAACTTGCAGCTGTAAAGGCTACATAATGCAGAGGCGGTCTGGGTACTATTGGGGTGTAGATTGTTTGGGGGGGGTAAGCTTCTTAGAAAAGAGAATAATAAAATTTGACAGAGTTTTTCTACATAGAAATTAAAAGCTTCAGTATGGCAAAAGAAAACATCAAAGAAGTCAAAAGTCAACAGTCTCGGAAAGATGCTTGCAATAAACATAGCAAAGGATTGTATTTCAAAGAGCTTCTGGCAAATGTGCAAGCAGCTTATAAACAATCCTGTAGAAAAATGGCCTAAGGATAGTCCACAGAAAAGAAAGGGAAAATGTCCAATAAATATATGGACCTTTGTCATCTGGGAAATACAAACTGAAACAAAAGCAAGCTATCAAAAAAAAAAAAAAAAAAAGGCAAGCTATCATGCTTAACCATTAGATTCCAAAATAAAAAATGATAATATCGAATGTTAGCTAGGGTATGAGGAACTCAGATATATTGTTGGTATGACTGTAAATTGCCATAATTTGTATAAAAGTTATCTGGCATTTTTATTAAAATTGAAAATGCATATATCTTTAACATAGCTGTGTATACTTCTGACAATATATAAAGTAGAAAAAAATTGCATATAAATATATACATTAAAGAACATTTATTGTGGCAGTTTTCTTATTTACAAAAGCTGGAAAAAAAATCCCAAGACCTGTCAACAAGGCAATGATTGAATTTTTAAATGATGAAATTTTAGTCTATTGAATTCCACGTAGTAAAGGAAAATAGCAAGGCATATCCTCTGTACCTTGTCTTGGATATCATTCAGTATATAATAAGAGTGAAAAAGTTATAGAATAATATGCATATACATATTGTTATTTATCTTATGAATAGTATAAAGAAAATGATAAATACATGTACATATGATTATTTAAATAAAGTATAGAAGGAATCACTTGAAATTTTCAGTGGGATACAAAGTGTTATTAACACCCATTTAAGATGAGATGGGAGAGAAACTTAATTTTACTTGACAAGCATCTTCATCTTTGGAAATGTTTCTGTAAGCCTGTATAGGTGTTTGATCCAAAGACTAAAGAAAAGGAATGTTCATTATATGTGCTGGCTAGCCCACATCCTGATCAAGTAATTATTTATTGAATAAACAAATGAATATATTGAATCAAGGGAGCCTGAGATTTCTTCAGTTAAATCCATTTTAAAAAAATCATAAGGATAATACTTTTATTCTTTCTCTGAGAAAGGTCATTCTAGTAAATCAGGTTTGGATAATTCAGGCCTATGTAGTATCATCAAAATAATTCTAGTAACAAACAAGAAACAGTAAAATGTAAACATCTCTGCTGCTGTTTTATTTAGTTGGAGGATTGAAGATTTACAGCACAGATTTTCCAGCTCGATTCAATTTTTCTGCCCAAATTGACTAGAAAATTCTCATTTCATGCAATTACAGCACTTTATCACCTTTCATTATAAAATGTTTTCCTTTAGGAATAGACCATTTTTGAGAGCAAGTTTTCTGGAGTGATTAAAATCTTGTAGTTAGCACTGCATCCTTTTGAAAATGGAATTTGAACAAAATCCAAGAACAGTTTAAAATTCAACTTCTTGCTTTGGAGGACTTCATTACAAAACCCATCAAATACTAACAATGTACCCAGTAAGAGTCCATGTTTCTATTCATTGTTATTTTTATCACCTGAAGACAATCATGGCTTAAGTTTTGATGAAAATTCTAGTTCTTCCCACCCATGATTATCACTATTTGAAGTTAGGTGGTCATTTACGGTCCTCATTGCCAAGAGAGAAGGGGAGAGGCTCCTCCTCCTCGATGGCCTCTTCCTTAGCATCCAAACCTCCTATTACTTATACCCTGGATGGTGAGTTCTTCGCCACTCACACGGCAAACAGGAGCACGATCTTCTCTGGAGATAATGTGAGACCCTGAGCCTTATCTCCTGGCTGCTCCATGAAGGTGTAACACTTACTAGACAAAGATGTATCCATGAACTCCTGCTTCCCCCAATTCCCACGTTCCTGTCCCGTCTGGGAGCACGACAGGATGGCTGTGCGCTTTGAGAAGGGAGCAGTCCCTTTATCTCCCACCTGTAAACAGGCTGGGAGGCTTATGCAGACGTTGGTAGGATAGTCCACACGATAGAGGCAGGATCACCTCAAGTGCCTTTGAGAGTGTTTGGTCACAGAAAATACGATACAATGCGAGCGTTTTTGTGCAGATAGAGAATTTTCCCAGGCCACGGGAGGGAAGCTCAATTTAGAAGGTCTTCTTACCTGCCAGACTGAGGGAACACACAGCCTCCCTGAACCAGTGACAGGCAATCTGCAGGAGGCTCAGAGCTGAGGAGTAGACTGTGAACCGCTTATTTTCCTCTGTGGAGAGGCATTTTTCAGAGAGATCGGGACCCTGAGGGAACCACTTTAATTCTGTGTAATTAGGGAGTGAGATAGACCACAGAAATTCAATTGAACAGTTGCCGTGTCTGAGAGCCAGGCTTTGAGCTATTATAGGAAGCCTGGAAATGTTGGGATGCTGGCATTAAATGTCATCTAATGAGGAAATGACCATTCCAGCAGGACTAGCCTAAAATAGAAGAGGATCAGGGCAACGTGCAGGTGCCAGACAAATGGGGAAAAAGAAGACCCAGACCAGACCAGGAAAAAGATAATTCCTTTAAACATCTCTGACTAATGATTTTACTGATTCCCAATGAGGAGGAATTGAAAGTTAATAGAAATACCACAGGATATTCAATTTGTAGTTTCAATGAATTGGCATACATATTCACGGTTAAGTTACTTTTTAAGTAAGTTTTCTGCAATTCTTGTTGTTGTGAGAAGAATTAATGTATGTGAGAAGAATTAATGTCTCCTTCCATGGGCTTCCCAGGTAGTGCGGTGGTAAGGAAACCATCTGCCAATGCAGGAGACGCAAGAGATGCAGGTTTGATCCCTGGGTCAGGAAGATCCCCTGAAGGAGGGCATAGCAACCCACTCCAGTATTCTTGTCTGGAAAATCCCATGGACTGAGGAGCTTGGTAGGTTACAGTTCATGGGGTCACCGAGTCTGAGTGACTTGAGCACAGAGCGCACAGGGTGTCTCTCTCCACAGGTGTAAGGTAAGTGGAGGCAGCTGAACCAGATGGTCCCGCAGGTACTGAACCCAGTATAGAGATGCAATAGAATCACGCACATCAGTACTGGCCTTGATGAAGCTGACAGACTGCTGGCCTCACCCAGCCTGGGTCCTCGGAGCTGCTCAGTGTTCCTCTCAGACATGATCACTATATAGCTCCTTCCACTCAGGGGCGTGGGCCAGAGGAGGCAGGGAAACGATGAAATCACAGGCAGTAAGTAGCCACACTGTACTGATTGCTCAACTCAGGAAAAGTCATAAAGTTCAGTTCAGGTCACATTTGTACAATTTCTAAGGCAAAGTTTCTTTTGGCTGCACTTCATCTTCATTGTGGGAGTCCCAGGTGGCACTAGTGGTAAAGAACCCGCCTGCCAGTGCAGGTTCCCTGAGTTGGCAAGATCTCCTGGAGGAAGGCATGGCACCCCATTCCAATATTCTTACCTGGAGAATCCCATGGACAGAAGAGCCTGGCAGGCCATAGTCCATAGGGTCACACAGAGTTGGACACCATTGAAGCGACTTAGCACCCAGGCCTGCACAGTGGTCACTGTGGTGCAAGGGCTTAGTTACCGCTTATGGGGTTTCAGTTCTCTGACAAGGACTCAGCCACTGAACTCCCTGCTTTGCGAACATGGAGTCTTACCTACTGGACTGCCAGGGAAGTGCCCTAAGGTGAGGGTTTAAAGACTCATTGTTGTCAACTACAGATTCTGATTCAGTAAGAGGTCTGCAGCAGGGGCCCAGAAATTGCCTTCTCTCTAAGCACCTCAGATGAGCGTAATGCAGGGGGTCCATGGTCCACAGTTTGAGAAATGCTGCTTTGAGAAAACTCTAGATCTTGAGCTAAGCAGTTTGCAGATTTATTGCAGAGTAAACAATTGAAATTTCATGGCGGCTATTTCCAGTCCAGGTGTGCAGACATGAGCTGAGATAGCAGGTGTTGTCAATAAGCAGAGTTTTGGGGGCCAACTGGCCTGTCATTCTTTGGGTTGCTGAAAGCATTTTCCACACTGTATAGTGATTTCCTTCTCAGAGATGCCAAGTAAGAATCTCATAAATATGGAAAGGGAAGTATTTTCATACAGATTAAAAATCATACCCCAAGTTCAGCCTCTCTAGCACTCCAAGTAAATCAATAAAAATAAAAATTAAAATATACAGAAAAATATACCACTGTACAGTAAAAGAGGCAGTGGGAATAGTTGTGAAAATGTCAGCAAAATGCACTCCAGAAAAAGCAGTGTGGGCCTCCTGGGTGCAGTGGTAATTTGAAGACATATAGGACTCGGTTCTCTCTATGAGTAAGTACAAGTTTCAGGCACTCAAATTAACACCATATATAAATGTTCAGTTCAGTTCAGTTCAGTCACTCAGTCATGTCTGACTCTTGGCAACCCCATGAATTGCAGCACGCCAGGCCTCCCTGTCCATCACCAACTCCCGGAGTTCACTCAGACTCATGTCCATCGAGTCCGTGATGCCATCCAGCCATCTCATCCTCTGTCGTCCCATTCTCCTCCTGCCCTCAATCCCTCCCAGCATCAGAGTCTTTTCCAATGAGTCAACTCTTCTCATGAGGTGGCCAAAGTACTGGAGTTTCAGCTATAGCATAATTCCTTCCAAAGAAATCCCAGGGCTAATCTCCTTCAGAATGGACTGGTTGGATCTCCTTGCAGTCCAAGGGACTCTCGAGAGTCTTCTCCAACACCACAGTTCAAAAGCATCAATTCTTTGGAGCTCAGCCTTCTTCACAGTCCAACTCTCACATCCATACATGACTCCTGGAAAAACCATAGCCTTGACTAGACGGACCTTAGTCGGCAAAGTAATGTCTCTGCTTTTGAATATGCTATCTAGGTTGGCCATAACTTTTCTTCCAAAGAGTAAGCATCTTTTAATTTCATGGCTGCAGTCACCATCTGCAGTGACTTTAGAGCCCCCCAAAATAAAGTCTGACACTGTTTCCACTGTTTCCCCACTTATTTCCCATGAAGTGATGGGACCGGATGCCATGATCTTTGTTTTCTGAATGTTGAGCTTTAAGCCAACTTTTTCACGCTCCTCTTTCACTTTCATCAAGAGGCTTTTGAGTTCCTCTTCACTTTCTGCCATAAGGGTGGTGTCATCTGCATATCTGAGGTTATTGATATTTCTCCCGGCAATCTTGATTCCAGCTTGTGTTTCTCATGATGTACTCTGCATAGAAGTTAAATAAGCAGGGTGACAATATACAGCCTTGACTCACTCCTCTTCCTATTTGGAACCAGTCTGTCATTCCATGTCCAGTTCTAACTGTTGCTTCCTGACCTGCATACAGATTTCTCAAGAGGCAGGTCAGGTGGTCTGGTATTCCCATCTCTCTCAGAATTTTCCAGTTTCTTGTGATCCACACAGTCAAAGGCTTTGGCGTAGTCAATAAAGCAGAAATAGATGTTTTTCTGGAACTCTCTTGCTTTTTTGATGATCCAGTGGATGTTGGCATTTTGATCTCTGGTTCCTCTGCCTTTTCTAAAACCAGCTTGAACATCAGGAAGTTCACGGTTCACATATTGTTGAAGCCTGGCTTGGAGAATTTTAAGAATTACTTTACTAGTGTGTGAGATGAGTGCAATTGTGTGGTAGTTTGAGCATTCTTTGGCATTGCCTTTCTTTGGGATTAGAATGAAAACTGACCTTTTCCAGTCCTGTGGCCACTGCTGAGTTTTCCACATTTGCTGGCATATTGAGTGCAGCACTTGCACAGCATCAGTGCGTTACATTTTTTCTGAGTATATATTCACAACAGGAAAAAGTCTTTGGTGTGCTGGCTGAAACAAATCAAAGTTCTTCTCAAGAGACCTTAAAAAATGGAGGGCAGAATACTTTATGGAGATGACACTATGTGGAGCTTCCCTACCTTGAGGATCAGGAGATTTATCCCTCTTGACCTCTACATTATGGTGGATGTTTTTTAATTGGTGCATCCCTGAAATTCAAAGCTGATTTTGAAGTTCTTCTCCTACCTCCTATAATATCATTATCAATAAGGCCAACTCTTGATGGTTATTGTAACTCTGACCTGGCTTAGCGAAATCTCTCCCATAACCTAAACCTCAGCTGTAATGGTGTGTTAGTTGACATTACTTAGTTTGAGCTTTATCTTCATCAGTCACTGATGAAGTTGCTGATAAACCATGAGGAACAAGACACAGAAAAAGTGAGACAAGTGGGAAATATATGTTGGTAAGATACAACAAATCCTGATTCCTGACTTTGTGGATCTTAATGGGGTATCTATGGTATCTTCTGACCCCAAACTTCACATCTACCTTGAGGGAGCTCACTACTTCATATGCACCTTCTAGTAAGTAGAGCCTTAATAGATATTGCCAGAAAGTTACTATGTTTTGTTGGTGTTAGTCACTCAATTGTGTCTGACTCTTTGCAACCCCACGGACTGTAACCCCCCACTCCACTCTTCTGTCCATGGAATTCTCCATGGAAGAATACAGGAGTGAGTAGCCATTCCTTTCTCCACAAGATCTTCTTGATCCAAGGATCAAACCCAGGTTTTCTGCATTGCAGGCAGATTCTTTACTGTCTGTCACCAGGGAAGCCCCTGAAAGCTACTAATAGACTGGTTCCAAATTGGGAAAGGAGTATGTCAAGGCTGTATATTGTCACCCTTCTTATTTAACTTATATGCAGAGTACATTGTGTGAAATGCCGGGCTGGATGAAGCACAAGCTAGAATCAAGATTGCCAGGAGAAATATCAATAACCTCAGGTATGAAGATGATACCACCCTTATGGCAGAAAGCAAAGAACTAAAAAACCTCTTGATGAAAGTGAGAGAGGAGAGTGAAAAAGTTGACTTAAAACTCAACATTCAGAAAATGAAGATAATGGCATCTGGTCTCATCACTTCATGGCAATTAGATGGAGAAACAATGGAAACAGTGACAGACTTTATTTTTGGGGGCTCTAAAATGACTGCAACCATGAAATTAAAAGACTCTTGCTTCTTGGAAGAAAAGCTATGACCAACCTAGACAACATATTAAAAAGCAGATACATTACTTTGCCAACAAAAGTCCATCTAGTCAAAGCTATGGTTTTTCCAGTAGTCATGTATGGGTGTGAGTTGGATTATAAAGAAAGTTGAGAACCAAAGAATTGATGCTTTTGAACTGTGATGTTGGAAAAGACTCTTGAGAGTCCCTTGAACTGCAAGGAGATCCAACCAGTCCATCCTAAAGGAAATCAGTCCTGAATAATCCTAAAGGAAATTAGTCCTGAATATTCACTGGAAAGACTGATGCTGAAGCTGAAGCGCCAATACTTTGGCCACCTGATGCGAAGAACTGATTCATTAGAAAAGACCCTGATGCTGGGAAAGATTGAAGGCAGGAAGAGAAGGGGACAAAAGAGGATGAGATGATTGGATGGCATCACAGACTCGATGGACATGAGTTTGAGCAAATTTCGGGAGTTGGTGATGGACAGGAAAGTCTGGCATGCTGCAGTCCATGGGGTCGCAAAGAGTCAGACACAACTGTGCTACTGAACTAGAACTATCAATATTAAGTAATAATAGAATTAAAATCTACTTTCTTTTTAATTCATCTCAACCCTTGTGTTTTGCTTTTATTTTTAAATTGAAGTAAAGTTTCTCAGCCTTTGTGTTTAAAGACAGTTCTCCTCTTTGGAGATTTTGTTTGATCTCTTACTCTACCACATGTACCTCAGTCTCATGCCACCCCCTTTATTTGGGGCTGCCTCACCATGTGGCATGCAGAATGTTAGTTCTCCTACCAGATATTGAACCTGTGCCCCCTGCAGTGGAAGCATGGAGTCTTAACCACTGGACCTCCAGGGAAGTCCCCCATGCTCCCCCTTATTCTCTGTCCATGTGGACAGTCCATACATAGAGTATCCATGTTTAGGTGGTTGTGGTAACTTTGTGCGGGTGAACTGAGGGTAAAGAGAGAGGGAAGTAAAAGACATAAAACACAAAAGAACATTCTTTTTGAGAAAAAACAAATCCCAAACCTGTGTTAAAATGCAACAGGTTTTACTACTTATGTTTATGATGATTTTACATCACTTATTTTTTTGCATTTGTGTTCTTACCTGTGACATGTGAACAATACCTACTTCCATGGCCATCCCAAAGATCAAATGAAATAATTAGGGTTGTCGAGTTTAGCAAATAAAAATGAAGTTAATTTAACTATGCCCCATGCAATATACTGAAAATACTTTAAAATTATTTGTTATTTGCCTTGTGTCCTATACTTTTTCTGATACCCTTAGAAATAATATGTGGCCATTTGTTGAGTACTTTTCATGTGCCAGGGACCACTGCTACTGCTAGGTCACTTCAGTCGTGTCCGACCCTGTGCAACCCCATGGACAGCAGCCCACCAGGCTCCCCTGTCCCTGGGATTCTCCAGGCAAGAACACTGGAGTGGATTGCCATTTCCTTCTCCAATGCATGAAAGTGAAAAGTGAAAGGGAAGTTGCTCAGTCATGTCCGACTCTTCACGATCCCATGGACTGCAGCCTACCAGGCTCCTCTGTCCATGGGATTTTCCAGGCAAGAGTACTGGAGTGGGGTGCCATTGCCTTCTCTGGCCAGGAACAACTAGGTACTTCAGTTACACTGGCCATCATTCCAAAAATGGCTGAAAGCAGTTATTACTAACCCCATTTTGCATACAAGATGTGGAAGTTTTCCAAAATAAAAAAGCTGGTAAATAGCACAGTCAAGATTCAAATTCACTATACCATGCTGCTTCTTTAGTTGACTGGAAGTGTTTTGAAATTGGAGAGTATGCAAGTGTTTCATTATCATAAAAGTTCTCTCTGTTCCTGATTCCTCCTGGGTACAGCAAAAGGAATTATAGAGAGTAATGGGGATATGGAGATTAAGAGGTGCCATCAAGTGTAGGAAAAAAGGCTGTATTTGCCTCTCAACTTTTAGGATGATGGTCTCTTGCCAGGAAATATGCTGTGTTTCTAGGGATAAAAGGCAAGGGTGTAGGGGCTCTGTAACAACATCACAGTGGATGATGCAACACCGGAGATTATCCACACTACCAAGCCCATGCCAGAGCAGGGATTTGTTGACTAGCTGGGCCTTAGAATAAATTAGTTTTGTAAGCAACCATATTCACATTTTTACCTTCTTCAGCAGCTTGCAAATAACCAGAGTATCCTAAATAATGGGTGCGTGTGTGCTGAGTTACTTCAGTTGTGTCTGACTCTGTGCAATCCTATAGACTGTAGCCCTTCATGCTCCTCTGTCCGTGGGATTCTCCAGGCAAGAATACTGGAGTGGGTTGCCATTTCCTTTTCCAGGGGATGTTTCCAACTCAGGGATCAAATCCATGTCTCTTCCACTGCAGGTAGATTCTTACTCCTGAGCCACCTGGGAAGCCCCAGTGAAGCCGTTCAGTTCAGTTCAGTTCGGTTCAGTTCAGTTCAATCGGTCAGTCGTGTCTGACTCTTTGTGACCCCTTAATTGCAGCACGCCAGGCCTCCCTGTCCATCACCAACTCCCAGAGTTCACCCAAACCCATGTCCATCGAGTTGGTGATGCCATCCAGCCATCTCATCCTCTGTTGTCCCCTTCTCCTCCTGCCCCCAATCCCTCCCAGAATCAGAGTCTTTTCCAATGAGTCAACTCTTCACATGAGGTGGCCAAAGTACTGGAGTTTCAGCTTTAGCATCAGTCCTTCCAATGAACACCCAGGACTGATCTCCTTTAGAATGGACTGGTTGGATCTCCTTGCAGTCCAAGCGACTCTCTGAGTCTTCTTCAACACCACAGTTCAAAAGCATCAGTTCTTCAGAGCTCAGCTTTTTCAGAGTGCAAATCTCATATCCATACATGACCACTGGAAAAACCATAGCCTTGACTATATGGACCTTTGTTGGGTGGCGGCCGAGAGGAGCTATCCCACATCTGAGGTCAGGGGCAGCAGCCAAGAGGAGCTACCCCACATCCAAGGAGCGGTGGCTGCATGGGCGCAGGAGGGCTGAGAGGAGCTACTCCAAGTTCAAGGTCAGGAGGGGTGGCTGTGAGGAGATACCCCTCATCCAAGGTAAGGAGCAGCGGCTGCACTTTGCTGGAGCAGCTGTGAAGAGATACCCCACGTCCAAGGTAAGAGAAACCCAAGTAAGATGGTAGGTGTTGAGAGAGGCATCAGAGGGCAGACACACAAACCATAATCACAGAAAACTAGTCAATCTAATTACATGACCACAGCCTTGTCTAACTCAATGAAACTAAGCCATGCCATGTGGGGCCATCCAAGATGGGCAGGTCAAGGTGGAGAGGTCTGACAGAATGTGGTCCACTGGAGAAGGGAATGGCAAACCACTTCAGTATTCTTGCCTTGAGAACTCCATGAACAGTATGAAAAGGCAAAATGATAGGACACTGAAAGAGGAACTCCCCAGGTCGGTAGGTGCCCAATATGCTACTGGAGATGAGTGGAGAAATAACTCCAGAAAGAATGAAGGGGTGGAGCCAAAGCAAAAACAATGAAGCTGTTAGGAATATTAAAATCAATGTAAAATACTAAATACAATTTGAAGGTGTGTATACTAGCTAGCAATGACTCAGATTTTTATTTTAATGCAGTCTGTGTGCAAACAACGTGCTTGAGTTCCAAATGGGGTATAATTATTTTTTCCCTGTTTGGTCTTTTTAAACCCTAATTTTTCACTAACAAATCTCTTTGTATGAGTCAAGAACAACAACCTTGCCTTTTGTGATTTCCAGCAAGCACAGCACAAATATTTAACAAATACATATCATGGCGTGGATTGTTTTGTACCACATGCATAAGAAATTTATGGATTTAAATTTAATTTGAAAACACAATGAATTCAAGGTACTATTCCCAACACAGTTGGGTAGATGAAGATTAAAAAGTCCCACTCTTTGAATTTGATCTGTCTGCAGGGTATATTATGCTGTTTTAAGTCAAAGAGTGTCCCAGAAAGAGACTAACAAAATTTCCAATAAGATGGGTAATATTTTTTAATATCCCACTTCCAAAAGGAATTTAGAAATAGGTTTTTTTGCTCTCACGTAGTACTAGAAAAAAATCACTTGACCAATGACTTGGAAGAATTAGCAGTGATTTCAGTATATCACGAAGATCTTATCTTCTATCACAACCTGCTTTAGCATGCTTGAGTTGTATTATAACACATTCTGTCTGATTTACTTGTTAGATGGAGGGTAAGATTACTTCTACTTTCTTAGTCCACGTGATGATGAACTCTGATCGTTTGAAGCAGTTCACTGTGGCAGAATGCCTTCTCTTGCCAGTGCTAAGAATCCTATTTAATGGCAAATTATAAAATCTCTGAGTAGCTCCCAGATGAAATAGTTTGTTTGTGTTCTCCATAACAAATCCTTCCTTTGAAGTAACTGCGATTTCAAAGGAGACTGTAGGCATTTTAAAAAATCTGGGTCACTCCTCATGCACTCCAGAAAGAAATCTATGATAGACAAGGCCTAAGGACCTATCTATGGCCACTGGGAACTGTGGGAAGTTGTGAATAAAGGAGGTGGGGGGTCCAGAGTGGCTTTCAGACTCTGACTCTCAGCACCAAGATTGCCAAATACTGAAAACCATGGGTGGGAAAAAAGTGAAAAAGAGGTCTTTGTGCAAATGTATGATTAGGATGCTAATCTTATTCACACTAATAATGAGGATGTTCATATCAAGGAAAGGATGACGAAAGAATTGGTTTACATGGGAGGATCATTAAAGCTCAGCAAATAATAGTTTTTCCTCTAACATTGACCGTTATTGAAGGAATAGTCACATTAATGTCTTTTGGCTTAAATTTTTTAAAAATGTCTCACATTGATATTTATTAAGGCCAAAGATCATTCACAATATTTACCTCTGAAAGGTCAAGGATTCAAGCAGCAGAAAGCAAGAGGATTACTTTCTAGGTTTACAAGGTCACCCAAGTGCACATACAAACTCGGAGACACTCTTGGTGCTTTTTCTTTATATTTCTTTTAATATTTTCTAGATATCTTATAAGAAGCATATTGTATGGTAAGGCAGTATAAGAAAGAGTGCAGACATTGGAGCTAGAGTCATAGCTAGGCTCTGCCAATCACTGCTTTGGGAACTTGGGGAAATTACCTCAATTCTCTGTGTCTCACCTATTCATCTGTACATAGGGTTTAACATCAGAATATAATCATAGTTCTGATCGTACTCACAAAAACTGAATATTTCAACATCTGAATATAAATTGGGTGGTTATAAACATTAAATCAGTTAATATAGCAAATTAACAGCATCTAGTATGCTAAAACTTTCAATAGCTATTGGCTGTTAATAGTTTTTACTTAGTGACTTAAAGAAAAGACAAAAAAGTTATTGTATTACTTGATGATGATGATGATTAGAGAATATTGCCAAATTCATTTCTACCATTTAACAGCTTCTGGATTATTTCTCCAGATGGACATTTACCAACCTGGGTAACACCTCAAGGTAACACCTCAGTACTTACTGAGCATCTGCCCCCTGCCTCCTAAGCACATTGGCTGGTACAATGGGGCTCACCAAGGATGCTCTGAACTTGGGTGATACTGACTTACAGGTGTAGTTGTTTGGTAGGGCTGCCATAGCAAGGACCACAGATGGATGATTTAAACAACAGAAATTTATTTCCTCACAGTTCTAGAGGCTAGAAGTTCAAGGTGGCGGTGTCCACAGGGTTGGTTTCTTCTGAGGATCTTTTTCTTTGGCTTGTAGGTAGATATCTTCTGATGGCTTCACATGATTTACCCTCTACTATGTCTCTCTGTGATATCATCTCTTCCTTCAAACCTCCTGGACTAGGACACACACATACCTCCTCATGCTACCTTAATTACTACATTGAAGGTTCTAGCTTTGAATAAGTCACATTCTGAGGTACTGAGGGTTGGGACTTCAACATAGGAATGGGAGAGGGCAGGGGGCACAGTTCAGCTCATAACAGAGCTTTGCTTTCTAGATGGAAGAGGGAAGATATCGATGAAGGCACTGCAGTCGGCTGTCAGCAGATTCAGCTCAGTATTGCCTCGAGGTTTGGCATCAAGCCTGTTCTCCCTCAGCGGAGTTCATGAAGTTCTGGTTCAATAGCTCAAGTGACTGCTTGCATCTTGTCACTCTTTCTCTGTCTTTTTGATACAGTTCTGACAGACTCTAGGGTCCACTTAATTCACTCTTAAGGCAGTGTTACCTAAAAGAAACATGGCCAGCCATCACAATTATAAAATTACCATACGCATGACTAGAATTTCCTCAATACCATAAGAGATTATATCCAATATGTACAATTATGTGTATAAGATTTTCCATCTGTTTATGTTTTTATTTTATTTTTTTGGCCACACGACATGGCATGTGGGATCTTAGTTCTCCAACCAGGAATGAAGCTCCATGCCTCATGCATTGGAAGTATGGAGTCTTAACCACTGGACCACCTGGCAAGTCCCCTATCATTTTAAAGGCAATACTATTAAAAGCCCCTTTCCCTCCTATCCACTTTCCTAGTATAGTCATATCTCTAGTCTTTCTCTTCTCCAAAATTCTTGAAAATTTCTTCTCTTCTCTTTGTCCTAGCATAGGCACATCTTAGTTATATTCCTCCTGATCTTCTATCCCAATTCTGTATCACAAAAGCTCTAGGGACAGCTATGACAATAACACGCATTCCTTGGAAGATATGGGAGCAAAATAAACTAAGAAGCCACCAACGGAATCACCTTTAGCAGACGAAGAAGGGGACCGGCCAGGCATTCTCAGGATGATAAATTCCTCCTCACGTGAGCATTGCCTTTCTCAGTCCTGACACCAGCTCTGGGCTAGGTTCTATTCTTATCTCCGTTTTTAGATGAGTAAAATGAGGCTTAGAGAAATTAAAGAGCAAGGAAGTATCAGACTCTGAACTTGAATGTAGGCCGTTTTATCCCAAAGCCTACACCCTTCGTCACTGCCCACATGGAACTTTAATGTGGCTGGTATGTTTGCCATTATTCTTGGCCACCCATCATTTGAATGTCCTTGCATCTGAGAATACTCCGCATTATTTTGCTGAGTTCATGTGCTGTGATAGAAGGTGGCAGTGCCTATATCCCTTTCAGCTAGGGCATGGCGCATGCACTTGACCCTGCCAGTCCAACGCCACAGCCTGCCCTCTACTTCCAACCCCATCAATGTCCCTAAAGTCACACAGATGTTGCTTTGGAAGCTAGTGACATAAAGAAGCAGAAACCATATTTAACACACTCTGGGGACAGTGGCAGCTCCATATTTTATCTGCAGCTGATAGTGTCTGAGACACAAGCAGTGCTTGGCATCGTCCCTGGACCACGTTTACCTTGTGATTTGGCAGGTGGCCCTGTCTCAGTGCCCCAAGCCTGCTTTGCTGGCTTACCCAGAGATTCTGTGAGTCATCCAACACCATTGTAATGAATCCTCTTTCTGCCTAATTTAGCTAGATATAGTTCCTATTGCTTGTAAAGATGAACTCAAACTGATTTGAGTGCCAACTGAGCTTTTTTGTTTGTTTCCATCAAGCTACATTAGTCTCCAATTCCTTCCAAGAACATTCCTTGCCTTATCTTCCAAAGAACTTCTCTCTCATGCTTGTTCCCAGGAACTAAAATTATGTCTGTAAGGTTTCAACATGTGACTGAACCTGGCTTGACACTTGCTACTAGACCAACTAGCGTCACTGCTTTCCCGACATTGCCCGGTCCCCACTCCCATGCATCAAGTGCCTACGGCAGATATGACTGTAAAGATACAGAATACGAAAGGGTGCAAAACCCAGAGCCCACTGTCAGGAACAGAGAGCTTGGTCCTGTCAATGAGACACACACACCGAATAATTCTATAGCATCTCCTTCCTCTGCTGTCTCCTATCCAATTTTCTTTTCGTAGATTTTGAACGTGCCAAGCCATAAATCCCACTTGATATTTTTTTGTATTACAATCACAGTGAAAATATTTATAAGAAAGTCAAGATGCTTTCGGCTGACAGTGACTGAAATCTGGCTCATGCCAACTTAGGAATTCTGTGACTCCTGAGGATGAACATGGCTTCAGGCATGGCTAAATCCAGGTGCTCCAACGGTAAAACCAGGGCTTCCCTGGTGCCTCAGACAGCAAAGAGTCCGCCTGCAATGGAAGAGACCTGGGTTTGATCTCTGGGTTGGGAAGAGTGCCTGGAGAAAGGAATGGCAACCCACTCCAGTATTCTTGATTGGGAGAATTCCATGGACAGAGGAGCCTGGCCAGCTACAGCCCATCAGGTTGCAAAGAGTTGGACACAACGGAGCAACGTTTTTGTTTTCTTCTTTTTCTTTTCTCTGTCATTTCCCCCCCTAATGGGTCTCTACTTGTCAAGCAAGATGGTTATCTGCCTGTGCTTAGATGCTCAGTCATGTTATAGCCTCAGACAGTTTAATGACAAAACTGTCTATAGCCTGTTTAACTGTAAAACTGTCTATGGACTGTGTAACTGTTTAACTGTCTATAGCCCCAGACAGTTTAACGACAAAAGTATAAAGAGTATTTCCCCCAAACTGTGAAATACACCTTTCTGGGGAGGATTCTGATGAGCTAGCCCATGTCTGTGGTGGAAGAGGGTGGAGTGCCAAAGTGGACAGATTTACTGGGTCAGCATACTGAATTTGGCACATAAATCTCAGTGCAGCACAGTCTTACCCCTGGGAAGTGACTGCTCACAAGAGAGCAGTCTAGCTCCTGCTTTGCATGGTGGCAAGACTGTGGATATGTAAACAAATAGGGAAAATCTTTCCAGGGGGTGCTGAGTACTATGAAGAGAAAAAAGGAGAAGGATGTCTTGAGCATGACTGGCTTAATCCATTACGTCAATCATATCACTTGAGCAGACAAGGCACTGAGCCCAAATCTCATTTTGTTGCTATTTTTCTAAAGATGACTTTGAATGACTGATCTTTTAGAGCACACAGTGGTCTCTTCTAAGATGGAAATATTTTAGAAGATAATATGAAATGACTCTGAAAAGAATCATTATCAGTGACTTAATTTAGGAACTAGTCAGTATCACTTATTAAACAATAAGGTAGAAATGCCTTACCAGCTTTCCCTCTGCTCAGGACTGAAGGAAGATTTTAGCCAAGCACATTCTGCATTGCTGGGGACATGGCAGGCTATCAATGAAAGTGAGTGTTCCTCAATTGTGTCCGACTCTTTGTGACCCCATGGACTATACAGTCCCTGGAATTCTCCAGGCCAGAATACTGGAGTGGGTAGCCTTTCCCTTCTCCAGGGAATCTTCCCAACCCAGGGATCAAACCCAGGACTCCTGCATTGCAGGCAGATGCTTTACCAGCTGGGCCTCAAGGCTCAATAAATGTCACTGAAATTTTGGGAAAAGGTAGGCAAGATGATTTGTTGGTTTGCTCTGAATGGAAAGGGGAAGATTAGTGAACATAAAAGGAAAAAGGAGAGAAAGAGAGATCCAGAAAGATCATGGTAAGCTGGTTCTAAATTAGGTGAAAATGCTCACTAGTGGATAGAGAAATGTTTTTAAGATTGTGGTGATGACTCTACCATACAATTGAATTCATCTCACATGCTAGTAATGCTCAAAATTCTCCAAGCCAGGTTTCAGCAATACGTGAACCGTGAACTTCCAGATGTTCAAGCTGGTTTTAGAAAAGGCAGAGGAACCAGAGATCAAATTGCCAACATCTGTTGGGTTATCTAAAAAGAAAGACAGTTCCAGAAAAACATCTATTTTTGCTTTATTGACAATGTCAAAGCCTTTGACTATGTCAGTTCAGTCTGTTCAATCAGTTCAGTTGCTCAGTCATGTCTGACTCTTTGCAACCCGCTATGTGGATCACCACAAACTCTGGAAAATTCTTCAAGAGATGGGAATACCAGACCACCTGACCTGCCTCTTGAGAAATCTGTATGCAGGTCAGGAAGCAATAGTTAGAACTGGACATGGGATAACAGACTGGTTCCAAATAGGGAAAGGAGTACATCAAGGCTGTATATTGTCACCCTGCTTATTTATCTTCTACGCAGAGTACATCATGAGAAATGCTGGGCTGGATGAAGCACAAGCTGGAATCAAGATTGCCAGCAGAAATATCAATAACCTCAGATATACGGATGACACCACCCTTATGTCAGAAAGTGAAGAACTAAAGAGCCTCTTGATGAAAGTGAAAGAGGAGCGTGAAAAAGTTGGCTTAAAGCTCAACATTCAGAAAACGAAGATCATGGCATCTGGTCCCATCACTTCATGGCAAATAGTTGGGGAAACAATGGAAACAGTGTCAGACTTTATTTTGGGGGCCTCTAAAATCACTGCAGATGGTGACTGCAGCCATGAACTTAGTTTAAAAGACCTTGCTCCCTGGAAGAAAACCTATGACCAACCTGGACATCATATTAAAAAGCAGAGATATTACTTTGCCTACAAGGGTCCATCTAGTCAAAGCTATGGTTTTTTCAGTAGTCATGCATAGATATGAGAGTTTGACTAAAAAGAAAGCTGAGTGCTGAAGAATTGATGCTTTTGAACTGTGGTGTTGTAGATGACTCTTGAGTCCCTTGGACTGCAAGGAGATCCAACCAGTCCATCCTAAAGGAAATCAATCCTGAATATTCATTGGAAGGACTGATGCTGAAGCTAAAACTCCAGTACTCTGGCCAGCTGATGCAAAGAACTGATTCATTTGAAAAGATCCTGATGCTGGGAAAGATTGAAGGTGGGAGGAGAAGGGGACAGCAGATGATGAGATGATTGGATGGCATCACCGACTCAATGGACATGAGTTTGAGTAAACTTCTGGAGTTGGTGATGGACAGGGAGGCCTGGCATGCTGCAGTCCATGGGGTGACAAAGAGTCAGACATGACTGAGCAACTGAACTGAATTGATGACTCTTTCACTTAAAGTTATTTGTAAAATGTTTAGACAATTGGCTTTTCGGATGCTCAAAAATGAGTCAATTTTTTTGCTTTTAAAAAGATGAAATAAGCACATTTCTCCTGATTTCTCTTGAAAGTACAACTAAAAGTCCTGGACATGATATTTATAGCAAACACAAGCAGACTCTGAAATGTGGAAAGAAGAAGGCAGACTGCCTAGGGACCTCGGGACACAGGAAAGAAAGACACATGGTGAGTTCTTTGGGTTTTCTTTTAGTTTCATGTATCTCAGACCAGGAGCTGAAAGAACCATCACCCAGAGAAGCCCGTGAGTGTAGATTAACTCACACACACAAAAAAAATCCCTGACAAAAGTCTGCTCTTTCTAGCCAAAGAATAAGGAAAGCAGCAGCCTAGCAAAACAAAAACTTTTAGACAATAATTATTCTACTTCAGCCTCACCTCTACTCACTCATCATCCATCAGGTTTAGTGGGGAGTCTAGACTCTACCTCTGTTAGGCTGCTGCTGCTAAGTTGCTTCAGTCGTGTCCAGCTCTGTGTGACCCCATAGATGGCAGCCCACCAGGCTCCGCCATCCCTGGGATTCTCCAGGCAAAAACACTGGAGTGGGTTGCCAGTTCCTCCTTCAATGCGTGAAAGTGGAAAGTGAACGTGAAGTCGCTCAGTTGTGTCCGACTCTTAGCGGCCCTGCAGACTGCAGCCTACCAGGCTCCTCTGTCCATGGGATTTTCCAGGCAGGAGTACTGGAGTGGGGTGCCATTGCCTTCTCCCAGGTGTCAATTTCCCTGCTAGGATGGTGTCAGAGAATGCTGATGAAGGAACGAGAGCTTTCATCCCCTTTAGTGCAAGACCACTTCTTCACAGTATCAGTAATGGCCAGTGGAGGGCCTGGACTTCTACCCAGCCCCACAGTGAAGAGAATGTTTACTGGAGAGGCAGGCCTTTCATCAATGTCCAGCAGTAACAAGGTCACTCCCTTCCCTGTGGTGTTAGTGGAAGCCACATGGGGAGTAGAATCAAAGCAGTCCAACCCTGCCAGCCAGGGAAGTATCCGTGGAGGCTGGGTGGGTACCGGGATCTCCTGGCTGTGGCCAGTGATGAAGAGGCTCCTCACCTTTAATGGAGACCAAGTGGGGACCTTGAACTTCTTCCCCCACCTGGAGGAGGTGCCTCCCCTTCCTATGCTGGAATGGTGTCAATGAAAGCCAGCTAAAACGGAAAGCTAAAATAAGGGCTGGAGTCTCATAATGTAATACCCAAAATGAATGGGTTTCAATTCATAATCACTCATTATATCTAGAACTAGGAAGATCTCAAACAGTGAAAAAAGACAATAAATAGATATTGTATTTTACTAGGGCTGCCATAACAAAATCTCAGAGATGGGGTGGCTTAAACAACAGATATTTATTTCTCAGAATTCTGGAGGCTAGAAGTTGAAGATCCAAGTGTTGGCAGGTTTGGTTTCTCCTGACAGCTCTCTCTTTGGTTTGCACATGGCCATCTTCTTGTTGTATCCTCACGTGGCCTTCACTTTATGCACACACACCCCTCGTGTCTCTTCCTCATCTTGTAAGGATGTCATCATATTAGATTAGGGCTCCACTCTATTAGCCTTTCCCAGGTGGAACAGTGGTAAAGAATTGCCTGCCAATGCAGGAAATGCAGGAGATCTGGGTTCCATCCCTGGGTTGAGAAGATCCCCTGGAGTAGGAAATGGCAAACCACTCCACTATTCTTCTTGCTAGGAAAATTCCATGGACAGAGGAGCCTGGTGGGCTACAGTTCATGGAGTTGCAAAGAGCAGGACAATCACCTATTTCTAAATACAGTCACATGGATTAGGGCCACCTATAAGACCTCATTTAACATTAATTACTTCCTTAAAGATCCTATTTCCAAATACAGTTATATTCTGAGGTACTGGAGGTTGAGACTTCAACAAATAAATTTAGGAAGGTGCTATCATCACATAATAGATGCCAACATTAAGATGTTAGAAATTTTAGAATTAATGACTAAAAATGCAGCCATCAAAAAATGCTTCAGTAAGCAGTTATGAACACACTTGAAACAAATAAAAAATGAAACCTCAGCAAAAAATAAAAGTCTCAACAATGCAAGAGTTGTAAAGAAGAACCAAGTGGAAACTTTGTAAGCAAAAAATATAATAAAAATATAACATATAATATTTATATAAAATAAATTTAAAAACTCAGTGCATGGATTCAACAGAAAATGGAAGAGTCAGAGAAAAGAATCAATGAGCTGGAAGAAAGAACAGTAAAAATCTCCCAGTGTGAGCAATAGAGAGAAAATAGACTGGGAAAAAGCTCTAATTCCCAGGAATCTATGGGGCTACAACAAAAGATTTAACATTTGTTATTTTGGAGGTCTGGGAGAAGAGGAGAGAAAGAGTGAGACTGAAAAAGTACTCAAAGAAATAATAGTCGAAAAGCCCCCAGATTTGGCAAAAAGCCATAAATCTCTAGATTTTAGAAGCTCAGTAAATTCCAGAAAAGGTAAGCACAAAGACATTTATACCAAAACATACCACATTTAGACTTCTGACTACTAACTACAGCTAGTAAATGACGAACTGTGCTCTTCTGCACGTTTTGTTTATAGGAGGTTGGCAGTGCAGTGATTGAAAAAATGTATAAACTAAGATCAGGGGGCCTGTTTTGAACTTCAGATATGCTATACCAACAGGCTCATCCTGTACCAAATTACTGCATCTCTTTGTGTTTCAGATTTCTCATCTGAAAAATGGGGTAATAATATGTTCCCCACTTACTCCCATAGAAGTGTTGTCAGAATTAAATGAGAAAATTTATGTAAAATAACTGTCACACAGCAGGCACTCAATAAGTGTCATTTTCTTTTCCCTTCCCTACTCCTAACCTCTCTTAATGAGAAGGCCAAGGGCACTAAAGTTGGAATGTCAAAGCCTTCAGACCAAACTAGCTAAGCTGATTCCAATTATGAGAAGATTCATTGCACGTTCTAATTTCTTTGCCGTTAAAATGGTTATTTTTTTCTTCAGTTGATCCTTCAGCATACCTTGTTTCCTTTTTGTGGAAACAGTTTTAGCCTCCTGGTTAAGAAGATAATTTCTGGAGTCAGACTATCTAGGGCTAGGCTCTGGGTCCACAATTAGGTCAGTAAATTACTCAGGGTCCTTAAGACTCACTTTCCTCAAATATGTTACAGGATACAAGTTTTCCTAATGCCTTAGGGCTGCAGTTCTGATTGATTAATGAGTTAGTATTCGTAAAGAGCTTGGAACTGTGCTTGACCTAGGGAAAGTGCTCATCGGGGATGGTAATTATCTGTTGGACAGATATGCATGGATTATCCTAACACCTGGGGACCGATCATACCTAGGAGCTACTTCTTCTCCACAGAATTAGCCTTAGAGCCTGATTCTCAAGTAGAGTTGCTACCCCTGATCTTGCCTTTCCACCCTTCAACCAATACTCCTTCATTGGTGGAGAGTTTAATGTCTCAGCAAGTGGGGACACTGTATTTAAGTTCCAACTGAATTTGGTTAGAGGTATAGTGTACTACGGTTCTCCAGAGAAACATAATCAATAGGATATATATGTACACACACCGACATATGGAGAAGTAGAGGGAAAGAGATAGATTAATTTTAAAGAATTGGTTTATGCATCACCAATTCAATGGACATGAGTTTGAGCAAACTCCAGGAGATGGTGAAGGACAGGGAAGCCTGGCATGCTGCAGTCCACTGGGTTGCAACGAGTTGGACATGACTGAGTAACTGAACAATGACAACAAATGTGAAGGCTGGCAAGTGTGAAATCTATAGGGCAAGTTGGTAGGTAGGGAATTCAGAGAGTTGGCATCGAAGTTTTGAGTCTAAAATCATGCTTGGGGCTGGTGCATGGGGATGACCCACAGAGATGTTATGGGGAGGGAGGTGGAAGGGGGGTTCATGTTTGGGAACGCATGTAAGAATTACAGATTTTAAAATTAAAAAAATAAAAAACTAAAAAAAAAAAAAATAAAAAATAAAATAAATAAATAAATAAATAAAATCTGCAGTCTGAAAACTCAGGTAGGGTTTCTATGTTGCAGTCTTAAGGTTAAATTCCTTCCTTCCTTCTTTGGGAAACCTCAGTCTTTGCTCTTAAGGCCTTTGATTGAATGAGGCCCACCCTTGTCATGGAGAGTAATCTGCTTCACTCAAAGGAAGGAAGTGTTAGTCGCTCAGTCATGTCTGACTCTTTGCAACACCATGGATGGTAGCCCACCAGGCCCCTCTGTCTATGGAATCCTGCAGGCAAGAATACTGGAGTGGGTTGCCATTCCCTTCTTCAGGAGATCTTCCCAACCCAGGGATTGAATCTGGGTTTCCTGTATTGCAGGCAGATTCTTTACTGTCTGAGCCACTTTCACTCAAAGTCTACCCTTTATAACATTCAGTTCAGTTCAGCCACTCAGTGGTGTATGATTCTTTGTGACCCCATGGACTGCAACACACCAGGCTTCCCTATCCATCACCAACACCCAAAGCTTGCTCAAATTCATGTCCATCGAGTCAGTGGCACCATCCAACCATCTCATCCTCCGTTATCTTCTTTTCCTTCTGCCTTCAATCTATTCAAATGAGTCAGTTCTTCACATCAAGTGGCCAAAGTATTGGAGTTTCAGCTCCAACATCATTCCTTCCAATGAGTATTCAGGACTGATTTCCTTTAGGATGGACTGGTTTGATCTCCTTGCAGTCCAAGGGACTCTCAAGAGTCTTCTCCAGCACCATAGTTCAAAAGCATCAATTCTTCGGTGTTCAGTTTTCTTTTTAGTCGAACTCTCACATCCATACATAACTACTGGAAAAACCATAGCTGCAAAGTAATGTTTGTTTTTTAATATGCTTTCTAGGTTAGTCATAAATGTTAATCACATCTAAAAGATACCCTCACAGCAACATCTAGACTGGTGCTTGACCAAACTACTGGGCACCATAGCATAATCAACCAACACATAAAAGTAACTGTCACATATGGAGGAACTAATCTGATATTTATCCAAGCCATATGCCTTATTTAATGTTTGTGAAAAATTACATGCTATTCTTCCAACTAGATGACTACTTGGGAGCATAGTAAATTGTCCAAAAGTGGAATATTAGAATGAACAAGTCATTTCTGTAAAGAGTGCAACATCATGTACAGTTACTCCTTGGGATCCACAGGGAATTTGTTCCATGACCTTTGAGGATACCAAAATCTGTGGATTCTCAATTCCCTTTTATAAAACGGCATGGGATTTGGTTAAAATCTATGCAATCCTCCCATATACTTTAAATCACCTCTAGATTATTATGATACCTAATACCCATCACTTCATAGGAAATAGATGGGGAAACATTGGAAACAGTGTCAGACTTTATTATTTTGGGCTCCAAAATCACTGTGGATGGTGACGGCAGCCATGAAATTAAGATGCTTACTCCTTGGAAGAAAAGTTATGACCAATCTAGACAGCATATTGAAAAGCAGAGACATTACTTTGCCAACAAAGGTCCATCTAGTCAAGGCTATGGTTTTTCCTATGGTCATGTATGAATGTGAGAGTTGGACTGTGAAGAAAGCTGAGAGCCAAAGAATGGATGCTTTTGAACTGTGGTGTTGGAGAAGACTCTTGAGAGTCCCTTGGACTGCAAGGAGATCCAACCAGTCCATTCTGAAGGAGATCAGCCCTGGGATTTCTTTGGAAGGACTGATGCTAAAGCTGAAACTCCAGTACTTTGGCCACCTCATGTGAAGAGTTGACTCATTGGAAAAGACTCTGATTCTGGGAGGGATTGCGGGCAGGAGGAGAAGGGGACGACAGAGGATGAAATGGCTGGATGGCATCACTGACTCGATGGACGTGAGTCTGAGTGAACTCAGGGAGTTTGTGATGGACAGGGAGGCCTGGCGTGCTGTGATTCATGGGGTCGCAAAGAGTCAGACATGACTGAGCGACTGAATTGAACTGACTAATACATTGTAAGTGCTATATCAATAGTTGCTGCACATAGCAAAATCAAGTTTTGCTTTTTGGGACTTCCTGAAATTTTAGGAGGAATATATTTGATTCACAGTTTGTTGAACCTGGGATGTGGAACCCAAGGCTTTGGAGGGCTGATGGTACTGTTATCTTTCAGAATGTCAGCTGTCTGACTCTGCTGATCTCAGGTAACTGTCTACTGCTGACTTAGTGCAATGATGAGGCCAACAGATGGTGCGCCTCTTGGGTTTGCAGCAAAAATACTTGATGGGTGATTTTCTTTTTCCTTCCATAAATGCACTGTCTACTTCAATTCCGGTGGAGACAATTTTCATTTCTTCAGTTATGTTGCATATTTAATTTTATTCTATGATGATTTAATGTTACTAATAGATCACTGTTCTGGGCAGCTCCTAAGCTAACTCAGACTATAATTGGCTCTGTTGTAACAGACTCACTTGGCAAGTCTGACTAAAACACAAGGATTATTAGCCCTTTCTGATAGGAGAAGCACCTCTGAATTTGAGCCATACCTGATCTATTTCATACATATCTAAGCTGAAAGCCTTAGGTTCCTGTCCTGGACAGAGGGAACTACTTTAGAGAATTCAGAAGGAGACCCTGTGAAGTCTTCATTTTTTCCCCTCTGATATAGAAAAGCCTTTAACAGACTTAATATTAGATAATTTTAGTGAAAATTTAGTGACCAAGAATTATGAAAAAACAAATTATAAAATAATATACTTATCAATTTTATGTGGATACATCAGAGTGTTTTCATAGTTAATTAAGAGAGGTGAAATAGGGTAAGAGTCACCTAATCCAAATCCTTTGCTCTTAGATGATGAAGTCAAGCCTAGAAAGATGCTGTGTTTGTCAGTTCATTCATTCATTGCTAGACAGTGGCCAAAACAAGACAAAAACCAAGCACTATGGTTTCCAGACAAGGGCTTTTTCTACCACGTGCCATGTGAAATTATTCTTCAGTCTATTTAGCCTTTTCTTTCTTAAAATTCCTTCAAGAATTATTATAAAATGCAGCTTTGCTTCAAATTATAAAACTTTAGGTGGAGGGCAGGAACATACGATCAAAATACCAAGATGTTTATATTTTTCCATCACTGCTTTACTCCAAATGTTTTTATTCTCATGATTTGAGTGATTCCACTGAATACTTAGACTGCATCAATAGGTGAGAAGGACCTGAGCTCTTCTGCTGAACTCATTCATTCAACAAAGCACCAAGCAGTGTCCTAGCTACTGGGATTATAGAGATAAATAAGAAGTGATTTTTGATGCAAATGGGGCTTTGCTGAGCTGGAGAAAAGCACATAAAATCAAATATACTACAGAGATGATGCAGTAAGCTTGGTAATAGGGGCCCAACATGAATAGAGGACCTTGACTCTGAATGAAAAATAAATGCTTTCAAGAGTGCCTTCTTGCAAAGTACCACTTGAAACAGTCTAAGAGGATGAGCGTAGTTCACCAGGTGAGGGAGGGAGAGGCCTTCAGGGTATAAGGAAGGGCCCACAGGGAGATGCATAGAGCATGGCTGGATTGAGAGACAAGAAGTTGATAAGGTGGAAGAAAAGGGTGGAGAGGGAGAGCTTGGAGTCAGTGCGGGAAGGTCTTAGGTTGCATGCAGAAGAGCACTTTTACTATGGAGGGTTTTATTGTGAAGGTATGAATATATCTGGTAATAATGTCCCATCTCGGAGACTTTCAGACCGAGGGGACAGGGCTTGACACAGTTAGGTTTACTTTCCTGAAAGATAATGCTGATCCTCAGCTACTTCAGCTAGAAATGAGATAAAATATTCCTGCTATGACAGTTGATGTAGGAATCAAATAGTGTATGTGAAAGTGCCTGGTAAGTTATACCTCAAGTTATCATGTGAAATATTTATTCATGTCACATGATGATAAAACACACTGAGGAAACCAGAATAGAAAGAGACACGTGTACCCCAGTGTTCATTGCAGCACTGTTTATAATAGCCAGAACATGGAAACAACCTAGATGTCCATCAGCAGACGAATGGATAAGAAAGCTGTGGTACATATACGTAATGGAGTATTACTCAGCCATTAAAAAGAATACATTTGAATCAGTTCTAATGAGATGGATGAAACTGAAGCCGATTATACAGAGTGAAGTAAGCCAGAAAGAAAAACACCAATACAGTATACTAACACATATATATGGAATTTAGAAAGATGGCAATGATGACCCTGTATGCAAGACAGCAAAAGAAACACAGATGTGTAGAGTGGACTTTTGGACTCAGAGGGAGAGGGAGAGGGTGGGATGATTTGGGAGAATGGCACTGAAACATGTATACTATCATGTGAGAAATGAATCGCCAGTCTATGTCCGATGCAGGATACAGGATGCTTGGGGCTGGTGCATGGGGATGACCCAGAGAGATGTTATGGGGAGAGAGGTGAGAGGGGGGTTCATGTTTGGGAACGCATGTACACCCGTGGTGGAGTCATGTCAATGTATGGCAAAACCAATACAGTGTTGTAAAGTAAAATAAAGTAAAAATAAAAATTAAAAAAAAAAAGAAATGAAAAAAAAATCAAATGGTGAAACTTTCGTGAGAATGAATATTGGACAGACAGCACACTTCTAAACCTCTGAAGCATTTAGTCCTGAGGACATTTCTACCAGATTTTGCAGGACGTGACAAAGAATGTAGCACTGATGTCTCTCTCAAAATCACCTCGATAAATAAACTCCTTATGTTCTACACTTGGCTTTAAATTAGGGTCTTTACAAGAAACAGCATAGAAACTGTGTCTGCACTGGCTGTGAAACCTGTTTCAAACTTTGGCCATTAAATATCTCAGGGTTTTTTTTTTATTTGAGTAAATGCATTTAATTAACTAATCATCATACATCATGATCATAATCATTAGTATAAGTTAATATCAACTAAGGAAATAACAGAAGATACACATAAAAATTTGTATATTAGAATGCTCATTGGAGTGTTATTTATAATAAGGTAAAATTAGAAATGACTTTAATGCTCCTTTGTAGGAGTTGAAATTCAATTATGGTTTGTTTACATGGTAAAATGTTTTTAATTATTGAAAATCATGACTTCAAAGGCTAATGATATGAAAAATTGTTCCTAAATTTAAGTGAAAAAAAAATGGTAGGGCATACCATTTGCTCCCTAGTTGAGGGTTAAAAAAAGTCAATTTTTACCTAAAGATTGAAAAGAATAGACCAGATTATGTTTACTTTTTTCTACATAAAATTATTATAAAAGATTTTTCTTAAAACATTTTATTTCAAACTTTAAAAAAATTGTTCCTAATTCTATAATGAAGAAAAATAAGTACAGTTAAAAAAATGTTTAAGTAACTTGTGCTAAGAAATTATTAGCCTTGATTATTCTTCTGTGGTTTACATTTTCATATTTTTGGTGGGGTTTCTGCATCAACTATTACTTCCAGTCTGGGAGATTTTACTCTAGTATTAATAACTAGAAGTTTCTGGGTTCCTCAACTCCATTTTCTCTGAAAGAAATGAAGGATCCCTGTACATTCTCACCACTTTACTGTCAATTGTTTTATTAATAAAACAGTAATTTTATTTCAAAAAAACATTTACTCTGGCCTGCCAAAATATTCTGAGTGGTAGAAAACCAAACATGCTGAAGAACAAAAGAAGTTTAATATGTTATTTCTGCAAATAAAGAGTTTGTAATTTGTGTGGGAAGATGAAACAAATTCAAGGGACAACTAGGAGGTAAGAATCATAATAATTTCTTAGGGTTAATAGTGATTTTCTAAGATTAGTCCACCACTCTAATTTTGTAGGTGGTGAAAATGAAGCTGAGAGAGTAAGTGACTTTTCCAATATTACATAAGGATGTAGGAACAAGGACCCAGGTCTCCCAGTTCCACTGAACTGTAAAAGTGCCATGTATTACAGAAAATCTAAGAGGAAACCCATGTCAGCCTCTGTGAAGAGTAAAGGGAGAACGGAAGAGGAGGCTCGTTAATAACAATCCCCTGGGCTGTGACCCTTCTTTGGTTGGCAACAAGTCTGTGGAGTCCTTCAACCACTGAGACCACCATTGTTGGTTGTGTCCCATTGACCATAGTAGTTAGTCTCCTGCAACTCAGCAGATGCAGAGACACAGGTTCGATCCCTGGGTTGGGAAGATCCCCTGGAGGAGGGCACTGGCAACCCACTCCAGTGTTCTTGCTTGGAGAATCCCATGGACAGAGGATCCTGGCTGGCTATAGTCCATGGGGTCGCAAAGAGCTGGACATGACTGAAGCAACTTAGTACGCACACATAGTAGTTACATCTGTGATGTCAGACACTACATGATGTTATCCATGTATATCACTTTTGTAAAAACAAAAATCAAACATTCAATTGGACTGTGAATTAGGATGCTTTCAGTTGTAAGCAACAGAAACTCAACTCAAATCATAACGAAACAAAGAGGGAAGGAATTTGTTGACACATAATTGGGAAGTCACAGGTTTTAAAACTGGCAGATTCTAGAAACCTAGATGCTGTTGTCAGGGCTCTGGTTACCTCTTTCCGTCTCACCTTGTCTCTGCTTGACTTCATTCCTTGGGCAGGTGTTCCCCAGGTACTTGATAAGATAGCTTCCAGATATCAAGACTCATACCTGATTGTTTAAGAACTCCTTGGAGATGTCTCCTTGGAAAGCTGTAGCAGAAAGTCCCTGGAAAGAAAGATGCTTATTCTCCAGGCTCTGCATATGCTTATCCCCAAGTCAGGCTCTTTTGGAAGAGAATCTGGTTCTTCGCAGATTCCTAACCATCTGAAAAGTATTTCCCTTGGTAAAGAGGTATCCTATTAATAGAATGGCTGGGGAAAGGGGACAGGGTGCTCATAAGGTGTGCACTGTGGGATGTAGGGCCGATGACCTAAGTACTGGCCATGTAATATAGATGATAAATACAAAAGGAGAGAGAAGTATAATAATAAGCCTGCCAACTCAGTTTTACCAGAGAACTTAGGTGATGATATACCCTGAAAGTGTGAGAGTTGCTCAGTCGTGTCAGACTCTTTGTGACCCCATGGACTGTCACGGGCTCCTCTGTCCATGGACTTCTCCAGGCAAGAATACTAGAGTGGGTTGCTATTCTCTTCTCTAGGAGATCTTCCCAACCCAAGGTATCAAACCCAGGTCTCTTATATTGCAGGAAGATTCTTTTCTGTCTGAGCCACCAGGGAAGCCCATTCTAGGGTAATACAAAATTCTGTTAATAATAGACTATGCTGTGCTAAGTGGCTTCAGTCATGTCTGGCTCTTTGAAACGCTATCAACTGTGGCCTTCCAGGCTCCTCTGTCCGTGGGGATTCTCCAAGCAAGAATACTGGGGTGGGTTGACATGCCCTCCTCCAGCGGATTTTCCCAACCCAGGGATTGAACCCATATCTCTTGGATCTCCTGCCTTGGCAGGCAGATTCTTTACCACCACCACCATCTAGGAAGCCCTAATAATCGACTTAATGAAGTCTAATGGAAAAAAAATCTCCTTTTAAGAAAACTCACACTATATTCACAGAGACAATATTTTATGACATATGTTTCTAGGGGTAGTTGTAGTCACCAGGGGTTTCCCTCGTGTCTCAGATGGTAAAGAATCTGCCTGTAGTGAAGGAGAACTGGGTTTGATCTCTCAGTTGGGAAGATTCGCTGGAGAAGAGAATGGCTACCCACTCCAGTATTCTTGCCTGTAAAATTCTGTGGATAGAGGAGCCTGGTGACTAAGTGGTAAAGAATATACTGCCAGTTCAGGAGACCTGGATTCAATCCCCGAGTCAAGAAGATCCCCTGGAGTAGGAAATGGCAACCCATACCAGTTTTCTTGCCTGGATTATCCCATAGACAGAGGAGCCTGAAGGGCTACAGTACCTGGGGTTGAAAACAGTAGGACATGACTGAACACGTATGCAGTATGTAGTGACTAACCCAGTTCACCTGCAGCTATTAGGAGCAAGATACTTTTTTTTTTTTTTTTTTAACGAACACTTAGATTAGAGTCTACAGGGCAGAGTTTTGCTAGCAAATCTCTTTAGATAATGACTCCAAAGACTAATACCGTTGATGGAGATTTTAATTAGGCAGCATAATTTCTAAAAGCAGTAGAAAAAAAAGCCCCCGGCATTTACCTGTAAGTGAAAGCAAATTCTCTTATCACCAATGTGGTAGTTGCAGAATTTATCACAATAATAATTCCTCCTGACATTGGCATTATGCTTTCCACTTGTCATATATTAACTCGGTTGATCTTTATAAAATTCCCAGGAAGCAGGCATTATTATAATTGTTTACATTTAATAGATAAGAAAACTGAGGGTTAGAGAGGTCACAGAGCTAATGAGAGGTGGACTTGAATCCTCCCATTGGTGTTTTTCCATAGATGTAACAGGAAGAAAACAGGTCTGATGAAAGAGAACTGAGTTTGAATCCTGCCTTCACTACCTACTAACTAGGTAACTATGTCTTTTTGACCCTTCTTTTCTCAGAAGTAAAAAAGTGATAATCAAATCTAACATAATGGGTGTGATATTAAAAATCATCTCTCATCTGAGGTACTCTGTGGGTTTTCTTTCCCCAACTCCATGTGCTTAAGTTTAGCCTTGAGATGGAAGTGGGAAAGAAGGAATACAGGCTGTCCTTCTGGTGTGGGTGTAGCAAAGGAAGAATCTTTCATGGGAAAGGGAAGTAAAAATGTACCCTGCATCTTCTGGCTTGAGAATTAAAAAGGGAAATGGAAGTGGAGGGAAAGGTCAGAAGCAAAGTTTTCCTTTTCTTCTTCCATCTTCTTAGGTTGGAAGGGATGTGGGTGAGCCCAGGGACTGAAGGTCTTCTGTCTGCCTCCATTTACTTTCACACTGGAAGGAAATCCCCCTGAAAGCTGGTCCAGCCCTGTCCTGAGTGGTCCTATCAAAGAAGCTTGTGCACAATGTAGTCAGGCAAAGCCCCTAGGCTGCTCATGGTGGGAAGATGTGTGGCTGGGAATTTTACTAGTCTCCCCAAAACTGAGGACTCCAGGTGGATAGAGGTACCTAAAAGATGCATAGGAGTCAGAGGTGGAGATTTAGATTTGGAAATTCTACATCTAATTGAATATGTTTGCTTTTCCTTGTGAAAATAGATTTCTGTTTTTATTAGTGAATTTTCTCTTTTAAAAAATCTTTTGGGGGCCATTATTTCTTCACTCTGAAAACAAGACATTCCATAATGTCCTTCAGAAGGATTGACTCAGTTCAGTTCAGTCGCTCAGTCATGTCTGACTCTTTGTGATCCCATGAACTGCAGCATGCTAGGCCTCCCTGTCCATCACCAACTCCCAGAGTCCACCCAAACCCATGTCTATTGAGTCGGTGATGCCATCCAACCTTCTCATCCTCTGTCGTCCCCTTCTCCTCCTGCCCTCAATCTTTCCCAGCATCAGGGTCTTCTCAAATGAGTCAGCTCTCCGCATCAGGTGGCCAAAGTATTGGAGTTTCAGCTTCAACATCAGTCCTACCAATGAACACCCAGGACTGATCTCCTTTAGGAGGGACTGGTTGGATCTCCTTTCAGTCCAAAGGACTCTAAAGTGTCTTCTCCAACACCACAGTTCAAAAGCATCAGTTCTTCGGCACTCAGCTTTCTTTATTGCCCAACTCTCACATCCATACATGACCACTGGAAAAACCATAGCTTTGACTAGACAGACCTTTGTTGACAAAGTAATGTCTCTTCTTTTTAACATGCTGTCTAGGTTGGTCATAACTTTCCTTCCAAGGAGTAAGCGTCTTTTAATTTCATGGCTGCAATCACCATCTGCAGTGATTTTGGAGCCCAGAAAAATAAAGTCAGCCACTGTAGCATGGAATAAATAGTAGGTTATAAGGCAGGACAAAAGATACACACTTTTAAGACTAGTACTGTATGATTTCATTTATATGTGGAATCTAAAACACACCAGACTCCCAGAAACAGAGGACTGGTGGTTGCCAGAGGGGAAGAGAGGGAGGTAGGGGGAAACGTGAAGGTATCTGAAGGCACAAACTTCCAGTTACAAAGTGAATAAGTTCTGAGAATGTTACATACAATGTGGAGACCACAATTAATAAAACTGTATGGTATATTTGGGGGCTTCCCTGGTGTCTTAGATGGTAAAGAATCTGCCTGCAACGGAGACCTGAGTTCAATCCCTGGGTTCCTGACCCTGGAGAAGGAAATGTCAACTCACTTCAGTGTTATTGCCTGGAGAATCCCATGGGCAGAGGAGCTTGGCCAGCTATAGTCCATAGGTTTGTGAAGAGTAGGATATAACTGAATGACTAAGTACACACATCATATATTTGAAAATGGCTGAGAGAGTAGATCTTAAAACTTCTAATCACAAGGAAAAACAACATGTTTTTCTGATGGTAACAAAGTGACAATGTTAACTAAGACCTGCTGTGGTGATCATTTTGCTATATATATATATATATATATAAAATCATTGTGTTCTAGTCTGTAAGCTAATACAATGTTATGTGTCAATTATATCACAGGAAAAGGGGGAAAAGAATATATGAGGCTTCCCAGGTCCTGCAGTGGAAAAGAATCCACCTGCTAATGCAGGAGAAGCAAAATATGTGGATTTGATTCCTGGGTCTGGAAGATCCCTTAGAGTAAGAAATGGTGACCCACTCCAGTATTCTTGCCTGAAAAATTCCATGGATGGAGAAGCCTGGCGGACTGGCAGTGCGTGGGATTGCAAAGTCAGAAACAACTGAACACATAACACAAAAACAACAATGTTCTTTACAATCAGTTATAGTGATTTAGTGCCTTTGTGTGGGAGGCAGTGATGCTGTTTCAAAAAAAAAAAAAAAAAGTCCTTACACTTCTACCTCTGCTCTGATGGCTCTGTATTTTGCTCTAAGGGCTGATGTGCCCAGGTTCTAGTGGGAATGTTTTGTACGTAGTTAGATTGTCAGAGTCACCAAGTCAAAAATCCAAACAATTAGCAGCAGACAATATTTTAAATATGTGTGTCTTTCCAGACATCACTTTAACAAAGTATGGTTCCTCTGGCCAGACCCTGTCATTCAGAGACAAAAAATGCTCTTCTTTTGAACAGGATCTCTCCTCTCAGTGCATGTTCATGGAGGGCAGAGTTTCTTAACCTCATCAAGGTGGCCATCTGGGGCTGAATAAGTCTTCCTGTGGACAGCTGGTGTGTACACGGTAGGATGTGTAAATAGCATCTCTGGCCTTCACTCAGGCTTCCCAGGTGGCGCTAGTAGAGAACCCGCTTCCCACTGCAGGAAGCATAAGAGACGTGGATTCAGTCTCTGGGTTGGGAAGATCCCCTGGAGGAGGGCACGGCAACCCACTCCAGTATTCTTGCCTGGAGAATCTTCATGGACAGAGGAGCCTTGCAGGCTATGGTCCATAGGGTCACACAGAATCAGATGCAACTAAAGCGACTTTGCTGGGGGGCCCCGCCCATCCATAACCCCGCCTCAGCCTTAGTAGAGCTTCAGCCAGTAATTCAAGAGAGCTTGGCTAGCAGGTGGTTATGGGTGTAGATGCCTGTAATGGGGGTGCAGTGTGGGGAAAAGGGTAGAGTCCCAGTTTCTAGAAAAGTCCATATTTGCTTCTTCTCTGCAGAATTCAGTTAATTATGGTAGAATTACCATGATAACCCAGAAAATTTCCTCCCCTTGTTACCTTAGTTAACTCTTAAAAAAACAACGTTTCTCCATTCCAGTGTGTGGTGCAAAGACTCATCTGTAACATGTGCCACGACATCAACAAGACGGGGAAGTGCTGTGACGGCTGTTTAGAAGGATGTCTTTCCCACTCAGAGCTCAATGCCAACTGTGTTGGAAATGCAGGTTTCTGGCTCTCATCCTAAACCTACTACAGCAAGATCTCCTGTTAAGAGACCCGGGAATCTGCATTTTTTTAAACTGGCTGATCTAGAATTTTCTATAGTATGAAAAAAGACATTTCTACTTTCCTTCACAGTCCAGCGACCAAAATCAAAACCACGGGAGAGTAATGAACAAAGAGAAGTCCCCCCAGGGTTTTCTCGACCTCTAGTTTCTAAGGGAGCACTTGCTCCAGAGAGGAAGGAAAATCATTTCCTCTTCATTCGTCAGTCCACTGGAAGGAGGGCTTCATTACTTCCCAATAAAAATCTGAAGAGATGGGGACTCTCACCCAGAAATGACTTGTTGGTTATTTAATTCAATTTCCCTCCCCAAATCAATACCTTGGGCTGTACACATTTGTATTTATTTCCCCTTGATAATTAATGTACTTGACTCAACTAGTTAAAAATTGAGAACTGAAACAAACAGCTGGGTTCATCTAAGATGTTTCCTTTTTATTTCTATTTGAAAGAAGGCTTTCGGCAGATCGCCTTTGTGGCAGTTGAAGGCCAACATAAGTTTAAACAGTGGGTTGCTTGCCTTTAAGAAACTAAGACTTCCTGGTGCCCGGGTCAACAGAGCCTGGCTGTGAGTTAGCAGGCAGCTGCAAGCATGGGACTCCATCAGTTTCCCGCACAGAAAGTGGATGCCTGCTGTTGGGGAAGATGTGACCAATTCAAATCCAACCTGGTGGGGGGACTCTGAGGATGGGCTTATAAGTTGTCAGTTGATCCTATACCCTGCTATTCACCATGGCCCCCTGCCCAGTCCCTGGCCATTTCTCTCCATTGCATGCCTCCTACTTGGGCAATAGCAGATTGCTAACTTTCCAAAAGGGAAAAAAGTAATAGCACACTGTGAAAATCTCTGTTGACTGTTCAAAAGCCATGTTTGATTTCTCAAGCCTCAGCTTTTGTTCAGGTTTATCATTTTCTCAGTGGGGACAAGGCTGCTTAGATTACCAAAGGATTTTTGTCTTGGATCCAATGCAGGTATACTTGGGATTGTATTTAGGGACACCAGCCAACAAAGCAAGATGAGAAAGTTTGAATGGGCATAGTGATCTTGTCATTTGTTAATTCATTCAATGAATCTGTAGTTTGAATAGTGATTATGTGACATACTCTGTGCTGAATGCTGGAGACACAATGGAAACCAGACTGGGTTTCTGCCTTCATTGTGCTCATTGATATTATTTAATCATCCAAATAGGTGTATCAGCACAGGTGTGCATGGAAATGTGGGAGACCTATTCAGGGAATTGGCCAGACCCAGGGACCAGACTGCACAGGTTCACATTTAGTTTCAGGTCTTTTGCTACAAGCAAAGAGCTTATGGGAATGTGAGACAATCATATTTGTTTTAGCTCACTCTGTGCTCATGAACAGAAACCCAGGTACACTTTAGGACTTGCTGTTTAACTTACGTTTGATACAGAAGGTATAATTGTTAGTGCTCCAATTATTTACCTGTCTGACTTGGAGAAATTAGGATAATAATGTCCTTTAAAAAATAAAAAATACTGACAGTCAACGTGTTAAATCATCTTGTCACCTTCAGCAGATGAAATGAACTAAAGGTATGAATTCAGATACATAAATTACTTTCATCTTGGTTTATGTGGGCTTCTCTGGTGGCTCAGTTGGTAAAGAATCTGCCTGTAATGTGGGAGACCTGGGTTGGGAAGATCCCTTGGAGAAGGGAACAGCTACGCACTCCAGTATTCTGGCCTGGAGAATCCCATGGACTGTAGAGTCGGACAAGACTGAGTGACTTTCACTTTCATTTTCATCCTCTACATGCAGTACTTATTAAATACAAATGTTGCTGTTCAGTGGTTCAATTGTGTCTGACTCTTTTTGACCCCATGGACTGCAGCACGTCAGGCTTCCCTGGGCTTCATTATCTGCCGGAATTTGCTCAAACTCATGTCCATTGAGTCAGTGATGCCACCCAACTATCTCATCCTCTGTTGCCCCCTTCTCTTTCTGCCTTCAGTCTTTCCCAATATCAGGATCTTTTCCAATGAGTCAGCTATTCACATCAAGTGGCCAAATTATTAGTTTCAGCTTCAACATCAGTCCTTCAAATGAATACTCAAGGTTGATTTCCTTTAGAACTGATTGGTTTGATCTCCTTGATGTTCAAGGGACTCTCCAGAGTCTTCTCCAACACCACAGTTCAAAAGCATCAATTCTTCAGCACTCAGCCTTTGTTATGGTCCAGCTCTCATATCCATATATCAGTTCAGTTCAGTTCAGTTCAGTTCAGTTCAGTTGCTCAGCTGTGTCTGACTCTTTGCAACCTCATGGACTGCAGCACACCAGGACTCCCTGTCCATCACCAACTCCCAGAGTTTACTCAAACTCATGGCCATTGAGTTGATGACGCTATCCAACCATCTCATCCTCTATCGTCCCCTTCTCCTCTTGCCTTCAATCTTTCCCAGCATCAGGGTCTTTTCAAATGAGTCAGTTTCATATCCATACATGACTACCAGAAAAACCATAGCTTTAATTAGATGGACCATTGTCAGAAAACTGAAGTCTCTGCTATTTAATATGCTCTCTAGGTTCAGCATAGTTTTTCTTCCAAGGAGCATATGTCTTTTAATTTCATTGATTCAGTCACTGTCCGCAGTGATTTTAGAGACCAAGAAAATAAAGTTTGTCAATGTTTCCATTTTTCTTCTTTCTATTTGCCATGAAGTGATAGAACCAGATGCCATGATCTTAGCTTTTTTGAATATAAAGTTTTAAGTCAGTTTTCTCACTCTCCTCTTTCACCTTCATCAAGACGCTCTTTAGTTTCCCTTTGCTTTCTGCCATTAGGGAGGTGTTATCTACATATCTTAGTCAGGTGGACCACAGCCTTTTCTAATTCAGTGAAACTAAGCCATGCCATGTAGGGCCATCCAAGACAAACAGGACATGGTGGAGAGTTCTGACAAAATGTGGTCCACCGAAGAATGGAATGGCAAACCACTTCAGTATTTTTGCCTTGAGAACCTCATGAACTGTACGAAAAGGCTAAAAGATAGGACACTGAAAAATGAACTCCCCAGGTCGATAGGTGCCCAATATGCTACTGGAGATCAGTGGAGAAATAGCTCCAGAAAGAATGAAGAGATAGAGCTAAAGCAAAAATAACACCCAGCTGTGGATGTGACTGGTGATAGAAGCAAGGTCTGATGCTATAAGGAGCAATACTGCATAGGACCCTGGAGTGTTAGGTCCATGAATCAAGGCAAACTGGAAGTGGCCAAACGGGAGATGGCAAGAGTGAACGTCAACATTTTAGGAATCAGCGAAGGGGTGGAATTTCAGCAAAGTGGACTGGAATGGGTGAATTTAACTCAGATGACCATCGTATCTACTACTGTAGGCAAGAATACCTTAGAAGAAATGGAGTAGCTATCATAGTCAACAAAAGAGTTTGAAATGCAGTACTTGGATGCAATCTCAAAAATGACAGAATGATCTCTGTTCATTTCCAAGGCAAACCATTCAATATCACAGTAATCCAAGTCTATGCCCCAACCAGTAATGCTGAAGAAGCTGAAGTTGAATGGTCCTATGAACACTTCCAGGACCTTTTAGAATTAACACCCCCAAAAGATGTCCTTTTCATTATAGGGGACTGGAATGTAAAAGTAGGAAGTCAAGAAAAAGTAGGCAAATTTGGACTTGGAACGAAGCAGGGGAAGGCTAATAGAGTTCTGCCAAGAGAACGCATTGGTCATAGTAAACACCCTCTTCCAACAACACAAGAGAAGACTCTACACATGGACATCACCAGATGGCCAACACCAAAATCAGATTCATTATATTCTTTGCAGCCAAAGATGGAGAAGCTTTATACAGTCAGCGAAAAACAAGACCGAGAGCTGACTGTGGCTCAGATCATGAACTCCTTATTACCAAATTCAGACTGAAACTGAAGAAAGTAGGGAAAACACTAGACCATTCAGGTATCAGTTCAGTTCAGTTCAGTTCAGTCACTCAGTCAAGTCTGACTCTTTGTGACCCCATGAATCACAGCACGCCAGGCCTCCCTGTCCTTCACCAACTCCCAGAGTTCACTCAAACTCACGTCCATTGAGTTGGTGATGCCATCAAGCCATCTCATCTTCTGTCATCTGCTTCTCCTCCTGCCCTCAATCCCTCCCAGCATCAGGGTCTTTTCCAATGAGTCAACTCTTCCCATGAGGTGGCCAAAGTACTGGAGTTTCAGCTTTAGGATCATTCCTTCCAAAGAACACCCAACACTGATCTCCTTTAGAATGGACTGGTTGGATCTCCTCGCGCTCCAAGGGACTGTCAAGAGTCTTCTCCAACACCACAGTTTAAAAGCATCAATTCTTCGGCTCTCAGCTTTCTTCACAGTCCAACTCTCACATCCATACATGACCACTGGAAAAACCATAGCCTTGACTAGATGGACCTTTGTTGGCAAAGTAATGACTCTACTTTTGAATATGCTATCTAGGTTGGTCATAACTTTTCTTCCAAGGAGTAAGCATCTTTTAATTTCATGGCTGCAGTCACCATCTGCAGTGATTTTGGAGCCCCCAAAAATAAAGTCTGACACTGTTTCCACTGCTTCCCTATCTATTTCCCATGAAGTGATGGGACCAGATGCTATGATCTTAGTTTTATGAATGTTGAGCTTTAAGCCAACTTTTTCACTCTCCTCTTTCACTTTCATCAAGAGGCTTTTGAGTTCCTCTTCACTTTCTGCCATAAGGGTGGTGTCATCTGCATATCTGAGGTTATTGATATTTCTTCCAGCAATCTTGATTCCAGCTTGTGCTTCTTCCAGTCCAGCGTTTCTCATGATGTACTCTGCATAGAAGTTAAATAAGCAGGGTGACAATATACAGCCTTGACGTACTCCTTTTCCTATTTGGAACCAGTCTGTTGTTCCATGTCCAGTTCTAACTGTTGCTTCCTGACCTGCATATAGGTTTCTCAAGAGGCAGGTCAGGTGGTCTGGTATTCCCATCTCTTTCAGAATTTTCCACAGTTTCTTGTGATCTACACAGTCAAGGGCTTTGGCATAGTCAATAAAGCAGAAATAGATGTTTTTCTGGAACTATCTTGCTTTTTCGATGATCCAGCAGATGTTGGCAATTTGATCTCTGGTTCCTCTGCCTTTTCTAAAACCAGCTTGAAATTTGGAAGTTCACTGTATCAAATCCCTTACGATTATACAGTGGAAGTGAGAAATAGATTTAAGGGACTAGATCTGATAGACAGACTGCCTGAAGAAATATGGACGGAGGTTTGTGACATTGTACAGGAGACAGGGATTAAGACCATCCCCGAGAAAAAGAAATACAAAAAAGAAAAATGGCTGTCTGAGGAGGCCTTACAAATAGCTGTGAAAAGAAGAGTCGCAAAAAGTGAAGAGAAAAAGATATACCCATTTGAATGCAGAGTTCCAAAGAACAGCAAGGAGAAATAAGAAAGCCTTCCTCAATGATCAATGCAAAGATATAGAGGAAAACAACAGAATGGGAAAGACAAAATCTCTTCAAGAAAATCAAAGATACCAAGGGAATATTTCATGCAAAGATGGGCTCAATAAAGGACAGAAATAGTATGGACATAACAGAAGCAGAAGGTATTAAGAAGAGGTGGCAAGAATACACAGAAGAACTCTACAAAATAGATCTTCATGACCCAAATAATCACGATGGTGTGATCACTCATCTAGAGCCAGACATCCTGGAATGTGAAGTCAAATGGGCCTTATGAAGCATCACTACAAACAGAGCTAGAGGAGGTGATGGAATTCCAGTGGAGCTCTTTCAAATCTTAAAAGATGATGCTGTGAAGTGCTGCACTCAGTATGCCAACAAGTTTGGAAAACTCAGCAGTGGCCACAGGACTGGAAAAGGTCAGTTTTTATTCCAATCTCAAAGAAAGGCAATACCAAAGAATGTTCAAACTACTGAACAGTTGCACTCATCTCACATGCTAGTAAAGTAATGCTCAAAATTCTCCAAGCCAGGCTTCAACAATATGTGAATTGTGAACTTCCAGATGTTCAAGCTCATTTTAGAAAAGGCAGAGGAACCAGAGATCAAATTGTCAACATCCGCTGGATCATCGAAAAAGGAAGAGAGTTCCAGAAAAACATCTATTTCTGCTTTATTGACTATACCAAAGCCTTTGACTGTGTGGATCACATTAAACTGTGGAAAATCCTGAGAGAGATGGGAATACCAGACCACCTGACCTGCCTCCCGAGAAATGTGTATGCAGGTGAAGAAGCAACAGTTAGAACTGGACATGGAACAACAGACTGGTTCCAAATAGGGAAAGGAGTACGTCAAGTCTGTATCTTGTCATCCTGCTTATTTAACTTATATGCAGAGTACATCATGAGAAATGCTGGACTGGAAGAAGCACAAGTTGGAATCAAGATTGTTGGAAGAAATATCAATAACCTCAGATATGCAGATGACACCACCCTTATGGCAGAAAGTGAAGAAGAACTAAAGAGCCTCTTGATGAAAGTGAAAGAGGAGGGTGAAAAAGTCAGCTTAAAGCTCAACATTCAGAAGACTAACATCATGGCATCTGGTCCCTTCACTTCATGGCAAATAAATGGGGAAACAGTGGCTGACTTTATCTTTTGGGGCTCAAAAATCACTGGAGATGGTGACTATAGCCATGAAATTAAAAGATGCGTGTTCCTTGGAAGAAAAGTTATGACCAACCTAGACAGCATATTCAAAAGCAGAGACAATTCTTTGCCAACAAAAGTCCGTCTAGTCAAGGCTATGGTTTTTCCTGTGGTCATGTATGGATGTGAGAGTTGGACTATCAAGAAAGCTGAGTGCAGAAGAATTGATGCTTTTGAACTGTGGTGTTGGAGAAGATGCTTGAGAATCCCTTGGACTGCAAGGAAATCCAACCAGTCCATCCTAAAGGAGATCAGTCCTGAGTGTTCATTGGAAAAGTGATGTTGAAGCTAAAACTCCAATCTTTGGCCACCTGATGGGAAGAACTGACGGATTTGAAAAGACACTGCTGCTGGGAAAGATTGAAGGTGGGAGGAGACGGGGACAACAGAGGATGAGATGGCTGGATGGCATCACCAACTCAATGGGTATGAGTTTGAGTAAACTCTGGGAGTTGGTGATGGACAGGGAGGCCTGGCATGCTATAGTCCATGGGGTCACAAAGAGTCAGACTGAGCAACTGAACTGACCTGATCTGCATATCTGAGGTTATCAATATTTCTCTTGGCAATCTTGATTCCAGCTTGTGCTTCAAACAGTCCAGCATTTTGCATGATGTACTCTGCATATAAGTTAAATAAGCAGGGTGACAATATACAGTCTTAGCATATTCCTTTCCCAATTTTGAACCAGGCTGTTTTTTCCCATCTGGCTCTAGCTGTGGCTTCTTGACCTGCATATGGGTTTCTCAGGAGCTGAGTAGGGTGGCCTGATATTCCTATATCATTAAGAACTTTCCACAGTTTGTTGTGATCCATACAGTCAAAGGCTTTAAACACAGTCAATTAAATACAGGTTGCTAATAATATTATCCCACAAGTTGTTAACAGCTGAATATTGTCTCCTGAAATCCATGTCCATCCAGGGTCTCAGAATATGACCTTATTGGAAATGACATCTTTGCAGATAGAATTCATTAAGGTCTCCAGATGAAATCACACTGGATTTAGAGTGAGCCTAAATCCAAAGACCCGTGTCTTTTAAGAGAAAGGTGAAAGAGATTTGGACACAGAGAGACACAGAAGAAGGCCACATGAAGACAAAGGCAAAGTTATGCTGCCACAAGCCAAAGAAGGCCAGAAGGTACCAGAAGCTAGAGGAGACAAGGAAAGACTCTCCCCGAGATGCTTTGTAGGGAGTCTTGCCAATGCCTCAGTTTTGGACTTCTGGTCTCCAGAACCATGACAGCATAAATTTCTGTTGCCTTAAGCCACCAAGTTAGTGGTGATTTGTTCTGACAGCCATATGACACTAATACAGGGGTGCAAACAGGCTTCCCAACGCCCAAGATTACATTGTAATTATCGAAAGTTTTTAAGCTGCAGCTGAATCATTACGATTCAGCTTTGTTGCACAATTTTTTTGCAACAGTTTTTCTTCACTCATTTTTAGAAAGAAAAACAAAGATAAATGTCTCATGATTCTTGCTGCCCACTTTAGCAACATTTGAGGGAAGATTTTTACACATTTGTAATATACTAAAAAAAAAAGGAACCAAACCAAACCAAATTCTGTTAATTTTTTTAAACATAACAAGATGCTGTAGAATTAAAAAAAATTCTTTTGTCTCTGACTTTATTCCCAGGCTGGTGTGGCTTGATTTTCACAGGTTCAAGAATGAATCCAGGTTTTAGAATGCCTGCATATTAGGCAGTGGGGAAGTCCTCTTCAAGAATAGGAAAGTACAAATGCAAAATTCAGCACAGGGCCTTGGAGGAGGCTGTGATAAATGGCTTCACAATTTTTAGTATCTTTGCCTTTGCAGAGATGGGGAAAATAATCAATAATACACATTATAGGTTTCTCAACTTGCTTCCCAAACTCAGCTGTAGTTTTTTTTTAAAGGGTCTTGTCCTGAGGAAGAAAACAAAATAAAGCATAATTGAGCTTAAGAGTCAAGTCGCAAATGGTGTTCTCTTCCATAAAGCTTTGGTGTGTTGGGTAATGAGGAAAAGCTTATTAACTTCATGGTCAACCCCAATAGAACTATGCCCCTGACATCTTCCATTGGAAACTGAAGATACACTATGCTAAGTTGTAGACTGAAGGTGAGGCCAAGAGAAAACCAATCATAAAGTGTGAGATTCATTACTGCTTAATACCTTTTATAGACATAAGGCAAACCATTCCTGAAAAGACACATTTGCAATGTGAAAAAGCACTTAAAAAGATGACCCTATGGATTATCATATAGTTTAGATTTCCCCTCTTCTTGGAGAATCCTAAACTAAAGAAATTTTCCATTGAGCTTAACCTGAAAGCTAACGGCACGAGAATTCAGATTTGGTAACTGTCAATGACAATTCATTTTCTTTCTCAGAAGAAACCAATCCTGTGGATACCTTGATCTTGGATTTCTAGCCTCCAGGCTGGGAGAAAATAAATTTCTGTTGTTTAAACCACCCAGACCGGAGTACTATGTTATGGTAGCCCTGGCAAACTAATACAAGCAAACAATCAACTCTCGCCAGGAATGAACAGTAATCCCACACTCTAAAGAAAATAAATATTTTCCTGGAGAAGTCAAAAGCAAAATCTTCTCAGAATTAGCTCTGGACACACACACACACACACACACACACACACACACAAATACACTTTAGCAAAATGAACACTTTCTTTTCAGTTTACAACATCTGTTCTTCCAGCTGTTTAACAATTTTCTCAAAGACCCACGTGCACTACTTTAAATTAAATTTGTAAATAAAAGGAGTGAGGTGTGTGTTGGAGCAGGAAGGGAACTTGAAGCACACTGGGGAGATGGATTGCGCCAGCTGAAGCCTGTTGAGCCTCACCCTTAGCTAGTGGCCTATCAAACCTCTAAACTTGGTGCTTCTGGAATCTTCCATAGGACCCAAAGAGTTGCTCAGCTGACTCTGAACTCCATTCATCAACATCATTCATTTTCCCTTTTATTTCGTATTGCCTTTCATTCCCACTCCCCAGATCAGTGTGTGTGTGTGTGCATGTGTGTAGGCTCAAATCCTTACTGAAGTTGTACAAAGGCAGAGGCTGGCTACATTGCTGCTGCTGCTGCTGCTGCTGCTAAGTCGCTTCAGTCGTGTCCGACTCTGTGCGACCCCATGGACGGCAGCCCACCAGGCTCCACTGTCCCTGGGATTCTCCAGGCAAGAACGCTGGATTGGGTTGCCATTTCCTTCTCCAATGCATGAAAGTGAAAAGTAAAAGTGAAGTCACTCAGTCGTGTCCGACTCTTAGCGACCCCATGGACTGCAGCCCACCAGGCTCCTCCGCCCATGGGATTTTCCAGGCAAGAGTACTGGAGTGGGGTGCCATCGGCTACATTGCTAATGACTACAAAACACACCTGCTTCAGGAGTGCATGGAGAGAAACAATAATGACATGCCTTCCTGAAACAGCAGAATTTTCATGGGTGAAAAGCAAAGTACTTTTCAAGGCCATGTTTAAGGTCCCCTTTAACTTTCAAATATTATATCTCTGCATATAATTGTGCGTAAATGCCTTTTACTTTGCTCCTCTCCTCACCCTATTTGCAGAGAGAATGAATTAGGAGCATGGCTGGTTAGGAAATCATTCTTGCTCATGCTGTTGGAAGGGAAGAGGGGTGTGAAGCCCCAAACAGATTAGCAGGCCCTAATAGTCATCAGCATTGAGGCTGCCCTCCGTGAAATTTTGAGGGAGGCTGTGCTTAGTGAAGGTGGCCATGGTCTGCAACAGACTGGCCTTGGAAGGCCTCACTGCTGTCTGCCCATGGGACAATTTGAGTGGAGAAAAAGCAAGTTGTCCTAATAGTTTCTTTATAAACATGCAAGTGTGCGTGCTAAGTTGCTTCAGTCATTTCCGACTCCGTGCAACATTATGGACTGTAGCCCACCAAGCTCCTCTATCCATGGGATTCTCCAGGCAAGAATACTGCTTAGCTCCAGATAAAAGGCTGAATACTAAACAGGGTATAAAATGACTGATTTTCTTTTCAGCCATAGGCGCATTTTGCTACAGTTTCCTTAGCTGAACTTGAAGTCTGAGAGTTTATTTCCAAAGATGTCCCCTCTACCCCCATGGCTCTCATGTATTTATAAATATGCAGACAGTATGACATGTCTCTGAAGAACCCTGTGTCCTTGTCTCATGATTAGAGCTGAAAGACAAGCCAAAGGATTTTAAATGTAAATTCTTTGCTTTTTCATAAAATAAGCTCCTTTCAGTTTGACTTCATTGATCAAAAAGTCAAGCTGTTATTAAACAGTGATTGTTGATAGTCTAAATAAGGAGGGAGAAGTATCTAGAATCACTAAATGTTTAAGAAATATGAATCATTAAAAAAAATGTTGACAGAAACAGATACCTTGAATCCTCAAAGTCACTGGAACAGAGAATTGTTGTGAATTCAAACAGGTGTAATCCCACCAAAAAGATCTGTGAGGGTGCATTTCAGCTCCGCAGCAACACCTCCAATAAAAGCAAACAGGTCACTTGTTTAGTCAACTTGGGTCTGGGACAATGTTGTCTGTTCATACACATGCAGCAGGAGGCCTGATTCTCACATTGCAAACACTAACTTGGGAACCAGGGAAAGTCATCTTTGAAGGTGGGACATGCAGTCAGCATTGTCCACCAGCGAGAGTGGTGCAGCAGCTGGTGAGGGCATGGAGCATGTGGTCAGCAGGGACACAGCATGGCCTCTAGGATGCAACACATCCCTTCAGAGATGGGGCTGGTCCACACCCAGGAGCTGGCAAAACAGAGAAGGAACATTTAGGGTAGCGGGAGGGAGGAGACTTAAGTTCTTATGTGTAAAATGAGGACATTGGATCATACTGATGTTTCCTAAACTATAAGTCATAAAAGTCCGATTCTAGAACTAAGTTTAAGAAGTTGGATTTAGTAGGTTAAACAGGATTTTTTACTTCTGTAGTTTTGGATTTAGTATATTAATGATATTGTGACTCCCACCCCCCTCCCTCAGTGCAGATAAGACTCCAAGGGACAATGTTGAACTGATTAGCTCATTGTCTGTGATTCCTGGGATAGGATGAGTCCAGGAAGCATGGGAGTGGGGGAAAGAGAGAGATCCTTGGCTCCTGCTTTCAGAGCGCCCTCCATGCCTTCCTAAGAGTAGGGGAAGCAGAAGGGTTCTTCGGTGTATTTGCAGTGATGTCAGGGGTTATCAATTTACAAAAATAAATGACATCCAACCTTTCTAATTAAGGTGAAACTTGTGCTTAGGTAGAGTGTGTACAGACCTGTGATGTATTGCTTTGGGGGCTGAAAATTTAACTCCACTGCCTCAAAAGTCTTTAGCTACTAACAATGAATCCCTTAATTCCAGTCATGTTATTTGCATCTTGTTAAAATGCAACATAATGCAATACCTCAGGAGGGACAGAGAAACCCTGAAACCTGCTATCATAAAATTGTTTATAGCTGGGACTTCCCTGGTGGTCCAGTGGCTAAGACTCCACTCTTCCAGTGCAGCGGACCTGGGTTTGATCCCTAGTCAGGGAACTAGATCCCATATGGTGCAGTCAAATAAATAGATTTTTTAAAAAGTGTAAGAAGCTGACTCTGTCAGATCATTTTCTGAGGGAAGAGCTTGATTAAAAATATAGAAAGAAAGAAAGTCTAAAAAAAAACTGGAATATTGGTTGGCATAGAGAAAAGGAAGCAGAAAGGGGATTGTAAAAATGGCATAAGAGTGTTTCAGATTTTATTTAGTTGCACTGTCTCAGGTTGGCTTCCTCAGAAGCAGTGCCTGAAACAAGCATTCTTGTGGAAGAGATTTGTTGATGGAATGTTCTCAGGAGAAAGGAAAACTGGGAGAGCAAGAACAGACAGGTGAGGAAGGCTACTTGAGGAAAAGTTCTCCTGCAGACTAGTTTCAGCCTGGCCCCACCGGATGCTTTGGGCCACAACTGTCTCACAGTGAGGCAGAGCCCAGCCTTTGTGTCTCCGTGTCATTGGTTGCCAGCAGTTGCATCTTTCCTCCCGGAGTGGGGCACAACCTTCCTGACAGGACACTGTCACTCAGTTGACACAGCTGTGCTTGGGAAGAGGGAGACCATCACTACCTCCAAGGCCAACACTCCCAGCAGCTGGGATGTGGGTGCTGCCTTCAGCTGATGGGGATCTGGGCGGGACTCCGGCTGCACCCACAACATGCATGCTCAGAACTGACTGGGCTTGCCTAAGAAAATTCCAAGTAACTGAAATAGCTTGTGAAATTCCTCATATCCTTCCTTCTCTTGGAGTCCTGGGTGTTGAGTAAAGGTCTTCTCTAGTGATGAGAGATTGACGTTTCCTTGAGGGAAGTTGAACAGCACTCTAGGCTTTTCTCTCAGTTCCAGTAATTATTAATTAAGGTTAAAGGCTTTGTGATATTTTCCCATCTGTCTAGGTTACTTTTCTTTCTTTCAATCAACAGGATTTTTTAAAAAAAGCTCCCTTGGCAGGTCTATATTTTCTTGAGCAATAGTAAAATTTATATTGCAAAAAGGTGGAGGGTGGGTATTAGTCCTTCCAAAGAGAAGCAAATTTCATGGCATTCATTTTTTTTCTCACTGATCTGCCCTCAAAATAAGAAACCAACCAAACAAACAAACCAAAGAATATAAAGAAAAGGAAAACCTCTGTCTTTCAGAATTTCTTTGCCAGAAAGCAATTCTAGACCAATTTCAAGGAGATTTCAAGGTAATCCTGTATAATTGTTAAAGTAAGCAAAGAGTAGTGTACTTCTGATTGTAAAGGTAACTTAACTAATTTGCCTAATAATTATTACTGAGCTACAATGGCTTTTCAAGCATAGACCTTGGAGAACTGTTAGGGCTTAGGTTTTCTCTTTTAAACGCCTCCAGTTTGCTGTTTCTAAGTATTTATCAAATGACAGAGGATGTTATGCTCAATCCATCCCCTTGTTTCTGCTGGTGTTTGATAGTTTATCTGGATGATCTGTGTATTTTGGTTACACTTTTAGTTCTCCTGAAAATTCATCAGGGGAAGTTCTGTGAACATTTCTGGAAGATTTTATCAAAAACTGTATGTTCTCTGGAAGCACAGGGCCAGGAATCACAGCAAAGTCTAGGTCAATATGAAGACAAAGGACACTCTTTACATGTCTCTGTGAAGAGGGTTTGTCCATCACTCTCATTGGATTTTATGGTCCTTTTTTTTTTGAAGTTATTTTTAATTGGAGCATAGTTATTTTACAATATTGTGTTGGTTTCTGCCATATGATGTGAATCAGCCATAAGCATACATACGTCCCCTCCCTCTTGAATCACCCCTCTCCCTAATTTTCTTTTCCCCCAAGAACCTTGCATACAAGAGGCACTTAAATTATAAAACTCCACTTCTTTCTGCCTGCTGGTCAGACAGCATTCTTTTTGATGGTGTGTGTATGTTGCAGAAATGACGTCATGTGGCAAAAACTGTTATTTTGTGATCTTTCTGTTCTTTGTGACTTATTTATAAAATCTATGCTTTTGATTTTCCAAGCTTTGGCACTGTATTCAAAGATCAGCCCTTGGAATTCCAAAAATAATATTCCCCACATACTCCCACCCTGCCAGAAGAAAACTCTCCTATTTTCTCTCTCTCAAAACAAACCCCTGGCTTATGTAAATAAAAAGAGTGCTATGGCTTCCAAGCAATTGGGTCTGCTGTGATTTACGAAACCCATGCAGCAATTTACTTGACTAAAGGCTCCCTCCCCTGGAAAGCAATGCCTATCTAAGCATTCAAGGGAAAGCCAGACTGCAGCCTGAATGGTGGGAATGTGCAAGGAAAAGCAGGGAACGGCAGCTTCCTAATGTGGCCAAATTCAATACCTGTCAGCAGAAATCGAATGTCGTAGAAATAGCTAGAGAGTTCCAGCAGGTGTGGGGAACTGGAAGTCATCCTCACCAGCTGGCAGCACACCTCACTGGAAGATGACAGCCCAGTGACTCATTCTTCATCCCTCTTCTGTGTCAGAGAGAAAACAGAGGTCCACAGATATAATCGCTGTCAATTTTCTTCCCTAATCCCCACTTCTAAACTAACCTCGGTTGGCATACTTCTCTCCTTTTTCTCTTCTGACTCAAATGATGAATAGTTCCTATTTCTGTCTAATGGCAAGCTTGGAAATGTCTAATTGTCTGTTAGGATGTGACGTAAACGTCCTCTCTCCTGTGACTTCTTGACCGGTTCAGCGTCTGTCACATCTGTCGCTTGCTTCTGTGCCCCTCTGTCTCGGCCCTGCTCTCGCTGCTCTGCGTCTCTAGACACATCTCTCCCTCCCTCCCTCTGGAACATGAGCTGCTCAAGCATGGAGACTGCTTCACTTGTTTTTATCTTTAGATACTTGCATAGGATACATGCTCCTTATAGGATCATAGAATAAGTGATAGAATAGACACATGCTTCAAGGAAATTAATATGGGAATGCTGCATAAAATGGGTGGGAAAATGGAAAAATTGGAGATGATGATAACTGTAGTAATAATCTAGTTGATAGGTGATGGGCATTTAAATACACAGAAGTGACAGGTAGCAGGGCCATGCTGCAGACATGTAAGGAGGGGACTGGAGTCAGGGGTGGTTGCAGGTTTGGGGAGCCGTTGACAGATCATGATAATATACATTTATGCATTGGTTCACCAAGTATACAATGCCCCTTCTCAAGCCAGGCAATATTCTAGGGACTGGGGTTGCAAAGATTAAAGAAATAAAACTAAAAATAAAAAGACTATAAATGTGGTTAGAAGAATCAAATTTAAGAGGAGAATAAAATTAATACAGTCGGTTGTTTTTAGCTTGTCAAATTTGACAGGTAGGAGGCAGTTGGAAACCTAGTCCTAGAGCTTTGGAAAGAGATCAGATACTTAGATAAATATTTGGGAGTCTTTACACAAAGGACATAGTTAATTTAAGATTCCCAAGGGTTAAGATTGTGGGAAGAATTAATGGGATGACATAGTCTTGTGAAAATTTTAAAATATACATTTTGAAACAAAAAATATCCTATAAACATTTGAGCAAGAGAAAGAGAGTTACCTTTTTGGGGGGAGCACAAGTGAAGATATACTAAGCCAGAAGCTAAGATAGTCTTTAGGACTAGTCACAAATATTCTGGGTTTCTCTTCCTTATGGGAACACAGTAGGATTATCCATCCTTAACCCTCTTTGAATGAGGTGAGACTGTGTGACTTGCCCTGTTGAGTGGAGTGATGTGGTTGATTCCCAGCTGGAAACTTAAAGAGACAGCGCACGGTTGGCCTCCTGTGTGTTCATTAAAGAGCATATTTAGATGAAGCCCTCCATTAGGCTGGGTCCCTGAGCAGAACCACTCTACTGATTTCGGTTGGACATGGAGCATAAGTGAAAAATAAACCTCTGTTATGTTAAGCCACCATGCTTTGAATTTGTTTGTTTGTTACAGCATCACCCAAACTATCCTGGCTAATGCACACCTTAACCTGTTCAAATATCCATATGCACCTGAACATTCAGAGTCACAGGTTCTTTCTATTTGATAGCCTTCCCATATCCTCATCCCCACGGTTAAAGATTATTCTCTGGCTCCACTTCTGCATTCCAGTCCTAAGGAAGAAACAAAGGGCAATCAGTTTACTTCTAGGGAAGTAAAGTTATAGTTAGTAGCTCCGTTGTGTCTGACTCCTTGTGACTCCATGGACTGTTCTGTCCATGGAATTCTACAGGCAAGAATACTGGAGTGGGTTGCTATTTCCTTCTCCAGGGGATCTTCCTGACCCATGGACTGGGTCTCCCACTTTGCAGGCAGATTCTTTACCATCTGAGCCACTAAGTTAAAGTTGCACATATTGCTCTTTCTCACAATCCAGTCACAAAAGTCTGGCCACAGCATCACATCTAATGGCATGGGAGACTGACAAAAGTAGTCACTAGTTGGGTGTCACGTGTCATATTCTAGGGGTGAGAAGGGTTGGTTCTATTACTAAAAAGAAGACAGTGGATGCTGGGGACAATTTAGAGTGTCTGCCTAGGTGGCACATGGGTAAAGAATCTGCTTGCCAATGCAGGAGACATGGGTTCGATCTCTGGGTCAGGGCGATCCTTTGGAGAAAGAAATGGCCACCCACTCCAGTATTCTTGCCTGCAGATTTCCATGGACAAAAGGAGACTGGTGGGCTACAGTCCATGGGGTCACAAAGAGTTGCACACAACTGAGTGACTGAGCAGAACACACATGCCATGGGGTACATGACATGCTTAAAAAACTGAAGTAAGTGTCGTATAGCTATGGCTGGAGAATCTAGCGAGACGTGGAGAGGGGTTCAAGAAGAGGCACCAGAGGTAAGCGGGGTTGAGATCAAGACAGGCCTTCCAAGATTCACTGAAATGTGATGGGAAGACACTAAAGAGTTTTAAGTGGGGAAGTAACACAGTAGCTTTGCATTTAAAAATATTCTTCTGGTTGCAGGAAGGAGGATGTACTCAAGGGCAATTAGGCAGCTTTCGTAGGATCCAGTGAGAGTTGGTAGTTAGCCTCGGCAGGGGCTCCGGCAATAGGAAGATGAAGCTGAATTCCAACGTGCTGTGGGAGACAAAGTCAAGAATTCTGGAGCTGTGGGTGAGGGACACAGGGGCTGAGGGAAAGGGGAGAGTTAATAATGTTCCGGAATTTCTGGCTTTAGGATTGAAGTGGATGAAGCTGTCATTACCTGGAGGGAGAATTCTGGCAGACGCTGGGTTTTCCAGAGGCCCTGGGTAGAAGGTGGGGAGCCTGCAGGTGGACTTCATCATAGTGGAGTCATGTTTGAGTTCTTAAGTTGGGTAATGGTTTCATTAAAAAATAATAGTTTGCAACTTAATTCATTAGTTAGTTAGTTCAGTTACTCAATCGTCTATGACTCTTTGTGATCCCATGCACTGCAGCACACCAGGCTTCCCTGTCCTCACCAACTCCCAGAGCTTACTCAAAATCATGTCCAGAGAGTTGGTGATGCCATCCAACCATCTCATCCTCTGTCATCCCCTTCTCCTCCCGCCTTCAATCTTTTCCAGCTTCAGGGTCTTTTTCCAATGAGTCAGTTCTTTGCATCAGGTGGCCAAAGTAATGGAGTTTCAGTTTCAGCATCAGTCCTTCCAATGATTATTCAGGACTGATTTCCTTTAGGGTGGACTGGTTGGATTTCTTTGCAGTCCAAGGGACTCTCAAGAGTCTTCTCCAATACCACAGTTCAAAAGCATCAATTCTTTGGCACTCAGCTTTCTTTACAGTCCAACTCTCACATCCATACATGACTACTGGAAAAACCATAGGTTTGGCTAAACAGACTTTTATTGGCAAAGTAATGTCTCTTCTTTTTTAATATGCTGTCTAGGTTAGTCATAGCTTTTCTTCCAAGGAGCAAGCATCTTTTAATTTCAGGGCTGCATTCACCATCTGCAGTGACTTTGGAACCCAGGAAAATAAAGTCTCTCACTGTTTCCCCATCGATTTGCCATGAAGTGATGGAACCAGATGCCATGATCTTAGTTTTCTGAATGTTGAGCTTTAAGCCAACTTCTTCACTCTCCTCTTCCACTTTCATCAAGAGGTTATTTAGTTCTTCACTTTCTGCCATAAGGGTGGTGTCATCTACACATCTGAGGTTATTGATGTTTATCCCAGCAATTTTGATTCCAGCTTGTGCTTCATCCAGCCTAGGATTTCTCATGATGTACTCTGCATAGAAGTTAAATAAACAGGGTGACAATATACAGCCTTGATGTACTCCTTTCCTAATTTGGAACCAATCTGTTGTTTCATGTCCAGTTCTCACTGTTACTTCCTGACCTGCATACAGATTTCTCAGGAGGCAGGTCAGGTGGTCTGGTATTCCCATCTCTTTAAGAATTTTCCACAGTTGATTGTGACCCACACAGTCAAAAGCTTTGGCATAGTCAATAAAGCAGAAGTTTTCTGGAACTCTCTTGCTTTTTCAATGATCCAACAAATGTGGGCAATTTGATCTCTGGTTCCTCTGCCTTTTCTAAATCCAGCTTGAACATCTGAAAGTTCATGGTTCACATACTGTTGAAGCCTGCTTTGGAGATATATGAGCATTAATTGCTAGCATGTGAGATGAGTGCAATTGTGTGGGAGTTTGAACATTCTTTGGCATTGCCTTTCTTTGGGATTGGAATGAAAACTGACCTTTTCCAGTCCTGTGGCCACTGCTGAGTTTTCCACATTTGCTGGCATATTGAGTGCAGCACTTTCACAGCATCATCTTTCAGAATTTGAAATAGCTCAACTGGAATTACATCACCTCTACTAGCTTTGTTTGTAGTGATGCTTCCTAAGGCCCACTTGACTTCACATTCCAGGGTGTCTGGCTCTAGGTGAGTGATCACACTGTTGTGATCATTTGGGTCATGAAGATCTTTTTTGTACAGTTCTGTATATTCTTGCCACCTCTTCTTAATATCTTCTGCTTCTGTTAGGTCCATGCCATTTCTGTCCTTTATTGCGCCCACCTTTGCATGAAATGTTCCCTTTGTATCTCTAATTGTCTTGAAGAGATCTCTAGTCTTTCCCATTCTGTTGTTTCCTCTATTTCTTTGTATTGATCACTGCGGAAGGCTTTCTTATCTCTTCTTGCTAGTCTTTGGAACTCTGCATTCAAATGGATATATCTTTTCTTTTCTCCTTTGCCTTTTGCATCTCTTGTTTTATATATTATTTTCTACATACCATGTACAGCATAATTTAATCATTTGCAAGGGGTCTACATACAACCCAAGATAGAGAAACACTGTCCCAGAGAATGACTATGATTTTTATCTTTTTTAAAAAAATTCAAAATCAGTGTCAACAACACTGTTTCATACCATTAAAAAACCTCCAATCAAGTGTTCTCAGAGATTAACTTTCAATTAATATGAGTTCTTATTAGATACTTTCTGTACTTATAAAATGTATTGTTAGTTAACTGAATGAGCTATAGATTCAAAATGTTAAAAGTTAATTTCTGAAACTTACAGCTTTTGCTTTGGAAATATCAGGCTTTAGCTCTTGTTTCTAATTAGGCTATACATAGCAGGGCCAGGCTCTGCTAAGAGAACTACTGTTGTGTGACAATCAATCACATTGCCTGCACATGGAAGAATGCTTATTGTTTTATTCTGGATGCATCCAGCTCATCCAAAAGTGATCTCAAGTTATTTGGGTCCTAGGGGCAAGGCATGCCCCTAATAGTCTCAGTTAACATTGTTATCAAACCCATATGTAGAATGTTCCCAGAGGCCCTGACACTTGTGCTAATAAGGAGCTAGTTCTTCTTAAAATCAATAGTTGAAGTTATAGTTTGAATTCAGCACACTTAGTTTGTACTTAATAGAAGCCTACAGCATCAAAGCTGAGGAAAAATCAACAAAACTTGACCAACCACACTTCTCTGGCAAGATTTTTCCCCAAGGTGCTACTAACAAGAGAATGGCCACAGCAATTATCTTAAGAAGCCCAGATTTACAACTTATTTAGAAGAAAATTGATGTAGACATATGTTACCTGGAATGTTCAGTGGGTTATTGGTTAAAATATAAGGGCTATAGAGGTTTCCTTTTTATCTTTTAAAAGGAAGGTAGGTTATATTATATTTCCAAGTGGTGCTAGTGGTGAAGAACCCATCTGGCAAAACAGGACACACAAGAGATATGGGTTTGATCCCCAGACAGTGAAGATCCCCTAGAGGAGGTAATGGCAACCCACTTCAGTATTTGTGCCTGGAGAACCCCATGAACAGAGGAGTCTGGCAGGCTACAGTCCATGGGGTTGCAAAGAATCGGACATGATTGAGCAACTTAGCACATGCACACAGGTTATATTTTATGTCCAAGCAAATGACGATTTTATAGCGTAGATTCACGTTCTCAATAAAGGTCTGGAGGCTGAAAATGCTTCCAGAAGACTTTATTTTTCTAGAGGTCTTCATACAACCTCAGGAGAATTTTTGAATCCAGTTGGAAAGAAATCTTAGGTTTTTAAAAATGTTTTTCAGCATTTCATGAATCTTAGATAATAAACATATTCATCAAATGTCATTTCCATTTTAAATCAACCTCCCTCAGTTGAGTCAGCATGGGGTTTTGACCTGAAAGGAAAAAGCTGAAAATACAAATTTGAAAATGTGAAAAGCGACAGAGCAAGAATCATATTGATTCTGGATGTCATGACGGCTGGTGCTGACTGATGCTTTCCGTGGGCCTGGCTCTAGGCTGAGCACCATTCTTCCTTCTCTCTTTCAAGCCTCAGATCACTATGAGGTCTATTCTATTATTATCCCTGATTTATAGATGAAGTCTAGAGCCTTTGGGGTTAATAATGATCTTGCTGGATCCAGAGCCTGGCCTCTTCACCATAAATGAACAGATACAAAATGTTAATCAGTGCAAGACAATGGATGTACAGGTGTGGAAAAATTCAGCCTCTATCCATCCTATCCATGGTTGAGTCCTTCCAAGGATAATAAAGGTCAAAGGAATGGTTCAGAAGACTGGACACCCCTCCTCTTTCTCTTGCAGGTTTCCTTTCTACGTCTGACCATGAGAAGTATAGTCATCACCCAGCTCCTTAAGGAGCACGACTCAGGTGCCCAGCAATCACTACTATCCCTTTGTCCATCTGGTCATCGGTCTACAGAGCACATCAACAAACACATGTTAAGGGACTTTGCTTTCCTGTGCAGGAAGCAGGCGTTCAATTCCTAGTGAGAGAGCTAAGATCCCACATGCCCCACGACCAAAAAAAAAACCAAAACAAAACAAAACGTAAAGCATAAAACAGAAGCAACGTTGTAACAAATTCAGTAAAGACTTTGAAAATGGTCCACATCAAAAAGATCTTTAAAAAGCAAATACATATTGAATCCTCATTCTAGACGAAGGATAAGTAGATAAACAAGGCAGGATGCCTGTCTAATTGGGAGGGAAGATGTTGGATGAGAGATGCATTAATATATATTCTATTAGTGGCCCAGTGCCCTCTCCCTCCTGAACATGCTTCATGCTCCTTTTGGGGCTTATATCTGCCTATGACAGATCTCGAAGTGTTTACATTTTCAAATGTGTGTATCTTTTATTCTCTTAGATGCTGCAGACTCCTTCATGTTTAAACAAGGTATGCTTTACTCTGCGAGATGCTTTCTCCAAAGCTAAGCATCTTCACGGCCTTGGCTAATGAGGCGTGGTACTTGCAGATATTTATAGCAAAGTCTTGAATTGAAAAGAACTTACTGAGTTTATAAAAAGTGTCAACTTTTGACACTTGCAATACTAAAATAAATTCTATGTGACCAAAAGAAAATCACAACTCTAAAATATTACATTTTGAAATAGAAAATGAAGCCAATTTACACTAATTTACAAATCCTAATTAATATAATAATTTTACTGTATGTATAAGAGTAAATATTTTGGATATTGGAAAATTACTACCATTATTTATTAAGAAGAGGTGGCAAGAATACACAGAAGAGCTGTACAGAAAAGATCTTTATGATCCAAATGATCACAACGGTGTGATCACTCACCTAGAGCCAGACATCCTGGAATGTGAAGTCCACTGGGCCTTAGGAAGCATCACTATGAACAAAGCTACTGGAGGTGATGTAATTCCAGTTGAGCTATTTCAAATCCTGAAAGATGATGCTGTGAAAGTGCTGCAGTCAATATGCCAGCAAATGTGGAAAACTCAGCAGTTGCCACAGGACTGGAAAAGGTCAGTTTTCATTCCAATCCCAAAGAAAGGCAATGCCAAGAAGGCTCAAACTACTGCACAATTGCACTCATCTCAGTTCAGTTCATTTCAGTTCAGTTGCTCAGTCGTGTCCAACTCTTTGCGACCCCACGAATCACAACACGCCAGGCCTCCCTGTCTATCACCAACTCCTGGAGTTCACTCAAACTCACGTCCATCGAGTCAGTGATCCCATCCAGCCATCTCATCCTCGGTTGTCCCCTTTTTCTCCTGCCCCCAATCCCTCCCAGCATCAGAGTCTTCCCAAAGAGTCAACTCTTCACATGAGGTGGCCAAAGTGCTGGAGTTTCAGCTTTAGCATCATTCCTTCCAAAGAACACCCAGGACTGATCTCCTTCAGAATGGACTGGTTGGATCTCCTTGCAGTCCAAGGGACTCTCAAGAGTCTTCTCCAACACCACATTTCAAAAGCATCAATTCTTCAGCATTCAGCTTTCTTCACAGTCCAACTCTCACATCCATACATGATTATTGGAAAAACCATATCCTTGACTAGACGGCCCTTTGTTGGCAAAGTAATGTCTCTGCTTTTGAATATGCTATCTAGGTTGGTCATAACTTTCCTTCCAAGGAGTAAGCGTCTTTTACTTTCATGGCTGACATCACCATCTGCAGTGATTTTGGAGCCAAAAAAAAAAAAAAATAAAGTCTGACACTGTTTCCACTGTTTCCCCATATATTTCCCATGAAGCGATGGGACTAGATGTCATGATCTTAGTTTTCTGAATGTTGTGCTTTAAGCCAACTTTTTCACTAAATTCCAAATCCTTAGGAATTAGCATTTCATTTGATAAAACAGTCCTAAGGAAATAATCATATATGAAGACAAAAATTTGTGTAAGCATTTCAACATAGTAGTATTTATAAAATACTAAATGTACTTGGGGTTAAAAATGAAATAACCAACAAGAGGGGAATGAACAATTATGTGGACATATGCATAAAATATTTTCATGAAATAGTTTATTATATGAGCCAATTTTAATGTTGTTAGAAAAAAAAGGTAAGGACTAGTAGACAACCATGATGATGAACTCAGTTCTGTAATAACCATGCTCTCAGCTGCACAGGGATGCCCTTCAATAACCATATTTAGTTTCTGTGACTCTGACTCACTACCTATGGAGTTTGTGATTAGGATTGAGATTGAAGGATAGTTTTCTTGATTGGCCAAACAAGTAGCTATATGAACATGAAACTGGGAGGGGGAGAGAGGGTGGAGGAGAAACACACAGACGCCTGGGTTCCCTGATGGTTTCAAGTGCTATTTCTAGGCCGTTATGGGTCAATTCTTTCCTTTTCCTTGTAAGCTGAAGTCATTGCATTGAAAATTGCTCATGTTACAATTAGGTAAGCAGAGAAAATACAGATACTTTTCATCTTGAAAATAGGTCTAATTTTCTTTAAGAGTTTCCCTGGTTACTGAGAAAATTGTGTTTTAGACATATTCAGTAAATGCAGTGTAATCTGATGACTTTATTAAAGAGACTACAGTTATCATATTCCACAAATGTCTTAGTATTTTATATTTTAGATTTGCTTCCCCCTCACTCCTCTTTTTAAAACAGTATCTGGGAATTTAAAAGGCTTACTCAGCCTAGTGTCCTTCTGGCATCCATTGCTGAAATGTACAAGCCAGCATAGCTCAAGGCCTGTTTTTGTGTTGTGTAGCTAGCCTTGTGTGCGCGTATTAAGCCACTTCAGCTGTGTTTGACTCTTTGTGACCCTATGGACTGTAGCCCCTAGGCTCCTCTGTCCATGGAATTCTCCAGGCAAAAATACTGGAATGGGTTTCCATGCCCTCCTCCAAGGGATCTTCCCAACCTGGAGATGAATCTGAGTCTCTTGTGTCTCCTGCATTGGCAAGCAGTTTCTGTACCATTCTTTACCACTGGTGCCACTGGTGGGCTGCCCTCTATGGGGTCGCACAGAGTTGGGCACGACTGAAGTGACTTAGCGGCAGCAGCAGCGGCCACCTTGGAAGCCCTTGCTAGTGTGGTAAGCCCTTCCTATTGACTCATTTCTTCTTCAGCTCTTGTTCTTGTGGTCAGCCCTTGAAATTTTTGTTGTGTTTCCCATTCTAGGTCCAGGATCTCTTTATGCTAAAGATGGTGATTTCGTCCATCAGGTATCTCGATAAAGGCTGACTCATTGCAGAACACACTTTGGGACATTCAGGAGATTCTAGGATCCCATCCATGCCATGTAGACACTGAGGATGGTTTGGGAGAGTCAAACTCAGGTCTGCTGTTTGCTGTCTGCTTGTCTCAGCAAGATGTGGGGACCACCTGTAGGATGGCCTCTCCTACACTTCCAAATGAAAACGGGCAAGGGTCCTGCTCTTCAAGTCCACTCTTGCCCCTGCTTCCAGGACTTCAGCCAGAGAGGAGATGCAGTATTGTGTCTTACTAGGGACTTGCTTTTTTCCCTTTCTACTTCTCACAAGCCATAAGAATCAGAAGGGATGGTCTTTCTTCTCTCAGTCCTTCTTAACACCCTCCTACATCATATACTCCACTTTCCACTGGTCATACTTAACCTGTTCCTTTCTCTGGAGCTATAAGGTTAGGGGGAAGGTGAGGTGAGGGGGATAAGCCTCCAATTTTAAAACAGTATCAGGATTGGATGATATATATCAGAATGAGAAAGTGGATTCTTAGTGCTGGGAAATCAAAAGATATACAACAGTATGCTGAAGATTAGATCTGCAAACATATGTATACACACACACACACTCACTCACTCACTCACAGATTCTTTAAACCATTATCTCTGTTTTATCTAGATTTGGAGTGGGGCTATGCTCTTTATTAACTGAGAGTCTTTGTTTAAAAAAAAAAAAAGTTCAATTGAAAGGCTCACAAGATGAAGTTTCATCATGCTTTGAAATGTGTTCATATTCTTCTGTGATCTGCATACATCCTAGCCTCCTAGTCCTGGCTAGGGTGACTGCCAGTGCTTTCTTGTAATTACGTATCTCCTGTAGATTAGATAATGATCTCAGCTTCTTTACAGAAGAGAGACAAAATATTTTAAAACATACTATGAAAGATCTTTCCAGTTGCATTGCCCTGTGACTCTACAAAGGCTGAATCTGGAGGAATGTTGAATGCAGAAAAAAACTGTCATTGACACTTACTTTCATCTTCTCCAGAAAGCTTTTCCTAAACAAATCTGATCAATCTTCCTCTAACTTAGAAGATCTTCAAATGCTTTTCTTGGTTTCCCTTCATGGTCTAGTCACATTAAGCGAGTGTGTAACTGCCCATGCATAAAAGGATAGTGATAATAGTGCACAACTTAAAGGATTGTTGTGAAAGCTTGACTGGAAATAGAAAAGCTTTCAGATCCTGGAGGGATTCCGGGCACCGCCTGGTCACTATCCTAGGCAGGACTTGTCAGAACCTCAAAACAGACAAGTCACTTTCTACATGAGTGTCTTAGATAATCATCCCAGATGAGGGGGTTGAGGATAGTGAGACAAAAAGGATTAAAATGGATTGATTGTGGTCTGGAGAAGTGTTGGGAAAAGAGAAATGGTTTGAAGGGGGAAGCTGAGGTTAAATCCTCCTCGAGGTTCCCTCTTGTTCTATGAGTTTGATCAGATCACTTGGCTTCTCTGAGCCTCTGTTTCCTAAGTGCAAACAGTAAACCTTCCAAGTAAATTTGGAAGCAAATAGACAGTTTTCAGAAAGGAAAGCAAAAACAAACCTGAATGGTGAATAAACATGAGATGATAACCAACTGCACTGATAAGTGGGGAAGCAAAGTGAAAGTCACTCAGTCATGTTTGACTCATTGTGACCCCATGGACTGTTGTCCATGGAATTCTCTAGGCCAGAATACCGGAGTGGGTAGCCTTTCCCTTCTCCAGGGGATCTCCCCAACCTAGGGATCGAGCCCATGTCTACCAAATTGCAGGCAGATTCTTTTCGAGCTGAGTCACCAGGGAAGCCCAAGAATACTGCAGTGGGTAGCCTATCCTTTCTCCAGCAGATCTTCCCAACCTAGGAATCAAACTGGGGTCTCCTGCATTGCAGTGGATTCTTTACCAGCTGAGCTATCAGGGAAGCTCAAGTAGGGATAGGCACTTTCAAATAATACACTGTGCCTCAGATTGACAAAGATTGTGAAGTATGACAATATTGAATATTGGTCAAAATGAGGAGAAATAGGAATTTACAATCACTAGTAGAGCTTAATTGATATAATTCCTATGAAGCTGAACTTGTTTATATTGAGTAAATTTGAAAATGTATTCATCTACAACCTAATAACTCACTTCCTGGGTACTCTGTGAAATATCTTTTGCATGCAAGCAAAGGAAGCATATACAAGAATATTTATTTGAGGATTTCTCATAATAACAAGAATTTGACACTCAAAATACGTCAAAGAGAAATACATAAATTAAAGATTTGTACAACTGAATACCACATAGCAGTTAAAAGAGATAAGATTTAATGCACAATATCTATAAAATAGCTCATTTTGACTTGGATAAATTTTTAAAATTTATAACATTAAAAAATTTTTAATGTTTTTGTCCAGGTATATCCATCTATTACTGTTTATGTAAATTAGAAAGGCTCTGTCACACAAAGATATATAAATATCTCTCCAAAATAGAGAGATGTTAATATACATAAAGATGAGATGAAAATGTAATAGTTGCCTCTGGGGAAGAGAAAGGAAATGAGACTGGAAGTTGGTATACAGGAAATTTCAACTACATTGTGATATTTTCTTCCTCTGATGAGAAAGAAAAGCAAATATGAGCAAATGCTAACAGTTCTTAATTCTGTATGTGACTGTCTTTTAAATTTTCTTAAAATAGAAGATTATCATTATTCTTGACTAATACCTAGTAGTCATCATTACCATGACTTCAAATAGATCCGGGAAATCAAAGAAAAACAATGCAAGTGAACCCACCACTTACATAATTAATCTGTAAAAGCAATTTAAATGTAATTTCTAGGGCTTCTTACTGTCAGATCATCAGGAAGAAGTTACAAGAAGAAAGACTTAGGCAGAGGTGGTGGGACAAGTGGTATCCCACGATGTCAACAAAGGAGGTGATTAGGACAAACTTCCTCATGCATCTTTTACAGACTTAAACTACTTATTTTGTTTCTTCATGATGTCTTTTCTCCCCCTTTTTCAAGACCACTCCAGATGGTTGCATTAAGCTACTTCCATCTGTATAAAAAGGTTGAAGTTGGGAGGGAGGGCTTAAGAATGTCTTTGACATCCCATACGTCCCTGGATATAGACTGAGAAGCCTCACTGCCTACCCTGCCCACCCCAGTAAACACTCATCACATTTGTTTCTTTATCATGCTTTCAGTGATCCCTGATTTGCAAGGTTATCATCCATTCTGCAAACACAGTTTATCTGCACTGTTTGAACAGTGTAGCTCTCAAGTTTGGCATGAAATAAGAGAAATATTGAAGTTTAGCACAAAAGTTTAGCCCTTTCCACAAGTCAGCCCTCACCTATATTAAGCCATGTGGTTTTCCAAAGTGAATTTTCAACCAAGGCCATTTTTACCCCATCAATTATTAAATGATTAAATGAATCAAGGGCATTAAAAAATGGAGATAAGATGTTCGAGATATTTCAAGTTCTTGAACTTTGTATATTCAGTTAGCAGTGATAAGAATGGAGGGAACAGAGAAATCTGGGGAAAGGACAAATTAAAATCACTGTGACAGCTCCAATGACACAGGCTTTAAAGAAATCACTGAGGTAACTATTCAAATTAACTGTGGCCCCAAGAGCAATGTGGGAATGATATTATACCACACCTAAAATAAAGCACGGCTTCCCACGTGGCGCAGTGGTAAAGAATTCGTGTACCAATACTGGAGACAAGAGATGCGGATTCAATCCCTGAGTCAGGAAGATCTCCTGGAGAAGGAAATGGCAACCCACTCCAGTATTCTTGCCTGGAGAATACCTGGTGGGCTACAGTCCATGGGGTCGCAAAGAGTTGGACACGACTGAAGCGACTTACACACACACACAATAAAGCACACAGGAGACAAAAAGAGATCGGAATGGATATTTTAAATTGTAGCAAGTGTTTCTGTGTTAAGCCTTCTTTCCCTGAGTTACTCATTGATCCAGCCTTAGGATATATTATTATTTAACTCAGTCTTTCTTCCCTTCTTTGTCTGAGATACAGGCAAAACACGAATTGCATATGGAAAAGCACTACAGTATTTCACAGTCACCACGTTCATTGGTTTTGGTGGTTTTTATTTTACTGGCTATATCCTGTCCCCATGTAACTTAACTGGAACTCTGCTCATTGATTGCTCTTAAGAAAGAACGCTCGAAGATGAGGAACAATATTATAGAAGAACTTTGAATTTATTAGAATTTATTTTTTAAAGAAACGATGATCAAAAGCTGTATTTCTAATTTGTAACAGATTATAGATGTCAGACTCTGCAATCTATCATGACAAACCAATTTCCATCAGTAGGTGATTACTGAACCCTGATGACCTAGATTTCTGGTTGCCAACTTTAGGTTCTGGGGTGGTTAAGAATTTCAGAAGAGCAAAAGAACAGCCTCACAAAGCCTTGTTGTAAACCATATGCAAGAAACAAAATAATTGCTGCTAACATGACAAAGAATCAATATTTTAACTTTTAAGAAGTTGAAATATAGACATATTAATTTCAGATGTATAGCATAATGATTCAGTGTTTGTATACATTGTAAAATGATCACCACAATAAGTCTAGTTAACATCTATTACCACAGAGTAAATCAGTATGTGAATACATAGTATTTTCACAATGTAAAGAGTTAATATGGTTTGATGAGAAACATTCTAAGCTCCTTAATACTTCATTGAGGAAAAGTTTCTGAAAAAATAGAAGAGTCAGCTGAAATTAGTGATCAATATAAGAAAACTTTAATCTAACTAATAATATAAAAAATGCAAATTAAATTTAGGCCCAGTAGAGACTTTCCTGGTGGTCTAGTGACTAAGACTCCACATTCCCAGTGAAAGGGCCTGGGGTTCTATCCCTGGTCAGGGAACTAGATCCCACATGAGGCAACTAAGTGTTTGCATGCTGCAACTAAATATCCTGCATACTGCAATGAAGATCTGGTGCAGCCAATAAAAAATAAATAATAAATATTAGAAAAACAGACCCAGTAATTGCTTGCATCAAGTTATATTCATGCAGATGTCAGTCACAATATAACTTGAAATAAAATTAGGAATTGAGGATTTAACTAAAAATTGGCAATAACCAACTTGGATCTGGTAAGTAATCTTTGGTCCACTTATAAGAGGGCCAGCTATTTAGCTATTAAAATCGTGTGTATTAAAGACTAGGTAATTAAATACAAAGCCTAATAAAATAGTATTAAGAATAAAATCATTGATCCATAAGTGGATACACAAAATTGCCACAATTTAGACCAAAAGAAACAAAAACTCAGGCATTAAAAAAAACAAACAACAGAGAAAAACACCTGATAAAACAAAAATGAACTCTCACTGAGAAGGTACTGCCACTCATCCAGGTGGAATGGAATGACAGGTACAAATCAAGATCAAAACAGCAGCTAAGTTAACAGAAAACGTTTCTCCCAAGGCTGTGCTGCAGCTATAAATGTCTTAACAGCTCCTTCTTCAAGGGACACTTACTGTCTTACTGAAAAATCTTGCTTTCTAATGTCTAGACAGTCAGAAAATTTGCTCTTTGAAATCATAAGAATGACAATGAAGTGCCCCATTCTTCTAGCTGGAAAGATTTCAGTCCTTTGACCCAGAGAAGCAGCCTTGACGTCCAACCCGTGTGCAGTTTCAGATAAGGGATTTCTGGACACATCATTTCACATCTATCTTCACTTTGTGGTTTTCAAGGAAAAAGGACTCTGGGTCTACTTTGCAGACCAGACTTCATGTTGACTCTTTAATCCACAGCTCTGCTTTTCTCTGAGCCTATCAAAGCATTGCTTCTCTTAAATCCTGTAATAACCCCATTTCTTTCTTTCCTCGGTGAGACACGCCCATGGTTCCTGTGGTTTAAGGTCTCTTATTGTTAAAAAAAAAAAAAAAAGGTCAATAGATGTGACTTTTCAGACTACAACTTTCTCTGTTAGCAGCCTTTGGCTGATTAGGTTAGAACACATAAAAATGGTGATGGGGACAATTTTCATATGAGAAGATTGCTCTATGTATATTGTACTTTTCCAATGCAAAACTTTGTTTCATAATATAGAAAAGTTGGGCACTATGATTTTTGACTAAAATTAATCAAATAAGTCTCACATTAAGCAAACACATCATACTACTACCATAATTATATCTGGATGGTAAAATTATGGGTAATTTATTTTTCCTTCCTTGAACTTGTATTTTTTAAAAAATCATGTGAATTGAATCGCCAGTCTATGTCTGACGCAGGATGCAGCATGCTTGGGGCTGGTGCATGGGGATGACCCAGAAAGTTGTTATGGGGAGGGAGGTGGGAGGGGGGTTCATGTTTGGGAATGCATGTAAGAATTAAAGATTTTAAAATTTAAAAAATAAAAAACTAAAATTAAAAAAAATCAAAAAAAAATAAAATAAAATAAAAAAAATAAAAAATCATTATAATAAAAATGTGTTATTTTTTAAATTAGAAATGTCAGTAGTTACTATTTTAAAACCTTTGACAAAACTCTGCTTATTAACAAAATGAAAGCTATGATTCTTGATAATTATACTGCAGAGTGGGAGAGGGAAACCAATTTAGGGCTCAGCCAGAGAAAGAAGGATGTGATGCTTCCTCCAAACAGATTGGGGTGGAAATCTTCATCACCTCTGACAAGGCAACTTGGCCTCTGTCCTCATTTCCCACCTGGGTACCAGTAATCCAGAAATTATTCTTCTGTTTAGCCCTTTAAAAAACACCCTTATTTTACGGTCTTAGCAAGAAAAGGCTGGAAGAATTTAATTTAGTAATACTAAAGAATAATCTAATTATCAACTCTCTTTAAAGTTCTAATGATATATTAACATCCCCTGATTGATAACTAAGGCATAAGGCCAGCTCTTGGAGTATAGAATGAAGGAGGGCAAAGGGTAATAGAATTTTGCCAAGAGGACACACTGGTCATAGCAAATACCCTCTTCCAACAACACAAGAGAAGACCCTACACATGGACATCACCAGATGGTCAACACTGAAATCAGATTGATTATATTCTTTGCAGCCAAAGATGGAGAAGCTCTATACAGTCAGCAAAAACAAGACCAGGAGCTGACTGTGGCTCAGATCATGAACTCCTTATTGCCAAATTCAGACTGAAATTGAAGAAAGTAGGGAAAACCACTAGACCATTCAGGTAGGACCTAAATCAAATCCCTTATGATTATACAGCGGAAGTGAGAAATAGATTTAAGGGCCTAGATCTGATAGAGTGCCTGATGAACTATGGAATGAGGTTCATGACATTGTACAGGAGACAGGGATCAAGACCATCCCCATGGAAAAGAAATGCCAAAAAGAAAAATGGCTGTCAGGGGAGGCCTTACAAATAGCTGTGAAAAGAAGAGAGGTGAAAAGCAAAGGAGAAAAGGAAAGATATAAGCATCTGAATGCAGAGTTCTAAAGAATAGTCAGAAGAGATAAGAAAGCCTTCTTCAGCGATCAATGTAAAGAAATAGAGGAAAAGAACAGAATGGGAAAGACTAGAGATCTCTTCAAGAAAATTAGAGATACCAAGGGAACATTTCATGCAAAGATGGGCTCGATAAAGCACAGAAATGGTATGGCCCTAGCAGAAGCAGAAGATATTAAGAAGAGGTGGCAAGAATACACAGAAGAACTGTACAAAAAAGATCTTCATGACCCAGATAATCATGATGATGTGATTACTCACCTAGAGCCAGACATCCTGGAATGTGAAGTCAAGTGGGCCTTAGGAAGTATCACTACAAATAAAGCTAGTGGAGGTGATGGAATTCCAGTTGAGCTATCTCAAATCCTGAAAGATGATGCTGTGAAAGTGCTACACTCAATATGCCAGCACATTTGGAAAACTCAGCAGTGTCCACAGGACAGGAAAAGGTCAGTTTTCATTCCAATTCCAAAGAAAGGCAATGCCAAAGAATGTTCAAACTCCCACACAATTGCACTCATCTCACATGCTGGTAAAGTAATGCTCAAAATTCTCCAAGCCAGGCTTCAGCAATACATGAACCGTTAGCTTCCAGATGTTCACGCTGGTTTTAGAAAAGGCAGAGGAACCAGAGATCAAACTGCCCACGTTCGCTGGATCATTGAAAGAGCAAGAGAGTTCCAGAAAAAACATCTTTCTGCTTTCTTGACTATGCCAAAGCCTTTGACTGTGTGGATCACAACAAACTGTGGAAAATTCTGAAAGAGATAGGAATACCAGACCATCTGACCTGCCTCTTGAGAAATCCATATGCAGGTCAGAAAGCAACAGTTAGAACTGGACATGGAACAACAGACTGGTTCCAAATAGGAAAAGGAGTATGTCAAGGCTGTATATTGTCACCCTGCTTATTTAACTTCTATGTAGAGTACATCATGAGAAACGCTGGGCTGGAGGAAGCACAAGCTGGAATCAAGATTGCTGGGAGAAATATCAATAACCTCAGATATGCAGATGACACCACCCTTACGGCAGAAAGTGAAGAAGAACTAAAAAGCCTCTTGATGAAATTGAAAGAGGAGAGTGAAAAAGTTGGCTTAAAGCTCAACATTCAGAAAACGAAGATCATGGCATCTGGTCCCATCACTTCATGGGAAATAGATGGGGAAACAGTGGAAACAGTGGCTTACTTTATTTTGGGGGCTCCAGAATCACTGCAGATGGTGACTGCAGCCATGAAACTAAAAGATGCTTACACCTTGGAAGGAAAGTTATGACCAAACTAGACAGCATATTAAAAAGCAGAAACATTACTTTATCAACAAAGGCCCATCTAGTCAAAGTTATGATTTTTCTAGTAGTCATGTATGGATGTGAGAGTTGGACTATAAAGAAAGCTGAGTGCAGAAGAATTGATGCTTTTGAACTGTGGTGTTGGAGAAGACTCTTGAGAGTCCCTTGGACTGCAAGGAGATCCAACCAGTCCATCCTAAAGGAAATCAACCCTGAGTGTTCATTGGAGGGACTGATGTTGAAGCTGAAACTCCAATAATTTGGCCACCTGATGTGAAGAGCTAACTCATTTGAAAAGACCCTGATGTTCGGAAGGGTTGAGGACAGGAAAAGAAGGGGATGACAGAGGATGAGATAGTTAGATGGCATCACCAACTCAACGGATATGAGTTTGGGTAAACTCCGGGAGTTGGTGATGGACAGGGAAGCCTCGTGTGCTGCAGTCCATGGGGTCGCAAAGAGTTGAACATGACTGAGTTACTGAACAATAAAAATATCTCTGAGGCTTATTTGATGTCCTCAGTTAAAATGTAATGATATAAGGAGGATATAGAGAACATTTTTTGAAAAAATTGTGCCCATATACATATAACATAAAATTTTTCATTTTAGTCACTTTACAGGTACAATTTAGTGGTATTAGTGCATTGATCATGTTGTATGACCATCACAACTATGTATTTCTAAAACCCTTTAGGTATCCCACACAGAAACTCTGTATCTGCTAGTAAATAACTCCCCATCTCTTTCCCTCTAACTCTTGGTAACCTCTAATTTACTTGCTGTTTCCATGACTTTGTTTATACTAGATATTTCATATAAGGACAATGTTTGTCCTTTTATATTTGGATTAATTCACTTAGCATTATGTTTTCAAAGTTTATGCATGTTGTAGCACATATCATCGCTTCACTCCTTTTCTTCCTGAATAATATTTCCTTGTGGGTATATGCTTAACTTTTTTTATCCATCTGTCCATTGATAGACTTTTAGATTGTTTCCACCTGTTGGCTACTATGAAGAATTCTGCTGTGAGCACTTGTTTACAAGTATCTTTTGGAATCCCTGTTTTCAATTCTTCTGATTATATTTCTAGGAATGGAATTACACGGTCATGTAATAATTCTATGTTTAACTTTTTCAGGAACTTCCATAGTGTTTCCACAGTGGCTGAACCATTTTACAACCCACTAGCTATTTACAAGTAGTCTAATTTAAGGAAGAAGATAAAATGGGGACCCAGCTCCAACTCTTCCAAGGATTTGGTTTATTGGTTAACAAACTAAACTCTGTGTACCACATCTCATTTTTTGTTGTGTCATTTTTTTCTTTTTCTTCTATTGGATTACAAATGTCAGTTGTCTCTAAGGACAGATAGGAGATTAATTCATCACTTGCATTGGTATTTTATGCCTCAAGTTTATTGGGTGACTACTCTGGTATTTCAATCGCTAAAACCTTTTGGCTGGATTTCAAGATGGACCTTTTTCATATCCAATTCTACATTATACAAATAGGATTACAGTACTGTATAATATATTATAAATTATATATTTTCACATTTAATTCAATTAATATTTAATGTATATTTCATTGTAATAAAAATCACCTAGAAATAAAGGCGACCTCTGTATTAATTGTAATGAGATACTATTATGCCATTCTGTTAGGAAAGGCATTTGATATGTATGTGTATATTTTTTAAGAAGAGACATATGCTCTAAGATGAGCTAATTTTGGTTCCAAATGCGAGGACAGGTCACCCTCACTTTCCTAAAAAGCATATAAGCCCTTCCAGATGGTTGTTGTCTATCCTACTCCTAATCATTTTTGGCATTTGACAGTGGAGTGTCTGGAGTGTTAAAATTAGTAAACTCAAATGTCATACAATCTAATCAGTAGCTAGATATCTAAAAAGCACACTGGATCTAAATACTGAAGAGACCTGCCTTTTTTCCCCTATGGTTATTATTATCTGGTCATCCCAGTTTTGTGAACTTCCAGAAAAAGTGAAAGTGTTAGTCACTCAGTTGAGTCTGACTCTTTTCCTGGGTTGTTGAAGTCAATGGGGGGCCAGGAAGGCGGTCAGAGGGAGAAAAGAGAGCACAGGCTGTTGCTTCTCTGGCTCCCTTCCTGAGCAGTCGCCTCAGGCTGGCTGGGACTCTTAACAAAGGTCACTCTCAAGGACGTCTTCCTGACAGTCCCTCCTCTTCTGGCTTCGTCATCACTCGCCCTCTGTTCCTAGGCTCCTGCACTGTTCCTCACGGTTCTCCTACTTTTGTAGTGAGTTTCTTTGTAGATAAAGTCTTCCTGACATAGTTTCACTTGACTGTTCACCTTTTTTCCTTTGGAACCTTGAGTGTTATGGGTAAAGAAAGGGTTTGGGTGTTGCTGTGTCTTTAAATAAAGATTGCCCTGGCTAAACTAGCGATTTTCTGTCTCAGATAGTGACACTCAGGGGGACACTGCTTATTTCAATAGATGCCATGAAATTCTCAAAATGATTTCAGCTGTAACTCAAAACCTCAAGCTCGACATTTAGCGTTTGTAACAGGTGGGAATGAAGGAGTGTGATTGTTAGAATCATTGGCGCTGTCATTCCTGAGTTGATAATTGGCCATTAAAAGAGATACATTCCAGGTGGCTGGGCATGAGGCCAAGGAGTGGGAGACACACATGTCCAAGAACAACTCAGGGGAAGATAAAGAGGAAGTATCGGATGCTGTGAATTAGTGGGTGGATGCTTTGCCTAAGGGCATTCACATTCAAATTAATAAAAAATATCGAAATACTAGCAAAGCTAAGCTATATATATATTTTTTGGATATAAGCACGGGTGTGATTTTTTTGGATGCAAGCATAACTGCAATAAAAATTTATGACATGTTTACTAATGATGATAAATCAAGGACATATCACATGTATACAGTATGTATATATATATGTATGTATATGTACATATATATATCACATGTATATGTATGGCTCAGTTCTATATATTCCAATATAAATACCCCAATATAAAAAAAAGCTTAAAAAATCAGTGACCATGTCTGAAACAGGAGAGGGAGGCTGTTGTCATTTGAAATGGTCACAAGGGTCCTTCTGGTGGTGCTGTGTTAGCTTGCTTGGACTACCATAAAGAAATACCACAGATTGGGTGGCTTAAGAAGCAGAAATTAATTCTCACACAGTTCTGGAGGCTGGAAGTCCAAGATTGAGGTTGTTGGCAAGTTTGATTTCTTCTGAAGCATCTCTGCTTGGCTGCAGATGGCTGTCTTTTCCCCGTGTCCTCACATGGCCTTTCCTCTATGCCTGCGTGTGTGTGCTCTCTCTGTACCTCCAGAATCTCTCTTCTTATAAGGGCATCAGTCATACTGAGTTAGGGCACCACCCTAATAACCTCCTTTAACCCGAATTATTTCTTTAAAGTCCTGATCTCCAAATACACTCACATTATGAAGTACTAGGGCTTAGGGCTTCAACATAAGAATTTGGGGAGGGTATAGTTTCACTTATAACAGACACAGAGATGCTGATGTTCTGTTTCTTGACCTGGGAAATGGTTGCAGAGGTCTATAATTTATGATTACTCATTGAACTATGTTTCCATGTATTATGCATTTTTATGATGCTTTTGTTATATCTCACAACTGTTAAAAATTAAGTGAGTATACCATGCTGGCCAAAAGAACAGTTCTGGACCACCCTTTCAGACTCTTTTGTGTAGGCCACTAACATCCATTTCTATGAGGATCATAAAAAATAAGGTATATACTAGGATAAGGCAATTTATCTTCAAAGGGTTATTTTTCTTCCTCAAGAATGTTTATATAGTACAGAATATTTCAGGATACTTATTTGGAATACACAATACATGGATATTTTTCCTAATTGTTTTTTACGTCTTCTGAATATTAAAACTATGTGTGGGTATTTTAACACACTCTGGTTCTGTATAATCTCATCTCCCTGCAACCTGTAGGCATGAATTGTGCTGCCCTCCTGTGAATTATGCTTTGGATCTGTCCTTGGGTTGTGGATGACCTCGTTCTAGTAATGAAGCTGCCCTACTAAAAGAGAAGGGCGTTTCTAAAAGGAGCAGAATATTACTATTCAGAAGGGGGAGAGGTGTTTTGTTTTTGATGCTTATTGAAGAAAAAGATGTTCATCACCAAACAGAAGTTTATCAGTGTGTGTTCATTTCCATACTGTGCCTTTGAGATAACTTAAAATATAATTAAATTGTTCACTATCTGTTCTTAGTAGGAAGGATCAAAGATTGGGTTGTGTAGTGTTATTTGAAGGATTAAGAAACCTCCCCTCACCCCCCAAGAGCTTCCTCATCAGCCTGCAACAGAATGTGAGATTCCCAACTTCAGCTACTTATCTATTTATTTTCCAGCAATGTGCTGGGTAACGGAAAAGATGAAACAGACACAGTTGCTGCTCTTTGGAGCTCTTAGTCTAAGTGAGGGAATCAGGTAGGCAAACTGGTAATTATAATACAACCTTGTGAAGCAGTAATAGGGGTCCAGGTCTGTATAGGGAAATGTAGAATAGCAGGGAGTACCCAAGACAGTTTGAAGATTCAAGAAACTCTTCACAGAAATGATTCTGTGCTTAAAAGTAGAGGAGGATTAAAAGTTAATCAGGTTATAAGTCAGGCGACAATGTCTTGAGGAGATGGAACCACATGAAAAAGTCATAGGGTTTGCCTTGTGTACCTCAGGGTGTATAACTAGGATCATTCCCATGTTCCAAAGGAAAATGAAAAATGTGTCTGGAGAGGTGGGTGAGAAAGGAACTTTTATTTTAAGAGTGATGATGTTATATCTCTTTTGGATGCATTAATTGGGCTGCTGTATCAAGAATGCACTTGAAAAAGAAAACAGAGAAGGCAGAATGGTATTTAGGATAGAGGATGAGTGTCTGAACTAAGGGGATAGCAGTGGGGAGGAAGAGGAGGGGGGATTTGTAAAATTGGCAGGATTTGGGAGTGAGTAAATGTCAAGGTGATGGAAGAACTAAAGATGTACACACACTTGTAGGTTAAAAGGGCAGGATGTTGAAACAGACCATGCCTAGTGGCCTCAGTTATCACCTGCGGTGGAGCTAGCGGTAAAGAACCCGCCTACCAATGCAGGAGACTTAAGAGACTTGGGTTCAATCCCTAGGTTGGGAAGATTCCCTGGAGAAGGGCATGGCAACCCACTTCAGTACTCTTGCCTGGAGAAGCCCGTGGACAGAGGAGCCTGGTGGGTTACGGTCCATAGAGTCGCAGAGTTGGACATTTCTGAAGCGACTTAGCATGACAGTAAGTTGGGGGAGCACTCAACAAAGGGCTTAAAGAAAGTGGCAAAGCTCTAAAAAGTATCTAGAGGAGATGGACAAGATAAATGACTCAGGACGAGTAAAAATATTGATGGTAGTGATGAGAGTTCACTTACAGCAGGGAAGGGAAGTGAATGAAAATATCACCTTTCTTTCCACCCCACCCCCCTCTTCAAAAAAGGATGGGAGGGTGCTCATCAGATCAGAGACTCTAGCAAGATTCATGCAAGGGAATGGAAGAAACCCAAAGAGTAGTGAGCAGAGAGTAAAGATTACAGTGGTGATACAGGGTGAGATTGTCTTTCCTTGACTGTGGAGTGAGAGGCAGGGCTGGAGGAAACTGCTGCACAAAATTTAATCCTGACACATACTGTAATAGACTATTTATTCCTTGAAAAATATGGCTATAACTCAGTGAAGACAAGTAATTTTAGCTGCTTTACAATTTGCCAAAACTGTTTTACATGTACTGTTTTATTTAAAGTCAAGAACCATGTCACATTAGAACTCGGTACATGGAGGGGCTCAAAATAACCTTGTTTCTTGTGGACTGAAATATTTCATTTGAAACAAAGAACACCATTAGTTATGTCTATGGCAACACACCCTGGAATCTAGGGAAAGAAAGAGATATAGACAGGTTCATTTTAATGGGAGGTGGAGGGATAGAAGAGAGGAGCTGATGAGAGTTGCAAAATGTAGCAGAAAAGAGCTTGTCATCTGGAGCCAGACACTTTCTGTTGGATTTGTGGTTTCTGTGTGTCTGTGTGTGTGACTGGGGGTGGGGGCAGCTGGGAGACTCAGCTTCAAACCCTCAAAAATGATGACCAGGGTGGAAAACTGCTCCCTGGGAGGCTGAACACAAACTGAGATGTGTCAGATTTTGGCCAGCATAGAGCTTTCTTAAAAGTTGATTTTGACAAGGTTCTGTCCATTTGTTGTAAATGAAGGGATGGGGAACTGCCATGTTGCTATGAAGTAACTGAAACTGACTGATGCAGAAATGACCAGGTTAAGTTTTCCACCATCTAGCAGTACTGGAGGCCAAGAAGAGAGTTATGTCCAATTACAAAGAATTAGAGTTACATTTCCTAAGCACTTCAGTTTATAGCCTATGAAATTGTTACCCACACTGTTAATATTAATCACTACATTTGGATCTTCCCAGTTCCTTAAAAGTTATGATTGTGGATATAACACAGCTTAATTTTTCCTTACTGTTCTTGCTGTAAACAGATTTTCTTCATTCAGATATCCTCTTTCCTCCACCCTCTGCCATTTTGTCAGTAACATTTGGCTTGGTCACTTACAGTGGTTGAAATTAAGGGCCAACGCTAACATAACTTAGAGAAAGGGAAGGAAAGAAAATGAGACTGATTAAAAAATCTATATCTAATTGTTAATAAAAGGGAGAAAAGCCTCTTTAAACATCAAAGGAAAACTGTTTTCTGTAAAGCAATCCAATGCTATTAAAATGGTGAAAGCTCCATTCTTTAGTCTCCAGTTTGAAGAATTCACTTTGAACTCTCCCTGAAACCTACCAGAAATTTTTCAGGACAGTAAATAATAACGGTACTAATTTTACCATTTCAAAAAGCCGTAGAAGGTAGGGTAGTTAAGAGTTTCAAAGCAGACTGATGTGGGTGGAACGGACCCTCCATTTATGAGCTGAACACACTTGGATAAAAGCCCCAGTTAATCATCTGGGAAATGGGAGTTGCTGGCTGCATCTTAGAGGATGTTCTCAGAGGCTGTTCCTTACATCCTCCTCCCTAGCAAAGCACCGGAGGACAGCAAGTTCAGGAAATGAACCATCTCCAGCTTCAATGGGGGAATCTTGATTAGCTGACTGGTAAAAATGCCAGCATTTCCCAGTGTATTCTGTGGCACACTAGTTCACTGAGAAGTTCACTTTTATATGATTTGGGGGCACTACTTCATGCTCTGCCATTACCTTGTTGGAGACTCACAACGTATATCAAGTCTGAGATGAAACCCTTACCAAGAAGGTTGTCTAATTTAGTATTTTCCATTTGTACTAGGTCACAGAACTCTGTTTCCACATTCTACATGTTACCAACCATAAAATTAATCTTTCAAGAAACACTCTGAGAAATGTTGCAAAGTATTTATTTATTGCTTTCAAATAAGTTATGTTGAACTGTAAAGCCCCGAAAGACTGTTTCATATTTTATTTGCATCCTCTCTTAGGCTAATATCAAAATTGTCCTTAGCATCCTTCTTTTCATGGAGAATGATTTAATAAAAATCCTGTGCCAAAGGAAACTGGCTGAGTTTTAAACATTTTCTCCATGACCCACACAAAGTAAATAATCAATAATGACTGTACACAGACATTTACAGGGCACTTGTGAGGTGCTTATATGACTTTAAACTGTAATAGCTTTGTATAAACACAGATGATTCCTAATATTTTTCTAGGATAGACAAACATAACTGCAATATTATATTAGCCATCTGTCAATACGATTTCTAAACCAATTATAAGCACACAGTATACCTTTAGGCTGCTGAAAAGTTTTGCAAATTGAACTTCATTCAATGAACACTGAACAAGAAAGTAAGAAACAAATACTCTGTCACAAACATACAAACAAAAAACATATATGTATACTTTCATATTCGATGCTGATAATGAAATCCTACAATTAGAACTAAAAATAACAGTGCATGATCTTATTCTTTTGGCAGGTGTTATAAGAATGTTCTCTGAAGAAGGAAATGGCAACCCACTCCAGTATTCTTGCCTGGAGAATCCCATGGAGAGGAGCTTGAAGGGCTGCAGTCCATGGGGTCACAAAGAGTCAGACACGACTGAAGCAACCTAGCACGCATGCATAAGAATGTATGTCATAGGAATTAGAGACAGTAACTTCTTGGGTAGACCTTGAAGCTTCATTCCAGGCAAAGTATTTCTAGGGCCACTAAATGGAGGACAGAGGACAGAGACAAGTCTGAGCCCCTGAAGGAGTCAGTCACCTGGTAAAGACAGGATGCACCTCCGCCTCACAGGTACACAGGGTCCCTCAACAGTGACGACATGTCCATGCCTCACATACCTTACATTCATTTCCCATTTCAAGCCTTACTGACACCTTAACTAGCGAAGGCTGATTATCAAAACACTTGATTATCAAACCATCATGGATAATGTTAGTAGGTTGAATAATGCCCAGCAAAAATATATCAAGTTCTGATCTTGATCTCTTGAGCTTGTAAATGACATCCTACTAGTAAGTACTATTGGTGAATTTAAAAACAAAGGGGATATCAGAATGGAAAGAGATAATTTAATCTGAAGCAACTATAATTAAAGTAGCTTAATGTTGCAAAGCATATGTCTAATTAATACTTTGCTAAGGTCTACCCCAGGATGCTGGAAAGAGCTCACCAAGTGAGGGATGCTGCCGTGTAAGTTTCATTAACCTTCCAGTGAAGCCATCCCTGCACCCATGCAATCTCTTTTCTTCTAATTTGAAAAAGTAGTTCACTGACTAAGCTTATAAGATGTGATCCAAGAGAGATTCCTTTATATTTTACTTGGTTCTCTACTCTTTATACTACTTTATCTTCTACTCTACAGTTGATGGTGACTTGAGGATAATCAATTCTTATTTCAAGCCATTATTTTCCTCAGTTAACTGTAGATTCTAAAGAAGTCACCTTTTAACTGATATTTTCATTCACTTTCAGCTTTGAAAAGGGAGATAAAAGTAGTACATCTGCCTCTCTGTACCCTTCACCTCCCCCACCTTAGTTGTTTTCTTAGATCTAAAACCACCTTCATGTGAAGCAGATAATAGTATTATTGACAGCATTTCAAAACAGAAGGATTTGCACCAAAAAATGCTTCACACCCTAATGGAATATCTGTCATCAAACTATTTTCACCTAAAGGTTTCAAAACCCTTGGGGTATAAATTATGCAATGATGTTTGGGTTGAAAAAATTTGCCATTTTCAAGAATATTTAAAATTTCTCAGAACCTTACAGATTTAAAGCTTTATACTAGTCTATGATACAGCTGTAGAGTGTAAATCATCTAGCTTTTTGTGTTGTTCATCATATGGCTCTGTTTTTTATCTTCTTGCTGCTTGAGAGTATGAATGAAATAACAAAATGAAAATTGAGTTCTTTATCCTTGAATCTGATAAGATACCAAAGCCATAATATTGCTGAAACACTTAAGCAGTCATGCAAGACTCATAAGAAATTTTAATAATTTTCAAAAATTGAGAAGCAGAAAACTTAATTAAAATTTCCACATAATACATGCTCAATAAATACCTGTTGACTCATACTTTAAAAAGAAAACTATAAAAATGCAAAACTACATTTGAGGAATGCCCTTTTGCAGTATTTCTGCAGCAGTTGAAACTGGGTAATGAGTACAAGGACATCCATTCTACCATTTGGTCTGCTTTGCAAATGTTTGAAATTTTCCTTAATAAAATATGTTTGTTTGTTTTTTTTTACAAAAACTTCCCAGGTGAATTCCATGTGCAATTGCAATCTGCTTTCTGGGGGTCCCAACCTGGGAAAAAACTATGAAACTAGAATCTGTATTTTCCTCTCTTTTTAATCTCTCTAATAACTAACTAATCAGGTAATTAGTTAATTAAGCAGATGTTTATGAATATTTATTCTGGGCTGGAATAGTCCTAGTCCTTGTCAGGGTCTGGAGATCCCTTAAGAAGCTTATAATATAGTTAGATGATACAAACTATAGGTTCTAAGAGTAGACAATATATTCAGTGATGAGTAGAGCATAAAGGAAGATAAAGGAAGTGTGTGTGTGTGTGTGTGTGTGTGTGTGTGCACGCGTGTGTGTGAAGGCAGGTCAAATATTGTACCTCAGGGACGCATTAGAGACTGCTTCATGGAAAAGTGATTCTGAATAATTAATCAACAAGGACCTGTTGTGTAGGGAACTCTGCTCAATATTCTGCTGCTGCTGCTAAGTCACATCAGTCGTGTCAGACTCTGCGCAACCCCATAGACGGCATCCCACCAGGCTCACCTGTCCCTGGGATTCTCCAGGCAAGAACACTGGAGTGGGTTGTCATTTCCTTCTCCAATGCATGAAAGTGAAAAGTGAAAGTGAAGTCACTCAGTCGTGTCCGACTCTTCGAGACTCCATGGACTGCAGCATACCAGGCTCCTCTGTCTGTGGGATTTTCCAGGTAAGAGTACTGGAGTGGGGTGCCATTGCTTTCTCCGGCTCAACATTCTGGAATAACCTAAATGGGGAAAAATTTCAAAAAAGAATCAATTCAATTCAGTTCAGTCACTCAGTTGTGTCCGACTCTTTGCAACCCATGAACCGCAGCACGCCAGGCCTCCCTGTCCATCACCAACTCCCGGAGTTCACTCAGACTCACGTCCATTGAGTCGGTGATGCCATCAAGCCATCTCATCCTCTGTCATCCCCTTCTCCTCCTGCCCCCAATCCCTCCCAGCATCAGAGTCTTTTCCAATGAGTCAACTCTTCTCATGAGGTGGCCAAAGTACAGGAGTTTCAGCTTTAGCATCATTCCTTCCAAAGAAATTCCAGGGTTGATCTCCTTCAGAATGGACTGGTTGGATCTCCTTGCAGTCCAAGGGACTCTCAAGAGTCCTCAAGGCCCAATCCTACTTACTCTTTAAATCCAGCTCAAATTCTGTTTCCTATATCCTTGATTTCTGTTACCAAACAAAAATATCTATTTCCACTGTGTACAGTAACCCTTTGCTTCTACACATTGTTTCAATTATATCTCTTATAATTGTACTATAAGCTCTTTGAGATGAAGAACTGTTTTATGTATGTTTGCAACCTTCAGACCCTTCTAGAGAAGTGACTTGAATATTACAGGGACTCAGTAAAAGTATGCTGAATAAAATAAAACAGATCATCCTTCTACTTCATTGCTACATAAAATAATTTTGTCGTATCATTTGACATTTGAGTTTACATGTGTGCCTTAACTGGCAGTTAATAGTGATTTAAAAAGAGTGCTGGTCTAAAAGAAAAGTACTTCAAGTTGGATAGAGAAACTTTTTTGGCAAAAATGGACACTGCTCTTTTCAAAGAGCTATAAATAAATGCCCTAATTTTTCTGCTCACTGAAAGAGGCACACTGTCTTGTTCAGTACAGTCCTGAATGTTAATTGTGTTCTCTTGAAAGCACCTGGAATCCAAAGGCTTTTCCTTCTCAGGCTTGCACAAGAGTTTTTTTATCGGCTGCATAGAATTTGGAATAACCCAATTCTGTCACTTTGGTGGGAACAAATAATTAAAAGAAAGTTGGCTGACAGAGATAAGAAGCACAAAAAAAAGGAAAAAGCAAAGCACAGGAAAAATATGGTCAGTGAGGCACTTTCCTGACAGTTTGTTATTTATGAATGAGGTAGTATTTTTTTGCTTTGGACTTGATCAATTCAAGGCCATTCCTAATGCCTGGTTTAAAGTTCTGGCATAGCTAGTAAAGCGCTTGAAGGCCCACACAAGAGAGTATATTAGTAAGGCTTGTAATGGAAAACAGCAAAAGCACAAGGAATGACTGGACTCCACATGCTTATTGGGAGACTGAGTAGATCCTGATGCCTGCTATTCCTTTAACACTTAAATCTATCCATTTTGCAGCCATTACACTGAAATAAGCAATTTAGAAATGAATTCCACTATGAGAAATGAACAATAATTCCCAAATAAAGTTTTCTGCTATCAATAATAGAGTATTTGCTGATTTTTTAAAAAAACAAATCCAGTGAAGACAGAACCACAATGTGATGATCAGGGTTCAATGTAAGTATAACTTACTACACAAAACTGTTTTTAAACACTAGAAAACTTGGATTTTGAGAAAATTTTTGGAGATCATTGAGGCTTATTTTTATTCTTATTTTTATTGTTCTGTCTTTTTCCTAAGAACAACTAGAAACACTGGATGAAATATCACAAAATACCTCCTTGAAAGTGTTAGAGACCTACCAAGGTGGCTTTGGCTTCAGTTCAGTTCGGTTCAGTTCAGTCGCTCAGTCGTGTCCAACTCTTTACAACCCCATGAATCGCAGCACTCCAGGCCTCTCTGTCCATCACCAGCTCCTGGAGTTTACCCAAGCTCATGTCCATCGAATCGGTGATGCCATCAAGCCATCTCATCCTCTGTCATCCCCTTCTCCTCCTGCCCCCAATCAGTCCCAGCATCAGGGTATTTTCCAATGACTCAACTCTTTGCATGACGTGGCCAAAGTATTGGAGTTTCAGCTTTAGCATCAGTCTTTCCAATGAACACCCAGGACTGATCTCCTTTAGGATGGACTGGTTGGATCTCTTTGCAGTCCAATGGACTCTCAAGAGTCTTCTCCAACACTACAGTTCAAAAGCATCAATTCTCCAGTCCAACTCTCACATCCATGCATGACCACTGGAAAAACTACAGCCTTGACTAGATGGACCTTTGTTGATAAAGTAATGTCTCTGCTTTTTAATATGCTATCTAGATTGGTCATAACTTTCTTTCCAAGGAGTAAGCATCTTTTAATTTCATGGCTGCAGTCACCATCTGCAGTGATTTTGGATTTTGCACTGTTTCCCTATCTATTTGCCATGAAGTGATGGGACCAGATGCCATGATCTTAGTTTAGGGGGTCCTATATTTCAGAGAGAAGAAAAGCACAATAGCCTGAGTCCAACATTCAGTCCAGCTTTACCACTTACAGCATTTGCCACTTCATCAGCTGCACTGTGAAGCTGTGAAACTGGGAACTTCTACCAGTCTTAAGAGATGGGAGTTAAAAAAAAATAGATTCTGAATCTACTGAGGAGGACTAGATTTCAGATGGGATGTTAGAAATGCTATGCACTGGGAGCAGGAGAAACTGGAGATGGAGAAGCCCCAACAATGACTGAAACTCACTCAATTTATGATTAGATTAAGGTGCTCCATCTTTACCCTAATTGTTTTCCAGAAAGAAAATCACCATGGAGAAACTTGCATTGTACTCAGGTTTTTCCCATACCCAATATCTGACATTAAATTTTAAAAGTTATCGGGCATATAGGAAATAAGATGAAATGACTAAATGCCAAGAAGAAAAACAGAAAACATGAAATGACCCATAGAAGGTCTGGATTATGGAGTTTACAGACACAGAATGAAAAATAGCTGTGATCAATAAGTTCAAGAAATTACATGATATGGCGGAGAATTTCAGTAGAGGACCAGAAGACTATATTTTAAAAAATCAAAAGGAAATTGTGAAGTCAAAATTTTAAAAACACTAATTAAGAGATCATTACATAGATTCAGTATTATATTAAACAAGCTGACAAGGATAATGCCTACCTGATGGGAGAGAAGGGTCGTGATGTGGGGTACAGGGTGTCTGGTGATGTTCTTTTCCTTTTATATGGTTACACAAAGTGTTCATTTTATAATAACCCATTAAGCTGTACATACATGATTTGTATTCTGTTACATATGTGTGTTAACTGATAAGACATTCATTAAAATACATAAACTATCCCCCCAGAGATACTGTGAAATTCTTGGAGGGATGGAGTGTTTCAGGAAGCTGACCTGTAGGTAGGCCAAACATGGAGAGAGAATAGTAAAAGGGCAATAACATTAAAAACAAAAAAATGACTGCAATGAATTCGTCTAAACTGACTTGCTTGATGAACTGCAACCCTCTGGATGCAACATGCGCTGTCTTCAGCCTTCTGATGGATGCCCACAGAATTGAAACACTCAGCTGGTAAAATCACACATCTTCCATTTGTCTGGCCATGTGATTATAATTCAGGTGTATGTACTACTAACCTGAAACTAAGCCTATTGTACTTGTCATTTAATAATATAAAGTTTAGTTAAATATTATATAAACTAATGACAGTTGAGTTCAAAAAAAGAGAGTTGTTTCTGTGAAAATTTAAATGCTTCCTCAGTAGAGGTGAGTCAGTAGGAAAGAAAAATAAACAGACTGTATAATGAATAAGGAAAGTCACTGAGGAATAATCTTTTTGTGTGACATACCATTGCCACCTTTCCCACTGAGAAGAATGAGTGGACCCATATGAACATACCTATACTTGTATAATAAAGTAACCCAATAATTATTACTTCACGGAGAAGGCAATGGCACCCCACTCCAGGACTCTTACCTGGAAAATCCCATGGACGGAGGAGCCTGGTAGGCTGCAGTCCATGGGGTCGCTAAGAGTCGGACACAACTGAGCGACTTCACTTTCACTTTTCACTTTCATGCATTGGAGAAGGAAATGGCAACTCACTCCAGTGTTCTTGCCTGGAGAATCCCAGGGACGGGGGAGCCTGGTGGGCTGTCGTCTATGCGGTTGCACAGAGTTGGATACGACTGAAGCAACTTAGCAGCAGCAGCAGCAGCAGCAGCAGAGGTTGTCCTGAGGACCAAATTAGTTGATATATCTAAGTGAATTAGACTAGGTGGTAGCCATTATTATTAGGCATTGATACAGAAAATCCAAAAGACTACCACTGCGGCCTGCAGTAGCCTTTTCCATGCCCCTGTTTCTAGACTCAACAGTGCCAAACTTGTGAACATCGTAGCTTCTTGTCCTAGAAGCAACTTGCTTTATCTCTTACTCTCTCCTGAATTCATAATCCATTCATTTGGGGGCATTTTAGGTTCTGAGAAAATGGATTCAAAGCCTGACTCAACATTTTTGTTCTGGCTCCCAGCTGCTAAATAACCCTTCAATCAGTTAGGTAAAAGGGAAGTTTCACTTAACAATCAGGCTGCTTCAGACCCCTGCTGTAAAGAAATCAGGCCTTGGAAGGATTCCAAGGCATGGGATCCAGGGACACCACATCTGGGGTGGGTGAAGCAGAGACACACAGTCAGGGGAACCAGGCATGGTAACTAACTGCTGTCTCCACAGTTGGGAGGAGGTGAGCTGCTGGGCAACGAGCAGCGGTTGTTACCCACAAACGGCTCTCCTGCTGGAGGGGCAGAGCTGATCCCATACCCACCACGCTGAGAACAGAGCCGAAGTCCTTACTTCGTCTAAAGGTTCATATCATCGTCACCTCAATCCCTTCCCTGGGTGGGGCCACTCCAGCCACACTGGGCTTCTTGGTATTATTCAAACAAAGCAGCTCAGCCTCATCACCTGCTTTTCTTTTTCTTTTCATCTTTTTTTTTTTTTAAACATTTTTAGTGAAGCACAGTTGCTTTACGATGTTGTGTTAGTTTCTGATTTACAGCAAAGTGAATGCTTATATATATCCCCTCTTTTTTTGTAGTTTCTTCCCATTTAGGTCACCGCAGAGCACCAAGTACGGTTGCCTGTGCTATACAGCAGGTTCTCATTAGTTATCTATTTTATACGTAGTATATATGTCAAACCCAGTCTCCCAATTCATCCCCCCCTTCCCCCTTGGTGTCCATATGTTTGTTCCTTATGTGTGTTTCTCTATTTCTGCTTTGCAAATAAAATCATCTATACTGCTTTCCTAGACTCCACATGTGTGCATTACTGTATGTTATTTGTTTTTCTCTTTCTGACCTGTTTCAGTCTGTATGACAGTCTCTAGGTCCATCCCTATCTCTGCAAATGGCACATTTTCATTCCTTTTTATGACTGAGTAATATTCCAGTATGTGTGTGTACATATACACCACAAATCTTCTTTACCATTCCTCTGTTGATAGGCATTTAGGTTCCTTAAAACACTAAAAATAACTAAAAATAACCATATGACTTAGCAATCCGACTTCTGGGCATATATCCTGAGAAAACCATAACTCAAAAAGATACATGTATTCCAATGTACATTGCTTTTCTTTCTATCTAGAAATGACTTTCCACAGACCTGTGCGTGGCTCACTCTCACTTCTTCCATATCTCTGCTCTAACAACCATTTCTTCTTCAAAGGAGACTTTGTTAACCATTTTACTTTAAAAAGCTCCCAGCCTCCTAATCTAGTCACTGTATTCCTTCATCTTGTTGTACTGCAATGCACCAGTCCCTGTCTGATGCATTCTTTTTTAAAAAATTTTATTTATTTATTTTAGTTGGAGGCTAATTACTTTATAATATTGTAGTGGTTTTTGCCATATATCGACATGAATCAGCCATGGGTGTACATGTGTTCCCCATCCTGAACCACCACCCCCACCTCCCTCCGCATCCCATCCCTCAGGGTCATCCCAGTGCACCAGTCTTGAGCACCCTGTCTCATGCATCAAACCTGGACTGGCGATGTCTCACATATGATAATACACATGTTTCAATGCTATCCTCTCAAATCATCCCACCCTCGCCTTCTCCCACAGAGTCCAAAAGACTGTTCTTTACATCTGTGTCTCTTTGCATTCATTTTTATCTGTTTACATATTTTCTGGATCCTTCCCTTGAGAGTAAGCTTCATGAGGGCAGAGGCTTTATCTGTGGCTGTTTCCAGTACCTCGAAGACTTAGTAAGTGTTCCATAAATATTTCTTGAATTAATAAGGATTATCTTACTTGTTTTCATTTTTGTTTGTTTTCATCAAGTCTCTCATATGTGCACAGAAGTCTGAGTGTGACTTACAAGCTAGATTGGAAAGCCTTGTAACTCAAACTTGGACCATCAGAACTGACACTACAAGAACAGAGCCTCTGGCTTTGTCCAAAACTACATAAGGAAATGACTGTATATTAGTGTCCTGTGGCTGCCGCAGTAAACTACCACAAAGTAGGTGGCTTAAGGGCTTCCCTGGTGGCTCAGATGGTATAGAATCCGCCTGCAATGTGGGAGACCTGGGTTCAATCCCTGAGTTGGGAAGATCCCCCAGAGGAGGGCACAACAACCCACTCCAGTTTTCTTGCCTGGAGAATCCCGATGGACAGAGGAGCCAGGCAGGCTGCAGTCCATGGGGTCGCAAAGAGTCAGACATGACTGAGTGGTAAGCACAGCACTGGTGGCTTAAAACAACAGAAATGTATTTCCTCGCAGTTTTGGAGGCAAGAAGTTCAAAATCAAGATGTCAGCAGGGCCATACTCCTTCACCCTGCCCCCAAAATATATCAAAAGTCCTAACCCACAGTATCAGACTGTCATCATATTTGGAAATAGAATCTTTACAGAGGTAATCAAGTTAAAATGAGATTATCAGGATGAACCCTCACTCAATCTGTCTAGTGTCTGTATAAAAAGGGGAAATTTAGACACAGAGACAAACAGGTACAGAGGAAAGACAGACGTGTGAAGATGGAGGACTGGAGTGATCCATGGATAAGCCGAGGAATGCCAAGGATTGCTGGCAACTTTTGTGAGCTAGGAAGAGGCAAGGAAGGACTCTTCCCCATCAGTTTCATGGCCCTGCCAAAACTTAATTTCAGACTTCCGGCCTGCAGAACTGTGAGACAATAAATGTCTGTTGTTTTCAGCCACCTAGTTTCCGATACTTTGTTATGGCTTCCCTAGAAAATTAACATAAGCTCTGACCTCGACCATCCCCCTTCCTTAAGCACACAGAATTCCCTGTTCTCCTGATACTGCCCTCCTAGTTGCTACCTGGGTTTCCATCTGGGTCAGTTCTTTGGTGAGACTTAAAATAATACAATGAAAGGCTAATCATTTGTTTGAAGGCTTTAGGAGAATTATTTCAAAATTTGAGGCAAGTGAATGCACGTGTAATAATAGTTCAAGATAAGGGCTTATTTATATAATCTCAAACTGGCCAGTGAATATGTTAATTCATATAAAACCTGCATAATTATTTAAAATGGTTTAAGATATAAGATAAGTTAAGAAGACAGGAATCCTGTTGTGAGAATAATTGAACCCTGGGCTAAGTCTGGAGTAATTATCTCATAAATTTTTGAATTATGAAAATATGACTTTTTCCCTTATCTATTGGCACACCCCCAGACTCCCAACAGGTCTCCATCTTTGCTCCTGCAGGTGTAGCATGCAGAAAGCAGAAGAACCACTGGTATTCCTAAGATGCTGCAACAGGCTGGCCCCTGTGCTGGAACATTCAAAGGCTGCCCATGCTGTTAGCTGAGGAAGGTCCTTCTCAGTGACTGGTACTGTTATGAGTTGTCCTCACCATTTTAATATTGTTTAGATGGAAAAAGATGTCTGCATGAAGTGTAATTAGTAATTTTTATTCTATTTTTAACTGAGAAGAAAAGTTTCCCTATAAAATATCCATTGTTAATATTTAATCATCTAACAAATGCATGTTTTCCTATTTCCATTCTATGTGAAAGTAAGATACTAATACAAATTCTTAGAAAAGGGATTACCTTCACAGAAGATATGTGCATTTTATCAGGGACCCTGATCCAAAGACATTAATACCTCTACCTTATACGCTGCAGGGTTGGTGAGGGTGTTTTTTTTTTTTTTTTTGGCAATGCGGCCAAAAAAAATTTTTTTTCCTGGCCTAATGTGTCTCAAATCACACAGAAGAATGGCTGCCCACACTGTCTTTGTATAAAGCTATCCAGAAAGCTCAGCACAATGGAAGTGAAGCACTGTGTGCAGACTGTGATGGTCCAACAGCAAGTGGAGCAAAAATGGTCATACGAAGTTCCTGAGAGGAGTGCGTGTCAGACTTGCCTTCTGCAGGACACCTGGTAATGGTTGCCTCTTGCCCCTGAGACCGGTGCTCTGCCATACTCCCCACAGACGATGTTTCCATGACCTTCCTGAAGTGGCAACCAAACAGTGATGGGTCAATGTCACCATCTGGCGACTAGGGCTCTAACCATCTAAGCTGAAAGTTGTTCCTGGTTTCTTGAGCAAATTAGATAGAACAAAACCTAACTCCCAACAATCTGCTTTTCCTCAAGTGCCAACATTCACAGTAAAGAATAATCAAAAATTTGCCCAGCTTTTCCTTCTTTTATTTAATTACCATATAGGAATAATATTTTCCAGTTTAGATACATAGCATTTTAAATGAAATGATTTTAATTTTAAATGAAATGAAATCTTTAAGGCTGTCTGGTGATCTATTTTCTATGTATAAACATAGTTTCATGGAAAACTATCTTCATAGTTCCAAACTATTGAAATATTATTAGAATTGACTTTTGGTTTGCAATTTCCTGATAATTTGGAAGAAAAAATATAAACATACACACACCACCAGATACCTTAATTTCAGGATGCAAAATATATAATTTTCTGTCATCATTTAAATAAAATGTAATATTTCCAAAGCTCCATCCTGCTGTAATGATGGAAAATTCAATCTCATTCATTACCAGATTCTCCTCCCCCAGTTTCACCAGGGTTATTGAAAGGTCCAAAGTGTCTTATTCAGGCCAGGTCTTATGTGAAGGGCCCTTTGGTCTTTAGTTTTCATGGTCATTGCTGATTGTGATGGCAACACATAGAGAACAGTTGGTTCCACTGGTTTATCAACTGAGGGGAGGGGCAGAGAGATCTTTGCCAAGTACTGAGTTTTCCTTCCCAGGGAGGGGCCCTCTAGATGCTGCAGACAGACGTTCCCACCCCATGGGGAACTGCCATCTTCCCTGTAGCTCTTCTCTCTGTCCTCCCATTGCCCAATGCCACCCACCTAGGTGTGAAGGGTCCCTGCCCCTTCCATAGGCCCCCATCTGCTTTCCTGGTCAGAGCAAGCTCTTTCAGTGTAGGCAGTACCCTGCACCCCCATTCCCAACCCATAAACCACCCACCCTTCCTCATCCACTACTTCCAAAAGGCAAATATTTTCCATAAGTAAAGGAAGCCTTGGGTCTTCTGGACTTCAATCCTTGTTCGTCATCAAGGTCGAGATTGTGGGGGAAGGACAAATACTCCTCACTCTTTCTCATTCTTCCATAGGCAAACAAGTAGTAAAATAGAAAGCAAGCAAGAGCAGCAAAGAAAACAAAAAATGCCACAATATCTTATTAAACTGCCCTTCAACATGTGGATACTTGTGATTGAATTCTGATGTTCTTAATCTTACAAAGTGTTTTCAACACTCTGAGCAGTTAGATATTGCACATTACGAAATTTTGTCATTGAGTCTTTGAAAAAAGTAGTAGCAGAAACTGGATTGCATTTTGAGTGGCTCTAAAGACATACTATACTGATTTTTCAAATTGGGGTTTTTCCAGAAAGGTTTTCACCTTTGTGTAACATGCACACTTGACCCTAAAACATTTAAATGTATTTTGGGCTTCCAGTGGCTCAGATGGTAAAGAGTCAGCCTGCAATACAGGAGACCCAGTTTGATCTCTGTGTCGGGAAGATTCTCTGGAGAAGGGAACAGCTACCCACTCCAGTATTCTTGCCTGGAGAATTCCATGGACCGAGGAGTCTTGTGGGCCATAGTCCATGGACTTGTGAGGAGTTGGACACCACTGAGTGACTGACAGCTTTACTTTCACTTTTGAGATGAGAGGCAAGTCTCCTGGCATGGTTGATGTTGCTCTCAGGTCATGCCTCCTACAGGCAGGGTGAGGTCTGGTACTAACTTTTCCTTTCCTTGATGCTCTCTCCATGTGGGACTCTCTCTAGAGTCATTAGCATAGTCAAAAAGAGGGAACTTTCTGACTAAGGGAAACATCTACAGGGAACAAATCCATCATTTATCTTCCTCCAAGGAGAATGACCTCAAAATCAAGATATGAATGTTGGATAATGCAGTTAAGAATTGAATGGATTTTTTAAACTGTCCTTTTTTCTTTGAAAACCAACCTCTTTCAATTTTCTTGGAAAAAATTAAAAACCCTGCAGAGCTTGTGATGATAAATACAGCCCTTGGCCAGCTTTGCCTGTGTTGGAGTGTTGGAGGTGCTGATGTAGGGTTTTTTTTCTTAAGTTATTTTGGGGAATAGAGCTTATTTAAATTCCACCAGTTGGAGAAAAAAAAAACCCACCCTCAAACAGTGCTGTTTCATGTTGGTTGAATAATTCACGAATGGGCAGATGGAAGGACACATATAGCTACAAACTGAGTGTCCCTTCATATAAGCACTGTTTTGTTAAACACTCCCTAGCCAGTTCCATCACAGTTAAGGCAGTTCTTGGGAGGAAGAAGAAGATCACTTCTCCACTAAAATACTATGTGTATGAGATATTTATTAAAACACCTACTAGCCAAGCTCTATTCTCTGGAATCCTCTAAAACAAGAACAGACTAATCAGAATTCAGGTATTGTACTGTAATGGAAGCTTCCTGTCAAAGAATTCTACTCCTGGTTCTGAGTTTCTTTAATTCTGAAAAAAGAAATTTGTTTTGGAAAAACACAATGATTGAATTACTATTAAAAAGCATGAGTGAAAAAGCAGAAATAAATGCACTGCCATGTTTTCCTGAGCTCTCAGCCCAGACCTCCTGCCGAGGAGCAGTGGGGGCTGCGTGACTCAGGAAATTAAGCACTGGGATCAGCTCCTGGGGCCTTCATCTAATTTTCAGTGACCTTGTGAAAATTACTTCATATGTCTGCACCTTTACGAGCTTTTAAGGTGAGGAGAATAATATTGGCCTCCCACCAAAGGAGTATGTGGGTGAATAGCAAATGCGTATAAATGATATTGCCTTGCTGATACTGTGTGAAGAGCCATGTGGAATGATAAAACCGACTGGATGTAAGATGGTGGAAGGATGACAAGTAGCCTGGTGTATTTCCAGACCTACAGTTCAGCCATGCTTAGCTTGGAATCCTTTGAATGTTTGTCATGGTCTAAGGGCATGAAGAACTTGTTTTAGTTCTGAAGAAATAGCACATTAGCAACTTGCATAATTAGGTGTTTCAATGAGATTTTGGAAAAGATATGTCTACTTTCATTTTGGGCTTCCCAGGTGGTGCTAGTGGTAAAGAACCCACCTGCCAATGCAAGAGATATAAGAGGTGTGGGAAGATCCCCTGGAGGAGGGCATGGCAACCGATTCCAGTATTCATGCCTGGAGAATCCCATGGACAGAGAAGCTTGGAGGGCTACAATCCATAAGGTCACAAAGAGTCTAATACGACTGAGGCGCCTTAGCATGCACGCACCCACACATGCACTTTTAGTTTATCTGAAGATCCTAGAGGCCTCAGAAATCACTCAGCCCACATCCTTAGGAACCACATCCCTGAGTAGGGCCATTTCCTGTGGGAAGACAGTCACCATCTCCTGGGTGAATATAATAGGCAGCAATTCTTTCTGATACTGAGTTGAATTCTGATTCCCTGTAACATCCTTCTGTTGGTTCTAGTCCTACTCTCTGAAGCAGCAAAACCCTGTCTATTTCTTCTTGCATGTAACAGACTCTCAAATTATTGAAGTCAGGACTCCCATTTTTCTTGCATGTCTGTCTCCAGGTAAAATATTTCCTTCTCCATTCCTTGTATGACCAGGTACTAGTAGCTTCTCATCATCAATGCCATCTTCTTGTAATTCAGCCCAGCTTGTTTTTCTTTCCCTCAAGATGTCTTCAAAAAGGATCACTGCCTGAAGCAGTGGGTCTAATAGTTCAAGGCTCAGTCAGCCCTCTTTTATTTACATTTTAATCAAAATCAAATATATTGATTATCACTTTGGATATAATAATGAACAACATAGACATAATTCTTGGCCTTAAAAGCTTATGCTTGGAAATGGAAGAAGTGCATGGAGAAGATCTCCCTCCCAAGAAGATAGTTTACAATGATAGACTTGAGACTGGGACCAGGAATGAACTCAGAACAGGGAGAAGAATTCTTGGGGTGGATACAGCTTATTAGAATCAGCCTCCAATCCTCTCCTCCTTCTAGCTTGTCTCCCTGTTCTGCACAGCCTGGAAAGCTAACACTATACTTTCCAGACAGTCTTGTAGATAGGAGCCTGGACAGAAATTAGGCCCCACCAAATAAATGCAACTCAGGCCCTTGCTAAGCAGTTTTATTAATGAAATAAAAAGTCATTGAGTACATTTAAGCAGTGTTCAAACATTTATGTCTTTAACGGGTTCAGATACTTGATAAGGCTGATCTTCTGTTATTTATTTTTCCTTTTTTTGTTTGTTTGTTTGTTTATTGAAATTTGTAAGCTCTTTTTGCCCAGTTATACAACTAGAGGAAGTTTAGGATAATTTTATCAATTAAGAAATCCAACTGTGGATGATCATATTGGGTTAAGCTTAAAAATTAACTTGAGAAGAAATGATTTAGTTTTCCATGTTTGACATATACTTCTTTCCACTTATGTAAATTTTCTATCTCTTAAAAAATTGAATAGTGAGGTAAACAAACATGTTGAGTATTGCTGCAATGCGGAATTATTGGGGCACTGTGAGAACTTACAACAGTGGAACTTAAGGCATATTCAGGATCAGAGGCAAGTCTTTCCAAACATGACATCTTAGTTAGGCCTCGCAGAATGAACAGGAGTTCACTGGGCAAAGAGAAAGACGAGGGAAGAGACTTGCAGGCAACTTGGTCAATTTATATGAAGACCCAGAGACAAAAGAGTATGGGATGGTCTTTCAAGGTTTAAAATGGCTAGCACAAAAAATTCAAAAGGAAAGGAAGACAAAAAATGGAACAATCCAGGTAAGCAACAGCCAAATTATGAACAGCTTCGTGAGCTGTATTTGGGTATTTAGATGTGTATTTAGAGTTTAGATGGCAAAACAAACTGGACATAATAGTAAAAGCGTTGGGATGGTGATGAGAAGGGAGGTGTAAGTAGAGTGCCCAGGCTTCTGGCTTTCAACCTGGGAGGATGACTGTGCTTTTCACAGAGACAAGAGCAAGAGAGTAATCAAATCTTGAGGGGGAAAAATATCATTAATGCGTGTTTGTACCCATTGAATTTGTGGTGCCTGGGGACAGCCAAGTGGAAATGTTCAGCAGACTTTGAATCACAACCAAAGATCAATGATGTAGATGGAGATATTGGTTTCTGAATCATTATAATTGAAGGCACCGAAGTGGACAGTATCAGTCAAGGGCAGTGTGAGGATCAAGAAGTACAAGAAAAACATGTGACTTAGGCCATTTGCTTTTAAGCCCAAGGATAACCTTGGTGAGTTTAGAAGTCCCATTACACTGATGACTCATACTGCATTCATATAAACCTTTTGGTATCTTTCGCACACACTCTAGTGAGGCCACTTGGTTATAAGTGGCAGAAACCCAACTCAAACTAGTTTAAGGGAAAAAAAAGGAGATTGGGCTCAAAAAGTAGGAGATCAAGGTAGACTTTAGATATCGTGACATCCAAGGGACTCAAAAGCTTATTTCTGATTTGTGAATATCTATAGAGACTCTGTTTCTACATGGTAGACAAGAGGAACCCCAGTCAACCCAGCTTATAAGCTCAAAGCTTAGCAGTATCAATAGAAAGAATATTACTCTCAAATATGTGTGTATATATACATATACATTATATATATAAATCTTAGTGTGTGTGTGCATACATGCTCAGTCATATCTGACTCTTTGCAACCCCTTGGGCTATAGTCCACCAAGAGAAGACACCAGTTGGTTCTGCTTAGGTCTTATGCCCAACCATTATTTGTTTCAGTGATCAGGATAATGGAGCATTGGATATCCTATATCTGGATCTCCAAGAAAGTTAAAATTCTTGAAATTCACTCCAGACCTTCTGAATCAGGATGTCTGGGGAACAGTCCCATAAAGTACTATTTTCCACAAGTGGCTAGCGTGACTCTTACTGGGGGCAGAGTTCACAGATCATGTTTTGAGAAATTCTACAAGCTCCAGAACCACTAGGACAGAATCCTGCCTGAGAGGTCCTCAGGTCTGTACCCTGTCAGTCTCGGTAAAGTTGAAAAACGTTGAGGCTTTTGAGTGGATTTGAAAGGTCTTGGGGTGCACTCTAGTCTGAATCACCTCATTAAATCTATGACCAGGCAATTCATTTAACTCCCTTTTGACATTTACTTCCCTCATTTCAGCACACAGGGAAAATGCTTACTCAGAATGGTTGTGCAAGGTTAAATCAACAACACTGTGAGGTCTGGTTGCCCATTATTCTTTCTCCATTGCTCAGAGGCCTCAATCCCATGACTAACATCTAGGTTTTCCGTTGCTGGGGTGGTTTCTGCCTCCTGTGTCATTGCCATTTATTGCCTAAGGAAGTTCTCAATGTTCAGTGCTTCCATATCCTCTCAGGTCCCTAAAGCTGCACTTCCGGGATGCTAAACTCAACCTGTCCACCCAGACCCTCACTGTCTCTCTGTCTCGTCTTTTACCTGCCGTACCCCTACCTGCCCCAACCTCCACGTCAGTTGCTCAAGGAGTTTTTTAAATCTCCACATTCTATGCTTCTGAACCTAGGCAATGGGCCTGGGATATATTTTCATATATGATTTGGTACAGAGAGCAATGTCTTGAGCTGAAAGTTGATCTGGGCCTTTAGAGTGCCAGATTGCAGAAGAAATAAAAATGATCACTTTTTTGTTTTGTTTTAGGGAAAACATCTCATATAAAGGACTTGATAATAGACACATGAGACTCCTTGAAGAGCTATACTTAGGTAAAAGTAGACAAAAACCTACAGATGCCAGACTACATTACTCCTGTATTTGGTCCTTCATCATTTTTTAATACCTTTTTTTCCCAGCTGCCACCTTGGGAGAAATAGAAAAGCAAAGAGGATGCAGAAAATTGACCTGTAATTTAAAAGGAAGCTGACTCCACTTATGAGAGCCCTGATACAGCACATACTAGAAATGGGACAATGAATGAAATGGTGTCAGTGCCCTGTGAACTCATGCCACCCAAGAGCGCTTTGCCGTGCTCTGAAAATGCTCGTGAATTTGTGCCGGAAGAGGTTTGTAAAGCTGCTCTTCTGTGAGAGCCCAGCTTCTTCAGCTTTTAATCTTGAATACTAAAGGCACTGTGCTGTATTTTGCAAATTTTGCCCTCTGTGTGGTTACTGGGTTGGTGCCAGAATAAAAATTAATGGAACCCTCATCCAAATCATCCTAAGACCTTTATTCTATACTTTGTTCCTTACAGTTAAGTGACATTTCTCTTCCAAAGAACCCCAAGTGACAATGTACTATTTTGGTATTATTTTACCCTGGACTATTGTATTTTTCCTTCCCTGTATTTTCTTTGTTGAAGTGAAGTGAAGTCGCTCAGTTGTATCCGACTCTTTGTGACCCTGTGGACTGTAGCCTGCCAGGCTCCTCTGTCCTTGGGATTCTCCAGGCAAGAATACTGGAGTGGGTTACCATTTCCTTCTCCAGGGAATCTTTCCGACCCCGGGATCGAACCCGGGTCTCCCGCACTGGAGGCAGACGCTTTAACCTCTGAGCCACCAAGCTTACAAGTCTCCACCACCACCCACCACCCCCACCCCCGCCCCCACTCCCCAACCCCTACTCCCAACCGCTGCCCCGGTCACCTCCAGAGAGGAAGGGGCTGGATAAACTTGGAAATCCTGGCTTTTATTTTCCAAATCCTAAGCCCTCGAAGGAGGATAAAATCTGTGGGCCCAGAGAAAGTGACCTTAATAAGCATGGTGAGTAAATGTTCCACCAGATGAGATATATTCCCTAGAGCCCAGGGCTGTGAAGAAAGAGATGGGTGAGTTCATGCCCAACTTTCTGGTTTTACTAGCAGAGAAGGTCTTGAGTCTCACAAGCAGAAGGGACTAAGGCAAGCAAGACCAAGGAGACCAAGGTGTTGTGGGTTCTCTAACCAGGCTCATAAACTCAATGTGTTCAGGTTCCTGATGGGTAACATACATGTGAGGACTGGAAGTGATGTGAATGGAAGACTGTGTGGGCATGCTAAGTCATTTCAGAGCATCCAACTCTTTGTGACCCCTATGGACTGCAGCCCACCAGGCTCCTCTGTCCATGGGATTCTCCAGGGAAGAATACTGGAGTGGGTTCCTATGTCCTCCTCCAGGGGATCTTACTGACCCAGGGATAGAACCTGTGTCTCCTATGTCTCCTTCATTGGCAGGCAGTTTCTTTACCACTAGTGCCACCTGGGAAGCTGAGTGGGAGACTAGTGAGGCTTGTACTCTAGAGGACGTGTCCTGCCCAAAGGCAATCTAATTCTCAGTCCAGTTAAGTTCAAATGCTCTGTCGTGTCTGACTCTTTGCGACCCCATGGACTGCAGCATGCCAGGCTTCCTTATCCATCACCAACTCCTGGAGCTTACTCAAACTCATGTCCACCGAGTTGGGGATGCCATACAACCATCTCATCCTCTGTCGTCCCCTTCTCTATGAGCACAAAAGAAACCAATCTGTTTTACTTGACAAGTTTTGGCCCACAGTCCAGGAGCCACATTGAATGGAATAATGACTGTGTTGATATTACTTACTGTGGGGCAGATTGCTAAGGCTGAGGGCACACCCAATGCCTTGATGCCACATCAGCCCCTAAACATTGTCGTTAACTCAGGGTACAATGAGAGGGGTGAAATCTTGTATGGCCCAGGTTAATAGTTATAGAAGTTTCAAGACGAGGCTTAAAATAGAAATTGAACCGAGTTAAAGAAATCTTTAAGAATTTCTCGTACACCTGAATTTGTAGACTGATAATATACTTCTATCAATATAATTCTATCATTAGAGAGGTATCTAGGATAGTTTTGGCTTTACCAATGTGGAACTTGGTGCTGTGTGTTCTTAGGAAAGTCAGTATCTCAAGCCTGTTTCTCCAACTGTGAAAGAGGAACAAATGCCTTCTGAAGTTTGCTGCATTAAATGTAGGACAAGGATATGGAACAATGCTTGCCCCTAAATAAGATTGTAACTCTTAGTGCCAAAGATGCTGATACCTTGTGTTCATTGCCTCACAGTGAGTTTGGTGAAATACTATTGATGAACTTTATCAATAATGAATATGTCAATACAGTGATTCTCTTGTCCCTTAAGATGTATTTCCCATCTTGCTCCCATCACTCTCATGTGAAGATGCTCCTAGAGTCTCTCCCATCAGGCTAGAGTCTCAGACATCCTCATACTCACTTGAATTGGAGTCTTAATATGTTCTTCCCATTGCCTTTAGAATAAATTAAGTTCTTGAAAACAGCCTATGAGCCAAACCTGGCCACTTACCATCCACCTCCATAGCAAACTTCATATTGGAAGATTTGAATTACTGCATTGTGTTTTGATCCACAGCTGACCTAGTAGGTCTACTGGGGAAAGGTCCAAACAACACAAGTTTAAGAGTCATGAACTAATATAGATTTGAGTTATAGCTCTGCCCATACTAAAATTGTGATATTGGGCAAGCCTCAATTTCTGCATTCACGAAAATAAACAGGGATACTTCTATTATCTGGGAATAATAATATTATCTGCTGCTTATGTAATTCAGTGGCTTTAAAAAAAAGGCACAGTGAAGATGAAAAACACTCATCAACTGTAAAGTGTTACATAAATGTCCATGTTGCCCACACAGGCTTGGCCAGTCCCCGCCTCTTTTTTTCTCCATCAGACCATCTCAGCTGGTGCTCTGTCTGATCTCGATCTCTTTGTCCAGCTGCTTTTTGGCAGTGTGGGTCAGCTGTAGCTCAGGAGGGCCCTGGAAGATTCAGGCCACCTATCCCCTCTTCAGATTGACTCATTTGTTCCTTTGCAGAGAAGCCCACTCTTAGTCCCTACTCAGCCTCAGATCTGGTGATGGAAGCCTTGGCCCTGCCCCAGCTCATTTCTGGAGCAATTTCTGTCTCCCATAAGGGCTAACTAAAAATGATGTGTGTGACTGTGTGTGTGTGTGTGTGTGTGTGTGTGTGTGTGTGTTGAGAGAAGTGGTGACAGACAAAGGAAGAATTAGGCTACTATGTCAGCACTCTCTTTTCCCCTTGTGTTCCAGGGAGAGGACAGTGCATTTCCAAATGGAAGAATTATGGACTGAGCAGATTTTAAGGAAAAGTAGCTCGCACCAGTATATCTTTAGGGATCATCTATGACCTTTGTGAGTCTGGGGATTATTCCACCTATTTGGAGCACCAGAATACAGTCCATAAGTTAACATTCTCTGATTCATTCAGGCTTCTTAACTCACCTGTTGAAATTTTCTGACAGGGATCAAAAGCATAGGGAACTAATTTTCCAATTCTTTAAGTTTTTGAAGAAACAGCAGCCCTCACATCCAGGCTCTGGGATCAATTCATAGGAGGACACTATAAAAAAGCAGCAAAGGAACAGAGAAGAACTTTTTTCTTTTCATTGCCTAGAACTAGAGCAAATTACTTTTTTATGATGGAGAGCTAGAAGATGCATTTAAAAATACTTTATAGAAGATTCGCTTTTTGGATTACAAAATTACTAAGAACATCATGACAGGCATTTACAGACATAAATCTCATCTACTGTGAGTGGTGCCTTACAAAAAATCTTTTGTATATATATAAAAGCTTCTGCATATGTATAAATTGCATAAGATAGCATTTTCACAAAGGAAGAAATTCTGCAGGCATTTCTATAATTGCTTTCCATTTCAAATTTGATTAGAAATCCATTTCATTGTCTTAATCTTTTTCTTTTACTGTTTAAAAAACTCCTTATGTGAATTAATTATCTATACAAAAGCTTCTAGACCTTGAATTATGACAACTAATATATATGTATCTCAAATATTATGTTAAATGTTAAGCTGCAAAAATAGAGCTACCCAATCTATTATTAAATTTCCTGGGCATCTTGAAGAAAAAGTTATCATTTTTCTTTAAGTTTCTGAATGAATATTGATAGTCTTCATGAGGAAGAAGACATAACCATTATAAACATATACACACCTGACAACAGAGACCCAAAGTGTATGAAACAAAAATTGACAGAATTAAAGGGAGAAATAGTTCTACAGTAATAGTTAAGTGTTTTCCATGCCCTACTTTCTATAATGGACTAAACAACTAAACAGAAGACAATAAAGAAATTAAGGATTTGGACAGCACTGTAAATAAACTAGGAGGTTTCCCTGGTGGCTCAGTGGTAAATAATCCACCTGCCAGTGCAGGAGACATGGGTTTGATACCTAGGTTGGAAAGATCCCCTGCAGAAGGAAATGGAAACCCCCTTCAGTATTCTTGTCTGGGAAATCCCATGGACAGGGGAGCCTGGAGGGCTACAGTCCATGGGGTCACAAAAGAGTTGAATGTGACTCAGCGACTAAACAACAACAGCATAAACAAGGTAGACCTGGGAGGCAAATATAAAACATCCCCCCCAAAGCAGAATACATGTTTTTCTCAAGTACATTTGGAACAGTTTCCAGGATAGACCATATGTTATAATACAAGTCTCAGTAAATTTTTAAAGTTTTAAATCATCCAAAGTATCTTCTCTGATCACAATGGAATAAAACTAGAAGTCAGTAACAGAAGGAAAACTGGAAAATTCACAAATTTGAGGAAATTAAAGAATATACTCTTAGTAGAAGTCAATCCGTAACAGGGATTATTATTATTTTTTCTCACGTACAGTTAGAAAACTAGAAAATGACTCTAATGGCCCAACTGGACATTGGCCACTATCCTTGAGCCAGTCAGATAGGGCCAAAGTGACTGGGTTAAAAAGAGGCTAATCCTCCTATAGACTCACAATGGGGTTTGGGTGATTTCTCAGGAACAGGAAGGGGACCCACCACACTGATAGTGGTTTTTATAAAGTCAAAAGAGTTATAAGGAAATTAATATTTAAGACACACACGGAGAAAGTAGGCTGATAAGATAAGGGTCATCTATTGTTATGATGGGTGAGGAAAATGTTTTTACCTCCTTTGCCCAGGCAATGTGAATCTCTGCATCTGAAAGTAGCAATGGCCAGCAAACCTGAGAGTGAGTATCTCTGGTTTTCTATGCCAAAGAAAACAGACCAGATCCAAATGTGTCATTAGGACAATGTTTCCTGAGCTAAATACTGAGAGCTGAAGCACAGCGAAAAATGTGTTGAATAACCTAGGAAAGATATAAGGAAAGAGGCATAGCTTAGACAAATGCCAGAGATCAGGCTGTGGCCCACAAAAGTATATGTTCACGTTTCTAGAAACACATGGAGAGTGTGCTGTGCTGCTGTGCTTGGTGGCTCAGTCGTGTCTGACTCTTTGTGACCCCATGGACTGTAGCCCACAAGGCTCCTCTGTCCAAGCAAGAATACTGGAGTGGGTTGCCATGTCCTCCTCCAGGGGATCTTCCCCACCTAAGGATCGAACCCCAGTCTCCTGCATTGCAGGCAGATTCTTTATCCACTGAGCCATCTGGGAAGCCCCCATATGGGAAGGGTGTTGGTGTTGGTGGTTTAGTCACTAAATCGTGTCTGACTCTTGCAACCCCATTGACTGTAGCCTACCAGGCTCCTCTGTCCATGAGATTCTATAGGCAAGAATACTGGAGTGGGTTGCCGTTTCCTTTTAAGCTAAGTCTAATAGTGAGACTTGATGATTTTAAGAGTACATTTGTTTCCTTATTCTAATTCTTTCATATATATTTCACTTCTTTTGTTCTTTGTTTCTGGAGGTGGAATGAAAAGAAGGCTTCTAGAAACAAAGATTTACATTACTATTGTCACTTAACAGGGTAGACCCGCTAACAGGTCCCTTTCCCAATTCAGGTAGTCTCCGAGAGTGCTGTTTGTGGTGTTTCTCATTTACAGGTGCTCATCTCCTTATCTGGATGCAGCAGAGAGATAGGGAAATCACCCTGAGCCCAGAGCTCAGAGCACTCACAGGGGATGGGTGTTCTCAAGGCAGAGCTTTCTTTGTTCAGAAATTGCTGAGCTCACCTCTGTTCCTGGTAATTAACAGGCTCTTCTTCACCCTTGTTCAGGGGGAACTACCCTTTTTTTGCTCTCAGCAGTGACCAGTCTACTTCTTTGACAGCTTAGTGAAATTCCTAGGAGAGAAAGGATAAGAATAGCTCTCAGCAAATCCATCACAAGACGAAATTCTTTTATAAAGAAGTTTAAATTAGGAAATACATTAATGTTAAATAGTGTTTGTCCGATTTTGGAAACTTAATGAAATGTCTTCAAATATTTTGGGCTCCCTTAAGTAAACCTTCCTGAGTACTGTAAAAAAATTTAAAAAATTAAAGCTACAATATTAGAGAAACTTGAATTTTCTTAAATGTCCACAAACTGTATGTAAATTTATTAAGATTTCATTTTGAAATCACAAGTACAAATTAATTATCCAATTATTCATTTTAAACTGAAATTACAAGGTTGATCTGTTACTTTGTCTAAAGTCTTATAAACCTAATGAGTACAAAATAATAAAAATACACAGTTTCATTAACACAAATATTAATACTATGGTTTTATTTACTTGTATATGTCTATATTTAATTCTAAATCTTTACAGAATTGAAAGAATGTTTAACTGTCAGTTAAATAATTATGACTTTGCAAGCAATTTTGAAGGATCTCTTCTCTGCTTGTTGAAATTCTGTAAGAATGGAAGATTTCAGCAGTAACACTGATAAGATTGTTGTGGATGACATTGATGGCACTTTTTTTTATCAAGACCCTCTAAATAGGGTGATCTGATGGTACTTGTGGGCCTTATTCCTATGATTAGGTTGTATATTATCCAATTCTTTTATCTAATCATGTAGTATGAGACTCCCATTCAGCAGTATATAAATTATTCTCTTAAATCCTTTTTTTTTCTTCCAAGGGGTTCTGGCTGAGGAATCTTATACCAGCTACCTATTTCTACATGATAAACTACTTCAAAACTTAGTGACACTAAGAAAACTCTATTTTATTATATCTTGCAATTTTTATGGGTCAGAAATTTGGGCAGGAATCAGCTGGTTCATTCTTCTATCAGGTGACCTCCATTAACATCACATGGAAGAGAAGGATTATCCAGCTGAACCCTATAGCATTCCTGATGCACAAAACTGAATCTAATAAAATGGTCTGAAAAGTCCAAAGTGGTTTCATTGCCATGTCTCAAACTTTGGGAGAATGGCTAGAAGGCCGGGCTTAGCAAGCACTGTCAGTTGGAGTGTATCCATGTGGGGTCTCTAGCAATGTGACCTCAGGGTAGTCAGACTTCTTACGTGGACCCTAAGGGCACTAAAAGCAAGTGCTCCTGTGAGCAAGATGGAAGCTGCCTGAGCTTTTGTGATCTAACCTCAGAAGTCCCAAAGGCTGTACTTGCCACTGGACTTGAGTGGTTGAAGAGTCACAAACCCCATCCATATTCAAGAAAAGCACACATAGACACCCCCCTTTCTACGGCAGAAATGTCAACCAATATGTGACCATATTTTAAACCTGCCACAAAGCTATTAGCATAATTAAAGGTCTTTTCCATTTAACTCCAAAGGTCTTTGACTTGATGTGCATTATTTTCACGTATTTCCTGTATAAACATGTGGTATTAAAACAACATCTGATTAAATTCTAGGTATACTGCATGGCATTGTCTCACAATCTGTTCATGACTTTGAAAGATCATATTATTTGATAAAACGACCTTGGAAGATTATTCTACTTGATGAAATTATGTATAAGAATAGTTCTGTACTTTATTTGCTAATGAGCCACAGATCCCATCTCTTGAACTCAAAGGTGAAATGTCCTGGTCTTACATTAATGATTTTTTTGAATTTTTCTAACAGATATGCTATGAAGAATATTTTATGTTCTTCTATACTCAATTCAACAAATACAGAATGAGTACATTCTTTAAGTGAAGTGCATTTTAACAAAGGTTTGGATTTTCTCTGGTGTAGATGGCTTGGAAGTCATTCAAAATGCATGGGACAAGATAAGCAATAGAGAGAAGACACTTTTTAGAGTAGTTTGTTAAGAAAAAATGCTAGCAGGTCTGCAACCTTCTTTGTTCCGTCAGGTTTGGGGACCAAGTTCTTTTTGTTTGTCTTATCTTACTCTATCTGGTTAGCCTTCCCCATGGCTCAGCTGTGAAGAATTCATCTGCAATGAGGAAGATGCAGGTTCAATCCCTGGGTGGGGAAGATCCCCTAGAGGAGGGCATGACAACCCACTCCAGTATTCTTGCCGGGAGAATCGCATGGACAGAGGAGCCTGGTGGGTTATGGTCCACAGGGTCACACAGAGTCAGACACGACTGAAGCTACAGCAGCAGTAGCACTACTCTGTCTGGTTAACTCCTACAGGGATCTTAATCTTGATCCTGCTTTTTGGCTGATTCTGTCCATTGCTCCTCATTGAAACAAGAATTGGTAGATGCTGAAAAAATATTTGTTGACTGAGCAAATGAATGTCTAATTTCAAAGAATTTGAATATTCGAAGTCAGCTCTTCACACTAAAATTATACTGCTCGTAATTTTTCAAGGATCAGAAAGCATTTTACATTCTCACTAGTGCCATCGGGCATCATTGTAAACAATCAGCTATCATTGTTTTTGCCACTCAACTCATTTTGCTTTCCTGGGTGTTTTGATTCCAGATAAAGAGGCATATACTGTATTGCTTTCCAACTGGTTTTTCTACCTAAATAAGGTAATAGAGAATTAGGACTCTAAGAATTCAAAGCGAGCTCACTGACATACAAACTATCACGAGCATTTTTCAGTAAATACCCTCAGGAATAGAAGCTTGTTTGGGTCCAGTGAAATACCCTGAAGAATGCACAATGTTTGGTGTGTGTTAATATTGCAAAGTCGCCATCCCCTACATTCAGCTGGTTTTAATCCCATTTAGCTGTCCTATAATATGGGTCTGGAGAGAGATTTGCTTGATCTGCCTCTGATATAGTTGAGGGTTGCCCTACCTTTTATCAGTTCATACCACCTCCACATTAATACCCTCTTTCCACTCCAAATACCGCATTCTCATTGCTTTGTGCAGCTCTTGAAAATAACCTACCACAGTTAAGGGGGCCCAAGAGGGAAAGCGATTACTGTGATTTAGGGTGATAATTTCAATTTTCAAACGCCCTCTACATACAAGTGTACGTGCTTGGAAAAAAAGTGTTCAGAATGGAATCAGTTGTGGCAGGCTTCCTGGTTTCAAGAATCTGAAGGGAGTAATAGAGAGGATTGGAATGAAATGTGAAATGACTTTCATAGTCCTCAACTCTGGTAGGCTGGGCTGTGTCACGGTAGGGAACCATTCAAGGGGAGTGTGACATGGGCCCATGCATGTGTTTCCTCCTTATGCTGTTGCAGCTAAGTGACTGCGGTGTCAGTGTTTTGCTACCATTTAAAAAACAAAAGGGTTCCTGGTAGGAAGGCCTCTAGCTATTTTTGATTTATTAACTAATTTTAGGAGGCTAGAAATTAATGACAACAAGAAATGAAAATGGGCAGAGAATAGCAGAAGCTCTACAATGATAATTCATTCATATGAATAAATAGCATTTCAACACTAAGGCAAACTAGGTGTGGCCATTTGAGAGACCCCAGGGTCTCTGCTCTCTTTTATTTCCTAGAATCTGAGATTTTTAGTTAATAATATTTGTAGAGGGAAGGGGTTTTTTCCCCCTGAAAAACCAAGTTTGAGAAATGTGGATTGCTGATCTCGTGTGCCTAAATTATTTTTCAAAAAATCAGTAAAATAAGTTTTCATGTACAAAGATTCTAAGAAGGAAGGAAGGAAAGCAGGAAGGAGAGAAAGAAGGTGTGTGGGGGAGGGCTCTTATAGTAGAATAAGAGTAAATAATAGCAAAAATCATCCTTTAAGGACTTCCCTGGTGGTCCCACGGTTAAGAAACTGCCTTGCAATGCAGAGGATACAGGTTCGATCCTTGGTCAGGGAACTAAGACCCACAGACCATGGGGCAACTAAGTCCATGTGATGCAACTATTGAGTCCATGCACCTCAGCTAAGAGAGGCTGTGTGCTGTAGCTAACTGATGCAGCCTATATATATATATATATATATATATATATATATATATATATATATATATATAATCCTTTAGAACATCATATTATAAATGGATTCAGGTAAGAAATTAAGAGACGCTTACTCCTTGGAAGGAAAGTTATGACCAACCTAGATAGCATATTCAAACTTTGCTAACAAAGGTCTGTCTAGTCAAGGCTATGGTTTCTCCAGTGGTCATGTATGGATGTGAGAGTTGGACTGTGAAGAAAGCTGAGCGCTGAAGAATTGATGCTTTTGAACTGTGGTGTTGGAGAAGACTCTTGAGAGTCCTTTGGACTGCAAGGAGATTCAACCAGTCCATTCTAAAGGAGATCAGTCCTGGATGTTCTTTGGAAGGAATGATGCTAAAGCTGAAACTCCAATATTTTGGCCACCTCATGTGAAGAGTTGACTCATTGGAAAAGACTCTGATGCTGAGAAGGATTGGGGGAAAGAGGATAAGGGGACGACAGAGGATGAGATGGCTGGATGGCATCACCAAATCGATGGGTGTGAGTTTGAATGAACTCCGGGAGCTGGTGATGGACAGGGAGGCCTGGCGTGCTGCAATTCATGGGGTCGCAGAGTTGGACACAACTGAGCAACATAACTGAACTGAACTTAACTGAAGAAACATAGATAAGAGTAATTTAAATCATCTATGGTAGCATTTAGTGTAGTGGAGAGACAATTTGATGAAAAAAATGATATTTACATTATCTAAAAAAATTCGCCAGAAATAGTAACTTTGGAAGTGGAAAAAGGCAACACATTGTCCAAGTCCTCAACATTACCACGAAGGGGAAATAAACATCACATGCCTCTAGATATGATACTTTGGGAAGACCATAATATCTTTTATTTCCCCCAAAAAGCATGACCTAAATCTAACCTTAAGGACAAGGATATTGGGATGGAAAAATACTTTTTAATTGTCAAGGTTGAATATTCCCTGTAGTAAGTTTTGGATAAAAAAAAGCTCACTTTGCTAGTAAATCTGCAAGAACTGACTGTGAATGACAGGGTTTTTTACTGATGCCATCAGGTACTAACATGATGGGCAATCAGTACAGACAGAACTGGTCAGTCAGAAACAGAATGAGTATGTTCTGGCAACAACAATAATATGAATATATCTTCTAAAAGAAGTTTCCAACTACTTTTCTCCAAAACTATGCTCTTTTGACAGCTATTCAGTAAGTAATAATAATGACAAAAACAATAGTAATGCTAGGCAGGAGAGGAAGCCAGAGAGAATAGGGCAAGCTTTTATTGGGTGTTTACTTGGGTGTTTACTTAGTGCAAGGAACTGCACTAAATCTTTCTGAATTAAGTTCTATTACTATTCTCCGGTGGTGGCCAAGAGGAGCTACCCTATGTCCAAGGTCAGGGGCAGCGGCTGAGAGGAACAACCCCACGTCCGAACAGTGGCGGCTGCACCAGTGCAGGAGGGCCGAGAGGAGCTCCTCCACATTCAAGGTCAGGTGGGGCGACCTTTTCTAAGGTAAGGAGCAGCGGCTGTGCTTTGCTGGAGCAACCAAGGAGAGACACCCCATGTCTAAGGTAAGAGAAACCCAAGCAAGACAGTAGGTGTTGCAAGAGGGCATCAGAGGGCAGACACACTGAAACCATAATCACAGAAAAGTAGCCAGTCTGATCACACCGACCACAGCCCTGTCTAATTCAATGAAACTAAGCCATGCCGTGTGGGGCCACCCAAGACAGATGGGTCATGGTGGAGAGATCTGACAGAATGTGGTCCACTGGAGAAGGGAATGGCAAACCACTTCAGTATTCTTGCCTTGAGAACCCTGTGAACAGTATGAAAAGGCAAAATGATAGGATACTGAAAAGGGAACTCCCCAGGTTGGTAGGTGGCCAATAGGCTACTGGAGATCAGTGGAGAAATAACTCCAGAAAGAATGAAGGGATGGAGCCAAAGCAAAACAATACTCAATTGTGGATGTGGCTGGTGATAGAAGCAAGGCCTGATGCTATAAAGAGCAATATTGCATAGGAACCTGGAATGTTAGGTCCATGAATCAAGGCAAACTGGAAGTGGTCAGACAGGAGATGACAAGAGTGAATGTTGACATTCTCAGAATCAGCAAACTAAAATGGACTGGAATGGGTGAATTTAACTCAGATGACCATTATATCTACTACTGTGGGCAGGAATTCCTCAGAAGAAATGGAGTAGCCATCATGGTCAACAAAAGAGTCCGAAATGCAGTACTTGGATGCCTTCTCAAAAACGACAGAATGATCTCTATTCATTTCCAAGGCAAACCATTCAATATCACGGTGATTCAAGCCTATGCCCCAACCAGTAATGCTGAAGAAGCTGAATGGTTCTATGAAGACCTACAAGACCTTTTAGAGTTAACACTCCAAAAAAGAAGTCCTTTTCATTATAGGGGGCTGGAATGCAAAAGTAGGAAGTCAAGAAACACCCGGAGTAATGGGCAAATTTTTGCCAAGAGAACGCACTGGCCAATAGCAAACACCCTCTTCCAACAACAGAAAAGAAGACTCTACACATGGACATCACCAGATGGTCAACACCAAAATCAGATTAATTATATTCATTGCAGCCAAAGATGGAGAAGCTCTATACAGTCAGCAAAAACAAGACCAGGAGCTGACTGTGACTCTGATCATGAACTCCTTATTGCCAAATTTAGACTTAAATTGAAGAAAGTGGGGAAAACCACTAGACCATTCAGGTATGACCTAAATCAAATCCCTTATGATTATATAGTGGAAGTGAGAAATAGATTTAAGGGACTAGATCTGATAGAGTGCCTGATGAACTATGGACAGAGGTTCATGACATTGTACAGGAGACAGGGATCAAGACCATCCTCATGGAAAAGAAATGCAAAAAACCAAAATGGCTCTCTGAGGAGGCCTTACAAATAGCTGTGAAAAGAAGAGAAGTGAAAAGCAAAGGAGAAAAGGAGAGATATTTCCATTTGAATGCAGAGTTCCAAAGAATAGCAAGAAGAGATAAGAAAGCCTTCCTCAGCGATCAAAGCAAAGAAATAGAAGAAAGCAACAGAACAGGAAAGACTAGATATCTCTTCAAGAAAATTAGAGATACCAAGGGAACATTTCATGCAAAGATGAGCTTGATAAAGGACTGAAATGGTATGGCCCTAACAGAAGCAGAAGATATTAAGAAGAGGTGGCAAGAATACACAGAAGAACTGTACAAAAAAGATTTTCATGACCCAGATAATCATGATGGGGTGATCACTCACCTAGAGCCAGACATCCTGGAATGCGAAGTCAAGTGGGCCTTAGAAAGCATCACTATGAACGAAGCTAGTGGAGGTGATGGCATTCCAGTTGAGCTATTTCAAATCCTGAAAGATGATGCTGTGAAAGTGCTGCACTCAATATGCCAGCGAATTTGGAAAACTCAGCAGAGGTCACAGGACTGGGAAAGGTCAGTTTTCATTCCAGTCCCCAAAGAAGGCAATGCCAAAGAATGCTCAAACTCCCACACAATTGCACTCATCTCACACACTATAAAGTAATGCTCAAAATTCTCCAAGCCAGGCTTCAGCAATATGTAAACCGTGAACTTCCAGATGTTCAAGCTGGTTTTAGAAAAGGCAGAGGAACCAGAGATCAAATTGCCAACATCTGCTGGATCATTGAAACAGCAATAAATTTCCAGAAAAACATCTATTTCTGCTTTGTTGACTATGCCAAAGCCTTTGACTGTGTGGATCACAATAAACTGTGGAAAATTCTGAAAGAGTTGGGAATACCAGACTACCTGACCTGCCTCCTGAGAAACCTATATGCAGGTCAAGCAGGAAGCAACAGTTAAAACTGGACATGGAACAACCGACTGGTTCCAAATAGGAAAAGAAGTACGTCAAGGCTGTATATTGTCACCCTGCTTATTTAACTCATATGCAGAGTACATCATGAGAAATGCTGGACTAGAAGAAACACAAGCTGGAATCAAGATTGCTGGGAGAAATATCAATAACCTCAGATATGCAGATGACACCACCCTTATGGCAGAAAGTGAAGAAGAACTAAAAAGCCTCTTGATGAAAGTGAAAGAAGAGAGCACAAAAGTTGGCTTAAAGCTCAACACTCAGAAAATTAAGATCATGGCATCTGGTCCCATCACTTCATGGCAAATAGATGGGGAAACAGTGTCAGACTTTATTTTGGGGGGGCTCCAAAATCACTGTAGATAGTGATTGCAGCCATGAAATTAAAAGACACTTACTGGGGTACTCTTTCTACCCCCTTCTGATGCCTGTGTCAGAAGCTTTCTCTATCTCCTTTATACTTTAATAAAACTTTATTACACAAAAGCTCTGAGTGATCAAGCCTCGTCTCTGGCCCCGGATTGAATTCTTCTCCTCCGGGGGCCAAGAATCCCGGCATTGTGATTCAACAACAACCTTTCATCTTGGGGGCTCATCCAGGATACTTCAGAACAAGGATGGAAAGCGTAAAGCAGGTTATGCCGTGGCGACTGCTGAACAGGTTTTGGAAGCAAAATCTCTCCCCATCTGGATTACAACGAAGTGGGAAGTATCCTGGAGAGGACTGGGAAACTGATTTTACTCATATGCCAAAAGCTAATGGATATTCTTGCTTACAAGTTTGGGTAGATACTTTTATTGAATGGATTGAGGCTTTTCTCTGTCGTAGTGAACAGGCTAAGGAGGTTATAAAGATTCTCTTCATCAATGGAAGGCTTCCGGTGGTGGACATCTCCACTTCAAGGAAAGGACTTTCTCCAAGTCTGTGAATACCTTCAACAACAATCACATGCGATGCCTCTTCTTCATCTGATGACATCTACCAACCCTAAAATGGACTGGTGCAATAGGTTGTACTTTAACTATGGACTTAATGTGTCTTTTAATTTTGATTTTAACTTGTTTTAATGACTATGTTGCCTTACATCTGTAACTGTGTAACTAAATTTGTTTCTAGCCACATGAAAGTTTTTAAGTTACAAAAGGTTGCTCAAACTCCTGCTACTGCTGCACCTTCCTCCAGCTACTATTTGGGGCCCCTGGATCAGATATCCTCAATAGGATTAGGTGAATATGTTGCCTCGCCAATTTAGGGACAACGCCCCTTCTCAGCTCGGAAGCAGTTATGGAACGAGAATGACGCCCCTTTTCCCTAGGCAACATAATTCTCCTAAAAGGAAAGGGGGGAACGAGAGAGTCATTTCCTAGGCAGGTTGATAAGAAGTCTAGGGGTCCCCAAGGAGAGAGGGCTCTGGAATTCTCAAGGAGGAAGAAAGGACAAACTTTTTCCTTCTCTACATTCCTTGGGATTATATAACAACAATGTATTCTGCCTGAGGACAGTCTCTGGATTAAACCTTCTGGCTAATTCTGTAAATTACGGGAGGAGACCTGCTCTTTACAAGGATTATATAACAACAATGCATTCTGTCTGAGGACAGTCTCTGGATTAAACTTTCTGGCTAATTCTGTTATCATAAAATGCAAATTATGGGAGTAGGTCTGGTGAGGTCTTTACAACATCCAGACATTCTTTGGATTTACTGGAGAGTATATAACTTCATTGCTAACACTGACAAGCGGGTACTCTTTCTACCCCCTTCTGATGCCTATGTCAGAAGCTTTCTCTATCTCCTTTACACTTTAATAACACTTTATTACACAAACAAAATAAAAAAAATAAAAAAAATAAAAGACACTTACTCCTTGGAAGGAAAGTTATGACCAACCAAGACAGCATATTCAAAAGCAGGGACATTACTCTGCCAACAAAGGTCCGTCTAGTCAAGGCTATGGTTTTTCCAGTGGGCATGTATGGATGTGAGAGTTGGACTGTGAAGAAAGCTGAGTGCAGAAGAACTGATGCTTTTGAACTGTGGTGTTGGAGAAGACTCTTGAGAGTCCCCTGGACTGCAAGGAGATCCAATTAGTCCATCCTAAAGGAGATCAGTCCTGGGTGTTCATTGGAAGGACTGATGCTGAGCCTGAAACTCCAGTACTTTGGCCACTTCATGCGACGAGTTGACTCATTGAAAAAGACTCTGATGCTGGAAAGTACTGGGGGGCAGGAGGAAAAGGGGACGACAGAGGATGAGATGGCTGGATGGCACCACCAACTGGATGCACATGAGTTTGGGTGGACTCCGGGAGTTGGTGATGGACAGGGAGGCTTGGCATGCTGTGATTTACAGGTTTGCAGAGTCCGACATGACTGAGTGACTGAACTGAACTGAACTATTCTCACTGAATGAAGGATGAAAACAAGGCACAGAGAAATTGTGTGACTTGACCAATGCAAAGACCATCTATCTAATATCTGCTTTACCTCCCCAAAGTGTAGAGGAATGATCTTGGGGAACTGGCTTTGGACAAAGTGGTAAATCTATTTGAATCAAAGGTAATTCAATCCCTCTTTCCAGTGTTTGATTTAATGGGTTAATGACCCAGTTCTGGCCATTGAGAAATTAGGTGATGCTTAATGGAACCTTTAGAGAAAAATGTTAATTTGTTTTAAAAGCAAGTCTCACTCTCCCAGTGGGCTTGAGCTGGGAGGCACATAGCCATGGTCACTACTGGTGGCCACCTCACAACTGCAAAAGGAACCAGCTTTATTATGATGTATGGAAAAGAATATTAGATGGACAGAAAGAACCTAGGTCTTGATGAGGATGAGTTACTTCTGAAACTGCCCTTCTCTAGGATTCTTCTTACATAATATAACCTTTTCTTTTTTTCTTCCTTAAACTAGTTTGCATATGAGTACAGCAAGCCTAGAGTCACACCCAGTCAGCTTTAATCCTTAAATTCCAGTAAATATTTCATCTGTACTGTTGAATCAGAACAAAATAAACCCACATTGATCTTTGCATACCTTGTTAGATTGAACATTTTTTTGGTTGTTTAAAAAACAATTGTTTATCATTCATATCACAAAGGGCTACTTTCCTAATAAGTAAGAAGGTCTTCAAATCAATAAGAAAATAACAAGCAAGTAGAAAGTTAAGCAAATTCCACAAACCCACAATTCACAGAAAAGGAAATAAAAATAGATCTCAAATATAAAAGAGGCTTAGCTTCACTCATATTAAGGTAAATGGAAGTGAAAATTATACTATTTTATACTATTTTTCTTCCATCAGATGGCAAAGACAAAAACATTTGATAACACACTATGCTGGCAAGTGTGGAGAAATGGTATTATTCCAATACATGATAGCAGTAGGGCAGTAGATAGTTTACCTTCCCAATGCTTATTAATGGTTATCTAATTGGTACAACTTTTATGAAAGATCATGTGGCATCTTTTTTGATCAAGCAATTCTACTTATAGGAATTGAACTTAGAAGTACATTTTCACTCACATGAAATTAGGACTTCTCTAGGACTTCTATGGTAGCTCAGCTGGTAAAGAATCTGCCTGCAATGCAGGAGCCCCTGGTTCAATTCCCGTGTCAGGGGAGAACCCCTGACAGAAGGAGTAGGCTGCTGCTGCTGCTGCTAAGTTGCTTCAGTCGTGTCCAACTCTGTGCGACCCCATAGACGGCAGCCCACCAGGCTCCCTCATCCCTGGGATTCTCCAGGCAAGAACACTGGAGTGGGTTGTTATTTCCTTCTCCAATGCAGGAAAGTGAAAAGTGAAAGTGAAGTCGCTCAGTCGTGCCCGACTCTTAGCGACCCCATGGACTGCAGCCTACCAGGCTCCTCTGTCCATGTGATTTTCCAGGCAAGAGTACTGGAGTGGGGTGCCATTGCCTTCTCCAAAGGAGTAGGCTACCTACTCCAGTATTCTTGGGCTTCCTTGGTGGCTACAATGATAAAGAATCTATTTGCAAGGCTAGAGACCTGGATTTGAGCCACGGGTTGGAAAGATCCCCTAGAGGAGGGCATGGCAACCCACTCCGGTATTCTTGCATGGGAAATCCCATGGACAGAGGAGCCTGGCAGGCTACAGTCTATGGAGTCACAAAAGAGTTGGACAAAACTTAGTGACTAAGCACAGTCACAGCACATGTGAAAGTATATTTTCACAAGTTTACTAAGGGAATGACAGAGGATGAGATGGTTGAATAGCATCACAGACTTGACAGACATGAGTTTGAGCAAGCTCTAGGAATTGGTGATGGACAGGGAAGCCTGGTGTGCTGCAATTCATGGGGCCTCAAATAGTCATACACAGCTGAGAGACTGAACTGAATTGAACATTTGTTTACCATAGCGAAAAATTGGGAACAACCTATATATCTAGGTACAGGAAGCTAGTTAAACAAATTAGGGTGTACTTTACTTTTGGGAGCCAGCGTGAGGAACTCCGCCCATGGCAAAAGCCATGAGGAAGGAAGCTTGGCATACACAAAGGCGTGATCAAGCCTCAGGAAACCCCCTGTTCCCGAGCATCTACCCCCAAAACCAGAGTACTTTATGGGGAGCTCTCCCCCATAACCATTTCTCTCAGAGAAGGAGTTAACTTGCAGCTCCAGTTAATAAAAAATCCTGGGCGTGACAAGAGTGTTTCAATTTATGAACTCTGGAGGTTCTCTGGCCTGCCTGATAAGGCTCGTCCGGCCGCATGTGATTGTTTACAGCCTCCCAACTGTGAGAGGCACGGGATGTTTTAAAACTTTCTAAATACAGACTCTTTTGAGAAGTTAGAAGATTATTAGTATAGCATTAGTAGGTTGATTAGGAATTATATTGGTGAAGGGTTTTTCCATTTGTCCTGCCAATAATTACTGCTAATCCCCTGCCCTGGGTGTGACAAGGATGTCTCAGGTCAAACCTCTCTGCTGACAGACTAGCTTGTGTGACAGCCTCTCAGCCATAAACAGCACAGAGAGTTTGGAGTATTAGCATAGGGCTTTTTTCATTGATGAGTCAATGATTGCCATCAGGCCTCCATATCCTTAGGCACCTGGGAATATATTAATCAATGTATTTGGAATATAGAAAAGGAAATATAGTAGTTTTTTGATGTTAGCAATACTAGACTTTTTGAGTTAATGAATCTTCTCTTTTGTTATAGATCACTGTACTTTGTTATAAATCACTATAAATCACTGTGTCCTTGCTATGCAAAAATGTGACTTTATCACTATCTTAAAACAAAATAGATCTTAAGGGGAACATTGGTGAAGGGTTTACATTTGTTGAGCCAATATTTGCTGCTAAACTTCATATTCCTGCCCTTATAATGAATATAACTAGCATATAGGAAAAATAAGTATTAACCTTTAAGATTAATCATGTTAAACCTTAGGTTAAGTAAATTCCTTTCTTGATTGTAACTCACTACACCCTCACCCTATAGGAATGCAACTTTATTTGGAGGGTGGGGCCTGATTTAAGAAAAAATTCACCCCTGGAAAAATAAATTTTCTGGTTAACTGACTGGTATCAGAAAGGGCCATAAAATGTCAGCAGACCTCATGGCTGAAAGATGATGAAACTCATAAGACCTTTGTATAATTTTATATGAAGCACCTGATTGTGACAAGGGTCAGGTCTGCTGACCCCCGCGTGACTCTGTATTCATCCCTATGTATAACAAAAAGGTATATAAACAAACCTGAAAAATAAAGAAATTGGATCAGTTTCTGGAAAGACTGATTCCCCCGTGTCGTTTCTTTCTTGCTCTCCGCTTTCCTGGCTGAGTTACCATCTGAAATGTGGGTACTCACCAAGCCTGCTAATTCTGCTTGGGCTTCTGAGATCGGACCGGGGAGGCCTCAGTGCCTCCTCTCCTTTGGGAAAATGGAAAGATGCCTGTGGCCTACGTAGGTGGTGATTGGGATTCCATGTAAACCAGTTATTCAGCCTCTTTTCTCCACTAGTTTTCCTACTACACTATCTGTTTCTAATCTCCCTCTATATCTGTAATTAAATAAGTTTTTTCCAGAATGCCGACTCCGTCCCCACCTTCGAATCACCCTGGATCCAGCTCCAGTGGCTCAGTGTTGAATCCGCCCACCAGTTCAGGAGTTGTGAGAGACTTGGGTTCGGTCGCTGGGTCAGGAAACTCTCCTGGATAAGGAAATGGCACCCCACTCCAGTATTCTTGCCCAGAGAATTTCATGGACAGAGGAGGCTGATTAGCTATAGTTCATGGGGTCACAAAGAGTTGGACACAACTGCGAGAGTAACATTTGTACTTTTCTATGGTTGAATTTACTACACAAAATGAATATGTATCTGTTTTCTCCCAAAGAATAAAGTTTATGTAAAAGAACATGAAATATTCATGAGTTGGAAAAATGTATGCAATAGTGAATAATAGCACTAAGTTTAGTATTTTTTCTAAACTGTCCACTTGAAATTAGAATAAAAACACTACATTTAAAAATAAAAATTGCTAGTTCCCTTCCTTAATAGCATACCAGCCCATTAAGAGGAGTATTTTTCTAGGGTTCCACCTATTTCCAGGTGTCACAGTCCCACATGTTTTCCTACCACTGCTTTCCTGGGTATAATATTGTCTTCTCTTGCAAAAAAGAAAAAAAAAAAGATTAACGCATACAAAAATCCTGTAAAAGAAAGGCACAATTTCACCAAAATTTTTAGACTCTTATCAGATAGGGTTTGCAGGCTGAACATGACCAGCTTTACCTTACTAATGTAGGTGGGATAGTTTGGCCTGACATTTATATCACTTTCCTGGAGAACTGCTAAGTTATTTCTCCTCTCCACCCTGCAGTTGACACTGATTAATTTTTCTGAAGTTCCTCTTCAAGTCTTGAGAAGCTGCCAGCACAGATGCTCCTACACTATATTGTTACATGACCTCTTAATCCAGCAACACCCAACTTATAATTACAACATAGGAAGAAGTAAGAAATTTCCAGCGCCAATCACCAGTGTGCATACACTAAATAACCAAAACATAGATGCATTTTAATACACACAAAGAAAAACATTGTCTTTTCCCTGTGTTGTGCCAGTTCTTCAGGATCAATAGATTTAAATTTTCTGGACTATCTAACTTAAATCATAAAACAATAAATGATTTAAAAATATGGCTACAGGGACTTCCCTTGTGGTCCAGTGGTTGAGGCTCTGTGCTTCCACTACAAGGGGCATGGGTTTGATCTCTAGTCAAGGAACTAAGATCCCACATGCTATCAGTTGAGTTCAGTCCTTCAGTTGTATCCAACTCTTTGCAACCCCATGGACTGCAGCATGCCAGGCTTCCCTGTCCATCACCCACTCGCAAGGTGAAAAATAATAATGCCTACAGTAACTAATCTACTCAGCAAACACTACAGTGCCAAGGACTGTGGCAGGTACTTTATGTTCATTATCTCCAACCTACCAAGGAAACTTCACACTGCTTTCCATAGTGACCGTACCAACTTGCATTCTCACCAACAGTACACTAGGGTTAACAGTGTGCTCATCTGAAGAATAAGTACTCTTTAAACTAAATTTTTGGAAGGAAAGTTATGACGAACCTAGACAGCATATTAAAAAGTAGAGACATTACTTTGTCAACAAATGTCCATCTAATCAAGGCTATGGTTTTTCCATTGGTTATGTATGAATGTGAGAGTTGGACTATAAAGAAAGCTGAGCACTGAAGAATTGATGCTTTTGAACTGTGGTGTCGGAGAAGACTCTTGGGAGTCTCTTGGACTGCAAAGGTGATCCAACCAGTCCATCCTAAAGGAGATCAGTCCTGGGTGTTCATTGGTAGGATTGATGTTGAAGCTGAAACTCCAGTACCTTGGCCACCTGATGCGAAGAGCTGACTCATTTAAAAAGACCCTGATGCTGGGAAAGATAGAGGGCAGGAGGAGAAGGGGACAACAGAGGATGAGATGGTTGGATGGCATCACTGACTCAATGGACCTGGGTTTGGGTGGACTCCGGGAATTAGTGATGGACAGGTAGGCCTGGCATGCTGCAGTTCATGGGGTTGCAAAGAGTCAGACACAACTTAGCGACTGAATTGAATACTAAATTTGCCAACTGCTCCACAAAATTGATGCCAAAACTGCAGGAAGGGGTGAATGGGTTGTATCAACTGAGCTTGTGCTTTTTTATTATGTTAGCAAACTTTTCTAGATGACCCACTCAACACACCTCCACTTGTTGGTCAGGACTATATTGTGGCTGAAAGATGTCAAGGGAAAGGGGTTGAAGCTGGTGTTAGCTGACCAGGATGTAGGTCAAGGGAAAGCATGTATGCGAGGCAGGGAGACGGGTGAATAGGGCTGAGCAGAAGCTGGGGAAGAGGACCTGTAACCAGCACCTGGGAAAGTTGTGCTTGGGGATGGGAGATGGAGGGTGTGTAATGTAGACATCTTGGCCATCTTCACTGTGGCCTTCTGCTCCACCAAATATCACCTCCACAGCTCTCCATTATGACCCTGATATGGCATAAAGCCCTTCGGTCAGTGTCTTCTCTGCTTTCTTATTTCAGCCAGTGTGGAATTGATTGTGTCTTAAAAATCTTAGCTCTTTTTTAAAAAAATTGAAGTATAGTCAATTTACAGTGTTTTAGGTGTACAGTGAAGTGATTCAATGATATATTTATACACACACATATGTACACATATTTTTTCAGATATTTTCTGTTGCATATTATCACAAGATACTGAATATAGTTCCCTGTGCTATACAGTAGGTTCTTGTTGTTTATTTAATTTATATTTAGGATTCATAACAAGAATCATGAAGGGTCTGAGACTTTAATCCTAATAAAAACTAAGAAGTTATCATGGATTATGACAGAAAACATGAGACTCTGAGATGAGAGATATTACAACAAAAGCAGCAGAGAGACTTTCAGATTCATTTGTATCAGTTTCCCATAACTTTCAAGTCTGGGGGCTATGCAAAGAGCCCTTGATTGACACCTGTAGACACATTGAGTTGCATTACAGGAGAGTATGGATCTTGGGGAATCTCCCACTTTTAGGGTGACTGTACTCTTAGTCATGGGGAGATGTATCTCATTCTTCAAGATCACTTCCTGCAAACACCATCCTGAAATGGCCCAGGAAATATCAGTCAGGGTCTTGCAGTCTTGACATACCAAGCAAGGATGTGCAGGACTGCTCAGGACCCATGGCAAAATTGCTTCCCGCAAAGGAGCAGAGGGTGACAAGCTACATACTGCATGAAATCTGGCTGCTACCTGCTTTTGCATGATCCATGAGCTAAGGGTGGTTTTTACATGTGAACCCAAAAAAGGAAGTCACTACACCCCACAAAAAACAGTTCTACCTTTCTCATTAATAGACCTATATTACAAAGAAAACATTTCCTGATGATACCTTGCACGTGTGTGTGCGCGTTCTCAGTCATGTCCAACTCTTTGTGACCCCATGGACTGTAGCCCGCCAGGCTCCTCTGTCCATAGGATTCTCCAGGCAAGAATACTGGAGCGGGTTGCCATTTTCTACTCCAGGGGATCTTCTTGATCTAGGGATTGAACCCGCGTCTCCTGCATTAGAAGGTGGATTCTTTGCCACCAAGCCATGTAGACCTCGACTTTTACTAATAAAAAATCTCTTTTTGTACAAGTTTCTATATAATACTATTGATTTTGTCTCTTGGCCTGCAAACCCTGAACTGTCTGATACTTGACAGAAGAAGTTTTCTGGCTCCTGATGCAAGAAATTGAAAGAAAATTCTCAAAGGGTCCTGTTTCTTTGCCATTTTTGTAACTGCTAATTTCACTGCTAAACTTAGAAGAAATGTGTGACTAACCAAATTAGTTCAGGTGTCTGCAGATTCTTTTTATAAATATAATTTTTGAAGAGGTAAACATATACATTATTTAATTCAAATCAGAATTTAAAAGGCTTTCTTATCAGCCTTTCCCCAGTAGTTGTGTTGATCTTTGAGTCTCCCATCACTGAGGCTGAGGTTTATCGCTTAAAAACACCTTGACTTTATATTTAGTCTAATAATAAGAATGACTAGCATGCTTGAATTAGAGGGATAGAATATTGCTTATCCAAACTGGTTTTTATTTGTATCATTTCCTCTTCTTTCTTGGACCCAGCTTGCCTGCGTAGCTTTATTTAGTTCTCAGTACAAATGTCAAACTAGCTAAAGTTGGTGTTTCAGTTATGTACTGGTGCATAATAAATTACCTCCAAACTTAGAGGCTTAAAGCAACAGCAATTTATTTTGTTTCACAATGCTGTGAGTTGACCAGATGGCTCTCCTGCATTCTGGTGTGTCAGCTGAGCACTGGCATGGCTGGAAGGGCCCATAACGGCCTCTCTCAAGTTGCTGTTGGTGCCAGGGGCCAGCCAGGAGTTGAGTCGGAATTACTGGCTGAAGCCTTGGTTCTTCTCTCACATGGATACCTGGCTTTTCTCTTAGTGGATGTTGGGCTCTAAGAAATTTCAAACCTAGTCTAAGAAAGTACACACAAACCATTGAATTCCAAATGGTTTCTGATCAAAATATATCAGAGAAATGTATCCTGCTTATGTAAGATGTTAACATCATGGGAAGCTGGGTGAAGTAGGTACACAGGAACCCACTGTAGTATGTTTATAATTCTACAAATTGAGATTATTTTAAAATAAAAGTTTACAAACAAATAAGTCATGGGATTAGCTCAGATTTAAAAGGAGAGAAAACAGACTCCACCTTTTGATGAGGGAATGACCAGGTTATATTACAAGAGAGCACGTAGGCTGGGAGGGGTTGTTGCAGCAACCTAGTGGGCTACTAACCTCTGTTTAGAGCATCTTAGCCATGGCGTGATTTGGAGAGAGAATGTGTGTGTGTCTGTCTAATACTTTCTCACCTGAATTTGACAGTCTTCCTCTTTCACTTTAGAGCCAGCTGTTAAGAAATACTTCTGTGTTCATATTACCATCTACTCTTCCCTGGATCATATTTTCTGAACATGATCCAGAAAAAAAGAGTTGTCTTAGGTCAAGCCAAGAAGCAGTCACTGACCTGATTACTGTGATGTGTTGATCCTGAGATTGAGAATCACACGTAGAAATTCATCACATGCAGATTGCATGAGCTGAAGCAGAAGGTGTTTGTTCCTGGGAGACCCGAGTCTCTTGGTTGCAACCTCCAGCAGCAGTAACCAACTGTTTTGGCACCCGAGACCAGCTTCAAAGAAGACTGTTTTCCCATGGATTGAGGAGGGGCGGGGGTTTGTTTCCGGATGATTCAGGCACATTGCTTTATTGTGCAATTTATTTCTATTATTATTACATCAGCTCTCCCTCAGATTATCAGCCTCTGCTTCAGAATCTAGACAAACTGCTAATCATCAGTACAGCTTTGTGAGCTAATCAATCACAAGCTTTTAGATTTGAAAGCATGGCTGTAATAACTTCCAAGTCATCTGTAAACACCTCAGAACTTATTTAAACTACATTTTGAGGTCTGCCTTTGTCTTTCCTGGAGTTCCAAATTCCACTCTCTATTCCTTTAACCTTCCATCATACCCCAGCATGGGAATAGAGGATTTATGAGGAAAGTGGAAGAAAGCTGGAGTTACTGGCACAGAAATTCAATCCAACACTTCATTGTTTAAGAAAGCACACCAAAAAAAAAAAAAAGAAAGAAAGAAAAAGAAATCACCATATTCATAAATGAAATTGACCTATGTTTTACTTCTTGTGCTATCTATCTATATCAGACTTAGTTTATGAGACATGCTAGTTTTCCAAAATGCAAAAGATTTCTATCTTTGCATGTTCAGCAAAAGACAAGCCATCTGTTCTTTGACTAAGACACATTTTTAGAAGTAGATCTTTGATAAGTTAAATATTTTTTCAGTGACGATTGGTCTATTCTGATTTTCTATTTATTCTTGAATCAATTATAAAAATTATTTTTCTGAAATATCTGCAGTTCCACCCAAGCTTCAAATTTGTTGGCAAAAGGCTACATGTGATACTTCATTATGATCTTTCAAATGTATCCTTATTTGTGGTTTTTCTCATTGATAATTTTTTGTTGTTTGTTTTATCTCTTCTCTTGGTTAATCTTAACAGTCCTTTTTCTTTGTACTGTCTTTTTAGAAGAAAAAGCTCTGATTCTACTTATTAATTCTACTTTTCTGTTTGCTTTCTAATTTATTAACTTCTTTGGCTCTGTGGAGTGCTCTCAATTTACTGATAAGATCCAGAACCCAAGATAACTGAGGGTAAATTTTCAACATACGTAGGAAAGATGTCCAAATTGGTGGCAAGGCATGTGGTGGAGAGTGAGGCTGTTGGATACAGTAGGGACTTCTGAATGGTTAGTAAACAAAGTTAGGAGAGGAGGGACCACTTTCATTTAGTATGAGTGATAACATAAAGACAGTCATTTTGAGAGATTTCCCTGCAGTGCAATGAATAATTTAAAGATGTTTAGAGTAAGTAGAGCATAAAGGACAGAAAGGAAATAAAACCAGCATATTTAATGGTGCTTAGGTAGACCTACTCTGCTTTAACTGCCATCAAGTTGTTTTACAGCAATCAAGAGCTTCATGATTTCTAGGAAAATAATTATTCAGAAGGTTATACTTCTAAATTTGAATTTATGAAAGATCTTCTTATTCAGTGATACCTTTTCTTCCATCCAGAGCTATGAACTTCCCACATCACAATGTCTAATCTCTCCCTTCTTGAAACAAAGGCAGATTCCTCATGAACAGAAAGAGGTTTTTATGTCACTGGGGAAACAATCTATCCTTCTGCCATTTTGATAACTTATGGATAATAACTGAGATTGAATTAGGAATGGAGGGCCCTGTTTCAGGCTTCAACAGTTAATAGGCTACTACAGAGAAGCAATTCCTTGAATTCAGATTCCTCTGGGATCAGACGTCTGTCTTGCTGAATTTGAATGCAGAGCATGTAAAACATGTCCCAACATTTCATGCCAACCAGAAAATGAAGCATCTATATGTACTGATCTCAGCCACACCCAACAGTTTTGGTTACCTCCACCATCTTTCATTCCCTGGACCCAAGAATCTGGACCCCACAGACCTCTTAAACTGAAAATTCTCACATTATTCTCTTCCATCCTATTATTATCTCCTCATGGATCTCTAAACTTCCTAGTTTTGCTTACTCTGAACTCAACCATCTTTGAATTTTTTCCCCAAATTCACTTTCCCCTTACAATTAACCACTCATAAACAATTCAATCTTCAGTGGTTTTTTAAATTCATCTATAAAAGAAACTTACTCCTTGGAAGAAAAGTTATGACCAACCTAGAAAGCATATTGAAAAGCAGAGACATTACTTTGCCAACAAAGGTCCATCTAGTCAAGGCTCTGGTTTTTCCAGTGGTCATGTATGGATGTGAGAGTTGGACTGTGAAGAAGGCTGAGCTCCAAAGAATTGATGCTTTTGAACTGTGGTGTTGGAGAAGACTCTTGAGAGTCCTTTGGACTGCAAGGAGATCCAACCAGTCCATCCTAAAGGAGATCAGTCTTGGGTTTTCTTTGGAAGGAATGATGCTAAAGCTGAAACTCCAGTACTTTGGCCACCTGATGCAAAGAGTAGACTCTTTGGAAAAGACTCTGATGCTGGGAGGGATTGAGGGCAGGAGGAAAAGGGGATGACAGAGGATGAGATGGCTGGATGGCATCACTGACTCGATGGACATGAGTTTGAGTGAACTCCGGGAGGTGGTAATGGACAGGGAGGCCTGGCGTGCTGCAATTCAGGGGGTTGTAAAGAGTCGGACACGACCGAGAGACTGAACTGAACTGATACTCATGTCGTTCATATGTATTCTTGCTTTCAAAGTCAGAAGAACTAGGAGTCACCAAATACCATACTATATTAGACCTTGTGTCAGACACTGGCTATCTAATAATATTTACTCTCCCCTTTACAAACAAAGCTAGTGAAGGTGATAGAATTCCAGTTGAGCTATTTCAAATCCTGAAAGATGATGCTGTGAAAGTGCTACACTCAATATGCCAGCAAATTTTGAAAACTCAGCAGTGGCCACAAGACTGGAAAAGATCAGATTTCATTCCAATCCCAGAGGAAGGCAATGCCAAAGAATGCTCAAACTACTGCACAATTGCACTCATTTTACACGCTAGTAAAATAATGCTCAAAATTCTCCAAGCCAGGCTTCAGCAATATGTGAACCATGAACTTCCAGACGTTCAAGCTGGTTTTAGAAAAGGTAGAGGAACCAGAGATCAAATTGCCAACATCTGCTGGATCATTGAAACAGCAAGAGAGTTCCAGAAAAACAACTATTTCTACTTTATTGACTATGCCAAAGCCTTTGACTGTGTGGATCACAGTAAACTGTGGAAAATTCTGAAAGAGATGGGAATACCAGACCACCTGACCTGCCTCTTGAGAAACCTGTATGCAGGTCAGGAAGCAACAGTTAGAACTGGACATGGAACAACAGACTGGTTCCAAATAGGAAAAGGGGTATGTCAAGGCTGTATATTGTCACCCTGCTTATTTAACTTATATGCAGAGTACATCATGAGAAACGCTGGGCTGGAAGAAGCACAAGCTGGAATCAAGATTGCTGGGAGAAATGTCAATAACCTCAGATATGCAGATGACACCACCCTTATGGCAGAAAGTGAAGAGGAACTAAAAAGCCTCCTGATGGGAGTGAAAGAGGAGAGTGAAAGTTGGCTCTAAAGCTCAACATTCAGAAAACGAAGATCATGGCATCTGGTCCCATCACTTCATGGGAAATAGATGGGGAAACAGTGGAAATAGTGTCAGGCTTTATTTTGGGGGGCTCCAAAATCACTGCAGATGGTGATTGCAACCATGAAATTAAAAGACGTTTAGTCCTTGGAAGGACAGTTATGACCAACCTAGATAGCATATTCAAAAGCAGAGACATTACTTTGCCAACAAAGGTCCATCTAGTCAAGGCTATGGTTTTTCCAGTGGTCATGTATGGATGTGAGAGTTGGACTGTGAAGAAAGCTGAGCACTGAAGGACTGATGCTTTTGAACTGTGGTGTTGGAGAAGACTCTTGAGAGTCCCTTGGACTGCAAGGAGATCCAACCAGTCCATCCTAAAGGAGATCAGTCCTGGGTGTTCATTAGGACTGATGCTAAAGCTGAAATTCCAATACTTTGGGAACCTCATGCGAAGAGTTGACTCATTGAAAAAGACTCTAATGCTGGGAGGGATTGGGGGCAGGAGGAAAAGGGGATGACAGAGGATGAGTTGGCTGGATGGCATCACCAACTCGATGGGCATGAGTTTGGGTGAGCTCCAAGAGTTGATGATGGACAGGGAGGCCTGGCATGCTGCGATTCATGGGGTCGCAAAGAGTCAGACATGACTGAGTGACTGAACTGAACTGAACTGAACTTTCTCTAATGAGAAAATCTTGATTTTAAGCTGAGCACATAACTTTTCAATAAAAGGGAGTGTGTAGGATTTTCTTCTACCCTTTCTTTGTCCACCTTCCCCAAAGAGAGATTGTGAGCCAATGAGTTATAGCCTGCCAGCAAGAACAGCAGAAAACTGGTACAGAGTATTATCATGGACTATGAATTATGTCTTCTACCCCCAGTATCACTGTATTTGGAGATAGGGTTTTAGGGAGACCATTAAGGTGAAATGAGGTCATAAGGGTGGTACTCTAATCTGATGGGACTGGTAGCATTATTAGAAGAGGTGTGCTAAGTCGCTTCAATTGTATCTGACTCTGTGACACTATGGACTATACAGCCCACCAGGCTCCTCTGTCCGTGGGATTCTTCAGGCAAGAATACTAGAGTGGATTACCGTGCCCCCCTCCAGGGGATCTTCCCCACCCAGGGATCGAATCTGTGTCTCTTATGTCTCTTTCATTGGCAGGCAGGTTCTTTACCACGAGCACCACCTGGGAAGCCCTGTTAGAGGAGGAAGAGACACCAGATCTCTCTCTCCCTTTCTGCGCACACAAAATGGCCATGAAGGACACAACAAGAAGGCTACTGTCTAGAAACCAAGAAGAGAGGCCTCACCAGAAACCAAGTCTGATGGCACCTTGATTTCAGACTTCTACTCTCCAGAGCTGAGAGAAAGCAAATGTTTTCCACCTGGACCATGGTACCTCACTGTGTCAGCCCTAGCAGGCTAATACAGGTGTGTGAAAACTCTCTGTACCATCTTTGCAACTTTTCTGTAAGTTGACAATTATTTTTAAATAAAAAGTTTATTAAAGGAATAAGAGCAAGAAGAAAGAAGAGAGAGTCAAAATATGAAGGGGTCAGAATGCAGAAATACAAACATAGTCCATGTTGGAGAACTCTTTGCTTTAGATCAACCACCTCCATTTGGATTCTAACAATATCCTCTGTGGGTATAATGATAGAACTAGAGAGGAAACTGAGGTTCAAAGAAATGAAGTAATTTTCTAACGTTACCCCCTGCTATCCCCTGAATGCTCGTGTATGCCTAATATGTTGATATCTTAAACCAGAAGATGATGCTCTTAGGAAGTGATGGCTTTGGGGGGTAATTAGGTCATGAAAGTGGTGCCCTCATAAATGGGATAAAAGTGAAAGTCATTCAGTCGTGTCTGACTCTGTGACCCCATGGACATACAGTCCATGGAATTCTCCAGGCGAGAATACTGGAGTGGGTAGCCATTCCTTCTCCAGGGGATCTTTCCTACCCAGGGATCAAACCCAGGTCTCCTGCATTGCAGGCGGATTCTTTACCAGCCGAGCCACCAGGGAAGCCCATAAATGAGATGCTGCTGCTGCTGCTAAGTCACGTCAGTCGTGTCCGACTCTGTGTGACCCCATAGACGGCAGCCCACCAGGCTCCCCTGTCCCTGGGATTCTCCAGGCAAGAACATTGGAGTGGGTATAAATGAGGTGAGTGCCCCTATCAAAGAGACTCCAGAGAGATTCTTTGCTCCTTCTTCTGCCATGTGAGGGCACAATGAGAAATCTGCCTTCTAGAAAAGGGCCCTCATCCAACTATGCTAGAACGTTGATCCTGGGTTTTCAGCCTCTAAAACTGTGAGGAATAAATTTCTCTTATTTGTATGCTACCCAGTCTGCAGCCCAACTGGAATAAGATATCCCCTTATCAATACCAGTAGGTGTACATTGGTGGAGAATCCTAGCTCTTTGGTCCCCAACCTCAAAGCACCTGGCACACAGGAGCACTCATTAAATGCATATTGAGTGAACGACTCGGTCTTCTACGATTGTTACATTGAAGTTCAGAGAGCACAGATTCAAATTTAAATCCCTGGCTACTTTGCTACAGTATCATCATTCTTGGATGACCGTTGTTAGGACCCTTGAATAAGAAAAGAATGATTGAATATTTCTCCAAATAGTCTCCTTTCACACACTGACTCTGTCGTTGTGCTTAACAAACCCACATACTGTCACCATGACAACGTACTGTCCTTAGTCCCATTCCGACCATTAGACATACTTTATAAATAGAATATTCAGTTTCATTCGATACAATTTTGCCTTAACTTTTTTTGTGATAAGGCCAGAGTTACTAAACAATGTACTATGTTTTTGCTTTAAAGCTCAGGCTATGGTGCTCTCATGAGGTTTTGATTTAATAGTTCACACAGGTCATATGAGACTTGTGATGAGCATTTAACATTTAGAAACTATTTATTTGGCTCTTGTGACAAGTAGCAAGAAACTTTTATCTGGTAGGTGTAAAATTAGGTGTCAGAAACAAAAAGATAAACAAAAATGCCTTTCCTTCCCTGGGGACACTTACAACACAACACATAATTTATTCATGTGTATGATGCGTGAATCTGTAAATTTAAAATTAGACATAATATGGTCAGATAGTGTTTCCCTCATTTCGTCTAACACAAATACAACGACTATTGATGCTCTCATATTTGCAGTTTGTTTTACATTTTACTCTGAGAGTCGCAAATTATCCTAATGCTGAAGGGTTTATAACTTGAAAAATAACAAGACAGTCAAATTAGCAAAAGAAGAGACAGCACATTAATTCCAATCAGTGGGTTGCCTTCTTGTCTTATTTTAAAATACATTTGGTAAAGAAGCAGTTTCCTTTACCTCAGATAATAAAATATACTCCGGGAAAATTTTCAGAAAATAAAATACATTTCGCCCTATTTAATTGTATTTTATTTTCAGTTTTAATGATTATCTTTTGGATTTTTGTAGGGATAGGAAAATGTGCAGAACTAACCGGGGTTGGTAATAACAATGATAATAGTAGCTATTCTATGTGTTAGGCATAGTGGTCTGCCTATTTATACTCGTTACTTCATTTAATCCTTATCATAATCTGGTGAAATATGTACCATCATCAGCCCCATTTACAAAACGAGAAATCTGGGGCTTAAAGAGATTAGGTAATTTGTTGAGCTCCTAAATAGTGAAGGTGAGGGGAAGGAAAATTTGAATCTTCTTGGTACTCATCTTCATTAATGAAAAGGTCCTACTTCATCTGTTCTCAAGGTAACTGTCAGACTATTTGCAGCAGATCTTTTACTATGAAGGAATATTTTAAGCAAAGACATTTCTATTCCTTCACAATATATCTAAGGTTATGAATGTCTCTCTTGCTATGAGCAAAACCTACATCCTGTCACTCTATAATACTAACACATCTTCAGCTAGACTCCGGATCCAGAGCACTAGCCCTGAGGTCATTGTGATGTTAATGTTTCCATTTGGATCTTCCTCCGCCTTCTTCTCTGGGAGCCCGGTTTTGCATCCTTGACTCAGAGCACATGTTAATGACTCTGGGTGGCGATGACGCAACCCACCTTAGTTACTATATCATTAGCAGTCAGCACTGTTGTGGGTGGAAGAGGAAACAACTCTCACTTTGGGGTGAAATAAAAATCTATACTGTACACAGAGGCAACAAAAAGGAATGGGAGTATAACTGGGAAAGGCATTGTTATTGTTCCCTTCGAGGCTCCACGCTGTAAAAGTCTTAGTTAAAACATTTTATCCTCATCTTTCTGTGACTGAGAAATATTTCTTAATGTTGAAAATAGAAGGGAAAAATCACTGATACTAAAACCTGAAAGTTAATGGAAAGAATTAGATTTCACCCAGAGTCCTGTAAGTGGTCCAAGAAGAAAAGTCAGAATATAAGGAAAGAAAGACAAAACAAAGCTTTGTAAGATTTCAGAGTTAATGGATAAACTTTCAAAGTGCTGAAAACCTGAAAGCAACTTAGATGCACATCCAGAATTCTGCGACTTCGCTACGGAGCTGCCTAATTACTCAAATCTACAGTGACTGAGGGAAAACAGAAACAAAAACGGTTGCTCTGCAAGATTCTTGTCTTCCAGGGATGGTTAAAATATGGTTCTGATTCCAAAATGAATGTTTGGATGGCCCACACCAGTTTTTCTTAGCCTCAGCACCACTGACATTAGGGCCAGGTATTTTTTGTTGTGGGACTGTCGTGTGCATTGTGGAGTATTTACCAGCATCCGTGATCTGTGCCACCTAGATACTGGCAACTTACCCCCTCCTGCAGTCATGACTATCAAAAACATTGCCAAGTATTCCATGTGGAGCAAAATCACCAGTGGTTTAGAGAACCAATGGATTAGATGTCCCTTTTCCAAGCTTCTATTATGTTTGGTGACCCAGCTGACACTTCATTAGGAGACTCAGATATATAGGGTCAGCCCAGGGATAAGGACTTCTGCACTCCATCTGCTACTGCTGCTAAGCCACTTCAGTCATGTCTGACCCTGTGCGTCCCCATAGATGGCAGCCTACCAGGCTCCTCTGTCCCTGGGACTCTCCACGCAAGAACACTGGAGTGGGTTGCCATTTCCTCCTCCAATGCATGAAAGTGAAAAGTGAAAGGAAAGTCACTCAGTCGTGTCTAACACTTTGAGATCCCATGGACTGCAGCCTACCAGGCTCTTCCGTCCATGGAATTTTCCAGGTAAGAGTACTGGAGTGGATTGCCATTGCTTTCTCCTTCTGGACTTCATCAGGTGGCCTTAAATCCCAACTCTTTTGCTTACTAGCTCTATGGGCTTGGTCAAGTTGCTAAATAATAACATATCAATTGTTGTTGTTGTTGTTTAGTCGCCAAGTGAGATTTCCTGAGGAGGAAAAAAGAAAGCTGTCAGGAAAGGGAAAGGGGGAGTTCAGTGGATTCAGGGTTTCAGTTTTACGAAAGTTCTAGAATTCTGGTGTCCAACAACATGCACATAGCTAACACTACTGTACTGTATACTTACAAACGGTGGTTGTTGTCGTTCAGTAGCCAAGTCATATCCAACTCTGTGATTTCATGGACAGAAGCACGCCAGGCTTCCTTGTCCCTCATCATCTCCTGGTGTTTGCCCAAGTTTACGTCCATTGAATCGATGATGCCATCCAACCATTTCATCCTCTGTCACTCCCTTCTCCTCTTGCCCTCAATCTTTCCCAGTATTCAGGTCTTCTCCAATGAGTCAGCTGTTTGCATTAGGTGGCCAAAGTATTGGAGCTTAACTTCAGCATCAGTCCTTTCAATGAGTATTGAGGGTTGATTTCCTTTAAGATTGACTGGTTTGATCTTGCAGTCCAAGGGACTCTCAAGAGTCGTCTCCAACATTACAGTTCAAAAGCATCAATTCTCCTGCCTTCCTCTTATGGTCCAGCTCTCATGTTCATACATGACTACCAGAGAGACTATAGCCTTGACTATATGGACCTTTGCTGGCAAAGTGATGTCTTTGCGTTTTAACACACTGTCTATCTAGGTTTGTCATAGCTTTCTTGACAAGAGCAATTGTTTCTAATTTCACGTCTGCAGTCACTATCTGCAGTGATTTTAGAACCTGAGAAGAGGAAATCTGTCACTACTTCTACTTTTCCCCCTTCTATTTGCCATGAGGTGATGGGGCCAGATGCCATGATCTTAGTTTTTTTTAATATTGTTTTAAACCAGCTTTTTCACTCTCCTCTTTCACCCTCATCAAGAGGCTCTTTAGTTCATCTTCAGTTTCTGCCATTAAAGTGGTTTCCGTAGCTAATATCTATTAAGTGTGTATGCATTCACTTTTCAACCAGAAAGTACTGAAGGAGCCAGGAAATATACTAGGTCCTGGGGATATGATTCTGAGCCAAAATAATGCTGACTTTGATTCTGTGGAATGTAACAGCCTAGCAATGGGATGGAAATTAATCAAGCTATTGCTCATGTAAGTGCATAATTACCCAGTCAGACGAATGCTGTGGAGTAAAGTACATGGCATTAGCATGTAAATAGGTCTGTAGTTAAAGAAAGCTTCAGGCATTCTGAGGGCTTCCCTTGTAGCTCAGTCAATAAAGAATCTGCGAAAGATCAATGTGGCTGAGTCACAGGAGGAAAATTTGCCAGAGGCCTGTCTGCTGAGCACTTTTCCTGTGGGTGGCATGGAGTGGATTCATGCCACCTGATACGGGTACTGTTGTTAATACCGTTATTTTTAAAAACCAAGTCATAATTTGTCCTTCCCTCCTTCCCCTTTGGGCAACCATAAGTTTGTTGTCTATGTCTGTGAGCCTGGTTCTATTTCATAAATTAAAAATTTGTGCCATTTTAAAAATTTCACATGTAAGCGGTAAATTTGTCTTTCTCTGTCTGACTTACTTCACTTAGTATGATCATCTGGGTCTATCTATGTTGCTGCAGATGGCACCGTTTCATTCTTTTTTATGGCAGGGTTGTATTTCATTGTGTATAGGCACCACGTCTTCCTCATCCATTCGTCTGTTGATAGGCATTTAGGCTGTTTTCGTGTCTTGGCTATTGTGAATAGTACTGCTATGAACACTTAAGTACATGTCTCTTTTCAAATTAGAATTTTCTCTGGATATATGCCCAGGACTAAGATGGCTGAAGCATATGGCAGCTCTATTTTTAGTTTCTTAAGGAACCTCCATACTGTTTTCCATAGTTGCTGCACCAGTTCACATACCCCACCAACAGGGTAGGAGGGTTCCTTTTTCTTCACATCTTTTCCAGCAATTATTACTTATAGACCTTTTGAGTTGATACCTCATTATAGTTTTGATTTGCATTTACCTGATGATTAGTGATTTGAGCACCTTTTCATGTGTCTATCAGCCATCTGCCTGTCTTCTTTGGAGAAATGTCTATTTAGGTCTTTTACACATTTTTTTGATTGGGTTTTTTGTTGCTGTGTTGGTATTGAGTTGTATGAACTGTTTGTGCATCTTGGAAATTAAGGCCTGTCAATAACATCATTTGTAAACATTACTAATTTTGATGCTGATAAATTAATCACCCTTTCCTTTATGGTATATACGTTTTATGTGTCATTTAAGAAAACCTGTCTTACCCAAAGTCATGAAGACATTTTGTTATTAAGTGTTCAAGCTTTATTTTTTTAATGTCTTTCACACATCTAGAGATGATTTCTGTATATGGTGTAATGTGTTTTCCCTTATGGATAACCAATTGTCCTAGCACTCTTGAGCCTCGCTGATCAGTACGGCCACCTCTATCACATAAACATTAACCAAATGCGTGCAGGTCTGCTTCTGGGCTCTTTGCTTCTGAGTGTCTTTCCTTGTCACATTGTGTTAATTATTACAATTTTGTCATAAGTCTTAATACTTGGTAGGGTACGGCTTGATCTTACCTAATTGATTTAAATATTTTTGGCTCTGTTTCTCAATGTAGATTTTAGGTAAACTTTCAAGTTAAGTTCACCTCCTACTGAGAGGGAGCAGCAGGTTATTGAAGTACTGGAAAAGGGTGAATGGAGTGTTTCTTTCCCTCAGTTGTCTCCTTAGCAGGCCACACCAGATTGTCTGTGTCCTTTCACTGAAGAGCTCAGTTCCCTTCATGTAGCCTTCTCCCCAGAGCTGCTCCATCCAGATTCTTCCAAGCACACCATCGCCCCACCTCTCTGAGCCCAGAGGTGATACAACTCTCCACACCCATCTGCAATTATCAGACTCTTCAGTCCTGCTCTCTTCACCTTGGTTTCCTTAATCTCTGCCACATCTTTGTAAAAGGTCCTTTTACTTCAGTCAGTCAGTCAGTTCAGTTGCTCAGTCATGTCCAGCTCTTTGCAACCCCATGGAATGCAGCATGCCAGGCCTCCCTGTCCATCACCAACTCCAAGAGCTTGTTCAAACTCATGTCCATTGAGTCGGTGATGCCATCCAACCATCTCATCCTCTGTCATCCCCTTCTCCTCCTGCCCTCAATCTTTCCCAGCATCAAGATCTTTTCAAATGAGTCAGTTTTTCGCATCAGGTGGCCAAAGTGTTGGAGCTTCAGCTTCAGCATCAGTCCTTTCAATGAATATTCAGGACTAATTTCCTTTAGGATAGACTGGTTGGATCTCCTTGAATCCAAGGGACTCTCAAGAGTCTTGAACACCACAGTTCAAAAGCATCAGTTCTTTGGCACTCAGCTTTCTTTATAGTTCAACTCTCACATCCATACATGACTACTGGAAAAACCATAGCTTTGACTAGACGGACCTTGTTGGCAGAGTAATGTCTCTGCTTTTTAATATGCTGTCTAGGTTTATCACAGCTTTTCTTCCAAGGAGCAACTATCTTTTAATTTCCTGGCTGCAGTTACCATCTGCAGTGATTTTGGAGCCCAAGAAAATAAAGTCTGTCACTGCTTCCATTGTTTCTTCATCTATTTGCCATAAAGTGATGGGACCGGATGCTATGATCTTAGTTTTTTGAATACTGAGTTTTAAGCCAGCTTTTCCTTTTACTTAACTGTCCTCAAACGATTCAGTCTGAGTGCCTGTGTTTCATCCGGGGAACCTGATGTATACAAATAAATAGTTCATTCCATACCACTATAACCAGAACATGGAAATAAATGAGTTTTAAGTCAAGTATGTCTTCTGTTCAGTGGAACATCTATTCATTGTCCTGATTTGAATGACTGAATTAATGATTATTATTTCTGATGTTTTCTCTGTCGCCATTGATTGAAACTACTTGCAATGTTCAAATCAGAGTTAAATAGGCAATGCATATAAAAAGCCCACCATAAAGCTTTGAGGCATTTTAAAGGGACTCTAGCATTTGTTTTGTTTAAAAGGAAGGAAGAAAGGACATTTTGAAGGATTTCAAGAACAAAAATTTGAGCCATTTTAATAATTTTCAAGCTCACTGTGCTCTGCAAACCCAATATTACCTCCAATTTGTGATATTACAATGGAAATTATAGAGCACAAGTCAGAACTGGAAAGAAAGATACAGAAAATTACTTAACATATCAAAAGGAACCCACATTTGCTCTAATTTTCTTCTCGGTTATGCTGACAATCTCTCTCATCTTGGAATGCCTTCCATAGCTTTGTAAAAGGCCATAGACGGACATAATTGGCCCAGTAGAGGTTAAGTTGAAACCAAAACATTGTTTTATAATCATCCCAGTGAAAAAAAACTATGGCAATCCTTCATTTGATGATATTCTTCCTTGTAGTGTATTTTGAATTATTCTAGGATAAAAAGAAATTTCAGGTGAATTTAAAAATCCAGGTATCAGAGACTACAACTTTCCATCTTTTTCAGGGATTAAGCAAATACCTCTGGAGAAAGGGATTACTTAAAACAATAGTAAACTGACCAATCTCTTAGTTGGTGTTTAAAATTCTGTATTTAATCTATATAGATATGATATAGATATCTGTTTAGAAAAATAGATAATATGATATTACTGAGTTTGGTAACTTTTAAAAATATTCTGGACATGTAGTTTCAAAATAGGCAGTCATTATTGAACCTCTCTGCACATCCCATCTTCCTCACCAGTCATGTCAGAAGAACATAAACTTGTGTTTAATAATGAATTTTGTCGTTGTTGTTCCGTTGCCAAGTCATGTCCAGCTCTCTGTGACCCCATGAACAGTAGCATACCAGGCTTCCCTGTCCTTAACTATCTCCCTGAGCTTGCTCAAACTCATGTCCATTGACTCAGTAATGTCATCCAACCATTGCCACCTGCCTCCCTCGGGCCGATCCGCCATCCAATAATGGATTTAGAAGCTCTAATAATTATATGAAAATAAACCAAATAGAAAACAAAGAATGTAGAGATTCTCTGGACCGACTCAGTTAAAATCCTCCCCAATATCAATTCTGTTGTGCCTTCCTGTGCTTTAAAACTAACAGTCATATTCCCTCAGTCTCTCTTAATTGTAAAGTTCCAGGTGTAGCTCAGGTTCTAATATGCAAAGAGGCTCCCCCTCTGAGGAATGTAGGAGGAAAGGCAGGGTTTGGGGCATCCACTTTGCTAATAGAGATCATGGCACCAGCAGAGTATTGGTGTAGGCAGCTATGGCTTTCTGATTCAACAGCTGCCTATTGTGGAAGAACCAGCAGCTCCTGGAAGTTCAACTGGTTTCTGCAACCACCCCAAGAATTCTGAGAGTTGTGTCTATCTCTCAAAAAAATATTTCACTAATGAAGTGGATTCTTTCATGTCACAATAAAGGCCCTACCTAAGACTGTCGATCATAGCATTACTGCCTCCTCAGTAGAGCTGAAATGAATAATAACGGGAAAAGAAGATGACCTTCAAAACAGTAGAGCTGAATTAGGCTGCTCCAGGTACTATGCAAGGTGCCTGGAGCACAGCCTGAAAGAGTGTCCCTGGAGAGATTTGGTACATGGATGTGGCGGGTAGGGTGGCCAGGGATGGGGCAAGAAGAAGTTGACAAATAAAAACAACCAAATATTGAACACGACTATAAGAGCAACATAGAAATTTTGCCTTTCTCTGAGGCCTAATATCTTTTGAAATCAGAGAATTTAGGAAGGGAGAAAGGAGAAGAGAGAGGAAAAAAGAAAAGGAAAGGAAAGAAGAATATCTAAAAATTAATAGACATTGTTTGACCTGAATGATGTATAAACATTACCTTATTTAAAATGCCATCATAATGCACCAAATATACTGAGAATACTGATCCTGTCTTAGAGAGGAGAAAATTGAGGCTCAGAATCCACACTGCTTTTAATTTAGAGTAGTATGATGGGGATAGTGGGAGACTTAATAAAATTTGGGGTTGTCCTTACAAAGTTGAATACCCAGTCTGTAAAATAAGATTTGGAGAAGGCAATGGCACCCCACCCCAGTACTCTTGCCTAGAAAATCCTATGGATGGAGGAGTCTGGTAGGCTGCAGTCTATGGGGTCGCTAAGAGTTGGACATGACTGAGCGACTTCCCTTTCACTTTTCACTTTCATGCACTGGTGAAGGAAATGGCACCCCACTCCAGTGTTCTTGCCTGGAGAATCCAAGGGATGGGGGAGCCTGGTGGGCTGCTGTCTCTGGGGTCGCCAGAGTCGGACATGACTGAAGTGACTTAGCAGCAGCAGCAGCAGAATAAGATTTATGATTGTGAGCATTTTTTCCCCTTGAACTTTAATTAGAGCTTGCTGACATTTTTTCCCTCTCTATACATTCAAATCTTTATTGTGGACATTTACTGGGCAAATATGAAATGAAGACATGAATATATCTGGTTATTTCTTCCCACTCCTGAAAATTTTGCTGATTTGGTTTGATAGTTCCTATAAATAACTCTGTGGAATGGGGAAGTTTAAAGTTAGGAGGAGCAAGCCTGCCAGAATGAACTATGATTCATGATAACACATAATTCCCTTTAAGATTTAAACTCAGAATGCATGTCAATGAAAAACCTTTTTAAGGACATGCTGCATCACCAGTAGAGTTAACTTTATTTGACAGCTGCTTCTAATTACTTAATTTAATACATTTCATGGGTAAGAAAAATGCTTAATAATGTGAGACTTGATTGCTATTTCAGATCAAGTGAGAGAGATGTGTGTAGATTTGTCAGGCATTTGTTTTGCGTGTGTGTGTGTGTGTGTGTGTGTGTATTGAGAGGATTCATTCAAAGAAACTTTTGTAATATCAGAAGTAAAAAGAGATTAATTCCCACATGAAATGTGAAAAAACTCTTCAATTGATGAATATTGACAATTTTCAGCAGTGGGAAAACCATAGCTTAAATTTATTTTTAATTATATTCTAAAGCTAATTTAAATGTTGGTTCCTATACAAGGCAACCTATTATATGTTAATCCAGCGCCCTCTTGTGTAATAGATTTTAATAACAAAGTTTGGGAATCAGTAAAATTTGGGAGTCAGTATGTAACATACTGGGAATTCCCTGATAGCTCAGTTGGTAAAGAATCTGCCTGCAATGCAGGAGACCCCAGTTCGATTCTTGGGTCAGGAAGATCTGCTGGAGCAGGGATAGGCTACCCACTCCAGTATTCTTGGGCTTCCCTTGTGGCTCAGCTGGTAAAGAATCCCCCTGCAAAGTGGAAGACCTGGGTTCCATCCCTGGGTTGGGAAAATCCCCTGGAGAAGGGAAAGGCTACCCACTCCAGTATTCTGGCCGGGAGAATTCCATGGACTGTATAGTCCATGGGGTTGCAAAGAGTTGGACACGACTGAGCAACTTGCACTTTCGCTTTCACTTTATGTAACATACTATGTTTTCTGAACTGTACAAAAAAGATCTTCACAACCCAGATAATCACGATGGGGTGATCACTCATCTAGAGCCAGACATCCTGGAATGGGAAGTCAAGTGGGCCTTAGAAAGCATCACTATGAACAAAGCTAGTGGAGGTGATGGAATTCCAGTTGAGCTATTTCAAATCCTGAAAGATGATGCTGTGAAAGTGCTGCATTCAATATGCCAGCAAATTTGGAAAACTCAGCAGTGGCCACAGGACTGGAAAAGATCAGTTTTCATTCCAATCAAAAAGAAAGGCTATGCCAAAGAATGCTCAAACTACTGCACAATTGCACTCATCTCGCATGCTAGTAAAGTAATGCTCAAAATTCTCCAAGCCAGGCTTCAGCAATATGTGAACCGTGGAATTCCAGATGTTCAAGCTGGTTTTAGAAAAGGCAGAGGAACCAGAGATCAAATTGCCAACATCCACTGGATCATCGAAAAAGCAAGAGAGTTCCAGAAAAACATCTATTTCTGCTTTATTGACTATACCAAAGCCTTTGACTGTGTGGATCACAAGAAACTGGAAAATTCTGAAAGAGATGGGAATACCAGACCACCTGACCTGCCTCTTGAGAAACCTGTATGCAGGTCAGGAAGCAACAGTTAGAACTGGACATGGCACAACAGACTGGTTTCAAATAGGAAAAAGAGTACTTCAAGGCTGTATATTGTCACCCTGCTTACTTAACTTACATGCAGAGTACATCATGAGAAACGCTGGACTGGAAGAAACACAAGCTGGAATCAAGATTGTTGGGAGAAGTATCAGTAACCTCAGATATGCAGATGACGCCACCCTTATGGCAGAAAGTGAAGAGGAACTCAAAAGCCTCTTGATGAAACTGAAACTGGAGAGTGAAAAAGTTGGTTCTAAGCTCAACATTCAGAAAACGAAGATCATCGCATCCGGTCCCATCACTTCATGGGAAATAGATGGGGAAACAGTGGAAATAGTGTCAGACTTTATTTTGGGGGGCTCCAAAATAACTGCAGATGGTGATTGCAGCCATGAAATTAAAAGACGCTTACTCCTTGGAAGAAAAGTTATGACTAACCTAGATAGTATATTAAAAGCAGAGACATTACTTTGCCTACTAAGGTCCGTCTAGACAAGGCTATGTTTTTTCCAGTGGTCATGTATGGATGTGAGAGTTGGACTGTGAAGAAGGCTGAGCACCGAAGAATTGATGCTTTTGAACTGTGGTGTTGGAGAAGACTCTTGAGAGTCCCTTGGACTGCAAGGAGATCCAACCCGTCCATTCTGAAGGAGATCAGCCCTGGGATTTCTTTGGAAGGAATGATGCTAAAGCTGAAGCTCCAGTACTTTGGCCACCTGATGCGAAGAGTTGACTCATTGGAAAAGACTCTGATGCTGGGAGAGATTGGGGGCAGGAGGAGAAGGGGACGACAGAGGATGAGATGGCTGGATGGCATCACGGACTCGATGGACGTGAGTCTGAGTGAACTCTTGCCTGGAGAATCCCAGGGACGGGGGAGCCTGGTGGGCTGCTGTCTATGGGGTCGCACAGAGTCGGACATGACTGAAGTGACTTAGCAGCAGCAGCAGCAGGATGGCTTATATACTACATTTTGATTTCTAATTTCTAAAGGAACATAGTCTTTGGACGGTGGTATTATTTTCTTTCTTTTTTTAAAAGAATTTCCAAATAGGAAAAATAATTTTGTAAAACAGGAGAGTTTAGTTCTTACTCTTGGAGTTTTAAGGCAAGAAGAAAATGAGATCTGGTGAGTGGCAGGATGTGGTTGGCATTTCTCTTTCCTGTGCAAATACTGCTGTCACCATGTGGGATGACACAAGCTAAATGGCATTAATAGTTCTTCACATGGAGCATGGTGTTACGGCAAACTTCTCTTTTTAAAAAAATTGTGGGTCTTCCCTGATGGTCCAGTGGTTAAGAATCCATCTGCTAGTGCAGGGGACATGGATTCAATCCCCAGTCTGGGAAGATACCCGCTGCCTCGGAAACAAAGCCTGTGCACTACAGCTCTGGAGCCCGAGAGAGAAGACACTGCAGTTAGCAACCTGAGCATTGCAAGAAAACCCGCACACACACAGCAGTGAAGACCTAGCGCAGCCATAAATAAATATAAACAACGCCCCCTCGCCAACCCACCTTTGCTTTTGAAAAAGCTGTGGCACAGATATAGAGAACAAACTAGCAGTTACTGGGGAGAGAATGGGAGTCGGGGAATATAGAGGTGGGATAGGCTACAAGGATGCACTGTACAACACAATACACAAATACAGTGAATATTTCCAGCCGTAAATGGTGCATAACCTTTGAAAATTGCGTATATTAAAAAGAATAGGAAACCTTGCAATAAAACACAAGTCTGCTGAATAAATCCAATTTGGGATGCTCTGTTTAAAAAAGCGTGGTAAAAATCACATAACATAAAATTCACCATCTTAACCATTTGCGAGTGTGCAGTACAGTGGTGTTAGCTATAGGCGTGTTGTTGGACACTAGAACTCTAGAACTTTCTCATCTTATAAAACTGAAACCCTGTATCTACTGAGGGGGTCCCCCTCTCTGTACCAGACAGAGAAAGATGATCGAATCTCTGAATCACTTGTCAATGGAGAAGGCACAAACTTAAAACAATGTTCTTAATGCAGCATACCAGGGAGACTACTATGATTTTTAGTAGTTCATATGGGTATTTCCAATTAAAATTTGTCATTACTATATTTTTACTTAATTTCTTTAATTTTATAGTTTTGTCTTTCTTCCCTTATATTTTATCCTACAATGTAAAGAAACTGCTTTTAAATATAATATCAATATTACCACTAAACAGCTATGAAAAAAAATTTGTAGATTTTTCTCCCCTAAAATGCATCCTAGTAAGAATGTACAGTAAAGGTATTTTGTTTTAAAGTTGGGCTTCATACATCTTTCTTCTGTGGAGTGACACTTATAACTTAATATACCACCGAGGTAATTTGTTTCACTTGGCTTTCAATTTCAACCATTGAGGTTTCAATAAAATGACATTCTTTAGCAGGTAATGACTCAGAATACAGATCTAGATAAGAATTCTTCCTTCCATCCTTACTCCATCTCATTAGGAAAGAGATGGAGGTAAATAGGTTTTTATGGTGTCTTCTTTAGCCATCTAGTGTTTATTTTTGCTAAGGCATTTTTTTTTTCTTGTTTTCTTCATTTCCTACACAAAGGGTAGTGTATTATTCATTTTTATGCTCCCCTTTTTTGTACATAACCACATATCTCAGTGATCTCTCCACAGCACTTTGTGTCTACTCTTTTCTAACTTCATCTAATAATTTTCCTAATTCAGCATCTTCTGAATCGTCTTCCTATGTTTGGGGGACTACGTAGCCTCACAAGGGTAGATAGAGCCCAGAAAAATTGATTCTCACACTTCCCCCCTTCCCTCTTCCTCCTTGAAAAATGACATTTTCTTGTATTTTCCAGGTTCCTCTAGTCAGGCTGAACTGGCAGAGTGAGCACTTGGGAAGGGCATTTCTGCACGACATCCCTTTTGATGGCCTGCGTGTCAGTAGGCTGGTGAGGCTTCTGCAGAGCTGCAAGACCAGTTCCTGGTGCAGAAGGTCAAGGATGACTATGGCATTTGCAGACTTGAGAGAGTCCACTTAAGGGCATCAGGACAAACAGTACTATCTGTTGGCAACTGTCATTGTGAGTGCCCTTGGGCAGGAGCTTGTTCCCAGAAACAACCTTGAGCCTGGTTTTCTAGCCCACCCAACACTTCCCTGAGCAGCCTGGGATCCTTTCCATAAAATCATCTTTCAGCTTAATTGGCCAGAGTATGCTTTCCTTGCTTACAGCTAGGAACTCTGACCTAAATACTCTTTATGAAAAAGTAATGATTAAATAGACTAAATATGGAGAGTGGGGAAAAGGAGTGTGCCATCTGTCCTTACTTCATCTGTAATAAATTATCTTTGACCCACTCTCTCTCAGTCCATTCTCAATGTTTCTGTCATACTCATTATTCTGCTTTTAAAGGAAACCAAATTTTTTAATGTTTTTTTTTTCAATTGTGGCAAAAGTCACGGTATAAAACATACTACTTTAATCATAATTAACTGTCCGTGAGTTGAGGAGATCCCCAGGAGAAGGGAACGGCCACCCACTCCAGTATTCTGGCCAGGAGAATTCCATGGACTCTATAGTCCATGGGGTCGCAAAGAGTCGAACACGACTGAGCAACTTTCAGTTTCACTTTCACTTAGTGGCACTAAGCTCATTCACATTGTTGTGTAACTTACCGCCACCGATCTCCTGAATTTTTCACCTTCCTAAACTGAAACTCTGTCTCCATTAAATACCAACTCCCCAATCTCCCTCCCCTCTCCTGTGGGCCCCTGGCATCTACCAATGTACTTTCTGACTCTATGAAATTGGCTATTTTAGGTACGTCGTGTAGATGGAATCAAATAGTGCTTGTCTTCACCAACTGTATATTGGGGGCTTCCCAGGTGGTGCTAGCAGTAAAGAACCTGCCTGCCAAAGCAGGAAACACAAGAGACATGGGTTCGATCCCTGGGTTGGGAAGAGCCCCTGGAGGAGGACGTGGCAAACCACTCCAGTATTCTTGCCTGGAGAATTTCTGATGGACAGAGGAGCCTAGAAGGCTACAGTTCATTGGGTCACAAAGAGTCAGACTCGACTGAAGTGATTTAGCACGCAGGTATCCGCTGTATATTGGAATGCATTTTAAAGGTTAACTTAATACATGTCCTACAAACAGACTGCACCTTCTTCCCCCACCCCCTGTGCTTTACAGTAGGTTCTTATTCAGTTCAGTTCAGTTCAGTCACTCAGTCGTGTCCGACTCTGCGACCCCATGAATCTCAGCACGCCAGGCCTCCCTGTCCATCACCAACTCCCGGAGTTCACTCAGACTCACGTTCATTGAGTCCGTGATGCCATCCAGCCATCTTATCCTCTGTCGTCCCCTTCTCCTCCTGCCCCCAATCCCTCCCAGCATCAGAGTCTTTTCCATGAGGTGGCCAAAGTACTGGAGTCTTCTCCAACACCACAGTTCAAAAGCATCAATTCTTCAGCGCTCAGCTTTCTTCACAGTCCAACTCTCACATCCATACATGACCACAGGGAAAACCATAGCCTTGACTAGACGGACCTTTGTTGGCAAAGTAATGTCTCTGCTTTTCAACATGCTATCTAGGTTCTCATTAGTCATCTGTTTTATGCACAGCAGTGTGTATATGTCAATCCCAGTCTCCCAGCCTATTCCCCTCTGTTCTCCGCTTAGCGTCCATGTGTTTATTCTTCACATTTATTTTTGGAATTCTGTTTTGCCTCCTCCTTGTGTACAAGGATGGTAATTGCAGATAGTAAATTGCAGTTTAGCCATCTTCCCAATGCCAGCATTTTTCAGTAGCCAGAATTCTTTTTCCCATTTCCCAGCAGCAAGGATGGCTTTGAGGAGAACTATTCTCAAGATAGAAACGATGAGAGAAAAGAGTCAAATTGCTGACTTTTGAGTCTCTATGGAGATTCTTGTGAATTCTTGTGAAGTAAGGGAGATGTTCGTGTTTCGAAATGTGATTTTTAATTTCAGGAGCTAGGTATCAATATTTGAGGGCACCACAAAATTGGATTATTTAGTTTTTAGAAGTCTGAAAGTCTTATCTTAGAATATCAAGAACAAAATCAGGAAAACTCACTAATGTTTATGCTAAAACATGTTGAGAAGGATGAGGGATATGGTACGGGAAGGTTTGGGTTTTCTCCCACTTCTAAAGGAAATGTGGCCGAGTAGGTGAGTGGACGTGGAGATACCTTGGGATGATGCTGGCAGATAGTAGAGAGCTTTGCAGATCTGGCTACCCAAGAGCAGAGGGCACAGCAGAAGCAGTCAATAATGGACTAAAGTGAAAGTGAAAGTCGCTCAGTCGTGTCCGACTCTTTGGGGCCCCATGGACTATACAGTTCATGGAATTCTCCAGGCCAGAATACTGGAGTGAGGAACCGTTCCCTTCTCCAGGGGTTCTTCTCAACCCAGGGATCGAACCCAGGTCTCCCACATTGCAGGCAGATTCTTTACCAGCTGAGCCACCAGGGAAGCCTAAGAACACTGGAGTGGGTAGTCTATCCCTTCTCCAGTGGACCTTCCCGATCCAGGAATCAAATGGGGGTCTCTTGCATTGCAGGTGGATTCTTTACTGCTGAGCCATGAGGGACGCCCTTAAGGGACTAGAGGGACGATTAACATCAGCAGCAAGTATTCACAGAGAAGTGGCCACATCACAGGCCCTTGCTTGCCCCAGATGCCACAGTCCTAGTTGAGTATCAAGCTCACTGCCCGGAATATGGGATCTCGGTAATAATATTCTCCTGCTGTTATCACATTATTATGAATAATAGTAGCTGGAGCACTACTTGATCACCCCTGGAATTAAGCCTGTGCTTAATTAAGATACTATCAAGTTACTATAGGCTACTGAAAAGAGGGACTGGCTGACTTCTGAGAGAACATGGTGTGTAGCCATGCCTTGGGCACACTCAGACTTCCAGGGAGGGTGGAGTTGGGGATGAAGTAGAACATTGGGTTCTGAGAGGCCAGGAACCTCACACCTCACTGGTGCCTCTGATGGACTCTGATGTTGAAGGCACTATAGTCAGGCTGTGTAGACTCAGGAAGAGTGGGGAGGATGAGGGGTCCTGTGAGGCCTGTGGTGCAGAGAGGAGACAAGGCAGAACCCCCAGAGATAAAGCCGGGAAAGCCTACTGTGACCTGGACACGGCTGGTAGCCAGGGACTTCATTTTCTCCCCCTTCCCTTGTGCTCTCTCCAGCTCAGAGGTGGTGTTAGATGCTTTCCAGGACTCCTCTCTTTATGCCTCATCATCCCTGGACTCTGGGGCCCCTCCAAAGACAGGGGCCCTGTCTCCATGAGCCCCATTACTTTGTTTTTCATTTCTTGATTCCTTCTCATGAATCTGCAAAGCTTAGGCTGCTTTTTAGGGTTAACAGTTTGATCCCTGTGTTGGGAAGATGCCTTGAAGAAGGGAATGGCAATCCACTCCAGTATACTTGCCTGGAGAATTCCATGGGCAGGGGAGCCTGGTGGCTACAGTCCATGGGGCTGCAAAGAATTGGACATGACTGAGCACACACACATTTATAAATAAAAGTAAGTGAGAACTTATCTTCCTCCCCTCATAATAGATTGCAAACTTCTTTTAGACAAGGAAACTGCCCTCTATAGGATGCCTTATATTATATACTATGCAAACAGAAAGTTATGACCAACCTAGGTGGCATATTAAAAAGCAGAGATATTACTTTTTCAGGAAAGGTCCGTCTAGTCAAGGCTATGGTTCTTCCAGTGGTCATGTATGGATGTGAGAGCTGAACTATAAAGAAAGCTGAACAATGAAGAATTGATGCTTTTGAATTGTGGTGGTGGAGAAAACTCTTGAGAGTCCCTTGAACTGCAAGGAGATCTAACCAGTCTATCCTAAAGGACATGAGTCCTGGGTATTCATTGGTAGGACTGATGTTGAAGCTGAAACTCCAATACTTTGGCCACCTGATGCAAAGATCTGACTCATTTAAAAAGACCCTGATGCTGTGAAAGATTGAAGGCGGGAGGAGAAGGGGATGACAGAGGATGAGATGGTTGGATGGCATCACCGACTCAATGGACGTGGGTTTGGGTGGACTCCAGGAGTTGGTGATGGACAGGAAGGCCTAGCGTGCTGCGGTTCATGGGGTCACAAAGAGTCAGACACGACTGAGTGACTGAACTGAACTGATGCAAAGAAGGAGAATTTTCAAATGTTAACTGACTGACACCTAGACCTTTCCATTCTGATAGGAATGCTGGTGACTCTGTCCTCAGCGTCACAGGTGAAAATAACAAATAGCACTGGATGTTCCAAATGTGTTTGTTTTTCTTTCCCAAGAGGACTACTTAGTGCTTCCCTAAGCCATTTCACTTGGTGGCTCACCAAACTGTAACCCTGTCCAGTAAATCTGCCTGACAGATGACCTCATAGAAGCTGAAGCTAATAACCTTGAGGACAAACCAGGATTTCTGACTTCACCTGTTGCCCCCAAGTATTTGGAACACTTTTTCCTGTTTTCTTAACTTTGTTCTGTATTTGATTTTATTAAAAGATGTTACAGTAAATGGCAAACTAATGAGGTTTCATAAAACAAAAATGTAAAATACTTAACACAGCTTTGACACCAAGCAAACTCTCCTTATGTGAGCTAATCTTACTATCTGATCTGCAAAGAAATCACTGTGTTCGTCATTCTCTCCCATAATCATATATCACTATATGAGAAGGCAATGTCTAAGTTGTCGGACTTTTTTCCTTGATATGTACTTTAAGGTATGCCTTCTCCTATTTTCCCTGCACTTTCTGCTTTCTAGAGTAGTCACAAATGTTAGCACAGTAAGAACTACATGAAAAGAAACCGCATCCTCTCTGCATTATTCATGACCTTTGTCACCCAGAAAGGGCTGGCCTAGTTTCCTATTTCCACAGGGACATTTCGCACAGCCCACGTTCAGCATGACTGTTAGCAGTCATGGCAGGTAATATTTTATTCAGCCAAATATATTATCCACACAACCCTAAAACTAGAAAGCTGTAACCCTTCTTGGGAAATGGATTACAGGAAATGTACTGTCTTGGGTAGTGTGCCCACTCTAAGATGGATCTCTAAGGACTCTATGATGTAGATGTTTTCCTGTTTTGAACTTGCTTCTCCAGTCAAGGAAGTAGTATTAAACTTTTTCCTTCGAGGGAGCTTTCAAAGAAGACTGGCAATACCATTGTCAGCCTAGTCCACTGGTTTTCGGCTTTTCATCTGCTTCAAAATAATCTGAGAAATTTGAGGAAAGTCAGAATCCAGGGCCTCTCCACTTGAAACTTTCCTCTTACACTCAGATTCTAACTCACCAGATGGGGGGGCGAGTGTCTCAAGAATTTACCTTCTTGACTCGTCCACTGGGTGACTCATTGGTAGGTGATGTGTAGCCACAGACAGAGAAACACTGGGAGAGTCCATTTACAGCCTCCCAGTTGAGAAGCATTTACTGGGTGTACAGGCTAGAATAGTATCGTGGAAAAAACTAGGTGTGCAGTGTGTTCCAAGAGAATGCAAAATGCTGATGAAATAGACAGGCTTCAAAACATGTCTACCTCTTCCGTTTCCTCTCCACGTCTGCTATGTGAAAGAAGTAGAGGAAAGACTGGCTCTTGGATGGAGAAGTCAGTGTCTTTAGTGGTTCATTATTTTTAATAAGACAAAATTCCTATTTTTGTGCTTGTTAATACTGAAATTTGTTTTGGGGGGAAAATAAAAGATTACTTCTTTTGATTCAGTCTATTTATGAAGACAAAGGACTATAAGAAAAAAACTTTCAATTCCTATAAGACTGGCTTGTAACATTTCTAGATCATGGAACTGTACTCCCACTTAAGACTCCCATGAAAGTGAGGAGCTGGTCTCTGTGTGTACAAATGCCCAGGCCCATGAAGTACTGCAGACAATTTCATCCATGTGTGTGCACATGCATGGTCAGACATGTCCGACTCTGTGTGACCCCATGGACTGTAGCACGCCAGGCTCCTCTGTCCATGGGATTTTCCAGGTAAGAATACTGGAGTGGGTTGCCATTTCCTACTCTACTGGAGTTTCCTGATTCAGGGATCAAATCTGCGTCAGTGGCGTCTCCTGCATTGGTAGGTGGATTCTTTACCACCAGTGCCACCTATGGAGAAGGCGATGGCACCCCACTCCAGTACTCTTGCCTGGAAAATCCCATGGATGGAGGAGCCTGGTAGACTGCAGTCCAGGGGGTCGCGAAGAGTCGGACACGACTGAGCGACTTCACTTTCACTTTTCACTTTCATGCATTGGAGAAGGAAATGGCAACCTACTCCAGTGTTCTTTCCTGGAGAATCCCAGGGATGGGGGGAGCCTGGTGGGCTGCCGTCTATGGGGTCGCACAGAGTCGGACACGACTGAAACGACTTAGCAGCAGCAGTGCCACCTGGGAAGCCAATTCCATCCATGGACACCAGTTAATCTTCCTTGTCCTGGAAATTTGTTCTTTTCAAATACAAATCTAGCACTATTTATCCATTTGTTACTAGACTATGTAAAAGCACTATATTAGATGTGGGGTAGCAATCTGTGCTTTAACAAGCTCATGAAGTGATTCTGATGCATGCTAAAGTTTGATATCTGCTGGCCTAAACCAAAATATGTCATCCTCAAGCCCTGTCTCCCACAGGTTCTGATTCATTTGGGCTGGTGTGGAAGTCCAATCATTGATGCTTTTAAAACCTTTCCAGGAAATTCTTACTGGCAGGCAGAGTTAAGTCTCTGGTTGAAATGTTGGATATGTACTCTCTGGTTCCTGATAACCATCTGTAGCCTCCCAAGGGAGAAAATCCGATGTCCACACCTATGTCTCTATGGCTCCTGGCATGTAGGGTGGCACTAGCTTGGAGACTAAATGTGTCCAGTACGACTAGGCAGCCCTTCTGTAATCACAAGGGCACTTTGTAGGTAATGTTTCAGCACTCTTCCTCCTTCCAATTAATTTATTGTTTAAGAACTGGAGCTTCAAGTCCTGCTACTGCTAAGTCACTTCAGTCGTGTCCAACTCTGTGCGACCCCATAGACGGCAGCCCACCATTCTTCCCCGTCCCTGGGATTCTCCAGGCAAGAACAATGGAGTGGGTTGCCATTTCCTTCTCCAATGCAAGAAAGTGAAAAGTGAACGTGAAGTTGCTCAGTCGTATTCAACTCTTAGCGACCCCATGGACTGCAGCCCACCAGGCCCCCTCCGCCCATGGGATTTTCCAGGCAAGAGTACTGGAGTGGGGTGCCATTGCCTTCTACACCCCAAGTCCTACTTTCAGGTTATTTAATAAATACTAATTTATCATGGGGTTGCAAAGAGTCGGACATGACTGAGCGACTGAACTGAACTGAACTTATCTTTTAGAGTTGTTTTAATGGAAAAGATAAAACCCAATCTCTGAGTGATTTATATGACACTAGAAGATAAAAAGGCTCCCAGGACTCCCAGGTGGTGCTAATGGTAAAATAATTCTCCCGCCAGTGCAGAAGACACAAGAGACATGGGTTTGATCCTTGAGTTGGGAAGATCCCCTGGAGTAGGAAATGGCATCCCTTCCCAGAATTCTTGCCTGGATAATTCCATTGACAGAGGAGCCTGGCAGGCTACCATCCATGGGGTCACAAAGAGTCGGACACGACTGAGCTACAAGAAGAGGATGGAAAATCCGTTCCTGGGGTAGAGGTTTTTAGCTTCCAATTGCTGTCCTTAGTGGCAAATAGATCAATTTTTGTTACTGATCAGCCGCTCTGCTAACAGTTTCTGTTAAGACATCTATTTCACAACAAATGGAGAAATCGTTGTTTTGAAGAGCTTGTGGGCTTTTGATTCACATGAGAAGGAATTTTTGCAAGTCACTGTGCTCTGGAATATCTGCGTGGCGTCACTAGAATCAGATGAAAGACACTGCTTTGCCCCATAGAGTAATTTTTATTAAATAATGAAATACACATATATATGTTGATCCTTGCGTTGGGAAGATCCCCTGAAGTGGAAAATGACAACTCACTCCAGGATTCTTCCTGGAAAATTTCATGGACAGAGGAGCCTGGCAGGCTATAGTCCATGGGGTCACAAAGAGTTATCTATGACTGAGCACACAAACACGTATATCAGTTCAGTTGCTCAGTCGTGTCCGACTCTTCGCGGCCCCATGGACTGTCACACGCCAGGCCTCCCTGTCCATCACCAATTCCCAGAGCTTGCTCACACTCATGTCCACCGAGTCAGTGATGCCATCCAACCATCTCATCCTCTGTTGTCCCCTTCTCCTCCTGCCCTCAATCTTTCCCAGTATCAGGGCCTTTTCAAATGAGTTAGCTCTTCGCATCAGGTGGCCAAAGTATTGGAGTTTCAGCTTCAGCATCAGTCCTTCCAATGAACACCCAGGACTGATCCCCTTTAGGATGGACTGGTTGGATCTCCTTGCAGTCCAAGTGACTCTCAAGAGTCTTCTCCAACACCACAGTTCAAATGCATCAATTCTTTGGTACTCAGCCTTCTTTATGGTCCACCTCTCACATCCATACGTGACTACTGGAAAAACCATAGCCTTGACTAGATGGACCTTTGTTGGCAACGTAATGTCTCTGCTTTTTAATATGCTCTCTAGGTTTCTCATAGTTTTTCTTCCAAGGAGCAAGTGTCTCAATTTTATGGCTGTAGTCACCATCTGCTGTGATTTTGGAGCCCCAAAATTAAAGTCTCTCATTGTTTACATTGTTTCCCCATCTATTTGCCATGTAGAAATGGGATCAGATGCCATGATCTTAGTTTTATATATAGTTTTATAATAAAAACAGCCAGTATTAATAATCATAATCTACAATAAATTGGGCATTTATTTTTGATGCACACAATATTGGACATATTATATACATTAGTTAACATATTCTTCACCAGAATCATTCAAAGTTATTATTTTCCCCATTTTGTAGATGTTATTCAAGGTGGGATACTCAGGTTCAAAACCAGATATTTCTGATTCCAGAATCTATGAACTTTTCACAATATTGCATTATCTTCCATCCTATTGTGACATATAGAATCCTAATATTCATATCATGTTTCATCAGTTACCATGGGGAAGACTCCTATGACAGAACTCCAAACTTCTCTTGCAACTCAACATTTAAAATGTTTGAGGAACTAGCTGCATAAGATTCATCATTCCCCTTCTAGTCCCAAAACAAGCTCCTTCTGTCTTAAGCTGGTAAAATATTCTCATTCAATATTGGATTTCCTTGGCTGTTGTTTGAGAGCCTGTAGGCTGAATAACTTATAAAGTCTATTTCAATAATAGTAAGGAGTGAATCTAAATATTCATCATTCAGGTTACTTATGCTATGATCATTTGATAGCACATTGATATTTCTTTATTCTTTAAAAACTACTAATGATATAAGAAATTTTCAGCAAATAACTCTAAGGGAATGAAATGAGGTATAAAACTGTTTCCAATGAGCAACATATGTAAATGCATAAAATATTAGAATGGCATAGCAGAATATTAGAAGAATTCATATGTGGGAAGCAGGGTTGTGGGTAAATTCTTATTTTTTTGATATTTTGAATATTTTACTATGTGCACACACCCATTTTAAAGATAAAAATATGTTGGTCTATCATCAGTAAGAAAAATAAAAATAGTGAGGAATCTGACATATCTTTCAGTGAATAATTGAGTTGCCTAATTGAAATGATAAATGTCTCTAATTAGTCTCATCAGAGATATTCAGATTTGGATATAAAACTTTTCTGAAACTATGTCTGTTTTATAGAAAAACCACAGGTTACTAACACTTTCCTTGAGAGTTTGGTAGTATAAAATATTGGTTTATATATATTCATGGTTTTCATGCTAGAAATAGAGTAGAAGGTACTTGGTACAACATATGTTCTTAATAAATATTTGTTGAATGAATGAATAGGTAGGAGATAATTCCTCAGCTTGTAATACATGAAAAGATCAGTCATCTTTTGTTAACTTTCTTTTACCATTGCAATCTTGGATTATTTTTTTTCTTTAATTAACCAGCAAATATATTTATGAGCATGTCTTATAAGTATTTTTATTCATAATTTTCTTTTAGAGGATTAGTAGAAATATGCTTAAAACAAAGGTATAAATTCAAACAGTACTAAAACTATTTAATACATGTGTCTTAATGAGCATTAACTTCTTTTTGTCTATATGGAAAAGAGAGCATCAAATATTAAACTTGCATACAATTGCCTGAAAGTCTTGAAAACAGTAGAAGCTTCCTGCAATAGCACAAATCTTCCTGGAAGATCATTTGTAATAGAGTTTGGCAACCACACAGATATTATATAGTAAATACCATTTATATTCTTGCCTTCAATGGCCTTGTTGGCAAAAATTTTGCAACTCTGGAAGTACCATATTCATAAAGTAGACCTCAGTGGGAATGGAAAGTGATGGACATTCTTAAATCCAAGAAAAGAGCAATGACTAGATCCACCCAATTGAGAAACCACTTGTCCTTACCTGAAGCTGTATTTTTATACTCTTAGGGCTCTCTGGCATTTCCCAGTCTCTATTTGCCACTGTCTTATGAACAATTTAGGACTACTTTTTCAACAGATACAAATAAATCAAATCTATGTCATTTCAAGAATATATCAAAGCATCTTAAATTTACTATTCAATTGCTTATTTATTAGGTTGGCCAAAAGTTCATTTGGGTTTTCCCATGAGAACTTTTATGGAAAAGTCAAATGAGCATTTTGGCCAACCCAATATTCTTCCCGTGTTTTAAGATTATGGAGAATTTGAGAGTGCTTTTAGGTAACACGTAATACCTAACAACAAAAATATACACTAAAAATCAGGATCAGATAAAATGAAAGTGAAATGAGCACACACATACACATATTCAACATAATTGGCTACAGGTGGGACACAAATTTAGCTTTCAGCTTCCTGAAAAAGATAGCACCCCCAAAATTTAGTTGAATAGTATTTATTGTCTGAAAAAAGAAAGCTTACAGTATCTAAGGCCAAGCAACACTTCATAGAACTCAGTTTTGAAAGAAATTACTCAGAGGACTGCATGTAGGGAACACTTAAAGATATGACACACAATGGCTTCAACAATATCTCCACTGCAAATACAGTTATAGATGTCATAAGGTTGCTTTTTATTGTGTCTTTCCAAAAAGATCAGTTTCATGATACCAAAAAGCAACCTGGGGAGATCAGTATGCATTGAATCAAAATAGAGGCCAAGGATATCACTTTCTTAGACTGTGATTCAAACACTGAATAAAAACTACACTTAAAAAATCAAAATGGATGAGTTACTTCACTTGAGATTACTCGTCTATTAATAGATGTAGGTATAAAGTACCATGGATTGAAGGACATTCCAGCCAAATACCGTAAGATCAATCACATCGGGGAGTGGCCAAGATGGCAGAGTGGGAAGACCCTGGGTTCATATCCTCCCGTGGGCACATCAAACTTACAACTGTTTACAGAGCAACTATTGGTGGGAAAAACTGGAAGACCAGCAGAAGAGATCTTCTACAATTAAAGAAATAAAGAAGTAACCATGACACAGTTAGGAAAGGCAGAGATATGGTATTGTTCTGTACCTCCAGGTGGGTAACTTATAAATGAGAAGATAATTACATTTCTCATTGAGCAAATAGTCTGAGTTCCATATCAGGGTCCCCACCTTGGGGATCCTGCAATAGGAAAGTGAACTTCCAGAACGTGTGGCTTTGAAGGCCAGTAACACTTTCAGAAGAGCCAGAGGACTGAGGCAAATGGAGACACAACTCTTGAAGGGTGCACACAAAACCTCACAGGCTTCAGAACCCAGGGCAGAAGCAGTAATTTGAAGAGAGCCTGGGTCAGACCTACTTGCTAGTCTTGGAGAGCCTCCTGGAGAGGCAGGAGGCAATCTGGGGACATGGACACTGGCAGCAGAGCTGCTGGGATGCATAGGCAGTCTCCTACCAAAGGCCACTTCTCCAAGGCCAGGAAACGTAAGCTACCTACCAGATGCATAGACATAAAAACAGCAAACTAGCGAAGTGAGGTAATGGAGGATTATGTCCCAAATGAAAGAACAGGATGAAATCTCAGAACTCGGTGAAGCTGAACTAGGCAATCTACTTCATGGGGAGCATAAGATAATGATTGTAAAGATGTTCCAAGCACTCAGGAGAAGACTGGATGCACAGGGTGAGAAATTAGGAGTTTTTAACAAAGGATTAAGAAACATAAAGAAGAACAAAACAGAGGTGAAGAATACAATAACTGAGATGAAAAATAATAGAAGGCATCCATAGTAAATTAGCTAATAGAGGAATGGATCCGCAAACTGGAAAACAGAGTAGTAGAAATCACTGAAGCTGAACAAGACAAGCAAGAAATGAGGATAGTTTAAGAGACAACATCAAGCATAGCATTTACATTATAGTGCGTACCAGAATTAAAAGAGAGAGAGAAAAGCGATGAGAACTTTTTTTGAAGACGTAATAGCTGAAAACTTGTCTAACCTGAGAAAGGAAAAAAAACATCCAGGTCTAGGAAGCAGAGAGAGTCCCAAGCAAGATCAACTGAAAAAGGACCATACAAAGACAAATTGTATTTTAAAATGGCAAAAATTAAAGACAAAGAGAGAATAGTTAAAGCAGCAAGGGAAAAGAAAAAAGTGATGTGCATGGGAACTCGCATAAGGCTCTTGGCTGACTATTCAGCAGAAACTTTTCAGGCCAGAAGGGAGTGGCAGGGTATATTTAAAGTGGTGAAAGAGAAAAAACTATAACTAAGAATACTCAACCGGGAAAGGTGTTCATCCGGATTTGATAGAGAAACCAAAAGCTTTACACATGAACAAAAGCTGAGAGTTCAGCATCACCAAACCAGCTTTACAAGAAAAGCTAAGGAGACTTTAAGCAGAAGAGGAAAGGCCCGTAGCTAGAACATGACAATTATGAAAGGAAAATCTCATTTTTAAAGGCAAATATATAATAAAGATAATAAATCAACCATGCATAAAGCTTTCAGGAAAGTTAAAAGACAAAAGCAGTAAAATCGCCTATATCCAAAGAAGTGGTTAAAGGATATACAAGACAAAAAGATGTAAAATACAATGTCAAAAACAGTAAACCTTGGTGGGAGGTAGGAAAAATACAAGGTTGTTAAAATATGTTTGTACTTGAGAGATCAGCAATGTAAAACAATCATATATATATATGTATATACATATATATAGCCATCTACAGTGGCTAATTCCCACTGTATATATACAGTGGAATATAGTCAATAATTTGACTATATAGTCAATAATTATGTAGTATGGTGAGATATTGGGCTTCCCAGGTGGCACTAGTGGTAAAGAACCCACCTGCCAATGCAAGAGACGTAAGAGACGTGGGTTTGGTCGCTGGGTTGGGAAGATCCCCTGGAGAAGGAAAGTGTCAACCCACTCCAGTGTTCTTGCCTGGAGAATCCCATGGACAGAGGAGTTTGGTGGGCTACAGTCCACTGGGTCACAAAGAGTCGGACACAACTGAAGCGACAAAGCATGCACACATGGTGACATGTTGTAACTAGACTTCTCATGGCGATCATTTTAAACCATATATAAATACCAAATCACTATGTTGTGTAACAGAAATTAACATACTGTTGTGGGTCAATTATACTTCAAAAGTAAGCTCATAGAAAAAGAGATCAGATTTGTGGTTTACCAGAAGTGTGGGGTGAGGGAAGGAGGAATTGGCTAAAGGTAGGAGAAGGCAATGGCACCCCACTCCAGTACTCTTGCCTGGAAAATCCCATGGACAGAGGAGCCTGGTGGGCTGCAGTTCATGCAGTCGCTAAGAGTCAGATACGACTGAGTGTCTTCACTTTCACTTTTCACTTTCATGCATTGGAGAAGGAAATGGCAACCCACCCCAGTATTCTTGCCTGGAGAATCCCAGGGATGGGGGGAGCCTGGTGGGCTGCCGTCTATAGGGTCGCACAGAGTCGCACACGACTGAAGCGACTTAGCAGCAGCAGTAGCAGCAGCAGCAGCTAAAAGGTACAAACTTTCAATTATAAGATAAATAAATACGTGAGATGCCATGTAAAACATAATAAATATAGTTAACACTGTTGTAAGTTATAATTGGAGAAGGAAATGGCAACCCACTCCAATATTCTTGCCTGGGAAATCCCATGGACAGAGAGGCCTGGTGGGCTGCAATCTATGGAGTTGCAAAGAGTTGGACATGACTTGGTAACTAAACAATAACAAAGTTATATATGAAAGTTGTTGGGGTTAGATTCCAAGAGTTCTTATCAAAAGAAAATCATTTTTTCTATTTCTTTAACTTTGTATCTATATGAGATGATGGATGCTCACTAAACTTATTGTGTTAATCATTTCATGCCATGCTGCTGCTGCTGCTGCTAAGTTGCGTCAGTCGTGTCCGACTCTGTGTGACCCAATAGACGGCAGCCCACTAGGCTCCTCTGTCCCTGGGATTCTCCAGACAAGAACACTGGAGTGGGTATTTCATGCCATAGGTAAGTCAAATCACTATACTGTAGACCTTAACTTTATATAGTGTTGTATGTCAATTATATCTCAAGCAAACTGGAAAAAAACACCGTCAAGGACTGGGACCAATTAAGCCAGAAGCCTACCAGCACCAAATTCAAATTTTTACACAACTAGTTGTTTTATGCATAAACCAAATTAGCACATTCTTAGCTATTTAGAGCTGACTGCCTGCTTTGCACACTTTATCAAACAGCGCCCAACATCTGCTAGTCACAGATAAGACAAGCCCTGTGGTTATATAGGCTCTAAGCCGCTGATGCCCTTCAGAGTTTTCTGCCACCAGAGACTTCCTATTGGACTGCTGAGAAACATCACATAAACATGTAAGTCCCCTCTTTCCTGGAAATTTCCTTGCCTTCTCTCCTTGTGGATGTGTCCCCTGCCACAAACTATCTCTAGATTGTCTGGTCCTGGTTCTGTGAGGGGGACTATTTCAAGATGGATGGATGGTTACAGGAACAGGGGTGTGTGTTTGTGTGTGTATTTCCTAGCTCTGTCTGCCAAAAAAGCATAGAGCCAATGATTTCCCAAGATCAACAGGCACTCCTGACACCCAGATCTTGGTCTCCACCTACCATTCTCAAGTAGAAGGTACTGGGGCTCCTTGGACAAATGGCTAGAGCCAGGGTGATCATAGGGAAAGAACAAGTTGTGTCAGAAAGTAAGGAGGTGCTCAATAAACATGGGGTCGTTAAAACAAGATACACAAGTCAACTGGAAACACTGGCCAAATCTGGGATAATCTGAGAACAAAATAATAAATGGTAATGTTTTAGGTCAGGCAACTATAAGAAAATACGACAGACTAAGTGGCTTAACAGAGAAGGCAATGGCACCCCACTCCAGTACTCTTGCCTGGAAAATCCCATGGACAGAGGAGCCTGATAGGCTGCAGTCCATGGGGTCACCAAGAGTCGGACACGATTAAGCGACTTCACTTTCGCTTTTCACTTTCATGCATTGGAGAAGGAAATGGCAACCCACTCCAGTGTTCTTGCCTGGAGAATCCCAGGGACAGGGGAGCCTGGTGGGCTGCCGTCTATGGGGTCGCACAGAGTCAGACACGACTGAAGCGACTTAGTAGCAGTAGCAAGTAGCTTAAACAACAGAAATTTCTCACAGTTCTAAAGTTCAAAATCAAGGTGCCAGAAAGGTTTCTTTCTTTTGGCTTGTAAGCAGCTGCCATCTCTCTGTGTGCTCATGTGACCTTTTATTTGTATGTCCATGGAGAAAGACAGCTAGCTTTTTTTTTTACAGTTGAAATTGTTTGCATATCTTTATATACCTTTAAACAATGATTCTTATTTTTTCTTTCTAAATTTCTATATATAAAGCTACTCTTCATGGAAGTAATCTAAAACCATCATTTCTTTTAAATGCATTGATTTTAAATTTTCTCATTTGTATGCAAATATTGTATTTATATTTACTTTTTAATAAAAAATAATTTTCATTGGTTAATTATGCCTCTTAGGAAGAAAAATCTTAGAACTGAAATGGGACAATAATTTAAAGCTAAAATAAAATTATAAATTGCAAGTGGTATTTAAAGTTAAATTGTTTGTCTGCAAGAGCTTTTATTAATACCCAAGGCCAGTAAAAAAAATCCCATGTAATAAAATTATGAGTCAAATTTTTCTACTTATAGCATGTGGCTATTCTTACATATGAGATCAATAATACTACTCATCCACATTCTGTGACTTACATTGAACAAAAACAGGAAGCAAGTTATTTGATTTAAAAAAAAGCTGGCTAATATGTAATCAATGTTTGCTGCTATTGTTTAGTCACTAAGTCGTGTCTGACCCTTTGGCAACCCCATAGACTGCAGCCCTCCAGGTTCCTCTGTCCATTGGATTTCCCAGATAAGAACACTGGAGTGGGTTTCCATTTCCTTCTCGAGGACAGCAATTTTCTGGTGTCCCTTCTTATCACGGCAATAATCCCATCATGAGGTCCCCTCTTCCATGACTTTGTGCTCAGTTGTGTCCAACTCTTTGGATGCCTGCCAGGCTCCCTTATCCATGGGATTCTCCAGGCAAGAATACTGTAGTAGGTTGCCATTTCCTTCTCCAGAGGATCTTTCCTACCCAGGAATTGATCCCGTGTCTCTGGCATTGGCAGGCAGGTACTTTACCACTGAGCCACCAGAGAAGCCCCCTTCACGACCTCATCTAACCTTAATTACCTCCCAAAGGCTCCTATTTTCAAATGCCATGGAGGCTGAAGGGCTCACCCTATCATCTGGAGTTGGGGTATGCCAACATTTCTAACAGAATATGATGACTCAGTACACATAGAGTAAAATAGGAAACCAGGAATGCATGGTGATGTGAATAACTGAATAAATAAACAAATGGAGAAGGAATAAAAACTCCTCTTTAGAGTAGAATTCTAACTAATAAATGTAAAAAATTATGGAAATAAATGATCATCATTTGGCAAATGTCACAGTAATAATCAAGTTTTAGTCAAAAACAATGAACGTTAAACTGAGTGGCTTGAAGTATAATAAAAAACAGGATAAATTCATAAGATTAATTAGCCTCATACAATATTAATTACAAAAAGGAAAATAGTAACTTTTCAGTGGTGAGACCTGGTGAATCCTACTTTAACCAAAAGATCTAAGTCAACCTCAACAGCAATGGGGCAAATCAGCATTACATGCCCTCCAATGTGACACGTTGAGAGTAAGCAATATTACTTTTGTGACATTCTTGAAAAAATGTAAAACTTGAGTATAATCAGAGGAAACCTCAGACAAACCTAAACTGAGAGACTCTTTAAAAGTCTGAAGTTCATGAAAGACAAAGAAAAACTGAGGAACTCTGATGATTGAAGGAGACTAAGGGAAACTGACAAGTCCATGCAATCTGTGATCCTAGGTTCAGCCTCAGTTAAAGGTTGTGTCTACATATTATACCTTTAGTCCCAAATAACAAAAAACATGGAAGCAAGCACTAAATAAAATGGTTATCAGTAAATACCTATTTATTGATTGCTTACCAAGAAATCTAGGTGGGTAGGGCCCTCTGCTTTCATCAGCCTTCCTCTCTCTGAGTAGAAATGTGTGTTCTGAACCACCCATATAGTGAAGATATGCACTTATATACGTCAGAGGAGCTCTACCCTTCACCAGAGAATTTATGGTATATAGGCTAAAAAAATTGAGTGGTTGCCTGGAGATATGACCTGTGACCTTATAAGAAGATGGCCATGGGGGAAATACAGAGACACAGGGAGAATATCATGTGAGGATGGAGGATTAGAGTGATACATAAAAGCCAAGGAATGGTAGAAATGCTGGAAAACTACTGGAAGCTTGGAAGAGGCAAAGAAGGATTCTCATATCTGTTTCAGAAGGAGCATGGCTCTGCGACACCTTGAATTAAGACTTACAGTCTCCTAAAGATCACAGGTTGTATTGAAGTAGGGCCCACCTTGCTCTAGTATGACCTCATTTAACTAATGATACATGTATGCAGTGATCCTATTTCTAAATACAACCACATTCTGAGGGACTGGAGATAAGGACTTCATCATATCTTTTGGGGAACGCACTGTAACCCTTAAAAGCCCTGAATGTTTTTAAGGGTCAGTTAATGTTTATACTTTCTTAATATTTCTGCTGTTTTAAATCGTCTAGTTTGTGACAGTGTGTTATGGCAGCTCTAGGAAGCTAACACAAGGACCTATGTACCAAACCTCATTCTAGTGGCACTGGATCAAAGTGAAATAAGATGCGGTCCCATCTTCAGGGATATGCTAGATAAGATTTCAGAAAGAGAGAGAGAGACAGAGAGTGAGAGATGCGGGGAGGGAGATGAAGAGAAGGAGGGAGGAGAGATATTAGTTAAGAGATTTGTGTTATTAGGAGAGAATTTCTCTGATGGGTCAGTGGTAAAGGCCCCACCTGCCAATACAGGAGATGCAAGTTCAATCCCTGGGTCCGAAAGATCCCCTGGAGAAGGAAATGGCAACACACTTTAGTATTCCTGCCTGGAGAATTCCATGGGTAGGGGAACCTGGTGGGCTGTAGTCCATAGAGTCGCAAAGACACACACTTCAGATGTTGGAATAAAAATAATATACCTACAATGAAATTTGAGAGACAGCAATTCTCTATGGACTAATTTATAAAGTTACTAAAAATTCTAGCAGAAGTTTTTAAAAGGAATCCAACAACTTATTCCAAATATATAGTAGAATAGAGATCCATAAATAGCTAAATCAGTTTTGAAAAAGAAGAGAAAAGTGCTACTCTCAGCCAAAAAGTGTAAGATATACCACAAAACTTCCCTAATAGCTCATAACTCAGTTGGTAAATCTTCTCTAACAGCTCAGTTGGTAAAGAATCTGCCTGCAATGCAGGAGACTCTGGTTCGATTCCTGAGTCAGGAAGATCCGCTGGAGAAGGGATAGGCTACCCACTCCTGTAATCTTGGGCTTCCCTTGTGGCTCAGGTGGTGAAGAATCGGCCCACAATGCAGGAGACCTGGGTTTGATCCCTTGGTTGGGAAGATCCCTGGAGAAAGGAAAGGCTACCCACTCCAGTATTCTGGCCTGGAGAATTCCATGGACTGTGAAGTCCATGGGGTTGCAAAGAGTCAGACACGACTGAGTGACTTTCACTTTCATACCAAAAAGCCATGATAATAAAGCAGTGTGGACCTGGTGCAGCCATAGGTAAATAAGCTAACAGATTAGAAGAAAGAGCTCAGTGAAACAACTGTATGTTTAGGGGAACCTGGTACATGAAGGAAATACTACTTGAATCCATGAGGCAAAATGGATGGACTGCTCAATGGATGTTACTGAGGAAACTGATGAACTCTACAGAGGAAAAGAGAATTGGAAAACTTACACAATGTACAAAGATGGGTATCAATGGATTAAAGAACTAAGCATGAAAGACAACTAAAGCAAATAGGAGAAAGTATAGAAATATATAATTGTGATTTTTGAGTAGAAAGTATTGCTGAAACTTTCAAAATGCAAAGTGCAACGGAAAAAATTTTCAGCTGCCTATTTTAAAAATAAGAATCTCAAATGATGATATATATAAAATTATCAGATTATTTACAGATTAGGACAAGTTAACTGTGAATTTTCAGATGTTCAAGCTGGTTTTAGAAAAGGCAAAGGAACCAGAGATCAAATTGCCAACATCCACTGGATCATCGAAAAACCATGAGATTTCCAGAAAAACACCTATTTCTACTTTATTGACTATACCAAAGTCTTTGACTACGTGGATCACAATAAACTGGAAAATTCTGAAAGAGATGGGGATACCAGACCACCTGACCCGCCTCTTGAGAAATCTGTATGCAGGTCAAGAAGCAACAGTTAGAACTGGACATGGAACAACAGACTGGTTCCAAATAGGAAAAGGAGTACATCAAGGCTGTATATTGTCACCCTGCTTATTTAACTTCTATGCAGAGTACATCATGAGAAACGCTGGGCTGGAAGAAGCACAAGCTGGAATCAAGATTGCTGGGAAAAATATCAATAACCTCAGATATGCAGATGATACCACCCTTATGGCAGAAAGTGAAGAAGAACTAAAGAGCCTCTTGATGAAAGTGAAAGAGGAGAGTAAAAAAGTTGGTTGGCTTAAAGCTCAACATTCAGAAAATGAAGATCATGGCATCTGGTCCCATCACTTCATGCAAGTAGATGGAGAAACAGTGGAAACAGTGGCTGACTTTATTTTGGGGGGCTCCAAAATCACTGCAGATGGTGACTGCAGTCATGAAATTAAGACCATTGCTCCTTGGAAGGAAAGCTATGACCTACCTAGACAGCATATTAAAAAGCAGAGACATTACTTTGCCAACAAATGTCCATCTAGTCAAGGCTATGGTTTTTCCAGCAGTCATGTGTGGATGTGAGAGTTGGTCTATCAAGAAAGCTGAGCGCCGAAGAATTGATGCTTTTGTTTTTGTTTCTTCTTCTTTATTTTTTTTTAATTTTTATTTTTACTTTATTTTACTTTACAATACTGTATTGGTTTTGCCATACATTGACATGAATCCACCACAGGTGTACATGCATTCCCAAACATGAACCCCCCCTCCCACCTCCCTCAGAATTGATGCTTTTGAACTGTGGTGTTGGAGAAGACTCTTGAGAGTCCCTTGGACTGCAAGGAGATCCAACCAGTCCATCCTAAAGGAGAACAGACCTGGGTGTTCACTGGAAGGACTGATGCTGAAGCTGAATCTCCAATACTTTGGCTACCTGATGTGTAGAGCTGACTCATTTGAAAAGACCCTGATGCTGGGAAAGACTGAAGGCAGGAGAAGAGGATGACAGAAGATGAGATAGTTGGATGGCATCACCGACTCAATGGACATGAGTTTAGGTAGGCTCTGGGAGTTGGTGATGGACAGGGAGGCCTGGCATGTTGCAGTTCATGGGGTCACTAAGAGTTGGACACGACTGAGTGACTGAACTGACCTGAACTGAACTTAGGAAAAGTTATTTGCCATACGAAACCATAAGAGGTTGTTGTTGTTCAGTGGCTAAGCCATGTCCAGCTCTTTGCGGTCCCAAGGACTGCAGCACACCAAGGTTTCCCTGTCTTTCACTATATCCCAGAGTTTGCTCAAACTCATGACCATTAAGTCAGTGATGCCATCCAACCATCTCATCCTCTGTCATCCCCTTCTCTTCCTGCCCTCAGTCTCTCCCAGCATCAGGGTATTTCCCAGTGAGTCAGTTTTTTTTGCATCAGGTGGCCAAAGTATTGGAGTTTCAGCCTCAACATCAGTCCTTCCAATGAACACTCAGGGTTGATTTCCTTTAGGATTGACTGGTTGATCTCCTTGCTGTCCAAGGGACTCTCAAGAGTCTTCAACACCACAGTTTTTTTTTTTTTTTAATTTTTATTTTTACTTTATTTTACTTTACAATACTGTATTGGTTTTGCCATACATTGACATGAATCCACCATGGGTGTACATGCGTTCCCAAACATGAATCCCCCCTCCCACCTCCCTCCCCATAACATCTCTCTGGGTCATCACCGTGTACCAGCCCCAAGCATGCTGTATACTGCATCGGACATAGACTGGCGATTCAATTCTTACATGATAGTATACATGTTTCAATGCCATTCTCCCAAATCATCCCACCCTCTCCCTCTCCCTCTGCGCCCAAAAGTCCGTTATACACATCTGTGTCTTTTTTGCTGTGCAGCTCAATACCAGAAAAATAAACGACCCAATCAAAAAATGGGCCAAAGAACTAAATAGATATTTCTCCAAAGAAGACATACGGATGGCTAACAAACACATGAAAAGATGCTCAACATCACTCATTATTAGAGAAATGCAAATCAAAACCACAATGAGGTACCACTTCACACCAGTCAGAATGTCTGCGATCCAAAAATCTGCAAGCAATAAATGCTGGAGAGGGTGTGGAGAAAAGGGAACCCTCCTACACTGTTGGTGGGAATGCAAACTAGTACAGCCACTATGGAGAACAGTGTGGAGATTCCTTAAAAAATTGCAAATAGAACTGCCTTATGACCCAGCAATCCCACTGCTGGGCATACACACCAAGGAAACCAGAATTGAAAGAGACACATGTACCCCAATGTTCATCGCAGCACTGTTTATAATAGCCAGGACATGGAAACAACCTAGATGTCCATCAGCAGATGAATGGATAAGAAAGCTGTGGTACATATACACAATGGAGTATTACTCAGCCGTTAAAAAGAATTCATTTGAATCAGTTCTGATGAGATGGATGAAACTGGAGCCGATTATACAGAGTGAAGTAAGCCAGAAAGAAAAACACCACAGTTTTAAATCATCAGTTCTTCAGCACTCAGCCTTCTTTATGGTCCAACTCTCACATCCATACATGACTACTGAAAGAACCATAGCTTTGACTATACAGGTCTTTGTCGAGAAAGTGACATCTCTTCTTTTTTAATACACTGTCTAGATTTGTCATAGCTTTCCTTCCAAGGAGGAAGCATCTCTTAATTTCATGGCTGCAATCACTGTCCCACAGTGACTTTACAGCTGAAGAAAATAAAATCTGCCATCATTTCCACTTTTCCTCCATCTATTTGCCATAAGGTGATGGGATCAGATGCCATGATCTTAGTTTTTTGAAAGTTGAGTTTTCAGCCAGCTTTCTCACTCCCCTCTTTCACTCTCATCAAGAGGCTTTTTAGGTCCTCTTTAGTTCTGTAAGAGGTTAATAATTAACTATACAAAATCCCAGAAGTAAATATCTAGGATATGCAAGCAAATCCACAAGTAAAAGATAGGAAGACCATGGAAAATATTCCTCTTAAAATGGACCTTGGTTTCTTCATTTAAACATTCAATAAATATTTATTGAGTGCCTATCACATGTCAACACTGCTCTAGGCACCAGGGTTACAGCACACAAATTTCCTGCCCTTATGAAATTTACATAGTCCACAACCTTCTCTCTTACCAATAAGAGAAAGAAATTAGTTTCTACTAAATGAATTTTCCTTTAAAATTATAACTGTGTCATTTTAAAATTGGAAGAATTTTTAGGGTGCATTTCCTCTAATTCCATACATTTGTGATAATATTCCCAGGGCACAGTGGCCTGACACACATAGCTGACGCTTCATCTGTGTTTAGAATGTAAAGGCCAGTAATTAGATGGGTCCAGAATTGCTATGACTGAGTCATGACTTTTCCATTGTGTGCCATTTGGCAACCTCTCTGAGGTTTAGTTTCTTCATCAGTAAAATAACAAATAATGAAACAGCTCATACAATTCATATGAGGATTAAATGAGATAATATAAAACAAAACAGTATCTGACATACAATAAAAATTCAATCATGACTGTTTTTACATCTACATTTCATTTTGATATTGAGTCCAATAATTGTTATTTCCCCATGCATATCATGGGGCTTTCCAGGTGGCACTAGTGGCAAAGAATCCACCTACCAGTGCAGGAGATGCAAGAGACACGAGTTTGATCCCTGGGTCAGGAAGATCCCTTGCCTGGAGAATTCTATGGACAGAGGAGTCTGGCAGGTTACAGTCCATGGGGTCACAAAAAGTTGGACACAACTGAGCACAACAGACATATGCTATTTCAAAATGAGTATGGTAACACTTCTGGTTATTAATCAGGCAATTAATTTTTTCTTTAATTAATAATCAGAAAGGGAAGTCATATGCCTTTCCTGAGACCTACCCCTCTAGTGTGTAAGGTGTGTCTTGTAGATTAACCATTAATCCTAGAGTGAAAACTGAATTTGGAGTTGTTGGGCTGGAAAAGATGTGAGACTCCATCTTGCCAGTCCTCGGTTTTTTGACACAGGCAGATGTAAAGCCTGAAAGAGGAAAGTACCATGCTCTAAGTTTGCACAGCTAGAACTATGGCACTTCTTCTGTGGTTATAATTAATTATGATCGGAAAAGATGACTATGATTAAGAAATCATGGTTATGATTAGGAAAGATTAATGTTACTAGGTGCCTTTGTGAGCTGGGTGTGAACTGGCTCCATGAATGACCTTAATTAATTAGAGACCTAGATTCAGGAGGACTCAAAGTTATTCCAAGTATGAATGTGCTGGACTTCACTTGACTGTCGCTTTGGTTCAGTAGGTGGAGCCACTCTTCCTCATTAGAGTAAACAGATTCAACTCAATTATAAATAGAAAAAAATATGTGCCCTCCGCCATTGAGAGTTGCAGAGACTGACGACTACCTGGAGACCTCGGGTGCAGCGGTGAGCAGTGTTGGAGCATGAGTTCCAAGCCACAGTCCATAGGGGTCATTGGAGCTCCTTTCTCAAAGGGCCAGGTGAGTCAAAACCTGGCTTTGAATAATTGCAGTTTATGAGAAAAGTTACAAATTTCAAAATTAGTAAGGTGTTACTGTCTGGTTAGTTAAACAGCCTGATACAACCTGACCTGAAATTTATATTAAAGTCTTTTCATCATTTTACATCATTGTATAATTATGGTCACATATCCACTCATAACATTAGATTTATAACTATAACACCTAATCCCAGCCACAGCCAGTTTTATTTAAATCTGCCGAACTTTTCCTCATTTTTTGAGAAAATAATTTTATTTGAGTGGAAATAGACTATTTCTGCCTTGTAGCTACTCATTTAGATTCCCATGCTCTTACCGCTATTGGTGTTACTGGGTATATGTAGAAGGAGATAGAATTTTAAGAAAATATATTTTTAGTTATGTAATTAATACCTAGAAAAATTCATAGATGGGTGGTAAATTTTAAAAATGTGAATAAACTAAATATTATTGATTTATCAACATTTTGAGTTATTTATATTATTTTAGAGCTTTAATGATTCTATAAAAGTGTTGATTCATGGATTAGGTGGAGTTCTTTGCGTACCTCTTTTTGAGGGATGAAAAAAGAAAAGCGGAAAAGGAAACCCACCTACAGATTGATCACATTGAAAAGACTATTGGATTTATCAAACTCCCAAGTTCTAAAACATGCAAGCAACACTTAATATACTGTCTTTTTTTTTTTTCTTGCCCAGGCACAGTCATTCTGGTAAATCTAATGAGATTACAGATATCTTCAGCTCCTCCAAGTGTCTGTGCTAAAGGGGTGGGGGAAGAATGAAACAAAAGCAAATAAGATAAAGTGTGAATTAAAACTCACCATGCAGATTTTTTTGAGGTTGTGGTTGTTTTAAATGAGGTTTCTCAGGTTTCTTAGAACTTTCTGTTTGCCCAACTGAGCAGTGTATTGCTTCTCTTAGTTCTGAACTCTTGCTTTGCACTCTGTGACTTTTTTTTTTATTACAAAACAAATTGGGACAGGTCAGAGGTTAGAGATGCAAACTGCATTTGAAATGTCAGTCAAAACTGCTTCACTTCCCTTGGAAATCTTTCAAAATTCTCTCCCGAAACACAGGGAAGTTTTGCTGACAAAGAGGTATTTCTTGTAATGCTGGGCTTAATCACAAATTCCACAATGTGCTCACCTATAATGACAGGTTCTAACAAAAATCACAATAAAATAACTGATTAAAAAAGAAAAAGAAAAAGAAAAGAGGGGGGGAGAGGGAGAAAGGAAGAAAGAAAGGGAGAGAGGGAGGGAGGAAATGGCTAGACATGCTCTGATCCCTGGACCCCAGCAGAAGGCCACGCGCTGATGATAAAAGCCCCTCTAGGGGATAACATTTTGAAACATAGCCTGGTGCATTTTCCTTTCTCCATGATTCTTCCTCCCGCCTCTACAGCCCCTCCTTATTAAAACATGGCGCCATGCAAGAGTAAGACATTTCCGACCCATACACACACACACACACACACACACACACACACACAACACAAGAATGAAGCTTATTGTCTTAAGAGATTTTTCTACTCTACGCCATAGCATAGAAGGGAAAAATCAGCCAACATATAAATTTCTGTCTTCAGTCAAGGGACGTAAAATTTGGATAAACAAGCAAAGGAGAGGATTAAAGGGCAGATGACTAGAAGGTTGAGTCTGAGAAAGAACTCCATCGTCAGCCCCACGCCCTTGCAGGGCAGTGGTTGAGGGGAGGGGGTGGGGACCGAAAATGAAGTACATATTATATCTATTGTCCCATTGTGTTAGCTAAGGCTCAGAGGGCTATGGCAATGTGTTCAAGGTCACGCCGCTTTGACTATGTAATTCCAGACACTGATACCAAAGCCTGTGCTCCTGACCTGAGCTGTTACATCTTTAGTTCTACAGCGGATCTTGGAGTTGTGGTCAATTAGGGATTGGAGCCTAGTCTCAAAGTCAGCAGTGCTAACAAAGAACAATGAGGAAAGACCGAACATGAGAAGCATTTTAAATCAGATAGAGGATAAAAGCTAGAAAGTGTCACTCTGGGAAGCTGAACAACTGTGCTATTGTAAATATACAGCCAGCCCTCCATATCTGTGGGAATGTCTTTACTGTCATTTAATGTAAGGCACTTGAGCATCTGTGTGGGGGAGGGGAGGTTGTCCTGGTCAATCCTATACAGATCCGGAGGAGGAATTTTAGTATCAGTTAAGGGGTTGTATAAGATTTCTTTTTTTTCTTAAATAATTCTGAAAGTTCAGAGTGGTCTTATTTTTGATTTAGTTATATATATATATATATACATATATATATATAATTTTAATTTTTTCCATTGAAGGTTATTACAAGATATTGAATATAGTTCTCTGTGCCCTACAGTAGGTCCTCTCTGGTTATCCATTTTGTATATAATAGTGTGCATATTTTAATCCCAAACTCCTAATTTATCCCCTCATCTCTATCTCCCCTTTGGTAGCCATAAGTTTGCTTTCTATGTTTGTCAGCCTATTTTGTTTTGTAAATAAGTTTGTCAGGAGTATTTAAGATTTGTTTCAAAATTTGAAAGGGAGAGGGCAAAAGTCAGGGAGTTTTATGAAACTGACAATTTTTGGACATCTACTAAGTGTCAGCTGTATACTAAAAAATACAGTGCTGGAAGTGTAGAGAAAATTGGACAGAAATCTAATAAAGGAGAGAAAACAATGACAAATAACTCAAAATCAAGGCAAAATTTCAGCCAAGTAGCGCTGTATTGGAGTTTAAAGAAGAAGAAATTGTACCTACTTGTTGAGGGCGTAAAGGCAGGAGTCATAAAAAAAGGCAGTCCTATTATGGCTTGCGGTTGTAATTATCTTTTATTTTCTGTCTGGCTATTGATTGTGAAAACTGATAAGCATCTTTTACTATTCTGATTATGCACCTGTTACTCACTTAGTACATTATATTATGATTTGTCATTGGACAAATAATAGAAGTCTATATCATCAAAACTACCATTTAATAGGAAAACATGTAATCACTTTTTAAAATACAGAAGTGTATCTGAATTATCTTGAAATTTTTTTGAAAAATACAAATGTCCAGGTATTTTTTGTTTCTCCAAAGCTCCAGATATGTTTCCAATGAGCAGCCATATTTAAAAACAACTAGACTATATGATGATCTTTCATCTAGCTCATTTCACTTTTTCTATTTCATATTCAGTGCTCTCATTTCATTTAGCTTGTTTTCCAATTTCTCCATCTCTTTTTTTCTTTCTCAAGCCTTTATCAGGCAGAGTTTTTGTATACTTGTAAATAGTATGTATAATATATATCAGAAAACTTACAAATTGTAGCCTAACTAAAAAATTTATAACATTTTGATTCCACTTGTTTGACTTAATATGAATAGAATGCTAGATTTCTAATAAAAAAAAGATATGCAACAAGCAACAAAGGTTTACTGTATAGCACAGGGAACTATAGTCAATATCTTGTAATAACCTATAATGGAAAATTTCAAAAATAATATTTGTGTATATGTATAACTGAATCACTTTGCTGTGAACCTGAAGCACTGTTAAGTCAACTACACTTCAATAAAATATATATATTAAACAAACAAACAAAAAAAGGCAGTGAAGTGAAGGAGCAAATGTGCCTGGCTGAGCATGGTGTTGGGGGGGAGACCCTTGCTGCCAGGGACAGGAACTTGACATGGAGGATTTGCCTGGTAGTCAGGGCAAGTCATCTGGTATTTGAGGTGGGAGGAATTTCCACTTAGTTTGGTGCCACAGTGCAACCCTGAGGATAGGCATAGGTGTCTGTTGGCACATCTTCCCGCATGATGGCAGGCTTCCCAGGCGGCACTAGTGGTGAGGCGCAGGAGGCATAAGAAGCAAGGGTGCATTCATGGTTTGGGAAGATCCCCTGGAGAAGGGAATCCAGAAGGACAGCCCCTCTCCAATATTCTGGCCTGGAGAATTTCATGGACAGAGGAGCCTGGTGGGCTATAGTCCATGAGGTCGCAAAGTGTGGGACACGACTGAGTGACTAACACTTTCACTTTTTCACTCCCACCTAACAGCGCAGAGTAACTTTCTCTATTGAAAAGCCTTGTTGGAAATTGGAATCAGAGAGACACATAAAAGAACTATTTCTTTAGATGGCTTATCTGCCAGGAGGCTGGAGAAGACTTACTGCAAGGAAGAAGCGTGGTAGCTTCCCCAGTGTAAAAAGAGCAAAGGTAGAATTGTGCCAACCATGCTTAAACAGGTCAAAACTTGAAATAGTGGGTTGGTCTTTGTGAGTTCATCTCCCCAGTGATGATTTTCCCTGCTGCCTCCTTTCTCCGCAAGAGCCCTAACTTACTACCATGCGGACCTGCACGTAGGTCTGTCTGATGTCATGCTCTTTTTATTCACTTTATGTTTTGACTCAAGCTGTTCTCCAGGTTTGCAAAGTTTCTTCGTCACCCCAACTATTTTCCTGAATGACATACTCATGTTGCAGGACTCAGCAGAAGTGTCAGCCTGTTCCCTGCAGACTTCTCCGAAACTTCTCCACCCTTGACAGGGTTAGGAACATCCTGTTTTTGTGGTTACAATATCTTGTAACTGTGTTGATGCAAATCTCTAAGTATTATAATTGGAATTATTAATAAATATCCAAATCCCCTATTCACTTGTGAGTCACTCAAACACAAAAGCCCTCTCTTTTGGATCATTGTATCTCTATCTCTCAGAGTGCTTTTGTACAAACTGTGTCCACTGTGTTGGTAACATAATGTGATGGAGAAGAGAACCTGCAAGTTTTGTGATCCAAACCACCTGGATGTGAACTAAGGCTCTGCCACTTGTTCTCTGTGTGCCTGTAGGAAAGTTTTGATTCTATATTTTCATATTTGACATAGAAGTAATTCAATCTACCTCGCTGTGATGACAGTGAGATCATGTAAATTCCTGACCCTGTAGGTACTCAAAAAGTGATAGTTACTCTTCAACTGATTAATGAAAAAGGTTTCTATTGTGGGGGTTTGATGATATGATAATGTCTGAATTACTCTATGTTTTCATTGTTCAGCCACGAGGAGGGGTGGAAGAAGGCCCTACAGTACTGAGAAAGGCTGGTCTGCTTGAGAAACTTAAAGAATTAGGTAACTGTTTACTTAATCAATTTTTTAATTAAAGTATAGTTGATGTACAATATTATATGTTACATATTTATACAATATAGTGATTCATAATTTTAAAGGTTATACTCCACTTACAGTTATTGTAAAATGTTGGCTGTATTTCCTATGTTGTACATTATATCCTTGTAGCTTATTTTATTTGTAATAGTTTGTACCTCTCAACCCTCTACTATATAGTCTAGGTCTATAGTCTAGGTCTTTAGAATCTTTAGGTTACCTGTAATTTCTTTATTTAAAAAGTATGAAAATAGAGCCTTTATTTCCTGACCTCATGGAAGCATTAAGCTAATCATATATTCTTATTTAATTCAGACAATCTCATTACGAGGCAGGTACAATGGGCAGGCAGAGTAGGAAGCTGAGTGGCTTCGGTTGGATAACAGCTTGGGATGAAACCAAGGGCTCTTAATATAGTATAAGGAAGTTGAGAAAATATCAGTGTCTTTTTTTTCTGGGCATAAATATATATTGTTGCTCTTCAGTTGCTAAGTTGTGTCCAACTCTTTTGTGACCCCTTGGACTGAAGCTGGTCAGGCTCCTCTGTCCATGTGATTCTCCAGGCAAGAATACTGGAAGGGGTTGTCATTTCCTTCTCCAGGGGATCTTCCCAACCCAGAGATCAAAGCCAGGTCTTCTACTTGGCAGGTGGACATTTCACCACTGAGCCACCTGGGAAGCCACATATATATATATATATATATATATATATATATATATATATATATATATATATATATAATGTATAAATATATTTTTAAAAAGCAGCCTTTTATTACCTACACAAAACAAACATCATAGAAAAGTGAACAGCACACAAACAGAACCCAAGACAGTGTCGCCATGTGTCAAGGCCAAACTAGCTTATCACTGTTACATTTTCATGGCTAGCCTAACTGACTTGAGTCAAGAAGAATTTGCAGAGAACCCAGTATATAGCAGACAGCGGTGTAGAACCCAGGATACAGCAGGCACCGGTGTGCAGTGAGGTTGGGATGATGATGTCAGGTAATAGTGCATATGGTTTTTACTTTCACTAGGTTTTATAGCCATTCCGGGTGCTTTTTTTCGAATAACAGCTATTTGGTAAAGTTGGAATCATCCTACAGTCTGTTTTATAATCTCCTTTAGTAACCTAAAACTTTTAATTATAGAGTGTGATGTGAAAGATTACGGGGACCTGTCCTTTGCCGATAACCTTGATGACAGTCCCTTTCAAATGGTGAAGAATCCAAGGTGTGTGGGAAAAGCAAATGAAAAGCTGGCTGATGTGGTGGCGGAAGTCAAGAAGACTGGAAGGATCAGCCTTGTCCTGGGCGGAGACCACAGGTCTTTTTTTAATGTTTATCTCTATGGGAGTCTGGTATAAATACGGTGAAGGAAGTATAACCAAAACCATGAGAAGAGAGAAAATAGGAAAGGAAAGTGTTGGTCAATACTTTATACCACATTTTCTGCCTTGTTTAATTTTATTGATTACTACTTTATTTTGGAAACAAAAACTTCCCTCTATTTGAAGTCTGTTATGACCTTTTTCTATGACAGCAGAAAATACATGGTATGTGAATGGATTTCAGCAAAATACTCAAGCTTACATTCCTAAATAAATAAGTACTGAGGAAATTAAGTCAGCCTATTGTACTTAATTAGTGATAACAGAAATAACTTATTTACATCAACAATTAAAGCATGTTTCCCACTATCAAAGTAATAATTATCGAATTTTTGAAACACACATGCATTGGGGCTTCCCTGGTGGCGCAGAGGTTAAGGCGTCTTTGTCCAATGCAGGAGACCTGGGTTTGATCCCTGGGTCGGGAAGATCCCATGGAGAAGGAAATGGCAACCCACTCCAGTATTCTTGCCTGGAGAATCCCATGGACGGAGGAGCTTGGTGGGCTACAGTCCACGGGTCACAAAGAGTCGCTGTATAAAAGAAAAAAACAGTGGCAATTGTAGTTCTCTAAAAACCATTTCTATTAAAATTTTGAAAATCTGTTATATTTCCTTCCTGCCATAATTTTTCCCTTGTATATAATTTGAACAATTGTGTTATCCTGTTTTGTTCTTCATCTACACTACAGATTTCCTTATGTTATTAATACCTCACAATACACACGAACATAATTTTTTACTGTTGCTTGATATATCATCTAGGTATGATCTCTCTCTATATATATATGTATGTGTGTGTATATATATATATCCATGTTGTCAGATATTCAGGTTATTTTCAAATTTCACCATTATGAATAATGTGGCAAAGATAATGTTTGTGTGTGAGTCTTCCCATGTTTACTCTCAAGGAATCCAGGACATGCAATCAGAAGTACAATTAGATCAAAAGTACAAAGATTACAATGCTTCTTAATGCAGGAGTCAATTACTTCAGCCCCCTCCATATTTTCCTTGAAAGCTAAAGTGTTTTCAAGACTTCTGCGACAAAACTCACATTGAGTAACCGGAGCTCTCTTTAAGTAAAAAAATTTGTAAGTGGAAATTTTAAGAGTGGCACATGGACAAAGGAAAACAAACCTGAAGGGAAAGACAAACAGCAGGCTGAATCATCAATACCTGAACCCCAAGGACTGAGTCTGAAAGTTCACGGTTCTCTGGAGGGTTCCTGAGCATTCACAAGTGGGAGAATGCAGACAATGTATGGCAAATCCTGGTCTTTTAACTTTTGTGTAAGATACTACTTAGCTTTGCCATTCTGGCAAGTCTCCTGGAGCTTGGAGTGTTTGAGATGGATTTTGAGGGTTCTGGACCCGCCTAAGAATGAGTCCTTAAATACATAGCAGGAGACTCGAAAGTTCCAGCAGAGGATCTGAACGTTGAATAGAGTGAGCATCCAGGATACACTGGCTGAAGTAGATGTTAGGGTTCTGAGTTATGTTCCCCAATTGTAAAATAATTGGATTTTAAGAAAAATGGGAGGACTCTGTCATAATTCACTTGGGAGAATTAAGTATTTACCAAGAGAGATGAGAGTACAGAAAATGAGCCTGTTTTAACCCTGAGAACTGAGTGATAGCTCATGCTGAAAAACTTCTTGTGTGGCTACTGTCTTTTCACACATTTAATTTTTAGTGAAACTAGAATTTGCAATTTTATTAGAAGGTGGTTTTGAAGAAAAATGAAAGTTTTTTTTAGTAACGCCATTACAGTGAATAAATATAACTTGTTAGTAAATATTGTGTTATGTATACTTTCTCTATTGTGATTGTTTAATTGTGATCTTCAGTTTAAAATCTCTCAGAAATATTAGCCACTTTGACTTAAAGGAAAATCAGGCAACAATATTGTGTAAATGATATGATAAACATGCTGATGACTGCAAACTTGATGTTCACACAAACTTCTTTTCCTTTAAAGTTTGGCGATTGGTAGCATCTTTGGCCATGCCAGGGTCCACCCAGATCTCTGTGTCATTTGGGTGGATGCTCACACTGACATCAACACTCCACTGACAACCGCAAGTGGGAACTTGCATGGACAACCTGTGTCTTTCCTTCTGAAGGAACTAAAGGAAAAGGTAAACAGCTGGTTGGTATTTTGTTACAAAAGAATTATCTTCAGCAGAAGTTCAGAAGCCAGAAAGGAAGTAAGAACCCCTGTGCCATTTTATTCTTCATTAATTTTCAAACCATTTTCTCAGCAGCTGATAAGCAATGGTGGGGGTGGGGGGTGGTGATGGGGGCGGGGGTGGGGTGGTCGGGGGGAGGTGGACAGAGTTAGACTCAGATACAGAGTTAGACTCTGTATCTCTACGTTTTTAATAATTTGCAAACTGACTTCAGGAGTAGCTTCCCTTTTGATTATTTTTTTTTTTCCTCTCAGAATTCCAAATAGTTTATGTAGATTCTCTGCTCTCAGAAAGGTGGAACACAATTCTCCACTCCTAAGTGGAGAATATGGTTGCTTACAGTTTAGAGCCTTCCCCTAAGGCAGTATGAATTCTTGGCAAGGCCTGTGTTCCCAGGACCACGGTGCTCTCCAGACTTCTTCCATGGGTGCTGTCTCTGTTCCTACAGTCATCTGAGCATGAGATTTGGCCCCTTACATCTTTAGATTTAGAGAGATGAAGACCTTAAGTGAAGAAGTTCTAAGGGTTGGTGACAGAGGGGACAGGGTTCAGGGCACAGCCTGCTGTCTCAGATACATAATCCTTCTAGAAAGGGCAGGCAGCACAAGGTCGGGGGCGAGGCAGACTAGCGGGTGACTGTGGAGGGAGGGAGGCCACAGACGGTGTGCTTGCTCCTCGCTGGGTGGGCAAGAGCCCTCAGTCCTCAGCGTCCCCATCCTTTTGATTCTTAGGTGGGGCAGAGAGGCATCCTTTATGACCAAGTGAGCAAGGTTCAGAGTAACACACACACACCAAATGTGGAGAAAGGCAAGGACCATAACTTTGCTCCTGGTGCCTCCTCTTTCTGTTACACAACCCACAGCCTCTCATCCTAACCAAGTGTCCCCTTCACAATACAGGGCCTTTTCAAACATGGAGATTTTAAATGCAGATTATGGTGGCTTATTATTTAACATCTTTGCTATGAGAAACACATGTCTAAACCAGAAGAGGGAGAACTATCTCCTTGCTCCCTGGAAACTTCTTTTCTAAAAAATGTAAGATGAAATTTCAGAATAAGATTTAACACTGTATTGATATGCTACCAATAAAACAATTTTTACTGATACAATTGTAGTAAATTGGACAATGTGATGATACTTGGGGATCCAAACCTCCTTATGTTAAATGTCAGCAGCAATATTTTCCAAACAGATGAGCAACATGATTGGTTTATACACCTGCAAATGCATTGTTAGCTCATGAGAACAGCCAAGCTAGGCTCTAGGACATTTGAAGACATAGTCAAACCAAAGGTCTGATTGAAAATTTTCATCAGCCACTCTAAACCATCCTCTGGATAAAGTCTTTCTTGAGAAAGAGAAGAAAAGAAGGAAGCTACGAAAGCACACTGATTTCTTTATAGAAGAGTTCCAGGAAAACAGGGCCCAGTGGAAAAGGAGTGTAGAGCAGGTAAATGCTGACAAATGGTTCAGGTTAGATCTGGGCTACCAGGCGAGGCTGGGTAAGGCCAAAGCAACCAAGGGTAGCACAGGAGGACAGAAATTCTCTTCCTAATTTTCTACTATATTTTAATGATTTCCTTGAATATTATGTTCTGAATATAAGACACATGCAATCTAACATGTGTCCTTAGCTTTCAATGTAAGATTTGCTCAAGAGAAGCATATATAACCCAATGGAACCATTGCAATTCTAGATGCCCGAGGTCCCAGGATTCCACTGGTTGGCTCCCTGCATATCTGCCAAAGACATTGTGTATATTGGTCTGAGAGATGTGGACCCTGGGGAACAGTAAGTTTACTCCTTGATGTGGTTTACCTTCCTTTTTTGTCCTTTCTCATGTTAGGCGTGCTGGTCAAGTCAACGAGAAAATATTATTTTCAGCACCAACTCTATATATCTATATTTGTGTGCTCAGACGCTCAGTTGTGCCCGACTCTTTGCGACCCCATGCCTGCCAGGCTCCTCTGTTCATGGGATTCTCCCAGCAAGAATACTGGAGTGGATTCACATTTCCTCCTCCGGGGGATCTTCCCCACCCAGGGATAGAGATAAGAGAATATAGTCTCTTAAGTCTCCTGCATTGGCAGGCAGATTCTGTACCACTAGCACCACCTAGGAAACCCCATATATCTATATCTGTATCTAAGTGCATGCTATGTCACTTCAGTCATGTCTGACTCTTTGAAACCTTATGGACTGTAGCCCTCCAGGCTTCTCTTTCTGTGGGATTCTCCAGGCAAGAATACTGGAGTGGGTTGCCATACCCTCCTCCAGGGGATCTTTCCAACCCAGGGATCGAACCCGTCTCTTATGTCTCCTGCATTGGCAGGTGGATTCTTTATTGCTGAGCCACCTAGGAAACCCATCTGTATCTAGACCTGTATCTATATACACATGTATATACATATATAAGCTTCCCGGGTGGCTCAGCAGTAAAGAATCTGCCTGCCAATGCAGAAGACGTGGGTCTGATTTCTGGGTTGGGAAGATCCCCTGGAGAAGGAAATGGCAACCTACTGCAGTATTCTTGCCTGGGAAATCCCGTGGACAGAGGAGCCTGGTGGGCTACAGTTAATAGGGTTGCAGAGTCAGACAAGACTTACGAACTAAACAGCAACAATATAGATATATATGTATGTATTTAGGTGATTTTTACCTTGACTTGCTGTTTAAAAATTATTGATATATACATACAGTTCACCAAACTTAAATATATATTTTTTTCTTTTTTTAAATTTTTTTAATTTTTATTTTTACTTTACAATACTGTATTGTTTTTGCCATACACTGACATGAATCTGCCACGGGTGTACTTGAGTTCCCAATCCTGAACCCCCCTCTCACCTCTCACCCCATATCATCTCTCTGGATCATCCCCGTGCACCAGCCCCAAGCATTCTGTATCCTGCATCAAACATAGACTGGCAATTCATTTCTTACATGATATTATAAATGTTTCAGTGCCATTCTCCCAAATCATCCCACCCTCTCCCTCTCCCTCAGAGTCCAAAAGTCCATTCTATACATGTGTCTCTTTGTTTGTCTCACATACAGGGTTATCATTACCATCTTTCTAAATTCCGTATATATGTGTTAGTATACTGTATTGGTGTTTTTCTTTCTGGCTTACTTTGTATAATCGGCTCCAGTTTCATCCATCTCATTAGAACTGGCTCAAATGTATTCTTTTTAATGGCTGAGTAATATATTTTTAAAGATTTATGTTTTGGCTATGGTGAGTCTTCGTTGCTGCACGTGGCCTTTCTCCAGTTGCGGCGAGTGGGGGCTACTCTGTTGTGGTGCTTGGGCTTCTCAATGTGGTTTCTATTGCTGTGGGGCATGGGCTCTAGAGCATGGGGGCTTCAGTAGTTGCAGCGTGCGGGCTCAGTAGTCATGGCTCATGGGCTCTGGAACGCTGGTGTGCCAGTGTGTAGTTGTGGCACACTAGCTTAGTCACTCTGCAGCACGTGCTATCTTTTCAAACCAGGGATCAAACCCATGTCTGTTGCGTTGCAAGGTGGATTATTAACCAGTGGACCACGAGGGAAGCCCCCTAAATAATTTTTGAATCTTACCACACTGATCTTTTCTCTAAAAGGCAACAAGAGGGTCAGCCTCCTTATAAACTGTAGATTATCTTAATATCTTCTCTTTCATAGCTATATTTTGAAAACTCTGGGAATTAAATACTTTTCAATGACTGAAGTGGATAAACTGGGAATTGGCAAGGTGATGGAAGAAACATTCAGCTATCTACTAGGAAGGTATGATGCCTCTGTGTGTGTGTGTGTATAAACATAAATATTATTAAAATGACTTGCTACTAACACTAGTCAACGTAAGTTATTAACAAAGCCTGCAAGTATAATCATGAAAGTTCACAGGGTTGTTACTTTTTGTAAAACAAAGTGAGAACTGTATTTTTCTACTAAATATTAAACCACCAACTTTAACCTGAATTCCTTTCCCACCCTTTAAAAGAAAGAAAAGGCCAATTCATTTGAGCTTTGATGTTGATGGACTGGACCCGTCTTTCACGCCAGCTACTGGCACACCAGTCCAGGGAGGTCTGACTTACAGAGAAGGTCTCTACATCACAGAAGAAATTTACAAAACAGGTGAGTAAAACTCTGAGTGAATACAAGAGAAAGTGTACATCTGGCCAATATATATTGATACCTCCCTGATCTGAAAACAAAGCCCCAACTTGACACTTTCTGAATGCCCACTGCATAATACCAGTTGTTACTACCTCTTTGCACTCCTGGATAATACTTTAAGTCAGTCTGTACTAAATTATAAATGTCAGCTATGAAATAAATTACATTATTTCCATTTGTTGTTATAGGTTTACTCTCAGGATTAGATATAATGGAAGTGAATCCATCTCTGGGGAAGACACCAGAAGAAGTGACTCGAACAGTGAACACAACAGTAGCAATAACCATGGCTTGCTTTGGGGTTGCTCGAGAGGGTAACCACAAACCTATTGATTACCTTAGACCACCAAAGTAAACACGGAATCATCATATAAAAAAACTCACAGCTAAATGACATAATTAGCAAATCTAATAGTTTAAAGTTACAGTTATCGTCCCAAAGATTTGGTCTTTCAGGAAGATCTTTTGCCTTGGTAAATATTAGTACAATTAGTATAAACTGTATCTATTCCCTCTTGGTGTGAAATTCAAGATATGGAAATGTTAACTTTTGTGAAATTAAAAAGTTTATATTCCCATTTTGGCAGAAGACTTATTCTTAAAGAAACATACATTCATATCGAAATAAAAATTTGCTGGCATTAAAAATAAACTTTTATCAGCCCCCACATGTATAGTGGGACTCCTGATATCAGGAGATAAAGCTACCCAACCTGAAAAGGGACCATATTTCCATGCTGTTCAAAGCTGTAATGCCTAGAAACTGCTCTCCTCTATCTCTTTGTAAGATTCTGTCATCCCTATACAAGTTTCTAAATACAGGCAACACACAGATACTGACACACACACACCCTGCTTAAGACTACCATAAATACTTTAAAAACCACTGTGAAATTATTATCTCCAAAACACTGTAAGACCTTGGTTAAGTTATTTACACTTTTTTGCTCTGGTTCCCTCATCTGTAAAATGGATTATTATAGGGTTTGGGCAATCTCTTAAGTTCACTGATGTTAGATGACCATGTTTCACATTTTTTAAACCTCAAGCATGATATTGGTTAATATCATGTTAAGCATGGCTGCTATTCAGATAGTCTTTTGGGAAACAGAGGAAAGAAATAAATATTTTTGTTTCTAAGATATGCTAATTTAGGTTGCGATTTCACTGAAAATTATCTGTGGCTTCCGAATGCTCCACCTTTCACTTATTTCAGTTGGTAAAGAAACTGCCTGCAATACAGGAGACCTGGCTTTGATCCCTGGGTCAGGAAGAGCCCCTGGAGAAGAGAATGACAACCCACTCTAGTATTCTTGCCTGGAGAATTCCATGGATAGAGAAGCCTGGCAGGCTACAGTCCAAGGGGTTCCAAAGAGTCAGACACAACTGAGCAACTAACACTTTCCCAAGTTTCCAAATGCCCCACCTTTCATTCATTGCAGTTAAGAGTGTACTCACTGGCTGAACTCCTGAACATCCTAGAAACTCATCTCAGCTCTATTATATAGTGAAGGAAGTGGAAAAGTAAGTGAAAATAAACTAGATCAAAATAAGGGAAGTGAACTCTTTCCCTTTCCTCCAACTTACATGGAACTCAAAGTGGAGTCTGTAATGAAACAGGCTCCATGAAAGAATTTTTACTGTTTTTCTTTTTTAAAAAAAGTTAATTTATTTTTTTTTATTGAAAGATAATTGCTTTACAGAATTTTGCTGTTTCCTGTCAAACCTCAACATGAATCAGCCATAGGTATATATATATATATATCCCCTCCCTTTTGTTATTCTTGTTATAACAGCTTTATATGTTAAAGAGCCTCTACCATCTGATTGTTTACCTGCAATACAGAATTTTAAACCTGTTGACACTATGGACTTTGTAGAATAAGTGTTTTACTGAATAACTTTTAGATAAGAGCAATTATAATGGATCTTACTCTAGAGAACCTTATCCAGTACAGCAGTCACAGGCAGTTACATTAATTAAAGCTTAATAAAATATTCAGTTGCACACTGTAAGTGCTTAACAGGCACATGGAGCTACTAACTATTGAACCGCACAGCACAAATATGACTATTTCTACACTGCAGAAACGCCTAGTGAACACAGCCACTCTAAAGTTATCATTAGTTTTCAAAAAGAAAAATTTTAGGATGTAATGGATATGAGTATTTTTTTCTCAGCTGTATTCTAAACACAAATTAAGCTTCTGTCTTCTATTAATGTCTCTGATTAATACTAACCTCTTAAAACCCTATTTGGGGAAATCATATTCCCTTTTTTTAAGCTAGAGAGGAAAAACTGAATTTTTAATAAAATTAACTGGAATGTGTAAGTCCTTAAGAAACTGACATGGAATTTTTCTCTTTATTCTATTTGTATAATACTATTGTTACAATTATTTCTATTCTGGGATCTCAAAGTAATATATTCCTTGAGGCAGCAAGAATATATGGAGACTAGGTTAAGAGTAATACTTGAAATCATTTCTAGTATAAAATTTCTGGAGAATTTTAAGAATATCATTAGCTTAGAAAAATTATTTATACCATTATACAAATTTTAAGCTGTCTTTGCATGGCAAATAAAGATCCAATGATTATAAAAATATGAGTCATGGAGAAGATAAAGGTCTAGGAGGAATGGTTTGGAAACAGAAGTTCACAGTTAAACTTCACTAATTCTTTAAAAAAAAAATCAGCACCTCTTAATTCCTAGGTTAATGTCAGTCACTGACTATAGTGTACAATCCATGGAGGTGGCTCAGTTCTCTCTTCTAACCCAGCCAGTACATTGCCTGGCACCCAGCAGACGCTCATTCAAACTAAGTAATTAATCAGACAATTTATTCATTCAACAGATTTTACTAATTATTTTCCAAGTCTTTTACAATCTTAATGCCACCTCCCAAAATAACAGTATGTCTCTCAAAATCTAATAAACTCTAAAGAACCAAAATGTATATGATATTTAAAAATATAAATACTTAAAAAATTTAAGACTATAAAAATTCAAAGAATCACATCATCTGCCAGGTAAGTGTGTCAACCTGGAAAAGTAATTGATTTATTTTTAAAAACAGGTCTTAAGAAAGTTGATTTTCTTAAGTTATGTTATTTTCTTACGTGGCTTCCAACTCATTTCATATAGTAAGTCCAAGTCCACAGCAAAGGCAAAAACTTGCCAATCTATCTCAATAGAAATATTAGCCTGTTTACTTGGAAATCTACGATAAAAAGTTTAAGCCATTTTAAAAAGAATATGAAATTCTGTTTGCTCCTATAATGCAATGAAATCTAGAATCCTTCACTTGACAAAAATCTCTTGTTGAAAAGAAATACCAAGAGAGATTTATGTATAAAAAAATTTGTAATAACTATTTTACATGTGTGGTACCTTTAAAACTGGATTTGAAGACTAAGTAAGTTATTAATACTAAAAAATAAAAACAAAAACAATGGCCAAAACAGGAAAGATTGAGAGTGCCTGGTAAAAGTTGTTTGATCAGATATGTCAGTATTCCTAGGTAGCTCCAATACCTTGTTGTGGACATGAACAACGTGTAGTTTACTTGATCTCTTAGAGACAACGCAAAGGGAAGACAGGAGTTGGAAGTCAACAGATTCACCATATGAATCAAAATGAAACAATCTGAACACCGCTGCCTCTACCCCACCACAATGTAGCACCGTCAGGTTCAGATTTAACAGACTCGAGTCTACTTCCAACACAGCACACTCTACTTCACTGAGTCACCGGCAGGGACCCCGGCACCTGAGTAGACTGAGGTGCTGGAGACCCGCTGCTGACCGCTTGCGGGGGCACGGCAGCCGGTTCCATCTTGCTAATGTGAGTGATGAATCGAAGACGGAGTTTTAACGCCGGTTTTAAATTACAGATAATCTTTTCAACCTAAAACACAAAAGCACATTAAAACATTTTCACCAGAGAAGTTCAATTTCCCACTTTTAAAGAGGTGACTTACACATTTCCTGAGACAATAAACCAGGGGGTAGAACAGGTGGATGCGAAGTTTCTCTCCTATTTTGTGTTTTAACAGAAGCAGATAAAACTCTTTCTTTCTTACCTGAAAAAAGCATGTGTTGTCCCTCACACACATATTATATATATGTACATTTGTGTATGTGTATCTATCTATATATACATACACTTAACAGAAACATACACCCTCCTGCCAAAAGCTGGTAGAGTTTACACTGGGGGTTCTACACATCCACCAAGGGACTCATCCTTTTAAAATGCCATCTTTACACAAAGCACCATTATATTTCAAAGATCTTTGAATAACTCAGGTTCAAAACATTTATCTATACAGTTAACTTTTTTTGGTTTTGATTTACACCTGGAATTCAAACTAAATCATATTAGACTTACTCTTACGTAAAATGCTTCAAAGAAATAAAAAGATCAAGTAGTTCCATAGCTTTCTTAGCTTTACTTATATATTCTTGGATCTTACCAGGAAAGATCAGTCCATTAAAAATCCTTTATTTCTGTATTCCCTTGTGTCAAAGTTTCTTAGGCTCAAAAATAAGGAATAAGCTAAAGAAAACATTTCTGTATTGGTTTCCACTTGACAATCCTGCGGAGGTGTAAAGGAGTCAACACCCTCCCTACTCCATGTCACCAGCTTCAGAGAGTGAATCCTGAAGATGAGGACTTACATGCTTACGTGTATCAATGTATATTCCTTTCCCATTAGAGAGAAATAACATTAAAGTATGGAGAGGAGGTCACTTAACTTCACCTATTTGCCCTCTCTCCACTCTTCTAAAAGAGCTGAGATTCTAGTTACCACAGACAGGAAGCTCAGGATTTAAAGAGGTATTTAAGGGGGTTCTTTCCACTTGGAGACAGCCCTCCCAGGGAGTGGCTCTTTATATGCTGAGTCACAACTTAACTTCAACTTCACAAGTGTGCATGCCTTTTAAAGTGGCACAGAACAAATTTAATACCTATGCCAAACGGCAACCCCCTACCACTCAAACAGTTAGGATATAATTAATCCCCTAGGACGTTAAAAAAATTCAAGTTCAGCACCCTCAGTTTTTAAATACACTTCGTTAGTTATTCTCCCGACCCTCCTGGTTTTAATCTTGTAGTCATGCTGCAATTTGTCTTATGTCCTCACACTGTACCCTAATCACTGTGGGGAAAAACAGGCTCTGCTTCACTCACAACACAAGGCCTCTCTGATCTTTTCAGTAGCCACGCTGATGAGTTTACTATTAATAACTCCTCAGGTCATTTTCAGATGTTTCGTTGCAAATGTCAAGAAGGGAAAGTGTGAGAAATTATAATAGGTTTTTTTTTTTTTAATTGGCAGACGATTGCTTTACAATGTTGTGTTGGTTTCTGCCATACAAGGTGAATCAACTATAAGTATACGTATGTCCCCTCATGTGTAAGTTTTCAAAACTAAACATCACTGAAAAATAATTAAAGTGAACTTACTTGTTCTTTTACACTGTCACCAGTAAACATATACTTCATATGATACAGGAAGTCACAGATGGGATCCATGTAGTTTAAGTGGGTGCTACACTGGTCTACATTCAGCAACATGTCATAAAATGCTACACCAATCTGTTTAACAAATAAAATTATTTAAATGGTCAAAAATGGTTCAGTCATGATGCAGCTGGTCTCCATGACAAGAACAGCAGAGAGGGTAACATCCTTGCTGAGGGACTGTCACTATCACACAAGCCTCTATGTACATGAGCGATACGAAACTGCTTGCATTTATAATGGAATTCAGAGTGCCACCAACTGACCCCAAATAGGGATTAAATACACTTTCTCTCCCTAATTTAGAATTTAAAATTAAGAGATAGAGAACCTCTTTTCTGGAAACCATTTCTCAATTTCTGGGATACTTGGCAGTCTCAGGGAGCCTATATACTGTACCTTCTTAGTTCCATTGGGAGTCTCACACTTCAAGGTTCTATCTTTGGTGCATTCTCTTTTCTCTACACTTCTGTTATAGGGGATCAACTTTAGTCATTCCCATGACTTTGACGAATTCCTCTGTACTATAGTGCACATGCTCAAATGCACTTCTCCATCTTTAGCTTTCTTCTCAGCCGTGATGATGAGTATTTTCCCCTGCATCTCCAGTTCAGCACATCCCACACCAAACTCATAGCCATACTAAGTTATGCAGACGCTAAGGCCTTAAGCATTGCTCTTAGATCCTGCTAAACTGATTTTCCTACTAACGGTAATGATATAGTTTAAAAAACACTAGGAAAGAAACCTTAATATACTTTTTAGAACTTAATCTTACCATCAAAAACCCAGATTAAATTTTACCTCTATCATACATCGAGTTCTCTCTTGCTGAAATCTTTGTAAAAATGGTCCCACAAGGTGGTACACATAAAGCAACTGGAACTCAGTCTTCACTATAGGAAGAAGTACTTCAGTGAGAAATCTAAAATTTAAAGATCAAAATAAAAAATTTCTTGTGATTTTAAATCAGTGAAATTGTTTGAATTTTGTTAATATAGCCTATCCAAGTATTTGCAAAATCTGTAATTTTTTTTAAAGTTTATTTTAATTCTGGTAACATTTCTAATTAATCTCACACCTCCCACTAGCTCTTATTTTCATTTGATTATTGAAACAATTTACTTCAGATTTAGAAGTTATTCCTAATAGTACAATTACTGAATGATGGAATGTGAATTATTTGAAATAAAAAGAGAATAATCAACTAATATAAAGGCCATTCTCAAGAAATTTAAATCTAACTAATACAATTATACAGTCAAAAATAATAATCAGAAGATAGGCTAGTATCAGGTATGTAGTGCAAAAGGCAAATTTTGCGATATATTCTGGAAAAATCATGCATTTGATTAAGCCCATTGAAATGGTAAAGGAAAACTGAATACCAGATTATTACTTATACATACAAATTAATTTTCTTCAATTAATTCTGACATAAAGGAGGCTTTCTGATACCCAGAAACTACTTAAGACTTTTACTGTGTAAGCTGTTCCACTGAATCAGGTATATACCCCAGGTGTACAAGAGATTAAAAAGCAAAAACAAAATAAGTCAAATGTTTTTAGGCAATCATAATACCTACTTGGGAATGAGAGAAAGCTGCCCGATGCTGGAGTGGTGCCACACTGCATGTGCCAGAGCTAACGTGTAGCTACAGCTCATCTCAGAGTAGGACTGATGACAAGCGGTGAAATCGAAGAGCCGGAACGGATAGCCGACCCACTCTGTCTCAGACGTCAAGCTGGGACTGCTGATAACACTCACTATTCGATCGTGAAGGACAATCCAATATGGCTCCTTTAAAACCAAGAAAAAGCCTGAAGAAAAACACCATTTCTCTAGTAACCCACTCCATATCCAGTATTCTACTTCAAAAGCCTAAAATAATAGCACTTTCTCATTCTTTAATGTTTTCTATTTATCCAGCTTGGGTGGCTTCACAATGAGTCAAATTAAGTCAATAACAACCTGGGGAGAAGCGTCTGTGAGTTAAGAGTGCTCCAGACATGAGTCTGTCTAGTTAACTTAATAGCTGATATTTACTACATGGTAAATTGACTTTATCTATACTTACTATACAGGTAATGCTGGTACACAATTACAATTCACAAATATGTAAATATTTTGGAGGAGTGTAAGGAAAAAGTGATTCATAAAGATGCATAATAAACAAGTTTGGAAAGCACAGCTTTAGACAATATTACTGACACTCAAAGATGTCAGACATCTGTGTGGTACTGACTAGATATGTGTGGAGGTCACAGAGGGAGACACTGCATGAGTGGAGAAGGTATAGAAGGCTTCGCTGAAAAAGCAAGCCCTAAGTTAGCAAAGAATGAGTATGCTTTAGGGAAGGTAACAGAAGGAAAAGCATCCTGGTATATTCTCTTAGATGGCAGAAGTACCAGAAAAATGTCTCAACAAGCATCATTTGCAGGAGGAAAGGATAAATTAGAGATACCAAGGGAACATTTCATGCAAAGATGATCTCAATAAAGGACAGAAATGGTATGGACCTAACAAAAGCAGGAGATATTAAGAAGAGGTGGCAAGAATACACGGAAGAACTGTACCAAAAATATCTTCACAACCCAGATAATCACGATGGGGTGATCACTCACCTAGAGCCAGACATCCTGGAATGGGAAGTCAAGTGGGCCTTAGGAAGCATCATTACGAACAAAGCTAGTGGAGGTGATGGAATTCCAGTTGAGCTATTTCGAATCCTAAAAGATGATGCTGTTAAAGTGCTTCACTCAATATGCTAGCAATTTGGAAAACTCAGCAGTGGCCACAGGACTGGAAAAGGTCAGTTTTCATTCCAATCCCAAAGAAAGGAAATGCCAAAGACTGCTCAAACTACTGCACAATTGCACTCATCTCACATGCTAGAAAAGTAATGCTCAAAATTCTCCAAGCCAGGCTTCAACAATATGTGAACCGGAGATCAAACTGCCAACATCTGCTGGATCATCGAAAATCAAGAGAGTTCGAGAAAAACATCAACTTCTGCTTTATTGACTATGCCAAAGCCTTTGACTATGTGGATCACAATAAACTGTGGAAAATTCTCAAAAAGATGGGAATACCAGACCACCTGACCTGCCTCTTGAGAAATCTGTATGCAGGTCAGGAAGCAACAGTTAGTAGAAGACCTGGAACAACAGACCGGTTCCAAATAGGAAAAGGAGTATGTCAAGGCTGTATATTGTTAGCGTGCTTATTCAGCTTATATGCAGAGTACATCATGAGAAACACTGGGCTGGATGAAGCATAAGTTGGAATCAAGATTGCCAGGAGAAATATCAACAACCTCAGATAGGCAGATGACACCACCCTTATGGCAGAAAGTAAAGAAGAACTAAGAGTTTCTTGATGAAAGTGAAAGAGGAGAGTGAAAAAGCTGGCTTAAAGCTCAACATTCAGAACACAAAGATCATGTCATCTGGTCCCATCACTTCATGGCAAACAGATGGAGAAACAGTGGAAACAGTGGCTGACTTTATTTTTTGGGACTCCAAAATCACTGCAGATGGTTACTGCAGTCATGAAATTAAAAGATGCTTACTCCTTGGAAGAAAAGTTATGACCAACCTAGACAGCATATTAAAAAACAGAGACATTACTTTGCCAACAAAGGTCAATCTAGTCAAGGCTATGGTTTTTCCATTAGTCATGTATGGATGTGAGAGTTGGTGTGTGAAGAAAGCTGAGCACCAAAGAATTGATGCTTTTGAACTGTGGTGCAAGGGACTCTTGAGAGTCCCTTGGATTGCAAGGAGATCCATCCAGTTCATCCTAAAGGAAATTAGTCCTGAATATTCATTGGAAGGACTGATGCTGAAGCTGAAACTCCAATACTTTGGCCACCTGATGCGAAGAGCTGACTCATTTGAAAAGACCCTGATGCTGGGAAAGATTGAAGGCAGGAGGAGAAGGGGATGCCAGAGGATGAGATTTGAGTAAACTCCAGAAGTCGGTGATGGATAGGGAGGCCTGGCATGCTGCAGTCCATGGGGTCGCAAAGAGTTGGACATGACTGAGGGAGTGAACTGAACTGAACTGAAAGGATCTAGATACATAATATGTTAAGGGGTCAAAAATAGATCAGATTTTAATTGGAAAACTAAGGTTGGATAGGAGTGGGACCAAGGGATGTAGGGACCCATAGTCAGGTAGGTTTATTTAGATCTGATGCAAAAGAGGCACTGTAGATTTCAGAAGTAATAATAAAGTGAAAAAAAAGAAACATTCATTAGTTGCATGATGACCTTGTTTAAATCACAATGATTAACTTACTGGTAGCGCAGTGATGATCAATCCAATGGCATTCATCCATGCTGTAATGTTCTCTCTTGGCACTAAAGGCTGACTATTAGTTGGGAAAAAGAACAAAAAGGTGAAATTATAAAAACATTTTATATGGTTGCCACTGTATCTTACTTTGAGAATATATATAATTTGGGGGCTGACAACTGATCTGTTTCAGTAAAACTACAATGGGTTTTTAGTGAGTAAAAATATAAATAAAAGCTAAATAAGGCTTCTCAATTTTTTCAATTTTCTTCTTTAACAATGGTTGCTGAGCTGAAAGACTATTTCACTACTTTACATTTATTCTCCAATCATTATCCCCTACTTTATACTGGCCTTTAAGAAGAAAATCTTGAAAGACTGTCTTTAGGGAGAAGTTAACATTATTCCTAAGTTAAATGTCAAACAGCTAATAAAGAGTAGAGTAGAACAAATCCAGGTTTTCTGGCTGTTCAGGGCTCATTCCATGTCACCTTTATCACTAAGACAAGATCTGGAACCTAAAGATAGTCACTATTCAATGTGCCCTGGCCTTGGGACAATGGGTGTGTCTCATAGCTCCAAATAAAATATCATTCTCTTAAACACTGAATCTTATGGCATGAAACAGGATACACACCTCTTCAGGACAACATTTAGAAGAGCATTTCCAACATCCTGGCCAGAAACAGCCAAGGCCATGAGTTCCACACAAGTAACATGCAGTGCGTGGGCAGCGGGGTTGGGAAACTCATTGAACCTCCAGTCACAGTTTGGGAATGGACCAGGAGATTTGCCAGCCATCGGTGCAGACGATTAAAGCAATAACTGGTTGATAATTCTGAGATTAAAGGCTCCTGTTTGTATAGTGCTTTATAGTTTTCAAAGGTTCAATATGTAAATATTTCATTTGATTATCAATATATCTGATTATGAGCCCTCAATAAGTGATTTATTGGAGAGCTTAAGAGGCAAATAATACAAACTGAATACAAATAAATCTGACATGTGTTGATAGCAACCATGTGATCAGCCACAGGTATCAATGACTGGTCTTCTATAAGTGGGTTCTTATTACTGTGACACGACAGCTGTAGATGCAACCAAGGTATCTGAAGGCTTTATCAACCTGTTTTCTTTTAGTTGTAGGAAAGTTAATAAGAACATTACTTTCTCATGAGTAGCTCTTTTACCTCAGGAAGGAATTCCCATGTAGGAAAATTAAATCAGGCCTATATATGTAAAACTGCTCTATTTAGAAAATAGAGTGGCATAGTGTATAGATATATTAAGTATAGTGGGTTAATAATTTAAAACAGAAGTAAAGAAAGAAAACACCAATATAGAATCTTTTTCACTACAAAAAAAATGTTTTACTATTATCTACTAATGTTTTAAAAATTATTCAGGGATTTATTTAAAGCAACAAAGTTCTATGTTCTCCATAGAACAAATACATAGTATATTTATTTAGGAATGTTTTTCTTTGAAACAAATCTCTTCTCTAAGGTTTTTTTATTTTTTTTTTAATTTCTGCCTATCTGGCATTATGCTGCTGATTTAAGACTTTAAAACTGTTACAGAAATAAAAATTAAAAAATAAAATGTTCTAAAAAACTGAAGTCTTAGAATATATAAAAACTTTGGAATATTTAAAATGACAATATATGTTCACACAAATCAACATACAGTTATTTCTGAAGAGTCTGGAAAATCACAATAAAAAGGATATTATCTACTAGTCTGCCAATCAATTTGCAGTAGTAAGAGTCATCTGGGACCCAGGGATTGTCTTCTCGTGCATTCATAGCATTTTTCAGGTAAGTGTCACTTAGACACCAGCCCTGTGGTCGGTTATCCTTGAGCGACCCAATGATTGCATGGACAAGTTTTCGTTTGAGACTTTCACGATTTCTCAGGTGCATTTCATAATAATGCAGAGTATTGTACAAATAAGTCACTGGACGATCTGCCAAGAAGAAAACAGATCACTACAATGTTTTCCTGGTTACTGACAACTGTGAAAAACTGATCTATTCTCAAGATTGCCAAAAAATATCTCAGAAGATTATAAAACTATTACACATGTTAGGCAATTCCATACAATGGCTATTTTTATTTTAGGACAAGGCAGAAGGCTTCTAACAACATACAGCTTCAGCTTCTACTGACGCTTATGCATCACATTTAGATGTAGCAATTCCACTCCTGGAAATTTGCCTGCAAAAATGATGTATGTGTAAGCAATGTAGCTGCAGCCTGTTTATACTAGCAAAAGATTAGAATAGCCTACATAATGAAAACAGGGGACTGGTTAAGTTAATCATGGCATGTATGAAGCAGCTTTGTATGATCTGATACAAAATAATCAACTATAAAACCTTATAAAGGTTAATAAAAAATAATGCATATATTTGTGAAAAAAAAACAAAAGCAAAAAACTACCAACCCCAGAATATTTAAGGTAGGATACACAAGAAACTGGTAACAGTGACTGCCTACAGGGAAAGAAAGGAAGGGGATACCAGAATAAGCTAGAGGACAGGGGTGGGACTGACCACTTTCACTGCATCAGGTACATATATTACCCAATCCAAAAAGAAGAGTGTTTTTAAAGGAAAGCTCCCTTGAACTTCATATCTACTCTGCAGTCCTAAAATGCAATTCAGATTTCTGCTATGAAGGGAGATATCTTAGATAAAGGAGATATCTTAGATCAAGCACTAAGAACTGCCTCCCCACCAACCCCCATCACCCCGCCAGATAAATACTCTCTATCCCCCTACCGTGGCTGCTCCAGGACTTCCATGTTCTGTCGCTGACTTCACTGTTCTCGGTTACCAGGCTCAAAACTTTAGAGTTGTCCTTGATTTCTTTCTTTCGATATTCTCCCCATAACTGGTCAACCAAGCTCAATTCCTACTCTTGACTCTCTCTCCCTTCCTTCTCATTTTTGGTGTCACCATACTTGTTTAGATGCTAACTGACACAAGTCTTTGAAACGGCTTCCTCCTTCCAAAACATGCTGCTACTAGAACTGGACTCATCTTTCTAAAATAATGCTTTCCATACCATGACTTTACTCAGGAACTTCTAGTTAATTTTCCATTATCTGTAGATTATAATACCAGAACTTCTCAGCCTGGCATTTACAGTGATGAATTGCCAGGTACAATTTAGCCCAATGAGGCAATTGTTTTAAAAAAAAATGCCTTGTTTTTAATTCCTCCATGATTTTTCCAAAAGATTTCTCCTGCCTATTTTGCTCTCTTCTCCTTTGTTTATAAAAATCACATACATTATAGTTCAAACCCTACCCATCCAAGAAGCTTGCCAAGACCCATTTAGTTCACAGAAATATCCATCTGTTCTGAACTAATACTTCTCTCTTTCTGTACTGATTTGATAATTAATCACATGAAACATAAAATAAGGCATATTACTTATTTTTGCTATAATTTACCTATTGATATTTTTATCTTGTCTATTTTATACATCAGGGTATCATCACATAGCACTTTTCCTGAAAATGCTTTTATTAAAAATTATTAAAATAAAACCTTTATAACTATTATTATCCATATGATCATGTTCAGTCTACTTCTGTCTATAGAGAGCTTAGATGGAATTAAAATTTGAAAAAGCTCACCATGAAATTTATATAAGCCTCCCAGGTGATCTAGTAGAGTCTCCAATGATTTGGATACCGGGAGCAACTCTAAAAACCTGTGGATTACTATATCAAACACTGGGAGGAATCGGAGACACACATTTCCAAAATAGATGGGCAGATATGGAGACTGTATCGGCACAGGAGGATCAACCTGCTCCGCCAGGCCCTCAAAATAGAGCTTCTCCGGGTATTTCTGTGGAGGTGAGGAAATGGTAAATGTTTAGGACATCTTTTTAAATTTTCTTAAAAAAAAAAAAAACAAAAAAAAACCAACTAAATAAACCTGTCATTTTTCAAACAATATAAAACCGTGTTTGCTCTGGCAATGCAATGAAATCTAGAGTCCTTAACAAAAATTTCTATTCTCCTAAAGATATACCAAAAGAGATTTATATATGAAAGGACTGGGTTTAAACTCTTCATTTTCTATTGTAAGTACCGACATCTACTAAAACTGTAGTTTCAATTTGTTCTTAACATTAGAGAGACTCTAGAACCTTGAGAAAGTTGAGGCAGCTAAGTCACGTCTACACAGACTGGAGAGAAAAGGACAGACCTGCAGAGAAAGCAGCTGAGTCAATCAGCCAGACCTAAAGTCTGGCCTTAAAAAGGATGAAGCGAAGCACTAATTTTAATTAATACCTTGTGATAATTCATGTGCTTGGTGTGCCAGTCATTCTGTAGCCAGTGTTCTGGGGAATTTTCCTTCACAAAGTCACTTACTCGATTTCTAAAATCATTTGGCTTGAGTAACAGCAACTGAATTATGAAATAACAAACCTGGGCTTCATTCCCTTCGTGGCTACGCATGGCCTTTGGAGAAAAACAGAACAATTAAATGAAAATGACTAACCTATGCAAAAGCAAGGCTCCAAAGAGCCTAAATTTGAAAATAGTAAAATCTCACAATTAGAACTTTATTGTACAATCCACCCCAAAATAATTGTTCAGCATTCCCCAAACATGCCTGACCCCTTTTTGCCTAGTTTTGGCTCTCAACTGGAATATCCATCTTTATGTTTTGAAATTTAGCCCTCTCTTCAATACCCATCACCTAAGTAGATATGATCTTTCAGTGCTGCCTGGTAATACTTTCCCTACACCTCTAACTTACTCTTTTATTTACTGATTCATAGACTTATTTCCCTTACTAGACTCTAACCATCTTTATATCTATGCTCTAGAGCTGAGAGGTGAATGTTAAGCACTTAACGCCTTCAAATATTATTACTACAGTATTAAAACATGTAGCAGTTTCCAGCCTGATTCAGTGATTTTTCTTAAAATTTGGCCTGAAATAGACATCAAAGTCAGGAGAAAAAAAAACACTTGGAAAATACTGGGTGACTATAAGAAGCATTCACTTTCTCATATATTATGGCTACCAAAGTATACATAAATGATTATCAGCACTCTGAAAAAAAACTCAATGACTTTTCTTTTTTCACTACTTCCTGCCTCTTCTAGGAGTTTTTGAGAATCATTTCAGAGCATTGCAAAGCCAGGACCACATGTGCCTTTCTTACTTCTATACCTTCTGTACATACAACATAGTAGATATTCAATACACGCTTACTGAATGGATGAATAAAGAAACTGGGGAATCTTTAATTCCTTAGGGAACTGATAGCAATGCATGATATACAGTACAAATTCATTAAATCTTTAAAAACAATATGGGGCTTCCCTGGTAGCTCAGCTGGTAAAGAATCCACCTGCAATGAAGGAGACCCCAGTTTTATTTCTGGGTCAGGAAGATCCCCTGGAGAAGGAATAGGCTACCTACTCTAGTATTCTTGGGCTTCCCTGGTGGCTCAGATAGTAAAGAATCTGCCTGCAATGCAGGAGACTTGGGTTTGATCCCTAAGTTAAGAAGATCCCCTGGGGAAGGGAAAGGCTACCCATTCCAGTATTCTGGCCTGGAGAATTCCACGGACTGTATAGTCCACGGGGTCGCAAAGTGTCAGACATGACTGAGCAACTTTTACTTTACTAGGAACAACACAGAGCAGATCAGCACAAGATCCATTAGTCATTAACACTGATCCAAAGAGAATGAGACTGCTTAGAAATCTGTTCTTAAGTAAGTGTATTCTTACCAGGCAGAGAATTAATCTGTCCAGTGTAACAATGTTGTACTTCCATACCATATCATTAAGAATTTCAATGCATTTGTTGAGTTGCTGACCTCCAGCTGACGTAGAGAACTCGTATACCAGGAAATCTGCAAATGTTCTCACATGGACTACTAAGGCCCTGGCTCCAATTCTCTCCAGTACTCTGGAAAGCAGAGAGTAAAAAATAAATTACACTGCTGTAAAGTATAATGGACTGACAAATGGAATGCACATCTAGGTTTTTGACTTACCTAAAGCCAATCTGATTAATATGATCTGTTTCCAGGAGCATTTTCCAGAGCAGACAAAGGAAGAGAGGAGGAGAACGTTGTGCAGAAAAGTGGGTGATGATGTCATTTTCGTTGGTCATTGACTTCCACTTCCTATACTCCTCCTCCACATTTTTTTTCAGATTAAAACGACTCTCCTGAGGTACATTATTTTGTTTAAAGAATGCCTACAAGGAAGATCAGAAGTTTATTTCAATGGCTATAGTGAAAAGGGTACTAGCTGCAGAATCAAGAAACCAGTTTCAGGCTTGACTCTAACACTAATAAATTCCATGTGCCCTCAAGTGACTCAGTAATCAAGGCCTAAATTTCTATATTGGGAAAATACAAAGGCTTTGATTGGATTATCTGTAAGATTCCTTTCCTAGATTTTCTAAACAGAAATTCCAAGCAAACCTGAATTCAAACTTTCTTCAGTCATCTGTTGATACTTCTGCTCATCTTTGAAAAAAGAGAAAAAGAAAAAGATATGTATGTACTCTTCCATTACATATTTTAATATCTCTATGAGGAAAATCCATTACACTAGTCAGGTGGTTCTCAGAGTATGGTCCCCAGACCATCAGTATTAGCATGACCTCAGACCTGTAAGAAATATGAATTCTTGGGTCCCATCTCAGACTTAATGAATCAGAAGCTCTGCAGCTGGAGTCTAGGAGTCTAGCTAAACCACCTCTCTAGGGGATTCTGATAAGTTTGAGACCTACTGTTCCAGTCCTATTAGAAGTTATAGAAAACAGATGTTTACTATGCTTAAAATTTTCTCTGAAAATTAGAAGACAGATGAGGTTTTCCTTTCTCCATATTATAATAGCCAAGTTTATAGCGCTTCTCTCTTGTGTGATTAAAAAAACAAAACCTGTCAAATGTACATGTGTGCCTTCTGTGAAGCCCCACTACATTGTGTTTCTCCCCATTACTGTTCAATGAGAAAGAAAGAATTGTTTAGGTCATGTGTTACATCTCACAAGATTCTAAAACTGTTAACTAATAAGATGAAGCCATAACAATTACAGTTTTAGAGACACATCCGGTCCTTTAATAGGACAAGGAACAACTCAAGAGATTTTGGGAGTAATAGCAAAGATTTACAAAAAAAGAAATAAAAGCTAATTTTCTTTGGATGTCATCAAAACTCTCCAGAATAACACAATAAATGGGAAGACTGATTTCATATACTGTACATTCAATATATAATTCAAAACAAAATTACCTGTAGTGGGCCTGGAAAACAACTAAGAGTATGTGAAGCCCAATTATGAGGAGTAAAACTCATGATGGTCTGAAGTATGTCTTTACACCAAGTTCCCTGAATTGAATCAGAGCCTGTAAAAAAATCTAACACAAACAAATAAATGTAACCCAGATATAAAAGATCATGTCCATAATTCATAGATGATATCACAGAAAAAGTCACAAGTTTGTACAGTCAGAGAATTTCACTGCAGAGCATTCACACTTAACTAGTAATCACATCAGTAAATAATGAAAATAACTAGTGAAAAAAATATGAAAGACATTTGGTACCTTTTTTTTTTTAAGATTACAGAACATCAATGATGTAACAGTGATACAGGCCCACCACGGCTGCTCATTTAATTCACTCCTGACAGTGAGGTATTATCACTTTACTGAGCCAAGGAAATAGAACTGTTAAAGTATAGCAGATATCTTTTCTGGTGATTGAAACACCTATAGTCTATAATCCTCTAAATCAAAGAGGTTTATTTATGTAAAATAAGACAGTATACACAAATGTATTTGAGGTTGCTAAATTCAGTAACTATTTCTCTAAAATAGCCATTCTCAAAGTGTGGTCTGCAGACTTTGTGGGTCCCCAGTATCTTTCAAGAATTTGATGAGGTCAACACTAATAAAATAATAATAATAACAATACTAAGATACCATTGGCCTTTTTCCCATGTTGAAATGTGCACTGATGGTGCAAAAGCAATGGTTGGGTAACACTGCTGGCCGCTGGAATAAATCAAACAGTGGCACCAAATCATACTCGCAGCCACTGTAATCTTCACCACAGCATACTCTTAGCAGGAAAAAACTGCCAGTTTCACTTAAGACTACCTCTGATAAAACTGTAAAAAAGATTATGTCTCAGCCCTTAAGTACATCTGTTTGTAACATCTTGTGTGATAAAATGGAAGCATGCATAAGGCGTTCCAGCTACATATTAAAGTATGAAGGTTATCTTGAGGAAAAATACCTTGTGATTGAATATTGAGTCAAATTAGCTCTTTTGTCATGGAATCCCAATTTTACTTGAAAGAACATATAGTTTTTCAGATTTGGGCATTAGGCAGATATTTTTCTTGAAAATTAATAAAGGGAGCCTCTAACTTTAAGAAGAACAAATAACTGTATCTTTCACCAATGATAAAATTTGACCTTTCAAGCGAAAATCTGAATTTTGGAAAACTTGTATCCACTATCACAAGCCTAATAGCTTTCTAAAACTTAAAGACTTTTCCTAATGAAATTTGTAGCAAGGTTAAAAAATATAATTTTCTGATACTGTATAATGAAATGTGTCAACATTTATAAATCTACCTACATAATCCAGTAAATCAATGTTTTCCAAAAAACCAACCCATAAAGTTAAAATATGCATGAACACAAAATCCAGTAAATGTACAAAATAGATCATTGGATTATAATGTGACAGAGTACAGAGTTCCTGATAGGACTTTGGATTCTATATTGCAACGAAAATTTAAGAAATGACCAATTATTCAATTTTGCGTAACATTAAAGCAGATTCTTAATTAGCTAAAAAAGCTATTTGAAATACTCTTTCCCTTCCCAACCTCATATCTATGTGAAACCATAGTGTTTTCTTTTTTTTTACTTACTTCTTCTAAAATAACATCTATAATAGGTGGAATGTAAGAGAATTCAGCTATGTTCCTTTATACCAGACATTAAATTCAGCTATATTCCTTTACACCAAAAATTACACTATTTATGTTTACATGCAATAGGCTTTTTATTGTTATTTTAAAATGAGTCAGATCTTAAAAAGTCCTACTGTAATACCTAAAAAAGCAAATATCATAGATATGATCCATATAAACAGAAAATGTTTGAAATTTTAATCATTATTATTATTATTTTTGAGTATAATGTGGTCCCTGAGACTTTCAAAAAGCTCAGGAACCATGACTTTAAAATGATGTCAGACGACTAAAAACTGATGTTCAACCAAGTTAAAATGGTAGTACAGAAGAACTTGCTTTAATGACTGAAATGGTAACGATAACCAAACAACAACTGGTTTTTCTGGATACAAGTGAGGAGAATCTTCTCATATGTTACCCCCACCCCCCGGCCAGCAGTCAGGAGACACAGCACCCTCTGACACATCTGTTTCTGGGGCTGGTGGCTGCATGGTCACTGTACCTGTTACGTGAGTTGCTCTAGCTAAGGTCAGTATCAAGGCGCGGTTCAGTTCTTCGGATTCCGCTGAGAGCACTGTCTTGGGATCACTGAGGAAGCGTGTAAACTGCGGCTGTACTTCTGAGCTACCCAGTGCTGTTATAAGCCTGAGTGCAGTGCTCTCAACACTGCAAAGTGGGAGAACAAACACAATCATGAAGAAGTTAAGCTGCATATAAACTCAGAACTCTAGAATTAAATGTGATTCTAGGTTAATCACAATGGGGAAACACGCAAACTATAAATTTCTCTTCTTCTAGTAAAAGCAAACTCTTTTGTGTGAAAACAAGCTTTGCTTAACTTGTTTTTAAAAATCTGAGGTGTCAAATTTAATAGTAAAAATCATCCGGCATTTTTACCCATTTGAAAAAGACAGCGTGTAGCTTTAAGGACTAAAAAAAAAAAAAATCTCACTGGGATACACAGCGTTTCAAAAACGACATCTCAAAAAATTTGGAATATATTTTCAATTAGAGCAAAATCAAAATAACATGATACTTTAACCATAATCTAAATAAGCACTAAGTTAAAACACAATGTCAAAGTCGTGGAAGTACTTGTTCTCAGTCCAAATTCCCCAAGCAATGATTCAACTATCTTAGTAGGTTTCTATTTAAGAAGTTGAACTCTACTTTTTCTATACTGGAAATAAAACACTCCAGAAGCAGAGGAATTTTATGACAGTGAATGTTATAAGGTAATGGATTAAGTTGGCCATCTCAAACAAATTTTCTAACAAATCCAAGGAAAGACAGTCTCCAGTGAGCTCACCAGAGATGGAGCTGGTTCTGGTTTGTTTGTGCAACTGCAGCCAAAGTATGAAGATGACTTAGGAGCTGAACTCTGTAATGGGGCTGAATGTGGTGCATCCGGTAGCTGAACATCTCAAGAAGAGTGTGCAAGATACCCCAGGCGTGAGATTTAAAAACAGTTGGCAGAAGCTGACCTTGAAGAAGAAAATTTAAGACACCAATCAGTAAAAGCTATGAATTAAAAAATAATTAAAGAAAAGTCACATCGAGTAAAATCTATGCAAAGATTTTGATCATGAACACACACACATGCAAACACATAGATACACACATATATATCCCCAATTTTCTCCATAATTTGTACTTTAATTATAAGGAAGAGGACTTCCTTGGTGGCTTAGCTGGTAAAGAATCCGCCTGCAATGCAGGAGACCTGGGTTTGATCCCCTGGAGAAGGGAAGATCCCCTGGAGAAGGGGATGGCTACCCACTTCTGGCCTGGAGAATTCCATGGACTGTATAGGGGTCACAAAGAGTTGGACACAACTGAGCGACTTTCATTTTCACTTTGTAAGGAAGAAAATTCAGATTCTTATTGTAACACCAAGTTTGCATTTTTCTTTGGAATTTGAAAAATGATAGTCAAGTTCATCTGTGAAAGTAAAGAGTCAGGAAATGGGAAAAAATTGCTCTAGCCTTCCTCATGTCTTCATTTATTTTTATTTAGTTATCGTTTAAATTATTTTAATAAAGTTAATGTTCCCAACCTTTCAAAGCATGAGGATCATTTTTTAATATACAAATTATATCATAATCCATTCCTTTTTGCTAAGAAAGCTTAATTTGACTTTCAATTATCTGGAAAGAAGAGTAACCATGGTTAAAATGATACCGCATTGGTAAAAAATTAGAATTACTGCAAATCAGAAAAACACTTTCATATTAGAAAGTGTTTATTATTTAGAACTGCATAATAACTAACAGACATTATAATGCAGGAACTGAATTGTAATGCAATTGAATTGTTATTACATTGAATTGCACTGAATTGTAATGCAATGCAGGAACATGCCTTCCATATTGCCAGTCAGACCTGGAACTTACTGCTGTCCGGGGGCAAACCAGTAAGCCAGCCAAATGGGGTCATGGGTTTTTATGATTACAGACAGGTCTGTCCTGTCCTGTTTACTACATCCCAAGCACCTAGTACAACTGCATGCCCCACCCCCAACCCTCACTTTTTAACCACAACTTTTAAAAAATGTATCCCATTCCCTTGACCCTCTATGAGGGTCTTATCCCTCTTTTTTGCTCTATTTTTCTCTAAGATTTATTTATTTTATGTTTCAGTTACATATACTTTTTGTCATTTTCCTCATTAGCAGGTGATCTCTACGATGAGAGTGACTTCTGCACACTTCTATATTCCTAGAAACTAGAAAAGTGTATGTTGAATGAACAAAAAAGGTTAATGGTTATAAAACACAAGAAAGTCTTGTCTTACTGATAAATCCTTTGATGCCCAAAGATTCTATTTCCATATAGACCAGTAAACGGCTGTAAGTTTCCACTAGGGCTGGAGCCAAGGCCACACTGGACTTTGCATGAGCAAGTTTTATCACTCTGGTAGCAATGCTGTGGATAAGGCTGAGGAGAAACAACAACATAAAATAAAACAAAATAAAAATCCAGATTTTTAACATAAATACAGGGATTATTCTACTTATAGGGAACTTGGTATAAATCTGAACTTTCAGCTGAAATGAATCAGCTTTTTTTGGTCATTTAGGTTATGCAGGACATATGGTAGTGATGCATTGTATAACCTGAGACTGACTCTGGTTTCCATGTTGCTTTCAACCTGCATCAGGGTCTCTCTGTTCACCAAACAGCAAAATTTGGGTACAACTCATAATGGAATAAAGAAGCTGTGATACATATATACAATGGAATATTCCTCATCCATAAAAGGGAACACATTTGGGTCAGTTCTAATGAGGTGGATGAACCTAGAACCTATTATGCAGAGTCAAGTAAGTCAGAAAGAGAAAGACAAATATCGTAGTGTATATGTATGGAATCTAGAAAGATGGTACCGATGAATTGATTGGCAGGGTAGCAATGGAGAAAGAGACATAGAGAACAGACTTATGGACACAGGGCAGGGGAAGGAGAGAGTGAGATGTATGGAGAGGGTAACATGGAAACTTACATCACCATATGTAAAAGAGACAGCCAATGAGAATTTGCTGTATGACTCGGGGAATTCAAACAGGGACTCTGTATCAACTCAGAGGCGTAGGATGGGGAAGGAAATGGGAGGAAGGTTCAAGACAGAGGTGACATATGTATACCAATGGCTGATTCATGCTGATATTTGACAGAAAACAACAGAATTCTGTAAAGCAATTATCCTCTGATTTAAAAATAAATCTTTAAAAAAAATACTACGTTTGAATGGTTTTAGGCTGTTTTTCTTTCCCAAATATGTAACTAAAACCATTTAAGAAATTATTTTTTGTTACAGAACCACTTAACAAATAGCTGCAAAATCCAAATATTAATTAACAGGATTACCTATTAACATAAGGTATTAATAGGGCTATATTCAACTCCATCCATATGCCAGTAAAGTGCATGTATGATTCTAGCACATTTACCGTCTGAAAAACAGAGTGGCTTTTCTAGAACCAATGCTCTCCCCCCCTGCAGGCCCACACACACATTCTCTTTGACCTATGCAGTGTTTGAAGCTTGAGTCAATATTTAATGGTTGAAAGTCTACAAATAAAAATCTGGATTTCTAGCCCTTTACAAAAAACATTTAGAAGAACTAACTACATTAGTATGCAGTTTAACATAATGGAAATTAGCCCACATGGCAGTACTGTGAGTTGAGCCCCACACACTCCAGTCATTCACAATCCCTCTCTATACACAAGCTTCCTGGCACACTGTTACCTGACTTGCCTGCATGCAGCACCAGGCACCACTCAGTCACATCATCAGCTTAGCTCCTGGGGGCACTTGGGGCCTTTTCTGTCTTTTAGAAACCATAAATGTCAATTCTAAAAGCACCCCTATAGATACAGGCAATATGAGAAAGGTATTACAGGTTTTGCATCCCTGGATGCAGTAATACTATTTCTAGCAAATTATTTAATAAAAATGGAATTATGGGTAGGTGCAAAGACAGCCAAAAAGATAATCTTCATAGCCTTTTTTTATAACACTAAGACACTGCAAATAATTTCAGTATCCAACAATATGCAATATAGACCTAAAAAAAGACGTCTGTGTAGCAATTAAAACAGATGGTTCTGAAGAGCACTAGCCCTAAAAAGATGTTTAATTAAAAAATGAAAATAAACAGGTATTTAATAAAGTTGGATACAACTTAGCAACTAAACAACGAGAAAAAGGTGGCCATAAATAGTATTGTAGTTAAGAGCACATTTTGAAAAAAACCAAAAAAACCCCTATAAATTCATATATATACACACAGAAAAAGGACTCAGAATACATATATATAAATGTAATTTTACAATGCTTATTTTTCAAGGAGGGATTATAGCAATTATTTTCATTTTCTTTGGGCTTATATGTGTATTCTCAAATTCCTATAATAAACAATACCATTTTTGTTATAGAATAAACCTAAAGGTTTTTTAAAATATATCTGACCATCAAATATATACACCTAATCGTGAAATCATCTTTACTACACTGATATCAATTCCCTGACATAAAACCAAACAAATAAAAAGAATATACCTCATTTTGGCATGAACCGTCAGTGAATCCAGGAGGTTCATTGGTAAGGGCGTAATAGATCCTGAAGCCAAACAGCTCGTTCCAGGAAGTGGTATCCTCATAATTCCATTTCCATAAATAGTTTCCACCAGAGCTCCCATAGGTAATGTAAAACATTCTGAATTTGTAGAGTATGCATTACATAGCAGGGCGATCTTATAGTCATTCATTTGTAAACTCTTATTTCTAAGACTCTGCTGCAGGAACCTAAAATTTCAAGTTCCATTAAATAGAAAAAAATGAAAATAAATTCCAGAAAGGTAATCTGCATTGTTTTTTTTTTAAATAAAAGTTTAACTTCATGCAAGAGTTTGAGCAAGCTCTGGGAGATGGTAAAGGACAGGGAAGCCTGGCGGGCCGTTTGGGGTCACCAAGAGTTGCATGTGACTGAGCGACTGAACAAATATACTATCTTTATTCCTATAGATATCACAGTTTCTGCCAAATGAGTGCTGACACACAAAAGGTTTAAGAAGGATTTCAGAAAGAATGTTAGCAGTTAAAAGTGAACAATGAATGGTTATTTGTTAAATAGGTACCACATATACTGCACTAAGATTCAGATAATGAAGAAATAAGTCACAGATTCATGAACTAGGCTGCCATCTATTATCTACTTGCTTAAGTACATTTAAATGCCTTCATTACAGATGTCACTAAGGAAAAATGGTTAAGGGGTATCATACAATGAAAGTCAAATGAAATGTGAAATCTGACTACCCTAAAGTCTCCTATGAAGAGATCTGACAGTCTTTTTCAGAAGGTCTAGGTGGGAATTAACACCCTTGATGGAAGCCTAGTCCCATCTAAAAAAGTGTGTCCTTTTGGGTAATCACAGCTTTGGAAATGATATAAGGGAACATGCCAGCCAGATCAGTTCAGTCAATCCTGGCAGTCCAGGGAGTGAGTGATATCTTAATCAGGATCAAATCTAAGATATTCTGAAACATTTTTACATATTTTTGGAAATTAAGTATTTTAACTAAGATAAAATACATAAAAGCAAAAATAGATCTGAAAATTAAAAAAAATATATATATATATCCCCATACATATAAACAGGATTGGTTAATCTTCTAATTGCTTTCTGCCTCAGGTATTGATTAGGTTCTCTTAGTTATAATGTACACATTAAATATTTATCCTTATCTCCAGTGGATGTTGGAAGATTTTCATACATCATATAAATACTGAGACAATTATCATTAGCCTTCAACCCACTATTAAGTTAAAAAAATGAACTGTCAAGCTACAAACAACTTACTCATGGTGAAGCTTTAGGGAGTGAGGTATTGGAATCTGTAGTTTGGAGTTGTCATTTTGGGCTTTTCTGTTGAGGTGAATCCAAATGCAGGTCATGGCAAAGGCATGAGTTGACTGGGGTTTGTTAATGTCAGGAACTGGGATAAACTAAAAAAGAACAATTTGCATATCTTAAGAGTAGAATGAACTAATTATATATATTATAGTAATCCATTTCTGCTATACTTTTTAAAATATCCTGTATTAATTTAGCTCCAGTCATCCTTTGTTCAATAATACAAATCAGAAGATCTAATAGCTATCAAATATTGAAACAAAAGATTGCTTTTACTTTCCAAGAAAATAAGAGAAATTCACAGGTGCTTAGTCAAGCTTTTCCCATTGACACAGAGCATTTACAATCATTAAATTTTTATTCTTTAAAATTTAAACACATCATATGAAAAAATTAATTGCATCATTATTTTACTGTGATAAATATGAATAGAGAATTTCTAAGAGTCACATGTATGCTTTTCAACAACATGTAAGAGATAAGCAATCTAAATGAGCAGCATCAGACATACTGTAAATTGATGGTGAAATGACACAGATGTCTGGAATTCGCTTTAGAATTATCCAGCATTAGGAAAAACAAGATGAGAAGGAAAGATGAAATAAGAATATTTCTTGGTGATGGGTACAGATGAGTTTCTTTTTTTAATTTACTCTACATTTTTGGTGCATTTTAAAATTTCCATAATAAAATATTCCTAAAAAATGGCAATCATCAATACATACCATATTTCAAACATCTTATATAATAAGCACTAGTGTGACATTGGAGAAGGAAATGGCAACCCACTCCAGTATTCTTGCTTGGAAAATTCCGTGGATGAAGGAACCTCATGGGGTCACAAAGAGTCAGACATGACAGCGACTTTACTAGTGTGACATACTCAATTAGCAAACAACCAAAAAAAAAAAAAATTAACAGATACTGATGTTATTTGGTCCTTAAATGTGTATATATTAAAACAGTTTCACGCTCTTAAAAAATTGTAAACCTTTTTAAAATATAGAGAAAGAGTTTGCTATACTAGATGTTCGACTGTGATCTGACTGTGATTAAAGATAAACTTCAGAAACAATCTAGTTAAATTTCTTCATTTTACATAGAAATGAACTAATGTCAGGAGAGACTGAATGTCCATCCCATGGTTACAGCTATTACAAAAACTGGGAAAAGAACCATGTTTCCATTTTTCAAGTTCAGTGCTCTTTTCACAAAATTACACTAACATTCTTAAACATAAACTAGACATAATTCTAATCACACTAGCCAAACTTACTTCTTTTTCTGGGTACAGAAGGTCAAAGAGCTTCATGACAGGAAGAAAATCAGCTAGCGCATTTTTCTGAATACTTCCAGAGATGAATTGCAAGAGAACCCACATAAGATGATCTCTGCCTTTAATCAGTCCTCGCCCTGCCAACTGTAAAAGGTATTTAAATGCACATCTACAGTCAAAGAAACAGATATATAAAGTTTAAAGAAAAGAAAAAAAGAGAGAGAAATCTTGTTCTTAGAAAGTTAGCATCTAACTTTGGCATTTATTGATTACTTTGTCTCTACTCGAGGCACACCCAGCAAAGCTTTTAAAATTAATATTGCTTCTCCCTGATCTCCAAAACAACTATGCTTATCAAAAATGAAATGTTTTAGACATAAAGTCGAGTATGTGTGCAAGAGAATCAAGTTTAATATGGGAATATTACTAAAAATACTGCATCAAAAACACAAGGAGTCTGGGGTGGGAGCTGGGAGGGAGGTTCACGAGGGAGGAAACATATGTACACCTATGGCTGCTTCATGTTGATATATGGCAGAAACCAACACAACATTGCAAAGCAATCATCCTCCAATTAAAAATAGATAAATTAAAAAAAAAATACCAGAGTTTGTTATTATTTTAACAAAAAGGTTAAATTTATTTTTAACTCTTCAAGGACTGGTTATCAAAAATACTTTTCCTGGTATTTTCCTATAGATTGTAACAGAAACCAGTGGTGGTGATAGGGGTGGTAAGTACGTGGTGGTCAAAAGGATTTTAACAACTCTTATGAAAAATTTCCCCAAGATAATCCAGGCTATCAAGATGTTACAGACACAACAACACTTATTTTATTCCCACTCCCACTCAATGCGGATAAAGCCCTATGCCTAAAGCCAACCCTTCCCACACACTTGCTCTTCCACTCGTATTCTCTATTTTGGATTCACTGTCCTCCTCTTTCATTCACTGCCAAAGCAGAAACCAGCGAGTGATCCTTGATTCCTGTTACTCTCTTTGTCACCTATTGCCGTCAAGTCCTATTAATATACTTCCCAGCCTACCTGGTTCCTGGCTCCTCCTCTTTTCTGGTTTAGGCCCTCAGCCTCTCTCACCCAGACCACTGCAAAAGCTCCCTTACTAGTTTCTTGGCCTCTGATTTTGGCTTCATTCATCTCTACATCACTGTCTTCCCATATGTGACGCTTAGCAGTAATTTTTCCAGCTTGTATCTGATGATGTCTTTCCGTTCCTCATTTACTTCCCAAAGTAAATTTAAATCCTTAGAACAAACACAGGGGCATATAAAGGTCTCCATGTCTGATCTTACTTTCCTGCTTTCTTCATCTCACCAACACTTTCCCTTCTATGGTTTTCTTTCATGTTTTCACACATTTCTGCCTCTTTCTAAACGATCATTTTATTGCCATGGAAACACTTTCCTATCTTTTTCCCCTTGGCAAATTTCTACTTGTCTTTCAACTAACAGTTTCAAGCCCCCTTTGATAAAGCCATTCTTGGGTGTCTTTAACACGGACTTTTCTCTTTCATTTCTATTGCAAGGTAACATGCTTCCATTATTATTATAATCCAATTGTTTATACCTACATCTTCTCACCAGTAAGGAGCTCTTTGAGGGTACTACATTAGTGCCTTTTCATTTTGTATCTCCTGGTCCTGGCACTGTAAATACGTGCAATAAATAACTGAATCAAGTTTTTACAGTGACAAGAAAGTGAAAAGTGAAGAAACCATAAAAGCACTGAACAGAAGAGAGATCAGAGCTCAGAACTTCTGCTCACTAGATACGCCCGTCTAAAATATACTAATCAACAGGTGAAGTGGCTCTGAAAAAGGGTGTGTACTTACCTTCTGATGAAGAGAAAGGACCATATGTGGGAAACTTGCAAACTGGAAAAGCACAAAGAAAATGAGCTGACTCGAGAGATGCTGCCAGAGGAGTTGGCTTGTTCCCCCATCGTCAAACTTCTCCTCGGTCTCAGATCGCTCCATGGCATAAACCACCAGATCCACCAACTGGTCCTCCAGCACAGGGCAGCGCTGCTTGTGCTGTAGGGCAGAGATTAAATACAGTATTCCAAAAGCCTCCCAGTTAGTTTCAGAAGTTACCAGTTAATGGGTATTCATTGTAACAAAGAGGCCAAGAAGCATGGAATGAAGTTGAACTTAGAAAGTTAAGGCTAGGTTTAGTCCATTAAAGCTGCATCACGTTATAATATCACAGAGGATGAGATTCATAAAAAATTAGTTTTCAGGTCTCACCTAAAACAGGCTTCCTATTAACTTTTGACTTTTACTCCAGACATCATTGTTCCAGAATGACAGAGGGAACTACACAGTAGAAAATTCTATTATTTATTTCTTGAACAAAGATCATTTTAAAGATATACGAAATGGTGATAACAGTATTAATTTTGCAATCTAATTCAAAATATGAAAACCCTGGATTTCCAGGAATCACATATTATGACAAGAGAGTGAACAAAGCAATGTGTGATCTATTTACTTAAAAGTAGTCACACTGGTTTATATTAGCTCTAAATACAGAGGTATATCTAAATATTCAATGTCTGTTTTTCAATGTGTGGTACTTATTTGATACTGAAATGGAAACTTCCTCCATTATAAAAAAAAAGGAGACCTCAAAGTTAAAGCTATGTTCTTCCCTCTTAGAAGTCAAACATTATGCAGCTTTAATTTTAAATTAGATTATTTTAAAATCTAAAACAAGAAAAAGAATTGAGTTTAAACACTAAAAATGAAAATGCAACTTCCCTTTCTAGAGGCAAAAAGGTTTATGCTTTTTAAAGTGATTCAAAAGCTTTTATCAAAAGAAATGTTAAGCCATATTTTAAGCCATTTTCATATTTTAATAAAATATGTTATATGACTTAATAGCCAGGCAGTTGGAAGCCTTACTAATGAATACAATACTAATATAGATGCATTCCCTATAAACTTTAGATTAGTCTTTTGCCATGAAAAAGGGATATGATTTCTTTAAATTTAGGGGAAAAATGCAAAATGGGGACGAATTTGGAAAAAAACAAAACATAATGAATAGCATCCCCTCTTTTGCATGCTTTCTGCCAGCTCCAAACTTGTAAAGCTCCAATATAGCTGCACTTCCTTAAAGCATGCAAATAAAACAAACATCTATCCAAAACAGTAAGCATCAATGGTTGTTTCATAATTTTTCCAAAAACACAATGCCATGATCACAGTTCAACCACATTACAGTTTTACGAAGAGCAATATTAACACCACCAGTTGGGACTACAGTACTTTTCCTCCAAATGTAATTATCATTATGAAGCAGAGCAAAGTGCAACAGACAACACTACAAACTATTTCTTAAATCAGCATGCAAAACTACTGTGTACAGGGCTTGAAATTCACTAGTTCTGCCAACCACCAACAACCTAAGAAATGTGTCAGACAACACAAATTTAGAGTGAGATCATTCAAAGTATACAAGAGTCAGAAAAATTTGTGAAAAGAAGTAAAGCCAGGATTTCCAGTAGGAATTTGTCGTTAGTGATGGGAATTTGGCTCTAGTTTGGAAACTAACCAATTTGTCATCTACTCCTCCACCCATGACAATCTTCCATCAGTCTGCTTCAGGAAAAAAGAATAAACTAAACAAAGTTGGTTTTTAGCACCTGGGTCATTTTTTTGAGTTTTCCATGTTACTACTAGCTATTTGTTTTAAAGAACTGAATTTTAACTACATATTTTTAGAAGTGCAGTGATTTATGGTCAAAGAGCTCATGATTCAGAGGAAAACCAAAAATACCAAGATTTTGGCAAATTAAGAAACTAGGAAATTTATAGTCAAAGCTGACAATCATTCAATATGTATTAAGACTCAAGACTACCCCCAAATTTTCTGCTAATAGTTAAATCAGTCAGGTATATCTAGGGCAGCAAATGTAGTTACATAGTCTGAGGGTAGAAGAACATCTGTCAAAATTAACTCTGTATTTCCCAGGTGTTTTTGGTTAAATCCAAGGATAGTTCTCAAACTAAGCTTAGGGATAGCTTAAACCTATGTTCCTCTTTTACTTGCCAATTTTAATAATACCAAAAAAAGAGAGAGAGAGAGAGAAGTATGGATTATAAAATGAGCTGTGCTGCCAACTACTTTAGAGTACGTGTTTAGTTTTCAACTGCTAAAAGATAAGTTCATTAAAATTAAGACTCTCTACCACATAAATTATTTTATAAAGTGGAACAAATCTGTAAATCAGTTTAATGATTTAATTATCAATCAATAGACTGGTAGCCAATGGATGCTATGTCTATGATTATTCACAAGCTGCTGAAAGCTTTCATAAATTTAAGCCTTCAAGATGTAGGTATATAAGTTGAATTAGCTGACATCATACATATATGAATGTTTAGTTAAAGCCTCTTTTTAGCAGTAAGAATCTAAATTTAGCATTTTAATTTCTGCATAATGGTCAAACTGTATTGGAAACTTATTTTAGATTTTCAATCTGAAAATCAGGCACAAGGCATTAATGGAAACATGAATATTAATCCCCACCCATGCCCTTGATTTTTTTCCCACCACTATTTAAAATGGCAAATGATAATGCCTTCAGTCTTAGTAACCATATCCTATATTAAGTGGCCCCTGATATTTCCATGTAATGGTTTTGGTACTGCTTATGTGGTACAATTTTAACATATTATAATTAGGTGTGTGCATTCTAAGTTGCTTCAGTTGTGTCCAACTCTTTGAGACCCCATGGACTGTAGCCCACGAGGCTCCTCTGTCCACGGGATTCTCTAGTCAAGAATATTGTAGTGGGTTGCCATACCCTCTTCCAGGGAATCTTCCCAACCCAAGGATCGAACCTGTGTTTCTTGTCTCCTGTGCTGGCAGGTGGGTTCTTTGGAAGCCCATGCACTTAGGTAGGCATTGGTTAAGTTAAAAACCATTATTTCAGAGATAGAAATTAATTTTAAAGCAGTATTTATTCAGGACAACTTGGGAAGAAAAATCCCTTTGTATTTCATTTATCATATTCTCTACCAACCAGAACGGGAGTCCCCTGCCAGTTAATACCACTTTCAATGGTGCCTTTTAAGGATAAACTGAATGATCAGTCTAGTACTTCACTATCTTGGCATAGTCAGAGTTCATACACCACCACATCTAAGAGCTTGAGGAATGAATCTGTTTTGTAATGCTCTTTTTCAGTAGAAGGAATACAAACTGTTGTGCAAACACACAAAACAGGATTCTTCCACTGTGAACACTCAACCCTACTGGTCACAGAACTGGGCTATTTATGACCTTCTGATGCAACCAATTTTAGGATAAAGTACCATAGCCCAATTCCTACTGGAAAATACAATATGGACAGCTCTTAAAAGGTTTCAAAGCTTTAAGTAAATTATTACATTGCTAGAGAAAGGATAAGAAAGTATAGTGCTGGATATACTTTTGTAATGATAAAAGATGTGATAACTTGTTAAGTTTTAATCATATGCTTCTTATACAATGTGCTCTCATTTTCCACCCTAGGTGGAAAAATAATAGGTGGTAAAATAATATGTCAATTACAAATCCACTCACTACAGTGTTTTCTACCAAAACAATTACTGATGAATTGTGAACTTTTGACAATGTTTACACTACAGTGGGATCAATACTAATAATGTTCTGTCAGCATTTCCATTATAAACTTTATTTTTTATGGATTTATGTCTTAGTCATAAACTTTTTTTAGGTTGAAACTTGTTATTAAAAGGATCAGATCAGAAATACCCTTCTCTAAATTTCATCAATTTCTCGTTTGAGAAGAGCTGCCCTCCAAAAGCAAAAAGTTAAGGATGGCTAAGGATATCTGGGGGGCGGGATTCAAATGACCATGGGTATGTTTATTCACCAAACTGCAAAAAAACTGAGTCAAGTATGCCTTAAAGTTCATTGCAAAAATTAGGTTTAAGACATAGCATGAAAGCATTCTTTCAAGGTTAACTGAATACTTACCTCTAACTCAAGTGAAAGCTCATCAGAGTTAATGACTTGGTGTCTAAGATGTTACATTGACAGGTTATACGAGGTAACTGTCAGATACTGTGGTGTGAAGCAGTTTCAGTTTCACATGAACAAAGGCTTGTCCAAACAAGGAGACTTGGTAAATTTTTCAGAAGAAAAAACTTAAAATAATAAAAGAGATACTGCTACTAGGGTGAGGTTTGGCATGCAAAGTTTCAACACTGAGCAAGTTTTATGGCCAAGCTATATGTCCTTAAAAATAGGGCTTTATAAATGGAAGCACTGGCACAACCTTCACTATAGTATTGCAAACAGCAACGCTATTTTATATAACTTGGACAAGAACATCTTATTAAAATCAAAAAGCTGGTCTATTTTAATATGCTGGGCTCAAAAATTTTTAACAAAAATAATTAGAATCACTATTTTGCTTAAAATCTCAAAGGTGAAAAGTCCTGGAACAGACTTGGGAATGTATAAGAGTTCGTTTTATAAAGTCTGGCCATTTCGTGTTCCTCCTGCCACAGGTGGGCTTCCACTGAGAGGTGCTCACTCCAGGAGGGGGTCACTTCCGGCAAAGACTGACAAAGAAGGGTGTTTGTCAAGCAGGTGTGGGGTCACCTAAGAGTGTGACATTTCTTAGTCAATCTCCACGTTTCCAAAAAAACTTCCCCATGTAACGCTTACCACTCCAACTTGTAAAAGTAACATATCTCTGTTAAACTGTTTTTTTTCTCTTTTTTTGTTTTGTTTTTAATTTGTTTTGTTTTTAGGCAAAGCAAGGCAGGTATTTTTATTGATGTTGTTGTTTATGTTTTAATTATCTGGAAAGATAAAGGCCACCACAAATCTTTCCATCTCTGAAAATTCCACCAGGCTAGCTTTAGCCCTAAAGTAGGAAAAACAGCAAAATGGAGTGGGAAGGAAAAACAACTCATCAAAAAGTGACAGGCTTTATCAAATGCCAGGTGTTGTCTCTTGATTTAAAAAAAAAAAAAAAAAGAATATTAAAAAAATAAAAAACAAACAAACACCAAAAACCAAAACCAAAAACAATCCACCAAAAACAACTCTCATATCCCAAGAAGAAATTCATTTTAGTGGCCTTGGTCTCAGCATGGTCCTGCCAATTTCAAGCCCCGACCATACATATATTCTCTAAATGGAATCAGTGGCTACAAAGCGGCCAGCGTATCGTTAGTCACAATACAACAGTAAGGTTGTGAACATACCTGAGCAATGTTCAAGGTCTAGAGCATTGGAGGATGGGCAGGACAAGACAGGACAGAACAAAAATAAAGGAAGAAAAAAAGAAAAGACAAAACAGTGACTATGAGGCCAGCCTCAAGGAACCCAGAGTCAGCACAAACCCGCCCACATGTTAAACCACCAAAAACATACACCAAAAAGAAAAAAAAAAAACCAGCAATTGAGGCCATGCTGAAGATACCAAGGGTTATAAAAACAGACACCCAAACAAAAAAAAAAGTCAAAAATTATGGTTAAGTCATGTGTAGGTTTCTCTGGCAAAAGGTATACTTGAAACTGGCCTTATAGAAAAAAAAGCAATGCAAAATAAACCAACTTTTAAAATATCTCCTTTTTAATTTAAACATTCTTAAAGCAATATATAAATGATAGAAACAATATAATACTTAATAAACCATATATTAAAAAAAAATCATCAAATAGTTCTTAACTGTTTTGCTCAGTTAGCTATAGCAAAGAAAAGAGAAAAGAATAGTGCAGATTCTATGCAGAATTTACTAGGTTTCCAGCACAGTACAGTACCTGCTTATTTAAACCTAGCATATTGCAGACCATATCCCTGGAATAAGGCTGCTCCAAAACATATCTCAACAAAGCAGTCTGTGGTTCAAACAGATCCTTTAAAGAAAATAAAGAAAATCATTGCTTCAAGATCAGAGTTAATGTTCATTCAAAAAATTTGAAATTGGGATTAAAAAAATCCTCTAAAGGCTCTTGTTACCTTCACACAGTAGGCAGTATCTAGTGGGAAAAAATCAAAGGATTTTAGTGTTTACAATTAGTCTGCTCCCACCCTTCATTTGATAAATGATGTAACTGAGTTGAAGGGACTTGCTCATGGTCATAGAGAAAACCTTAGGAACGGCTTCGGCCACAGTCATGTCAAAGTCTTAAGCATCACTGTAAGGAAAGGATTTTCTGCCCAGAAATCTAATCAAAGAGGAAAGGAGGCCGTTTCTAACCATTCTTCTGTGAGTATAAATGTAAACATCATTTCCATCCAGATTCGGGAGGACAAATGACTTGACAGCACAGGGATTTACAGTGTAGATTATTCCGAATCAGATTATCTGAGTTCAAATCCTGACCATACTGCTTGCTAAAGTTAACACCCCACTCTGTGTCTCAGTTTCATCACCTGGATAACGGAAATATTAAGATGATAGTTAAGAATAAAAGTTGTTATGAAGTAAAGTTCTTAAAACTGTGCCTGGCATATAGGAAGTACACAATAAGTTTATCTGTTTTTATTACTGATATGATTGTAAATTCCATTTAGTTTATCACTTTTTCATCTTTCAAAGTTTTGCTGACTAATATCCCAAAGAGCTGTGAATTATCACCTTAGTTGTACTATTTTACCCTCCTTCACTTTGGGATAAGTTTCCCAATCACTCTCTACATCATTTTTGACATGAAACATTTACAGAAAACTATTCGGCCCTCCCTATAACCTGCTCTGTCATTCCCTCCAAACCCCAAGATAGTAAGACAAATCTGCCATATGTGTTTCATCATAGCTTTATGTCTATATCTCATATTTCATATTATGGATATATGTGGATTTTTCTCCTTGAGAAATTTCTACTCTACTTTTGTCCTTCCCCACCTCTCCCCTTCTGAAAAAAATACAACCAATAAGGAGGCTCACTCTTCAAGTTTTAGGGACACTGCAAATTCATGTTCGGTCCTTGCTTTGTAAAGGAAGAGTGAATTTAAAAATTCAATTTTCTAACACCAAGTACTTTGCCAGAAGTGGACCGCTGGAACATTAACACCTGCAATATCACAAACAACAGGCTAAACTTGGATCCTGAAATCATATGACAAAAACCATAGTTTATGGTTATAAACTATCTTTCATTGAATACTTACTTTTTCAGTCTATGAAGAGACAATTTAGCATTACACAATATATAATCTTGGATGAAGACTGATGGATCAAAAGCATCATTATATTGAACAACATACCTTATCATATGGCAAAAGGCCTTTCAAAGGAAAACGGAGAGTTGCAGGGTCCAATTTCCATGAATTACAAATGGCTCCTGAATTATTTACAACTGGTAGAAGGCTGCAACGGCCTGTAGGTATTACAAAAAATGCTTTCTAAATAAATGTGAACATAGCAATGCCTAGTCCTTCATTCACTCTACAAATAGTTAATGACTATCATGTTGAACCAGGCACTGGTTAAAAATATATTTTAATTAGCTAGAAGTCTGGGAATTTTCTTTGAATATTTTTAGCCCAGCTGGTTAAAGACCAATTTGTACAAACTCACAGATTTTGCATTTGTCCAGGGACAGAGTTCAGCAAGCTACAAGCCATGAACCAAATCCACCTGCTCTCGTTAAGTTTTACTGGAACGCTATTCCTTTTGCTCTCTAATGGCAGAGTTGAGTAGCTGTAAGAATGCATAGCCCACAATGCCAAAATATCTGTCGTGTCACCATTTATAGAAAAAGTTTACAGACCTTTAATCTCAGGTCAAACTAAGTAACTTTAAACAGGATGTTCCTAGAGGCCTTAGAAGTAGTATATGACCATTAGTCAGTTCATGTATCCAAATGCCTGATAAATACTGTCACTGGGATGTCCTGCAGGCACCTTAAGTTCAATATAACATAAACTAAATTCATCCTCACTCTTCTCAAATCTGCACCACTTTCCATAATTCATCAAATGATGTTAATATCCTCTCAGTTATGAAAGCTAAAAGCCTAAGAATTATCAGTCTAGTGTCCTTTTCATTTCTTTTTTGTATTTCCAGTGCCCAGAATAGCACTTGACTCACAGAAAGTGCTAAAACTTGGTCACTGATTAAATAAGGGTCTATAATCCCAGGCTGTTCTGAGGCTACCATGATTTCTATAAGTAATTCAGGAACATACATATGAGAACTGTAAAAACTGTAAATCATGTGATTATTTTTAAAAGGAAATTCAGAGACTTTAATAAACATGAAACAAGTGGAAAACAAAATAAATTATATACAGAGCAAAGGTGTGGCCTGGAATGGGCTGGGAGTCAGACAATGTGGTGTACTAAAGTCAGAGAGACAGATCTACTGAGACTTCTGGGTGCCTGGGGAGTAGAGTTTTATCTATAGAGTATAAAAGCTCCTAGGTTATACTAAAATGGCAAGTCACCACGACGTGTATAAGATTTCATCCGTCAACTTGGTTCAGTAGTCAGCTCACTAAAAAATATTTAAAACATTTTAAATTATAATCCTACCACAAATGGAGTTTATCCTTGCTGTTGGCCTGAAGGTATCCACAAAGTCTGATACCAGGTTTCCAAGTAACTAAAACAAAATAAAATGAAAACAAGTAAGTAGAAAAATAAAATCAAGATGCTCTGAATATGAGAATCATTTACATAAAATGAGATAATATATAAAGATTTAGTACAATTCCTGGCACATAAAACTACTCAAAGTTAGTCCTCTTTCACTTCCTCCTAAACAATTACTTACCAGTACATTTATCCCTGAATTAAGCCAGGTCATACCACCATGTCCTTAGCTATTTGATGAAGCTGTGTGTATTTTACGAAATGATATATATAAACTATCTCAACAGGACAGCAGAGAAATGAAAGAAATGCATCATAAAAAAAAATATCACATATTATCTAAGGATCAAGTGACCATTAAAAAATAAGCACACAAAAAATCAATTAATATAATAATTTTTAATACAAATTTCTATTTAAAAATTTAACAAAACATCAAATTTACCCAATGTGGAAGTTTTCCCTCAGGATATAGTTTCCTGATCTCTGTGACTGCAAAATATGCTGGTAGTAAACAAGCATTTCTTTCCAAGATATATGCTATAACCTAGGGGAAAAAAAAGGGGGCTATGTTATTATTTTGAATAGTCCCACAGATGTGCCCTTTAAATCCAACAACAATGATATTTAAAAAGTAGAGATATTATTTCATGCATTCAGTTGGCTTAAATATAGCATAAGAATTCATTTAAATGTGAATATCTAAAAATGAAGATTAATACAATGATTGCTGATAGTAAATAACAGACCAGATTCCTGATAGTAAGTAACATTGAACACGCATTAGATATTGGTAGACTTCCCTGTTGGATCAGGTGGTAAAGAATCCACCTGAAATGCAGGAGACCAAAGTTCGATCCCTGGGTCGGGAAGATTCCCTAGAGAAGAGAATGGTAACCCACTCCAGTATTCTTGCCTAGAGAATCCTATGGACAGGGGAGCCTGGCAGGTTATAGTCCATAGGGTCACAAAGAGTCAGAAACGACTGAGTGACTAACACCAACTGGAAGGCAACACACTAAACAATTCCTGCAACATTAGGTACAAAGCACAAAGATCTTTAAAGTGGCCCATAGGACAACATCTTATAATGGTTGTAGATATAATAATATCAATATTGTTGTTTTCATAATTAAAAACTATGAATTAAAATGTAAAATTTCCTTTTGAAATACAGTGGAAGTGAAATAATACCTTTAAAATATGATTTTTGTAGAAGTAAAGAAATGGAACATTTTATAAACTACTGTAAATTTTAAAAGCATGGAACTATAAAACTAGACATCTTTAGGAGATGATCAATGAATTGCAGGCAAGTTTAAATTACCTCTCTTGCTGCCAGAAGCTGCTGTACAACAGCTGAGCTCACTGTATTGGGAATTGTCAAGATTTTCTCCAAAATCACTTTTAAGAGATCTCGAACACCCTGATACAACAAAAAGTCATAGATTAAATTTTTTTAAAGTCCTGGGTGCTGGTTAAAATGGCTAAAGCTTTCAAGATTATATACTTAGAAAAATATGTAACCCTCAAAGTCACACTTTTAATTTTTCTGAACCAAAGCTAACATTCAAACCCCTAACATTAACCCAAGAGAAGTGTCATGTTCCAAAGCAGAATTCTATCTAAAGAATGGCTTGCCATATGAATGAACAAAGGAAGTCACTTATAGATAAAAATTAAACTTTTCACATTCTGTTCAGCTTTATAACATTAGAAAAGTTTCTATTATTATGAGGGACCAAAAAGTTTAATTTGAGCTTAACAGACAAAAATACATTTGGAAGAACTTGAAAATACTCTGAAAAACATGGACAATAAATATTCAACTTTTTGGCAGACAACCTTTTCTGCATCTTCCTTTTGGTATATATTCTAACTTCATTCCCTCTTTCTCATCATCCATCACATATTTTAACCCCTCAAACTTAGCCAATAAGGCTATTCTGCTAACTGGTCATCTATTCAAATCTATTACCAGTTGCATTATTTCAAAGCAGAATCCAATACACAGGGAAGACATTTCATTCCATAGTATAAACTATGTGATCAGTCTTGTAAAAGACAGAACATATACATGAAAGAAACAATTATGAAGCACCATACAAATAAGGTGCTTATTTGTACAAAACTACATATTAACCTGCTAAGGAAAGTGAAGTATTAGAACTAATTTTGTATGAAATCATGACTCTGGCCAATAATTATCAGTTAAACCATTTGAGATCAGTGAAAATACAGATATAATGCACAGGGTCAGGTATCCGTGAGTCTTTCAAGAGACAATAACCAAAGTGGCTTGAATGACGCAGAAGCTTCTGCAGCTGTGGAGCTCCTGAGCTGTGTTATGAGACACAATTAGAGTGTGTGTGCTGTTGGTTTTGGTCAAGAGCAGAGTGCTGAAGATACCAGTTACGGAACAACAGTGCCCAAGGTGGCCAAGGTGAAGCAGGACTTGCTCCCTTTGTCAGCTGATGCCTGCATCCCTTCTCAGTTCCACACCTCCCTGCTCTATGCCTTTCCACTGGACAGGGGCCCCAAGATCATAAGATCTGTGGCATGAGAGAACCGAGTCTGCCTGGTGACTCCCTATTTGTCACAGAAGTTCACCAGCCACCTGCACTTTTAAGACTGTTGGGAGAGGAGCAGAGAGCTGTGGGAAACACTGGGCAGTTTTAAACTCTTTCAGGAAATACAACAAAAAAGAGACAGATTTTATAAATGCTTCCACTTCATTTCTCTTATGTGAAATGAATAGACACTGAAAAATTAGTATCTGACAGCGATTACTTTTTATAATCAGAAAAAACAATACCTTGTAATCCACCCCTCCAATTATTTTCCGAACCAGTTTAAATGTTAAGGCCCAAAGCTGTGTTCTTTCCCATTCAAGTGTGTCAGAGTTTATCAGGGATTCACAAACCATCCTAGAAAAAAGGAATACCCATTCCAGTTATAAGACAGGAGTTTTGTAAGTTCTCTAATAGCCAAGGTCCACAAACTCTGGATATTATATTTGTCACAGTAAGTGCTAATAATTGTCATAAAGGTACATTACTCAAGCACACTTTCAAAAAATTACATAAAGCATTTTATATTTTTTACTTATATGAAAGACTTAACCCAGAGTAGGACTAAACCCAAAGCAGACTCCTTACCGTCTTGAGCCACCAGGGAAGTCCTAAAGTAGAACTGCTGCTGCTGCTAAGACGCTTCAGTCGTGCCCAACTCTGTGCGACCCCATAGACGGCAGCCCACCAGGCTCCCCGTCCCTGGGATTCTCCAGGCAAGAACACTGGAGTGGGTTGCCATTTCCTTCTCCAGTGCATGAAAGTGAAAGGGAAGTCGCTCAGTCGTGTCTGACTCTTTGCGATCTCATGGACTACAGCCTACCAGGCTCCTCTGTCCGTGAGATTTTCCAGGCAAGAGTACTGGAATGGGGTGCCATTGCCTTCTCCAAAGTAGAACTAATATTAATTATGTTATATTTTTGCTAGAAAGAAATGTACCAAAAGCTATTGGTTAAATGTGTATCATTAACCAATTAGTGGCAAACTGTGTTTTTCCAAGATGGCTGCAATAAGACTTTCGACCCCACGTACTCTTCTAAAATGTGATACTGATGCTCCTCCCAGGAAGAGTATCAATGTCAAAAGGGTAGAAAAAAAAATCTATCCCTTAGTTTGGGCAGGTCCAAGACTGGCAAATGGAAAGGCTTTCAAGGCAAAGTGATACAGTTTCTGCCTAGCCCTCTTATGAATGCTTGCTCCTAGACTCCACTACACTGTGAGAAAGTCAAGGTCACACAGAGAAGGCATATGTAGGTTCTGGCCAATAGTGCAAGCTGATATCTCTCAAGTGACAGTTAGGCATATGAATGGGGAAATCTTTGTCATGACTCCAGTCATAGCCACCATCCGATTGCAAACACAAAACCTGAGAAAATCCTTCCTACTCCTTGTCCAAGCAAGTACTGTAATCGTGAATGTTAATAATAAAAGGATTATTACTGTTTTAAGCCATGAAGTATTGAGGCAATTCATCATGCAGCAAAAGTTAACTGGAACTGACCCAGGAATTTCACTCCTGGGTATATAACTAAAAAATACAAAAACACTAATCTGAAAAGATACACACATCCCAATGGTCATAGCAGCATTATTTATAATTGCCAAGATAAGAAAGCAACCTAAGTGTCCCTCAACAGATGAATGGATAAAGATGTCCCTCTCAATCTCACACACACACACAGTGTACTGCTACTGCTGCTACTGCTAAGTCACTTCAGCCATGTCTGACTCTGTGCTACCCCATAGACGGCAGCCCACCAGGCTCCCCCGTCCCTGGGATCCTCCAGGCAAGAACACTGGAGTGGGTTGACATTTCCTTCTCCAATGCATGAAAGTGAAAAGTGAAAGTGAAGTCGCTCAGTCGTGTTCGACTCTTAGCGACCCCATGGACTGCAGCCTACCAGGCTCCGCCATCCATGGGAGTGGGGTGCCATTGCCTTCTCTGCACAGTGTACTACTCATCCATAAAAAAAGAATGAAATTTTGCCATTTGCAATAACATGGACAGACTATTAGAGTATTATGCTAAATAAAATAAGTCAGACAGAGAAAGACAAATACTATACAACATCACTTATATGTGGAATCTAAAAAATTCAACAAACAAATCAGTGACTGTAACAAATACAACAAACACTACCTAGAAAAGCTTGTCAAAGTGAGTGATTTTAATCCCTGGGCTAAAAGGCAAAGCCTGCCTGGTTTTGAGCACCTGCAGTATACAATTTTAAGAATACTGCATCCTCGAAATTAAAACTGAGATACTATGAAGCACTTTTTGTTGACTGTAACTGCCTTCTTTATTCTCTTATCCTTTTACAACAACCACCTCAACCAATTTCTAAACGTTAATAAAAAAAGAAAATATTTCAGATTGTTCATATTCATCATTAACCATACCTGGGTGGAAGGAGACCAGTCTCGACTGCCATTGCTAAGCAGTCATAAAGAAAAGAAATTCTTTTCGGACTATGCTGGCCATGAATGAATTTAACAATCCACTGGATGCACTGTTCATGAGATTCCTGGAAAATTAGAAAATGATCACATTTTAGGTCTAAACTTATATTTTATAAGTAACAAATAGCTAATAGCATCTGGGAGTATATATGAAGACTATGAGTGAGATACCTCATTATAAATTAATGGATGAAAACAATTTTAAAAGAACTGAAAAAATTCAGATTTAGTAGCTGAGTTATTTTAAGCTTAAAATCACACAATTATATAGATTATATAGATTAAAACTTCCACCATTTTTACTATATGGGACCTCCAGAAAGAGTATGATTTTATTAACATATTCATGATCAACAAAAAAGTCTAGCAAAGGCACTGTAAGCAGTGCCCTTAATGGCAGATATAAATATCTCTGTCACTGGAGGAAAAAATCCACTATGAATTAGTACATCAGCCTCATGAGCCAAATCAGTTATGAGCTAATGACATATCCATTTTCCAGACCTGCAAAACTTTAAATCTGATACCAAAATGTGGTGCCCAAATCAAAGGTTACCTTCCAGAATATCCTCAAGATGTCCTGCTCTGTGCTACCACTGTCCTTCATACACATTTCTATTGCTGAATAAATAGTGCTGGTTTAGAAATACTTATTTTCTTCCTGGATCCTCTGTCAGAACACACAATTCTTGAAGACAAGGGTTTTATTTTAACTCATACAGTGTTTGATCAATTATTAAAACATTAAAATGTTAGAAAGATATAAGATGTTCAATATCACTCACAGAAATGCAAAATAAAACTACACTGAGATAAAATTTCTCATGCTTTCGACTGGTAAAGATCAAAAAGCTCAATAACATGCTACTGTGAGGCTTGAGGGAATAGCAATATACATCCCACTGATATATTGCTAGTGGGAGGATAAATTGGTAAAACCCTTATGGAAGCTATTAGATTATTTTTATAAAAACTACACATAGAACTATCCTCTGACCCAGCAATAATATATTCTGTGTCCCCTGCCTAAAACTATTCATTATAGTATTATTTAAAGAGAAAAAGGTAAGAAGCAACCTATCACATTGTGGGGGACTGGTTAAACAAAGGATGGTGCAGCCATATAATAGGATATAATGCTGCTCTAAGAAAGAAAGAGGACAGAAGTAACTTTAAATGGATTGATATAAAATTACATCAATTTGAGAATTTAAGAGGGAAAAAGCAAGGTGCTAATGAATAATGTACATGGCATACAGACATTCTATAACAATGATTCTATGCATTAAACACTCCAGAAGGAAACATAAACTGGAAACACTGATTGCAGACAGGAAAAGAAACAAATCACTAAGCTAAGAGAAGCAGAAGGTAGATAATCTTACTCATTGGGTGGAACTTTTCGCACCGCTTTGCATTTTGTATCGTATGAATATATTAGAAAATAATCAAAAGTAAAAGAAATGTAAAAGAACGAACGCACTGCAACTATGCGATTCATTTCTGAGTAGTGAGTCTTAGTCACTAGCGGCTCAACTGTAAACAGTTCTCAATTTCCTACTTATAAGACATCATAAGAAGGTAATAATGTACTACTGGATCATGAGTTCTTTAAGGTTCAAACATTTTATCTTTTACAAGGCTGCAACTTCTGGTGAATGCTCTTTGTTATTAAGTTTTACTGTACTTGCCTCAATTTTGTTAAAGTATCTTTGGATCCTTACTGCGGCATCTTTGTATCTTTACTATGGTATCTTTATTATAATATCTTTGTATCAATGCTGGACCAGTTCCTTTGCTGATTAAATGAATAAAGTTTTTATCCGTTACAACTCCTAACATAGTTGTTCTGAAGTGCACTAAATAAATCAGAATAGGATGAAAATGGTTTTATATAATCTAACTTGGGAGAGATTTATAAAAACAACTCACACTGTGCTATGGTCAACCTGATTTTTCAATACAGATTCTCTACTGGAAGAATACAAGATGAAATGAACGGAAGCCAGAATAGACAAATGAAAGATGATGACAATTTTATTTCTCCTTTTCCAGAAAAATCTTAACAGCAACATCAAAGTAAGTGTAAAAAAATAAAGGGCCAAAAATCGTCAGCTGAGTGTATTAAAAATGCAGTGCTCACCTGAGAAAGACCAGCCCAAAATTGTCTGAAGGCCCCTAAACAGCTAATAAGTTTTGTTTTTTCATCTTCAGGGGTGTCCATAAACATGCTAAAAAACAAAAATTGAATTATTTGCCACTAGTTTTAAAAATGTGATTCAACATAAGCAGAATAGTAGATCTTATAAACCTCCAAGACAGATCTAAAGAAAATCTTACAAAGATACAATCAGGTAAAAACACAAAGATCTGCCATGTATACACTTACCCAGGGAAAGCCTCTTCTATAATCTCCGTTTTCTGTTAAAAAAAAAAAAAAGTAAACAGTATGATTTTTTTTTTTTTAAATTTTAAGGGAGGGAAAGGGGCCTCCCCGAGCAAAATAATATAGTGCAACATAGGGCAAATCACCTTAATTAGCAACGAGCAGAAACAAACAATACCCACCTGCTTGGTCTGTAACAAAGGGTGTTGTGGATTTCAAATGAAACTGAATTTGACAGCAGTTTGAGAATCGCCCAACCCTTGCACACATACTCGATGTCACAACAAGAAGAGGTGGGGAGAGGTTGCGTGGGCCAGATTTCTTGAGCCGCTGCCCCCTAGCCACCCCCTCACCCAGTTATCGCCCAGGATCCCTGGCAGTTCCACTCACCACCACCTCCTCAAAAATGCTCTGTAGTTGCGTCTCCATCTGGACCGTCACCCTCGCCTTCCTTGGAGGCCAGGAGTGCGGCACGGGGCAGGCCCGAGCTCCGGCAATGGATGGGCAGAGGGCCGGAGACGCCTGCAGGTAACTTCAACTCGTCGGTGTCAACTTCTTCCTTGGGCGCCAAGCCGGCACTATCCCCTCCCGGGCCCAGCAATCAGCCGGAACCCGCACGGAAGCCTGAGCGCTGGGTGTGCGCTGACTACGGCACGCACAGAAACAAGAGACCCAGCCAGATGGTTCCGCCTGTGGGGAAGCGCGATCCACGAACCAGATGCGAGCGCCCCCAAGTGAAACTTCCAGCCTAAGGCACCGCCGCCTCAGAAATCTGTATGCAGGTCAAGAAGCAACAGAACCGGACACGGAACAACGGACTGGTTCCAAATTGGGAAAAGCGAAAGCGAAGGCGTGACTGACTCTTTGCGACTCCGTGGAGTGTATAACCCACCAGGCTCCTCAATCCATGAATTTTCCAGGCGAGAATATTGGAGTGGGTTACCATTTCCTTCTCGATCTTCCTGACCCAGGGATTGAACCCGGGTCTCCCACATTACAGGCAGACGTTTTACCGTCTGAGCCACCAGGGAAGCCCATCAAATTAGGAAAGGAGTACATCAAGCCTGTATATTGTCACTCTGCTTATTTAACATCTATACAGAGTACATCATGAGAAATGCCGGGCTAGCTGAAGCACAAGCTGGAATCAAGATTGCCAGGAGAAATATCTATAACTTTAGATATGCAGATGACACCACCCTCATGGCAGAAAGTGAAGAACTAAAGAGTCTCTTGATGAAAGTGAAAGATGAGAGTGAAAAAACTGGCTTAAAACTCAACATTCAGAAAACTAAGATCGTGGTATCTGGTCCCATCACCTCATGGCAAATAGATGGGGGAACAATGGAAACAGTGAGAGATTTTATTTTCTTGGGTTCCAAAATGACTACAGATGGTGACTGCAGCCATGAAATTAAAAGATGCTTACTCCTTGGAAGAAAAGCTATGACCAACCTAGACAGCATATTAAAAAGCAGAGACATTACCGACAAAAGATACATCTAGTCAAACCTATGGTTTTTCCGGTAATCATATATGGATGTTAGAGTTGGACCATAAGGAAAGCTGAGCACCGAAGAATTGGTGCTTTTGAACTGTGATGTTGGAGAAGACTCCTGAGAGTCCGCTGGACTGCAAGGAGATTAAATCAGTCAATCCTAAAGGAAATCAGTCCTGAATATTCATTGGAAGGACTGATGCTGAAGCTGAAGCTCCAATGCTTTGGCTACCTGATTGGAAGAACTGACTCATTAGCAAAGACCCTGATGTTGGGAAAGATTGAAGGCAGGAGGAGAAGGGGCTGACAGAGGATGAGATGGTTGGATGGCATCACCAACTCAATGGACATGAGTTTGAACAAGTTCTGTGAGTTGGTGATGGACAAGGAAGCCTGGTGTGTTGCAGTCCATGGGGCTGCAAAGAGTTGGACACAACTGAGCTACTGAACTGAAGGCACTGTGGAGCGAGGTTGGCTGCAGGCCACCGCTTCCCAGCTGAAGCGGGAATTGCTTCCTACTTGGTGCTAATGCTTTTATATCTCAGGAATTTAAAAAAAAATACTTGAGGCCTAGGGGCTGCAGCCTGCGGGAAATGCCCCTCCTGCAACTTGGGTCGACTTTCTGGGGCTCTATCAGCTGCCTAGAGCCAGGAGTTGAAACTGCACTTTTCTTGACAACAGGGACCATGTCTTCTCTACTTGGTAACCTCACTGCCTTGCACAGTGCCAGAACACAGCAGGCTGTCAATGAAGTTTTTTAAAATGAATGAATGCATCATAATTGGTTTTTAATTGTTTTAATTAAAACAATTGAATAAAATCTACTATTTTCAGTTATGATAATCTAAAAGCAATAATATTTGTCAATTACTGAATACCTCGAAACTTTGGTAAGGATCGGGGTGGAAAAGGGTGGCAAAGAGGAGGATTGGCCCACTGGCCTGGTCGGAGTATGCCAGAGCTTTATTCTTTCAAGCATCAGTTTGACATATTTGTGGAAACTTGGTCTTATTCTTCAAGCTGATTTAGGGGTCTCTTCTTTAGCCTCATACAACACTTTTGTGCAGAAGTACTAGAGAATTTCATTTATGGAGTATTTATCCACTGTTCCTTCAGTACTAGGTATTTAATGAACTGTATTGAAGAGTATATTTTGCAGAATGTCCAAGCTAGAAGGGTGAGAGAGTCAGAATTATTAAAATCCAAGTACCTTAGGGATCTACTTTTTTGTTGAATGCTAAACAGATTGTTTTATTGTGGATTATCTTTCATCAGATTCACTTCTAAGACAGCTTTCACTTACTATCTAGCAGATTTCCACATTTCTGCTCTGTGTTCCAAATCATTGTATTCTCAGCAAATGCCAGCTGTTCTTGATATTGGCCAGGGCTTGTACAGTTAAGTAGATAAGATGGTCAGTGGACTTCCCAGGTGGCTGTAGTAGTAATGAACCTGCCTGCCAATGCAGGAGACTAAGAGATGTGGGTTCCATCCTTGGGTTGGGAAGATCCCCTGGAGAAGGAAATGGCAACACACTCCAGTATTCTTGCCTGAGAAATCCCATGGACAGAGAAGCCTGGTGGGCTACAGTCCATAGGGTTGCAATGAGTCAGACAAGACCGAAGCGACATTGCATCATCATCAAGATGGTCTGTAAGAATTATTTGTCATAGCCAAATGCAATTAATTTTTATCTTATGCTCACTGATGCTCCATTTATTAAATAAAAGTTGGCCATCCATTTTTAGACCTTCTTAATGTGTTTTCCCCCAAGTCATTTTTTAAATTGATGTATAATTAAATGGCAACACACTCCAGTATTTTTGCCTGGAACAAGAAGGTGGGGTCTGGGCTTCAAAAGGAAGTAAAGTATTCACAGCAGGATGAAAAGAGTTAATGTTTGGTGAGCAAATATATGCCAGGCCATCTAAACAATAGAACATAGATAAGACTTTGATCTAACCTGTTTGGTAAGTTCCTCTTTGTCTATCACGCCTAGTTCATATTTCACTATACTATTTATGGTGTGAGCTCCTTCCTCAAACAGGTCTTATATCTTAAATTCTTTTAGTTAATAAGTGGTGGGAAGTTCAAAGATTCTTCCTGAATCTTTTCAGCATTCCAGAGTGGCACATTTGGGGGCAGCCTGCCCTGAATCAGTGCTAAACCAACTTTGCTTCCATGGGATACATGCTACTCAGTTATAATATGTTATCACTTTTATATTTCTGAATTCTGTTACTATTTTATTGAGATTGTATTTTTTTTCATACGCCACTATCATCACCAACTCCTAATAAAACATGTCTTTTTTTTTTTTTTTTTTGATGATCAGCTTTAACTAGTGAAAAAACTCCTGGGTATCATAGGGGTCCAAATGACCTTTAACTTTTTTTTGAAGGTTGTGGAATACCTCATACAGCTCGAACTCATGCTCTTCACTTGCTAAATTTTGAGCTAATAATTCTCCTGTTGTGGCTTTGCTATACAAATATTTGACCTGGAAGATACATAGTTCCCAACATTTGGTATGTATATGCAACACCGAATGCCACTGTTGGGGGTCCTCAGTGATTCAGTGGTTAAAAAAAAAATCCACCTGCTATGCAGGAGACAAGAACTCAATCTCCGAGTAGGAGAGATCCCCTGGAGTAGGAAATGGCAACCCACTCCAGATTTTTTGCCTGGGAAATCCCATGGACAGAGGAGCCTGGCAGGCTATAGTCCATGGGGTCGCAGTACAGTTGGACAGTTCTTAGTGGCTAAACAAGAGCAATGCCATTTTTACTATGTAAGAACTTCTAACGATTATACAGTGGAAGTGAGAAATATATTTAAGGGACTAGATCTGATAGACAGAGTGCCTGATGAACTATGGACAGAGGTTAGTGACATTGTACAGGAGACAAGGAGTAAGACCATCCCAAGAAAAAGAAATGCAAAAAAGCAAAATGGCTGTCTGAAGAGGTCTTACAAATAGCTGTGAAAAGAAGAGAAGCAGAAAGCAAAAGAAAAAAGGAAAGATATACCCATTTGAATGCAGAGTTCCAAAGAATAACACAGAGAGATAAGAAAGCATTCCTCAGGGATCAGTGCAAAGAAACAGAGGAAACAATACAATGAGAAAGACTAGAGATGTCTTCAAGAAAATTAAAGATACCAAGGGAACATTTCATGCAAAGATGAGCTCACTAAAGGACAGAAATGGTATGGACCTAACAGAAGCAGGAGATATTAAGAAGAGGTGGTAAGAATACACAGAAGAACTATATAAAGAAGATGTTCATGACCTAGATAATCACAATGGGGTGATCACTCACCTAGAGCCAGACATTCTGGAATGTGAAGTCAAGTGGGCCTTGGGAAGCATCATTACGAACAAAGCTAGTGGAGGCGATGGAATTCCAATTGAGCTATTTCAAATCCTAAAAGATGATGCTGTGAAAGTGCTACACTCAGTATGCCAGCAAATGTGGAAAACTCAGCAGTGGCCACAGGACTGGAAAAAGTCAGTTTTCATTCGAATTCCAAAGAAAGGCAATGCCAAAGAATCCTCAAACTACTGCACAATTGCACTCATCTCACACGCTAGTAAAGTAATGCTCAAAATTCTCCAAGCCAGGCTTCAGCAATGTGAACTGTGAACTTCCAGATGTTCAGGCTGGTTTTAAAAAGGCAGAGGAACCAGAGATCAAATTGCCAACATCCGTTGGAACATTGAAAAAGCAAGAGAGTTCCAGAAAAACATCTGCTTCTGCTTTATTGACTATATCAAAGCCTTTCACTGTGTGGGTCACAACAAACTGGTCAATTCTGAAAGAGATGGGAATACCAGACCACCTGACCTGCCTCCTGAGAAATGTGTATGCAGGTCAGGAAGCAACAGTTGTAAGTGGGCATAGAACAACAGACTGGTTCCAAGTAGGGAAAGGAGTGTGTCAAGGCTGTATATTGTCACCCTGCTTATTTAACTTCTATGCAGAGTACATCATGAGAAATTCTGGGCTGGATTAAGCACAAGCTGGAATCAAGATTGCCAGGAGAAATATCAATAAACTCAGATATGCAGATGATACCACCCTTATGGCAGAAAGTGAAGAAGAACTAGAGAGCCTCTTGTTGAAAGTGAAAGAGGAGAACTAGAGAACCTCTTGTTGAAAGTGAAAAAGGAGAGTGAAAAAGCTTACTTAAAGCTCAACATTCAGAAAACAAAGATCATGTCATCTGGTCCCATCACTTCATGGCAAATAGATTGGAAACAGTGGAAACAGTGTCAGACTTTATTTTTTTGGGCTCCAAAATCACTGCAGATGGTGACTGCAGCCATGAAATTAAAAGACGCTTACTCCTTGGGAGAAAAGTTATGACCAACCTAGACAGCATATTAAAAAGCAGAGACATTATTTTGCCAACAAATGTCCATCTAGTCAAAGCTATGATTTTTCCAGTAGTCACGTATGGATGTGAGAGTTGGACTATAAAGAAAGCTGGGTGCCGAAGAATTGATGCTTTTGAACTGTGGCATTGGAGAAGACTCTTGAGAGCCCCTTGGACTGTAAGGAGATCCAACCAGTCCACCCTAAAGGAAATCAATCCTGAATATTCATTGGAAGGACTGATGCTGAAGCTGAAACTCCAATACTTTGGCCACCTGATGCGAAGAACTGACTCATCTGAGAAGACCCTGATGCTGGGAAAGATTGTAGGCAGGAGGAGAGGGGGATGACAGAGGATGAGATGGTTGGATGACATCACTGACTCAATAGACAGATGTCTGAGTAAACTCCGGGTGTTGGTGATAGACAGGGAGGCCTGGCATGCTGCAGTCCATGGGGTCATGAAGAGTCGGACACGGCTGAGCGACTGGACTGAACTGCACTGAAGAACTTCTAAAATCCTAATATAAAGAATTCAAATTTTCTGCTGGAGACTAACTTCAAGAGTTATCCTGAGTGTATTAGTTTGCTGCCATAGCAACGGAAATAGGTGGCTTAAAAAACAAAATGGTGCTTTCTCACAGTTCTGGAGGTTAGAAGTCCGAGAACAAGTTGGTAAAAATTTGAGATCAAAATTTCCTATTTTTCTCAGTAAGTCAAAATCCGTTAATATCATTATTTATATTTACAAACATATCAGAAATATTTACAATTCATAGGTATATCAGTTGGTTGGTTTCTTTGGAGGCCTCTCTCCTTGGCTTGTGAGTGGCTGTCTCTTACCTGTGCCTTCACATGCACCTCCCCCACTCGTGTCTGTGGCTAACGTCTCTTCTTACAAGTACACCAGTCATACTGGGTCAGGGCCCACCACAATGACCTTATTTTAACTTAATTACCTCTTTAAAGACCCTATGTCCAGATAAAATTGTTTTGAAGGTGTGTATTTGAGGGGCATACAATTCAGCCTAAAACTATTTCCTCTGGGCCACCAAATGCTTGTCCTTGTACTATGCAAAATACATTTCACCCATCACAATAGCTCACAAATCTTAGCCATTTTAGCATCAACTCCAAGTCCAAAATTTTGTCTAAATATCTAAATCAGGTGTAGGTCAGAATTGAGGTGTGAGGCATCCTGAGGCAATATTCCCTTCCAACTATGAATCTGTGAAATTAAAAAGCCATAAAACTAAAAGAAGCTTGCACCTTGGAAGAAAAGCTATGACAAACATAGACAGTGTGTTAAAAGCAGAGACATGACTTTGCTGACAAAGGTCTGTCTAGTCAAAGCTAAGGTATTTCCAGGAGTCATGTAGGGATGTGACAGTTGGACTATAAAGAAAGCTGAGTGCTGCAGAATTGATGCTTTTGAACTGTGGTGGCAGAGGAAACTCTTGAGAGACCCTTAGACAGCAAGATCAAACCAGTTAATCCTAAAGGAAACCTACCCTCAATATTCATTGGAAGGACTGATGCTAAAGATGAAGCTCCAATACTTTGGCCATCTGATGCAAAGAGCCAACTCACTGGGAAAGACCCTGATGCTGGAAAAGTTTGAGGCAGGAGGAGAAGAGAGTGACAGAACTTGAGATGGTTGGATGGCATCATCAACTCAATGGACATGAGTTTCAGCAAACTCCATGAGATAGTGAAGGACAGGGAAGCCTGGCATGCTGCATTCCATGGGGTTGCAAAGAGCTGGACATGACTGAGCAGCTGAACAGCAACAACAGCAAACCGGTGAAACCAGGTAACAAGTTATCTGCTTCCAAAGCATAACGGTAGGACAAGCCTAGGATATACATCCCCATGTCCAAAGGGGAAAATTGAAAGAAATCAAGGGGTCACAAGTTCCAAGCAACTCTGAAATGTAGCTGGGCAATTTCCTTTAGATTTTGAGGCTTTTGGTGTGATGCTCTGTCCTCCAGGTGGATGGGGGTCGGCTCAGCAGAGTTTGTAGGTACTTGACTGGAATGACATGGGCATCCAAGCATGGGAAGAGATAGTGGTGAGGTTGAGAGGTTGAGAAGAAAAGAGAGGCTTTCTTCTTTTTTAGCAAAAAGAAAAATTATGTGGAGCCGACCAAAGCAGATGGAGCAAAAGGGTGAACATGAACGTGTACTCAAGGAAGTGTGTTAGTGGTCAAACCAATGTGATTAAATTGGTTCAAAGCAGAGGCTTGGCACTGGGAACAGGAAATGCATCAAAAGTTCAGGAAACAAGCAAAGGCAGAAAAGGAGATTCTGGTGACCAGTAGGACTTGGACAAAGTGAGATCACCTAGGGTGTCTTTGGAAAGAAGGCCAGATCACTGTTAGAGCTGGCCTTCAGACAAATAGTTGGGTCTGCCTGGAGGATGAGTCCAGAGTCGTACCTCTCAGAATTGGAGAGCTCTGAAAGCCAGGATGGGTAGTTTGAGTCAGCAGCTATTGAGACCATCATTTTGGGTGTATGAATAAAGGAGTGAACTTTGGGGAAGACAGAAACCTTCCCGGACCCACCCCCCCCCCAAAAAAAAAAAAACCCAAAATGCAACAATATAAAACAGAACCATTTGGTTTTGAAGAAATACTGCCTTAGGTTTGAAGATTAGGGAGTGTACCTACCTATCTAAGGAATAGGGTATAGCAATTCTAATGGAAAGCTGGAAACCCTAGAAGTTGAGGATGGAGATGAAACAGCTTAGAATCTTTGGAGGCTGGGAGTGGATGGGTCGGTTTGCTACTGTTGTTGTCTTCTTGCCCTAGCTTGCTGATGCTTGTCTTAGTTGAAGTCAGGTGTAGAAACAGGGGTCAAAGACCATTCAAGTGGAGGAGCCTTTCTAAAATGAGAGATGTGAATCCATGAATCATTGTCTTTCAGTCTGGCTGTGCATGGATTAGTTATTAACAATGATGTCTGTTAAGGTTCTTCCCATTCTGATTGTAAACAATCTTTTATTTCATGCCCATTCCAGTAAACAAAATCTCCAGGTTGAAATTCATGATCCTTTTCATCTCCTGAGAGCTTTCTGGAAAAGTCATTATCAATTTTTAAAGTGTCTCTGTGAGACCCTGTCAATAATATAATATACTTCCTTTTGCACCATTGCGGGTGAAAGTTTCCAAAATACTGCTTTTCCCTCATAACCAATTTTTTCAGATGCTCATTGGGTTGAAAGATGTACTGGTGTAGTGGCAGTTGGGCTCCAGTAGACACTATAAATTTGTTTTGTTCTATCTAAATCATCCCCTGGGGAAGGAAATGGTAACCCACTTCAGTATTCTTGCCTTGGAAATCCCATGGACAGAGGAGCCTGGTGGCATATAGTCCATGGGGTCACAAAAGAGTTGGACATGACTTAGTGATTAAAACAAAACAAAAAAACCTCCTAAACCACTTTTAGTTTAGTTTAGTCACGGGGTCAAAATTCCCTGCTTTTGTTGCCATATCTGTTTCCCTTCTATGGTGGCAATTTCTTGAGTCCATAGGAAAGGAATCTTTTATTGGGTTAACAGGGCTACTGGAGAGCAGTGGACATTTCAAGGCTGCACAGGATGAATATTTAAAGCTGCTGTTGGGCTGCAGCATCAGCAAGCTGTTTCCTTTAGTTTCCCCAGTGTCAGGCTTGGAATGCCCTGTTATTTAATAATTGTTAAGTGTTTTGGTAATTGTATAACAATTAATAACTGTGCAACCTATTTTTAAAAATAGATTGTCCTGAAGAGGTTAAAAACCTCATTGTTTTCTTAGCACTCCAAAGTTGTTATGTCACTTCAAAAGTATACTGACCTCATTATAAATTCTTGTTACATGACCTTGTTACCTTACCAGGGGTTACCCTGGTAGCACAGCTGGTAAAGAATCTCTTGCATTGCTGGAGACCACAGTTTGATTCCTTGGTCGGGAAGACTCCCCTGGAGAAGGGATAGACTACCCAATCCAGTATTCTTGGGCCTCCCTGGTAGCTCAGCTGGTAAATAATCTGCCTGCAGTGTGGGAGACCTGGGTTCCATCCCTGGGTTGGGAAGTCCCCCAGGAGAAGGGAATGGCTACCCACTCTAGTATTCTGGACTATATAGTCCATGGGATTGCAAAGAGTCAGACGTGACTGAGTGACTCATTTCCCTTCACTTCACCTGACCTTTAGCTAATTGACAAGCTAGAGTAAAGACAATCCATGTGACTTGTTCTGCTGACTTTGTTTCTGGCAAATAAGTTTTTAATTGCATGCAGTGTGGACATTATTGCATTTGCAGCTCTGTAATGACTCTGCTTATCAATTAATAGGACCCATCTGTAAATCTGGTTAGATCAGCTTTATGAATAGGGTTTCTTGTGAATCATTCCTGGGAGCAAGAAGATAATTGATTAACAAAGTGCAGTCACAGTTGTTTTCTTGTGATGCTGATAGCAAAGTTGCAAGAATAATGTCATTACATCCACAAGCTGCCCTTAATAAGGGCAGAAAGCAACCATAGTTCATGGGAACTTTGTTGGCTTACAGAATTGTGCTGAATGTGGTAGAGTTTAGAAGCTCACGACTGAGTGTGGGATATAAGTAGTTAAAGGAAACCCTGTTCTTATTTCTTTAGTATTCCTTCTGAAATAACCCTCGTACTTGCTACCAAGTCTAATTTAGTTTTGGAGCATTAAGGCATGTCATCTACAAGCATTTTCATAAAAGCGTTAGTTCAGTTCAGTTGCTTAGTCTTGTCCAACTCTTTGTGACCCCATGACTGCAGCACGCCAGGCCTCGCTGTCCATCACTAACTCCCAGAGTTTACTCAGACTCGTGTCCATTGAATCTGTGATGCCATTCAAGCATCTTATCCTCCATCATCGCCTTCTCCTCCCGTCTTCAATCTTTCCCAGCATCAGGGACTTTTAAAATAAGTCAGTTTTTCTCATGGGTAGCCAAAGTATTGGAGTTTCAGCTTAAACATCAGTCCTTCTAATGAACACCCAGGACTGATTTCCTTTAGTGTGGACTGGTTGGATCTCCTTGCAGTCTAAGGGACTAAGACTATGCAGTCTAAACATCAATTCTTTGGTGCTCAGCTTTCTTTATGGTCCAACTCTCCCATCCATACATGACTGCTGGAAAACCATAACCTTGACTAGATGGACCTTTGTTGGCAAAGTAATGTCTCTGCTTTTTAACACACTGTCTATAACTTTTCTTCCAAGGATCAAGCATCTTTTAATTTCATGGCTACAGTCATCATCTGCAGTCATTTTGGAGTCCCCAAAAATAAAGTCTGTCACTGTTTCCACTGTTTCCCATCTATTTGCCATGAAGTGATAGGACCAGATGCCATGATCTTAGTTTTCTGAATGCTGAATTTTAAGGCAACTTTTGCTCTCTCCTCTTTCACTTTCATCAAGAGGCTCCTTAGTTCTTCTTCACTTTCTGCCATAATGGTGGTGTCATCTGCATATCTGAGGTTATTGATATTTCTCCCAGCAATCTTGATTCCAGCTTGGGCTTCTTCCAGCCCAGCATTTCTCATTATGTACTCTGAGTATAAGTCAAATAAGCAAGGTGACAATATATAGCCTTGACATACTCCTTTTCCTATTTGGAACCAGTCTGTTGTTCCATGTCCAGTTCTAACTGTTGCTTCCTGACCTGCATACAGATTTCTCAAGAGACAGGTCAGGTGGTCTGGTATTCCCATCTCTTTCAGAATTTTCCAGTTTGTTGTGACCCACACAGTGAAAGGCTTTGGTGTAGTCAATAAAACAGAAGTAGATACTTTTCTGGAACTCTCTCACTTTTTCGATGATCCAACAGATGTTGGCAATTTGATCTTTGGTTACTCTGCCTGTTCTAAACATATTGCTGAAGCCTGGCTTGGAGAATTTTGAGCATTACTTTACTAGCATGTGAGATGAATGCAATTGTGCAGTAGTTTGAGGATTCTTTGGCATTCCCTTTCTTTGGAATTGGAATGAAAACTGACCTTTTCCAGTCCTGTGGCCACTGCTGAGTTTTCCACATTTGCTGGCATATTGAGTGCAGCACTTTCACAGCATCATCTTTCAGGATTTGAAATAGCTCAATTGGAATTCCATCACCTCCACTAGCTTTGTTCGTAGTGATGCATCCTAAGGCCTACTTGACTTCACATTCCAGGAAGTCTGGCTCTAGGTGAGTGATCACACCATTGTGATTATCTGGGTCGTGAAGATCTTTTATATATAGTTCTTCTGTGTATTCATGCCACCTCTTCTTAATATCTTCTGCCTCTATTAGGGCCATACCATTTCTGTCCTTTATCAAGCCCATCTTTGCATGAAATATTCCCTTGGTATCTCTAATTTTCTCGAAGATATCGCTAGTCTTTCCCATTGTATTGTTTTCCTCTATTTCTTTGCACTGATCACTGAGGAAGGCTTTCTTATCTCTCCCTACTATTTTTGGAACTCTGAATTCAAATCAGACTGAGACAATAACTGTCTATAAATGAAAAAGACTTAAAAAGCATGGTTAAAGACCTGATTACAGTGCTATTATTAAGGAAATTTGGCAATTTCTGTAACATATAACATTTTAAGATGATAACTAGAATTAACACTGACAAAATAGTGGAGCTCTTCCAATTTTAGCAACTTCTTATGATTTCTAAAGCTTCCATATTAATATTTACCTATACAACTTAAAAATGTATTATTACTCATTTGGCAATGTTCCCCATGTAATTCAATATACTAGATAAGTTTAGTTAGCATATTTTTCTCTGGGGTATTCAAGAGCTCTTTGAAGCATCCCGAATTTAGCAGGAGGTCAAAAGGACTTCATGAAGATGATTTTAGAAAGATTGTCAAGACAGCAAAAGCTTTTAAACATTTGGCCAAGGTGGGTCATATCAGTGTGAAGCCATGCTTATTCATACAAACAAAATGAAGATAAGATTTGAAAGGCAAGTTGAGAAGAGTTACTGGTAAAGAAGCTTTACAAATCTGTTATCAAAAACAAAACAATATTTCAAGAAAACTTTGTCTTCTCAACAGAAAAGTAAACCAAGTTACAGTTTTACCTCTTTTCACCTTTAAAAATAAAACTCATTCATTATTTATGTATTTAAATTTATTTGTTATTGGAGGATAATTACTTTACAACATTATGTATGTTTCTGCCCTATATCAACATGAATCAACCATAGGTAATCATATGTCCCCTTCCTCTTGAACCTCCCTCCTACCTCCCACCCCATTGTACCTAAATTCAGTGTAACCCCTAAAACAAATTATATCAAAGTGCAGTCAGCCAGTTCACTCCAAAGATCCCCCTAGGTCCCTGCCTAGGAAATGTACTGGCAGCCTCTTAAGACTCCAAATCCCAAGAAAAACAGCTAGAGTACAATTCAGGACATTTAAAGCAATGATATTCAGATATCAGAAGAACTCACCAAAGCACTTGAGGAATACCAAGGAAAGGGTAGGACTCAAATGGCCCATGCTGGCACCAAGCACAGGTTTAGGGTAGGCTCCTAGTGTCCTCTGAGGGTATCCTTGACATTATGCTGACTATGCCAAGAAAGTGTTGACAATAATGCAGTTACCTATCAAATTAAAAAAAAAGGAATTTTATCTGAGCCAAACTGAGGATTATAAGCTGGACAGCTCTGAGAACTCTTCTGCCGGAAGAAGCTGAAAGAACAGCCATGTACATTTTCAAGACAAAGGATCATACATCAAAATGTGGTACTGGAGAAGACACTTGAGAGGTTTTTGTACTGCAAGGAGATCAAACCAGTCAATCCTGAGGAAATCTATGCTGAACAATCATTGGAAGGACTGATGCTAAAGATGAAGCTCCAATACTTTGGCCATCTGATGCAGAGTCAACTCATTGGAAAAGCCCCTGGTGCTGGGAAAGCTTGAGGCAGGAGGAGAAGAGAGTGACAGACTTGAGATGGTTGGATGGCATCATCAACTCAATGGACATGAGTTTCAGCAAACTCCATGAGATAGTGAAGGACAGGGAAGCCTGGCATGCTGCATTCCATGGGGTTGCAAAGAGCTGGACATGACTGAGCAGCTGAACAGCAACAACAGCAAACCGGTGAAACCAGGTAACAAGTTATCTGCTTCCAAAGCATAATGGTAGGACAAGCCTAGGATATACATCCCCATGTCCAAGGGGAAAATTAAAAGAAGTCAAGGGGTCACAAGTTCCAAGCAACTCTTAAATGTAGCTGGGCAATTTCCTTTAGATTTTGAGGCTTTTTGGTGTGATGCTCTGTCCTCCAGGTTGCGGATGGGGGTTGGCTCAGCAGAGTTTGTAGGTACTTGACTGGAATGATGTGGGCATCCAAGCACAGGAGGAGATAGTGGTGAGGTTGAGAAGAAAAGAGAGGCTTTCTTCTTTTTTAGCAAAAAGAAAAATTATGTGGAGCCGACCAAAGCAGATGGAGCAAAAGGGTGAACATGAACGTGTACTCAAGGAAGTGTGTTAGTGGTCAAACCAATGTGATTAAATTGGTTCAAAGCAGAGGCTTGGCACTGGGAACAGGAAATGCATCAAAAGTTCAGGAAACAAGCAAAGGCAGAAAAGGAGATTCTGGTGACCAGTAGGACTTGGACAAAGTGAGATCACCTAGGGTGTCTTTGGAAAGAAGGCCAGATCACTGTTAGAGCTGGCCTTCAGACAAATAGTTGGGTCTGCCTGGAGGATGAGTCCAGAGTCGTACCTCTCAGAATTGGAGAGCTCTGAAAGCCAGGATGGGTAGTTTGAGTCAGCAGCTATTGAGACCATCATTTTGGGTGTATGAATAAAGGAGTGAACTTTGGGGAAGACAGAAACCATCACGGACCACCCTTCCCCCCCCAAAAAAAAAACCCAAAATGCAACAATATAAAACAGAACCATTTGGTTTTGAAGAAATACTGCCTTAGGTTTGAAGATTAGGGAGTGTACCTACCTATCTAAGGAATAGGGTATAGCAATTCTAATGGAAAGCTGGAAACCCTAGAAGTTGAGGATGGAGATGAAACAGCTTAGAATCTTTGGAGGCTGGGAGTGGATGGGTCGGTTTGCTACTGTTGTTGTCTTCTTGCCCTAGCTTGCTGATGCTTGTCTTAGTTGAAGTCAGGTGTAGAAACAGGGGTCAAAGACCATTCAAGTGGAGGAGCCTTTCTAAAATGAGAGATGTGAATCCATGAATCATTGTCTTTCAGTCTGGCTGTGCATGGATTAGTTATTAACAATGATGTCTGTTAAGGTTCTTCCCATTCTGATTGTAAACAATCTTTTATTTCATGCCCGTTCCAGTAAACAAAATCTCCAGGTTGAAATTCATGATCCTTTTCATCTCCTGAGAGCTTTCTGGAAAAGTCATTATCAATTTTTAAAGTGTCTCTGTGAGACCCTGTCAATAATATAATATACTTCCTTTTGCACCATTGCGGGTGAAAGTTTCCAAAATACTGCTTTTCCCTCATAACCATTTTTTTCAGATGCTTATTGAGTTGAAAGATGTACTGGTGTAGTGGCAGTTGGGCTCCAGTAGACACTATAAATTTGTTTTGTTCTATCTAAATCATCCCCCAGAGAAGGAAATGGTAACCCACTTCAGTATTCTTGCCTTGGAAATCCCATGGACAGAGAAGCCTGGTGGCATATAGTCCATGGGGTCACAAAAGAGTTGGACATGACTTAGTGATTAAAACAAAACAAAAAAACCTCCTAAACCACTTTTAGTTTAGTTTAGTTTAGTCATGGGGTCAAAATTCCCTGCTTTTGTTGCCATATCTGTTTCCCTTCTATGGTGGCAATTTCTTGAGTCCATAGGAAAGGAATCTTTTATTGAGTTAACAGGGCTACTGGAGAGCAGTGGACATTCTCAAGGCTGCTCAGGATGAATATTTAAAGCTGCTGTTGGGCTGCAGCATCAGCAAGCTCTTTCTTTTAGTTTCCCCAGTGTCAGGCTTGGAATGCCCTGTTGTTTTAATAATTGTTAAGTGTTTTGGCAATTGTATAACAATTAATAACTGTGCAACCTATTTTTAAAAATAGATTGTCCTGAAGAGGTTAAAAACCTCATTGTTTTGTTAGCACTTCAAAAGTATACTGACCTCATTATAAATTCTTGTTACATGACCTTGTTACCTTACCAGGCGTTTTCATGTTAGCACAGCTGGTAAAGAATCTGCCTGCAAAGCAGGAGACCACAATTTGATTCCTTGGTCGGGAAGATTCCCCTGGAGAAGCAAATGGCAACCCACTCCAGTACTCTTGCCTGGAGAATCCCATGAATGGAGGAGCCTGGTGGGATACAGTCCGTGGGGTTGCAGAGCCAGACAGGACTGAGTGACTTCACTTTCACTTTCCCAGGTGGCTCAGCTGGTAAAGAATCTGCCTGTGATGTGGGAGACCTGGGTTCGATCCCTGGGTTAACAAGATCCCCTGGAAAAGGGTATGGCTATGCACGCAAGTATTTTGGACTGAAGAATTCCATGGACTGTATAGTCCTTGGGGTCACTAAGAGTCAAACATGACTGAACGACTTTCACTTCACTTCACTTCACCCGACCTTTAGTTGACAAGCTAGAGTAAAGACAATTCATGTGACTTGTTCTACTGACTTTGTTTCTGGTAAATAAAAGTTTGTAATTACATTCCTTGTGGATATTATTGCATTTGCAGCTTTTCAATGACCTTGCGTGTCAATTAAGTAAGACCCATCTGTAGATCTGGTTAGATCAGCCTTATCAATAGGAGTTTCTTGTAAATCATTCCTGGAGCAACAAGATAATCGGTTAACAAATTGGAGCCACAGTCATTTGCTTCTTGTGATGCTGGAAGCAGATTTGCAAATTAATGTTATTACATCCAACCAAGGTGATATGAAGGGCAGAAAGCAACAGTAGTTCATGAGAAGTTTGTTGGCTTAGAGAATTGTGCTGAACGTAGTAGAGTTTAGAAGAGACTCAACTGAGTGTAAGATATAATCGGTTAAAGGAAACCCTGTTCTTATTTCTTTAGTATTCCATCTGAAATATCCCTCATACCTGCTACGAAGTCTAATTTAGTTTTGGAGCATGAAAACCAGTCATCCACAAGCATCAGAATAAGACAGTAACTGTCTATAAATGAAAAAGACTTAAAAAGCATGGTTAAAGACCTGACTACAAGGCAATTATTAAGGAAATTGGCAATTTCTGTGACATACAATATTTTAATATAATAGCTAGTATTAACACTGACAATATTCCAGAACCCTTCAAATTTTAGCAACTTCATATGATTTCTAGAGGCTTTATATTAATAATATTTACCTATACAACTTAAGAAAATGTATTATTACTCATTTGGCAGTGTTCCCCATGTAATTTTATATACCAGATAAGTTTAATTAGCTTAATGTCTTTCTTTGGGATATACAAGAGCCCTCTGAAGCATCCTGAAGTTAGCTGGAGGTCAAAAGGATTTCATGAACTTGATTTTAGAAAGATTGCCAGGAGAACAAAAGGTTTTAAACATTTGGCCAAGTAGAACCATGTCAGTGTGAAGCCATGCTTATTCATACAAACAAAATGACAATAAGATTTCAAGGGCAAGTGAGAAAAGTTACTGGTAAAGAGGCTTTATAAATCTGTTACCAAAAGCAGATGAATATTTCAAGAAAACTTTGTCTTCTCAACAGAAAAGTAAACCAAGTTGCAGTTTTACATCATTTCACCTTTAAAATGAAAACTCATTCATTATTTATGCATTTAAATTTATTTTTAATTGGAGGATAATTACTTTACAACATTATATATGTTTCTGCCCTATATCAACATGAATCAACCACAGGTAATCATATGTCCCCTTCCTCTTGAATCTCCCTCCTACCTCCCACCCCATCGCATCTAAATTCAATGTAACCCCTAAAACAAATTATATCAAAGGGCAGTCAGCCAGTTCACTCCAAAGATCCCCCTAGGTCCCTGCCTAGGAAATGTACTGGCAGCCTCTTAGACTCCAAATTCCAAGAAGAACAGCTAGAGTACAATTCAGGACATTTAAAGCAATGATGTTCAGATATCAGAAGAACTCACCACAGCACTTGAGGAATACCAAGAAGAGGGTAGGACTCAAATGGCCCATGCTGGGACCAAGCACTGGTTCAGGGTGGACTCCAGGTGTCCTCTGTGGGTATTTTTGATGTTCTGCCAACTATGCCAAGAAAGTGTTGACAAAAATGCAATTACCTATCAAGTAAAGAAAGTAAAAAAAAGGGAATTTTATTTGAGCCAAACTCAGGATTATAAGCTGGACAGCTCTGAGAACTGTTCTGCCTGTTAGAAACTAAAGACACAGCCATGTACATTTTCAAGACAAAGGATCATACATCAAAATGTGGTGCTGGAGAAGACACTTGAGAGTTCCTTGGACTGCAAGGAGATCAAACCAGTCAATTCTAAAGGAAATCAACTCTGAATATTCATTGGAAAGACTGATGCTGAAGACGAAGCTCTAATACTTTGGCCATCTAATGGGAAGAGTTGACTCATTGGAAAAGACCCTGATGCTGGGAAAGTTTGAGGGTAGGAGGAGAAGGATGACAGAGATGATATGGTTCGATGGTATCACAGACTCAATGGACATGATTTTGAACAAACTCTGGGAGATGGTGAAGGACAGAGAAGCCTGGCGTGCTGCAGACCATGGGGTTGCAATCAGTTGGATATGACTGAGAGACTGTAAAACATCAGAATGTTCACCAAGGATACATAGTGAGCAGGAATTCACAATGACCCCTACAGAGCTGAGAAAGAAGGTTATTCTTTAAGAAGTTACAGTGCTAGCATCAAAATAAAGGAAAAAAATTAAAAAAAAAACACAATTGACCTTCACATTTGAGCAGGGATTCCCCCTCTTTAAGGAGCTCTGTTGATATGTATGCAGATAAACACTGCACATTAGGGAAGGAGGAGGTCCAAAAAAGCACAGAGAGAGAATTTTAGATTTACTTTTTCCTTGTGCTGCCTTAAAATATACATTTTATTTCATCAAAGTATAAAAGTATTTTTGCCTATGGTAGGCAGAATGTCAATGTCCTAATGCCCAGCCCTTGAAGATATGTTAAATTACATAGCAAAGAGAAATGAAATTTATAGGTGGAATTAAGATTGCTAATCTGCAAACCCTCAAATAAGGAGGCTATCCTGGATTATCTGGGCAGGACCAGTATAATCCAAGGGCCCTTCACAGCAGAACAGATAAATTGAAGAGAAGAGTCAATAGGAGATATAACTAAGGAAGAATGGTCAGGAAGATGCAAAGTTTTTGGACTAGAAAGTGGAGAAAGGGGACCCAAGGAGTGTAGGTGGCTCCTGAAAGCTAGAAAAGGCAATAGAACAGGTTGTCCCCTGGAGGCTCCAGAAAGGAATCCAGCCCATCTGACATCTTGAACTTAGCCCATTTGAACTTTAAACCAAGAGGACTGTAAAATAATAAATCTGTGCTGTTTTAGGCCGCTAAGTTTATGATACTGTGGCCTAAAATTTGCTAGCAAATTATGTGGCCTAGTTTGCTACAAAGCCACAGAAAACTTATATGTATCCTAAGTATCAATATTGGCTATCTGGCAGAGATTATTTGTGTTATAATATTTACTATACTGGGCTTCCCAGATGGCTCAGTCGTAAAGAACCTGCCTGTCAATGCAGGAGATGCAGGTTTAATCCCTGGGTTAATGCAGGTGAAGATCCCCTGGAGAAGGAAATGGCAACCCACTCCAGTATTCTTGCTTGGAAAATTCCATGGACAGAAGAACCCAGTGAGCAGCAATCCATGGGCTCACAGAGTTGGACACAACTGAGTGACTGAGCATGCACACACTATTTATTATAAAGCAATATTTTAAAAAAATACAGTAGAGACAGTCTTACCCTTCTTTTTATTAAAAGATATTTTTTCTTTACTTTTGATGCTGAAGATTTCAATATGTGTTCTATAAATAACACAACTTTGTTAGGTCTAAAACCTAGCTTGTCATCTTTCCAGAGAACTAGCCTGCTGTCCTGATAGCCCTCTATCTGCTCATCATCCCACTCTTCTTTGGGGTGATATGGGTTTAGAATCAGTCCCCAAGCTCAGCCTTCATATTTTTCAAACCCAGCTCATATTCATTTCCATAGCCTTCCTCTGACTTCATCGCACTGGGTCTGTGACAGCTATACCTACCTGGCCTTTTCTGGCTTCATCTTTCCTCACTCTGGTCCATTCTCTAGAACCAAGAAAATATTCCCAAAGTAAATTTTTTATCCTATTACTCTCTGCCTCCAAATCCAGCTTTGGAATTTCATTTCCAAAAGACTCACATTTCAATTTTTCCAATTCAACCTTTTCATTTCTTCTTTCTTTTGCCACAAACTAATTTTTGACTCCAAATTTATTATTCTTTTAATCATACCACATAGATTTTACAGATGGAAGAATTCTTATCCTTATAGCCTATTCTCATGTCCTGGATCATTTTATCTGTTTATAGAGGCTTTGATTCAAATGGTACTTTAACTCAGACCGAGAGTGCTTATTGTGTTGTCCAGAATTTAAAACTTTAGTTTTTTAGTTATTCACTGTAAGTCAATTGATAAGACTATGAATATAATTGTTCAAGTGATGGGTTTCTATAAGTACATTAGTGCCAGACTTTGGAACTGCAGAGGACCAGTTAGTGAATATTTTAAGCTTTGTGGTCCAAGATGCATAACCAAAGGTATTATGCAGGTATATGCATGAAATCAAAGATGTGTGCACTTATATAGTAAAAGAGGAAACAAAGTTCACAAATTTTTATTGATAAAATTGAAAATAAAATAGAGCTTTTCTCCTCTTGGGTTGGAGGATAATATTTTATTTAATTGAGGTTCAGAATTGTTCTACCTGGTCACTCAGATGGTAAAGAATCTGCATACCATGCAGGGTACCTGGGTTCAATCCCTGGGTCAGGAAGATTCCCGGGAGAAGAGATTGGATACCCACTCCAATACTCTTGCCTGGAGAGTTCCATGGACAGAAGAGCCTACGGGCTACAGTCTGTGGGGTCACAGCTGGACACAACTAAGCAAGTACACTTTCACTCTCATCTCCAGTATTCATCTGTGCTGACTCTTCATGAGATTTTATGTATTTCATCTTGAAAAGCAATTTATCACACACATGCTGCTAAGTCACTTCAGTCGTGTCCGACTCTGTGCGACTCCATAGACGGCAGCCCACCAGGCTCCCCCATCCCTGGGATTCTCCAGGCAAGAACACTGGAGTGGGTTGCCATTTCCTTTTCCAGTGCATGAAAGTGAAAACAGTGAACTCACTCAGTTGTGTCCTACTTGTAGCGACCACGTGGACTGCAGCCTACTAGGCTCCTCTGCCCATGGGATTTTCCAGGCAAGAGCACTGGAGTGGGTTGCCATTGCCTTCTCCTATCATACACATAGGTATGCAAAATACTATCAGTCCACGAGTATGGATTCTACTTTTTCAGTCATTTTTTGGAGATCTAGTAACCCAGTCACTATATTAATATTTCCGTTTCGAGAACTTGGGTCCTATAGTCCATGGTGAGATTTTACCTTGTCCCTTCCTATATGCTGCTGTCTCTTAGCCCTGGCTTGGCATTGCTAGCACCACTCCCACCTGGACAGCTTGTTCTAGATTCAGCTCCAGTTTGAGAACTTCACTTGCCAAGGGCAAGCTAGCATCTGTGCTTCCTAAACCCATTTGCCTATATGGTTAGCCTTTTCCTGCATTTTTTCATAATAAGCCCTCCTTGAATTTGGCCACCTTCCCATCCATCCCTGCTATTATTTTATTTGAAGTCTCCCTATCTTGATGGACCTTTTCCTGTTGTTGGACCTAAGTCTAATATAAACCTCACCTCCACCACACTCAGTGTACCTAGTTTCTCTGAACCTTCCCAGTTCTGTTTGTCCAACTGCCACCCAAGCTCAGGTGGGAGAACCAGGAAGGGCAGTTGATGTTGGCAGGCCCCTGGGGCTTTCCCAACACATTAACCAGGGTGCTTACTGTGATTTTAGAAAATTCCCAGAATTCTGTGCACGCAGGGACCTTGTAAAATTTAAAAATTATTTATGATTGGTGGGGGATGTAGTGGTAGCTGCCTTCTAGAATACGAGGATTCTAAGCACTAGAACATACAGAGTGAAGTTTTCATAATCCAGAAGGTGGAGATTATTCTAAAATGAAGGGAGAAAGAATAGTGAGACTTCCAGTTCCACAGACAGAGAAGCTTGGTGGGCTACAGTCCATGGGGTGCAAAGAGTCAGATACGACTAAGCAGGCACGCATGCACGCATACAAGATTCAAGTAAGTTAGTGCAGGTTCAGATGACATAGGCAGTCTAGTCCAAAGTCTAAACTGCATGAAGATGTGGATCTGGCTGATGTCCAGTGCTTAGGAGAACTGTTAGGAAGTTTCCAGGACTCGAGAGACTCAAAAGAGGTTGGAGCTTAAGATTCAGTTAGGAGAAATGTTATAACAGAAAATATGACTGGAGGTTAGGCAATGCCAATATCTCTACTGTACACATTTGTACATGCCCCAGGTAGATTCTCTGAGGCTTACTTCTGTCAAGCTCTGAAGACCTAAGATATTTCTCTATTATAACATCCAACAGTTATAGGCATGGAGATAATCTGAGATCAACTTACAAAATGAAGAACCCAATGCCGAGTCTTTTACTTTGAAACAGACGTAAGACTTTATCGGAGGTCTCCTGACTTCCTTGTCTGGTCTTTTCTTGTGTTCTCAAGGTTGAAAGGGCTTGAGAAACAAGAGAGAAAGAAGGGAGAATGGGTGTTCTGGCAGTGTGGGAGATTAAACAACTGGTTACCATAGCCTCGCCAAGCTGACATACAAAGCAAACTATAACAGAGAGGAAGATAAAGGTGGGAGCACTGAGAACCAGACTCAAAGAGAGTAGATGGTCTTAAGTGCAAATGTGCTTAGTCACTCAGTCGTGTCCAACTCCTTGTGACACCATGGACTGCAGCCTGCCAGGTTCCTCTGTCCATGGCATTTCCCAGGCAAGAATACTTACTATGGCTTACTATGCCCTCCTCCAGGGAATCTTCCCAACCCAGGGATCGAACTCAGGTCTCCTGCATTGCAGGCAGATTCTTTACCAATTAAGCCACCAGGGAAGCCCCAGAAATCCAGAAAAAAAAAAAAAAGCTTATAATTACTAGGTGAGTACCTAAGTCCTAGGAATAGGATTTATAGTCCTAGGAATATCTTGCTTTTGAGACAAATTGTGATGTAGGCTTAATCTTTTTTTTATATAATAAGTATGTCATAGCGCAACAATAACGACAAAATACCTTGCTGTGGGAATCTGAGAACCTGTCAGAAACCTACTTCTGAGAGATCACTCACCAAGGTGGTCTGAGCAGATGACCAAGTCCCTCAGGTCTGTTAGCTTTATCTGTAGGGGATTCCCAGGTGGCATCAGTTGTAAAGAACCCGCCTGCCAATGCAGGAGACATAAGAGACAGGGGTTCTATACCTGGGTCAGGAAGATCCCCTGGAGAAAGGCATGGCAACCACTCTAGTATTCTTGCCTGGAGAATCGCAGGGACAGAGGAGCCTGGAGGGCTATGGTCCATAGGGTTGCACAGAATCGGACACAACTGAAGTGACTTAGCACACACACATGTACAATTGGCAAGTTTGATTAGAATCCAGAGTGAATGTTTTCAGGAGAGAATTCAAAAGTGCATATAGGACTCAAAGCAAAGTGTTTTTAGACTAATCTTGACTACATTAAAAAAAAATCACTAGGAAGGATATTTAAATATACTGCTTCCTTTGTCAAAACTCCAGAAGATTTTAATTCAATCAATGTGGAGCCTGGGCTTCATAACTTAAAAATTAAAATGAAAGAGCTACTTTGGGCAATTCGAAGTTTACCCAGTACCATTTGCCAAAGATATTCAAATATGGTTTTGCGCATTTCTGAATTTCTAAAGACCTGGTGGTTCATTGTGGTCCATGGAAAGAACTCCACAAGACCCTGAATTAGATTTTTTCAAAGGACAAAAAGAACAGTTGTCTACTGCTGCTGCTGCTAAGTCACGTCAGTCGTGTCCGACTCTGTGTGACCCCTTAGACGGCAGCTCACCAGGCTCCCCCTTCCGTGGGATTCTCCAGGCAAGAACACTGGAGTGAGTTGACATTTCCTTCTCCAATGCATGAAAGTGAAAAGTGAAAGGGAAGTTGCTCAGTCATGTCCGACTCCTAGCGACCCCATGGACTGCAGCCCACCAGGCTCCTCCATCCATGGGATTTTCCAGGCAAGAGTACTGGAGTGGGTTGCCTTCTCCGACAGTTGTCTACAGTGTACAGAAAATGAACTTTCATCTCATGACACTATTGTTATTACAGCTTTTTTTTTCACTGTCTTAACTATCCAATCATTAAAGAGCTGCGCTCTTTCCAAACATTTAAAAGCCAGTCACAGTGATGTAATTCATGCAGTTTCTCTTTGCCCGACTAGAAAAAGGAAAATCAGTCTGCTGTCTTCTGGTGGAACAGGTTTATTTAGCTAACAGAACAATGCAATCTACACTGAGTTTAACAACGGAAGAAACTGTTAAGAGAAAGACTGTTAAGAAGTACAAAATAATTTGTATTGTAAGTACATTTTAATATTTTCACCTTTGTAGTTTGTGGCAAAAGGTACGGGTATGACTCTAGGATTGTATTTGTTTGTGTTGCAATTTAAATAAGAAGTTTTAAGTAACTGTGTTCAGTTTATCCCTGACGACAACTCTAAAGCAAAGTGAAGGATTTAAATCACATTTTGCAAATAAGAAATTTGCATAGCAACAAATTAATATTTGGTCAATCTAAAAAACTGGGATCTGTAGCAAAATACTTAGCAGCACTGATTTTACCATGATTATAATTATAATTATCTCCCAAGTCACCTTTGTGCCTCAGTATGTTAAGACCAGAGGGTGAGGAATGAAAATCAGTGTCTTCAATTCTTTTCCAGTTCTTGATTTTGTGCCATTTAACTTCACTCCTAGGGATGGTCTCTTTCGCCTGTTTTCTCTTTCTAGTTCTTTTTTTCCGTAAGATCTCCCCTGTCCTAAAACAAAAACTGTCCTTGATTTTATTACATTGTCTTTTCTTTTTACCATCGAGCTCCAACTCTCTTCATTGCCTCAGTTTTCTCACCAGCCAAGCGTTTTCTATTCTCTAGTTTTAGGGTTGTTTTTTTTTTCTGCACTGAAGTTGCCTCCTCAAAAGTCATTATTTCTTCTCCCCTGTCCTTCTCCCTGCTAAGTCTCCATAACAACAGTACACAGATATTGTGGAGTAATTTCTCATTTTGAATTCTCTCCCCTTGCTTTCATGATGACATTGAAATTCCTGTTTTTATCACTTTTCTCCTTATCTAAATTATTTGTTTATTTATCTTTCTTCTCTTTGGGCATTTCACCAAACACTGTGTGAAGATCTTTTCCTTGGGGACTCTAACCTTATTCATTTAAGATTTAAGAGTGTATTCTCCACCAAGAATTCCGCATAAGCCACTAGTTCTCACCTCTGACTGAGTTTCAGTCCTAAGTTAGCAAGTACCTTCTTGCCCTTCCTCCAGCATCTACCTTACAGTCAAAATTATTTGCATGATTTTCTCACAACTATTTCCTGCAGTTTTCTCCTAGATTCCCAATTTTACTTAATGCCATCACCATTTTCTCTTTCATGCAAGCATTGTTTGGAAGTGTGAGTGAAACAATGTGTGTAAGTATTGAGCTCAAAAACTGTAACTAAGGGAACTCTCAAGATATCCCTTTTTTTTTTCTGGGAATTTTGACATTTTTTATTCTGGGAACTTTTAGCTCTTATGCCATTTATCATACTTATCCTAGCTTATAAATTCAGGGAATTATCAATTCCTTGAGAGCAAATCTTGTTCGTCATGTATTTCCCTTCTTTGTATCCTTTTAATGGTTTATCATCACACATAAATAGAAGATCAATATTTTAAAATCATAGTTTCAACCGTACTATTTCTAGATTTTAGTAAAAGTTGTATTAAGAAATTTAAAATGTACCTGTGTTTCTAGCATTCTGTATTCAGTCAAGCTAAATTTAAATGTTGGTTTCTCAGTAATTTTTGGAGTTCAGAGTACTCCCCTCTACAATTTGTAGATAGCATAAGATAGTTTAAGATATATTTGCACCTTAATATCAAGAAACTTGTTCAGAGTTACATAGTTAGAGTCATGATTATACAAGATTGAAAATGAACTTTCTTACCCTTGAGGCTTCCCAGGTGGCTCAGTGGTAAAGAATTCACCTGCCAGTACAGGAGATACAGGAGACTTGGGTTCGATCCCTGGGTCGAGAAGAGGAAATGGCAACCCACTCCAGTATTGTTGCCTGGAGAATCTCATTGACAAAGGAGCCTGGCAGGCTACAGGTCCACGGGGTCACAAAGAGTCAGACATGACTGATAGTTTTAACGACAGCTACAGCAACAACAAAAGACAGCTGCTGCTGCTGCTAAGTCGCTTCAGTCGTGTCCGACTCTGTGCGACCCCAGAGATGGCAGCCCATCAGGCTCTCCTGTCCCTGGGATTCTCCAGACAAGAACACTGGAGTGGGTTGCCATTTCCTTCTCCAATGCATGAACGTGAAAAGTGAAAGTGGAGTCTCGAAGTCGCTTATTTTTCCAGCAAGTTCGAATGGTAAAAGAACCAAAAATAAGGTGTAAACTGAAATGTAGCTGACTCTGACTCCTGAGGTTCATCATAGGAAAGTGTCCCAGTGCATTTTTGCTTTGTAACATTTTAGGCTTAATCTAAATCTGTGGCTTTTGAGAATGAAAATAAGGGGGAAAGTGCTAATGGTGTTATTTAATAACTGTTTATATTCACTTTTCTTCTTCATCTTCTCTACTGAATAAACACCTGTTGGAGGTCACTGACCTTGGGCTAACTTTGAAACTTCACATGGGAATTGTTTTCATAGTATTTAACATGCTTCCCCATCCTTGAATTCATTTCCATTTTAAAAGTTAGATGTGTTAATTTTTAGTTGATTTCCAAAAGGCAAACAAACAAACAAGTCTATACCTTATGTAGGGTCTTTATTGTCAAAAGCAAATTTTGATACTGGTTTTTTTCTTTCATTAAAGTGATTTTTTTAAAAAAATAACAAATTTCATAAAATACTTTCCTAATTTCAACTAAGAAAATACACAACTTGAGAGTCGCAAGGTAAGTTTTATTTGATGCAAAATGAGGGCTGCAGCCCAGTAGAAAGAACCTCAGATAGCTCTGAGAGATAGCTCCAAAGAGGCAGTGGGGTGAAGGGGGTTGTTGTTATTCAGTCGCTCAGTCAAGTCCAATTCTTTGCTACCCCATGTACTGCAGCATGCCAGGCTTTCCTGTTCTTCTACATCTCTCTGAGTTTTCTTAAACTTATGTCTGAGTTTGAGTTGGTGATACCATCCACCATCTCATCCTTTGTTGCCCCCTTCTCCTGTCTTTCCCAGCATCAGGGTCTTTTCCAATGAGTCTGTGCTTTGCATCAGATGGCCAAGGTATTGGAGCTTCAGCTTCAGCAACAGTCCTTCCAATGAATATTTAGGGCTGATTTCCTTTAGGATGGACTTGTTTGATTTCCTTGCTGTCCAAGGGATTCTTCAAGAGTCTTCTCCAGCATCACTGTTTGATAGCATCAATTTTTGAGCACTCAGCCTTCTTTATGGTCCAGCTCTCACATCCATACATGACATAGATTTGACTTATGGACCTTTGTTAGCAAAGTGATGTCTCTGCTTTTGAATATGCTAAGTTTATCACAGCTTTTCTTCCAAGCAGTATGACTACTGGAAAAAACATAGCTTTGACTATGTGGGCTTTTGTCAGCAATGTAATGTCTCTGCTTTTTAATATGCTGTCTAGGTTTGTCATAGCTTTTCTTCTAAATGTCCTTTAGTCTTATGGCTGCAGTCACCATCTGCAGTGATTTTGGAGCCCAAGAAAATAAAATCTCTCACTGTTTCCACTTTTTTCCCCATTTGCCATGAAGTGATGGGGCCAGATGTCATGATCCTAGTTTTTTGAATGTTGAGTTTAAGCCAGCTTTTTCACTCTCCTCTTTCACCTTCATGAATGGAAGGAGAAGTTCAGTGCTATTAAGCACTCATTTTACAAAAGATTTTCTGTTAGTCATAAGGAACTCATCTAAATATGAAGAGATGCAGGGATTAGAATCCTGAAATCAGTTTCTGAAAATAGCTAGGTATCTAAAGACCTGCTCCACCAGATTCTCTGGAGCGCGGAGTGCCTCACTCCGCCCTGAACTCCCTCAGGGAGTGTTAAAGGTCAACAGCTGCAGCAGCACAGGGTTCACCCTCCCACAGAGTCAGATGGCACATGCCCTCGTCGTTCACTCGCTGGCAATGCTCTTGGCAAGTGCCAGTTTGTGAAAGTGTAAGTGTTGGTTGCTCAGTCTTTGTGATTCCTGTGGACTGTAGCCCATCAGGCTCCTCTGTCCATGAAATTCTCCAGGCCAGAATGCTGGAGTGGGCTGCTATTTCCTTCTCCAGGGGAATCTTCCCAATCCAGGGATCAAACCTGGGTCTCCCACGTTGCAGGCAGATTCTTTATTGTCTGAGCCACCAGGGACGCTATTTTGTAGTTGATATAAGTAATCTGTGTACCTAATTAATTACTTAAGTAAACTGTGTATTCACGCTCTATCATCCAGGATACTTATCATTGGACTTGATGGGGAAAGAGGTCAGTGAAAAGAATTCTCTTTAATTTATATCACAGTTTAATTTCAGTCATAGTATGAAGTCCATTACACTGAAGAGCTTTGTCAGCATGGTGATAACAATTATATACACAATCTTTAGTCAATGACTTCCAGATTACCCTAAAACATTTGTTTGCTATATAGATCAAAGCAGGTAACTTGCTAGTTAATAGTTTGGAGATTATATTTTTATATGTTAAATATATTCAGAGGAGAGTGAAAAAGTTGGCTTAAAGCTCAACGTTCAGAAAACTAAGATCATGGCATCCGGTCCCATCAGTTCAGTTCAGTTCAGTTCAGTCGCTCAGTCATGTCCGACGCTTTGCAACCCCATGAACTGCAGCACTCCAGGCCTCACTGTCCATCACCAACTCCCGGAGTTCACTGAAATTCATGTCCATCGAGTCGATGATGCCATCCAGCTATCTCATCCTCTGTCGTCCCCTTCTCCTCCTGCCCCCAATTCCTCACTTCATGGGAAATAGATGGGGAAGCAGGGGAAACAGTGGAAGCAGTGGCTGACCTTATTTTTCTGGGCTCCAAAATCACTGCAGATGGTGATGGCAGCCACGAAATTAAAAGACGCTTATTCCTTGGAAGGAAAGTTATGACCAACCTAGAGAGCATATTAAAAAGCAGAGACGTTACTTTGTCAACAAAGGTCTATCTAGTCAAGGCTATGGTTTTTCCAGTGGTCATGTACAGATGTGAGAGTTGGACTATAAAGAAAGCTGCGTGCTGAAGAATTGATGCTTTTGAACTGTGGTGTTGGAGAAGACTCTTGAGAGTCCCTTGGACTGTAAGGAGATCCAACCAGTCCATCTTAAAGGAGATCAGTCCTAGGTGTTCATTGGAAGGACTGATGTTGAAGCTGAAACTCCAATACTTTAGTCATCTGATGCAAAGAGCTAACTCACTGGAAAATACCCTGATGCTGGGAAAGACTGAGGGCAGGAGGAGAAGGGGACGACAGAGGATAAGATGGTTGGATGGTATCACTGACTTAATTGACATGGATTTGGGTGGACTTGGGAGTTGGTGGTGGACAGGGAGGCCTGGCATGCTGTGGTTCATGGGGTTGCAAAGAGTTGGACACGACTGAGCGACTGAACTGAACTGAACTGAAATATCTTCACTATTTTCTCATGATCAGAAACTCTGTTTCCTGGAAATGAGGTAGTTCATGATTTCAGAGTTTTGGGATACTTTTAAATAAATAAGGCTTCCTTTGTGGCTCAGAAGGTAAAGAATCTGCCTACAATGCAGGAGACCAAGGTTTGATCCTTGAGTTGGGAAAATCCTCTGGAGAAGGGAATGGCAACCTACTCCAGTATTCTTGCTTGTAGAATTCCTTGGAAAGAGGAGCCTGGTAGGCTACAGTCCATGGGATTGCAAAGAGTTGGACAGGACTGAGTGACTAAAATAAATGAATCATTTAAATAAATGATCTCCAAACATGTATCTAGTTAAGAAAGGAAAGTGTGCAAAGATAATTGGCCCCCTTGGTTTCGTTTTTACTTTAACTCAATTTGGGGTTAAACCAACTGGGATTAATGTATTTGAATTTAAAATCTGTAATCAATGGTATTTTAAAATTCTGGTATTATGAAAAGCTAGCACACTGCGCTCCCTTAACAATCACTGGGAGAGACGGGGTATCTGGATTTTTGTATATTTTAATGAAATTGTAAAGGTCACATTTTTAAAAATTTTATGACAGGTCCTTCTCATTTTGTTGGTGGCTGTGTCACTTGCATTAGGCCTGGTGGCTGGACTCAGACGACCAGAAGAGCAAGGTACACCCCTCAGCATTTCCGCAGAATGTTTTTTTCCTTCTTTCTCCTCACCTTCACTATTAGAACTTGGACTTGCCCCCTCTCTCCTGCATGTAGCTCTCCCCCTGCTAGGCTCCTCTTTCTCCCATACCCCATTTTTCTGTGGTTAGCGCTATCCATTGCCACTTCTGGACTTTCCCCTTTGACCTCATCTCCCTTCTTATTTGAGGTTCATATCATTCCAGTTTTTCCCCACTAACTTTTCATCACCTTTCTAGAGGACTTTGGTAACTGGATCAAAGGTTCCTTCTCTCCCTACTCCTACTGTATCATTAATACCAGATGATAAACTCGGCCCTGAAAGTCTTAGTTGCTTCACTCCCAGGACCTCTAGCCACCACATTTGTACTTGACATCACGTTAATATTACCCTATCCTTGAAATCTAGTTATTTCTTGGTTAAGCAGTGCCACTTTCTTGAAATAGAGTGCACAATAAGAGCTTCACAATTATTATTATTACTTTTGTCATAAGAAGCAAAGAAAAAATAAATTCATGGCTCAAAACATCAAAACACCTCACATGTCTTTTGCCATATCCTATTAGTATGTAAGAGTAAATAAAGCATTTATAAGTGACTCTATAAATGCACTTTATGTGTATTTACTATAATCTTGCTATGTGTTGTTTAGACACTTTTACTCAGGGAAAGTATTGAAAGGTTGTTGCTGACACACGAAAAGATGCTGGGATTCTTGGCCTCTGGAGGAGAAGAATTCAATCAGGGCCAGAGACGAGGCTTGATCACTCAGAGCTTTGTGTAATAAAGTTTTATTAAAGTATAAAGGAGATAGAGAAAGCTTCTGACATAGACATCAGAAGGGGGCAGAAAGAGTACCCCCCTTGCTAGTGTTAGCAATGGAATTATATACTCTCTAATTAGTTATTCAGTTCAGTTCAGTTCGGTTTAGTTCATTAGCTCAGTCGTGTCCAACTCTTTGCGACCCCATGAATCGCAGTACTCCAGGCCTCCCTGTCCGTCACCAACTTCCGGAGTTCATTCAGACTCACGTCCATCGAGTCAGTGATGCCATCCAGCCATCTCATCCTCTGTCGTCCCCTTCTCCTCCTGCCCCCAATCCCTCCCAGCATCACAGTCTTTTCCAATGAGTCAACTCTTTGAATCCAAAGAATGTCTGGAGGTTGTTAAGACCTCACTAGACCTACTCCCATAATTTACATTTTAAGATAATAGGATTAGCCAGAAAGTTTTTTCCAGCGACTGTCCTCAAGCAGGATACATTATTGTTATGTAATCCTAAGGAATGTAGAGAGGAAAGAAGTTTGTCCTTTATTCCTCCTTGAACACTCCAGACCCCTCTCTCCTTGGGGACGCCTAGACTTTTTATCAACCTGCTTAGAAAATGACTCTCTCAGTATGAGGTCAAATGTTAGAGAATTTATTCTCCTTTTTCATTTGGTTGATCAGCTTCTAATGTGACTCCAGTGGAGAAAGTCTTATTGCTTCTTTATTTGGAGATCCTTGGTGATGTTAACTGGCAATTTTTCAACATGTTTTCAGTTAATTTACAGACACACAGCTCCCCCCATGTCACATGGGAAGGCAGTGGAACTGAGAGATGGGCATTGACTAGAAAATGCCCATCTTTTCTGGTCATTTTGCTGCTATGTTTCTGAGCTGCAGTACCAGTCCTAGATCTAGCAAATGTTGGCAGGCCATTTTGGTGGTATTATTCTGATGTTAGTGCATACAAGTGGGCATCAATTCTTGGTTATTTCCTCCCGCAAATCACGTAACTTAATTGCAAAAGGCAATAGTAATCTCTGAACAAAATCTCCAATTAATCCAGCTCTTTCCATCCCTTCCTTATGTTAGTACAGCTATTGACAGGCTCCCCAGAGTCATTGTTCCTCATTCTCTTCCTTTCATGTTGGTCCCTCAGGGCTTACATGCCATCTTTCCCCTCACCCTCTTGCCCAGGGGATTGGCATTTAACACTGATCCCTCTTTGCCAGCTTCCTTAACATAGTCACCCCCTCATTCTTCCACCACAAGTCTTGTTTTATAATCCCCAACTCTTGATCATTTTCACCATTTTCTGCTCTAATTGACCTACTTTTCATAGGCAGTATTTTTTTTTCAAGTGCAAGTTTTTAAACTAGTTTTTTTCTAGTTTGAATGACAATTTTATCATTTTTTTTGTGCACATCCTTTTTTTACTTGTTTTCAACAAATAAGCACTGACTCTGTACTCAGTGCTATTCTAATTACTGGGGATATAGTGATACAAGAAACAGACAAAAATCCTTCAAAGAGTTTACATTCTAGCATGGAATACAGACAGGAAAAAAATATGCAATATATATTATATATATTATGATAGAGAAAGTGCTAAGCAATAAATAAAACTGAAAAGGGGAACATGAAATATAGAATCAGGGAAGGTAAGAAGTATATAATAACTTTTGAGTAAAGAGCTAAAGGAAGTGGGGAAGAAACAAGGATATTTTGGCAAAGAACGTTTTAGGCATGAGAAAATAGCAAGTGCTATTCTTGCCTGGCATGTTCTATTTAAAGAATAACAGGAGATCAGTGAGCTAGAACTAAAAGGACCAGAGGGAGGGTAGTCATAAAATGAGATCAACCAGAGTCAGATCATAGAGGGGATGGTAGGTCAAAATATGGGCTTCAGCTTTCATTGAGAGTGATGGGGATTGATTGGAGGTTTTGAGTAAAAGAATGACACGGTGGTGTTTGCATTTCTTTTTTTTTCTTTTTAGTTTTAAAAGGTTTGTAGTTTTTCTTTTATTATTTTTGTTTCACATACGATATTATACATGTTTCAATGCCATTCTCTCAAATCATCCCACCCTCTCCCTCTCCCACAGAGTCCAAAAGACTCTTGTATACATCTGTGTCTCTTTGCTGTTTTGCATACAGGGTTATCGTTACCATCTTTCTAAACACCACATATATGCATTAGTATACTGTATTGGTGTCTTTCTTTCTGGCTTACTTCACTCTGTATAATAGGCTCCAGTTTCATCCACCTCACTAAAACTAATTCAAATGTATTCTTTTTAATGGCTGAATAATACTCCATTGTGTATATGTACCACAGCTTTCTTATCCATTCATCTGCTGATGGACATCTAGGTTGCTTCCATGTCCTGGCTATTATAAACAGTGCTGCGATGAACATTGGGGTACACGTGTCTCTTTCAATTCTGGTTTCCTTGGTGTGTATGCCCAGCAGTGGGATTTCTGGGTCATAAGGCAGTTCTATTTCCAGCTTTTTAAGGAATCTCCACACTGTTCTCCATAGTGGCTGTACTAGTTTGCATTCCCACCAACAGTGTAAGAGGGTTCCCTTTTCTCCACACCCTCTCCAATATCTATTGCTTGTAGACTTTTGGATCGCAGCCATTCTGACTGGCGTGAAATGGTACGTCATTGTGATTTTGATTTGCATTTCTCTGATAATGAGTGATGTTGAGCATCTTTTCATGTGTTCATTAGCCATCTGTATGTCTTCTTTGGAGAAATGTCTGTTTAGTTCTTTGGCCCATTTTTTGATTGGGTCGTTTATTTTTCTGAAATTGAGCTGCAGGAATTGCTTGTATATATTTGAGATTAGTTCTTTGTCAGTTGTTTCATTTGCTATTATTTTCTCCCATTCTGAAGGCTGTCTTTTCACCTTGCTTATAGTTTCCTTTGTTGTGCAGAAGCTTTTGATTTTAATTAGGTCCCATTTGTTTATTTTTGCTTTTATTTCCAATATTCTGGGAGGTGGGTCATAGAGGATCCTGCTGTGATGTATGTTAGAGAGAGTGTTGTCCCTATATTCTCCTCTAGGAGTTTTATAGTTTCTGGTCTTATGTTTAGATCTTTAATCCATTTTGAGTTTATTTTTGTGTATGGTGTTAGAAAGTGTTCTAGTTTCATTCTTTTACAAATGGTTGACCAGTTTTCCCAGCACCACTTGTTAAAGAGATTGTCTTTACTCCATTGTATATTCTTGCCTCCTTTGTTAAAGATAAGGTGCCCATAGGTGCGTGGATTTATCTCTGGGCTTTCTATTTTGTTCCATTGATCTATATGTCTGTCTTTGTGCCAGTATCATACTGTCTTTAGGGCTTTCTATGTAGAGGATCATGTCATCAGCAAACAGTGAGAGTTTTACTTCTTTTCCAATCTGGATTCCTTTTATTTATTTTTCTGCTCCGATTGCTGTGGCCAAAACTTTCAAAACTATGTTGAATAGTAATGGTGAGAGTAGGCACCCTTGTACTGTTCCTGACTTTAGGGAAAATGCTTTCAATTTTTCACCATTGAGGATAATGTTTGCTGTGGGTTTGTCATAGATAGCTTTTATTATGTTGAGGTATGTTCCTTCTATTCCTGCTTTCTGGAGAGTTTTATCATAAATGGATGTTGAATTTTGTCAAAGGCCTTCTCTGCATCTATTGAGATAATCATATGGTTTTTATTTTTCAATTTGTTAATGTGGTGAATTACATTGATTGATTTGCGGATATTGAAGAATCCTTGCATCCCTGGAATAAAGCCCACTTGGTCATGGTGTATGATCTTTTTAATGTGTTGTTGGATTCTGATTGCTAGAATTTTGTTGAGGATTTTTGCATCTATGTTCATCAGTGATATTGGCCTGTAGTTTTCTTTTTTTGTGACATCTTTGTCAGGTTTTGGTATTAGGGAGATGGTGGCCTCATAGAATGAGTTTGGAAGTTTCCCTTCCTCTGCAATTTTCTGGAAGAGTTTCAGTAGGATAGGTTTTAGCTCTTCTCAACATTTTTGGTAGAATTCAGCTGTGAAGCCATCTGGACCTGGGCTTTTGTTTGCTGGAAGATTTCTGATTACAGTTTCAATTTCCGTGCTTGTGCTGGGTCTGTTAAGATTTTCTATTTCTTCCTGATTCAGTTTTGGAAAGTTGTACTTTTCTAACAATTTGTCCATTTCTTCCAAGTTGTCCATTTTATTGGCTGATAGTAATATCAGTTGATAATTGCTGATAGTAGTCTCTTATGATCCTTTGTATTTCTGTGTTGTCTGTTGTGATCTCTCCATTTTCATTTCTAATTTTATTGATTTTATTTTTCTCCTTTTGTTTCTTGATGAGTCTGGTTAATGGTTTGTCAATTTTATTTATCCTCTGAAAGAACCAGCTTTTGGCTTTGTTGATTTTTGCTATGGTCTCTTTTGTTTCTTTTGCATTTATTTCTGCCCTAATTTTTAAGATTTCTTTCCTTCTACTAACCCTGGGGTTCTTCATTTCTTCCTTTTCTAGTTGCTTTAGGTGTAGAGTTAGGTTATTTATTTGACTTTTTTCTTGTTTCTGGAGGTGTGCCTGTATTGCTATGAACCTTCCCCTTAGCACTGCTTTTACAGTGTCCCACAGGTTTTGGGTTGTTGTGTTTTCATTTTCATTCATTTCTATGCATATTTTGATTTCCTTTTTGATTTCTTCTGTGATTTGTTGGTTATTCAGCAGCGTGTTGTTCAGCCTCCAAATATTGGAATTTTTAATAGTTTTTCTTCTGTAATTGACATCTGCTCTTATTGCATTGTGGTCATAAAAGATGCTTGGACTGATTTCAATTTTTTTGAATTTACAAAAGCTAGATTTATGGCCCAGGGTGTGATCTATCCTGCAGAAGGTTCCATGTGCACTTGAGAAAAAGGTGAAATTCATTGTTTTGGGGTGAAATGTCCTATCAATATCAGTTAGGTCTAACTGGTCTATTGTATCATTTAAAGTTTGTGTTTCCTTGTTAATTTTCTGTTTAGTTGATCTATCCATAGGTGTGAGTGGGGTATTAAATTCTCCCGCTATTATTGTGTTTTTGTTAATTTCCCCTTTCCTACTTGTTAGCATTTGTCTTACATATTGTGGTGCTCCTATGTTGGGTGCATATATATTTATAATTCTTGTATCTTCTTCTTGGATTGATCCTTTGATCATTATGTAGTGTCCTTTGTCTATTTCACAGCCTTTGTTTTAAAGTCTATTTTATCAGATATGAGTATTGCTACTCCTGCTTTCTTTTGGTCTCTATTTGCGTGGAATATCTTTTTCCAGCCTTTCACTTTCAGTCTGTATGTGTCCCTTGTTTTGAAGTGGGTCTCCTGTAGACAACATATATAGGGGTTTTGATTTTGTATCCATTCGGCCAGTCTTTCCCTTTTGGTTGGGGCATTCAACCCATTTATGTTCAAGGTAATTATTGATAAGTATGATCCCATTGTCATTTACTTTATTGTTTTGGGTTTGAGTTTATATACCCTTTTTGTGTTTCCTGTCTAGAGAAGATCCTTTAGCATTTGTTGGAGAGCTGGTTTGGTGGTGCTGAATTCTCTCAGCTTTTGCTTGTCTGTAAAGCTTTTGATTTCTCCTTCATATTTGAATGAGATCCTTGCTGGGTACAGTAATCTGGGCTGTAGGTTATTTTCTTTCATCACTTTCAATATGTCCTGACGTTCCCTCCTGGTCTGAAGAGATTCTATTGAAAGATCAGCTGTTATCCTTATGGGAATCCCTTTGTGTGTTATTTGTCATTTTTCCCTTGCTACTTTTAATATTTGTTCTTTGTGTTTGATCTTTGTTAATGTGATTAATATGTGTCTTGGGGTGTTTCGCCTTGGGTTTATCCTGTTTGGGACTCTCTGGGTTTCTTGGAGTTGGGTGATTATTTCCTTCCCCACTTTAGGGAAGTTATCAACTATTATCTCCTCAAATATTTTCTCATGATCTTTCTTTTTGTCTTCTTCTTCTGGGACTCCTATGATTTGAATGTTGAGGCATTTAACATTGTCCCAGAGGTCTCTGAGATTGTCCTCATTTCTTTTAATTTGTTTTTTCTTTTTTCCTCTGATTCATTTATTTCTACCAGTCTATCTTCTACCTCACTAATCCTATCTTCTGCCTCCGTTATTCTACTGTTGGTTCCCTCCAGTGTTTTTGATCTCATTTATTGCATTATTCATTATATATTGACTCTTTTTTATTTCTTCTAGGTCCTTGTTAAACCTTTCTTGCATTTTCTCAATCCTTGTCTCCAGGCTGTTTAATCTGTGATTATTTTGTTTTCAAGATTTTGGATCATTTTCACTATTATCATTATTTGGAATTCTTTATCAGGTAGATTCCCTATCTCTTCCTCTTTTGTTTGGTTTGGTGGGCGTTTATCGTGTTCCTTTACCTGCTGGGTATTCCTCTGTCTCTTCATCTTGTTTATATTGCTGTTTTGGGGGTGGCCTTCCTGTATTCTGGCAGTTTGTGGAGTTCTCTTTATTGTGGAGTTTCCTCACTGTGGGTGGGGTTCTATGGGTGGCTTGTCAAGGTTTCCTGGTTAGAGAAGCTTGTGTTATGGTGGGTGGAGCTGGGTTTCTTCTCTCTGGAGTGCAATGAAGTATCCAGTAATGAGTTACGAGTTGTCAGTGGGTTTGGAGTGACTTTGGGCAGCCTGTATATTGAGGCTCAGGGCTATGTTCCTGTGTTGCTGGAGAATTTGTGTGGTATGTCTTGCTCTGGAACTTGTTGGCCCTTGGGTGGTGCTTGGTTTCAGTGTAGGTATGGAGGCGTTTGATGAGCTCCTGTAGATTAATGTTCCCTAGAGTCAGGAGTTCTCTGTTGTTTTCAGGATTTGGACTTACGCCTCCTGCTTCTGGTTTTCAGTCTTATTTTTACAGTAGTCTCAAGACTTCTCCATCTATACAGCACTGATGATAAAACATCTAGATTAATGATGAAAAGTTTCTCCACAGTGAGAGACACCCAGAGAGGTACACAGAGTTACATGGAGAAGAGAAGAGGGAGGAGGGAGATAGAGGTGACCAGGATGAGATGAGGTGGAATCAAAAGAGGAGAGAGAAAGCTAGTCAGTAATCACTTCCCTATGTGCTCTCCACAGTCTGGATCTCTCAGTGATGTTCACGGAGTTACACAGAGAAGAGAAGAGAAGAGGAAGGAAGGAGACTGAGGTGGCCAGGAAGATAAAAGGGGGGAATCAAAAGGAGAGAGACAGATCCAGCCAGTGATCAGTTCCCTAAGTGTTCTCCACAGTCAGGAACATTCACAGAGTTGGGTAGAGAAGAGAAGGGGGAGGGAGCAGATAGAGGTGACCTGGTGGAGAAAAACTAGAGTCCAAAGGGGGAGAGAGCAATCAGGCCAGTGATCTCGCTCCCAAGTAAAAACGGGTAATGAAGATTGGGTTCTTAAAGGTACAAAATTGATAACAAATACTATAAAGCAAAGATTAAAAATCTAGAGTAGAGGTTGGATTTTCAAAAATACAATATTAAAGAAAAAAAGAAAATAAAGTCACAAGAATTATAAAATATATATATATGAAGTTTGCTTTAAAAAATAGAGTCTCTTTTTTTTTGCAAAGTAATAATAGGTTATAAAAATGAAAATTAAAGGAGTAATAGAGGACTTAAAATAAAAAAATAAAGAAAAATTAAAGAATGATAGTAAAAATAGTAAAAATACATCTAGGACTTTCTCTGGCATTGTTGTGGGCAGTGTGAGGTCAGTTCATTTTCGGATAGTTCCTTGATCCAGCTTATATTTCTCAAGATCTATAGGCCCCTTCCTGTGTAGTTGGTACTAACTACAGGGTTTTAATCTATCGCACCTGTCACTTCCAAGGAGGTTCCCTCTGTTTTAGCTTCTTCTGTTTGCTGGTCTCATCAGTGTCTAATTCCCACCCTGACACAGGGGGCGGTGGTGGACACTTTTTTAGGCTCACGCGTTCAGTCGTGCTGTGGAGGGAGGGACGCTGCAAACAAATAACACTGGTGCTTGCTCACAGTGTCTTGGCCACACTGGGTTTGCCCCTGCTCATGGCGTGTGTGCTTTCCCTGTCTACACTGCTTAGGCTCTAGGTTGCTCTGCCAGGAACTATCTGAGACCGGCCCTGGGTTGCATGCACTTCCCAGGTCTAAGCTGCTCAGGTTCAGGTACTCGGGTTGTCCTCAGAGGTGCAGATTTGGTTGGGCCTGCGTTTTGTGCCCTTCCCAGGTCTGAGCAGCTCAGGTGGCCAGGTGTTTGGTGAGCGTGATCGCTGTGACTTATCACCTTCCCCATCCCTGCTGCTTGGTTTTCTGGGTGTACAACTGGTGCACCTTCTCAGGCGGATGTTGACCTTCCAAAATCCCAAGAAGTTTTGGTTAGCAACTAAGCCTGCTTGCATTTTGGTAGATAATGCCTCTCTGGGGCTGCGATTGCCCCCTTCCAGCTCTGGCTGCCCTCGCCTGCCTGTCACCAGGCAGGGGGATGGGCTGGGCTAGGTCTGCTCAATCCTTTGTTCTGTGAGTGGGCCTGGCAGTGTCTTAGGTTAGGGCTTTTCGCATGGTAGCTATCCCACAGTCTGGTTTGCTATCCCAAGTTAGTTTCCTCAGATTGCCCTCGGGGCATTCAGGCCTGGTCCTTACTCTAAGCAATGCAGCCTGCGCCTCCCTGCCCAGCCCCCACTTGCTAGGGGCAAATGCAGGCATCTGCGCTGCTTCTCCCCTGGGGGAGTTACTGTTGGGCACTAAATCTGTGGGTTTTAGTTATTTATTTATTTTTCCTCCCAGTTATGTTACCCTCTGGTTCCAAGGCTCACCACAGACTCAGCAGTGAGAGTGTTTCCTAGCGTTTGGAAACTTCTCTCTTTTTTGAGTCCCTTCCCAGGATGGAGCTCCATCCCTACCTCTTTTGTCTCTCTTTTTATCTTTTATATTTTTTCCTACCTCCTTTTGAAGACAATGGGCTGCTTTTCTGGGTGCCTGATGTCCTCTGCTGGCATTCAGAAGTTGTTTTGTGGAATTTACTCAGCGTTCAAATGTTCTTTTGATGAATTTGTGGGGGAGAAAGTGGTCTCCCTGTCCTATTCCTCTGCCATCTTAGGACCGCCCCCTGTTTGCTTTTCTATGTGATCACTCAGGCTGCTGAATAAATGCCCGAGTGATACTAGAAGTAGAGAGACAAGTTAGAAAATTATTGCAATGATATAGAAGAGCCATACGTCTTGGACCAGGGTGGTAGCATTGTAACTGGGAAGAAGTATTTGGATCTGGAGATCTTTTGATGTAATAGATAGACTGTATCAACAGGTTGAATATGGAGTAAGAAATAGAATAGTCAAGAATGACCTCAGGGTTTCAACATGAACTCCTGATATGGAATTTCCATAATTGAGATTAGATAAGACTGTAGAAGGAGTTGGTTTGGGAGGAATAATCAGGAACTCAGTTTTGGATATGTGAAATTTGAAGTATCTACTAGATGTCCAAGTAGAAAAGTCAAAAAGTAGTTGGATATATAAGGCTGGCATTCAAGGAAGTTCTGACTGCACATAAAACACGGTGAATACCAGCATCATATGTGGGATTTAAAGCAATGTGACCAGGGTATGCTAGCCTTAAAGGATTGGAAGATGAAGGAAGAAGACTAGGAAAGAGTGGACAAGAATGTGGGAGGGAAGCCAGGTGATTGCTGTGTCCTGAAAGCCAAGTGCAGAAAATGTTTCAAAGGAGCAGAATGAAAGTAAAAATGTAAAGACATTTTATGTAAATGGTATATTAACCTTTCCCCTTACTTTCTCACTAAACTTTGTTGCTATCTAATTGCTATGCATGCACCTATTCTTATGCACCTATCTACTTATTGCATGTATCCAACACGTCATTTGACCTATGCCCTCTCCCAGTGTTGCTTTTCTGATATCATTCTGACTTAAGATCCTTTATATATTTCTCCTGCTCTTTCTCTGGGAGCTTCCCAGATCTCTCTAACCCTGCTGATACCTTGGTACGAGTTTTGCTGTGAAAATTTGGTGAACAATTTTGATGTAATAACGTTTGCTCTTCAATTCTGGGAAATTTTATTATGATTTCTTTAACAATATCATTTTTATTTTCTTTGTTTTCACTTTTCAGTACTACCTCCCTGTTTCAGGGTCAGCTAAGTAGTAGACTCAATTACATCTGCAAAGCCCCTTTACCATGTAAGGCAATATATTCATAGACTCGAGGATTAGGGGAGGGAACCTTCCTGAGAGCCATAATTCTGCCTACCACACCCCTCCACTGAATTTTTCATTACTGCTCTCACGCTTTTTATTTCCAAGAGCACCCTGAACATGATTTGCCTTTTTAAAATTAGTTTACTTCTTATTTCATGAATGTGATATCTTTTCTGAGCATCTCAATCAATTGCGTGTGTGTGTGTGTTTAACTCTTCTACTCCTTGCATTATTTCCTCTTCAAAAGTTTTCCCTTTTTCTCTTGTTTGTCCTGATCCTTCATGTTGGATGCTATCCTGCTATACTCAAAAGTCTGGTGACCATCTGTTCCATTGAAGAGTAAGACTTGTTCATCCTTTTTTCTCATTATGGCTGTCCTCCATGTCTGCTGCCTCTGTGATGAAAGCAACTCCTCCCACTTTCTTCCAAATTATGAGCCTTCTATTCTGAAGTGGGAGGTGGGGTCCAGACTTTCAACCAGTTTCACTACATTTAGCCTCTGTTTGTCCCTCCTACCCTCTCCTAATGGCCCCTGGTGTCTTTGAGTCTGGGACTTCTCTGGAGTCCTGAGGAAAAACCAGTTATTATGTATTACTCATTATTTATCACTTTGCACTCATGAGTCAGGTAATGCAATAAAACTTATCTATTTTTCTGTCCTAATCTGTGCTGGGTGCTTCTTGTGCTTCCACCATCAAACTTTGAGACATTGGATAACTGCTGAGCACTGATTACCTAATCCCTTCTCCCTACAGGCAGCTGCAGAAAAAAATGCTTTGATGCCTCACATAAAGGACTGGAGGGCTGCCGCTGTGATGCAGGATGTAAAGGCCGAGGCGACTGCTGCTGGGACTTTGAAGACACCTGTGTGCAATCAAGTATGAACTCTGAGAGCAAATTTATTAGCATGTTGGTTGTGTGATCATTAATGCATGTGCAAATGTTCGCCAGACACTTGCATGTTAATAGTTTGCTTGGACTGACGTAACAAAGTCCCACATACTGAGTGGCTTAAGCCACAGAAGTTCTGGAAACTAGAAGTCCAAGTTCTAAGTGTGGGCAGGTTTGGTTCATTCCAAAATTGTGAGGGAGAATCCATTCCCTGCCTCTTTTCTAGGTTTTGGTAGGTTGCTGGCCATCCTTGGTGTTCCTTGGCTTGTAGCAGCAAAACTCAAAAATCTGCCCTTATCTTCAGATGACCTTCTCCCCGTTTCTTCACAGTCTTCCCTCTGCATGTGTTCATGTCCAAATTTCCTCTTGTTACAAGAAGAATACCAGTCACACTGGGTTGGGACCCATGCTAATGACCTCATTTTAATTTGTCTGCAAAGAATCTTTTCTAAATAAGGTCACATTCGTAGTAATGGGGGAAGAGAGTTAAGACTTCAGCATTTTTGGGAAGGGACACAATTCAGCCCATAATACCTTGTATTCAGGATCTAGTATTAGCCTGTCCTCTTTTTCGGTATTCTAAAGATAGAATTCACACTTTGTTTAGTTGAGGTTGAGGAATAAGTTTCCAGCAGATAAAATACTGTCAAATTATACGCATTTCAAAGGCAAGTTTTCCAATGGCTTGTCATCTTATTTAATTTCATTTTTAGTGATTCTTGGAGAGCATGACTCCTATAGAAAGCTGGTGATTCTTGATGATTCTGATGCCAGTGCTCCATAGAACACACCTTGAGAAACATTGTTCTTTTTTTAAAAAATTATTTATTTTATTTTTATTATTTTTTTTAGTTTTTTAATTTTAAAATCTTTAATTCTTACATGTGTTCCCAAACATGAATCCCCCGCCCACCTCCCTCCCCATAACATCTCTCTGAGTCATCCCCATGCACCAGCCCCAAGCATGCTGCACCCTGTGTCAGACATAGACTGGCGATTCAATTCTTACATGATAGTATACATGATAGAATACCATTCTCCCAAATCATCCCACCCTCTCCCTCTCCCTCTGAGTCCAAAAGTCTGTTATACACAGCTGTGTCTTTTTTCCTGTCTTGCATACAGGGTTGTCATTGCCATCTTTCTAAATTCCATATATATGTGTTAGTATACTGTATTGGTGTTTTTCTTTCTGGCTTACTTCACTCTGTATAATCGGCTCCAGTTTCATCCATCTCATCAGAACTGATTCAAATGAATTCTTTTTAACGGCTGAGTAATACTCCATTGTGTATATGTACCACAGCTTTCTTATCCATTCATCTGCTGATGGACATCTAGGTTGTTTCCATGTCCTGGCTATTATAAACAGTGCTGCAATGAACATTGGGGTACATGTGTCTCTTTCAATTCTGGTTTCCTCGGTGTGTATGCCCAGCAGTGGGATTGCTGGGTCATAAGGTAGTTCTATTTGCAATTTTTAAAGGAATCTCCACACTGTTCTCCATAGTGGCTGTACTAGTTTGCATTCCCACCAACAGTGTAGGAGGGTTCCCTTTTCTCCACACCCTCTCCAGCATTTATTGCTTGCAGATTTTTGGATCACAGCCATTCTGACTGGTGTGAATTGCTATCTCATTGTGGTTTTGATTTGCATTTCTCTGATAATGAGTGATGTTGAGCATCTTTTCATGTGTTTGTTAGCCATCCCTATGTCTTCTTTGGAGAAATGTCTATTTAGTTCTTTGGCCCATTTTTTTGATTAGGTCGTTTATTTTTCTGGAATTGAGCTGCATAAGTTGCTTGTATATTTTTGAGATTAGTTGTTTGTCAGTTGCTTCATTTGCTATTATTTTCTCCCATTCAGAAGGCTGTCTTTTCACCTTGCTTATAGTTTCCTTTGTTGTGAAGAAGCTTTTAATTTTAATTAGATCCCATTTGTTTATTTTTGCTTTTATTTCCAGAATTCTAGGAGGTGGATCATAGAGGATCCTGCTGTGATTTATGTCAGAGTGTTTTGCCTATGTTCTCCTCTAGGAGTTTTATAGTTTCTGGTCTTACATTTAGATCTTTAATCCATTTTGAGTTTATTTTTGTGTGCGGTGTTAGAAAGTGATCTAGTTTCATTCTTTTACAAGTGGTTGACCAGTTTTCCCAGCACCACTTGTTAAAGAGATTGTCTTTACTCCATTGTGTATTCTTGCCTCCTTTGTCAAAGATAAGGTGTCCATATGTGTGTGGATTTATCTCTGGGCTTTCTATTTTGTTCCATTGATCTATATGTCTGTCTTTGTGCCAGTACCATACTGTCTTGATGACTGTGGCTTTGTAGTAGAGCCTGAAGTCAGGCAAGTTGATTCCTCCAGTTCCATTCTTATTTCTCAAGATTGCTTTGGCATTTCGAGGTTTTTTGTATTTCCATACAAATCTTGAAATTATTTGTTCTAGTTCTGTGAAAAATATGGCTGGTAGCTTGATAGGGATTGCATTGAATTTGTAAATTGCTTTGGGTAGTATACTCATTTTCCCTATATTGATTCTTCCGATCCATGAACATGGTATATTTCTCCATCTATTAGTGTCCTTTTTGATTTCTTTCATCAGTGTTTTATAGTTTTCTATATATAGGTCTTTAGTTTCTTTAGGTAGATATATTCCTAAGTATTTTATTCTTTTCGTTGCAATGGTGAATGGAATTGTTTCCTTAATGTCTTTTTCTACTTTCTCATTATTAGTGTATAGGAATGCAAGGGATTTCTGTGTGTTGATTTTATATCCTGCAACTTTACTATATTCATTGATGAGCTCTAGTAATTTTCTGGTGGAGTCTTCAGGGTTTTCCATGTAGAGGATCATGTTATCTGTAAACAGTGAGAGTTTTACTTCTTCTTTTCCAATTTGGATTCCTTTTATTTCTTTTTCTGCTCTGATTGCTGTGGCCAAAACTTCCAGAACTATGTTGAATAGTAGTGGTGAAAGTGGACACCCTTGTCTTGTTCCTGCCTTTAGGGGAAATGCTTTCAATTTTTCACCATTGAGGATAATGTTTGCTGTGGGTTTGTCATAGATAGCTTTTATTATGCTGAGGTATGTTCCTTCTATTCCTGCTTTCTGGAGAGTTTTTATCATAAATGGATGTTGAATTTTGTCAAAGGCCTTTTCTGCATCTATTGAGATAATCATATAGTTTTTATTTTTCAATTTGTTAATGTGGTGAATTACATTGATTGATTTGCGGATATTGAAGAATCCTTGCATCCCTGGAATAAAGCCCACTTGGTCATGGTGTATGATCTTTTTAATGTGTTGTTGGATTCTGATTGCTAGAATTTTGTTGAGGATTTTTGCATCTATGTTCATCAGTGATATTGGCCTGTAGTTTTCTTTTTTTGTGACATCTTTGTCAGGTTTTGGTATTAGGGAGATGGTGGCCTCATAGAATGAGTTTGGAAGTTTCCCTTCCTCTGCAATTTTCTGGAAGAGTTTCAGTAGGATAGGTGTTAGCTCTTCTCAACATTTTTGGTAGAATTCAGCTGTGAAGCCGTCTGGACCTGGGCTTTTGTTTGCTGGAAGATTTCTGATTACAGTTTCAATTTCCATGCTTGTGATGGGTCTGTTAAGATTTTCTATTTCTTCCTGGTTCAGTTTTGGAAAATTGTACTTTTCTAAGAATTTGTCCATTTCTTCCACGTTGTCCATTTTATTGGCATACAACTGCTGATAGTAGTCTCTTATGATCCTTTGTATTTCTGTGTTGTCTGTTGTGATCTCTCCATTTTCATTTCTAATTTTATTGATTTTATTTTTCTCTCTTTGCTTCTTGATGAGTCTGGCTAATGGTTTGTCAATTTTATTTATCCTTTCAAAGAACCAGCTTTTGGCTTTGTTGATTTTTGCTATGGTCTCTTTTGTTTCTTTTGCATGTATTTCTGCCCTAATTTTTAAGATTTCTTTCCTTCTACTAACTCTGGGGTTCTCCAATTCTTCCTTTTCTAGTTGCTTTAGTTGTAGAGTTAGGTTGTTTATTTGACTTTTTTCTTGTTTCTTGAGGTATGCCTGTATTGCTATGAACTTTCCTCTTAGCACTGCTTTTATAGTGTCCCGCAGGTTTTGGGTTGTTGTGTTTTCATTTTCACTAGTTTCTATGCATATTTTGATTTCTTTTTTGATTTCTTCTATGATTTGTTGGTTATTCAGAAGTGTGTTGTTCAACCTCCATATGTTGGAATTTTTAATAGTTTTTCTCCTGTAATTGAGATCTAATCTTAATGCATTATGGTCAGAAAAGATGCTTGGAATGATTTCGATTTTTTTGAATTTATCAAGTTTAGATTTATGGCCCAGGATGTGATCTATCCTGGAGAAGGTTCCATGAGCACTTGACAAAAAGGTGAAATTCATTGTTTTGGGGTGAAATGTCCTATAGATATCAATTAGGTCTAACTGATCTAATGTATCATTTAAAGTTTGAGTATCTTTGTTAATTTTCTGTTCAGTTGATCTGTCCATAGGTGTGAGTGGGGTATTAAAGTCTCCCACTATTATTGTGTTATTGTTGATTTTCCCTTTCATACTTGTTAGCATTTGTCTTACATGTTGTGGTGCTCCTATATTGGGTGCATATATATTTATAATTGTTATATTTTCTTCTTGGATTGATCCTTTGATCATTATGTAGTGGCCTTCTTTGTCTCTTTTCACAGCCTTTGTTTTAAAGTCTATTTTATCGGATATGAGTATTGCCACTCCTTCTTTCTTTTGGTCTCTATTCGCGTGGTATATCTTTTTCCAGCCCTTCACTTTCAGTCTGTATGTGTCCCTTGTTTTGAGGTGGGTCTCTTGTAAGCAGCATATAGAGGGGTCTTGTTTTTGTATCCATTCGGCCAGTCTTTGCCTTTTGGTTGGGGCGTTCAACCCATTTACGTTTAAGGTAATTATTGATAAGTATGATCCCATTACCATTTACTTTATTGTTTGGGGTTTGGGTTTATACACCCTTTTCGTGTTTCCTGTCTAGAGAAGATCCTTTAGCATTTGTTGGAGAGCTGGTTTGGTGGTGCTGAATTCTCTCAGCTTTTGCTTATCTGTAAAGCTTTTGATTTCTCCTTCGTATTTGAATGAGATCCTTGCTGGGTACAGTAATCTGGGCTGTAGGTTATTTTCTTTCATCACTTTAAGTATGTCTTGCCATTCCCTCCTGGCCTGAAGAGTTTCTATTGAAAGATCAGCTGTTGTCCTTATGGGAATCCCCTTGTGTGTTATTTGTTGTTTTTCCCTTGCTGCTTTTAATATTTGTTCTTTGTGTTTGATCTTTGTTAATTTGATTAATATGTGTCTTGGGGTGTTTCACCTTGGGTTTATCCTATTTGGAACTCTCTGTGTTTCTTGGACTTGGGTGATTATTTCCTTCCCCATTTTAGGGAAGTTTTCAACTATTATCTCCTCAAGGATTTTCTCATGATCTTTCTTTCTGTCTTCTTCTTCTGGGACTCCTATAATTCGAATGTTGGAGCGTTTCATATTGTCCTGGAGGTCTCTGAGATTGTCCTCGTTTCTTTTAATTCGTTTTTCTTGTTTCCTCTCTGATTCATTTATTTCTACCATTCTATCTTCTATTTCACTAACCCTATCTTCTGCCTCCGTTATTCTACTATTTGTTGCCTCCAGAGTGTTTCTGATCTCATTTATTGCGTTATTCATTATATTTTGACTCTTTTTTATTTCTTCTAGGTCCTTGTTAAACCTTTCTTGCATCTTCTCAATCCTTGTCTCTAGGCTATTTATCTGTGATTCCATTTTGATTTCAAGATTTTGTATCATTTTCACTATCAATATTCAGAATTCCTTCTCCGGTAGATTTCCTACTTCTTCCTCTTTTGTTTGGTTTGGTGGGCAACTCTCCTGTTCCTTTACCTGCTGAGTATTCCTCTGTCTCTTCATCTTGGTTATATTGCTGCGTTTGGGGTGGCCTTTTTATATTCTGGTAATTTGTGGAGTTCTCTTTATTATGGAGCTTTCTCACTGTGGGTGGGGTTGTATCAGTGGCTTGTCAAGGTTTCCTGGTTAGGGAGGCTTGTGTTGGAGTTCTGGTGGGTGGAGCTGGGTTTCTTCTCTCTGGAGTGCAGTGGAGTGACCAGTAATGGGTTATGAGACATCAAAGGTTTTGGAATAATTTTGAGCTGCCTGTATATTGAAGCTCAGGGGAGTGTTCCTGTGTTGCTGGAGAATTTGAGTGGTATGTCTTGTTTTGGAACTTGTTGGCCCTTGGGTGGAGCTTGGTTTCAGTGTAGGTATGAAGGCATTTGATGAGCTCCTATTGCTTAATGTTCCCTGAATTCAAGAGTTCTCTAATGTTTTCAGGCTTTGGATTTAAGCCTCCTGCTTCTGGTTTTCAGTTTTATTTTTACAGTAGCCTCTAGACTTCTCCATCTATACAGCACTGATGATAAAACATCTAGGTTAAAGATGAAAAGTTTCTCCACATTGAGGGACACTCAGAGAGGTTCACTGAGTTACAAGGAGAAGAGAAGATGGAGGGGGTAGTTAGAGGTAACTGGAATGAGATGCAGTGAGATCAAAAGAGGAAAGAGCAAGCTAGCCAGTAGTCACTTCCTTATGTGCGCTCTATAGTCTGGACCGCTCAGAGGTATTTACGGAGTTATACGGGGAAGAGGAGAGGGAGGAAGTAGACAGAGGTGACCAGGAGGATAAGAGAGAGGAATGAGAAGGAGAGAGACAAATCCTGCCAGTAACCAGTTCCTTAGGTGTTCTCCACCGTCTGGAACACACAGAGATTCACAGAGTTGGATAGAGAAGAGATGGGGGAGAAAAGAGACAGAGGCCACCTGGTGGAGAAAAAGGAGAGTCCAGAGGAGGAGAGAGTGGTCAAGCCAGTAATCTCGCTCTCAGGTAAACTTGGGTAGTGAAGTTTGGGTTTTTAAATGTACAAAATTGACAACAAAAACCTAAGAGCAAAGATTAAAAATCTAGAGTAGAGGTTGGATTCTCAAAAATACAATATTAAAGAAAAGAAGCAGAAGGAAAAAGGAAGAAAGAAAAAAAACACAAGAATTATTAAAAAACAAACAAACAAAAAACAACAACAACAACAAAAAAACAAAAACCCACCAACAACCATCCAAAGACTATATATGGTGTTTGCCTTAAAAAAAAAAAGTCTTTTTTTTTAAAAATAGTAATGGTAGGTTATAGAAATAAAAATTAGAGGAGAAATAGAAGACTTAACAATTTTTAAAAAAGTTAGAAAAAAAAAGAAAAAAGAAAAAAAAAAGGAATGATTTTAAAAATAGTAAAAATATTTCTGCCCCTTCTCTGATGTTGTGGGCTGTGTGGGATCACTTCCAAGGTGGTTCCCTCTGTTTAACTTCTTCTGTTTGCTGGTTTTTTAGGCTCACTAGTTCAGTCGTGCTGTGGGGAGGGCGGATGCTGCAAACAAATAGCACTGTCGTGTGCACACAGTGTCTCAGCCCCGCTTGACCTGTCCCTTCTTGCGGCGCACAAACCGCTCCGGCTCTACGATGCTCAGCCGGGAACCGTCTGGGGCCGGCCCTAGGCTGCGTGCACTTCCCCGGTCCAAGCCGCTCAGGTTCGGCGCTCAGGCAGCCCTCAGAGGCACAGATTTGGCTGGGACTGCGCTTTGTGCCCTTCCCAGGTCCGAGTAGCTCAGGAGTTTGGCGAGCGCGATTGCCGCGACTTGTCACCTTTTCTGCCACTGCTGCTCAGCTTTCTGGGTGGACTGCTGGCGCCCCCCATGAGGCAGATGGTGACTGTCCAGCACCCCCAGAAGTCTTAGCAAAGAAGCCTGCTTGCAGTTAGGTGAGTAAAGTCTCTCTGGGTCTGCAATTGCCCCTTTCCAGTCCTTACGGCTCTGGCTGCCTGTCCCCGGCGGGGGATGGTCTGCAGCCGGCTTTTTCCGTTCCGTCCTTTGTTCTGTGCTCGGTCCTGGCGGTGTCTTATGTTCGAGCTTTTCGCGTGGTAGCTATCCCACAGTCTGGTTTGCTAGCCCAAGTTAGATCGTTCTGGTTGCGTGTGGGGCGTTCCTGCCCGATTCTTACAAAGCACTGCAGCCCGCGCCTCCCGCGCGTCCCTGCCCTGCCCCCGCTTCCCAATGGCGGATGCAGGCGTCTGTGCTGCTTTTCCGCTGGGGGAGTTACTTGTGGGCTTGTAATCTCTTGGTTTTAATTATTTCTTTATTTTTCCTTCCCGTTATGTTGCCCTGTGCGTTTCCAAGGCTCGCCACAGACTCGGCAGGGAGAGTGTTTCCTGGTGTTTGGAGACCTCTCTTCTTAAAATTCCCTTCCCGGGATGGGCTTCCCTTCCCGGGACAGAGCTCCCTCCCCACCTCCTTTGTCTCCTTTTTCATCTTTTATATTTTTTTCTACCTGTTTTTGAAGACAATGGTCTGCCTTTCTGGTTGCCTGATGTCCTACAGAAGTTGTTTTGTGGAGTTTGCTCGGTGTTGAAATGTTCTTTTGAGGAATTTGTGAGGGAGAATGTGGTCTTCCCGTCCTATTCCTCCACCATCTTTATGCTGTTCTCCTAAAAAAATTTATTTATTTTAATTGGGAGAAACATTGTTCTTGAGGTGGAAGAGACAGCTTAGTTTGCAATATCTAATTTTCTAGGAAGTCAAGGGAAGTGGTGGTGGTGTGTCTAGTGGTTTAATGATAATGAAGATTAGAAGAGTAGAGCTCCTTACATTATTCTGAAAAGGGCTTGAGGTAGAGGAGATAACCCAGTATGCATAAGCTCTGTATTCCCTTTGATTCATTATTAAAAAACCTTTTCTTTCTAAGTACATAATATATAATGAAGAATGAAGAGCACTGCATGACTGAAACATACAGCTGTCACCTAGCCAATGCGTTTGTCTGATCATAGGGCTGACATTAATGCCAGTCACCATTTCCTGGCAGGTGGCCCTTCAGGAAACAATCTCCTCTAGATTTACTGAAACTGATCTCACATTAAGTGCTTATCTTGGAAAAATACCAGAGGCACTTTGGGGAGCTGATCTACCATTCTTTACTGTCAGCTGGAATGTACCCTGGCTGCCTATGTGCTTACAGACCTGACCATGTTCCTGTTACTCCTGTTGTCCCTGCCTCTTCCTTGATGTTGGTCCTTAGATCAGGCTGGGCAGGCTGCTTTTGGGTGGAGATGGTCACTCAAGGCTGGTAGTTCTTTTATCCTTGGGTGGGAATAGGACAGGTGTTCAGTTTCTCCAAACTCAGAGGTGTACCTGATAGGTAGACCAGAAACACAGCTTATAAAGCTACATTCCTCTCTGCCACCCATGCCAAAAGAGGAAAAGTGGTGGATTGCCCCTTATTTGTGTTATGTATTTTCATTGGTGGATGCAGATAAACTAAGCATTTGACTGTATGATAATACAAGAAGAAATGCATGAAGTTTATATTTTTGGTATTGGATGCTTAAAAGAAGTTGTATGCTCAAAACTGAAATGTGTAATTCTTCAGCTCAAATATGGACATGCAATAAATTTCGCTGTGGGGAGACCAGATTGGAATCCAGCCTTTGCTCTTGTTCAGATGACTGTATACAGAGGAAAGACTGCTGTGCTGACTATAAGAGTGTTTGCCAAGGTAAGCAGGTGTTGCCCCTTTGCCTCCATGAGTTCAGTGACCTTAGAGCTGGCCTAGGCTGCAAATATTAAAACCAGTTAAAGAATTTTTAGCCACTCTGTGTGGAAGAAAAGACACAATGTGTTTACTGTGAGAAGAAATGTGTTTTGTGTATGATAGAGAAAATGAGCTCATAGCGTAGATGTTATAGAAGAAAAAACTCAACGTTCCATGTTGTCTGTAGAGCAAGATCTTTTTCAGTCCAATGACTATCATAGACATCCTTGTGGTTTGAGACATGGGATGGCAGATCCTAAAGTTAAAACATCGCAAACAAGATTCTCTGGCCCAAATAGCAGTTGGTTAAACCAATAGGATTGTTGAAACAACTATGTCCTGAGTGGTTGGTTTAATGGCTGATTTAGGACTGGCGAGAAGTCATGCAGAGCCAAGATGAGAATCCAGGTTTATCAATGCCTGATTTCACTTGCTTTGCTACTTTAGGGGTGCAGATTAAAAAAAATCACCAATCTCTCTAAATATCTGATGAGACTTAAGAAAAATGCACACATACATTTAGCAACAAAATTGCTTCAAGTTTTGCTGAAACAATTGCTGTCAACCCTTTTCTCATAATCAACATATGTAACATCTTTAGACAAAAAAGAGATTAAATTGAATTTTGATTTTTTTAAATAGGAAGAAAATGTTATAGTAGAAACATTATTATCCCTTAGTAGAAAATGGGTTTTGCATTAATAGACAAATCAGTTTTTATGCAAAATATAATTGAATATCAGCTAAGAAAGGCAATCAGAAAGGAAAGTAAAAGCTCCAAATAGTAAGTCTGTTTTTAAATAATAATTGGTACTTAACAGTGAATATTGTGTCATTAAAAATCCATCTAAATTCACAAAGCAAGTATAGTTTCCAGTTTGCTTGTTTCTCTAGTAAGTTCACTGACCATACTGCCTCTGACCTTTGTAGTCTCCTGCCTTCTACCCTAATTTTATGACTCTTAATTTTTTATCTCAGTAGTGATTCTCTGGTCATGTGGTAAATTTTCTCACTGAATTCATTGCACAGTGTTTCTTGAATTTAGCAAAAACAAAAGCGATTGTTACAGGCAATGTTGAAGTTTACCATTACCACTAATTAATTACTTTGGTAGTGTTCCCTGAATCATTTCAGTTTTATTTTTTAAACAAAGGTGTTTTCTTACTCTAAGAATTCAACACTTCACAGAGGTAAATGATTCTTGCCAAAATTGTGTCTCCAGGCAGGAGTTGGAGGGAATTTGAATAATTTCTTGTGTAAGAAACCAGCTAGTTACTTTTATAAGTTTAGAATTTTGAAAAAAAAAAGATTAATTTCTAATGTATAGATGGAAGAGAATAGTATGTTTTTACCATAGGTCCGTCACCTTTCTTCAGCAATGATCAGCTCATGACCAGTCTTGTCTCATGCTGACACAGTGAAATTTTCAAAAAGATAAAAATATGACTCTAACAAATACAAAGCAAATATATCAAAGAGTCATTAACTCTTTAAGGAGATAGCCGACTGGAGTCTTAAGCTGGTTCAGAGGCTCAGAAACTAAGTATACATAGAACTGAAAGCGTGTTGAAACGAAATCACTAAAGATATAATTTTTGGTGGGACACAAACGATTTGCTGTGTTACAGGACAATTTACCTGCTATCAGACAAGAATCAGTTACACTGTTATTAGTTTTCTACTGATTAAATGAATCCTTGTGTGTATACTCAGTCACTCAGTCCTGTCCGACTCTTTGTGACCCCACGAACTTTAGCCCACCAGGCGCCACTAGGCTCTGCTGTCCATAGGATTTTCTCAGCAAGCACACTGGAGTGGGTTGCCATTTCCTCCTCCAAAATGCTATCCTTACTAAGGTGTAAAATAAATACTAAAAGATAAGCTAGTTAAAGGTATATACTTCTAGGCAATTAGACAATCCAGAGAGTGGTTTTTAAGATTATAATAATTAGCAGCATGACATTAAAATGAAGTCTAATTATCAGTTCTCCTTTTGCTCATTTTCAAGTTTTGGAGTTTTTTCTTAATAAAATACCCCCAACCTAGCTTTCAAAATTTTAGATTACATCAAAGGAAATCCTAATGTTAATATCATTCATCTATAAATATCTCTAGCATATATCTAAAAAAGATGAACATTTAACAAAATTAGAATACATCAATATATCTAAAAATGTCTTCATAAATTATAATATTTATTATCTGTGTTCAGATTTTTCTGTTTCATGATATTAAAAAATATTTGTTTCAAGTAGGGTCCAAAGAGATTTCAGACATTTCAATTGGCTGATATATTTCAAGTCCCTTAAAAGTAGGTTCTCCCTTACTTTAGTTCCTCTCCTGCAATTCACATGTTGGATAAAGGAGTCATTTATTCTGTAGAATTTTCCAGTCTGGGATTTGTAGATTGGATCTTCTGTGACTTAAGCATTTTGTCTTCTCCCATATTTCCTGCAAACTGGTAGTTAGAATTAGAGGACTGTTCAGATTCAAGTGTCTACCTACCTATCTATCTATCTATCATGCATTCTTCACAAGTAGTGGTGTTACTTCCATCAAGAGCCATATCTGTCTGTTTGGGGTTATTTTGGTCATGTTAGGCATGTATGATGATTGCATGGCTCCATTGCATGTGTGCTGAGTTGCTAAGTTGTGTCCAACTCTTTGTGACCCATGGACTATAGTCCATTAGGAGTTGCAAATGATTGCATTCATACTAGATCATTTCTACTTCATTAATGAGCTGAAATGTTCTATAAATAGAAACATCCGTGGAGTGAGAATTTTTAAGTTATGATATTAAAAATTTGTTCAACTTTTCCCATTTAATATAAATATCAATTATTCTCCTTGGTTATTTCTCCTTTATTCTTGCTTTCTTTTCATTTTTCTTTAGACTATATACCTATGTCAATTAAAGGGCCCCTGGTAGCTCAGTTGGTGAAGAATTTGCCTGCAGTTCAGGAAACCCAGGTTTGATCCCTGGGTCAGGAGGATCCCCTGGAGAAGGGAGTGGCAGTTCATTCCCATATTCTTTCCTGCGAAACCCCATGGACAGAGGAACCTGGTGGACTACAGTCCACGGGGTTGCAAAGAGCCAGACACAACTGAGTGATTAACACTTTCATTTATTAAGCTCATTTTTTCCTAGTGGTTGGGAAAGCATTGTCTTCAAGGGAAAAAAAAAAAGAAAGAAGCAATCGTCCCTTTCCAGCTAAAAGAATTCCCTTTGTTTTCTTGTAAAGATGGGCTTCTTGATATTGTTAGTATAGATTACTGATCTGTGCAAATTGCTACAGGCACTGACCTTGCCAACATGTGAGCTAGCATTTAACACCTTCTGTATGAATTTCGTCATTGGAGTAGCATGAACGAAGTCATTTGGAAAGATCGACTCCATTGAATGTTGGTTTCTCTTCTCTTGTCTAAAGATGTTGATCTCATGCTTTTCAGGAGAAACCCCATGGGTGCAAGAAGAGTGCAGCACAGCCCAGCAGCCTCAGTGCCCAGAAGGGTGAGACGGACACAGCCCTGTTTATCCTCCTTTAATAGATGGAACGTGGAAATGTAGTTAAGGCAGGACGAAATTTCCTCCACCATGTTTACACTTGAAAACAAAACAATTAACAAAAGATTAGCTTCCTTGTAGCTTCCAACTCACAACACACTTTGGTTTGCTTTATTGTTTACAAAGCAACTTGTATTAAGTTATTATCTTACAACAATGACTTAAAAAATGGTTGAAGTATCTGTAGTCACATCCCAAGGTCCTATAAAAATCAGAACTAGAATTTAGATCTAAATGACGTTAGCCCAAACTCTTTTTCCATTATCATCCTGGCCCCTCAGATTTATTCTCACTGAGGGAAAGGGAAGAGAATTGTCCATGGAAGGCCTCACTGTGCAAGGTGGACCTTGGAGAATGGATGAGGGAAACTCTGTCAGGTGGGCATGGGTGATGAACATGTGAGGCATCACATCTCACCCCACCTTCCCATGAACTCCTTCACATGTTTATGATGGCTGCTCCTGGACTTGGTCCAGCCCCAGAAGTATGCCCCATGTCCCCTCGCAGTCAAGGTGGATTTCCCCTTTGCCTCTGGTATTCCTTTCTGCCCTTCATCTGCTTCACTCTTCTGGCCCAAGCAGTGAGTGGGAACATGATAACGAGACAAAAGAAAGAGAAAATACTATCAGGCTATAGAAAGAATTGATGGAGACATTTTTAGATAATATTACTTCATTTAAAAAAATGTGTGTGGATAATGTGTCTATTTGTATATCATGTTACTTTGGTTTATACCAGATCCAGCTATCCTTTTCAGAAGTTTCTAGTTAGAAGAGTAAAGAATTTAGAATTTTAAAAAAAAAGACTTGAGTTTGGGTCCTGATTTCCTTAGGACTTTGCCTTAGTAACTTCCTTAAACTTTATCTGTAAAATCAGAATAATAGTAATAATAGTAATAGCAACCATAATAGTGCCAAGTTCAGAAGATTTCATGTGAGAAGAAAATCAACATCCTGATTGCATAGATGTATGACCCTGTTTTTAAGCTGCAAGATTATTTTGAAGCCATATTTATTAACATAAATTTTAAAATCAGAATTGTGCTAATGACTTTGAGAGTTGGACTATAAAGAAAGCTGAGCGCCAAAGAATTGATGCTTTTGAACTGTGGTGTTGGAGAAGACTCTTGAGAGTCCCTTGGACTGTAAGGAGATCCAACCAGTCCATTCTGAAGGAGATCAGTCCTGAATATTCATTGGAAGGACTAATGCTGAAGCTGAAACTCCAATACTTTGGCTACCTGATGCGAAGAACTGACTCATTGGAAAAGACCCTGTTTCTGGGAAACATCGAAGGCAGAAGGAGAAGGGGATGACAGAGGATGAGATGGTTGGATGGTATCACTGACTCAATAGATATGAGACTGACTAAACTCCAGGAGTTGGTGATGGACAGGGAGGCCTGGCATGCTGCAGTCCCTGGAGTCACAAAGAGTCAGACACAACTGAGCAACTGAACTGAACTGAACACAAATTGCAATATGTCACTTAAATTCCTGGATGATTGTTTTCTACACACTGTAAACAGTCTAAATTTTCTGTTTTTATTTTTTGAGATGTAGTTCTTGTGCATTGAAGTGTTCACACTTCAGTATAATTTTTAGAAATTCAGAAACCTATGTAACCCACAGATATAGAATATTTCCAATATATAGAATATTTCCATGTCCCCAGAAAGATGTCTCTGTTCTGATTTTCATCACCATCAGTTCAGTTCAGTTGCTCAGTCGTGTCTGACTCTTTACGACCCCATGGACTGCAGCACACCAGGCTTCCTTGTCCATTACCAACTCCTGGAGCCTGCTCAAATTCATGTCCATCGAGTCAGTGATGCCATCCCACCATCTCACACTCTGTCGTCCCCTTCTCCTTCTGCCTTCAGTCTTTCCCAGCATCAGGGGTTTTTCCAATGAGTCAGCTCTTCAGATCAGGTAGCCAAAGTATTGGAGCTTCAGCTTCAGCATCAGTCCTTCCAATGAATATTCAGGACTGATTTCCTTTATGATTGACTGGTTTGATCTTACAATCCAAGGGACTCTTAAGAGTCTTCTCCAGCACCACAGTTTTTGCTGATTGTATAGAGCTTCTCCATCTTTGGCTGCAGAGAATATAATCAGTCTGATTTTGGTATTGACCATCTGGTGATGTCCATGTGTAGAGTCATCCCTGTGTTGTTGGAAGAGGGTGTTTTCTATAATCAGTGCATTCTCTTGGCAAAACGCTGTTAGCCTTTGCCCTGCTTCATTCTGTACTCCAAGGTCAAACTTGCCTGTTACTCCAGGTATCTCTTGACTTCTACTTTTGCATTCCAGACCCCTGAAATGAAAAGAACATCTCTTTTGGGTGTTAGTTCTAGAAGGTTTTGTACGTCTTCATAGAACCATTCAACTTCAGCTCCTTTAGCATTACTGGTTGGGGCATAGACTTGGATTATTGTGATATTGAATGGTTTGCCTTGGACACTAACAGAGATCATTCTGTCGTTTTTGAGATTGCATCCAAGTACTACATTTTGGACTCTTATGTTGACTATGAAGGCTATTCCATTTCTTCTAAGGGATTCTTGTCCACAGTAGTAGAAATAATGGTCATCTGAGTTAAGTTCACCCATTCCAGTCTGTTTTAGTTCACTGATTCCTAAAATGTCGATATTCACTCTTGCCATCTCCTGTTTGACTACTTTCAATTTACCTTGATTCGTAGACTAGGTTCCTATGCAATATTGTTCTTTACAGCATCGGAAATCCACAACTGGGTGTTGTTTTCACTTTAGCTCTGTCTCTTCATTCTTTCTGGAGTTATTTCTCCACTGTTCTCCAGTAGCATATTGGGCACCTACCAACCTGGGGAGTTCATCTTTCAGTGTCATATCTTTTCATATTGTTCATCACCATAGATTCATGGTTCAGAATTTTATGTAAATGCACTCATACCATATATCCTTTTAAGTCTGTCTTTTGTTTTCTTTTTTGTTTGTTTGTTTTCTTTTATTGTTTGCTTAACCCAGTGTTTCTGAGACTCATAAAGGTTATTGCATGCATTGTTTATCTCACCTGGGCTTTTGCACAGTGTGTTTTCCCTGAGTGAAACATTCGTCCCTTTCTCTTTTCATATCATTTCAGTTTGTTCTTTATAGGTCAGTTCACACATCATACCCCCTGGAGAGCCTGCTCTCACCTTACCAAGACTGAATCTATATACTTGAATAGCATCCTGTACCTACATCTAGTCCTTAATCACTTCTGTTTACTTCTTAATTTCATCCCCTAGATAAGGGCTGTGGGACTTCCCTGGTGGCTCAGATGATAAAGAATCTGCCTGTAGTGCAGGAGACTAGATTTGATCCCTGGGTCGAGAAGATCCCCTGGAGAAGGGAATGGCAACCCATGCCAGTATTTTTGCCTGGAGAATCCAGACAGAGGAGACTGGTGTGCTACAGTCCATGGGGTCTCAAAGAGTCAGACACAACTGAGCGACTAAGCACACACACACAGTTAAAGGCTATACTTCCTTAATGCCTTTATTCTCAGTATCTAGAACAGGTGACAAGTTCCATGGTGACTCAGACAGTAAAGCCTCTGCTTGCAATCCAGGAGACCTGGGTTCAATCCCTGGGTTGGGAAGATCCCCTGGAGAAGGAAATGGCAACCCACTCCAGTACTCTAGTCTGGAAAATCCCATGGATGGGGGAGCCTGGTGGGCTGTAGTCCATGGGGTTGCAAAAGAGTTGGACAGGACTGAGTGACTTAACTTTCACTTTCACTTTTTTAGCACAAGTGAAATGAAGTGAAATTTGCTCAGTCGTGTCTGACTCTTTACGACACCATGCATTATACAGTCCTTGAATTCTCCAGTCTAGAACACTGGAGTGGGTAGCCTTTCCCTTCTCCAAGGGATCGTCTCACCCCAGGGATTGAACTCAGGTCTCCCACATGGCAGGTGGATACTTTACCAGCTGAGCTATCTGGGAAGCCCATCTAACGCAAAGTCCATCTCAGGCACTTGTTAAATGGCTTCAGTTCAGTTCAGTTCAGTCACTCAGTCTTGTCCAACTCTTTGCAACCCCATGAATTGCAGCATGCCAGGCCTCCCTGTCCATCACCAACTCCCAGAGTTCACTCAGACTCAAGTCCATCGAGTCCGTGATGCCATCCAGCCATCTCATCCTCTGTCATCCCCTTCTCCTCCTGCCCCCAATCCCTCCCAGCATCAGAGTTTTTTCCAATGAGTCAACTCTTCACATGAGATGGCCAAAGTACTGGAGTTTCAGCTTCAGCATCATTCCCTTCAAAGAAATTCCAGGGCTGATCTCCTTCAGAATGGACGGGTTGGATCTCCTTGCAGTTCAAGGGACTCTCAAGAGTCTTCTCCAACACCACAGTTCAAAAGCATCAATTCTTTGGCGCTCAGCTTTCTTCACAGTCCAACTCTCACATCCACACATGACCACTGGAAAAACCATAGCCTTGACTAGATGGATCTTTGTTGGCAAAGTAATGTCTCTGCTTTTCAATATGCTATCTAGGTTGGTCATAACTTTTCTTCCAAGGAGTAAGTGTCTTTTAATTTCATGGCTGCAGTCACCATCTGCAGTGATTTTGGAGCCCCCCAAAATAAAGTCTGCCACTATTTCCACTGTTTCCACATCTATTTCCCATGAAGTGATGGGACCAGATGCCATGATCTTCGTTTTCTGAATGTTGAGCTTTAAGCCAACTTTTTCGCTCTCCTCTTTCACTTTCATCAAGAGGCTTTTAGTTCCTCTTCACTTTCTGCCATAAGGGTGGTGTCATCTGCATATCTGAGGTTATTGATATTTCTCCTGGCAATCTTGATTCCAGCTTGTGCTTCTTCCAGCCCAGCGTTTCTCATGATGTACTCTGCATATAAGTTAAATAAGCAGGGTGACAATATACAGCCTTGACATACTCCTTTTCCTATTTGGAACCAGTCTGTTGTCAAATGGGTTACTCTTCAGTAAATGCATATTCTGGGAAACCAAATGGACATCGTCCAGACTCTCCTCACAATTTCCTTTATAATGTGCAAATAGATGGCTATGCTAATATTTTTTTAGCTCTACTCAAACATATTGAGAGAAATGAAATTATTTTTGTTTTTAGCTGATAACAGCATTTAAAATTTTCTTTATGATAATACTGCACATTTGTCAGAATTTTAAAAGACGTATTCTAACCAAATTCCTTGGAAACACATATTCTTATTCAACAGTATAGATAAACTGCTTGAGCACAGAGTTGAAATTTTCTTTGCCATTCTTATTTGCATGCACTATGTTTAAAATTCAAAACAAAGTTACTGTGTTCATAGCTGTTATTCATAATAGCCCTAAACTGGAAAGTATCCAAATGCCCATCAACAGGATGAATCAGTTGTAGTTTACTCATTCACTAGACTTCTAGACAGCCATGAGAATGAATGATCTACAACCATATGCAAAATTATGGGTGGACCTCAAGCATAATGTTAAGTAAAAGCAGCTAGACACAGTGGAATACACACTGTATGATTCTGTTGCATACAAATCTAAGTACAAAAATAGACACAGCTAATCTATGCTGTTAGAAGTCAAGACATTGATCATCGTAGTGAGGTGTGGTTTGCATAAGTTTTTGACTAGATGAGAGCATGAGGGAAAGATTCTAAGTAATACTCTGTTTTGTGATCTCGGTGATGGCTACACAGTGGCGCTCAGTATAGAAAAGAATTATGAAGCTATACATCTTTAATTATGTGTGTATAAAATACAAATACAATTTTAGAAGTGAAAAAAATATTAGATGGAAAAAAAAGATAGTCACTGGCTATAAAAGTTACCTTTTATGGGTAGCCAAAGTTACCTTTCATTATTGTAACTTACATACTCATCTAAAATGAGATTGTAATGCTTTGGAAGTTAATACTAATATGCTGAAAGTTCAAAAATGTAGAACTTCACAATAATAAAACATAAATTTCAGAGTTCATGAATTCCATAACACAATAACAATAGTTGTATCCAAAAAGTGGTAGAATAATTGTAACATATAATTTTGAGTGTGAGCATTGAACTCAGGAATCATTGCTTTTGGATATTTAGCCAAAGCCAGAATTATGAAAGGTCTACAATATAGAATTCCATTTCTGTTAATGTTTTGTTAGTGAAGAGAATAGATTTCAAGTCTTTCTGAGGCTGAAGCCCCTGATTTTTCTCCACAGCTCACTGCCTGTTCATTGTAAACACTCAGGGCTAGACAAATTTCTTACATGGTATACTTGAGTGTCACAGATAGCCAGTGACAAGGAGCAAATGGAAATAAAGTTGGCCAAAACTGTTTAAACTCTAGAACTCAAAAGAAGGTAGATTCCCAAGTTGAAAGACCCAGATAATTTATGTAACACCTTTAAAAAAACTTGTACATTTAAAATAATAATAATAAAAAATTAAATTTAAAAAAGAATGTATCCATATTTTAAAAAATTGTGCATTTTTATATGGGTTAACAATGTACTGGAAACACTGATTATAAAGGGAAATAATATGTAAAAAGAAAAAGGGAAACTTAGAACTATTTCTGACGTACTTTCTTAGCATTCTCAAATTTAGAGAATTGTAAGTAGTATAGAAAAGAGTCTTTTTGAAAAAATCAAAATACCTGTCTAAATTTTTGTTTTCCACTTTCAGATTTGACCTGCCACCAGTTATTTTGTTTTCCATGGATGGATTTAGAGCTGAATATTTACAGACATGGAGTACTCTAATACCTAACATCAATAAACTGAGTAAGCCTCCTACTATCAGATGTGTATGGATGACAGATTAACTAGTTAGTTAATCTCTAAATAGTTCAGCTTTCTTTTTGACCTTTAATGTTAGTGATTTGTCTCAGCCCAGCTCCTCTCAAGAGTTTTGATGACTTTACTATTGATACTATTTTATACTTGTTGGCTCCTCCTTCTTTTTTTGCAGCATGCTCATCTTTTTGTTTATTGTGTGATTGACTATAACTTCTGTGAAAATCTGTTCCTAGATAATGTCTCAAAAATGGTGCTTATCATATCTAGGTTCTAGGTTTTAGCAAGGTGGATATGACAAGTAAGAACAGGAACCTGAAGGAACCTGAGGAGACCAGACAGAACAGCATATACCAAGGCTCCCATAGGTGAAGGGGCTTCCCTTGTGGCTCAGTAGTAAAGAATTTGCCTGCCAATGCAAGAGATGCGAGTTTGAACCCTGGTTTGGGAAGATCCCCTGGAGAAGGCAATGGCATTCCACTCCAGTATTCTTGCTTGGGAAATCCCATTGGCAGAGGAACCTGGTGGACTACAGTCATGGGGTCACAAAGAGCTGGACACAACTTAGCAACTAAACAACAACAACCACAGGTGAAAAGTCCAGTATCTCTGTCCAGCTCTGCAATCAAGATGCCTGGAACCTGGCTCCACCTCTGCAAGTTTGCTTCCCCTGTTGGTGCCCCAGTCTCTACATCTGTAAAATGTTCCCATCTAATAAAAGTACCACGAGACTATATACATAGTGGACCTTGTATGGGTTTAAGTTATTACTATAATTGTCATTTTTATTGTCATCTTTATCATGATGTTGTATTTTTGTGCTAGGGCATAATTTTATAAAGTTAATAATAGAGAGGAGTGGAGTAATAACCTATATTTGGGAAAAAAATCTGAAAGGGAATAGATACACGTGCAACTGAATCACTTTACTGTACACTTGAAACTAACATAATGTTGTAAATAAACTATACTCCATTATGAAATAAAAATTTAAAAAAATGAGGAATAGAATAGCCAAGGCCATAAAGCTGAGAAATATCAGAGGGTTGGCTCCAGGGCCCGCACTGTTCAGTGCTCTGCAGTTCCTCTCTTACTTCCTCCTTTTGTTAGGCCCTCTTTTACAGCCATGGTCCTCAAATTTTATGACAGTTTTATTTTCCTCCAAATTATTTTTTTAAAAAGCTGTTTGACTTTAAGCTGATCACCTTTCCTGGACCTTAGATTCATCATTTGTAAAATGAGAGGATTCCGTTCAGTTGCTCAGTTATGTCTGACTCTTTTCGACCCCAGGGACTGCAGCATGCCAGGCCTCCCTGTCCATCACCAACTCCCGGAGCAGTATGAAAATTTTACAGTATGAAAATGAGAGGATTAGACCTAATTATTTCTACTGCTAATTCCAGCCCTAACATTCCTTGACTGTAGAAAGGTAAATTACTTCCCCCTGCAACACAAAGGGCTTTGACTCTTCAGCCTCCCCCTCACTCTTTGAGGCAGATCTTAAGCTAACAGATTAAGAGGTTGGTCTCTGACAGAACTGGCTCCAAATTCAGGATTTGTCAACTGCTGCTGAGTCACTGTGTCCTGGAAAGTAATTCACAACACTCAGTTTCTATTTCCTTATCTGCATTTCCTCTAGTAGTCTAGATAGCAAAACCTGGGTCCCAAAGGGAATTTATCTAGCCAGGCTGAACCGAACCCCTTTAGAAGTGGAATTATTTGATTTTTTCATCCCACAGAAACTTGCAAAGGACACCAGTGAAATATTGGGCCATTGCGAGCCTTCCCTTTTGAAGATTTATACTATTTTTTAATAGTTTAATAGTCTCTTTAATGTGTGAAGACATCACCAAGGCAAAATAGGCTCTTCATTTCTAGGAGGTCCAATTAAGAGTAGATGTGGTAAAAGAGTTAGGATTAGGACGTCCAGAGAATGGTAGGCTTGAGATGATGTATGTGACAGAAGGCATCACTTTAAGGAAGTCTAGGACTTCATCTCCAGTGTCCCATCAAACTGCCTGGAGACTGAGCATGGTCTAATACCACAGTGCCATGAGATATACCAGTGACTACCAAGGGGTTATGGACTCTAGTGAGAACATTCTCTTGTCTCATTGTGGATGAGAACAGACAAAAGAAGGTCTAGGATCAGCAAACTGTCAAGTGAGATAGAAGTAATTTGTCTTGAACTGGATGTCAGATTTCTTGGAAAGTTAGATGTGAAACTGGGGTTATGAGAAGACTAGTAGTAAGCACCCTTGTATCCCAGGGATAAATCGCACTTGACTTTGGTGTATGATCCTGATAATGTGCTGTTGAATTTGTCTTACTAGTATTTTGTTGAATTTTTTTGATCTAAATTCATGAAGTTATTGGCCTGTAATTTTCTTTTTCTTTAGTATCGTTATCTGGCTTTGGTATCAGTGTAATGTTAATCTCATAAAATGAATCTTAGCATATTCTCTCCTCTTTGTTTTTTTTTTTTTTTTTGGCAAAGTTTGAGAACTGGCATTAACCCTTCTTTAAAGGGCATCCCTGATAGCTCAGCTGGTAAAGAATCTGCCTGTGATGCAGGAGACCCTGGTTTGATTCCTGTGTCAGGAAGATCCCCCAAAGAAAGGATAGGCTACCCACTCTAGTATTCTTGGGCTTCCCTGGTGGCTCAGTTGGTAAAGAATCCACCTGCAATGTGGAAGACCTGAATTCAATTCTTGAGTTGGGAAGATCCCCTGGAAAGGCTACCCTCTCCAGTATTTTGGCCTGGAGAATTCCATGGATTGTATAGCCCACGAGGTGGCAAATAGTCAGATATGACTGAGCAAATTTCACTCTCACTTTTCACTTTCCTTCTTTAAATATTGGCATTAATCCATCTTTAAAGGGCTTTCCTGACAGCTCAGTTGGTAAAGAATCTGCCTGAAATACAGGAGGCCCCAGTTCAATTCCTGGGTCAAGAAGATCCTCTTCAGAAAGGATAGGCTTCTTTAAATATTAGGTAAAATTAACCTGGGAAGCCATCTTGGGCTTTTCTGTTAGGAAGTTTTCCATTACTTGTTATTGGTGGGTTCAGATTTTCTATTTCTTCATAATTCAGACTAGAGAAGCATTAGAAGTGTTAGTCACTCAGTCATGTCCAACTCTTTGTGGCCCTATCAACTGTGCAGCCCACCAGGCTCCTGGGTCCATGGAATTTTCCAGGCAAATACTGGAATGGGTTACTGTTTCCTTCTCCAGGGGATCTTCCTGATCCAGGGATTGAACCCAGGGCTTCTGTATCATGGGGAGACTCTTTACATTTGTTCATAATAGTCTCTTATAATCCTTTTTATTTCTGTAGTGTTGGCTTCTGACTTTACTGATTTGAGTCTTCTCTTTTTCCTAATGTAGCTAAAGTTTTGTCAATTTTATCTTTTCAAAAAACCTACTTTAATTTTGCTGATTTTTAAAATTGCTTTTCTCTTCTCTGTTTCACTTATTTCTGCTATAATCTTTATTGTTTTTTTCTCTTTTGCTGACTTTGGAGTTTGCTTGTTCTTTTTCTAGTTCCTTAAGGTATAAAGTTAGGTTGTTTGCTTGAAATTTCTTCTTTATTTAATGTAGCTGTTTACTGCTATGAACTCCTTTCCTTGAAGTGTTTTTGCTGCATCTGTACATTCTTCAGCTATTTTATCTGCTCATCCATTCAGTCTTCTATTCCTTCTTACAGTTTATAGTTACTATGGGTATATATTTATTCCATATATGTTTTCAAATTTTTGGTTTATTTTCTTTTTAATAAGATGTTTTTTAAGGAACAAAATATGCCAATAATAAACTTAAAAAATGATATTGAAAGTTACAACAGATTCTTTCCTGATCTTCCTACTTTTTCTCTACAGGAGCAACTATTCTTTATTATTTTTATTCTGTTTATTGTGCATCCTTCCAAAATTATTCTGTTCAGTCATTATTTAAGTGATTAAGATCAGGAAGAAATGATGGTAGGTCTTGCTTATGATGAACTCTTCTCTAATAGCTCTTGTTCAAAGGCAGGTGGTTAAAAATGGTAGCTTGAATCTGTAGATAGTTCACAGATATGTCCTGTTTAAGACTAGGAAAGTGTCATGTTTTCACATCACTGGTAACTTAGTTTGCTTTTTATTTTATGCTCTGTGCCTTTAGACACATTTAAGAATTTGAACACATTATACATGCTTCAGGGAAGTAAAAGCAGAAATCTTATATCTCTCTTTATTGTATGATTGTCTTCTCCACTTAAATTCTTCTAATTATGTCAGTAGATTAGATCTCATTTTATATTTCTTATCATATGATTTCATAACAATATTAAATATATCTTTGTCTATTTGAGGACAAGGTTTATTTGTTGGTGGTACTGACTGAAAAAAAAAAAACCAAAAATGGTTATTTTAATCTTTGATTATACATTATGACCTAGAGCAAGCTTTAGGTTCAAGTACATCAGAACCACTTCAGGCACTTGCTAGAAATGTGTTTTTTTTTTTTTTTTTTTTTAAGCTCCTTTCCCTCCACCTTTCAACCCTCACTATCCCCACCAGATTCCTATTTAGTAGACTTGATATCGGATCCAAGAAGATTCTGAAGGAGGAAATTCCTGGATCATATTGGAAATACTGGTTTCCTGGCTGGGAAGGAGACCAACTCCAAGCCTATTTGAGAAAAACTTTATTATTTGCAGATGCAAAGTTTGTTGCTTTCTGGACAACAATCATTTGCACCTTTTGGTTTAACCTAAATAGAATCTCGAGTAGTGAAGTTCTCTTTTAGAATTAGAGGTGATAGGATTTTGGTACAGAAAATGTCTCATACTTCACCCTTGCAGAAGAAATAGGAATGTACCTTAGTGGTTCTGACCTTCTTCAGCAAGGTTATTGCACAGATGAAAACAACAAAATAACTGAAGGCAAAATTAATGCCCTGCTTTGTGGAAAACAGAGCACAGGAAACTTCGCCGATCAAATGGAAACTGTACTGAAAACAATAAGGCGGAAAGTTAATTTTGTAAACGTTGCTACGTGGCGTGGGCTTGTGCATTCACACAAGTCCAATTCCTTTTCGGTTTTCTAGATAGTTGTGTTGGCTTTTGTTATATTGGGAAGCAAAGATTATATAGAAAATTTTACTTTAATGAGCCAGGTCAGAAAGAGTGGAACAGCAAAAGCAAATACAACTGGCACTGTGTTGAAAGTTTAGGGTCTTTTTAGCTCAGGTGTCAGCAGTCTGGGCCTTTGGGCCAAATCTGGCCCACTCTGCTTATCCCTATGGTCTGCTAATGCTAAGAACTGTTTTCGTTCTTAAATGGTTGGGGAAAAAAAGAACACCTTGTGCCACGCAAAAGAAATTACATGAAATTTCTTTGTCTTGATGTCTACAAATAAAGTTTTGTTATAATAGAGCCATGCCATTTGCTCAAAGCCTATTTATTTATTATCTGGCTCTTCACAGAAAAATTTTCCTGATACTTGACTTAGCACTCTCCTCTCCTGAAAACTGTCATTCCTTGAAACAGAGGAATTTTAAGCATCAGAATTTTAACCTCTTTCTATCTGCAATTCACCCCCCAGTTAGTTTTCTATTTCTCTGGGAAACTTTCATGTTCATAATTTTAGTTATTCAAACAACTTCTGAGGAAGAAACAACGTCTTAATTTCTCACTGTCCTTTGTTGCAGAAACATGTGGAGTTCATTCACAATACCTGAGACCTGCCTTTCCAACCAAAACCTTCCCAAATCATTATACCATTGTCACGGTAAGTGCTTGGTCCAGTGGCAAGACTGACAGAGCCCCGATGGGCAACTGACCACACCAGACGTGCTGAGGCAGGAGCTGGCCAAGCCACAGATTCAGGATCATGTGTGGTAGCGATCACAGCTTAATTCAGGCTGGGAAGGAATGTCTGAGTATGAGGCCAGTCCAGGGCTATGAGATGTTATCTATGAATGAGTGTCCCAGTGTTCAGCTTATTTATCTCTGTGACAGGCCAAGATAGCCTCTAGGAAATGGGAAATACCTTCTACTCTGATCTTTTGATTAGCCCCCATTTATCTGAAGGTCTGTGGGAATGGTAGGCTATGTATGCAGACAGCCACTTTGATGTGCAGAATCTCTTTCTTATCTAGTTTTAAAAATTGTATTTAATTTGGTGAAGTCTCTTATTTCATAGTTGAATTCAAACTGGCTATATCTCTTTAAATAAAGCAAATAGAGCAATGAATTCTCTTCAGTGTATGAGAAGATGTACATGAAATGATCAAAATGAACTCAAAAGAAGATTGAGTTTTTTAATATTTATAGATTCAGGGCACATCTTAAGGAGTCCTCTGCCTCAACCTTTCTTGCCAAAGAATATTATATTTTTACTACTTTGCATTTAGTTTTTTATTACTGTGTGTTAGTTGCTCAATCGTGTCTGACTCTTTGCAACCCCATGGACTGTAGACCCCCTGGCTCCTCTGTCCATGGGATTTCCCAAGCAAGAATACTGGAGTGGGTTGCCATTCCCTTCTCCAGAGGATCTTCTTGACCCAGGGATCAAACCCAGGTCTCATGACTGAGCAACTTAGCGCACGCACCCGCACGCACACACACACACGTGTAAGTCTACATACACAATATATAATACATATATGTGTTGTGCTCATACATATATGTATGTTGTTGTTTAGTCGCCAAGTCATGTCCAACTCTTGCTACACCATGGACTGCAGCCTGCCAGGCTCCTCTATCTGTGGAATTTTCCAGGCAAGAATACTAGAGTGGGTTGCCATTTCCTACTCCAGGGGATCTTCCTCACTCAGGATTGAACCCACATCTCTTATATCTTTTGCATTGGCACGTAGAATTTTTTTTCCGCTAGCACCACCATATGTCTATATAAATAAGGGATTATGTATAAGTGCTATTACTATTCTATATATGTGCATGTATCCATATTCATATATATATAGTAATATTCTGAAATAATGACCCTAAAAGTCTATCTAAATGTAGTTATAATTGCCTATGGTTTCATAGACATTCAGTGAAAATGTGTGGAATGATTAAATGAGTCTTTGTGACTGGAATGAATGAATGAGTGGATTGATGGATGAATGATAGGGAGAAGCACAGAGACTTGACAAGCTTCCTTCTAGAGTGCTGATAACACATTTTAACCCATTGGCCAACATCTGATACTTAATAGCTTCTATGTAACAAATATCTTGCTCTTATGGCCGATAAACCAATTCCTAATCATTATTGTAATATAGAATCTATAATTAGAAGTTATTTAAGAGTTACAGTAAAACCATCAACACAAATCATCTTCCTAACATCATTCATTTGCAGCTATGGACCATGGTGGAACTGGTATATATGTAATAATAATACATGTATTTGGTATTTGGGTTCAGATCTAGGGGGTTTATATTGAAAGGTATATGACTTCTTTTCAAATAAAAATTATAGGTCTTACACTATTTCAATTTAAATGCATGTTTTGTTAATGTATTACTTTATCTTAAATCTTTTTTTTCTGAAATTATCATTTTAGGGGTTATATCCAGAATCACATGGCATCATTGACAATAATATGTATGATGTAAACCTCAACAAGAATTTTTCACTTTCTTCAAAGGAGAAAGATAATGCAGCTTGGTGGCAGGGGCAACCAGTACGTGTCATTCTCCATTTCCCCACATGACAATGGATCACTGTTCTCTCTCCACTCTGAGTTTTACGTTGTCTTTTTAATTTCTCAGAGCTAAGGGTGGGAAGGTGCTTAAGCACTATTTATAATTATGATTTGAATCTTTTCAATGTATATAATTGTTCACCTAATTTGCCTTGAGACTTTGATGTTGAATTATAAATACATCAACCTGGAAGTTACTCAGAAAGATTATATGTTAACTTCTAACTCATTCTATTTTATAAATTTTTAAAAGGGAGAGAAGAACTGTACAATTTTACTAATTTGAAAAATGATCTTTCTTATTGCTTTCCTATGTTTTTTGATTTTTGAAATGGATACCTAGATAATAACTTTTTAAAACTGCTGCAAGGACAAATTCAAAATAATTTCAACACCTTTTAATAATTAAATAATTTTGCAATGGTTTAATATTGTTCAGTTTCTCATAATTAGCGCCATTTCTACTCAAACTGATTATTTTCTTGACCTCCACTTATTTAAAATTTTCTCTTCTTATAGATCTGGCTGACAGCAATGTATCAAGGTTTAAAAGCTGGTACTTACTTTTGGCCAGGATCAGATGTGGCTATAAATGACACCTTTCCTTCCAAATATAAGAGATACAACGGGTAGGAAAACACCTGCAAATGTAATCCTATCTAGGCAGGAATGATTTGAATTTTTTGTTTGTTTGTTTGGTCTTAATCATAATGGTAATTTTATTTTTCCAGTTATTTGGGCCAAAAATCTTGAAGTCAACGTTGATTTCTCCCTCTTACATCTCTTATCCAGTTTGTCAGTAAATGCTTATGCCTCTAATTCAAGATATATGCAGTCTGAGAATTTTTGATTACTTCCAGCACCAACACTGGTTTGAGCTGTCATCCTCTTTGCCTGTGTTACCTCAGTTGCCTTTTAACACATCTCCCTCTTTCTATGTCTGTTTCTTGTAATCTATTCTCAATTCATCAGCCAGAATAATTATTAAAAAAAAAAAAAGTCTGAATACGACACTGTTTTGCACCCCTCACTTTCAAGGCTCTCCGTTTTATACAGAATAAAGCCAACAAGCCCTGGTTGGTAGCGGCCCTGCTATCCCCTTGCCTCTTAGACTCCTTTCCTAACATTTTCCTGGGTTCTCTCACCCTTCTCAAGCCATACTGACATTTTTGGTGGCCCCAGTACACCAGGACACCAAGCTTGCTTCCACTGCAGGGCCTCTGCAAAGGCTATTCCTCTGCCCGATATAATCTGACTCCATTTATCTGCATAGCCCGCTCCTTCACCTCCTTCTGGCTGTTGCTCAAAAATTACCTTCTCAATATTGTCTTAGCCTGATCACAGTAAGATATCAAATTCAAATTCTCCCACTTGAGTTTCTCCAGTGCCCCTTATTCTGGTTCCCATCTTCCTTTTTTTCCCCCATAGCATTTATCACCTTTTAATACACTATGTAATTTATTTATGGGCATCACTGACTCAAAGGACATGAGTCTGAGCAAACCTAGGGAGACAGTGAAGGACAGGGAAGCCTGGTGTGCTTCCCTGTGTTCATGGGGTCGCAAAGCCTGGTGTTCATGGGGTCACAAAGAGTCTGGCACAACTTAGCAACTGAAGGACAACAAAAGGCCTATTTATTGTTTGTCTTCCTTGACTCTAGTATGACCTCTAGGAAGGAAGGCATCTTTGGTTTTCTCACTGATAAATTCCATTTAAAAGGAACAAAATTATGGCTGACAATAGATAGTACACATAACTGCACAAATGAATGAAGTGAACAAAAATAAGCAAATTGAATGGATGAATAGTAACTAATGTAAAACAGTTTTATTTTAATTGGAGTAACAGTGAAGGAGAGATGAATGAGAAGGAAAGACAGCAATACACAATTTATATCAAGGCACAAGTATCTTTGTATAGGTGTTGAAAACAGGAATCTCTTCGAGTAATATTAAATCCCTTTCAGTGTTCTTATAGTATATGAACACCAAAGAAACATCCGAAAATATCAATCTGTCTCCTTGAGTAGGGATATAACGAAGTTCTCCTTGAGTTGGTGAAATTTTTAAAGTTATTTTTACTTTTCATTTCAGAAGTGTCACATATGAAGAGAGGATATTTACATTGTTACAGTGGCTGGACCTACCCAAAGCTGAAAGGTAATACTTAGTGTCAGGGAAGTGCTGGCTCAGCGGGTTATCTGTGGGAATAAAGTGAAAGTATTTCTTTACTTTAAATGACTATTTTGGGGAAAAAAAACAAAACAAAACTTGGCATTTCCTTTTTATGGGCATTTTTCAAGAATGGTTCCTAAAACTAGGCATTTAAAGAAAGAACTTGTGTGGCAGAACAAAGGGTCAGTAAAAAGTCATAAACCAGGAAACACAAAGGGCTGAAGCACATCAAGAGAGGCCTTAACCGCAAGAACAAGACAGATTGTTCAGAACTGAGTCAAACCAGTGCTTACATCCTGGAAGGTCTTGTTTACTTCCTGCTGGACCACTGTTCTTGCCAAGGCCAAGTGGAACCACTGGGCCTGGATGAAGAGAAGGAGGTGAAAGTGAAAGTCACTCCATTGTGTCCAACTCTTTGTGACCCCATGGACTATACAGTCCATGGAATTCTCCAGGCCAGAATACTGGAGTGGGTAGCCATTGCCTTCTCCAAGAAGACAAGGAAAGACTAGAGGAAAAGAGGAGGAAGCTGCCACAAAGTTCCAGATCCACAAGTCTGCCAGATCCAACATGTACCTTTATTCCAAATGAATAACGTCTCTCTCTGTTTCGATTTTACCCCAGACCCGATTTTTACACCGTATACGTGGAACAACCTGATTCTGCAGGACACAATTATGGGCCAGTCAGTGCCGGAGTAAGTTTTTCTTTTTTAAACAAAAGTAAATCATCTGACCTTCACCCACAGCATGAAATGCTATTCTTTAATTTCCACTGAATACAAGTGTATGTGATGTATATAAGAAGACATAAATAGTTAAAAATATAAAAAATAATCTGCTTAATCAGCCATAAAATAGTTAAAAGTCTGAAAAGAATATCTCTTATTAACCATATCTTGATTAACTTGATAACATTTATTGAGTACTTAGATGCTGTGTTGTTACTTCATGTAAGAAGAACATCAAGGCTAGATCCTGTGTGTCAATATGTTAATATACCCCATTTCAAGCCATGTCACCTGAAAGTCCATTGTGAACTATCCAGCTGTCTATCAAAGCACAGTTCCCTAAGAATTCATTATAATTAGACGATATATTACTGATCAGGCAGAGTTATTCTCTGTCTAAACCCCCATTACAATTCAAGTAGACTCAATACTTGTCTCTTCATTATCTCAACCATTTTGTATTTACTACAGAAATATAGTCCTTAAGTATGATTTTTTAAACAAGCTGATTCTCTTCTAAAACCCACTCGAGCCTGCATTGTCTTAGACACAATGTAAAGGTGCAAAGGTCCCATGAGTATGGTGTCTCCCCGCCCCGCGCTCCCCCCCTCCCCCCCACCGCCATGGAGAATCACATCATGGTTGTCCTCAGTTGGAATGCAAGTGTGTTTATTCTGCTAGTGTGACGTAGCTGCTGGTTAGAAATAACCTTCTTTTTCCTTCTCATTAAGTCAAAATGATTTCTAATACAAGCCGCACTCAAGTCTGACTACTTTGAACCCGTTGATTTTTTTAGTTGCTCAGCTGTGTCTGACTCTTTTGCGACCCCATGGACTGTAGCTCTCCAGGCTCCTCTGTCCATGGGATTTCCCAGGCAAGAAGAGTAGAGTGGGTTGCCACTTCTTATTCCAGGGCCTCTTCCTGATCCAGGGGTTGAATCCACATTTGTTGCATCTCCTACCTCTCCTGATAGATTCTTTACCGCTGAGCCACCAGGAAAGCCCATGGAACCCATTAGTCCTCTTTTATATTTCTACGCCACCCTTGACTCACAGAATTCAAAACCTAATCAGGTTATTCTAAGAGTGAATGGCTTCACTTCAGTTCAGTTCAGTCCCTCAGTCAAGTCTGACTCTTTGTGACCCCATGGACTGCAGCACACCAGGCTTCCCTGTCCATCATGAACTCCAGGAGTTTACTCAAGCTCATGTCCATTGAGTCAGTGATGCCATCCAACCATCTCATCCTCTGGTGTCCCCTTCTCTTCCCGCCTTCAATCTTTCTCAGCATCAGGGTCTTTTCAAATGACTCAGTTCTTCACATCAGGTAGCCAAAGTATTGGAGTTTCAGTTTTGACATCAGTCCTTCCAAAGAATATTCAGAACTGATTTCCCTTAGGATGGATTGGTTGGATCTCCTTGAAGTCCAAGGGACTTTCAAGAGTCTTCTCCAATACCACAGCTCAAAAGCATTGATTCTTCAGCATTCAGCTTTCCTGATAGTCCAACTCTCACATCCATACATGACTACTGGAAAAAGCATAGCTTAAATTAGACAGACCTTTGTTGGCAAAGTAATGTCTCTGCTTTTGAATATGTTATCTAGGTTGGTCATAACTTTTCTTCCAAGGAGTAAGCGTCTTTTAAATTCATGGGTGCAGTACCATCAGCAGTGATCTTGGAGCCCAAAAAAATAAAGTCTGACACTGTTTCCGTTGTTTCCCCATCTATTTGCCATGAAGTGATGGGACTGGATGCCATGATCTTAGTTTTCTGAATGTTGAGTTTTAAGTTTCTGAATGTTGTCTTAAAACTTTTTCACTCTCCTCTTTCACTTTCCTCAAAAGGCTTTCTAGTTCTTCCTCGCTTTCTGCCACAAGGGTGGTGTCATCTGCATATCTGAGGTTATTGATATTTCTTCTGAAATCTTGATTCCAGCTTGTGCTTCATCCAGCCAAGCATTTTTCATGATGTACTCTGCATGGAAGTTAAATAAGCAGGGTGACAATGTACAGCCTTGACGTACTCCTTTTCCTATTTGGAACCAGTCTGTTGTTCCATGTCCAGTTCTAACTGTTGCTTCCTGACCTGCATATAGGTTTCTCAAGAGGCAGGTCAGGTGGTCTGGTATTCCCATCTCTTGAAGAGTTTTCCACAGTTTATTGTGATCCACACAGTCAAAGGCTTTAGCGTAGTCAATAAAGCAGAAGAAAATGTTTTTCTGGAACTCTCTTGCTTTTTCAATGATCCAACATATGTTGGCAATTTGATCTCTGGTTCCTCTGCCTTTTCTAAATCCAGCTTGAACATCAGGATGTTCACAGTTCATGTACTGTTGAAGTACATTAGTTTATTAGCGTGTAAGATGAGTTCAATTGTGTGCTAGTTTGAGGATTCTTTGGCATTGCCTTTCTTTGGGATTGAAATGAAAACTGATCTTTTCTAGTCCTGTGGCCACTGCTGAGTTTTCCACTTTGGTGACATATTGAGTGTAGCACTTCCACAGGATCGTCTTTTAGGATTTGAAATAGCTCAACTGGAATTCCATCACTTCCACTAGCTTTGTTTGTAGTGATGCTTCCTAAGGCCCATTTGACTTCACATTCCAGGATGTCTGGCTCTAGGTGAGTGATCACACCATCATGATTATCTGGGTCATGAAGATCTTTTTTTGTATAGTTCTTCTGTGTATTCTTACCACCTCTTCTTAATATCTTCTGCTTCTGTTAGGTCCATACCATTTCTGTCCTTTATTGTGCCCATCTTTGTAGGAAATGTTCCCTTGGAGTCTCTAATTTTCTTAAAGAGATGTCTAGTCTTTCCCATTCTATTGTTTTCCTTTATTTCTTTGCACTGATCACTGAGGAAGGCTTTCTTATCTCTCCATGCTATTCTTTGGAACTCTACATTCAAATGGGCATATCTTTCCTTTTTTCTTTTGCCTTTCACTTCTCTTCTTTTCACAGCTATTTGTAAGGCCTCCTCAGACAACCATTTTGCCTTTTTGCATTTCTTTTCCTTGGGGATGGTCTTGATCCCTGCCTCCTGTACAGTGTTACAAACATCTGTCCATATTTCTTCAGGCTCTCTACCAGATCTAATCCCTGGAATCTATTTCTCACTTCCACTATATAATCATAAGTGATTTGATTTAGGTCATACCTGAATGGTCTATTGGTTTTCCCTACTTTCTTCAATTTCAGTCCGAATTTGGCAATAAGGAGTTCATGATCTGGGCCACAGTCAGCTCCTGGTCTTGTTTTCATTGACTGTATAGAGCTTCTCCATCTTTGGCTGCAGAGAATATAATCAATCTGATTTTGGTGTTGACCATCTGGTGATGTCCATGTGTAGTCTTCTCTTGTTGTTGTTGGAAAAGGGTGTTTGCTATGATCAGTGTGTTCTCTTGGCAAAACTCTATTAGCCTTTGCCCTGCTTCATTCAGTATTCCAAGGCCAAATTTGCCTGTTACTCCAGGTATTCTTGACTTCCTACTTTTGCATTCCAGTCCCCTATAATGAAAAGGACATCTTTTTTGGTTGTTAATTCTAGAAGGTCTTGTAAGTCCTCATAGAACCATTCAAATTCAGCTTCTTCAGCGTTACTGGTCAGGGCATAGGCTTGGATTATGGTGATATTGAATGGTTTGCCTTGGAAACTAACAGAGATCATTCTGTCATTTTTGAGATTGCATCCAAGTACTGCATTTTGGACTCTCTTGTTGACTATGATGGCTACTTTATTTCTTCTAAGGGATTCTTGCCCACAGTAGTAGATATAATGGTCATCTGAGTTAAATTCACCCATTCCCGTCCATTTTAGTTCACTGATTCCTAAAATATTGATGTTACTCTTGTCATCTCCTATTTGACCACTTCCAATTTGCCTTGATTCATGGACCTAACATTCCAGGTGTCTATGAAATATTGCTCTTTACAGCATCAGACTTTACTTCCATCAACAGTCACATCCACAACTGGGTGTTGTTTTTGCTTTGGCTCTGTCTCTTCATTCTTTCTGGAGTTATTTCTCCACTGATCTCCAGTACCATATTGGGCACCTACCGACCTGGGGAGTTCATCTTTCAGTGTCCTATCTTTTTGCCTTTTCATACTGTTCATGGGGTTCACACGACAAGAATTCTGAAGTGGTTTGCCATTCCTTTCTCCAGTGGACCACGTTTTGTCAGAACACTCCATCATAACCGATTTGTCTTGGGTGACCCTACACGGCATGACTCCTAGTTTCATTGAGTTAGACAAAGCTGTGGTCCATGTGATCAGATGGGTTAGTTTTCTGTGATTGTGGTTTTCAGTCTGTCTGCCTTCTGATGGAGAAGGAAAGAGGCTTATGGAAGCTTCCTGATGGGAGAGACTGATTGAAGGGGAAATTTGTTGTTGTTCTGATGTGCAGGGCCATACTCAGTAAATCTTTAATCAAATTTTCTGTTGATGGATGGGGCTGTTTCCCCTCCCTCTTATTTACCTGGGGCCAAACTATGGTGGAGGTAATGAAGATAATGGTGACCTCCTTCAAAAGGTCCCATGCAGGCACTGCTACACTCAGTGCCCCCAACCCTGCATCGGGCCACCACTGACCCACACCTCTGCTGGAGTCTCCTGGACACTCACGGGCAAGTCTGGGTCAGTCTCTTGTGGGGTCACTGCTCCTTTCTCCTGGGTCCTGGTGAGCACAAGGTTCTGTTTGTGCTCTCTAAGAGGCTTAGTAACTATCTAAAACATATTCATCATTTCTTCTTTTCCATTTTAATTGTTATCCATGTTTGATTTTATTTGAGAGGGAATACACTAATCTGAGGCTTCCAAGGTGGCTCAGTGGTAAAGAACCCACCTGACAACGCAAGAGACCTGGGTTCTATCCCTGAGTCAGGAAGATCCCCTGGAGTAGGGAATGGCAACCCATTCCAGTATTCTTCCCTGGAAAATTCCATGGACTGAGAAGCCTGGTGGGCTACAGTCCATGGGGTCACAAAGAGTCAGAATGACTTAGCGACTAAACAACAGCTCTAATCTGCATTTGTCTGATCCCTATGGCTGACATTAGGCACCATATCTTTTTCTTTCTTACAGTGCTCTAGTTCAATATCCAGATAAATTTTGAGTATAATTTGGACAAGTGCTTCAAAGGAACAGATCAGGATTTCCTGAGAGATCTTGAGGGGTTAACGTAGCCTGGGTTAAGGCTGGTTAGAAAGTTCTCCAAATAACAAAAGGGAAAAAAAGTTTACAAATGGCCTGATTAAGAGCTGAGCATGTTAGAAGAACACATAAAATGAGCAATGGATGGACAGACAAATGGATAGGTGGCTAGACACATAGACAATATGATGATGGTAAAAATAATAATAGCAGTTACCTCCTACTGTGTACTGCTTTATGCCAGGTGCCGTGTGGATTGCCGAAGGAGAACCATCTCTCACTAATGTCTGAGCACTATGAACTAGGGGAGGGGGCTAAGGGAAAACCTATAACAGGAGGCAGGCACCAAATCTTGCAAGTTCTTCTAGGCCATAAAATGTGCAATGAAAATATTGAGGAATTTTAATCAGGGAAGGATCTGATCAGATCTATGTGAATTTAAATACCACTTTTACTGTGTAAGAGGAATGGGTTAGAGGAAGCAAGGGAAAGTAGGGAGAGATGAGTTAGACTTTGCAACATTTCAGGAAAGAGATGGTAGTGACTTGGACTATGATAGTGACAGCCATTGTGGATAGAAGATGTGTTTGAGATTAAGAGATAGACTTAATATGACTTTGTGTGAGACAGGTGATGGGGTAGGAGAGTTTCAGATTTCTAGCATAAGCAGGCAGGTTCATTCCAGTAAGGCCGCTGAAGGGGATCTTCTTAGAGGACATTATTTTGTAATTAGGATGCCTGTGATGTCTAAATGGAGATGTCCAGAAGGCAACTGAATGTGGATTTAGAGCTCAAAGGAGATGAAGATCAGACTGCTTGGCAGCATATAGACAGTCATAGAAGTGGAGATGTCCTAAAGAAAGAAAGAGTGAAGCAGGAGAACAGAAGGATTAAGACTAAGCCTCACGTGAAATTGAAGAAGAGGCAAAACAGATGAAGAAACATTACTTTGTTCTAGATCTTTAAGTTAAACCTCAAGTTTCCTGGTCTCTATAACTGGAAATTCCAATAGCACCATCCATGAATATTTACTGAGAGAATTAGATTTCATTAGATAGTGCGCTAATAGTAATTGGCTTGTAAAATTCTTTCTCAAAAATAAAAAGCAATCAGTTTCCCAATCCATTGCTATTATACATTCTATTTACTGAAAAAAAAATGAAGTCATGTTAGTTACAAATTTATTCACTTAAATCTTAAGTCAATTCAATGTACTATATTGATAAAGTATAGAAAAATCTAAAATCATGAAAGAATACAAACAAAATAAAAATGAACTCCAATTCACTATTCAGAGACAACCACTGTTAACAGTACCTTGATATATTTTATCTTGGTTTTCTGTTCGTGTGCTTTTACTATGAAATGCTAAACATGTTTGAAAACAAAATTGCATTATGCAATATGTATGAGTGTGTATACAGTTTGATTTTAACATTTTCTATGTACCATTGTATTGTGATTGTTTTCCTATGGTATTTTAAAAATATATATGTATATATTTTAGTGGCTATTGAGCATGCCCACTGAAGGATGTGGCATAATTTTTTTCTTGTATTTAAATTGTAAATAAATAATGTGATGACTGGCCTTGCATGTAAATCTCCGTTTGCACTCTGTTTACTTCAGATAAACACCCAGGCACAGTATTATTAGGTTACAGCTTACACCCCTCTCTAACTCCTTGGCTACACATTGTCATACAGTCTTCTAGAACGTGTGTAGCCATTTGGGCTCCTACGGAAGTGTCTACGGACTCTTCTACCCAGCATTGGACACTATCAGGAAAGTATTTGCAGTTGAATAATGTTTGTTGATGTTGAACACTTTTTCTCAGATATTTATTGACCAGTCTTCTGTCTTATGGAAAATGCTTTAATATTTTTTTGTCTATAGGAATATAAGGAATTGGTCTTTTGTACATGTAGCATGGGTGCTGGGCTCTGATATCCTATTCAAAATCCAACAACTTTGGAGAAGGAAATGTATTTAATTCTTACTCTGTTAGATAATAACTTAAGTAACTAAGCCTTAACTTATGAAGATGATCTTAACTCCAATTTTTTGTCCTTAGGTAATTCAAGCCTTACAGTTGGTAGATAATACTTTTGGATTGTTAATGGAAGGCCTAAAGCAGAGAAACTTAGTCAATTGTGTCAATATAATCCTTTTGGCTGACCATGGTATGCTTTTTTAAAATCATTTTTTATCATTGATTCTATCTTATCCCTTCGGGGAGCACACAAATATAATAAGGAATTTTAGAGTCTGTATTTCTAGACCTAAAAGCTCTTGAATGCATTAAGAATGATAGGCTGTGATGACTAGAGGACCAAAATTTGTACTTTAAGTTTAATTATTCTAACAGTCATTCTGAAAAATTTATCCATACATTTCATTTTCTGTAAAAATGGAATTAGAACTATCCAGGGATAGAGTTGGGCTGTTATTCAATCACAAAAAGTGCCCTTTTTTCCAGTAAATGATTCTTTCATTTAGATTGCCTTCAATTGACTGTGTTGACTAACTTTACGATGTTCTGCGTATTTTTCTAAATCATGTGAATAGACTTCTCTAAAGTCCTAGCACTCCACATTTCTCTACTTGAGGTTAGCTCTCCATTTCAGTTAACTTGAATGTTTAAGGAAGTGAGATGCTGCCACGCCCTCTGCAACCTCATTTTTAAAGTACTCATTCATTCAGCAGATATTTTTAAAGTGCTAACTCAATGCCGAGCAGTTTCCTCGATGTGGTGTGTGAGGAAGTACATAAAGGAGAGGTGGACCTTTTCTAGATGGGGTGGCCTAGAGGGACAAGAAGATGAAAAGGAGCGTGTCTGTAGAACTTCTGTATATATCTTAGGACATCAAGATGATGTAAAACAGTAATTAAAGAGTTTCTAATTGTTCTAAAGTTAAGGGAAATGTTTTAATACATATCTTGTTATAAGAAATTATAAAACATAAAAATAATGAAGTAAATAAAAATAATACAAAGAAAAGTTTGGACTGAGTCTGAAAAATCTTCAAATAAAAAAAAAGAGTTAACTACCAAATCTTTTTAAGAACATATGCTGCTCATATAAATTTAAATAAGACCCTTATGAAAAATAAATATTCTTTAAACTTTGTTCTCCTACTTATTTTATTGTTTTATAAAAATGCATGCTATCTTTGGGATTTGAAAGTATTTCATCTTGCCTTATGTACAAATCAAATTTTACAGATTAGCTCTCTATAGAGAACATTCTTTTTCAAAATTAACTGATCTACATTGAACAGATGATCTGTTTATAATTCTTATCCATTCTTTCTCATAAACCTGATTCTTCTCTTCTACTAACAAGACTTTCAAAGCCTGCCATTTAGAATGAAGAAATTGGGTAAACTGTAAAGTTTCTCAAAAACTTGGTTTGATATATGTAACATAAAATATCTGCTGTTTGACCTGATCAGAGACAACCAATTGTTACCATCTTATACATTCAGTGGACATTTTTTTTTTTTAATTCAGGAATGGATCAGACCTATTGTGACAAACTGGAATATATGACTGATTATTTTTCCAGTATAAACTTCTACATGTTTGAAGGACCTGCCCCCCGCATCAGGACTCGTAACATACCTGATGATTTTTTTACCTGTGAGTATGAAGATGCCCAATTAGAAAAATAATGGTAAAACTAAAAGCAAATAATATAGGCCCCTAATTCTGAGAATTCAGGCATTAGCAGGCCCCCTCTTCTGACTTCTTGGGAAGACCACACAGAAGTAAATAAGAAACTCCCATGTTTAAGTACACTCTGTTGATAAAGTCTATGGTAATATCTAACATTGTTAGGTTAAAATATATTCCACTCCATTCTTAAATACTAAAATAATTCTTTGCTTAAAATACTTTTTATTTAATTGTACCAGATCATAGTCATTAATAAGCTATGTCAATTCACCTGAATTATTTAAATTTTATAGTTGTGAAGTTTCAATTATAATATGACTTGTTTTTCTTTTCCAACAGTTAATTCTGAAGAAATTGTTAGGAACCTCAGTGTAAGTATACTGTCTCCTAATACATATATCTAGATTAATATAGTGTCTTTAATCTGGGTTTCAAGAAAATTGTATTCTGTATTATCCAGTCCAAACCATTTATAATTTATTTCTTAAACCTCAGTCAACAATTTTTTTATATTCCTGTCAGTTGCTTTTATTTTAGCTGTTTTTATTTTGAAATTGACACCACTATAGGAAATTTGTTTTGGTACCAGTTTCACTGACTTCTAAATTGAGTGGGCTAATGTTTCATTCAAAGGATCTAGGCTAGTGAGTTTTGGGCAACATCATTTTTCACATTTTTGTATGATTTAATATCAGAAATAGCAAATCATGGATTTTATAGATCTTTTTATACAGTTAAGAGCAGTCATTTCTTTAAGTGTAATTGAAACTGCTTTTAATCGGCTCTTGCATCTCAGGTTGTAAAAGCAGGGCAAATCTAGATAGCTCAAAGCAATTGGGATTTTTCAAGGTGAAGTTCACCACTTCTGGAGAGTGTGTAGTGGTTTTAATAATTCTGTGTTTAAAGTATATTTGCAAATATATATCTATTTATATGGATTCATAGGTTAACCATTGCTTAGGGTGGGGCTAGATTTATTTACATATAGGTAATATGCAATTATAGTAAAAGCAGAATAAAATGTGAGTGACTGAAGATAAAGAAACACTAAGGAAAGAATAGTTGCTATAACCTGGGACACACTGCAAATCTGAAGTAGGAATGACTGCTTAAGCAGAAAGGCCTTCATGTTAATCACTCCTTTTTTCTCTTACACCTGATATCCTGATCTTGAATAAGCATGAGGGGTCATTTTACCCCTGCTAGTGAGGGTTTACATGTAGTGTACCCATGCTGATGGAGGGGCAGTGTAGTGAATTCTTAATATACAGACTCTAAATCCACACGTTGTTTTCCCTTAAGAAGTCTGTTGGTGAGTTGAGGAAGGGCAAATGCCTAATAATCCCAGAGGTGCAAAGGGATTTGATAACACAGGCTTTGGAAATCCATTACATTTGTGCAGAGTTTGCTCATTTTATAGATGTCAGGAAGCAATAATTTACCTCTTTTTCAGTGCCGAAAACCTGATCAGCATTTCAAGCCCTATTTGAGTCCTGATTTGCCAAAACGCCTACATTTTGCCAAACATGTCAGAATTGACAAAGTCAATCTTTTGGTGGATCGACAGTGGCTAGCTGTGAGGTTTGTGTGTCTAATGTTTCTTGTAATACTTTTAACAATCATCTTTCATAATAAATTTCCTTGACCTTATCCTGTTATTATGATCACATGAATCTTCCTGAGCATGACAATTTCTTGATCTTTTATATGTTATCTAGCACTTCTGTATATGAAATGACTGTTACTAGGTTGCCAGCCTTAGCATTCACAATGTAGATAAGAATGAGGAAGAAGGCTGACTATTTATCAATTGTTACAGAGATTATTGGTACCAGCACGTTCTCAGTCTCCACTCTGGTCTCCGTTAGGTGGCAGACAGGATATAAAAATGATTTTAGTTGTCTCACAGGCTGGTAATGAGTAACTGATTAGATGGCTCTCTAAGATCTTTGTCATCTTTGTGGTTTCTCTGAAAGAGCATGCTTATGTCTGTAAGGCCAAGCTAACCAATTAGTTATAACTTTTTTTTTCTAGTTACAATTGTGATTCACATTGATCATTGAGCATCTGCAAAATATGTCTGTTTTCAGAAAATATAATCCATAATTCCATCCCCAAATAACAAATTAATTAATTGATTCGGCAAAATTTTATCCGTGCTTTCTCCGTGTGTACCAAACCTTGTTCTAGGTTTTTGGGATACAGGAATAATTCCTGCCCTCCTCGTCAAGTGGAGAAGTCTGATAATAAGCCAGTACACAAATAAATACACCCTATCTGGTAGTTTACATTCCCTTTTACATTCCCTATCTCACAGTCCCTATTTTTTGTATTTTATTACAGTATTTTTTTTCATATGTGTAACTGGATATAAGTGAAATCAGGTTCATATTATGTTTTCTGGCCTATCTTATTTGTATGTTACATAATACAGAGGAAAATAAAGGCACAGTAGCTGAAAGATATGTTTAATAAAGGAAGAGGAGATGAAGGAAGAGAAGAAGCTGGGCTCTAATATAAATGTGTACAGAATGAGGAACTGAAGATGTACTAGAGTCTATTTTCTGAGGTAACAGGAAAGCCAAGCAGAGCACCACTCGGCCAGAGAGAGTGCAGTTTAACATAGTGCCACTAGATGGCACTAGCCTTTCTTCTTGAAGTCTGAGCCCCTTCGGCTCAGTGGGCTGTCCTGTGCCTTAGGACAGCATTCTCTAAAAAAAAGATTAAAATATATGAACATGATTAAGCTTTACTTCTGTTAGATTATAAGTTTTTAGTAGTGTGGGTTTGTAATATATAAATGTGAGTTCTCCAGATATTTACTGTTAAGGATATGAGATCAAATGGTATAAGGATATGAATTAGGAGACTAATAGTACAACATGAGAAAGTGCCCATGGGTTTGACAGCATGGACTATGGGCTCTGGAAGGAGAGTCCAGCCACAGTAATACCTCTGGGTTTCAGTCTTTATTCAGTTCAGTTCAGTTCAGTCTCTCAGTCGTGTCCGACTCTTTGCGACCCCATGAATCGCAGCACGCCAGGCCTCCCCGTCCATCACCATCTCCCGGAGTTCACTCAGACTCACGTCCATCGAGTCAGTGATGCCATCCAGCCATCTCATCCTCTGTTGTCCCCTTCTCCTCCTGCCCCCAATCCCTCCCAGCATCAGAGTTTTTTCCAATGAGTCAACTCTTCTCATGAGGTGGCCAAAGTACTGGAGTTTCAGCGTTAGCATCATTCCTTCCAAAGAAATTCCAGGGCTGATCTCCTTCAGAATGGACTGGTTGGATCTCCTTGCAGTCCAAGGGACTCTCAAGAGTCTTCTCCAACACCACAGTTCAAAAGTATCAATTCTTCGGCGCTCAGCCTTCTTCACAGTCCAACTCTCACATCCATACATGACCACAGGAAAAACCATAGCCTTGACTAGATGGACCTTAGTCGGCAAAGTAATGTCTCTGCTTTTGATGATGCTATCTAGGTTGGTCATAACTTTTCTTGCAAAAACACTGGAGTGGGTTGTCATTTCCTTCTCGAGCAGTGAGATGTAAACAGGGCAGCAGCCCCAAAGTTCAGGTTGTGAGAACTTGGACATATTAATATTTCAAGGCTTCATTTTCTCAGCTGCAACATATCATGAACCTGGTTTTACTATTCTCTTGCTATGTGAACACAAAGTAAACTAACTTACATCAGAGGAATTGTTGACCACAGCCCCAACCAGAGCAACAGGAAAGTCTCACCTGATTAGATCTTGGGGTTATTCTATCTCCAGCTCTTAACACATGAAGCTCAGGCTACCTGTTTTCTAAGTTAAAATACATCATCTTTAGTTATAATGTTCAATATTTGATAAGTAGATTAGATTCCATTGTTGAAAATTACAGCAAATTTCATCATTTAATATAATCTATTTTCCTCCTTCTCCTCCTTGTTTTGCCCTTTTAAAAATGTATTAGATTTTACTAGTTTGGAGGAACCCAGTTATTTGAAACTAGTTGAAGTAATGTTAAAGTTCCCTTTTAAATAACATGAATAATAGCTTTTTATTTTATGAATGGAAACTGACAAATAATAAGTAAGTCCAGGCACCTTTCTCACAGTGGAGATAGACACAGTCCCCACTGAAGATAGTCACCCAGACAGAGAGGATGGCAACAATTCTAATCAGGTGTAGCAGCTGTTGCAATGGGATCAAGGACAAGGCACAAGGAAACAAAAAGAGTGATTTCACACTGTGGGTGCAAATGCCAGAGAATGTCAGAGAACACTTTCTGGAGGGTCTGACTTCTGCTCTAGGTTTTAAAGACTCAGGATGGGTTAGGCTACATGCTGTGACATAGCAGGTCTGCCCAGGCAGTTGTCATTCTGAGCCATTGTACAGAGACACTCAGCCCAGAAGATGAGTGAGAGAGGAAATCTAACCCTTGCTCAGCTCAACAAGCCTTGACAGGCTGTGTTTACAGGAGGAGATGGACCTAGTTTCCTTGCTGGAAGGCACTCATCTGCTTGCCAAGCCTTGAGCACTGGCAGCTTGTAACTTCTCAGAGGTGCTTCTCTGATTGCTCAGCTCAGAGCAATGGAGTACTTTTTTTTTTTTTTTAAGCCAGTAGGAACTCTGGGGCAAAGGAAGGTGGAAAGATAGTGTCAGGTTTCCAGGCAGAAGGATCAGACTCCATCAGCTGAAAGTAGATCCATATTGCTATTAGCGCCTAGTGAGTAAAGCTGACCTCTGCACAAAGGGCCTTATTTGTCACGACTAAGGAATGTGACTTTGTAAAGAAAGTAGGAGAGCAGAGCACTCAGAGATAGAAGGTGGCTCAAGGTGAAAAGGTTGGGATTTGCATTTCAGAGCACTCACTCCAGCTGCCCTAAGGAAGAGGATGGTCAAGTGAGTAGCACGGAGGCCAGTTAGAAAAGTGAAAAAGTGTTAGTAGCTCTGTCGTGTCTGACTCTTTTTGACCCCATGGACTGTAGCCCACCAGGCTCCTCTGTCCATGGAATTCTCCAGGCAAGAAAACTGGAGTGGGTAGCCATTCCCTTCTCCAGAGGATCTTCCTGACCCAGAGACCCTACCAAAGTCTCTCGCATTGCAGGCAAATGCTTTACTACCTGAGCCACCACAGGTCATAACCCATTCTTTAGCATGATGACAGCCCCAAGGGAACCTTGGAGCCATGGGGGGTGGTAAAACTAGTCAGTTAGCACACGACTGGGCAAATATGTATGGTGAACTCATGACTTAGATTTTCCAGAAAGTTACTGGCTCCTTTTATTCTGTCTCACATTTGTACTCATTAAAACACGTGTTTCCATTTCCAGGAGGGATATATAGTGTTAAATACATTTGAAGGTGTGTGTGTATGTGTGTGTTACATGGAAGATTCTGAAGTTCAGAGTCAGGATAACCAGTTAAGGTCAGATCCATCATAGCACAGAGCAGTGAGAGTAGAAGAGAAAAGCGAAGGAAAAGTGACTGATATGGCAGAGAAAGATAGGACTTGGTAACTAATCGGGTATCAGGAGAGGTCTTGCTCATTGCCCATCTTTGTCGTTATCCAGCTGTGGCAGAGAAATGGGGCCTTGATTTTGACTTTATTAATTAATTAAACACAGAGAAGAGAAAAGAGAATTTACTCCAAGAGATTTTAGATAGTACTTGGAATTTGAGCTAAATTTTGAAAGATAAAATCATTTCATCTTTTCCAAGTGCCAGCTTCCGTTTTTCCATATATAATTTCCAGAGCCAAATTAGTGTTTGGAACACTTGAACATGAGTAATTAGGAGAACAAATTTCTAAAGTTTTCATTTGGAAAACCATAGAAAATAGAGTTTTTCAAACACTATTTTTGTCTTTTGCTTCCAAATGCAGTTTTGTAATACTAATGTTTTTCTAATGGAGTTGGATTAGGAGCTGGAACTATAAAAACAAACAAAAACTAGATTTTTTTTTTCTGAAAACAGAAAAATAAATAAAGGATCAATTTTAGAGAATTTTATCAATTACTTAGTTCGAAAGACCTTTTCTTTCTTTCGTTAATGAATACTCTAACTTGCCACACAGAATTTAAAACTGAATTCACCTCAATCAAATAGTTCCAATAATCTTAGGAAAACCAAATATCTATTCAATAAAACATTGAAATAAATAAATAAATAAAACATTTTTTAAAACAAGTTTTACCATGACAATTTTTTTAAAAATATGTGACTTTGTTTATCTTTCTCTTAATGTTTAGGAGTCAAACATTTTTTAATTCTATTTATAGATGCTGGAATTCTCCTTCCTTCTCTCCTACCATTCTCTTTGTTCTTCTGTGGCTGTGAATTTGAGCATGAAAATAAATATATCTATGCTATTGTTGACAGAAAATTTTACTTATATAAAAGCAGAAACCACATCAAAACCTAGAAAGCTCAGTTTGCAATAAGGTCTCATATCAAAATAGACTGATCACAGTGTAATAATATTTTTTTTATAGGAATAGAGCATATTCATACTGTGGAGGAGGCAACCATGGTTATGACAATGAGTTTAAGAGCATGGAGGTAACAACTTATTGCCTTTTTTAAAGCAAATATTTATTGAGCACCTACTTTGTGGCAGACAATGTTCAGGACTCTTGAATACATTTGTGAACAACACAGATAAAGACCTCTGCCCTCGTGAAGTTTTCATTCTAACAGGTGGATATAGAGAACTGGTATAACAAAGCAATATGCTTTGCTGATTATCTTGGGAAGGTATATATGTGTATATTTGTATTCCTGTCACCTGAAAATAATTGCTTACCCATGTTTGATTCTGTTCTTCTAGTTATTTATATTCTAAAACAATTAGACCTGTTAGACATCATGTAATTAAGTTGCCTTTAATTAGAGCAGGAAATGGCAACCCACTCCCATATTCTTGCTGGAGAATCCCATGGACAGAGGAGCCTGGCAGGCTACAATCCACGGGGTCGCAAAGAGATGGACATGACTGAGTGACTAACACACAAAATCAGCTAAACATAAATAAAAATGTTTAGGTCTCTTTATCCTAAAAGTAAATGAGAGATGTATTTGAGAAATCAGTGAGCAAATATAAGTTGTACAAAAATTCAATGCTTAGAAATTTCAACATTTTTTGTCATGTAGTAGTAATATATATGAATGATGATATGAAAGGAATATAAAAAGAATATATGATTTGTGTGCTGCTGCTAAGTCACTTCAGTCGTGCCCGACTCTGTGCAACCCCATAGACGGCAGCCCACCAGGCTCCCCCGTCCCTGGGATTCTCCAGGCAAGAACACTGGAGTGGGTTGCCATTTCCTTCTCCAATGCATGAAAGTGAAAAGTCAAAAGTGAAGTCGCTCAGTCGTGTCCGACCTACAGCCTACCAGGCTCCTCCGTCCATGGGATTTTCCAGGCAGGAGTACTGGAGTGGGGTGCCATTGCCTTCTCCTATGATTTGTGTGATGAATTTCTAATTTATATTATCCAGATATTGTAGAACTGTGCTGACATTGATTGTCCACTATTACTTGTATTCTCCTGGTCTGTTGACATAGGAGATGCTATGGAAGTAGGTGGATTTAGAAGTAAACACAGTATAGATTATACCTGATCACACTTAGTACAATATCATAGGTAGAAATGATGCAAAAATCATTTTCAAATCTGGAAAGCAGCCAATATTTATGATAACTATAAATGGAATATTGAAAATTGTGGTCACTCCATTGTACACCTGTAACATATAATATTGTACAACAACTATACTTTAATAATAAAAAAAACATACAGCAAAAAAAATTAATTATGGAAAGCATTCCTTACAGAGGAATAAGATATGAATAGAAGAGTTGTTAAATCATGTCTCTTACCTGTTTTTGAGTTTACATGGCATTTAGTAACTGGACTTTTAATGCCTAGGCTATCTTTTTGGCACACGGACCCAGTTTTAAACAGAAGATCGAAGTTGAACCATTTGACAATATTGAAGTCTATAACCTATTATGTGGTAAGTATATCCATATATATTCAACAATCAAATGTGAATTGAGTTTCAAAAATATGAATTTTGAAGTTGGTGATATGCTGATATCACTTCTAGGTGATATCCTAGAAGTAGATCCTCTGCCTTAGGAAGATAGAAAGTAGAAAAAGACAAGGGAGAAATATTTATTAATCAGAATTATTCAGCTATAAGTGTGAGGTTTTTTTAAGTAATGATAGACACTAAACCTTGGGAGAGGAGAAGGAAATGGCGAAAATATTTGGAAGGAAATGGCTCCAGTATTCTTGCCTGGAGAATCCCATGGACAGAGGAGCCTGGCGGGCTACAGTCCATGAGATCACAAGAATCAGACACGATTGAGTAACTAAACAACACCAGACCTTGGGAGACCAGCTTTTCTGTTAGTTACTATATGAAAATTTAATAGAACTTAGGTAAATAAAATTACACTTCCAACTTCTCAAAACATGAATAACACACCTAAAAACAAGTATTTTCTTGTGATTACAGACAGAAAGCTTCTGGAATAAAAGGAGGTTTAAAAAAAAAAGTCCTGTTTGGATCAGCACTTATTACACTCAATGTTAAAAACCTTAAAGAACTGGAGTTTTGGGGAATCTAACCTACCTTCCTGCTGATATGCTTACCTCAGACCACACATCACTTAGCAAGACAATGAATAAGCTGCAATTTCACCTTTCACTTTAGGAATTTGTTAACATAAATTTGCTCCCAATTATCACTCTTAATCTTGCCACTGGCCTGTGGTAATTGAATATGACTTAGATACCAAAGACTATCCATTTAAAAAGAATGTGTTGTAGCCTTAACAACTTAAATTCTTGGTTCCCAAGGCTGAGTTTGTGGTCAGAGCTGCCAGCCCTTTTCAGGGAGGGTTTAAAAGGAAAAAGAGAGGATGGCAGTTCTAGGAGAGATCTCTTTGGGGGCCTCAGCAGGAGCCACGTACAACAAGGGTATGTTGGTGCAAGCTTTGTATGTTCTGTTTTTATAGGAAAACTTATTTTAAGCAGAGTTCACCAGTTTATTACTCTAAAAGTATCTGTACTTAGAGGACTTTCCTATAACTAAGTAAATATACTACAGGTAATATTATAAATTATTTAACTTCTTTAAACTTGTTTTTACTGAAAGGGTGGCTCAGAAGTTAAGGAATCCGCTGCAATGAAGATTCAATCTGGGTTCAATCCCTGGGTCAGGAACATCCCCTGGGGAAGGAAATGGCAACTCACTCCAGTATTCTTGCCTGGAGAATCTCATGGACAGAGGAGCCTGATGGGCTGCCATCCATGCGGTCGCAAAGAGTTGGACGCAACTGAGCGACTAAGCATACAAAATTTTTCTTACCAAAAGTACAGCTTTTTATGCTGCTGCTAAGTCGCTTCAGTCGTGTCTGACTCTGTGCAATCCCATAGACGGCAGCCCACCAGGTTCCCCCATCCCTGGGATTCTCCAGGCAAGAGTACTGGAGTGGGTGGGGTGCCATTGCCTTCTCAGAGCTTTTTATGCTAGAAATCCATGATATGCTTAAGGCATAAAGTGACCATTTAAGCAAAGATACTTTTCTCTGGAGGAACAGAAACAGTTCATGAATATTCCTGTGGCTCATTTAGAGCAACTGTTCCTATTTTCTTTTTTTCTTTTTTTTTGGTTCCTATTTTCTAGAAAGATGAGGTAGGTAAATTGGGAAGGAAAGGGAAAGCTGGTAAACCAAATGGCATATACAGCAGAATTTATTAAAGAAGTAAATAGCAGGTGTTTGCTTTCTATCATCTTCTGCATAGATGTTGCTGCCTTCTAATTTAAAACTCCTCTGAATTTATTTTTTAAACAGATCTGCTACACATTCAACCAGCACCAAACAATGGTACCCATGGTAGTTTAAACCATCTTCTGAAGGTGCCTTTTTATGAACCGTCCCACGCAGAGGAATTGTCAAGGTTTTCTGTTTGTGGCTTCACTGCTCCATTGCCCACAGATACTCTAGCATGTTCATGCCCCAGACTACAAAATGTAAGTAATAACTTTATGGATCCATAAGAGTGTAAAGGGCAAGCTCATCCATAACCAGGGTAGCTAACAACCAGGTTTCTAATTTAGCTCAGATGTTTACTAAATGAGTATGTGGTTTCTCTGAACCTTATCTGGAAATAAAAAATACATTGCAAGATTAAGTTTTTGAGTATGTTTGGTAAACTGGAAAGCACTATTTGGCAATTGTTACTCTATGGTGGGCTAACTGTCCCTGATCATTCAAAACAGTGGAATCCTGGGGCTCTCTTTGATTTCCGTCATAAAATACCTCTCCTACAGCTCAAGAATCATATGGTCAAACTTGCTTATTTCAGAACAATAATACCTAGAGGGGCCAAGGACTGAGATCTAGCATCAGACACGCCCACTAGAGTAGGTGGTGTCGAGTCTGATCAGCAGGAAGTCTAGCATTTTCAGTGGGAGGTATTTGATCAATGCTTGGACACTGGTTGACAGTCAGCGCTGGGAAGGTCTTTTTAGTGGTCAAGTGCCAAAACTAGTTCAGGAGTAGGATTTCAGATTCCTGGAGACTCTCAACAAGGTGAGATTCCAGTGCTAAGAGGGGTTTCCCAAAGGCTAGCAATCAGAACAGGAACTCAAAATACAAGGAGAAAGCCCCTACACCTCTGCATGAATTGGAGCACATGGGTGGGGCTGGGATTTCAGAATGGAGTTGGAGTGCAGTTATCAGGAGTCTATCAAGCTCAAACTAATGTCAAGGTACACTTGATGCCAAGTTCCAAGGGTGGTTGTAAAGCTAAGTAATCAGTTGCTGCCTCAGGTAAGAATTATTTCTTACATTCAGGGGACAGGGAAGACTTTCCATTCTCTAATCCTCAAAATAACATTATATCACAGAAATAAGGGCATAAATAAATTACCAACCAAAAACGATTTAAAGGAACAAAAATCTAAGCTTCCTGCAAAAAATCTAATCTACACTGAAGATCAGAGTAAAGGTGTGGGTTTCCTACTGCTCCAGATAACCTCAGTAGAACCACTATTTAAAGTAATGATAATAAATATCATGAAGCAGGTGTTTTATTCCCCTCTTTAGAGATAAAGAGGACTCTGAAAAGTTAGATGAATTGTCCAATGTCTCAGAAGCTCAGTCTATCTGACTGGAAAACACAAGTTCTCTGTAAGGAAGGTCCCTTCCTGCTCAAAGTGTGGTCCCAGGATCAACATCTGCATCACTTGCAAGCTGACTGGAGATTCAGAATCTCAGGTCCTACTGAGCTCAGGCATACACCGAACCAAAATTTGCACTGAAGCAAGACCCTCAAAGGAGTTGCATGCACATATATTAAAACGTGAGAAGCCCTGGGATGTTGTCATCCCAGCTTAGTAGTTGATTCCAATCACAGTCAAAATGATCAGCCTTATCAATTTTTTCTTTGCAACTTTCCACACAAAAAATGTATTCCTGCGAATAGTAATATCTCCATATCTTTAAGTTAGTGAAATAACTGGTATTTAAACTCAAGTTAGTCTGACTTTTTTGTTCAGTAGTAAAACATTTATGCGATTACTACAGAAATAATCTTGGTACCTTGTAAAACATATGTTGTTACTTTGATTCACTTCTTCCCCATCTCCCACATTATCTTGCAGAATTCTGACCTTGAACGTGTGAATCAAATGCTAAATCTCACCCAAGATGAAAGTAAGTCAATAGAAACTATATTAAATCTTTGTTGTTTAGCACTAACAAAACACCATATTGTCTTTATGGGGCTTCTCTGAAATAAGCTTACAGTCTCTTTTGACCATGAAGATTTTATTGTCAACACACAGGAGGGAAAAATGCCGCAGATCTAATCATAACATCACAAGCACGCAGTAGTTACAATGGTTCCAAGGATGGGACAGACTCCTTGAAACGGCTATGCATCACCTATAGTCCTCTATTCACTTTTTTAGATGTGAAAAGACAAATTGCCTGCATTTAAGTCCTGTGTCTACTGCTTGCCAGCTGTGTAACCTGAGCCAGATTACTTAACCTCTCTGTATCTCAGACTTCTCATCTATAACAATAGTCCTCATCTCATGTAACTGTAAAGATTAAAAGAGCAGATGGGTAGAAAGAATTTAGAAGTGTCTGGTCTGAAGTAATGTAATTATTACCTGTTATCTCTTTTATTTTTTACTTAAAATTTTTTTAATTGTGATATAACTGATATATAACATTATAGTAGTTTCAGGTATACAATATAATGATTTGATATTTGTATTTATTGTGAAATGACCATCACAATAAGTCTATTTAACATCTGTCCCCATACACAGTTATACTTGTTTTTCTTGTAATGAGGGTTTTAAAAGTCTGCTTTCGGTCAGTTTCAAATGCGAAATACTGTATTCTTAACTATTGTCAACATGTTGTCTTTTAAGTATTCTTGTACCAAACTCTCTAGGCCTGTTTTGTCATTTGTAAATTGGAAATACCTATTTTTAGGCCTGTTATGAAGATTAAATGAGTTAACATATGTCTGTACTTAGAATAGTGCTTTTCACACAGTAAAAGTTCAGGAAATATGTTGGCTATTTTGATAATCTTATAATCTACTGTTATTCCATGGCATAAATACTTTGCAGGACTTTTAGCCATCAGTGCTTGATGAAATCTAGGTTGTAATGGCAAACAAAAAAGAATAAATATATTAGGACATACTTTTAATAAAATTCCAATTTCTTTCCTAGGACAATAAGTAAAGTGATTAATCTTTGTTATAAGTATATGCTTTTAATTTTAAGGTTTTATTTCTTCAAGTATGTCTTGTGAACTGTTAGCTGTTTAGCTAAGTAATTTATCTAAGTTAGTTTCATAATTTGTAGAATGGAATAATAACACCTACCTCATAGGGTTGTTGTTAGACTCAAAGAGGTTAAATAAGAAAAAGAGTTACCAGCTGCTGCTGCTAAGTCACTTCAGTCGTGTCCGACTCTGTGCGACCCCATCGACAGCAGCCCACCAGGCTCCCCCGTCCCTGGGATTCTCCAGGCAAGAACACTGGAGTGGGTTGCCATTTCCTTCTCCAATGCTTGAAAGTGAAAAGTGAAAGTGAAGTCACTCAGTCGTGTCCAGAGTACCTGGAAAATAGTAATCCATCAGAGATGGGTGGTTTCTATGCATAGACCCCATGGACTGTAGACTGCCAGGCTCCTCTGTCCATGGAATTCTCCAGGCAACAATTATTTACTGCAATGGGTTGCCATTCCCTTCTCCTGGGTATCTTCCTGACCCAGATGTTAAACCTGAGTTTCCTGCATTGCAGGCAGATTCTTTACCATCTGAGCCAAGAGCTCAGAGCCAGGCTGTGCAATAGAAACATTTGCTAATTTCACATTTTTATTTTATGTTATTTTTATTTTAGTAACAGCAACAGAGAAACTAAATTTGCCATTTGGGAGGCCCAGGCTTATACAGAAGAACAAGGAGCCCTGTCTCCTTTATCACAAGGAATATGTCAGTGGATTTGACAAAACTCTCAGGATGCCGCTTTGGAGCTCGTATACGGTCCCTAAACCAGTAAGTTACCACGTTCATTGGTCCACAGAGGCTGGAAAGAAATTGTAGTTTGTTTGGTTTTTCTTTCAGAGTGATACTATTTTTTAATTCATTTTTAAACTTGGACTATAATTGCTTTACAATGTTGTATCAGTTTCTGCTGTACAACAGTGTGAATCAGCCATATGTGCGCATACATCCCTCCTTCTTGAACCCCCCGCCCAGCCCCCACATCCCACCCTTCTCTCATCGGAGCGCACTGAGCTGAGCTCCCTCTGCTGTGCAGCAGCTACCAGCTAGCTGCCTGTCTTACACATGCTAGTGTGGATGTATCAGTGCTGCCTTCTCAATTCATGCCACCCTCTCCTTCCCCTGCTGGGTCCACAAGCTGTTCTCTACATCTGCGTCTCTCTCTATTCCTGCCCTGCAGATAGGTTCATCAGTTTCATTCTTCTAGATTCCACATATTTGTTAAGATCTGGTATTCATTTTTCTCTTTCTAACTTACTTTACCATGTTTGACAGACTCTAGTTTCATCCACATCACTACAAATGACCCAATTTGTAGTTCTTTGGCATTTTAAATGTGGAATTTTGATTTCCAGTAGAGATACCAAAAGGACCCCACTGGGCCTGTGGCTTGTAAGACAGTGTCCCAGGTTTTACTTGCAAATACTTGCAGGTGCTACATGAGTGCAAAAGAGGGATACTTGGTGTTTTGCTTGAAGAAAGTAGAGTGTTTACAGGCCAGTTGGCCAACTGGTGTGGCAGGCAGAAAAAAGATTTCAAAGAGAAGCAACAGGAAGTACAGAGGCACACGTTTCATTTGGTATTTCCCAAGTATTGGTGGGTGCACCTAAGAGGTGATGGTAATTTATTTATAAAAGGTTTTGTTATTTATTTGATTACTTTAAAATACTATACTATCTGTTGTATACCATGGTAGGTACAATAAACATAACGTGAATAAGAGGTAATTTTCTCCTATAGGGTTTAGCACTCTAAGAAGTCAGGCTAGACTTATATGCGTATAATAGGGGTCAGGTCTCTCCAGATTGAAGTTGAGAATCCAATTGTTTCAATCCTCTGTTCTTTTCTACTATTTGGCAAACTCCTTTTCAATTAATGTCACTGGGACAATTGGCTTCCATAAGAAAAAAAAGATCTCATCTCCTTACTTGACATCATATACAAAATTAAATTACTGGTGAAATTATAGACCCAGATGTGAACAGCAAACCCATATTTTCTCTTGTGTATATCTCTATGGCCTTAGGATAAGGAAGGAATTCTTAGTACATAGAACAACAACAAAAACTAAAATAATTCAAAGGAAATTGATTAATTTACATTAATGTGTGGCAAAAAACTAAGTTATGGATGGATTTGCGTTTCATATAAGAAGCAAATGATGAGTATACAGGAGAAGGAAATGGCAACCCACTCCAGTATTCTTGCCTAGGAAATCCCATGGACAGAGGAGCCTGGCAGGCCACAGTCCATGGGGTCACAAGCACTTGGACCTGCTTAGTGACTAAGGCACCACCATAAGTGATGAGTATACAGAATAGTACTTAGGATCCAGAACAGGCTGTAAATTTCTGCCTATAAACAAGAGAATCACAAGCATCTTACTTAATAAATGGGCAAAAGATATGGACCAAGCAATTGAATCTCATTAACAATTAGGGAAAAATAAATAAAAGCAAAAATCAATCTGCCAAAAATCAACCCAAGCACTCATTCATGGCAGGAATGGTTTTATTTAAGGCATTCCCCAGGACCATAAATGTTTACTAAGTGAATACACTGGATAAATTAATCCCAACCATTATTTTTAAAGAGCTAAAGAGAAAGCAGTACTCCCAACCACAAAGGTAAATAATCAGGAAGCTATTTTTTGTAGAGAAAATTGGTATTTTAGATACAAAGATTCTGATGACAAACCCCTACTTATTACTGTTCTTTGCTAAGGATACAGATATTCCATCTCTTTTTATGGAAAGGAAGTAACCGGTGGTATCCAGTTTATTTACTCTTCTTATTCCAATTCAAGAGTTTTGGAGAAAAATAAGCATGTTTTCCCACAACTAATTAAGGCTTTATTTGTTCTCAAAGCCAACTCTCCTGCTGACAATGGTTTAATTGTGGCCAGTGGTAGACAAGCACTCATGTTGTTTTCCAGTGTTGGCAAATATTTTACAAAGTTACCTGAGTTCATATGTATGGTTAATGGCGACATCAATTTCTTAATAGGCACAGTGTTCAGTTATTTGTGATTTTCATACAGTGAACATACTGTGAAGCATATTATGAAACAAATATGAAGTTATTCATTCCTTAAAACTAATTTCTGTTTGTTTTTGATTTTGAGAGGGGCAGTATGTTCATGGCCAGTTTTATTAGTCAATTCTCTTTTGAAAAATCTAGGTACCTGGGATTATGTGCTGGTAAGGGGAATGTTTATGTTTCTAATACTTTCCCCTGCTGTCTTGCATTCCTGAATTTATATGAGCTTTAGCGGAAACCAGAGGCAGAGAGATTTTAAGTGGGCTCAGACTAGGAGTTTAGTACAATTCTTTTTTTGTTATTGTTTTAAAACGAGCGTCTTTGTTACCCAAAGTTCCTGTCCTTTCACTGGTCCCACAGAACTGCTTGTGTATTTCTCCCTCCATGTGACAGGATGGAATTCTAGCAATTTTCTGCTTTCTAATTCAGAAATTACTCTGTTAGTATGTTGTGGTTCAAGAAAATTACATACAAGGATGTTTTGAGATTCACATAAAAAATGTTGTAAATCAGCTCTGTGTTTGAAAAATCAGACTTTAAATAAGCACTTTTTGGAGCGTGGACCCAATTGGCTTGTGTTTTTAAGTTTTATGGAGCTTTTGTTTTTCTGTGGCTTTGGTGGGTTTTCTAATTGTTGTTGTTATTATCTCAGAAGAGTTTTGGGGAAGTAGTTGTGATTTGAAATCAAGGTCCTAGAGCAATTGCTTCAAAACCGTTTAAGGTTGATCAGACTGTATAAGGATTTTGCTTTTGTGCTTCCTCAGCAGGAAGATGTAAAGTGTTTGTTTTTGTTGTTGTTGTTGCTAGGTAGAAAATTTAAAATAATAGCAAAAATTACAATTGTTATTTAGCATATACAATTCAGAAATTGAATATGAAGTCAAAGGGCTTTTTCAGAGTAGAAAATCAAGGACACTTTGAAAGATATCTCCCTCTGCCTGTATATAGGGAGAAGGATATATATATACACATATATATACACATGTATACATATGTATAAATTTCAAATGATGGAATTTTTACAAAGCCTTTTTTGTTTCTAAAGCTTGTTAGCAGTGATATTATAAATTATGACCCAAATATGTTTTGTGAGTCTTTAAAAACTAGGGACATTGTTGTGTATTGCAAAAGATTTTTTTGAACTGTAATAAATATTTTTCCCTATAGAAAAAAAAATGATATGACCAGAAAAATAATTTTAAAACGTGTATAATTGTTATTCTTACCATAAAGCAAGACAGCAGTTCTTCCATCTTCCTATAAATATGTTTTAGCTTTGACATTCAGCCTACAGATAAGGAGAGTTTATAATTTCAATAAAAATAATTTTATCCCTTTTTAAGTTCTGCTTTGTCTTCATGCCCAACCAGAAAGTATCTCACTTTCCTGTCTGTGTTCATCATCTACTTCCCTTGAAGAATTTTGAGAGCTAGAGAGTTCAGATTTCATCTGAGTGTCTGAGTTCTATTTATTGTTTTCCTGACTTTCTATCCTCTGACTTAAAAAAACTCTAAGGAACTCAGAAAAGATGGCAGGATGAAACATCAACTCAATATTCTGGGTGTCCGTATGGTTTACTGGGTTAGCTGTAAGTCTCCCTGGTTCTCTCACTTTGCAGCATCTTTTTTTGGCCGTACCTAGTGGCATGCAGAACCTCCTTCACCAGAAACTGAACCCCTACCCTCTGCAATGGAAGCATGAAGTCTTAACCATTGAACCACCAGGGAAGTCCCTGCAACATCTTTATGTGCCCCTTTCTACCAAGCAAAGGAACCTGGTCATTCAGAATTATTCAATTTATGTTTTTGAAAGAATATGAACAAATGCTTTTAGCATTCTAGTGTCCATCACCAACAGGACAATGAAATAAATGGTGAGAATGGATATACTGTATCTAAAACAAATACCTTCATATTTCTTAATCTACTCCTTGTTTTGGTGGCTTTATCACTGAGGAGCTTCCTAAGAAAGGAAGAAGGGAAGATATATATTTGAGACTTCATCTCAAATGTGCATCTCAAAATGTTTTTATTCTAAATAATATGCATAATTATGGAATAGCTTTAGAATTTTAGAAATGTGTTTTCTTCAAAATTAATATGATATTAGACTTCTAATGTTTGTATATGCTTCTCCCTTTTTTCTATCTCTTGTTTTTAATTCACTTTTTGAGAAACAGCTGCAATTTCATTTTCTAGAGCTTATTGAAAATTTTATTTCTGCTGTCATATTTTTATTTTTTTTCAGAACTAATAATTTCTTTATTGGATGTGGATGTATATGCATTATTACACAGCCTTATGGTATACACTTCATACATACAAATGTAACACACTGCTTTTTATAGGATTACATATTCTGTTTTTTATCACCTAATATTAGAACATGATCATTTCCCCTTTTCCCTAAATGTTCTTCAGAAGCATTTTTTAAAAAGTTGTGTAATAGTTTGTTGAGGCAGTATTTCTTTGGACTATTGCTGAACATTGAGGTTGTTTTAAAATTGTCACCATTTTAAATAATCCTGTGATACAATTCTTTGTAAATCTTTGCATCTTTGATTGTTTCCTTGAGATAGATTCCTTGAACTGGTATTACGAGGCCAGGAAATAGGAACAGTTTCAAAATACTAGGTAGTAGATAATTAATTTTAGTGTCATATTTTTAAATCCCAAGAGCACTTTCTCTTATCTCCTTCCTTTAAAAATGCTTTCTGCTCTTTCTTTATGATACCATATGTACACTCATCTAGCTAAGAAGAGAGTTTTCTTCCACTCTCTGCATTGTCTGTTTTTCTTCTTGGTTCCTCTTCCCAACCCCAACGAATATATCTGATGGTCCCTGGCTGTCAGCTCATGTTTTAAGGGTGAAACACTAAGCTATAGGCTCCATTATAGATGAATTAGGAGGACCAGACATCTCGTTGGAGATTCTCAATTGTATCTAATTTTCTTTTCAGGCTGGTTTGTTTTCCAAAGAAAGGACACTTCTAATCTGAATCAACATACACAGGGACGATGAGACAGGAGGGAATCTTACCATTCAGTACATAGATTTTTAAATTTAATTCCATTGCTGTGGACGTGTGCTTTAGCCTGGTTGTCCTTCTGGTTCAGCCTCTCCAGTGAGCAAACATTCTGTCTGGCCTCTTTTACAGACTTTCAACCTATCCTCTTCTTTCCAACTTTACACACATCCCCTGTCGTTAGGAGACTCCCAAGTTCTACGCCTCTGGTGTCCTACAGTAAGAATCAGCTTCTTTGGGCTTTCCCCAACCACAGGCTATTGCTTGTCCATGTTCACTGGCTTACCAAGTCAAGGTTACAGTAGTAAACAAATACGTTTCTTTAACTTCCTGTTTCCGAAAAATTTTTATCATCTGTGTCTTTATTATTACTGTTCTTTTAGTAGGATTTCAGAAGGAAGCAAAGATAAATGTTTGTGTACAATCAAGTTGAGAAATTTACTCAACTTCTGTATAGTTTTTTCCAACTGGAGTACTGCAGTATGTTAGGGGTACTTTCTCAACTTGTCCTTCCCCTCATCATCTCCCATCTGTTCTATATCTCATCTTGGGGATAACACACAGTGTAACTTGCCTTTTCCTTTGTTAACTGATCTTGTGCATTTTATTTATTTTTCCCCAACTTTATTGAGATATAATTGACATAAAATGTGTATAATGTGATGACTTGATATATGCCTATATTAATAAAATAATCACCACATATGTTATAGAGGTAGTCGTGATTTAGTCACTGAGTTGAGTCCAACTCTTGCAACCCCCTTATTAGACATCATAGCTAATTTTTGCTTTTAACACAATATAGTGAATAGACGAAGAACATTCTAATTTAATTTAATCTTCTCTTTTATAAATTGCGAAATAATTTAAAAAAAATAAGTATGCAGTGGGCAATAGAGAGCTTATGAATCAAAATCTCTGAAAATTTTAAATGAATGGCAAAATGTTTATATACTCATATGCTAATCAAAATATGATTATATAATACTATATCACCTTAAGTACTTAGGTGGCACATTTATAGGACACCAGCTAGTAAATAAATTATTGTGTCATTCTTTAAATAAAGTTGCAAAGAAAATAAAAAAATTCTTATATTTCATAATCAATAAAGCATAGCTACAAATTTATTAAAGTTCCCAATTAAGTAAATTCATACAACTATAGCTTCTTTAAGTTAATCTTAGGTAACACTAGAAGTTCTTGTTCAATTGAAGAATACTATTCTTAATTCTATCTATATTTTAAAAATAAATTGTTTATATTTATTTTAAATTTTTAATTGCAAGCACAATATAAATTACCACCTAAAAGTTAGATCCCAAAAAGGATTTGGATGTTTAGCAGTAGCTCTCATTACTTCTCTGTACTCAGTTCAGGTTTTATTCTGCAAATAATCCTTTCCAAAGTGTATTTGATTTGCCCTCCCTGTGTCCCTAACCAGAAGGGAACCACAGAAGAAAACACTGCTGAAGACATCCATTTCCATCGCTTGCGTAGACCTGATTCACTAAGAAAATAGGAAAAGGTTAAGTGAAAAACATTCTAGGGAAGTTACAAACCATATAAGGGGACGGGTGAGCCACACGTGGGCGTCATTTTTTTCTTCTCTTCTCTCTTTCAACAGGGAGACACATCGCCTCTTCCTCCCACTGTCCCAGACTGTCTGCGGGCTGATGTCAGGGTGGCTCCTTCTGAGAGCCAGAATTGTTCCTTCTCTTTAGCAGACAAGAATATCACCCACGGCTTCCTCTATCCTCCTGGTTTGTATAACTCTTTTTTAGAGCAGCAGCTTAGAAAGCCCTCATCAGCTGGATGTGGGCATGTGCCTTAAACATATGCTCCCCACCAAAACTACCTGCTTGGGCTAAACTAACTGCCCAGGAGGTTTCCAGTGGTTGTGGGCCAGCCTGGAGCAGTGCAACAGCTATAATAAAAACTAATAAATTTTGCACTGGGAACCACACATCAGCTCTGATCTGGCCCAGATGTTCAGAGAGTTCGGCAGGTTTAAGTTTAATTTTAAAACTGAAGTCTCTTTGGAGAAGGACACAAGCGTTTAAAAAAACAATTTTTTTTTTTCCTGCTGACTGACCAAGCTAAGGCTTGCATGGAGAATGCAGCTGTGAGTATGAAGACAAATTAGCCTGGAATTTGGGCCTTTTGCTCACGCTGTATACCCAACAGCTTTAAACTGCGGATTAAGCAGCTGAATGAACTTGAAATATTTTTTCAGAAAGTTTTTCTCTTGGGAATGTGCAAAAGCCGGTGTGATTTTTCTAAAACTTAAATCTCTTCTCTGTTCAGCAAGGGTTGTCATTTCCTTAATTTACTCAAGAGGTTTTCAACAATTTTAACTTCTGGGAAAGGGTTTTCTCCAGATATTTGGCTTCAGTTCTCTGGAAGCCATAACCAAAGAGGTCACTTTAGAGATTTATAATTCAGAGATTCTGAGGCTTACAGTGGGAGAGAAAAGGCTCAATGAAAGCAAGTATTACATTGATGCAAAATTCCTAACAGAATTAGGATAATAAACTGATGTATCTTACTATAATCTCTAGAGACAATTAGAGCTCCATCAAATGTATGTAAACCCTAGGACAAATCTGAAATAGTTGCAACATTTGATCCACAAAAATTTTTAAATTGACCCATAAAATAGTGTCTGTTAAGCCTTAAGATATTGGTTGATTTATAAATGTTTGCCTTGATAAGGAAATGAAATTAAAAGCTAAACAGCTTGTCTCAAAAAATATCAAGGCTAGAATGAAACTCCCTTCTAATTTTTCACTACAAATTCTGTTAGCAATTCCATTCTGGGCAAATTCTTATTTTTCTCTGAAAAGAAGATAATGTTTATTGACTTTCCAACTTTCAGAGTTTAATTTAAAAAGTAGAAAAGTTATAGAGGGTCTGAGGACTGTGAACAGCATCTGAAATCTTAAAGAAAAAAGCCAAAAAATCTTGCTTCTCTTTGCCTTTCGGTGCCCATACATTGGCCTTTCAATAGAGTATTAGTTAAGGTAGCCAAGTGCAGTTTAAATAAAAATAGTGTTATAAGAAACACTCATAGGCTTGCAGGAATTTAAATCCTCTCAATATTTCAGCGAGAGATGCTATGAGACAAATGAAGCACAGAGGGACATAGCATATTGCCCAAGTGGGTCAGCTGGTGGGCAGCAGAGCTGGGATTCCAACCCCAGGATTCTGGGTCCAGAGTACACACACCCAGCACACACTCTGCTAGACGTTATGTCCCTGAGTCTTCATAGCCAATTACAAAGCCTAGGGAATTCCATGGACAGAGGAGCCTGGTGGGCTGCATTAAGAGTTGGGCACAACTGAGCAACTAAAACATTCACTTTCTTTGTAAATTCAGTATAATCTTATCTTGAAGCCTTAATTTAATTACATTTGTGAAGACACTATTTTCCTACCTATCACCTTCTGAGGTGATGGGACGATAAGACATGGACATATCTTCTTGAGGGTCACCAACCATCTGCAAGGTATCAGATGCATAAGACTGCCTGAATTATGAATGACGTCTACCAGAGAGTGCTTTGTGACTCTGTGTTTTGTGTGTTAATAAATTTACATTAATATGTAATAGTAATAGGCCTATTATATAGAATGCTATATATTCTTTTGTAGCTAGAGTTAATAAGATTTATTTGTTTTGCAGCAAACAATAGAACTTCCAATAGTCAATATGATGCTTTAATTACAAGTAATTTGGTCCCTATGTATGAAGCATTCAAAAGTAAGTATATACTTAGATTATTAATTTTGGTGACTCTTTGAATTTCTGAACTAGACACATCCTTAACTGAAATTTGTTTATGTTACTAGTCATTTTGTTCTTATGTTTTAAATATTGAAACAGGAAGGATATTTAACATAAATTCTTTTCACCTTACTTGAACTTTGGGTGACTTGTTGCTAGAAATTTGATAATATTTTAATCCTAATTTTACTGTAAAGAGATAATCACAAAATAAAACTTTAAAAAATTGTACACATTTGTATTTATATATATATAATTGTATATAATAATGCAAATGTATTATTTCCATACAAAATAAAATTTTCTGACACTCACCATAAGTAAATGAAATGTGTTCATCCCAAGTCATAATTAAAAAGGCAGTATGTATGTTCTGCTCATTGTTTAATACTGTCTCCAAAGCAATTCAGCCCTCAGAAGGCCTTCGGAGACATATTTAACTATAATTTCAAGACTGCAACTACATCAACAACAATACCTACCATGGATGTGGCTATTTAGTTTCGCTGCTTAGACTGTTTTGCAGAATTCCTCAATGACCACTGACAAGTATTGAAGTAGAATTAGATGCTATTTAAATGTACTTGTTTATAATAGAAAATATTTCCATGTTCAATAAAGGTAGATATTTTAAGCACTTTATTCCTTTATTTTTAGCCATGTGGAATTACTTCCATAGTGTTCTCCTTGTAAAATATGCCACGGAAAGAAATGGAGTCAATGTGGTTAGTGGACCAATATTTGATTATGATTATGATGGCCATTTTGATGCTCCAGATGAAATTGCAGCGTAAGTAATTTGAAACCAAATGGACATTTTGATTTAGCAATAGGGTATCATAAGAGGAAACCTAAATATTTTAAATTAAAACTCAGTATTCTATTACATAACATATTTATGTAGAGATATAATTGTTGACTATTTCCAACTAGTCTATCAAAAGAATTCACAAAAATTTTATATGGTAAAGACTTAAACCAACAGGCAAAGAAAAGAATGTCCAGGAAAGGTTTAGCAAATTTTTTATTTGGAAAATTTCTAAACTAATGAGAAAGGAAAACATAGTTTTGTTGCAGCTAAGGAAGCAGGGAATGCCCACTGTGCTATCAGAAAGTAGAGAACCAGTTCAGCAATAAATAAAAAAAATCAAGAAGTGACTATTCAAAATATTGCCCAATATTTCAAATAGTGGATGATTCATGAAAGTATCTCCCAGGAGAGATTATAGTGTCCTGTAGAAAACTAGTCCTGTTTATCTTTATAAAATTTATATTTACAACTGTCTTTGTAAACTAAGCTGTATATTTTTGTACTAAACCTAGTCTTATAGATTTCTAAGAATTACTCCTGAATCCAGGTCACAGGAACAGAGAGTTGAAGTGTCATCCATGATTTTTATATTATCAAAACAGACTGTACTAAACTATGGTAATGTCTAAGCCTAGACCATGTAAAACAATGATCTCTACTTATACCTTCTGATAAGATAACATTTATGACCACTAATTAAGCTTGTCACCTTTTAAATTTTGTTTGTCTTGTCCTTATGTCAGTGTTTATTGATCCTGTCTTTCTCCATTTAATAATTCTAGCAAATGCTGTGATAGCACTTTACTCCATCCTAGGTATGCTTCTAAGCATTTACAGATACTTTATTTAATCTGAGAAAGATCCTCATGTTAGATTCCATTAGCTCCCATTTAGAATAAGAAACTGAAGCACAGAGAGGTTAAGAAACTTGTGTAAGTTCCATAGCTAAGTAGTAAAGCCAGAACCCAGGCAGTCTAGCTCTGATTCTAAATCACAGTAACATAGTTATACCAGTTATACCATACTTATACCAGTTCATTTTCCTGTTAGTGGACTCGCACTAATAGCTTACCTTTATTTGGTACTTGAAACTTTTAAAGGCACTTTTATGTTTGTTATCTGAGACTAAAGGGCTGTCAGATCAGTTGTATGAATTTATCCCTGTCTATGCTGTGAAAATGGTACCACAGGATCACCTCCATGTTAAAGCTGAGGAAACTTAGAAAGTCATAGAATATTAGAGGATTAGTACACATCCAATGCCTAGTAGAAGTGTGCAGCTAGTCTTGGAATCCCAGATCCTTCATTCCCAGCCCCTGCTCTATTAGGAAATGTCACTAGAAAGTATAAAGTCAACAAAACTGGGAGGCAGAATATCATGCTCTGCTTTTCTTTGTATTCTAATATTTTCCATGGTAGAATGACCAAGCTTGGACTTCTGTAAATCTTGATTCTGGCTCAATAAGGTTTAAAAATGTGTGATAAGATTTTATATTTTCTATTTATTTACTTTCTTTAGCTATAATTTTACCTTGGTGTTTCTTTAAAAAATCTATATATATAGACACATAATCTTCAGAAGCAAAAGTACAATAACATCAAATGTTTTCAATTATGCTTTTAGCTATGCAGTCAATACCAGTGTTCCCATTCCAACGCACTACTTCGTGGTGTTGACTAGTTGTAAAAATCAGAGCCAAACCCCTGATGCCTGCACTGGCTGGTTGGACGTCTTACCCTTTGTCATCCCTCATCGACCTACCAATGTGGAAAGTTGCCCTGTGAGTATGCCCCCAGAGAGGCCCTGGGCCCAGAGAAAATGATTCATCAGAGCTCATCTGGGCTTTCATAAGGTGGTTCTGACTACAGTACATATTTTAGGTGTTTCCTAGGTTAGAGTCGTACTAAATGTGACCTCATTTTTGAACTTTCCCTTAGACTACTGATCTCTATGTAATTAACATTAATTTAAACATGCATATTTAAATATTAATGTAAACATGCATATGCTTACATGAACATGTGTTTATATATGCTTGTCATATATATTTTGTTTAGATATATTTACTCACATTCACTAATAAGGGAAGGGTTGTAGCTTATTAATCTTTTATTCTGAATGCATACCTTAAGGTTCTGTCCCAATGTTGGCACGAAATTAATGCTTCTTAAATGAATACATAAATATAAAAATCCCATCAACTTGAAATGTGAGGTCTGAAAAAATATATATATTATGTATATATGTATATTTTCCTAAATATATACATATATTTACAAAATAAGTTGGTTCAAATGACATTCCTTGTTTAATATCATGTACTAGGCCACTTCAAAATCTTGTGGATCAAGGCAAATTACATGTAAATATTTACTTTGATTTCATATATGTTCTTCATAGAAAAAATATGCATCCTGGTAATTGGTCTTTACTGAAGTCACTCAACAAATATATTGAATACCTTGTAACTGCACAGTATCATGACAGATACTTTTTAGAATGCACCAGGGAAGAATATATTGTCTCTGCCCTCAAGGAGTTCATATATAACTTTGATATGTAAATTATATATGTAAATGTGATGCACACACACTAATGGGTTAGTTGATCATATAAGAATTACTTTAAAAATTAGAAAGTAAAAGACACTACAAAGTTGGGATTCATTGCCAAATACTGTTATAAGGATATACTGTTTCAAATTCAAAACACATCTAGCTGGGATAATCAATAATGGTTATATAAACTGAGGTGGAAGTAAGGCCCTAAAAGATGGGCATCATTTGAACGGAGTGAAAAGATTAGAAAGACTTTTCCATGGAGATAATGAAGGGAAGGACTTGGTAACTGCCTGGATGCAAGAGCCAAAGGAAAATGGAGAGTCGAAGCTGAATCAGAGATTTTAAATGTAGACAATTAGGAAAAAGAAAGGGAAGTTAGGAATGAGAACTATTTTGGCAGGTAGGTAGGATAATTAAGAGTAGGCACATCTGATTTGTAGAAATGGGCATTCACATGGAAAATCCCATAGGCTATTAGCGATGGATTAAAGCTTAAGTTCTAGGCCAGGTTGAGATTCTTCTCTATTCTTTCAGGTATTGAACATGTAACTGCCTTCACCATGCTATGTACTCTAGGCAATACACAAATAAATCCGATATGAATTATAGCAAAAAAAAAAAAGGCTCATAGTCTAGCACTGAGAAGCCTAGTCAAATAGAGAAAAGAAAAATAAGTGGCACAAAGAGGGACAGGTATTTCAAAGGAGAAATACTTTCTGGTAAGGAAAGCAACATTCTAGCTGAGTCTTGAAGATAGGGTTTGAACTTGAGTGTTTGATGGTTGCTTTCACTGACTAGAAATGGAGCGCAAAGGTCAGAGGCTAAGCAATGGATCACTCACAGTCCTAGAACCATGAAGAGTTTCCAAACAAGAAGCTATCAGGAGATGTTGTATAGTTGACACTCTTCCTATTTGTCTTGTCAGAAGTTCATTTAGTTGAGACAAGGCGAAGCAATTATGCACTTCCTCTTCTAGTGGCAGACTTCTGTGACTGATACTCTTGGTATGATACTCTTTTCCCCTCAATCAGGAATAAATAGTTCTTTATCATAGAGGTTCTAGGTAGCCACTCATAATGGGTGTGCAAAGAAGAAACTATTTCCTATCCCTAGTTTAGGCCCTTATTACCTTCTATTAGGACTTTTAAAAATGAATTTTAAGTAGTTTCATTGTCTCCTGTCCTTTTCACCTTTACCTCTGTATATCATGACTAAGTTCCTCATCTTAAAATTTAGCTTTTCATTACGAGTATTTTCTCATCTGCAAACTTTGACTATCTATATACCCTGAGTAAAGTGAAAGTGAAGTCGCTCAGTCATGTCTGACTCTTTGCGACCCCATGGACTGTAGCCTACCAGGCTCCTCCCTCCATGGGATTCTCCAGGCAAGAGCACTGGAGTGAGTTGCCATTTTCCTTCTCCAGGGGATCTTCCCGACCCAGGGATCGAACCCAGGTCTCCCACATTCCAGGTGGATGCTTTAACCTCTAAGCCACCAGGGAAGCCTGAATAAAAGTACTGTACCAAAACAACAAAAATCTCCCAGCCTGTACTTAAGGCTTTTCACAATTTACCCTCAGTTGACTTTGCAGACCCAACTTCCAGGCCAACTGAAGTTCCTGAAATTACTTGACCAGCTCTTGGTTTTCCCTACCTCCATGTCCTTGCTCATGAGCTTCTCTCTTCTAGAATGGCTTTCTCCTCAATCTGTTAAAAATTCCACCTACACGTCAAGGTAAAGCACAAATGGTACAAAGCTTTTCCTCTGCATCCACAGTGGAGATGATCTCAAAATTAATAAGGCATCATTTCTATTGACTAAGACATGAAGACCAATAAGCTGGACATACTCCAAGACTTTAAAGAATTGACAGGATAGTAATCAGGGCATGACACTGGATAAACAGAACTATGAGACATAACATGTTGAATATGAAACAAGCTATGATTATAAGAGAGGCTGTGACATTGATACATGTGACTGTCAATTTGATATGAAGGAGGGAAAGACAGGACAATAAAGTCAGGTAACTGAAAATTTAGGTGTGACTGGCCAAGAAATACAGAAAATGATCCGTTGTTTTGTGAAAGATAAATTTGTTGTTTGTGGTCCTTCAATTGAGAAACTAGTTGAATACCTAAGAGGCTACAGTAGAGAATAGGATGCAAATGCATGGGTTTTGGAGTTGAAAATCTGAGTTCATTTACTGATCTGGCCTCTTTGGGGAAACAGCTGAGTGTCACTTTCCTCAAATGTGTGAAACAATTCACCCCCTAATGATGTTGTTGTGAAAATTAAATATTTCATATAGATTCCTAAAAATTCTCGATAAACAGTAAGCAAGTGGCGGTCATTATAAAAAAATCACATTTCATGAAGGAGTTACATTCTAAAGTCAATATAAAGTGAAATCTTATATACAGATAAAATCACATAGAATCAAATCACCAAGAAAGTACAGTACCTACACAAGCTATACCTTGAAAAGAAAGTTAAAGTGTTAGTCACTCAGTTATGTCTGACTCTTTGTAACCCCATAGACTGTTGCCCACCAGGCTCATCTGTCCATGGAATTCTTCAGGCAAGAATACTGGAGTGGGTTGCCATTCTCTTCTCCAGGGGATCTTCCTGCCCCAGGGATAGAACCTGGGTCTCCTGAATTGCAGACAGATTCTTCACTGTTTGAGTGATGTAGAATCTGCCAACACTTCCACTAGTATTAGAACAAGAAATTGTGCTTTAATTGTGAAATTGTGAAATAGTTAGCTTGCTTTAAGGGTCATACTATATGAAAATTCTGCATTTTTAAATATTCTAATCACTGAGTCTATGGAGGTACTCACACTACAAGAGGTCTGAGGCAACTGACACCATTTGTAGAAATGGTAGATTCACAATTCCACCGCACACTTGATGTAGAGAACTTGATTCTTATTTTCTTTCTTCCTTTGTTCTTCCATCATTTCTTCCCTCTTCCTCCTTTTTCTTTTTTTCCCTTAACTTTGTATTATTAAATTCCTGTCAGATAAATGAGAATGTTGCTGTAAGTCCACGTGACTATCTGTGTTTTAACTTAGTATATGTTGGAAATGTAATTGTGTGTATGCTTGGTAGTTCACTCGTGTCCAGCTCTTTGCAATCCTATGGACTGTAGCCAGCCAGGCTTCTCTGTCCATGGAATTCTCCAGGCCAAATACTGGAGTGGGTTGCCATTCCCTTCTCTCGGGGATCTTTCCGACCCAGGGATTGAACCAAGGTCTCCTGCATTGTAGGCAGATTCTTTACCATCTGAGCCACCAGGGAAGCCTGGAAATGTAATTGGGGGTATACAATTGTATTGTAAATAGAATTGGGGATAAGACAATACAAGTATGGAATTTAGAGGAGATCAGAATTATAGAGATAGATTTTGTATTAAATCACAGGAGTGAAATGAAATTGCCGAACAGAAGAAAGTAGAGAGAGAAGGCCCAAAGATCAGATGTCTGTTCTTCCAAGACGGCAAAAAACTGAAGTAAGCTGAGGAAACAGAAGGTGTCATTGAATAAGAGAGCAGAGCTATGAAAGATAAAGAAGGAACTTTCAAAACAGCTAAGCGAAAGGGCTACAAAAATCCCACTAAGTTAGGCGATCCTCGTCTAGATGGTTTCATTAGTGTGATGCCAGCAATGACCAGACTATATATAAGTGAATAAGGAAGTAGTTAGGAGGAAAAAACACTGAAACTGATATCACCTCAAAAAACTTACAAATTGAGTTTTATTTGGGGTGTATACAATTTTATGTAGTAGGTATAATACATATAGATTATGTAAATGATCAAAAGCATATATTTAAATGTGGTTCATAGAAACTCAATATACACAAGGCTTCTATTCTTTCGGGATGCATTGGTACACTAGAGCAGTTGTCTATAGCTGAATGCTGTTCAGATTGGTTGGTGCTGGTGAACCAACCATTTCATTTCTGATATGAAATAGCTTGAGTATTACCCCTGCCTAGGTATAATTATGTTGTTCTTTAAGATCATTTCTTTGCAGTTTTACAAAAGATTGTCAGGTGTGCACTAAACATTCAGTTAGATGGATACCAAATAAGCCAGGAGAAAACAGAATAATAAAAGCCAAATGGGAGAAAACTTTATGGGAAAAGTGATCAAAACCATTCAATGTTGATAAAATGTGAAAAAGTGAAATGAAAGTCATTCAGTCATGTCCAACTCTTTGCCACCCCATGGATTATACAGTCCATGGAATTCTCTAGGCCAGAATACTGGAGTGGGTAGCCTTTCGCTTCTCCAGGGGATCTTCCTGATCCAGGAATCAAACCAGGGTCTCCTGCATTACAGGCAGATTCTTTACAAATTGAGCTATGGGGGAAGCCCTAAAGAGTGAAGGCAGGAAGAAAAGACTGAATTTGATTCCCATTAGAAATATGAGTTAAAATTAGCACATCACATATTTATTTAACAAACAATAACTTACCTCATGAATCTTACCTGGAAAAATACTTTAGAGGTTTGAAACAGTGATTTCCTCTTATACTTCCTCTGGCTCAAATAGTAGCTGCCTATTTTAAACTTGCATATTTAAAAAACAAGTGAACAAGTATGCTAAAGTTAATTGAAAGTTATCCATGCAGACTCATCTAATTAACGAACTTGTAAACGTTCTTACTTTAAAAAATAGCTAGAAATTCAGCAACTTCATATGACTGTCAGAAAAGTCAAAAATAAAGAATAAGGAATTTCATAGCAATCCATAGCTCCAAATTATTGAACTAACCCATATATATATGTGTGTGTATAATGTTTATGGTAAAGTTTTTTTACTATGCTATTTATATTTTTTTCAATATACTATTTTTTATATTTAGTTAAAAACCTACTGAAAGTCAAATGGCCAAGAAATATCTGAAAAGACACTCAATAATACTCAGAGTAATAAACTTTAAACATGGATAAAGCACTATTTGGCAACATGGTTTGGCAAGGATGTGGGGAAATGGGGATTATCTTCCACTGTCAGTGGAAGTGTAGATTGTTGTACACACTTTGAAGAGTGTTCAGTTCAGTCGCTCAGTCATGTCCGACTCTTTGAGGAGTGTTAGGTTTACTATTTAGTAAAATTAAAGTTGCATATACTCTATGTTTATATATTCTAGAAACTCATGTTCTTTTTTTTTTTTGAAACTCATGTTCTTAAACATAGAAGACATTTGCCAATTTATTCATGACACTATTATTTATAATGCCAAAAATACTATCAATATGTCAATGAAAATATAAACTCAGCTGCCACAAACCATAGCTAAAAACAGATGATTTAACTAGCTTTAGATATTTCACTATGAATAGATTACAAACATAAAATTGAATGAAAAAGTATAGAATCTCATTTATATCATTTATATAAGTTTGAAAACATAAATCAATGCTATATATTTTATATTGATGTTCAGTAAAAGTTAAAAAAACACACAGACTGGATTCACACTGACTCACGACAATGATTTCCTCTGAGTAAGGCCTGACTTCATCTTTAATGTTTCATTGCTTTAAAAAAGTTATATCTGAAGTAAATATAAAAGTGGCTCTACTTTATGGCAGTCTGTATTTGCTATTGTATAGTTTGTACTTGCATCTTTCTTTTTATGTTAACATACAGCAAAATTTAGCTCTATCAAATTAAGATTTAAGGCAGTAAAAACCATAAGAACAAATGTCAAGTCAATGAGTTGGATATTTTAAGCTAATTTAATGTTCTATGTCAATATACCTGAGAAAAAAACAAGCAAACAAAAAAACCACGGGAAAAAGGGACAACTTCTAAGTAATAAAAGAATTTTCTGTTAATGAAAAACCATGCTCCAGGGGAAATAATCTTTTGCTTTTCTGTTTCAGGAAAATAAACCAGAATCTCTTTGGGTTGAAGAAAGATTCAATGCACATACTGCCCGCGTGCGTGATGTGGAACTTCTTACTGGACTTGACTTTTATCAAGAAAAAGCACAGCCTGTCTCTGAAATTTTGCAACTAAAGACATATTTGCCTGTATTTGAAACCGTTATTTAACTTAATATATAAAACAACTTTGGCAAATTGTGAATGATTTTTTTCCCGTTGAAGACCATAAAATAAAATTTTCTATTTTCCTTAACTCCACTAAAAGCTGTATTGTGTAATTTTAATTATTCCTTTCTCTTTTTCATTTCTATAAAACTATAATATTTTAAAGTTACACAGTTTGCACAGACTGTGCTGTTATTCCTTCCTTAATATCTCATTTATAATCCTTGGCTATCTTTTTCTTCCCAACATTATCTAAATAGAAAGCAGAGTACAAGAAGTAAGTCTCACTTTTGAACCGAATCAATTCTACATCAGTTTTGTTATAAAACTTTTTACACTTAGCAATCAGGAAATATGTATTAAAATAAAAAAAATACACATTGCCTTCATTCAATAATTTCATTTGTAAAAGTGGTGCCAACAGATATACTTTGCACAAATGCATGAAAGTATCATCTTTTACGAAGACCAAGTGGTAGTGATGGTTAAGTTGTTAAGTCATGTCCAACCCTTGTGACCTCATGGACAGTAGCCCGCTTGGCTCCTATGTCCATGAGATTTCCCAAGCAAAAATACTGGAGTGGCTTGCCATTTCCTTCTCCATACAAAGACCAGAAAATAACCTAAAAGTCTTGTTGAGCAAATTATGTTCATGCATGCTAAGTTGCTTCAATTGTGTCCAACTGTTTGTGACACTATAGACTAGCCCATCAGGCTCCTCTGTCCATGGGATTCTCCAGGCAAGAATCCTGGAGTGGATTGCCATTTGCTACTCCAGGGGATCTTCCCAACCCAGGGAATGAACTCGTATCTCATGTTTCCTGCATTGACAGGCGAGTTCTTTATTTCACCATTAATACCATATGAGCTAATGGTAAGCCCAGGTGAGCAAATTATGGAGTTTATTTAAACAAACAGTGGAATGTGATTCCACTGCTATAAACAAAGAAGTTGGTCTATATATTGATGATAGTATGGCTATTGTTAAATGAAGGGCAAAGAGTGGTAGAATAGCATGTATAGTATGCTATCATTTTTAAGGGACGGGCGAAACTTCTGTCTAAGTGAAAGTGTTAGTCTCTTGGTTGTGTCAACTCTTTGCGATCCCATGAACTATAGCCCACCAGGCTCCTCTGTCCGTGGGATTCTTCAGGCAAGAATACTGGAGTGGATTGCCATTTCCTTCTCCAGGGGATCTCCCCAACCCAGGGGTTGAACTTATGTCTCCTGCATTACAGGCATATTCTTTACCGTCTAAGCCAATCTCTTTAAGAGCTGGATAATAAAAGTTTTTAGGCCATACAGAATGTTGCAACTACTCAATTCTGTTAATACATCAAGGAAGTGGTCATAGATGATACATAAAAGGAATTGGAGTAACTGTGTTTCATTAAAACTTTATTTACAAAAACAGATGGGGGCTAGAATTGATCCATGGACTGCAATTTGTCAACCCTTGATTTATGTCTTAAACCAGGGTGGCACAAATTAATACTGAGAGATGGAGATACAATTTTTATTTTGCACCTTTTGACATTGCCAAAAAAATTTTTTTAAAAACTTACTTTATACATATGTATCTCTTTAATTTTTCAAAATTTGATTTTTAAAAATTTATTTGTTTTTTATTGAAGGATAATTACTTTACAGAATTTTGCTGTTAAATGTGATTATTAAGCAAAGAGATACCAGTATTCATTTGGTAGGTAATAGTATTGGTCAGATTTTAAGATTTGCAGACTGGCAATGTTCCAGACTCCTTTCTGATATATATACACCAGTTCATCCAAGGGACACAGGCTTTGTTAGTGACAAAAAATCTTGTGGCCTGAGCTTCAAAAAGTCAGACTATTACTATTATGACTTCAACTGAATTAATTATAGCTAAAAGTTAAATGTTAGCTTAGGGTCATTGGATTTTTATTAACACCACATAAAGAATTGGATTTAAAATGTACAATATAGAGAGGCTGAAAGACGAGAAAAAAGATGGAAATTATTTCCAGCTAAGTGTCAGTCAGTGTTGATGCCCTGTATATACACAGAATTCCTCCAATCAGTGGTCCCCTGCCCCACCGTGGCCTATAAACCAGATAAGACCACCTGGAATTTAGACCCCACTTTGTGGCAAGACAGTGAAGGATGGTTTAGTGCTGAACTGCATTTAAACTCTGGATGCCCTCATTACTTCTGAATTTCTGTTAAAGTAACTAAATTGTTTTCGGTATCAGATTAAATGGGTGCTCAACACAGAAATAAAAATTTCGCAAAGAGAAACATTAAAATCACATATTTTTGCACAGAGATTGTGCAATGTACTTTTTTTGGTATCATTATCTCATTAAAAAGATATATATATGTGTAAAATCATTCTGACGGAAAGACACTGAGTTAAAAATTTATGTAATTACAGGAGATTTACAATTGCTAATTTATAACTTTCAGTATGTAGTCTAGTTTTTATAATGAACTTGTTTGTAAAAATGTAAAACATACAGCTAGTTGCATTAAAAGAAATATTTATTTAGAAAGAATTTGAAAGACACAGAAAGGTTGTAAGAATAGCATAAAGCACTCTGTATAACCTCCACCCATCTTTACTAATTGTTAATATTCTCATTATGTATATTTATGGATAGCTTTAATTTTTCCCCTGAACTTTCTGAGAGTACATTGGAGTCATCATGCCCATTTATGCAGCAAAAGTTCAGGGTGTATCTCCTAAGATCAAGGACATTCGTACAACCACAGTCAGGAAGTTTAATGATGACACAATATCATTTTTTAATTTCCAGATCAAATCTAGTTTTTTTCTCATCTTCAGTTATGTCCTTTAAAATATTTTATTTTCTGTGACCACCCCCCGCCCCGGCCCCCAAACAGAATCATGCATTGCATTAAGTTTTCTTTCCTCTTTGGTACATTTCCTCAGCCCCTACCAAGTAATGTTAACATTTTGAAGAGTTTATTTATTTTGTAGGCTATTCCTCAGTTTGAGTTTGTCTATATTTCCTCATAATGTTTTGTATTTTTGGCAAATGCTACATCAGCGGTGGGCTTCCCTGGTAAAGAATCTGCCTGCAATGTGGGAGACCTGGATCTGGGTTTGATCCCTGGATTGGGACGATCCCCTGGAAAAGGGAACGGCTACCCACTCTAGCATTCTGGCCTGGAGAATTCCATGGACTGTATGGGGTTACAAAGAGTTGGACACGACTGAGTAACTTTCACTTTTTTTACATCAGTGATAGCATGTTCAGTGCTTCATTTCTGGGAGCACAAGATGTTCAACTTTACCATTACTGCTGAGGCCAAATTTGGTCCCATGGTTACGTTGGTGTTCACTAGGTTTTCCTTCTACAAAGAGAGTGTTTACTCCTTATAAATTGGGAGTTATTTGTGGTGAGATAGTTGAGAACCAGAAGTATCCTGTTTCTCAAAATTTTACCTGTTTTTAGTATCCAATAATAATTCTTCCTTGATTCAATTTTTACTATGACGGTTCCAAAGGGTGATTTTAAAAACTGCCATTATTCCTCCTATATTTATTGGCTTTCTACTGTAAGGAAAAGAGTTCCCTTCTTATTTTTTATTTGTTGTTTTTTTTTTTTTTTATCTGTAGAGACTCATGGATTCTTTCTTACTCCAACTGATTAAAATACACTGAATCATTGTTTATTTTGGTACTCAAATCGCCCTCAGACTTGACCTGTGTAAGCGCCTATAAGTAGGCTCTTATGTCCTTTTGACATGTCATTATTTTTTTAAGAACTTTCTTACTTTTTAGTAAAAATAAATGTTTTAGGCTCATCTTGTATGACCTGTACTAACTCTGAAATCAGCCATTTCTCCAAGGAGCTCTGGTTCTATTTATTCAGTGCTGGTGTCTTAATTAATTTTGGAGCATCACTGTATCTAGGCTCCTTTAGTCAACAGAAGTATGATCTATAGCTACATCTCTGTCTGTGTCTCTCCATTTATGTTTATAATTACACATATAAAATGCAATGAGTTCAGTGACCATTCAGTAAGGTTATGGTCCTTTCTAACTCCTCATTTCGTAATAGTATCTTCCTTCTCCAATAGTGAGAAACTTGTCTCCCAACATTATCAATATTTTTATTCATTGCTCAATCTTACAATACAAGGAATGAAGGAATTGCTAAACAATACCATTGAGAGAAAAAAATCTACCAAGTAGAATTAAGAAATGTTTTCGGTTCTTTGTGTCTCTAGACTTAGAATTTATAATCAGATTCTGTGTCCCAAAATGACTCAGATTAATTTTTCCCCCTTCAGTATAGATACATTATTCTTTCACGGATCGTGCCTTCGGTGTTGTATCTGAACACCACACCCAAGGTCATCTAGGTTTTCTGCTATGCTCTGTGCTAGGAGTTTATAATTTTGTATTTTACATTTATGTCTATGATCTATTTGGAGCTGATTTTGTGAAAGATGTAAGGTCTCTGTCTAGATTAATTGTTTTTTTCTTTGCACTTGGATGTCCACTTGTTCTAGCACCATTTGTTGAAAAGACTACCTTTGCTCCATTGTATTGCCTTCTCTCCTTTGTCAAAGATCAGTTGACTACCAATAGTTAATTAAGTCAATCCCCTATGTGAGAGCCTTTAATTGTTTCCAATATTTTGTAGTTACAAATATACTGCGGTGAATAACTTAATCCACATGTATATGTGTTATGTGTTATATGTTAGCGTCTGACTGTTTGCGACCCTCTGGACTGTGGCCTGCCAGGCTCCTCTGTCCATGGGATTCTCTAGGCAAGAATACTGGAGTGGGTTGCCATTCCATTCTCCAGGGGATCTTATGGACCCAGGGATTGAATCTGGGTCTCTTGCATGGCAGGCAGGTTCTTAACCACCTGAGCCACCAGGGGAGCCATCAGGGAATCCACGTGTAATTTTGTTCAAAGTGTATCTTCTGTAAAAATTTCTAGAAGTTGGTAAGCATATATATGGCAGCTTTTTTTTTTTAAATAGAAGTACTATATTGGCACAACTTTAATTTCTAAATTGGTAATCAAAATCTGAACTTAGAGATGTAGTTTTCCTCCATCAGAAAAGCAAAGATTTATTTTTTCTAAATCATAAAAAGTACATACTCATTGTAGCACTATCCAAACTACATGCACATATGTATACTATTTCAGTTCAGTTCAGTTCAGTTCAGTTCAGTTCAGTCACTCAGTCGTGTCTGACTCTTTGCGACCCCATGAATCGTAGCACGCCAGGCCTCTCTGTCCATCACCAACTCCCAGAGTTTACTCAGAGTCGTGTCCATCAAGTCAGTGATGCCATCCAGCCATCTCATCCTCGGTCGTCCCCTTCTTCTCCTGACCACAATCCCTCCCAGCATCAAAGTAATCTCCAATGAGTCAACTCTTCACAAGAGGTGGCCAAAGTACTGGAGTTTCAGCTTTAGCATCATTCCTTCCAAAGAAATCCCAGGGTTGATCTCCTTCAGAATGGACTGGTTGGATCTCCTTGCAGTCCAAGGGTCTCTCAAGAGTCTTCTCCAACACCACAGTTCAAAAGCATCAATTCTTTGGCACTCAGCTTTCTTCACAGTCCAAGTCTCACATCCATACGTGACCACTGGAAAAACCATAGCCTTGACTAGACAGACCTCAGTCGGCAGAGTAATGTCTCTGCTTTTCAATATGCTACCTAGGTTGCTCATAAGTTTTCTTCCAAGGAGTAAGCATCTTTTAATTTCATGGCTGTAATCACCATCTGCAGTGATTTTGGAGCCCCCAAAATAAAATCTGACTCTGTTTCCACTGTTTCCCCATCTATTTAACTACATATATAACTATTTTACATATAAACTATATTATAAATATATTAAAATCACACATAGTCACATCAACCAATGATTATAACAAATTCTATTAATTCATGACACCTGGAGATAGCTTTCCTTTGTAGTATTTGAACATGGCATTTGGGGAAATGTCAATCCACATTACTTTGGTTCAGAATCAGATTTTTTTTCTCAGGGGAATTTCAAAGCTTTCAGGTAAATACTTATGTTTTAAGGATTTTAAAACTTTCTACAGAAAGTTTAACTTATTGGAGTAAGTCAGGAAATGGCTACTTCGTATTTCAATAAATCTCTTGACATTTTACAAATTGATACCCACAATGTGTAGCTGAGAATTAATGGAACCTTAGGTGGAGAAAGCAATGGCACCCCATTACAGTACTCTTGCCTGGAAAATCCACGGACAGAGGAACCTGGTAGGCTGCAGTGCACAGGGTCGCTAAGAGTTGGACACGACTGAACGACTTCACTTTCACTTTTCACTTTCATGCACTGGAGAAGGGAATGGCAACCCATTCCAGTGTTCTTGCCTGGAGAATCCCAGGGATGTGAAAGCCTGGTGGGCTGCCGTCTATGGGGTTGCACAGAGTCGGACATGACTGAGGCAACTTAGCAGCAGCAGCAGGAGGTGGGTATAGTCATGATCCATGTTAGTATTCATGACCAATCATCACCCCAAGTCTTCCAGTTATTTTTTGACTTTTGCACAATAGAGCTATATCATCTCCCAGGTGATGCAATTGTCTTTCCTTTTTATTCTACTGACATGGAAACGTGAACAACTCAATTTTTGACAAGTCCTTTGTATATAATTGATACCTTAATACTACAGAATTGCTTGCTTTTAAATAGAGGAACCTCATATTGCTGCTATTTTAAATTATATGTATTTTGGTAGACAGGCATATAAGAGGGACCTTTTTGTGAGTTCCAATGTTACTGAATCAAGTATTGCAATTAATTCTTGTTTGCAGAAGAGAACATTCTAACTCAAGTGGGGTCAGCTAAGGTCTTGGGAGCAGACTTGGAAAGAAGGGAAATTTTAAAGTTTGGCTTATTTTCCAGATTTAGTTAGGATTCTGGACATTTATTTTCTCAATGCTTTTCTCTTTTCCTCCTAATTTTTCTTTCTTTCCTTCTCCCTTCCTCTCTCTTTCTTTCCTTCTTTGTAACCTCTCAGGGTTTTTAGTGACACAGTTTGAATTAAAGGAGCTCAGGGTCTATTCTTCCATAAAGCATCAGAAACAAGTGAGTTTTCTGGGCAAGTAGAAACAGAGGGGTGGAGATAAACAGGATGAGGTGGTGCACCTATGTATGTGCCAAGAATTCATCTTTAGCCATTAATTTAGCTAGAGTTTAGTATAAGAATATCCAGTGTTTGATCATTTAGAATAAATACATGAAGTTTCTAGCAGCCTATATTTACACTTATAGATTTGACTGATCTTGATTTTATAAATCCCGTCTGGTTTTGGCACTTGAGGTTATTTCCCAACTATATATGGGTTCCTTTAAAATCTTCTTGCCCTAGGGAAATCTCTTTCCTTCCTCCACCTCCATCCCCACCCCTGCATCACCACGACTCTACCACCACGGCTTGTCATCTGTTTACTTTGAGAGGGCTGGGCCTGGGAATGGAGACAGGACATAAACTGAAACAGTTTTCAAAAACACAAACAAGGCTGTTAGAAGAAACTACTTCCTTTTTACACAGGACTCTTGGCAGACCACAATCACTCCCTCAATCAGTGGACTCACGCTCGTACAAACTTCCAGACAGGAACAAACCTCAGCCTTCCAATGACAGATTTGTGTAATTCTGAATTGTCCCAAATCCACATTATAAACACAGCTGAATAACAACTAGTAAATTACCACACCAGACTTAGGCTGGTTCAGTTATTCTAAGATACTATGTTTCTCAGTGTGTAAAATTAAAGATGTTATAGGTGTAGAAGAAATCTAAAGAGGCCAGCTAGTCCCTCTTACATGGCTCACTCCACTCAAGAATGTGTGTGCTTTGCTAGTCATGTCTGACTTTTTGTGACCCCATGGACTTTAGCCCACCAGGCTCCTCTGTCCATGGGGTTCTCCAGGCAAGAATACTGGAGTGGGTAGCCATTCCCTTCTCCAGGGATTGAACCTGAGTCTCCTGTGTTGCAAGCAGATTCCTTACTGTCTGAACCACCAGGGACCCAATAAAAAGTAATGTTCTGTATCTCTAAGGAATAAACAAAGACCTTAAACCACTTTTCCTATTTCTAAAATTAAGATATTTTGCCTAATGGTTTGCAGTGTCTTGTCTATTTAATGTGTTATTACAAAGTTTGTTTATAATAGTCTTCCAAGGAATAATCTCTTCTCTGTTGTGTTATGAGGTGGTATCAAGTTGATAACAGACTATGCATTCCTAATTTACAGACATCAAAATTTAAATTTTGGTTTCCCAGCTGTGTGACCTGGAGCAGCTTTCTTAAACCTACAACTTTCTTAAACCAAGAAAAGCTGTCTTAGTTTTCTCTTCTGTAAAAAGGGAGTTTTTAGTACCTACCTCATAGCCATTGTAGGGGTTTAATATCTTTCCATATTTAAAATACGTGCAACAGAGGCTGTATCATGGTAGCATCACCTTCTCTCAATTGTACAGAAAACACTCTTTTTGAATGAACCGGGCAATTGCTTCTGCTTCACCTAGGCTTGGGTACAATTTCAATGACTCAAATTTTTTGAATTGGTGTCCAGGTTGACCTTTATCCTGTGATTTGGAGGGCTGACTCTCATATTTTCTGCCAGAATGAGTTAGTCACATTCATAGCATCTCTATCATGGTTTGTGGTTGCCCTGATCTTTAAATTTGGTCTGCCTCTATTACAGTCCTTATTCACTGGTTAGGTCCAAGAATATTTTTATAAGTTATGGCCACATTAGCAATTTAAGGGCAAAAGAAAAGGAAGATGGCACGGTTAATCCTGTTACTCTAGGGTACAGAAAAAACCGGAAATATTGTCCACAGTGACTCCAGTCAACTGACTTTGGCAATAGATTCATATATTACCTCCTGATCTGTCTGGATCTCATCTCAGAAAATGGGCTTATTCTGATGATTTCATCATCAATTATCCCCTCAGATTGTGACTTCATGCTCTTATAGCATGTAAGAGTTTTCTAGAAATTAAGAACAAAAATTTAGAATCAAATCTTTATTCAATGACTTTGGTACTAAATGTCTGCCTCTCTTGTTGTCCCTTGATTCTGGAAACAACTACTTTTTCCTAGTCATTAAACCACATGTCTTGCCTATTTCGGGTCTTCTCATGAAACCTACTTATTTAACTAATGTTTATTGAGCTCCTGCTAGGTTCCAGACATTGTTCTATGGCTTTGGATAATCAGTGAACAAAATCGACAAATTCCTACTCTTGAGAAGCTTATAGAGAGAAAGAAAAACAATAAAAAAATAGATACAACAAATAAGAAAATTAAATTATATGTTAGATAAATGCTATAGATAAGAAAAAAATAAAGCAGAATAAAAAAGGACCAGGACAATGTGTTGGAAAATGTGGAGGATAGTTTGCTAAAAGTAATAAATAGGGTGGAAAGGGTAAGCCTCCTTGAGAAAGTGAGGTCTGATAGAGACTTGGGGGAGATGAGGTATTAGGCAGGCAGATAGATGGGGGAAGCTGTGAAGTCATGTGCCTGGTGTGTTCAAGGAGCAGTAGGTAACACAACATTATAAAGCAACTATACTCCAATAATTTTTTTTTTCAATTAACAATGGGGAGCCAGCATGACTATTAAAAAAAATATCTTGGCCCCTCAGGCCTCTCAAACTGTTTTCTGAGATACACAAAAGAATAAAAAACTAGATAAAGGAGATTTTTTTTAAAGTTGCAGCCAATTCAAAAACGTGATCAAAATTTTTTTCTTGTGGTTCTTTTTGATAATCTGAGTCATTCTGCCTCAGAACAAAACCTTGCAAGCAGAGACAATAATGAATGGGGTCTATCAAGTTCCAGTTAGCAGTAACAAGTCTGTGAGCCAAAACCTCACGTATAACCTGCATTTTACCACCTATTCATATTACAGTATTGTGCTGTGCTACACTGAGTTGCTCAGTGGTGTCCAACTCACTGCAACCCCATGGACAGTAGCCCGCCAGGCTCCTTTGTGCATGAAATTCTTCCAGGCAAGAATACTGCAGTGGATTGCCATTTCCTCTTCCAGGGGATCTTCCCAACCCAGGAAGATGTATGTCTCCTACATTGGCAGGCAGTTCTTTACCACTAGCGCCACCTGGGAAGCCCACCTGAGTACTAGAATAAGCCAAAGGAAATTGCCATTCTTTTAACTCAAAAATTGCTAAACATTGACAATTTTATATGTTTTAACCCACACCCCTTTTGGTAACACTAAAATAACATGAAGTGTTTAATTTTTGGCTAAAAAGAAAGATGAATAAATATTAATAACAAAAAAACCCATGAAGTATATTGATTTTCAGAGACATAACTTGATATTGTCATGTAGTTATCATTTGTCATGGAGTTTTAATTGTTTAATTTATGAAACATTTTAAAATTCATAAGTATATGTTCCAAACACTTTCACATATCTTCTCATGTAATTTTAAACAGTTATGCTTACTCCCAGTTCACATATAACAAGCCTGATGGGAGCAGAAGTTGAATTGTTTCCTCCAGACCACAGTTACTAGAATGCTGAGCCAGACTGGACTCCGTGTTTTTTGATTCTAAGCACAGTGTTCATTCTGTTTACCATTGTTACAATCTTTTGCTATCAATTAATTAAGAAATTGAAAGATATAAAAATTTAAAGACCCACGTCTCACCTTTAAGGAGTTGATAATCCAGCCAGGACAATGTTTTCTAAAGTGACTTCTGTGGAATCCTAATCTGCAAGGGTGACAGTTAGTTTTATGCATTAGCATTCCTGAGTCTATTCTGGGTATTTCTGTAAAGGTGTTTTTGACTCATTTAAATCAATGGACTTTGAGAAAAGCAGACTACTCTTCATAATGTGGTGGGCCTCATCCAATCAGTTGATGGACTGAATAGTACAAAATGTCCTCAAGCAAGAGGGAGTTTAGAAGCTGCCTTAAGACTTCATCCACAATATCAGCTCTTCAGACTTGAACTGTATATTGGTTCTTCCACAGGTGTTGGCTCATTCTGCAGATTTTAGACTTGCCAGCCTCTGTAATTGTGTGACCCGATTCCTTAAAATCAATAAACCTTATTATATATGTTTCAAATATATTATAGATATTTTTATATCTCATTAGTTCTATTTCTCTAGAGAAAACTAATAGACCTGGGAAGTTCCATTATAACATGGTTTGTATGTTTAGAAAGCACTAAACGCTGCTATGTCCATTGGAAATATATACAGTTCACATTAGTACACCAAAGCTCCAAGGATTTGTCTTATTTAAAACAGAAACTTTAACTGTAATTAAAATAAAAAGTACCAGCAGCCTATGTACATAGTTCTAGTGTTTTAAAGAACATGCTTTGGTAAATGTGGAACAACAAAGACAATTAGTATTAACTGGTACTACATGGAAACACCTGCCAAGTGCTTTAGGAAAAGAACAGGGAAGAAAAAGTCATTAAAGGTGGACTCTTGTATCATATTGTGAGAACTCTGTGTGCTTCATTTTTATTGATAGCATGGGATAATTTAATGCCTGTTGTAAGGATTAAATGATATAACACATGAAATATGCTTAGAAAAGTGATTATTTTATAGGTTGACATTTGCTCTGAAAATTATAGCAAGCCTATGGATCCCAATGTGAAAGAATTTAGTCTTAAAAATGAGACTGTAGGAAAAAATGCATTTTAATGACCATGAAAAACAATGGCAAGTTTGAAAACATAATTCTTTTAACCACTATAGATAGTAGTATTAAACACATTATTAAGATTCAGTTACATTGTCAACTAGAGTGTTGGTGAAAGACTGACTAAAGGATCTTTGCTCTGTTCTGATAGATCTTAACTTCAAATCTTCTGTTGGCATCGTCTTTAAAGCAATTTTAGTGTATATATTTATCACAATGATTTACTTATATGCTTGTTAGCAATTTAAGAAAATGAATCTTACTCATCTTTGTACCAGTAACAACCAACGTGTTTGATTGATAAGGGCTCAATCAATGCTAAGTTAAACTTCTCTGGCCCTTTTAAACTTGTGCTAGAAAAATACTAAGAGCTTTGGCTACACTAAACTACGCTTAGACTTTAGAAGTAAGGGTATAGTAATATGATTTGTCCTGCCATATATTTGAATCTGAGAGAGAACAAATTCTGCTCACTTTTAATCTTTCTTCTTTTCTCTAGCTTCCCAGGTACCCTGTAAAGTGTCTATAGTTTACAAGACACAAGGACAGTAGACTACAAAAATTTAATTCACAACTAACTATATTATATTCAGGTGTGCAGATGAGTCATCATATGCTGGCTGATAGGGAAAAAATAATTAACCCAAAGTCTAATCCTGCTTAAAGCCTGTGTGCTCAGTAGAGTCCAGCTCTTTGCAGTCCCATGGACTGGAATCTGCCAGGCTCCTCTGTCCATGAAAATTTCCAGACAAAAATACTGGAGTAGGTAGCCTTTTCCTACTCCAAGGGATCTTCCTACCCAGAGATCGAAACTATGACCCTTGTGTCTCCTGCATTGGCAGGCAGATTCTTCACCACTAGGCCCACCTGGGAAACCCAGGGTTCAGACACTTTAGGATGAAAATATTTAGCTCTCATACAGCATCTTCTCTCTTTTTCTCTCTTGGTTGATGTCCAGGTTTAAAAGAAGAAGTGGAGTTTGTGACCTTGTGGGAAGAGATCCCTGACCTCCTATTTCTGTAAGAGTGTGCTGGCTGGCAACTTCTGGCTTTGGCAGTAAATTCCTTTCTGCCTTTCATGAAACTGACCTATCAGTGGTGAACTCAAGGTCCATTAATTTGGCTTAGACACCTCAGCCTCTGAGTCTCTCACCACACCCTCCTTCTATCTGGCTGGCCCTGAAATCATCTTCTACGCCATTGTGGGATCTCCTCTCCCACATGGTTAGCCCTGAGCTCAGGATTCAGGCCACAGGGAAACTGAGTAGTTCCGAAAAGCTAACTTCAGGGGTTCCATCTGCCTACCACTCTGCTCAGTGTCTATACTGAGCCCTACATTGGCTCAGGAAAGTTTCCTCCCCAAGTTCAAAACGCAAGACCATGCCTTTACCCCATGTTATTTCCTCATGAACCTAATATGTTTTGCGCTGCCAGAGATATAAAAACTGATACATCTGCTCTTTCTACTCTTTTTCTCCTCCTTTCTGCATTCCACTGAGACCAAGAAGGAGCATCTTCTCTCCTTTTAAAACTTCCCCAGTGAAAACTCTATGTTTTGGCAGTCAAGCCAATCCCTGAATATGTTAAAGGGGAGATCAAGGAATTTAGGTAATTGTTTCCTCAAATAATAACCTGTGGTAAAAGTCTAGTTGTCTTTGTGCAAAGTCCTATATTTGAACATCAAAATGCCAGTCTTTCTTTTGGTATTTGATAAAAGAATGCAAAACATTAATTTCTCCACTTCATCTGTATCCACATTTGGGCAAATCAAGATCATGGCTTGTGCTCAGAATAAGCAAAAGAGAAAAATCACATTAATGCTTGTTAAAAAAAAATTGGGGGTGGGAATTAAAGACATTTCTTGCTAAATGAGTTTTATGGGGGAGGTACTTACTACTTTAAAATGATGCACACAGCACTTAGGGACATAAAAGATACTAGAAATGAGACAAGGAAAAGTTAAATATTCCTTGAATATATTGTACCTTTCTAGGAAGACTTTAAAATCCTTTCTCACTTTTTTCACACAAAAAAACCCTAATTTTGAAATAATTATAGACTCACAAGAAGTTCAAAAGATAGTACAGGAGTCCAGTATATTCTTTACCCAGCTTCCCCCAGTGGTAACATCTTATACAACTAGGGTGAAATATCAAAACCAGGAAATGCCACTGTATGATACTGTTAACTAGCCCACTGATCTTATTCAGATTTCACCAGTTCTCACATGCACTCATAAAACATTACTTATTTATATTTACACAATCCTATTCTTCTATTTAACCCTGAAAGAAGGTACAGATGAAGCAAGTGAGGTTCAGAGAATTTAGAGTGCTGCCCTCAGTCCAGTGTGATGTCCCCTCAGAAGAGCATATGGTAGCCAACAGGATGAAACCAACTGGTTTTAAGGGCCCTGCCCAGAAATGTTTTCCTTCTGGAATCTGAACTAGTCCAATCAGAGATTTGCTAAATTCACCTGAAATCTTTGTGCCCCTTTTGAATTGTATGTATTCCTAGGAGATTAGCTCACTCATTTTAAAATTTTTTTCTAGTATCTCAAGAAATGATAGATGATTGAGATGTGGTTAAAGTTTGGAGGATAAGATGCTGATGATAACAGGGATGGGGGGGAGGACAAGCAAAGGGGGAGTTGGGGGCTATCCAGGGCTAAGATGCTCTCCTCCTTCATAGATATGTTACAGGAAAGCTGTATTCATTAGGTATGACTGGAGTGACCATGGGCTGTGGCCACCACAGACAGGGTGGGTAACACAGATTTTGAGACTCAGCAGCAAATGATAAAGTCAGCTATTAAAACCTAAAATTGTAATTGTTTTTATTTGAAAATAAGAATAACTTACATAATATGTGAGCATAAAACTTGAAACCACCCAAAACAGCAGGATGTAAGTGGAAGAATTATAAGCTAATGTTTCAAAAAGCAATTAGGGAAAAACAGCATAGCATACCATAAGGCTGGAAACCAGTGGTCTGGAGGTTTTAGTATTGCCAGCGAGTAGAAAAAGTTTCCATAGAATTTCATTAACCAAGTAGAGTCAGAGTGACTCAAGACGTGTCTGGAGTTTAGACTTCTTTGATGGAAACTTCGTAGGCTGCGTTTTCCTCTTTCCCCACTCTGACTTTATAAGCCAGAGCCCACATACTTGGAAACAGTCACCGGGCAATTACTAAATGGTTGCTGAGTGATGGTGTAAATAGTTGGAAAAAGTTTGAATTTGGATTTATGACAGCTATCAAGGTATGTCGGCCTAACTTCATGTTCTATATAGCTTATACACTAATAGGATACGTGAATGTCAAAGGAAAGTCAAAGTGTGCTGTGTGTTTCCAATTAAAAATGCATCTTGATTAGCCAAGTGTGTTATACAAGTGTAGACAAAAAACTTTTTTAGGTTTCTAAAAAAGTTTTCTTACAAAACACTTCACATTGGGAGACTCCATGTGTTCTCAGAAACCACTGAAATGTGCTTTCTGAGAGGGTACACAGAAGGCTCCCACGTAGAGGGAACTTAAGTCAAGGGGCCCCTGTCCTGTCACCAAGGGCTCCAGGGTTGGCTGGCTCTTTCTTGTCAGAAACCAAAGCCTGGGACAAGGACAGGCTGAGAGCAGAATTGACTTTCATATTGTATATTTATTCATTATGCTTATGAATATATGAAGATTTTGTATATTTATCCATCTGGTAGAAATATTCTCTTAGCTACAAAATTTCACTGCCTTCACCACCACTAGACATGCATTCCTTACTCAGATTTCACCAGTTCTCACATGCACTCGTACCTGTTTATTGGGTGAATATTTTGATAAACTGCCTAAAATGGAACATAAAACACTCACAAACTGGACTTAACTGGTGCTAAGTAATTATTGCTCTGTTTTTTTTATTGCAGCGCGAAGGGCTATTGTTGGTGGAGGGTATTGTTTGGAACAACCCAAAAGCTGGATTTAAGACAGTAGAGTGGATTTTTTTGATTGACCGACAACCAAAGGGAGTGTTGGGGGCAAACAGTGAAGACGAATTTTTGCCAAGTTTTTTTTTTTATGATATGTGATGTAATTTCCTTTCTTCATTTCCCCTAGAAATCTTCAGTAAAATTAACATTACTTATGATTGAAATTTAGTGTTGCATTTTTGGGGGAATGCAGTAAAGAGTTGAGTTAGTTTCAGAGTAGGCCCAGGGTGAGAACAGAAGCCCCCACAGAATTTGAGGCATATCTGGGTTACTTAGACTTTCAGGCAGTGATTCATCTCTTAATTGAAAATGTTATTATGACTATTAGGTTATCTGCTATTAATACTTTTCCTTCAACTTAGAATGTTGAAGCAAAGAAGGACTACTTTCTTAGGTGAGAAAGTATATTCTTTCATATATGCTTTATGAATCTATCTGCATGTCACTAATAAAAATTTAAACACTTGTTAAACTCTGAGTGGAGAATTGGAAGCCATTTTGCAAATGGGTATTTTGGACCATCCAGTTAACAGGGAAACTTCAGGTGTAAAGCTACTGCTGCTATGTCATTTCAGTTGTGTCCGACTCTGTGTGACCCCAGGTGTAAAGAGAGATGAATTAATAAACACTTTCACTGAATTTAAAATATTATCTTAAAAACTAAAAATGACTTCAATTTTACTTGTTATAAATCTATAAATGCTTACTGTAAACAAAGAAATACAGACAAGCAAAAGAAATAATGCACGATACTGCTTCATTTAGAAAAGACAACCAACAAGAACCTACGTATAGCACAGGGAACTCTGCTCAGTGTTATGTGGCAGCTTGGATGGGAGGGAAGTTTGGGGGAGAATGGATCCATGTATATGTATGGCTGAGTCCTTTTGCTGTTCACCCAAAACTATCACAACATTGTCAATCAGCTATATTCCAATACGAAATAAGTAAGGTAGAAGAGATAATACATGCAATTTTACCAAGCAGAGCAAACGGCTGCTAATATCTGGTTGCCTATCCTTCTAGTGCTGTTTGTATTAGGCTCTATTCTGTGTATTGATTATTATTTGTCTCCTATTGTATGTGAGCTGAGTGCTGTACATACAATGTTTTATTACTTCTCTTTCTATACTATGAAATAAACATGATTTTACACAAGTGGAAACATTTGACTCTTCTAAGGGGTAGAAAGCAACCCCTTTGGAAGTTTTCCAAGAGCAGTCTAATTGTTTATGGCCTCTGGCACATTAAACAGGTAAGCTTACTTGTCACTGTGTTGTAGTGCTCACCATATCCTCGCTGCCCAGAAAATGGCCTAAGTCAAAGAATTCTACTAGGAGACTTCAGGAATACACAGAAATTCAGACAAAACCAAACCTCCTAATTCACTGAGAATTCAGGAGTATTCAACATACAAAGAATTCTCTCTTTGTTAATTGGGACTGTAATATATAATAATATCTTCATTCAGTTCAGTCGCTCAATTGTGTCCAACTCTTTGTGACCCCATGAACTGTAGCATGCCAGGCCTCCCTGCCCATCACCAACTCCCGGAGTCCACCCAAACCCATGGCCATTGAGTCGGTGATGCCATCTAACCATCTCATCCTCTGTCATCTCCTTCTCCTCCTGCTCTCAATCTTTCCCAGCATCAGGGTCTTTTCAAATGAGTCTACTCTTCACATCAGGTGGCCAAAATATTGGAGTTTCAGCTTCAACATCAGTCTTACCAATGAACACCCAGGACAGATTTCCTTTAGGATGGACTGGTTGGATCTCCCTGCAGTGCAAGGGACTCTCAAGAGTCTTCTCCAACACCACAGTTCAAAAACATCAATTCCTCAGTGCTCAGCTTTCTTTATAGTCCAACTCTCACATCCATACATGACCACTGGAAAAACCATAGCCTTGACTAGATGGACCTTTGTTGGCAAAGTAATGTCTCTGCCTTTCAATATGCTGTTTAGGTTGGTCATAGCTTTCCTTCCAAGGAGTAAGTGTCTTTTAATTTCTTGGCTGCAATCACCATCTGCAGTGATTTTGGAGCCAAAAAAAAAAAAAAAAAAGTGATACTGTTTCCACTGTTTCCCCATCTATTTCCCATGAAATGATGGGACCAGATGCCATGATCTTTGTTTTCTGAATGTTGAGTTTTAAGCCAACTTTTTCACTCTCCTCTTTCACTTTCATCAAGAGGCTCTGTAGTTTTTCTTCACTTTCTGCCATAAGGGTGGTGTCATCTGCATATCTGAGGTTATTGATATTTCTCTCGGCAATCTTGATTCCAGCTTGTGCTCCCTCCACCCCAGCATTTCTCATGATGTACTCTGCATAGAAGTTAAATAAGCAGGGTGACAATATACAGCCTTGATGTACTCCTTTTCCTATTTGGAACAAGTCTGTTGTTCCATGTCCAGTTCTAACTGTTGCTTCTTGACTTGCATACAGATTTCTCAAGAGGCAGGTCAGGTGGTCTGGTATTCCCATCTCTCTCAGAATTTTCCAGTTTATCGTGATCCACACAGTCAAAGGCTTTGGCATAGTCAATAAAGCAGAAATAGATGTTTTTCTGGAACTCTCTTGATTTTTTGATGATCCAGTGAATGTTGGCCATTTGATCTCTGGATCCTCTGCCTTTTCTAAAACCAGCTTGAACATCTGAAAGTTCACGGTTTACATATTGCTGAAGCCTGGCTTGGAGAATTTTGAGCATTACTTTGCTAACATGTGAAATGAGTGCAATTGTGCGGTAGTTTGAGCATTCTTTGGCATTGCCTTTCTTTGGGATTGGAGTGAAAACTGACCTTTTCCATTCCTGTGGCCACTGCTGAGTTTTCCAAATTTGGTGGCATATTGAGTGCAGCACTTTCACAGCATCATCTTTGAGTATTTGAAATAGATCAACTGGAATTCCATCACCTCCACTAGGTTTTTCGTAGTGATGCTTCCTAAGACCCACTTGATTTCATATTCCAGGATGTCTGGCTCTAGGTGAGTGATCACCCCATCGTGATTATCTGGGTTGTGAAGATCTTTTTCATACAGTTCTTCTGTGTATTCTTGCCACCTCTTCTTAATATCTCCTGCTTCTGTCCTTTTTGTCCTTTATTTCTGTCCTTTATTGAGCCCATCTTTGCATGAAATGTTCCCTTGGTATCTCTAATTTTCTTGAAGAGATCTCTAGTCTTTTCCATTCTGTTGTTTTCCTCTATTTCTTTGCACTGATCACTGAGAAAGGCTTTCTTATCTCTCCTTGCTTCATACTTGATTCATTTTCAAATATGAAAGTGTTAGAATTTCCAAAGGAGGAGCTTAGCCATCCCAAACACTCAGGTGGGTGTGTTTGAACCTTGTATATGTTTTGAGATATTTGTTAAAACAGCATTGCCATAATCAATGCAATCGTTATGGCTGAGGTAGTTACGGTTAAGAAATGAATATAGTGACAACTTGATGATGAATATAAAGACAACATGATGATGGGAAAATATCTCATGCTACAAAAAGTATATGACACTTTTTAGCTTTAGCAAGCAATGCATTCTTTTACTATGTTTAAATTTCATAACAGTCTGTACATTGGGGAAACATGAAAACTTTTTTCCAAATGAAATTGTTAAAGCAAAGTCTATGAAATATGAGTCACCTGCCAGACTTCCAAGAAACTGACAATCCTGGGTTTCTGTACATGTGGTGATTCACTCTTCCAGGATGTGAATCTTCAAGCAGATATTCTAGAAGGTGGGCGGCAAAGAAGAGAAGCTAAGAGCAAGAATAATAGTTAAAGAGTAGAATGGGTCTTATTTTACACATATGGGTTTCTCCTCTGAATATACATTCTTGGTATTTTCACCCATTTTTAAAAATCTTTTGCTTTTTTTTATTTCTGCTCTATGATCTGTGGTGATTTACTTTGAGATGGAGGTTATCAAAAAGCAATGGGATCACTGGGGGGCTGAATCTTTTTATGTAGCTAATTTTTTTTTTCAAGTGCCTGGAAGTTTGCCTTTAAGAAGCACTATTTAAAACCACTTAACCATACCTAAAGGGCTTCCCTGGTCTCTCAGACAGTTAAGAATCTGCCTGCAATGCAGGAGACCTGAATTTGATCCCTGCGTCAGGAAGATCCCCTGCTCAAGAAGGGAATGGCCACTCACTCCAGTATTATGGCCTGGAGAATTCCATGGACAGAGAAGCCTGGTGGGCTACAGTCTATAGGGTGGCAAAGAGAATCAGACATGACTGAGCAACTAACACAATCATACTTGAAGCGTTTCTTTATAAAATGTACATGAGACACGGAATTCTATGGATAGGGAAGCTTGGCGTGCTGCAGTCCATGGGGTTGCAAAGAGTTGGACACGACTGAGTGAGTGAACAAAGCCAAAATTGGATAGAAAGATCTGGAACTCAAGAAGAGAACTTTGGGTTCCTGATTTCTGAGTCATCAGCCCATTGTTTTCAGTTTTATCTGTGGAAATGATCATGCATTAGAGTGATAAAGGGGTCAGAATGTTTAAGGGGAAGAGGAGCAGAGAGGAAGACAGGCAATAGAATGTGGAGAATCAAAGAAAAGGGAACTTTGGAGAGAAAAGATGTGACTTCTCCTTTTAGGCAATAAGAAGGACAAGCTAACCAGACAATATCATTGCTAAGTAACACCTATATGTGTTGAATAAGTTACAACAAACATGCTTTGTTTTAGACCTTGGCTCTCAGCAGTGAAAGCGTGGAATCCTAGCCACTGGATTGCCAGGAAATTCCCTAAACATGCTTTAAATATGTAGCCAAACTTGCAAAAATTAAGAGATGTATCCCTAGGGCCCAAACATAAGAGACAACTCAACACCTGAGTGGTGAGGGTGTGAGCTGGTGCTGCAGCAGCCCTGGGGGTGTTTACCCATCTTAGGGTAAGGGGCTTAGCTTTCCTGAAGGAGCAGAAGATGAGATCTTGTAATTAAAATGTTTTTAAATGACATAGATATTCATAAAAAGGCAAGTATAAACAAATAGTAACGTGTGTATAATACAACAGTATCCTACTAGAATGCAGTTACAGTGAGGTATGACTACACGGATCAGCATAGAAAAATCTCAAAAGCAATGTTGAAAGAACAAAGAATGCTTCAGAATAATACTCCAGAATTCCATTTAAAGGAAATTTAAGCATACAAAAGGTTAAAGAGCATTGATATAAGTAATAAAAGCAGTAATCCACATTTAATGTAGTCCATGTTATTGGTTACTTCTAGTGAGGGAGAGAGAAAGGGTCAAGGAGAGATATGTGAGAGCTTCCATGATATTTTTAGTGTCGTCTTCTTTAATAAAGTGAAAAAAAATAAGGTAAAGTTGTTAAAATTTGTCAAAGCTGGGTGGTTAGGATATGGGGCCTGGTGTATGCTTGAAATGTCTTAATATAATGTGTTAGTGAAAAAGTGAAAAAATTGAGATATCATCTGTAAGCTGGAGAAGCCAGAGGGAAAGAAAAAGATCTCAGAGTGATGTTGGTCAGTCATGCAGAAGGCATGATGCGGGTTCACTTACATAGGTGAATATACATACAAATGAATGAAAGGTGGCCTTAGCTTTCGCTGTCGACTACAGAGAGAAAAGAAGCCAGAAGATTTGTGATGCAGTGAAATTTAAGAAATAGATCTGAGTGGTAGAGACCAAATAAATGGATAGATAGACACATAGGGAGGCAGGTTTTGAGTTTCAAAGCTGAGTTTACCAGACGGTTGATTTCAAAATACATTAAATATCATGGTATGAGCCTGTGTTTGTGTGGGTCTAAATGTTTATCTATCTATACAGCAATCTGTAACTTTTAACGTAGCAGCACACTCCCTTACATCTTCCTTAGACTCAGTGTCTGCTGCAAGTGTCTGGGGGCACGTGGCTAGGGTGGAGGAGGAAAGCAGAAGCCACGCACTATGCCCTGCCCCTGCTGTTTATCTGGCTGAGTACCCACAAAAAGCCGCTTAGCCTTCCTAAGCCTCAGCACCTTCCTAAGCGGTTGTCTTGGGACTGTGAAGTGTGAAAGTGTTAGTCGCTTAGTCACATCTGACTCTTTGCAACTCCATGGGCTGTAGCCCACCAGGCTCCTCTGTCCATGGGATTCTCCAGGCAAGAATACTGGAGTATTTCCTCCTCCAGGGGTTCTTCCCAACTCAGGGATCAAACCTGTGTCTCCTGAGTCTCTTGCACTGGCAGGCGGATTCTTTACCACTGAGCCACCTGGAAAGTCTATTCAACTATATGGAGGATGGTAAAATGAGATAAATTTTAGTTTTTATATGAAATGATCTATTGCTAAATTAAAAGCAAGTTACAAAACCATGTGTAGAATTTGACTCATTTTTCTTAAAAAGTTAACATATATGTCTATATTGAATAGAAAAGACTTGGGAAGAATCAGCACAAAATTATTAATGATAATTATCTCTGGATAGTGGTATTTTGAGTGACTTTATATTTTCTTTTTGTTGACCTATATATCTAAACTTTCTTCAGTGATCATGAATAGAATGCATAAAGGCAGAAAAGGATAAAAAATACTTCAAAGAGGCATTTTATCACTTTGATTAGCTTATATCATCAAATTATTTGGGGGAAAACGTTTCCATGCATTCCATGGGGGCTATAGGGGAAGAAAAGCTTTATTCTATCATCCTAGGGTCTGTGGACTGAAACTGATAAAAGACAGAGTCACAGGAGAAAAGCAGAAAATTTTTATTTAGTATTTTTATGTGTTCATGAGTGTCTTCAAAAGGAAAATGCCAGGGACTTCCCTGGCAGTCCAGCAGTTAAGACTCTGCACTTCTACAGCAGGAGATGCAGGTTTAATCCCTGATCAGGGAAGAAAAATGTTTCATGCTTTGGGGTGTGGCCAAATAAATAAATAAATAATGAGAAATTGTGGGAATGGGATAAGACAAAGGGATTTGGGGGAGGGCATCAAATTGTGAGACTGCTAGAAAATATGGAAGTGAAAGGGTTATTCGCACAGTTGTTCCTGACTCTTTGTGACCCTATGGACTGTAGCCCACTAGGCTCTTCTGTCCATGGGATTCTCCAGGCAATACTACTGGAGTAAAGTTGCCATTTCCTCCTCCAGGGGATCTTCCTGACCCAGAGGTCATACCTGGGTCTCCTGCACTGCAGGCAGGTTCTTTGCTGTCTGAGCCACCAAGGAAGCCTGTAATAGAAAATATATGGGGGAGCGAATGGAAGCTAAAGGGTAATTCAGTAGGTTTGGTTGATATATCAGTCTCTGATGATGAGCCTGTTCTCTTCCTGGTGCAGGGTGGGCACCTCCATCATGGGAAATTTTATGCTGTACTTTTAGACAGAAAGAGAAGATCAGAGGGCCTCATCTGTACCTGCTGCTTCTCAAGTACTTTTGGCTCAAAATCATCAGTATGTCAAAGAGGCATGCCATGAGGTGGCATATTCTGAACCCCTTCAGGGCCGTCATTGGCCTTAGAAAGGCCATATTTTTCCCCTGATGAGACTGTTGAGGGCCACATGCCTGTGGGTTATGTGAAGGCTGATGAGGAAAACAGGAGAGCCAAGAAATGGTACAATGGACACATACTTCTCCCTACCTCCCTCTCATTCCTCCCCACAGTATTCTCAATGGGAAAGATGATCTCTATTGCACAAGGTCAAAAGTGCTTTACCATCCAAGGTCTCAGGGGGGAAAAAGGAGAGAACAATCTTTATCTCAACCTGTAATCAATGGTGAGCTCTCCAAGCCACAATGCCTCCCTTTTGCTAAGCTAATTATCTTGGTTGAAAGAGTATCTCTGAGCTACTCCCAATGGACAGGTCTCACTGATGAGGAGCGGATTTGGAAACTTGGCTAACAACTCCCAGGGGGGCTACAAACAGGTCTCCTAAGGCTGTTCACAGGCTTTTTCTGGCAGATTCCCAAAGCCTAGAAACCTAAAAAAGTAAAAATAAAAATGAACAGAAGAAGACTTGATTCTTTTTCTCGGGCCTTAGGCAGCCATCCTGGAACTCTTCTCCCAAGCCAAGGCTGGGGGTGAACCCACTGGAATAACTGATCATACATGTGATATTCTCTGGTACTCTTGCCAAGGGGTTCTTTTTGATTCTAATGGCCTGAGATTCTAGGCTCCACTAACTCACTGTCTGGCTGGGATTTTCCTTTTCATTAGAACACTGCTGATTAGATTCAGGCATCCAAAGACCCAGCGTACATGGAAGAAACTAGTCAGAGAGAGGCATTTTAGGGTAACAGTCAAGGACTAGGGTTCTGAGCCTGTTAACCACTGATCAGCCAGTTGTTTAAGCAAAGTTTCTAAGCCTCATTCTCTGAAATGGGAGTAAAAACAAAACTTATTTCAAGAGGTAACTGTGCTGTACTTAGTCACTCAGTTGTGTCTGACTCTTTCTGACCCCATGTACTGTCGAACCCTCCAGGCTCCTTTGTCCACGGGGATTCTCCAGGCAAGAATACTGGAGTGAGTTGCCATGCCCTTCTCCAGGGGATCTTCCCAACCCAGGGATCGAACCCAAGTCTTCCACATTGCAGGCAAATTCTTTACCATCTGAACCACCAGGGAAGCCCAAGAATACTGGAGTGGGTAGACTATCCCTTCTTCAGGGGATCTTCCTGATCCAGGAATTCAGGGTCCCCTGCAAAGCAGACAGATTCTTTACCATCTGAGCCACCAGGGAAGACCAAGAGGGTTAAATTCAATTGTGTCCTTAAATGCCTGGCATATGAGGATTTAATAAACTCAGCATTAGCAAAGAGCAGTTGTGAGGGAGTTCAGGATTGTCCTGATTCTGGTTTGAGAGGTGATAGAAGGTCAGACTGGAGTGAGTTTATGACCAGAATCCTTCTCGCTGGGGAACGTGACCATCCCACCTCCTCCAGTGGAGCCTTCTAGGCAGTTATTTCTTCAGGTAAAAGTACTTCTTTCTATTCCCAAACCCCAAACCATCCTCTTTCAAACAGCACTACTGTTGCCTGAAGGTGATGTTTTGGATGTCTGTTTTCTTGAGTAGTTCTTAAAATTTATGCTTATAAATCTATGTTCTTTAACCACAGAACTTCAGAGGTGCAGAAATCTGCTGGGAACATTACCAGGGAAAAAGAATATTTCTTCTAATGCTGTCAGTTTCCTGGTAAAGGGAATACCAGAGAGCTCAGAATATTTAGGTTATTTGAGATAGCAGGGGAAAATGAACTATTAAATACTAAAAATGAAAAAAAAGCATTGAATCTACTTAACCTGATCGCTGCAGCTGGCAGCAGTTCATTGCAAGTCAGTTTCAAAATATGATAGCTTTCAAAGAACCTTTTCATATATTTTCTGAGCTTTCCCTGAAAGGATTCCTTTCTCTGTGAACATTGCTATTTAGGAGGGTTTCTATAAACAAAAATGAATTTGAAGGTAAGCAAGGTTTTTAAAGGAATAGAAGCCTGATTTAGAAAAATGTTTATTGAACGGGGGAGAAATTCAGCTGATTTTCCCATCCAGGCATACTGATTTTGCTCATTTTCAAATCAGATTCCATATTTTAAAGTCCCATTTAGGAAATCTGCCAACAGTTCCCTGGGCACATGCTCATGGCTACCTGTCTATAGTTTTCTGTGAGATTGGGCTGCTACCATTATGTTTTAAGCTGCACACAAAACCTCTGTCCTTTCAGATTCCAAAGTCACTTCTGATGGCTGGAGTGGTTTCTCTACCTTTGCTGGTTTTGTTTAATAGCTCAGTCATGTCCAATTCTTTGCTACCCCATGGACTGTAGCCCACCAAGCTCCTCTGTCCATGGGATTTCCCAGGCAAAAATACTGGAGTGGGTTGCTGTTACCTACTCCAGGGGATCTGCCCCACCTGGGGATCACACCTAGATCTCCTGCAATGGCAAGCAGATTCTTTACCACTGAGCCACCAGGGAAGTTCTCGGTTAAGCATTTGCCCTTCAGGCTAAAATGCTATTTTTGCTTGCTTTTTTTATTGTTCCCTGTTTAGAATCTTCACTGACTTTAGCTGCTTGGAACTTTCACAGACTAAGAGAATCTGTTACTACAAAAGCAGTAACTCAAAGCCCTGGAAGATGAGACTGGATGTACAGAAGTGATGACTTTCCGTGTTCCCAACATGCTTGGGAAGAGATGCTAGTTGAGTGTGTGCCTCAGGGATCAGGCACTTTCATGCTAAATATGAAGATTAAGTGAATAAGGCCCTGGGGAAATGCCTGACTCAGAGATGGGCTACAAATGTTCTGCTTTCCCCTCCAATTCCATTCACCCTGCAGCACCCTCTCTAAGACAGAAGCAGCTATTATGTGTGCCTGAATACTCTTTTCTCTCAGGGCAAACACCTGAAATTTTCTTTTCAGTTGCTCCTGTAGATATCAGTTGTTGTGCCCTGGTTGCTCAGCTGGTAAAGAATCCACCTGCAAAGCAGGAGGCCCCGGTTGAATTCCTGGGTCAGGAAGTTCCCCTGGAGAAGGGACAGGCTATGCACTCCAGTATTTTTGGGCTTTCCTGGTGGCTCAGACAGTAAAGAATCTGCCTGAAATGCAGGAAACCTGGGTTAGATCCCTGGCTTGGGAAGATCCCCTGGAGGAGGGCGTGGCAATCCACTCCAGTATTCTTGCTTGGAGAATCCGCATGGACAAAGGAGCCTGGCAGGCTATAGTCCATGGGGTCTCAAAGAGTTGAACGTGACTGAGTGACTAAGCACAGCACACATACCCCCACCTCAGTATCTTTGTAGTTTCCTTGGATTGAGAATTTCCTTCCATTTCAGTTGCGGTGGCTGAAAATGAACTCAGTACCCAGCTGAGGTGACTGCCACAGGAGGTGGCCTTTTTATGCCTTCTGAGCACGATTTCTCTCACAAGACAGATCAAAGTCAGTTTTCCGGCTCACTCAGTGCGCCACTGAACTGCATCGTGTCCCAGAGGCTCCCTACACACTCCACCCTCAGTCCACTGTTAGTGTCCTATGGAAGACTCTGGCAAATGCTTTTTGGAGATCTAGCTGTGCTCTGATTATGGCATTGCCTTTATTCAGCAGCTTCCAAAAAAGAATAGTGTTGTTTTATTATGAGGGTGGGGATTTTTCTTTTTTTCATTGAAAAGACATTTATTGAGTGCCCAGACCATGGTAAACACTCAGTAAGTGACTTTAGAGTGAATGAATGAATGAATTTGTAGTTCATGAATTATTTTCGCTTATGTTACTCCTTCAGACTGATTTTTAACATATATGTTTTCAAGTCAAACTTATATAATTTTACTTATGCGATTTACTCCCAGGTGGCACAGTGGTAAAGAATTTGCCTGCCAGTGCAGGAGACACGGGTTTAATTCCTGGATTGGGAAGATCCCCTGGAGAAGGAAATGGCAACCCACTCCAGTATTCTTGCCTGGAGAATCCCATGGACGGAGGAGCCTGGCAGGCTATAGGCCAAGGGGTCACAAATTCAGACACAACAGAGCAACTGAGCACACACACAACTAAAGCAGCTTTACTGTCCTCTTCTGTCTCTCAGAAAATATGTTTCAACTTGTTTGAAGTGGCTCAGAAATCTTGAAAGCAGTTTCCCTGGAGAAACTTTACTTTGGGGATAAACTGGCTCAGGGAACCATTCCTTTTTATTTCACAATCTCACATGTCTTAGGCGTCTATGTCTTCTCACTGTTCTACAATTTGGTCTGAAGTTCATTCTTTCCTAAAAAAAAGGCCAAAAAACAAAATCAAACGAATTTTTGTTCCTGCTTTCTCTCTATAATTCGTTAACATTTCACTATGTGCCATGAGAAACAGGTGTGTTTTCTCTAGTTTTTTAACTTTGAATACTATTCATGAGACTCTTATATTGTCCTTAGGTGTCTATGGCTTAAGAAACGCTGTGTGTCTTTCTGCTGTTGTTACCTAGGTTGGGATAGAAAAAACTTTCCTCTACTCTTCTAATTTCTTCTGGCTGTTCTAAGAATTAAATTGATATGAGACAGATTAACAGGAGAAAATCAAACAAAAGTTTAATAACGCATATTGGGAGAGACATACCAAAAAAAAAAAAAAAAAAACCCCACCAAATTTGTTTGCCAGAATGGTAGAGCCCTGTAATAAATGTGTGTGTGTTAGTTGCTCAGTTGTGTCCAACTCTTTGTGACCCCATGGACTGTAACTCATCAGGCTCCTCTGTCCATGGAATTCTCCAGGTAAGAATACTGGAGTGGGTTGCCACTTCCTTCTCCAAGAGATCTTCCCAACCCAGGCATTGAACTCAGGTCTTCTGCATTATAGGTAGATTCTTTACCATCTGAGCCACCAGGAAAGCCTTCAGCTAAGGACAAAAGAGGATACTGGGATAGTGTTTTGGGGCCTTAAAGGGGAAGAAGAGAATTCACATGCAGATAGAGAAGTAAATGTTTGGTAAACAAATGTTTGCAGGGCCTACAGAGACAGTGAGCCACAGAGATTTAACAAACAGTCTTTGCTACATCTTCCCTGTCTGCCACATCTGGTTCAGACTACAGTATGGTATGGTGACAACCCCCTTCCTGGAATAGGTCCTCTGGCAACATTAGGCAGTTTGGGGAAAGTCAGAGTTTTTTCCTAAGTCTTTTGGGCCTTGATTGTTTTCAAATAAAAATATTGTAATCAGTCATTCATTCATTCAGTCAGTTCAGTCACTCAGTTGTGTCCAACTCTTTGCTGCCTCATGGACTGCAGCACCCCAGGCCTCCCTGTGCATCACCAACTCCCAGAGTTTACTCAAACTCATGTCCATCGAGTCAGTGATGCCATCCAACCATCTCATCCTCTGGCATCACCTTCCCCTCCTGCCTTCAATTTTTCCCAGCATCAGGGTCTTTGCAAATTAGTCGGCTCTTCGCATGAGGTGGCCAAAGTATTGGAGTTTCAGCTTCAACATCAGTCTTTCCAGTGAATATTCAGGACTGATTTCCTTTAGGATGGACTGGTTGGATCTCCTTGCAGTGCAAGGGACTCTCAAGAGTCTTCTCCAACACCACAGTTCAAAAGCATCCATTTTTTGGTGCTCTGCTTTCTTTATAGTCCAACTCTCACATCCATATATGACTACTAGAAAAACCATAGCTTTGACTAGATGGACCTTTGTTGGCAAAGTAATGTCTCTGCTTTTTAATGTATTATCTAGGTTGGTCATAACTTTTCTTCCAAGGAGTAAGTGTCTTTTAATTTCATGGCGGCAGTCACCATCTGCAGTGATTTTGAAGCTCCCCAAAATAAAGTCTGACACTGTTTCCACTGTTTCCCCATCTATTTGCCATAAAGGGATGGGGCCAGATGCCATGATCTTAGTTTTCTGAATGTTGAGTTACGCCAACTTTTTCACTCTCCTCTTTCATTAAGAGGCTCTCTAGTTCTTCACTTTCTGCTGTAAGGGTGGTGTCATCTGCATGTCTGAGGTTATTGATATTTCTCCCAGCAATCTTGATTCCAGTTTGTGCTTCATCCAGCCCAGCGTTCTCATGATGTTCTCTGCATATAAGTTAAATAAGCAGGGTGACAATATACAGCCTTGATGTACTCCTTTCCCTGTTTGGAACATGTTGTTGTTTGGAACCTATTGTCTGTTGAACAGAGTGTTGAACAGTCTGTTGTTCCATGTCCAGTTCTAACTGTTGCTTCCTGACCTGCATACAGATTTCTCAAGAGACAGGTCAGGTGATCTATATTCTCATCTCTTTAAGAACTTTCCACAGTTTGTTGTGATCCACACAGTCAAAGGCTTTGGCTTAGTCAATAAAGCAGAAGTAGATATTTTTCTAGAACTCTCTTGCTTTTTCAAAGATCCAACAGATGTTGGCAATTTGATCTCTGGTTCCTCTGCCTTTTCTAAATCCAGCTTGAACATCTGGGTCATTACTACACCTATAAAACCCAGGCCACACTGAGTGCTTCATGCATAATTTTTATATTGACACTATTTTTACATTATTATAGTAAGAGGAACTGAAACTTCAGAGTAAGTAGTAACTCATTTAATCAGAAAATGCAGTCAGCATTAGAACTCAGATTTGCTTCCTCAGTGCCTCCACTCTTCAACTACATGACCCTGCCTACTGACTTCCATTTATCTATTTGAAAAATATTTATTGTGTGTATGTACCGGATGCCAGGCACAGTTCTAAATACTTAGGATATGTGTATGCTCAGTCACTCAGTCGCATTCAACTTTTGCGACCCTATGGACTGTAGCCTGCCAGGCTCCTCCGTCCATGGGATTCTCCAGGCAAGAATACTGGAGCGAGTTACCATGCCCTCCTCCAGGGGATCTTCCTGACCCAGGATTGAACCCATGTCTCTCAAGTCTCGTGCATTAGAGGTTTCTTTCTTTACCACTGAGCTTACCTGGGAAGCCCCACTCAGGATATATCAGTGAATAAAGACAAAACTTCCTTCCCTTTTGAGTTTTAGATTCCAATGGGAGAGACAGACAAAAGAAACAGTATAATTTCAAATAAAGTTATATCCATGTTAACAAGTGCTAAGTTCTGGGATGAAAAAAAGGAGGCAGATTCAGAGGAATCAGGAATTACAGGCAGTGTGGGCCAGGGCAGGCTGCCAGGTAAAACAGAGAGTGAATAGAGAGTGAATCTCACTGGAAATGTGGCATCTGAGCCAAGATTGGAAGCTGAGGGTTGAGGGAGCCATGCAAATCTCCAAGGAGAGGATTTCCAAGCAGGGGGAGCAGTGAGAGAAGAGGGATGTGTCTGGTCATCTGAGGACTGGCGAGGAGGTCAGGATGTTCAAGTGTAGGGAGTGAGGAGCAGAGGCACAGGAGGTTAGGTCAGAGGGGAGACAAGGATCCATGTAGGGCTGTGAATTTAATGGGCGAGTGTAGGAGGCACTTGAATGTTTTAAGCAGAAGCAGGGTACATTCTGCCTTAACTTTGATCAGGGTCATTACATCATCCATATTGAGAATAGACTGTTTATGGGGAAAATGTAGAAGGCAGGCCATTTAGGAGGTATTGCTTGATTTACTATCACTTGTATTCTGACAGTCTGGATGTCAGTGGGATCAGTTGAGGGAATATGTGGTTAGATTCTGCGTGTATTAATATTCTGAAAATAGAGGCACAGATCTGCTAAAGGGTTAGATACAAGGATTGAAGTAGAAAGAAAAGTCAAGATGACACCAAAGTATTTGTCCCAAGCAACTGAAAGGATAAAGTTGACATTAACTAAAACAGAAAAGGTTAGGGAGAAGACAAGGAGCTTAGTTTTGACCTTGAGTTTCAGATGTTAATTAGACAGCTAAATGCAGTAGTCGAGTAACCCTTTGGGTACTTCTCAGTCACTTTATATACATCATAGCACAGTTCATTGATAAAAGTTATTTACCATATAAATGATTTGAATTGTTGGTGAACTCTGGATATCTTTCCCTCATAATCTTTATGTGCTGTTACTTATGCCATTGGTGTGATTAATTGATTAGCACCTTCATTAGACTCTAAACTCCAGGAGGACAGGTATCACCTTTGTTGGTGCTCATTTAGTCATGCTATTTCCATAGCTTAGCCTAGTGCCCAGCAGGTGATAGGTTTCAAGGCAAATTTCAACCACCCAGTAAGTATTTGCTGAATGAATTGATATTTGTTAAAAGAATGAATTTAGAAGAGAGATTTTGATCTGCAAATATTTGGAAATAAAAGAAAAGACATTTTTAAAAATTTTTCAAATCTTACTACTGTGCTATTTTACCAACTGTATCCACAACTTTCATTCAAGTTTAAAAAAATAATCTTATCTGAAACTGTATTTGTCTTAAATGTGAGATTTCAAACAGCTTGAGGCATCAGGCTATGTGGCTATTAGTATAGCTTATACAATAATACATGAATATTAAATGCTTGCATATCTAAGTATATAATTAAAAAATACATGTATATGATCAAGTTGTTCTCTTCAAGCGAGATGACATGTCTGAAATGACAGTGTATTCCAAGCAAAAAACATTAATAAGATTCATAGAAATTGCAAGTAAGTAAATCAGAACTATTCTAGGTTGTACAAGCTTGTAAAGATTTACTTTATTTAAATGTGATGGATTCAAGTAGTTGGCAGTGAAATAAGAGAATAGGGAAACAGTGGGGGAGAAATAGGTGGAGAATCTTTACGCAAAACCCGTAGGAGTTTGGATACTTGGCACTCTGTGTGCTCCTGAGGGACCCAGCCATGAGGAATGTAAACAACGTGTCCTTGGATTCACCAGTATCCTCAGGGGAGGTTTTTCTGGAGTCTCAGAGCCACTCTTCTTTCTGATGAGGCTGCAGAAAGGAATTTCTCCTTGTTGCCCCATCTCTTGGAGACCTTTCTGAATTTCTCATCCTGAGATGAGGAAGATGAAGTTAAATCCCAGAAGAGCAGGGCTGCGTGAGCTCCGGCAGGACAATGGGGGTACCTGGGAGTATCCCAGTTCATTTAGCTTATTTCCATGATTTTTCCTGGAGCACACCATTTTGACATTCTTGGTTGAAACTGGACTCAAATATGGAAAAAGTGAGATAGCCTGTCTGTATCTATTTTTACAAGGGTTTCAGGCCAATTGGTGGGGCTGTAAAATCTGAACAGGCCAAGATTTCCTACAGTTTCCCTGACCTGCACCCAACTCTTAAAGGAGTATATCCCTCATCTATCAGAGATATCTATCAGGGAATAAACTAGATTAAATATCACAGATAGATCTTATGACACCAGTCTACATGTTGCTTCCTAAGATTTGAGTATATTTTACTAGTTCTCCATGCTTTCCTCTGCAGAGTGAGTAAAAATCTGTGCCTTTGGCAGTGACACATAGCAACACAGTGAAACTTTCTAAGCATCAATTTTTTCATCTACAAAATGGCATAACACTAGATTATATCAGAAATATTTATGGAGTAATACATATAAGGAACATATACTTGTCACAGCATCTCATAAAGAATAAGTATTCTCAGTAGTTGCTTTTAGTACAGAGAAATTGTATGCAATATTATTGAGATGTGATTTAGACACTGGGGACACCTAGCAGTGGATTTGAGCCAGTTGTGTCCTTTTAGAATTCATCATTGCCTTTCCCATATTCTGTGGATCATTATCTCCCCTCAATATTCTTAGTGACACGGCTGAAAAATGCCTCTGCCTCTGATTGTGAGCCCTCCAGTATACTTCCTTTGATCTTGAATTAACTGACTAAAAACTCCACAGCAAACAAATCCCCACCAACTTCTGTAGCCATGTTACTTCCTGCAACAATCATCCTCAAGTATTCTTCCTCTCCTCCTTCCAGTCTTTACTGAATTGTCACCTTCTCCGTGAGGACTTTCCTGGCCACTACGGTTAAAACTGCAGCCACATCTCTCTCCTTGCTTATTTTAATCTATAGTTTTGACCACTTACTAATATACTAGATATTGTATTTATTTTCTGTGCTGCCTGCCTCCCCCCATGAAACTGTGAGTGACAGGAAGGCAGGGATTTGTCTCACTTTCAGTCACTGCTGCATTCCCAGTGCCAGCCATGTAGCAAGCCCCCAATATCTCTTTGTCTGATACATGGATAGTGAAAGTGAAGTCACTCAGTCGTGTCCGACTCTTTGCAACCCCGTGGACTGTAGCCCACTAGGCTCCTCCGTCCATGGGTTTCTCCAGGCAAGAATACTGGAGTGGGCTGCCATTTCCTTCTCCAGGGGATCTTCCCAACCCAGGGATCGAACCCAGGTCTCCTGCATTGCAGGCAGATGCTTTAGCCTCTGAGCCACCAGGGAATACATGGATGGGTGTCCATAAAAAAGTGTAAGGATCTTGATGGTGGTGGTGATGGTGAAAGTAGAGATTCAGAGAGATTCAAATAGGTAGCAAAGTGGGAAGATTGACCATGAGGTGGGAAGAATAAGGGACTGAGATGGTCTGATGGGCCTGGTGAGATTAAATACATTTCTGACCTCCTAATTCTACATTAGAAGTAGATTAGATGTCTAGTGACAGCTCCTGGGCTAACTTGTCACTGATATTGAGTAAGATAACAGTTTTTTGCAAACAGAACCCTGAAAACAATGCAAGAACCCAAGGGTCATGGAGTTGGAGGATATGACAGGCTGTCAGAGTGTGGACATGATAACCTAGGATGGTAGGAGAGCAGAAGTGAAGTGAAGTTGTTCAGTCATGTCCAACTCTTTGCGACCCCATGGACAGTAGTCTGCCAAGCTGTGCCATCCATGAGATTTTCCAGGCAAGAATACTGGAGTGGGGTGCCATTTCCTTCTCCAGGGGATCTTCCCAACCCAGGGATCGAACCCGGGTCTCCTGCATTGCGGACAGATGCTTTACTGTCTGAGCCACCAGGGAAGCCCTATGGAGAGCAAAGAGAACACTAAAAGGCAGCAGAAACCAGGGCAACCTGCATACTTTGGTACTATAATCATCATTTTAAGCCAAGGCTGTGTGTGTTCCTAGAGCTTTTCCACGTGTGCATTCCATAACACCTTTTCCAGGTGTGCCTGGCTACTTACACTGGAGGTTTTTGTTCCTGTTGACCAAGGGATGTTTGAAATTGTTCCACTTGCCTCATCAGATGCAGGAATTTGGTTTATCTAACTCACTAGTCTCTGTCTTTTTTTAATCCAGATAATATCTGGAAATCTAGGATAATGCTATCCTGAAGGGAGAATGCTGGCAAGGATAGGTTCAATAGAATGAGGCTTGCAAATAAATACACAAGCTGATTTCAGAGTCCATAGTGTCCTCTGCATGCACCCTCATTTGCCACAGTCATTTTAGACACTCAGTGCCCTCATCTTGGAGAACGCAGTGGCACCCCACTCCAATACTCTTGCCTGGAAAAGCCCATGGACAGAGGAGCCTGGTAGGCTGCAGTCCATGGGGTCGCACAGTCAGACACGACTGAAGCGACTTAGCGGCAGCAGCTCTCTTCTTTTGCTTCCTTTTCTATCAGAACCAGTTCCTGAAGTGTCATAAATCTTTCTCCATTAATATATAAAAGTTAATAAAACATATTCTGTTATCCTTCTCAATCATATTTTCATTTTGATAAATAAAGTACAGATATAGGTAAATAAGGACTTCCTGGTTCATGGGGTCGCAGAGTCAGACATGACTGAGCAACTGAACTGAACTGAGCTGAACTGGAATATAGGAGACACGGGAGGTTCAAGTTTGATCCCTGGGTTGGTAAGATCCCCTGGAGGAGGGCATGGCAACACATCCCAGTATTCTTGCTTGGAAAATTCCATGGACAGAGGAGCCTGACAGGGTACAGTTCATAGTGTCGCAAAGAGTTGGATATGACTGAAGCGACTATGCATGTATGCATGCACACACATAGGTAAATAAAAGCCAATCAAAGGCATTCCTAACACAATATGTAATTTCAGCATTTCTGGTTGGTAGTGGATACTGGCACCTGGAGGCTTTGATTTCTGAAATCAGAGTCTTCGTCAATGAACGCAAAGATGAGATGCTGTCAGCCTTGCTTACACCTCCGGGTCTTTGCTTTCTAAGGCTGAGGACCTTCAGGGTCCTGGAAAGATTGATCCATGTAGAGTAGGTATTTCACTTTTAATTAGAGACTATAGAGATCATAAAATCTTGAGATTCCACTCTTCTAGAATCACCACTGATCAAGAAGAAATGTAAATATTCAGTAAATCTTAGGTATAGAAAGCTAGCCAATTCATCATTTTGGGGGCCTGTTCCCACTGGTTACTCTGTGTGGTAAACTGACTTTCACCTTCATTTCTCCATAAGAAAAGGTCAGCATCACAACTTGTATATGTTAACATTTCTTGATTGTTCCAGCACATGTGATTTCAAATTTGCTCATGGCTTTTCTGAGAACTATTAGTGCACTCTCACCAGCAGAGCTGTATTCCAAGAGTTGGAGACTAACAAGCATTAATCATGAAAAATACTTTCCAGTTGTAGTAATGAAGTCTGGTTTCTTTGGTTACTTAGCAAAAAGCAATAAGCAAGCCTATATTGATAAATGTGGGGCAGGCTTCCCCTCCTCCTCTTCTATCCTACTTCTCTCCCAGGAGAGTGGTGTAGAGAAAATTGCTCTACCTGGGATAGCAACCTTCCTTGTGTTCAAACTCTCACGCAGAGCTCCATCAGCTCACTCTCCAGGCACATGACTCAAGCTTCATGTGTGATCCTTGGGTATCAGGTTTGCAGTTTCTACAGGAAGGCTGACTGGGGAAGGGAAGGCTGGGGACAGACACAGGCATTTGTGCCTGGGGCTAGGGCAGTGATAGAGGCTGGATTTCTCTTTCTTGCCCTCTGGGAAGCTAGTGGTCACCTTGACACCTACTGTCAGTACAAATCTTGGCTCTGGCATGAGAGTCATGCAAATCTTCACAAACGGCAGAAAAGAGGAAAAAGTCTGGACAGTGTTTCAACATTTTAAAATTTGTGTCCCTCTTGAAAAACAAATGAACAAAGTTGTTTTTGTTTAGTTGCTAAGTGGTCTAACTCTTATGTGGCTCCATGGACTGTAGCCTGCCAGGCTTCTCCATCCATGGAATTTCCAAGTCAAGTATACTGGAGTGCATTGCCATTTCCTTCTCCAGGGATCGAACATGCATCTCTTGCATTTATTGGCAGGCAGATACTTTACCACTGAGACACCAGGGAAACCCTTAAGTAAACAATTGGTGTTGTTCAGTCACTTAGTCGTGTCTGACTCTTTGAGACCCCATGGACTACAGCACACCAGGCTTCCCTGTCCATCACCATCTCCCGGAGTTTGCTCAAATTCATGTCCATTGAGTCGGTGATGCCATCCAACCAGCTCATCCTCTGTCATTCCCTTCTCCTTCTGCCTTCAATCTTTCCTAGCATCAGGGTCTTTTCCAATGAATTTGTTCACATCAGGCGGCCAAAGTACTGGAGCTTCAGCTTCAGCATCAGTCCTTCCAATGAATAAAACATAACTTAAAATTTCAGAATAATCATTTTTATTTGATTTTCCAAGTGTAAAATTATATCTAAGTAGTCTTATATAATCCATGGAAGATTTCTGGTCTGAAGTATGGGTGATTTTGCCAGGGGTTATCTTGAGGCTTGGAGGTGGGGATTGGCAGGTAGAGACTTACTGGAATTGCCCACTTTCCTTCTCTACAGAGGGTTCAACTTTATAAAACCTCCTGACATTTTGGTTCTACTAGGAGTGTGTGGGATCCATCCAAGGGAATGAATTTGGCAGTTATCCCAGTGACTTGATTAAGGGGAACAGTCAACTGGAATAATTCCATTTGATAAGCATATTTTCTCTCTTCCATTCTAGTTTGCCTGCTATTTATGGAATAAAGTGGATGGTTTCCAAGTTTGAAGCTTGTGCATAGATCGGTTCTAATACTGGTGGAAAATTTAGAAACACAGAAAGCTTTGCAAGCCAGGTGATTATTTTTTAATGAGCTTATTTCCCATTGTAAACTGATTATACATGTAGAAGAATCATTTCAAAATGCTGTTTCTTTAACAGGATGATAGCTTTCAGAGACTTCTTTCTACTACTTCTTTCAGCCAAAGAATAGCTGAAAGTCAGCAAAATCTTTAGGTATTCATGATAATAATATCTTTGTATTATTATGTCTAATTATATATATGTATATATCACAAAATAACAAAACATCCTTGGAAAGAAGGCAATAAGGGATATCAAGTTAGGGAAAAGAGGATCAGGGAATATCCATAATTTTCCTTGTGAAAGGATATTTGCATGTTGCTTATTACCTGAAAACTGATGTCATCTTGGAATTACAGACTCAAGGGAGTAAGAATAGTCCACGATGGGTCAAAAAGAAGTAATATTAAGCAGCAAACAAGTCTTATGTGATTTCTTTAGAAGTGAACTTCTTCATAGTTGGGGGAGGGCAGAGGAAAGGCATGTCTATTTATCTCACCACAGACCTTATTTTTTTTTAAATCACAGTGACTTTTACATTTAAACTCAAATTTTACTTTGAAATAAAAGGACATATTTTTTTGCATACAGTTCTATATATTTAGAAATTTACTTTGGATCCTCAAACATGTCTACAAATTTACACTTTATCACCTCTGGATAGAATGTCCTTTGAAACAATTAAGAAAAACCAGTTTGCCTTCTCTGGGGTTATAACCCGTAGATATTTTTTCAGAGTAAAAAAGCCTGTTTTCAAACAGTCATGGTATGAAATTAGAAATGAACATTAATTTAAAACATACAATATTTACAAGTTATGTTTGCCAGTACTTATTTAGTTTGAAACTAAAAAAGTAAAATCCTAGGAATTTTAGAGGATACAAACTGCCAACCCTAAAGAGACAAATTCACCCTTTAGGAGTAAACAGTTCACCTTTGGTTTGTAACTACTCCATAGTAATTACAACAGGAACAGTATCACCAGCCCTAGAGGTCCGTTAAAACTTACAAAGTGTTGGAGGCTCAGGATGGGGAACACATGTATACCTGTGGTGGATTCATGTTGATATATGGCAAAACCAATACAATATTGTAAAGTAATTAACCTCCAAATAAAATAAATAAATTTATATTAAAAAAATTTACAAAGTGTTTCAGGTTCAGAATGTTAATTAATATTTCAAACAGCATTTTTTGAGATTATCAGATAGTATTATTACCCTTATTCTTAAAATGTGGAAGCCAGAACAGATAGAAGCTAAATAACTTCGCTAGGGTCATCCAGTCATTAACTAGAGAAATGAGGACTTCAACAAAGGTATTCTGATTCCAAAGCCTTTTCTCACCACGAAATGATGTGAACCACCTTTAAAAACAGCTGCAGACCCTTCAAAACAATCATATTTGAGTGCAGTCTGCTTGGGATCCATGGATATTGGGCACAATCTAATCATACATGTCCCCTTCCCTTTCTCGAGACAAAAATCTTCTAATAAGATATCTGCAACTAACAGAGGAAGTTGTATGAGTAAATATATCTTGGGAGCAGATTTTCCAAACAGGTTAAATCCTGAGAAACAACTATTTTTAATAGCTTGTGTGACTACTCTAGGCTCCACATAAACAGATGGACAACTAAGTACTTAGCATGTCTTTAGCACATTGTAGAAATGGTATCATGAAGAACTATGTGCAATACTGAAGCAGGAATACAGGCATGGGCTTTCCTGGTGACTCAGTGGTAAAGCCAAAGCAGGAGACCAGTGTTCAATCTCTGGGTCAGGAAGATCCACTGGAGAAGGAAATGGCAACCCACTCCAGTATTCTTGCTTGGAAAATTCCATAGACAGAGGAGCCTGCTGGGCTGTCCATGGGGTTGAAAAAGAGTCAGACAATAGCTAAGGGGACTTAGCAATTAGACAACAGTACAAGCATCCTGACTCAGCAATGACTTTTCCTTCTGTTTCTTCAAAATGTGATAACTGTAGCTTCATGCTCTTCCCAGAGATAATCAGAATGATTAAATAACAATTTTTTGACATGATATGTCTACATTCTGCTTTGGGTCCATGCCTGCCCTCCAAAAGAATTTATCTTTCTACCTTTCAAAACTACTTGTTCTCTGATGGAAAACAGGACTACAGAATGATCTCACTCTTCCTTTTTTTTTTTTTTTTGCAAACCTTGGACTTTTTATTTTGTATTGGGGTATAGCCAGTTAACAATGCTGTGATAGTTTCAGGTGAACAGGGAAGTGACTTGGCCATACATATACATGAATCCATTATCCCCCAAACCTTACATCCATCCAGGCTGGCACATAACATTGAGTAGAGTCCCATGTGCTATCCAGTAGGTCCTTGTTAGTTATCCATTTAAAATATAGCAGTGTGCACATGACCTTCCCAAACTCCCTATCACATTCGCCTTACTCTTTCTTTTTAAAGGCTAGTGCTCCCACCTTGAGGATGATGCTGATCAGGGCCTTGAGAGAAAACACAAGTCCACCCCAGGAAGTCACTTCCTCTGCTATCTGCCTGCGAGACCAATAGCTAGTCATAACCTGGGGACATGATATCCAGCTGGGGTGGTGCTGGACCCACTAGGGAAGGACAGGGACTGAACAGATGAGATATAGAATCTAGTCAATGCATGCAGGCAGTCTCTAAGAGAGAACTGTTGGGAGTGTACCAGATCAAGTGAAATGGAATATAATGCATGATATTTGGTATAATAAAATATGTTTATCAATACAGAGATCCCCCTCTCTTGACACAGGATTTAACGCTGGTCCAAAATCACTGCAGATGGTGATTGCAGCCATGAAATTAAAAGACACTTACTTCTTGAAAGGAAAGTTATGACCAATCTAAATAGCATATTCAAAAGCAGAGACCTGACTTTGCCAACAAAGGTCCATCTAGTCAAGGCTATGATTTTTCCAGTGGTCATGTATGGATGTGAGAGTTGGACTGTGAAGAAAGCTGAGCACCAAAGAATTGATGCTTTTGAACTGTGGTGTTGGAGAAGACTCTTGAGAGTCCCTTGCACTGCAAGGAGATCCAACCAGTCCATCCTAAAGGAGATCAGTCCTGGGTGTTCGTTGGAAGGACTGATGCTAAAGCTGAAACTCCAGTATTTTGGCCACCTCATGCAAAGAGTTGACTCATTGGAAAAGACTCTGATGCTGGGAGGGATTGGTGGCAGGAGGAAAAGGGGACGACAAGGATGAGATGGCTGGATGGCATCACAGACTCGATGGACATGAGTCTGAGTGAACTCCGGGAGTTGGTGATGGACAGGGAGGCCTGGCATACTGCAATTCATGGGGTCACAAAAAGTCGGACACGACTGAGCGACTGAACTGAATGGAACTGAACGGAGGGTCCACTGAAGATGATGCTAATATATTGCTGGATTGACTTCAGAAACTTGGGGAAATAATGGCTCACTCTTATTGAAGCAGAAATTCCAAAACTCCCTGGTAAATGGTTGAGCAGGGGGTCAAGAGGCTCACAGAAGAGGGCGTGCCAGAATGGATATGCTATATAAGGCCAGAAAGCCTACCAGCCGTGGGAGAGCCCAAAAGAATGCAGTTTACCAAGCCCACAATAGGTGCACAGATGAGGGGGCACCAGTGTTATTGTGGGGTTCCGTGATGTTGTCTTCTGAAGGCCAGGGCTAGAGCTTAGGAGTAGCCCTACAGAACTAGACTCCCTGAAAGTCGTGGAGAGAACAGAAGCCAGGTGATGGTATTTAACCTGCTGAAGCGAAGGAGATGTGATTATCATAATGAAGAGCACTGTAGGAGTAGCAAGTAGAAGAGCCTGATCCATCAAGAGCTATGAAGAAGGTTAATGGAGCATGATGTTCCTAGGGGAAGATAGCTGGGCAGACAACAAGGGCATTGTCCAACATAACCTACAAAAAAAATCAGGATAGATAATTAGGAGGGTGGCCAACAGCCAAGTAAAATGTCACAATCCTTAGCCTAGTTTCTAGAACTGAGCTGGTTTTCAGACCTGTACTCAGTCAAGGGCAGGCTGTGTCCTCATGAGGATGGACCACTGCCATACCACAGCAGGTAGAGGCATTGATGATTCTTTCCAGTTCTTTTCCAAAAGGGGTCTATAGCCATTTGCTAGGTAATTATACTCTGGGAAAAAGGATACACCCAGACATTCTGAGAACTGTTGAATCTAATACCTGACTTCATATTGAAGTCAAAGACCTGAGGCCTCATGCTGATCTCTCTAGTTAAATTAGGGGCACGTGTTGGCCCAGCAGTAAACAGAGTTCTGGCTCATGCCTGTCTCGTGTGGGGCCTATGGATTGATAAAGTGCTTAGCTCCTCAGGCCCTGAAAGTATAATTGGAGTGGACAGATTTGGCATTTGTCTGAATGCTCCTTTGGATTCCTTGGCTGGTTGGTAAGAGCTATTGCATAGTGGGAACGCTAAATCCAAGCCTCTAAAAGTGCCTCTGCTGGCCAAAACAGTGAACTTAAAACTTCACATCGCTAGAGAAATGGCAGAAATTTGTGTGACCCTTAAAGACATGCAGGATTCCTAGGTAGTGGTCTCTATCATGCCTACATTTAATTTACTGACCAATTAAAAGGATGGCCCCTACATAAGCCAGAAAGAGCCTGGCAGATGACGTTGGGCAACTGCAAACATCACCAATTCATAACTATATAACTGCAACTGCAGCTGCTGTTTATATGTGGTAGTGAACAGTGGGGGCTGCTTTAGGAGGTCTGCAGGGAGTTGATACACCAGAGATGTCTTCAAGTACATTGACTGATGTTAAGGATCCAGCTAAAGTTGAAGGTGGTGGGTGAATGATTGTATCTTTTCTCTGATGTTGTGAGCTTTAATGCTCAGAAAACTAGATATAGGGTCTAAACTGCTGTGTTTGTTTCCTGGGCTGCTGTAACAAAGTTCCATAAACTAGATGGCTTGGGAGACTTCCCAGGTGGTGCTAGTGGTAAAGAATACCACCTGCCAATGCAGGAGACATAAGAGATGTGGGATCAATCCCTGGGTTGGAAGATCTGGAGAAGGGAATGGTAACCCACTCCAGTATTCTTTGCCTGGAGAATCCAATGGACAGAGGGGCCTGACAGGTTATAGTCCATGGGGTTTCAAAGAGTTGGACATGTCTTCTGAAGCTACTTGGCATGTAAAACAATAAGAATGTGCTCTCTTGCGGTTCTGGGAGGCTAGAAGTCTGCAATCAGTGTCAGTAGCGCTGTGCTCTCTTTGAAAGCTCTAGAGGAGAATGCCCCTTGCCTCTTCCAAGCTTCTGGCGGCTCCTGGCAATCGTTGGTGTCCCCTGGCTTCCAGTTGTGTAACCCCAACCTCCATCTTTTCATGATGGTCTCCCCTCTGTGTCTTCTTCTCTGCTGTACATTCATGTAGGAAAAGCCTACACTCACCCTCCTAGGTTGGGCTTCCCTGGTAGCTCAGAGGTTAAAGCGTCTGCCTGCAATGCGGGAGACCCAGGTTCAATCACTGGGTTGGGAAGATTCCCCTGGAGAAGGAAATGGCAACCCACTCCAGTATTCTTGCCTGGAGAATCCCATAGACGGAGGAGCCTGGTGGCAAAGAGTCGGACACGACTGAGCGCTTTCACTTTCACTTTCCCCTCCTAGGTTTTTCCTCTACATTCACACTACTACTGCACTTACAAGACTTATGACACCAGTTGTATATGGGCTTTTCTTGTATCATACAATTCTGTGACACCAGCTGGGTCTCTTACAATTTAGCTAACTTTTGACATTATCTATTTGGAGACTGTATCAGGTCCCACAGGGAAAGGACTCAGTCCCACAAGACTCAATCCACCCAACTTTTGATGTCAGTTGCAAGTAATTGGTCCCCAGGTTATCCACAAACTCTGTCTGACTTAGCTATGAACTGGAGATTCCATGGCCCCCTCCTCGGGTTAGATTAATTTTGCTACATCAATTCACAGAACTTGGGAAAACATTTACTTAGGTTTTCCAGTTAGTCAAAAATATTATAAAAGATACAGATAGCCAACCAGATGAAGCGATACATAAGGTGAGGTCTGAGAGGATCCTGAGCACTTCTGTCCCCATAGAGGTGGGGTGCCATCTGAAAAATGGATGAGTTCACTAACCTAGAAGCTCCCTAAACTTTGTACTATTGGGATTTTTATGGCAGCTTCCTCACATTAGCCATGATCAATTATTAACTTCATTTCTAGCTCTTCTCCCTTCTGAAGAAGTGAGGAGGGGAGGGCTGAAAATTTCAAGCTTCTAATCACAGCTTGGTCCTTCTGATGATAAGCCCCCATCCAGGAGCTTACTCAGAGTTAACTGTTTAGAACAAAAGACGCTCCTAGTATTCTTATCCCTTTGGAATTTACTAGGGTTTTGGGAATCTTGTCTCTGGCCCAGGATCAAAGACCAAGTATTAAAACAACAAGAGATACTCTTAGTGCTCTTATCACTAGGCACTAGGAGCAGACGTGTGTGTGTGTGTGTGTGTGTGTGTGTGTGTGTGTGTAATGTGATCGACACCTTACTTCTGAGGTGAAGTCTGTGTTTCTGTTCCTTGAACCTATTTTTTTTTTAATTATCCATTAGATTTCATTCATTCTGCTTTTGAACACTGATAGTTTTACAAAGGTCTGTTTTTGCCACTCCCTGTTTCATTTGGGGATTATTTCCTCTAGGAATACACCTTTTGTATTAGACAGAGGGGCAACTTTGTATTAACTTCTCAGGCAGTATATGGAGTAGGCTTTGTGCCTAATGTGGAAGTGACATTACATGATTTAGAAGCCAGGTCATAAAATTCAGTAACTGCCAGTTGGCTTTTCCAGGAAGTTTGTTCTCAGAACTCAGCCACAATATTCTGAAGAAGCCCAGGTCCCCACGTGAAGAGAGTACAAACAGGCATTTTGGCCTGTAGCTCAGCTGATGTCCCAGCTAATGGCCAGCTAATAACTGATGTGTGAGAGTACTTTCAGATGATTCCAGGCCCCAGCTGTCTAGTCACCCCCAGCCCTCGCATCTTTCCAGCTGAGGCCTCAAACATTATGGAGCAAAGATTAGCCTTTCTTGCTCTGACATTTCTGAATTCTTAACTCAAAGAATCTGTGAGCACAATATAGCAGCTTTTTAGTTACACTACTAATTTAGGGGTGGTTTATTAAGCAGCAATGGTACCTACAATAGATAGGGGGAAAATAGAGTATTCAATAAATGGTTCTGGAAAAAAGTAGGTAGACATTTGAAAAGTAGAATCCATATCTCATACCAAAATAAATTTCAGATGGGTCAAAAAGCGAAATGCAAAAACTTAAATGAAAACCTTACTAGGATACCACTGGAGAATTAAAAAGAGAAAGCTTAGAAGGAAGATTTGTTGAAGTGTGATATAAAATTCTGAAATTATGAAATATCAATAAATATGACTACATAAAATAATATGTTGCTTGGGAAAAAATCACAATCAAGAGTCATAAGTAAAGTCAAATGATCTTGACTATATGATGGGTCAGTAAGGAAAAGATCAACAACCCAGTAGAAAAGGGGACTAATGAAAAGAATAGTCAATTTGCAGAAAAAAAGAACTGAAAACTCTTATATAAAGAATGTCAATCTTACTCATTATCTGAGAAATGCAAACAAACACTACAATGAGGTACCCCTTTTCACCCAACAGACAGGCATAAGAAAACCTGAATCATGAAATGTGGGAATTAAAAGTATGGGTCCTGGAAATCAAAGCTGACTGACTGACCTTAGGCAAATTTGTTAATTTTTGCCTGCTTCAGTTTCCTTATCTATAAAATGGTGATGATAACAATCATACTTATCACTTATGGTTTGTGAGGATTAAGTGATTTAATGTATGTAAGCCATTTATAACAGTGTCTAGAATTATAGTAGACTATTATTACTTTTAAATTGAGAGGTTAGGGTTGGGAACTGGAACACTTATGCACTGCTTAAGTCAGAGCAAATTCATTTACTCCAGGTAAAAGGCTGTTTGCCAGGATCTTTAGAAACTAAAGAGCTTCCCTGGTGTATCAGATGGTAAAGAATCTGCCTGCAATGCAGGAGACCTGGGTTTGATCCCTGGGTTGGGAAGATCCCCTGGAGAAGGGAATGGCTACCCACTCTGGTATTCTTGCCCAGAGAATTCCATGGACAGAGGAACCTGGTGGGCTACAGTCCATGAGATCACAAAGAGTTGGACACAACTGAGCAAATAAAACTGGACTTGTATCAATGTCTATTAGAGATATCAGTGGCTTGAAGCTTTTGCTCAAAAAAAGCATCTCTCAACTGTTTGCCGGACAGGTCTGTTACCAGCAGCTGTTTCCCAGCCAGTCCCAGTCATGGCTTACAGCCAGGGAGCGGGAGAGCATGCTTGAGTGAATCCTTAAAGTTCTTCTCATCTCTGCTCGCGAGTACTATCCCATGTTTCCAGGACAGCACCTGCTAGAGCGCAGGGCCATCCATTCTGCTCACATGGCAGCCTCTGCTCCAAGCTTCCCTGTGGACAGACAGACCAAGGCTAAACTTATGACCCAGAGTCCTCGTACCCCGTCTTGAAAGACATAACATTTACAGACATAAAATTATGATACATTTTATAATTTGTGACTTAAAAGGCTCAAATATCTCTACTCTGAAGAAATTGGATGAATATTTATGCAGTTTGTTTTCATTTTGTCAACTTGCATTCTGACGAAATGTCTTTCCAAGTGTAACTGTATATGACTGAGGAGAAAAGACATGACATTCATAACCTATTATAGATCACTTGCTATTTACAGTGTCTCAGAACTTAAAAGAAAAAATATCCTTCCTCAGCATCATTCTGTGATTTGCTTTCTTCTTGGCTCTCCTTTCAGATGTATTCCTTCATATATACTGGGATGTCCCTTATTTTCAAAAAATACATTTGAATCTATTTCCTAGTTTACCATTTCTTATGTTCAAAGTGTACATACCTGATTGTTTTTATCCCTTTTAAGCTTTTTTTTTTTTTAACCTTGTCAGTTCCAGTGCTTTCCAAAAGGTTTCTGGCAATATTGGGGGATCTTGGCTTATTCTCATGTATAGAAGTGAATCCACAAAACTGGTGGATTAGGAACTGATGTCCAAATAGTTTCCAGTTTATGACTCATAGTCAATCTATCTCATTTTTTCCTATACACAGATCTTACACAACCAACAAAAGCCATGTTTCAAAGTCATCTGGATCTGTGGTCTGCTTTCTATTAATACCTCTTCCTTATCTTTCAAACCTTGGTGCAAGCATTTCTTCCTCAGGGAATCCTTTGCTGACCACTTGCTGCTACAGATTGATCCACTCCTCCTACAGACTGAGTCAGACATTCCAGTCATATATTCTGGCCTCTTATACTATTCTATTTTACCATAGTGTTCATTATCATTTTTTTCTTCCAGTTCTCAGCACTAACTTGATTAATATCTGTCTCCCTTCTCTAGACTTGAAGAATTTTGAGATAGACTCTTCCCCATATATCCTGAGCCCTAGAATAACTCTTGGCTCAGAGAGATTCAACAAATATTCTGTGGGTAAATGAATAAATAGGTAAAAAAGTGAATGAATGACTAAAGTCCCCAGAACTGTGACCAGTATATGACGGCATTTAATAAAATGATAGTTAATATTATTATTGCTGGTTTCCATTCCAGAGCAGATCTATTTGCTGATTATTTCCAGTTTGTTGCAAACTTGATTGTGACTTCAGAAACTAAAAGTTATGCGCTCCTTCAACTATGTTCCTTCTTATAGTTGAATTCTTGCCTATAGTAGTACAATATACAAATATGCAGAGATATAAAGATACATGTCTGTATGTGGACATGTGAATGTGTATCAATAAAGAATAAATCAACACATTTTCAGATGCAAAAATATGTGAAGAATCTTTCTAGTTAGTAATCATGAATATTAAACATATATTCAGTTTGATTTCATTTCATTAATAAAATTTCAGTATAAATTTTACCAATTCTTATCAGGATTTCCAAAATCAAGAATATATGAATAGAAGTAAGCAAAGTTAATTATTCATACATTTTTGGGGAAAAGTTTGATTTTGTTCTTTTTAATTTGAACACTTTAATAGAAATGACAAGTTCAAGGCTTTTGTTTTTCTTTAGAATAAAGTATGATAATCTCTATAATATGGGGATCTCTGGATAATTATTTTTCTGCTAGAGTAAAGTTGATTTCCATTTTGATTCTCAATTTGGTAACAGCAAGGACTCAGAATTACTTGATATTAGATCCACATAGAAAGTTTGAGATTTGTGATTGAATACCATTCCATTGTTACATTTAATTTCTTAAAATGAATTTAGACAATGAAGACTTTGAAAGCACCTTTTCCCCATTGAAATAATTTTCTAAACAGAATATTTACACACAGCAATACTTTTATAAATTTTTCTATTGGAACCATAATGTCACAGCTCATTCTGTCTTTTAATTGGCTTGTTAAACTTTCCAATAAACTTATTTAGCTTTCTTTGAGTTGCAGAAATACAATTTGAAGATATGGCTGGACTTTTATTTCACCCCATCACTTTGTTTATTCAGTTCCTATTAGCCAGCTGCACATCCCTGGTCTCTTTCTCTTTCACTGCCATGGGCTTCAGTACATACTCCAGAGCTTGCATTGCATTGTGCCTGTGGGTTTCATGCGAACGGCTCCTTAATTCTGAAATATCATCCTTCTCATTCTTTGTCTGACTAACTCTTTCCTTGGATGTTATAGACTAATAAAAGAAGTTTCCATGATCCCTGTTCTAGCCTTTACGTATGAAAGTAGAAGAACCCACTAAAATCAGATTATGGCCCAAATCAGGGGCATTCTTGAGAACAGAGCCACAGGTAAGATCCAAAGACAATATGTAAAGTAAAGCAGGGTCACAGAGTTCGTGGGAGGGGGTGCCGAAAATAAGGAAGTCACTTCATGGTTCTCCTGACTCTGCTTCTTTCCAAGTGCCCACTCCATGCTTCCCTCTCTGTCTCTACCACAGTCCTCTGCTGACTCACCTTGCCCAGTGTTCAGTGTGGTCGCTGTCAGCTGCTCTTTCAGCATGATGACTTTTCAGCTCTGATTGCAAAATTCTCGTGATAACAAACCTCAGTGCTCAAGATGGAGAAAACCCCAGTCGCAGCAGGGTGAATGGACAGGCTGGATTTCTGTGAGGCATCTGGTCAAATCAGTTGTGACCGCAAGAGCCGGGCCATCTTCCAGGCTGTGTGGGGCTGTACTTTCTAGTGGCTTTCAGGTGAACAGGTTTCCTAAAGTGGACTACAGGACATATAAGCAATAATAATCAGTAGGACTATGACCCTCCAATTTGGGATTGGCACCTTTCTATGGGTTCCCAGCACATTATGCCACCCTTTGGTAGCTCTCAACATACTATATTACAGCTACAGTTAGTGAATACTTCTGGCTTCCACACTTGGCTAGGAGCTTCTCATGAGGATGGACCATTCTTGTTTTTCTTCTTTATCCAATGCTTCTAGTACAGTCCTTAGTATACAGTAAGTAATCAATAAACGTGTGTTCCAGGGGGTTGATGGATTAGCATTCAGTATGCACAGTTGCTCCAGTACTTTGGCCACCTGATGGGAAGAGCTGACTTATTGGAAAAGACCCTGATGCTGGGAAAGATTGAAAACAGGAGGAGAAGGAGACAACAGAGGATGAAATGGTTGGATGGCATCAACTGACTCAATGAACATGAGTTTGAGCAAACTCTGGGAGATAGTGAAGGATACGGAGGCCTGGGATGCTGCATTCCGTGGGGTCATGAAGAGCTGGACACAACTAGTCAAGGCTATGGTTTTTCCAGCAGTCACGTATGGATGTGAGAGCTGGACTGTGAAGGAAGCTGAGCACCGAAGAATTGATGCTTTTGAACTGTGGTGTTGGAGAAGACTCTTGAGAGTCCCTTGGACTGCAAGGAGATCCAACCAGTCCATTCTAAAGGAGATCAGTCCTGGTGTTCATTGGAAGGACTGATGCTAAAGCTGAAACTCCAGTACTTTGGCCACCTCATGCGAAGAGTTGACTCATTGGAAAAGACTGATGCTGGGAGGGATTGGGGGCAGGAGGAGAAGGGGACGACAGAGGATGAGATGGCTGGATGGTATCACCAACTCGATGGACATGGGTTTGGGTGGACTCTGGGAGTTGGTGATGGACAGGGAGGCCTGGTGTGCTGCGATTCACGGGGTTGCAAAGGGTCGGACCCGACTGAGCAACTGAACTGAACTGAACTGAACTGAACTGAAGCAAGTGAACAGCAACAACAGTGCACAGTGGCGATCTATTTTTCATACTAAATATATTTTTTTGTGATTAGTAATTAACCAAATATGTTAATATGGTAATTTCATGCCTTTTTGTTCTGGAGTCCCAGAGTCCAAAGGCTATGTTTTATTTTCTCCACAGAATAAACCTCCGGTTTTATGCTGACAAAGTGGAAAGAGATAGTCACCATTGCCTGAACTGGGGAGAGGATCTGGCCCTCTAACTATTTCTCAGACAGACTTTGAACCAATTCGTCCATTTTTTCAGTCCTCCCTTCACGTCCTCTATCAGAAGTACCTGGTGTAGCCAATTTTATGTATAAGTCTGGTTACATCTTGGTTTTCTTTACTTCTGGTTTAAATTTTCTTTGGTCTGCTAAAGCATTTATCAAGTGTCCATCTGTGTTTCCATCCAATTATTGTTTAATTCTAGTCATGTCTTGCCAAATTTTTTTTGTCCCTGAGGATTTATGCCTTAAAAAACAAACAAACAAAAAATGCTCTTTTGGCTTAGTGTAGTTTCAGGAGAAAAGTGGAAGTAAATGTGTATGTTTGACCCGTAATCTTTTTCCAGATATCCCTGTTTGCATTATTTCTTTTTTTAAAAAAAATTTTAGATATCAGCTTTATTGAGCGACAGTTCATACAGTAGAACGCTTTGATATTAGGTCTGTTATTCAAGGAGTTTTGATAGATATTTGCAGTCATATAAGCACAAAAATCATGATGCAGAGCACTTCTATCACTTCAGAGAGTCCCTGTGTGCCTGGTTAGGGTCAGTTTCCTCCTCCCATCCTGATCCTGACAGACACAGACCTGCTTTCTGTCACTACAGTTTAGCCCTTCTAGAATTTCCATAAAACTGTTTATAATATTCTCTTATCATTTTGATACTTGTAGAATCTGTAGTATTTGTGTCATCTGCTTCACAATATTGGGAATTTGTGACTTTTCTCTTTTTCTTTCTGATAAGTCTAACTAGAGGCTTATCAATTTTATTAAGCTTTTCAAAGAGATATCTTCTGGTATCATTGAAATTCTTCATTTATTTCTGTTTTTGATTTCATTAATTTTTATTCTTCACTTTGTTTCTCTTACTTATAACAGTCCTTAGCTGCCTGTTATTAATATGATGAAGAAACACTTTTAATATGTTTTGTCTAATTTTATTATATTGGTAATATAAGATTCCTTTGATTGCCAGTTCTCCTGTTATTAGTTAGGACATTGCTTTGAATGTTTTCTTGGTAATATGGTTTTTCATCTCTGGTAAGTAGCTGGTAACTTTTTTTTTTTAATAGAAAGAATTGAGTTGTCATTTTTTAATTGTCTGCAATTTTCAAAATATCATTAACTTTAAATGATTATAAAGTTTCTTACAAATTAAGAAAGATGATGCTTTATCTCTCATTTATTCAATCTTCTAAAAAATGTTTGTTTGAATGACCAGGAGCTATGAGGTAATTTCTTACAATCACCTATATTTTTTCATATGTATTTATGAGGGTTTTTGCTGGATCATCGAAAAAGCAAGAGAGTTCCAGAAAAACATCTATTTCTGCTTTATTGACTATGCCAAAGCCTTTGCCTGTGTGGTTCACAATAAACTGTGGAGAATTCTGAAAGAGATGGAAATACCAGACCACCTGACATGCCTCTTGAGAAACCTATATGCAGGTCAGAAAGTAACAGTTTGAACTGGACATGGAACAACAGACTGGTTCCAAATAGGAAAAGGAGTACATCAAGGCTGTATATTGTCACCCTGCTTATTTAACTTCTATGCAGAGTACATTGTGAGAAAAGCTGGACTGGAAGAAGCGCAAGCTGGAATCAAGACTGCCGGGAGAAATATCAATAACCTCAGATATGCAGATGACGCCACCATTATGGCAGAAAGTGAAGAGGAACTGAAAAGCCTCTTAATGAGAGTGAAAGAGGAGAGTGAAAAAGTTGGCTTAAAGCTCAACATTCCGAAAACGAAGATCATGGCATCTGGTCCCATCACTTCATGGGAAATAGATGGGGAAACAGTGTCAGACTTTATTTTTGGGGGCTCCAAAATCACTGCAGATGGTAATTGCAGCCATGAAATTTAAAAGACACTTACTCCTTGGAAGGAAAGTTATGATCAACCTAGATAACATATTCAAAAGCAGAGACATTATTTTGCCAACAAAGGTCCATCTAGTCAAGGCTATGGTTTTTCCAGTGGTCATGTGTGGATGTGAGAGTTGGACTGTGAAGAAAGCTGAGCGCTGAAGAATTGATGCTTTTGAACTGTGGTGTTGTAGAAGACTCTTGAGAGTCCCTTGAACTGCAAGGAGATCCAACCAGTCCATTCTAAAGGACATCAGCCCTGGGTATTCTTTGGAAGGAATGATGCTAAAGCTGAAACTCCAGTACCTTGGCCACCTCATAAGAAGAGTTGACTCATTGTAAAAGACTCTGATGCTGGGAGGGATTGGGGGCAGGAGGAAAAGGGGACGACAGAGCATGAGATGGCTGGATGGCATCACTGACTCAATGGACGTGAGTCTGAGTGAACTCCGGGAGATGGTGATGGACAGGGAGGCCTGGCGTGCTGCGATTCATTGGGTTGCAAAGAGTCAGACATGACTGAGTGACTGAAATGAACTGAACTGAACTGATACATGCGTGTATGTTTACATTTTTATCTTTTAGAAGTTTATATTGGGATGAAATAAAATGCTCTCTTTTTATACAGTTTTTAAAAATATTTTGTTTCAGTTATCTTAAGGTATAAGGAGGAAAAGCTTTTCTCTCTCTCTGTCTCAATCACAAGAGTGAGAGAGAGTTAACAGATCTTTCCTACACTGGTCCAGACCTACACATCTGACAAACTGGTTGATGCCACCAGCACAGTGAGGAAGAAGACATTCTTATTCTTTGGGGTCCACAGCTACAACATTCCTCCTGTCTCCCAGATTTTAGCCTATCCTGCAACAGTTGTATATTTGTAGCAAATGTTCTCTCAGATGAAAGAGAAGGAAGGCCAAGTCTTTGTCTCAGACTTGGTCCTCTGTTTTCCACGATCACACTTAAATAAGCAGCTTTGCTGACCACATCAACAGAAAAAATGAGATACCCTATATTAATGAATAAAAAAAAGTCAGTATCTTTCCTACATACATGTTATATGTGATTATATGACTTGTAGATGTAAAAATGGATAATAACTGTCAAAAGAATGATGAATTAAATGATTTTTTTTTCCTCTCTGAAGGATTGGATACCTGGCCACTAAAGTTCTCCACCTGCCTCAGAGATGGGAGAGGAAGATAAAGCCAAGCCAGGCAGCCTTGGCTTTATTATGCCTTAATATACAAATATATACATATTTTATACAAATAATATACAAAGATAAAGCATTTATCAGTTTTCAATTGCAAAAATATAGTTATAACACCTACTTCAAAGATATATATTGTAAAACCTATTTTAAAGACAGATATTGTTAAGAGAGAAAACAATTTCTAAATTTCTTAAGTTCCCACAAATTAAGAATGAGGCCTGAAAGAATTGAAAGTTCAGTGTACTGTAAACCAGGGGAATATAGAACTCAGCAGATGATGCATAAAAAGTCCCTGCTACACTGCAGTGAGACAAAGTTGACTCGGATTCTGTGAAGTGTGGAAACAGAAGTGGGAGAGGGAAGTGCCCTGGTAGACACCTTTATGACATTTTGACCTTTTGTGAGCTGAAATCCTGGATGGGAAGATAAACATTAGGTAGGCTGAGCAGAATGCCTGAAGCAGAAATGCTTCCACCCTACTTTCTGATTGGGCCTCTGTTGGCAGAATGTTCCCCTCATCCACGTGGAAAGGGCTTCTTCCAAATGAAAAACATCGTGGCCAGTCAGAATCTGAGGTAGCACTCTGAGCCTTCACTGGCTCTCCTGTAGGAAAGGAGCAATAGTGGACGTCTCATTGCCTTCTGGGGATGCCGAAGTTACCTCAGTTGAGAGCCGGTAGAGTTATCCAGTGGGTGTTACAGTCAAGGATACTTACTTGTCACTACTGCTCACTCGTTCAGTTGTATCTGACTCTTTGTGACCCCATGGACTGTGGTCCACCAGGCTCCTCTGTTCATGAGATTTTTCAGGCAAGAATACTGGAGTGGGTTGCCATTTTCTTCTCTAGGGGACCTTCCCGACCCAGGGATTGAAGCCGTGTCTCCTGTGTTGGCAGGTGGATTAATTACCACTGAGCCACCTGGGAAGCCCTAGTCAGAGATAAGATGACCCCAGCTCAGAGAGCCAACTGTTTACACCATGTTTAGATGGAAGATGTGGCTGTACTCAGAAGTGGTTGCAGCCCTACCATGAGTTGAGGTGGAATTTATCAACTCTGAAGGTCTCCTGAGCCTTGTTGGAGCAAGAAGATGAGTCAGGCATTTACCAACCGCACTCTAAAGCCGCACTCTATTATAACCACTAGAGCAACTGCGTGCCTGCTCAGTTGCTTCCGTCAGTCATGTCCGACTCTTTGTGACCCCATGGACTGTAGCCCACCAGGCTCCTCTGTCCATGGGATTTCCCAGGCAAGAATACTGGAGTGGGTTGCCACGCCCTCCTTCAGGGGATCTTCCTGACTCAGAGATCGAACCTGCATCTCCTGCATTGCAGGCAGATTCTTTACCCACTGAGCCACCTGGCAGGCCCCCCTAGGGCAACTACCAAGAAAATAACTTTAGAAAAGATAAAATTCAACAGAAGAATTACCATGGTATAATAAAGCACATTTCAAACAGAAGTTTAAAGAAGTGAAGAAGAAACAGAAAGACAAAAATGATATCGGGCATAGAGAAAACAAGTAGCAGAGTGCTGCTGCTGTTAAGTTGCTTCAGTCGTGTCCGACTCTATGTGACCCCATAGATGGCAGCCCACCAGGCTCCGCCGTCCCTGGGATTCTCCAGGCAAGAACACTGGAGTGGCAGACTTGAATTCAGATTATTTGGCAACCCCAGGTTTTGTTCAAAATGAGGTACAAAAGAGACAATGGAGTGGGGAACAGGGGTAGCAGAGACCATAGACAACAAGAAAGTGAAGACTGTACTGCAGTTCCTTTTAGATGGGGTCTGCACTTGCCATTTTCCCACAGTTTCTATGACTTAATTGCATTCACTTTCTGATTTTGTTACCTGACTGACAATGAGGTGTTTTTCCTCCATCCCAGAGGAGTCAGTATCTGTTCCTGATAACCTGGGTTCTCCCTTCATAGATGCATATCCAGTAGGGGCTCTCAAATCTTCCCAGAAATTATGCTTAGATTATATTTAAATCATTTATAGTTAAATCATATTTAAGTATTTTAATCATGCATAATTTATGTAAAATTAAAGCATTTAATTCTCTCTTTTACAGGGGTAGGGATTGGGTGATTTAAATATGGAAAGGATCCATTTAAATTTTTATGTAAAGTTAGAGAAATGTAAACTATTTTATTGACATTTAGAGATAGTGCGATTTTATGTATTATTTGTAACTCCAGTTTATAAGTGAGGAAACCAAGGCATAGAGAGTTCTTGTACTCTGTACAAAGTCATATTGTTATACAGGCTTCTTCCAGGGGGAATATTTTCACGTTTACAAAAAAGGAAGAGAAACCAGGATGTCATACAAAGCTTTAAAAATGAATTAATGTCATGGAAAAAATTTTTTTCAACATCTCATAAAGATGAAAGAGACTTGTGGTTTTTTTCATTTTCGACTGGCCTAGATGTCTTCCGTGTTTCACTGGAGAACTGGAGGGATTTCAGCTGGAGAAGCTTTGGAGCAGCTGCTAAAATAATTACCCTATCATATATTTCATTTTTAAAAACTGAGAAAAGTTGTTTCTCAATTTCGAGAGGCCTTAGTTCCAAACACAGATAACAAGTTGGCTGCGCTAGGTGTTCTGGTCTTATTTACACCCCAGAGTTCCAGGCACCCAGGGGAGTGTTCACATATTTTTGTACAATACAACCTAAGGAATCATCAAATCTTACCCTCTCATCTTTACTGTCATCCTAGACTAGAATCCTCAGTCATTCAAGGCAGAATGGTTTAGGACTAAGGACGACACATTGATTGCCCACCTTTACACTAACTGAGAAGTTTTGTTACAGTTTTGTCTCTTGACCTTATTGTACTTCGGGCGTGCGGAGTGTTCACATATTTTTGTATAGTACAACCTGAGGAATCATCATATTTTATCCTCTCATCCTTACTGCCATCCTAGATTAGAGTTTAGGACTAAGGATGACATATTGCTTGTTCACTTTTACACTAACTGGAGGCGTTTTGTTGCAGTTTTGTCTCTTGACCTTATTGCACTTTGGTGTCTGAGGCTATCCCTCATATCATGTTGCATATAAGCAAGATGGAGGCAAGACTTGTCTATCACTCAGTTTGTGGCTAAACAACATGAGTGGCCTGCTCAATCCAGTTTTATTCTGATTTTAGAGTTTCAATTGGATTTTTTATAGTTACCCATAAAAGTCCCAGTTGGCATTAGGCGAGGCCTAAGCATAAGGCAAAGGCCACATCCTGGTGGCCTGTGTGCCAGGCCCACCCTGCAGATGTGTTTTTACATTTTGTTTGGCCTTGAAAGTGGTTTAAAGAAATTGTTTTTCTGAATTTCATAGACAAAATTTTGCAATCTGGAGAATTCACATAAACATCTAAATTTCCTGTTTCTCCTGAAAAATCTGACTATCTGGCCACAGTGGGCACACTAGCCTGCTGAGTAAATGCCACCACCTTTGACAGGGTACAAACTCACATTCAGGGGGCTGCCTCACTCTTTTATGTTCCTGCTGGTCCTGGATGTTTGAGTCCATGACCATACAGTCCCCTCCACCAATGGGCTGAGTCTTTAAGATAATCTGTTGACTTGGGATGCAGACAATACACCTACTGCATTTGTTTTCCTAAGTTCAAAGCTATTGGGAATGTTTCTGTTGTGGTGCTTTTAGAAGCTCTGAGACTCATTTGACCAGTCTCCATGGAGTAAATCTTTGACCTTGAATCTGACTTTTGGGAGCAGTCAAAGGAAAATTTAGAGCCAAGTTTGGGGTGAAAAATATGTGCGACCATGTAATAGTGAAACCTGTTTCTCTTGGGTGGTTTGGTTTGTAAGCTGACTCAAAGGTAATTAAGGGGAAAAAAGAGCTCAATCATGCTTTGAGGCCTTTACTTCTTCCAGATGTCCGTTACCCTTTCCACTGAGCTGTCATAATATCCTATGTGTGTTCCTATTATGCATCTATGTTTCGGGTTTTAGTTTTTTGTTTACTGCCCTCTCCTCTTGGATCCAGAGAAGGCAATGGCACCCCGCTCCAGTACTCTTGCCTGGAAAATCCCATGGTCGGAGGAGCCTTGTAGGCTGCAGTCCATGGTGTTGCAGAGTCGGACACGACTGAGCAACTTCACTTTCACTTTTTGCTTTCATGCATTGGAGAAGGAAATGGCAACCCACTCCAGTGTTCTTGCCTTGAGAATCCCAGGGACAGGGGAGCCTGGTGGGCTGCCGTCTATTGGGTCGCACAGAATCGGACATGACTGAAGCGACTTAGCAGCAGCAGCAGCAGCCTCTTGGATCAGACTGGGAGCCACTTGGGAAAGATATACTTTTGTTCATCTTTGATCTTGGAGGCCATTGGCACTGTTGAAAGCCAAGAGACTGAACTGAAGGATTCATTATTGAATGAATGAATGAATCAAAGGACCTAAATGGAAAGCGTCCCAAGATAATTATTTTAAAGGGGACAAGAAACACTTTATATCGTAGCATCCATTCTTATTTAAAAATATATTCGCATATATTCCTGAAATCAAAATGAATTGAAAAATTAGTTGATATTGGATTGTATGACTTTCCTTGTTCACTAACGTCAGCTCCGGTATTGAAAGTCACTGTTTTCCACTTGACAAGCAAAACTCCCGTGACTGCACACTTGTGGTTTCCCTAACTGATGAGCAAGGAAGTGTAAAAGCTGTAGAACCAAAGGTGAATAAAAATCCACCAAGAATTATAGCCTACTGCTCGTGTCCTAGTTTGAAACAAAGTATCAAAGTATTTCAGATGTTAACTTTTTTGGTAGCAGCAGCAACCTCAGGATAGCGCAGCGTCGACACTTTAAAGCTTTCGATGTAGAAAATTACTAATAAATATTTCACAAGAGCAGCAGCCCCACCCCCAACACCGAAAATCCCAGAAAATTAAATCTCTTATATGTTGTTGCATTTGTAAAATCAGGTGTTTTCAGGTTGGATAGTCCTGAGCAGCGTTAAGTATTCAGGGAATTCTTGAGTGTTTCTACGTAGAAGTGTCGCTTCCCACCCCCCGCGCTGTACCCTATAGTCTCTCTGCTTGTCCATCCAGAAACACAGAGGTCAGTCCCGACTCCACTCTCCCGCCTTTGAGAAGCCGCACAGGCGGGCCGCATCCTCTCTGTCCACCCGCTCTATTTTGGGGCCCCATGATCTCATGCCCTCTGCAGACCACACTCTGCAATTCCAGACCAGCCCGCGCCGCGAGGCTACGCTAGGCGATTCCTGCAAGTGCTCGGACGCTGCCTGAGGCGCGAGGTAGGCAAGGCTTGGAGGGGGAGGTTAAAGACACGCCCACGTAAAGGACCCAAAATAACCGACACGCTGAGTGCCCGAAATCAGACAGGAAGCCAAATAATCCGGGGCGTTGAGCTGCTTTCCCCTCACTCGCAGCGCTGGGCAGGCGCCCAGCCAAGGGTCTGGCGGCGAGGGGCGGGTGCGGCGGCGGGCGGGATGGGGCGGGGCCGGCGCGGAGCCTATTAAAGGCGCGGCGGGGCGGCGGGGCCCGAGCGCCCGGGGCCACGATGGAGCGGGACGGTTGCGCTGGGGGCGGGAGCCGCAGCGGCGAGGGCGGGCGCAGCCCCCGAGAGGGCCTGGCGGGGAACGGCCGAGACCCGGGTCCGGGCCGCGCCGCCGAAGCGTCCGGGGAGCCGCAGGCGGCCGCGTCGCTGCTGGCCCCCATGGACCTGGGGGAGGAGCCGCTGGAGAAGGCGGCGCGCGCCCGCCCGGCCAAGGACCCCAACACCTATAAAGTGCTCTCGCTGGTAGGTCCCCGCTGGCCCAGCGCGCGGGAGGGCGGGGAGGGCGGCGCCCGCTCCTGCGCTGCGAGCGTGCGGTCAGCACCCGGGGCCCGGAGAGAGACAAGTTGTGTGCCCTGCTTCGCTGCCTTTTGGCTCTCCTCTGCGGGTTTTTATCTGTGCTCATCACCACCGAGCCTTCTCTTCCTCTCGGGGAAATAGCTCACTCTCGCTGTTATTACTGATGCTCCAAAGGAACCTGTTTATGAAACCATGCTGTTAAAAATCGTGATCTTTGGAAATCCCACCGCTTTCCCCCAGAGAGTACAAGGTCGTTCGTGGGGAAAAATGACCAACCTGAAAGTTGTTGGTTTTAGGATGATCGACAAGGTGTTTGTTTTAATTTAAAATTTCAGTTTAATTTTTTTACCTCTTTAGGGAGATCCTTTCCTTGTATTAACCGATTCCACTTGAAAGATGTAACAGAGCTCTTTAAGTTGTATCAGGAACTTTAGAAAGTACTTTTTCTCTTGGCTTTGCTTAGGAATTTCTTTGCAGCTGTTCAGAAACCCCATCAATATTCATGTTATGTGAATGTGAAGAAGTGTTTATGATTCGTCGTCCATTCTTCCAACCACATTTTTTATTGTTACAAAAGTACCCACTCGTCCTCTGCCACTTTGCTGGTACAGTTGCAGGATCCACAATCAATTTCAGGAAATGTGGGGGTGGTTTTCCCTTCTACATCTATGGCAGGAAGTACTGGACCCAGAATTCTGGGTTCTTGCTTTCATGGCCTTTATTAATTGCTGGGGCCTCCTATAACTTTCCCCAAACCTCAGTTTCTTCAGTGTTAAAATGAGGACATCATCTCCATGTGCATCACATAGGGTTATTGTGAAGGTCAGGTGGAACAATGTATGTGAGGAAGTAAATTTGAAAACCACAAGGAGATGTAGTCGTTTTATTGTATTATGTGGAAGTGACATTCCATGTAGAGTGTGCCTTAAACTATATTGTCACTTAACGTTTAATGATTGGACAATGCAGTGTGGAGGACATCTTTTCTGATATTTGAAATCTTTCCTTTCATAAACTTTCCTTTTTCACTGTGTTTTGGGTGTCATGGAGATGATACAGTGCTTTGAGGAACCAACTTTCCTAAAGATATGGTGTCATATAATTAGTACCTAAAAATAAGTCTAAGATTCAAAGAGTAAGTGTCCAAACCACATAATGTTTGTATCTCAAGATATATTTTGCATCATATCTATTTAAGAACACCTAATACTTAGGAGAGCTTAGTCTTTTGAGTCACCATTTTTGTTTTTGTCAGAGGGAAACCTTAGCTTTTGCAACACTGTTACTTAATATTTTTCAGTTTGGCTCAGGCATTCAATAATTGTACAATGAATCTATATGTAACTCCCATGTGAAATTACTTCTATGTGCCTATCTGCAGTCTTAAAAGTTTACTAAATTTGTCAGTTGCTAAATTCAGTTTTAGAATCTTTCCTATTCATTTACCTATAAATCCACAGTAGGTATCAGCAGACATCTACCTTTGGAACATGAATTTCAGTCTTTGACACCTGCAATCAGCTTGTGAAACAGCATTTCATTTTACTCTGTTGATACAACTCTGGGCTTTGACGTGGAAATGTCTTTAATATTGCTACAAGTAGGACAATCATGAGAATTTTTAATACCATTAGGTGGGGTCTTTTGTTGTAACACATGTTGAATTGAAACGAATTCCTACTTCATGTCTTTTGATGAAATACAATGGGCCATTAATATATACCCAAACTCACTGATGTGTTTTTGAAACTCTTAATTAATAGTTTCAGGTGAAAATGAAACCCCGGTGGCTCAGTGGTAAAGAATCCACCTGCCAGTGCAGGATACGGGTGTTTGATTCCTGGGTTGGGAGGATCCCCTGGAGGAGGGCATATGGCAACCCACTCCAGTATTCTTGCCTAGGAAATCCCCACAGACAGAAGAGCCTGGAGGGCTCCAGTCCGTAGGGTCGCAAAGAGTCAGACACGACTGAAGTGACTTGGCATACACACACGCATGCATCCATTCTTTCCCTCCCCTACTTCCATATTCTTCTTCCTCTAGACTTTCCCAAATGATGCACTTCTAAAGGGAAAAATCTCCAAAAGGAGCTTGACAGCTCTCACCAAAGAGCTCTGGGGCATGTCTTCTAGAGAGAAGCTGCAATTCTATCAAGTGGAACATCTGCACACTTTTCATAAAGCTGAAGAAATGGGTTGACCAATTGCATCTGAGGTTGGGATTACCAAAGCCCAACGGCTGAAGGGGTCTTCGGTTTTCATCTAGCAGGATTAACATAAGAGTTACCTTCCGGAGAGATAAACAGGGGTCACAGGACTGTTGCGTTTTTTCTGAAAGTGCTTCAGATACACTTAAATGCTGGAGGGAAGTGGGAGTGAATGCAGAAGGCACAGTGGCTTCTCCCCATATGATCCCTAGGCAGACCACAGGCTCTGCTCTGGAGACGCTGGCCCTGGTCTGTGGATGTCCTCATGCCCAGGCACTGAGCCAGGCTGTGGGAAACTCCAGGAGGTCAAACAAATATATGCTTCAGTAGATACGTTAGACCTGAATGCTTTTCCAGGTTCCACATTAAGTTCTGAACTGAAATGTCTGCTTCCACTAAGGTTGTTCCTGGACATTAATTTGAAATAGCTTTCCTTTTCCTGGCAGGGTTTTCAACCACATTGCAATACACTTCTCTATTCTTCAGTTAGCTCTTCCACAGCATCATTTTGTGTTTGTGAACTTTTGCTGTCCTTATGAATACATATACCTGTGTGTGTTCATAGGTGGCCTTGTGTGTGGGTGGTGGTGAGTGAAGACAAGTTTCACCTTTTGATGAAAGAGTTCTTTGTAAGTGGCAGAAGTTTCCCTTGTTTATCAGAAATCTGAGTGTGAAAGTTATTAATTCTGTTAGCTTCTCTCTCCTTTCTTGTAACACATCATCTTATTTCCAGACTACCACCTGGAGAAGAGCTCTGCTGTTAATCCAACTTGAAATTGACATTGCTTTTTGGTTTATAAAATTTTATATCTGCCCAGCCATAGTTGAGCATTTTATTTCAAAAATGACCAGCACATCTTAGGGTCTAGATATGTCTCCTGTTTTCCCTTTATGGTGTTTTGTCTCACATGTTCTAATAAAATGTACTCAAGGTTTCTAGGAACTCAGCAAGACAGTTGTGTTTACTCCTGGGCCTACGGTACCCCACTGTCAGTGTCAGCTTTTGGTTGAATGAATGCAGTACGTTTTTACTTAGACTGAGTAACACTTTGACTTGGAAGAGAGTAAGCTAGCAAGACTGAACACACAACTATGTACTCATATAGTCAATTGAAAGTCAGGAATCCAAATATAAATGCACTAATTGGGCTTCCATGGTGGCTCAGATGGTATACAGTCTGCCTGCAATACAGGAGACCTGGGTTTGATCTCTGGGTTAGAAACATCCCCTGGAGAAGGAAATAACTACCCAGTCCAGTATTCTTGCCTAGAGAATGTCATGGACAGAGGAGCCTGGCGGGCTGCCATCTGTGGGGTTACAAAGAATCGGACATGACTAAGTGACTGCTGCTGCTAAGTGGCTTCAGTCGTGTCTGACTCTGTGCAGCCCACCAGGCTCCCCTGTCCCTGGGATTCTCCAGGCAAGAACACTGGGGTGGGTTGCCATTTCCTTCTCCAAAGCATGAAAGTGAAAAGTGAAAGTGAAGTTGCTCAGTCGTGTCTGACTCTTAACGACCCTATGGACTGCAGCCTACCAGGCTCCTCCGTCCATGTGATTTTCCAGGCAAGAGTACTGGAGTGGGGTGCCATTGCCTTGTCCAGACTGAGTGACTAAGCACGCAATAAGCACGCAATAGAGATGACACTTGTATCAATTCAGGGATAGTGTCAAAATGGGAATGTCATTTATTTAGCACATAGCAAGATGGAAGAGGCAGTGAATGAACCCCAAACAAAAGTTCCCAACTAAAGTCAGCATACCTAAGAGGCCAGAGGGCCTTCATGATAACTTGGATTCAGAATCAAGATCTAGCCACTGGCCATGCCCTTAGAAAGAAACAGCCCAGGTGTGGTGCTCCGCAAGCACAAGTAAGGTCATCCTTCAGGTACAAATGAATCTCCTTTGCTTATACCAAGGCCTCTTCTGTGACTTTGCTGTCACATCCCAAATTCTATTTTTGTGTGGTTCTTTTAGGGATCTGTTATCTTCAGCATTGCTTTCTATGACTTCCTTTCCTTCTGATTTGAGTCAGATTCTAGTCTTACTCTCTCTCACCATTTATATTTCAGCTGTTTCTACTTCATGTGTCCTCTTAGGAATACACAGGTGCCCTTCCAACCTTTTTGTGTTTTTCCAATCTATTCCCTCCACTCTTTTGTTACCTCTAGGCTCTCAGTTTTGCCATCTCCTGTTGCATCACATCCTAATTATGACTCTGAAGAGAATCTCTGGAACCATATTGAGAAACCTCATGCATTTTCTATAATAAAGAACTGGGAACCAATAACCTTTTCAGAATATTTATAGATTTTTTTTTTATCAGCTTCTTATCTTCCTCCAGGTAATTCTTTTTTCTTCTTCTCGGATTTAAGTATTAAAGGCAAATGAAAGTAGTTTTAAATTCAGCTTTGTTTTTGAATCTGATAAATTTCATTGCCAACTATCTGTGTCACTGTTAAGACACAGAAAATGTATTTCAGCTATATAAGGGACATTATGGAGAAGCCAAAGAACTTATTCATGATTCATGGCTTTTTGGAGTGGAGGGAAGGGGGAAAGCCACTTCAACTTTCAAACAAGTTAGGAAGAAAAACCTTTTGAAATACAGCTTGTAATTAGAGATCTGCCTGTGGTTAAGATAAACATGCCTCCATCAACCATGAACTATACCCCAAACAACAAAAAATAAACAAGAAACCTTTTAGCAAATGAGACCAAGCAGAACATAGATTACCCTTGTTAGTCTAAGCTCTGTGCAACAAGAACTGATATTCAGAAGGCTGACCCAATATGAAAACCCTTTGACATCAAACAAGAGGTAAGTTATGTATTTACCAAGGAAAGAAAGCATCAGTTCAGTTCAATTGCTCAGTTGGATCTGACTCTCTGCAACCCAATGGACTGCAGCACCCCAGTCCTCCCTGTCCACCACCAACTCCTGGGGTTTACTCAAACTCATGTCCATTGAGTCGGTGATGCCATCCAGCTATCTCATCCTCTGTCGTCCCCTTATCCACCCGCCTTCAATCTTTCTGAGTAGGTTCTTAACATCAGATGGCCAAAGTATTGGAGTTTCAGCTTCAACATCAGTCCTTCCAATGAATCTCCTTGGAGTGCAGGGGACTCTCAATTGTCTTCTTCAACACCACAGTTCAAAAGCATCAATTCTTTGGTGCTCAGCTTTCTTTATAGTCCAGCTCTTACATCCATATATGACTACTGGAAAAACCATAGCTTTCACTAGATGGATCTTTGTTGGCAAAGTAATATCTCTGCTTTTTAAAATGTTGTCTAGGTTGGTCATAACTTTTCTTCCAAGGAGTAAGCATCTTTTAATTTCATAGCTGCATCACCATCTGCAGTGATTTTGGAGTCCAAAAAAGTAAGTCTGTCACTGTTTCCACTGTTTCCCCATCTATTTGCCATGAAGTGATGGGACCAGATGCCATAATCTTCGTTTTCTGAATGTTGAGTTTTAGGCCAACTTTTTCACTCTCCTCTTTCACTTTCATCAAGAGGCTTTTTAGCTCCTCTTCACTTTCTGTAATAAGGGTGGTGTCATCTGCATATCTGAGGTTATTGAAATTTCTCCCGGCAATCTTGATTCCAGCTTGTGCTTCATCCAGCCCAATGTTTCTCATGATGTACTCTGCATTTAAGTTAAATAAGCAAGGTGACAATATACAGCCTTGATGTACTCCTTTTCCTGTTTGGAACCTGTCTGTTGTTCCCTGTCCAGTTACAACTTGCTTCCTGACCTGCATATAGGTTTCTCAAGAGGCAGGTCAAGTGGTCTGGTATTCCCATCTCTTGAAGAATTTTCCAGAGTTTATTGTGATCCTCACAGTCAAAGGCTTTGGCATAGTCAATAAAGCAGAAATGGATGTTTTTCTGGAACTCTTTTGCTTTTTCCATGATCCAGCAGATGTTGGCGATTTGATCTCTGGTTCCTCTGCCTTTTCTAAATCCAGCTTGAACATTGGGATGTTCACAGTTCATGTACTATTGAAGCCTGGCTTGGAGAATTTTGAGCATTACTTTACTAGCGTGTGAGATGAGTGCAATTGTGTGGTAGTTTGAGCGTTCTTTGGCATTGCCTTTCTTTGGGATTGGAATGAAAACTGACCTTTTGCAGTCCTGTCACCACTGCTGAGTTTTCCAATTTGCTGGCATGTTGAGTGCAGCATTTTCACAGCATCATCTTTTAGGATTTGAAATAGCTCAACTGTAATTCCATCACCTCCACTAGCTTTGTTCATTGTGATGCCTCCTAAGGCCCACTTCTCTTTGCATTCCAGGATGTCTGGCTCTAGGTGAGTGATCACACCATCGTGATTATCTTGGTCGTGAAGATCTTTTTTGTACACTTCTTCCGTGTATTCTTGCCACCTCTTCTTAATATCTTCTGCTTCTGTTAGGTCCAGACCATTTCTGTCCTTTATTGAGCCCATCTTTGCATGAAATGTTCCCTTGGTATCTCTAATTTTCTTGAAGAGATCTCTAGTCTTTCTCATTCTGTTGTTTTCCTCTATTTCTTTGCACTGATCACTGAGGAAGGCTCTCTTATTTCTCCTTGCTTTTCTTTGGAACTCTGCATTCAAATGGATATATCTTTCCTTTTCTCCTTTGCCTTTTGCTTCTTTTCTCCTCACGGCTTTTGCAAGCCCTCCTCAGACAGCCATTTTTCTTTTTTGCCTTTTTTTTTCTTGGGGATGGTCTTGATCCCTGCCTCCTGTACAATGTCATGAACCTCTGTCCATAGTTCTTCAGACACTCTGTCTATCAGATCTAATCCCTTGATTCTATTTCTCACTTCCACTGTATAATCATAAGGGATTTGATTTAGGTCATACCTGAATAGTCTAGTGGTTTTTCCTATTTTCTTCAATTTAAGTCTGAATTTGGCAATAATGAGTTCCTGATCTGAGTCACAGTCAGCTCCCAGTCTTGTTTTTGCTGACTGTATAGAGCTTTTCCATCTTTTATAATAATATATTTAAAAGAGCTTTTCAAAAGAATGACCAGAATGTTCTGATAAATTTTAACTAGAACATTCTGTTTCCTGGGTATTTTAGTTATTTCAGATTCTGTGACAAGAATTAAGATAACATCAATAGTACTTTTCATTTTATCCTCCCACTTTGGGCATAATGTTTGGTGGAAGAGTAGGTGGTGAAAGTTCGGATGATTATATTCACATAGCACCTTGCACTTTCAGAAGCATTTTCTCGTTTCTTTTTAATTGACCCTTGTCATATCAGCCACTCTGAAATAGGAAAGTATGATTACAAATAAGGAAACTGAGGCTCGCAGAAGTGAATGAATTCTTCATTAGGGTGCATGGCTTCTGGCCGGGAGGTGTTAGGACCATAGACTCCTGGGCTCCAGTCCCAGACATTGTGATTTAGAAGATATGAAATTGTTGTGGATTGGAGGCTTTTGTCTCATCCAAATTCGTATGTTGAAGTGCCCACCCAGCCATGTATGTTTATGGAAGTGGGGCCTTTTAGAGGGAATTAGATTTTTATGAGGTCATGAGGATGAAACTCTGATGATGGGATTGGTGGCCTTGTTAAAAGGGAGAGAGAGAGAGATCTGAGCAAACATGCCCATCCATAGAGGAAAGACCGTGTGAAGACCCAGTGAGAAGGCAACCATCTGCAAGCCGGGAAAATAGCCCCACCAGGAAACGAATCTCTCAGTTCCTTAATCTTGGACTTCTGAGCCTCTACAGCTGTGAGATGTGCATTTCTGTTATTTAAGGCACCCAACCTGCGGCACTTTATTTTAGCAATTTGAGCAGATTAAGATAGCAAGGGACTCAAAAAATCTTTTAGACAAGTACCTCAAGTTATTCGGATGTAGTTGGTTCATTTACTCCACTTATAGAAACAGTCAGTGGGTTAAATTTACAGGCAAAAGTCACATCGTTTGTGAGTAGAGGGCTATGGTAACTGAAAGGATGTTTAACTGCAGATTTTTATGCTGGACTAATGCCACACCCCCTCTCTTCCATTCATTTTCCTTTTATCAGTGGGAAGTCAATGATCATGTTATTGTGAGCTTCCAATGGATACCGATTTTGGGGAAAGAGACTTTCCTCTTCTTAACTTGAATTTCCTTCTTAATACATCTTTAGATGTGCTAGAACAGGAAAACAGAGTCATGGTAGTCATTTTGGAGTGAGTGAATTATCGCTAGCATATCTCATTTGTGGGTCAATCATTTTCTCACCATTTCTTAGGACTTGACACAAATTTAGGTACAAATATCCTACCGCTGTGGTTTGAGTCCTTTAGAGATCATTCTATCTTGGTTTTCAGGAAGTAGTCCTGAGAAAGTAGCTTGTTCTCAGAGCTTGTTCTCAGAGCTTGTTCTCTATCTTGGTTTTCAGGAAGTAGTCCTGAGAAAGTAGCTTGTTCTCAGTAGCTTGTTCTCAGAGCTTGTTCTCAGTAGCTTGTATGTCTGATACACTTTTTGGCATTAACAAACATCTGGAGCCTTCTGATAGATAGAGGGAGAGCTGAAAAACTCAACAGCTTTGTAAATGACGCTGTGATACAATAAAATAAGTTTAACCATCATTATGAGACTTTTTTTCCCAAATAGTTTCATATTATTCCAGATTATCTGTAAGTGATTTTGGATAAAATTTCGAGGCAAAAGGCCACACAGGTAGAACAGTTTCAGCCAAAATATTTCAAGCAGCAGTTCTCAAAGTGTGGTCTGTAGATCTCTGAGGGGCCCCTGAGAGTCTTTCAAAGGGACTGTGTGTCTAAACCATTTGAACAATGATGGACATTATTTGGGCTTCCCTGGTGGCTCAAATGGTAAAGAATCTGCCTGCGATATGGGAGACCTGGGTTTAATCCCTGGGTCGGGAAGATCCCCCAGAGGAGGGTTTGGCCACCCAAGTACTATTGCCTGGAGAATTCCCATGGACAGAGGAGCCTGTCCATGGGGTTGCAGAGAGTCGGACACGACTGAGCGACTAAGTGCAGACATTATTTGCTCTTTGCACTGTGCTGCCGTTTACACCGCGTGAAAACTGCTTGCACCTCAGTGGGAATGGGGGCAGTGGCACCAATTGTACATGTCCTCCTGCATTTGCAACTAAAACCAGAAAAGCCAGTTTCATATAATGAAGCAGTAAAAATGTCCTTGATAGAGCAGGTTCATTATATCAACCTAAATTACCTGCCTTGTTAGTATTCTGTTTGACGCAATTGGAAGTCTGCCATTAGCACGTCTGCTGCAGACTGAAGTACTGTCGTTTCTGCAGGAAAAGCAGTCTTGTTGTTATTTGAGTTGTGAGCTGAACCAGCTGCCTTTTTTGACGAGAGGGAAATACCATTTTTATTTGAAAGAGCAACTGACAAACTGGTTATTCAGACTTGGGTATTTGGCCCACATTTTCTCAAAAACGAATAGTGTCAGCTTGTCACTTCCAGGGAAACAAAGTAAGGTACCTGCTACCTGTAATAAAATCCAACCTTTTAGGTAACAATTGAAATTTTGGGGAATTTGATTCTGCCATTTTAAGTCTGACAGCATCCCAATCCTTAAAGACTTTTTCTGATGAAATCGATGGAGATAGTAAGGGATATGACTTTTTTCATAGGCTATAATGATATGTGTCAATGTTTGGAAGAATATATAGCTCAGTGGACCAATATTTTCCAAAGGACCAATGGATGATTTACAAAAACATGTATGGGTATAAGTTCTAATCAAAGCACAAGGTAGAATAATGGGTTTTAATGTAACAATATTGATTCAAGTTTGATGTTGCATTTTTCCTTTAAGAAATTACAGCCTTTCAATAGATGAATGGATACAGAAATTGTGGTACATATGTAAAATGGAATATTACTCAGCTATAAAAAAGAACACATTTGAGTCAGTCCTAATTAGGTAGATCAACCTAGAGCCTATTATACAGAGTGTAGTAAGTCAGAAAGAGAAAGACAGGTATTGTATATAAATACATGCATATGGACTCTAGAATCTAGAAAGATGGTACTGATGAACCTGTTTGTAGGGCAGTAGTGGAGACGCAAACATGGAGAATAGACTGTGGACACAGACGAGTAGGAGGGGGTGAGATGAATTGAGAGAATAGCATGGAAATATACATTGCCACATGTAAAATAGATAGGAGGTGGGAATTTGCTTGTGACCCAGGGAGCTCAACTCAGTGCTCTGTGACAGCCTAGATGGGAAAGGAATTCAGGAGGGAGGGGACGTATGTATGCCTGTGGCTGATTCGTGTTGATGTGTGGCAGAAAGAAACACAATATTGTAAAGCAATTATCCTCCAATAAAAACAAATATATTCAAAAACAAGAAATTACAGCCCATAAAATTTTGGTGCCCTTTTAAAGAAGGATGTGTACAATTTATCTGAGAAGGCTTTTTAGGGTCCTCAGTAATTTGTAAGAATATAAAGTGATTCTGAGATCAAAAGTTTTGAGAATATTTACTTTAAGGAAAGGTGTATGTTCAGTACTATTTCAAGAACTAGGGAAAGAGGGAAAGGAAATTAAGACATATAAAAAGAATCAGCTATTTACAATAATTTTATCTTTATTTAGGTAAGGTCCTTTATTGATTTCAAAATATTGATACTTTTTCATCTACTACCTAGTTTGGTCCAAACCACAGCTATGTCATTATCTTCATGTTAGAGATGAAAAAGATCATACTTAGAGAAAGTCTGGGGAGCTTTCCAAGATCACAAAATTAATAATTCTGTTAATCTCATTGCTGTATCTTATTGACAAATGAAGTTAGACAAAATTGGATTTAAAGTATTGTTATTAGCTGTTTGAAGGTATGGAAATAAGTTAAATTTCCTGAATATCAGCTTCCATAGTCATTAGGTAGACTTCATAAAACTCCGTTAGGTGTTAGGAGAATTAAGTTAGAAACAGTTTACAAAGTGGCACATAGTGTGACTTGAATAAATAGTCATTTTTCATGTTATTATTGAAAGCTGCAGTATTACTTTTTTTTTTTTTCTTACTCAGAAGATACTTACATCTTTGCAAGTGTGGTCTGCAGACTAGCATATCAGAGTCATCTCCTTGGAACTTGTACAAAATGCAGAATCTTGGGCCCCACCCTAGACTTGCCATACTAGAATCTGCATTTTCACAACCCCCAGGGGTCTCTCTGCACGTTGAAGTTTGAGGGGCTGCACTCCATAGGTATACCAACCTGAATTTCTTTAGCTGGGGGTTCCAATCAACCCTTGTCCTGCCATTGACTTCACACATAATGTTCTGATTAAAAAACAACTAAATGTTCTTTCATGACCTCAACTGTGTTGGCATTGGGTGGAAGTGGTGTTGCTGCTGGTGACATTTGTTCCTTTCCTTTTTTGAAGTTAAGAGGCACATTGATTAAAGTTGTCCTGTTGCTTGTCACGTGTACAGAACACTGCATGCATGATCTCTGCTCTCCTTCCTGTGCGTGTTTTCTCTCTCCTAGGAGTTCACCTCTTGGTTTCTTTAATTGTGTTTCCTTACTGTACCCTGGGCTTGTCCTTTAATTGTGCTTTAATTCTCTAAGCTACCAGTCTTCTGGCTTTGCTGTGATCTGATAACATGCCCATGTTCTTTCCAGTTCAGCCCTTCATCTATCAGAATATCAAGTAGATTTCACTTTACGTTGCTCCATGAATAGAACTCTTCAATTCAAAGTTTCCACTGCAGTGCCTTCTCAACAGTCCACAATATACTTGACACAATACCAAAACAAAGGAATCTTAGATCAGGGCTTTTTCAGGTGGTGTTGAATCAGGTTCAGCATCCTTGGCACAGAGTTTATTCCATAATACTTCATCTTTCAAACACATATGCTTTTTATAAAGTGCCACCCAACACCATTTAGATTAGAATCTTTTGGAGACCAGGAGAAACAGGTGAATGAAGTATATTCAGGTGGGAAGGTGGAAAGGGTGTGGATTAAGAGCATTGTAAATAGACTGTGTTGATCTTATCTGTTTTTGGATTAACTACAGAAATAAGTACAGAACAACTCTGCTTGTACAGTATTTATTTAAATACCTTACTGATCAGCTCACAGGAAATAAATGTGAAGAATGTTGACAGAGGAAAGTGTAATTATGCCTGTGTCATTTTGGGGAAACTTTCAAAGAAAAAGAGAACATTGATTTTTCTGGGAAGACAGTCAAAGATCTCAAGAGACAGGCGTCATGTAAAGAGTCCTAGACTTGGAGTCACAAGAATAATTTGCTGTGTGACCTTTGAGCAGTTGTTTTGCTCTCTCTGACCATAGCCTGAGTGTTTTGGATTAGGTGGGTTTCTTCTAGGTTTAAAAATCTTTATATGGACAACTTATAATATTTTCCTTTTGTTGTAAGGATACTACATATTGCAGAAAGTTCAGAAAGTACAAAAAAGTATAAAGGAGAAAATAAAAATTGTGTATGTGCTGTTAAATATTTTGTTCCCTCAGAACTTTTCTGTGTATGTATAATTTTTTTTAAACAAAAATGGAATCATGCTACTGCATAGACTGTCCTATATGTGTTCTAAGCTTGTATTTCCCTTATGAGATTTTCCCATTGCTAGATAGACAGCTTTTTACTGTACCTTTCATGAGTGGAATTTTGAGAATTTTATCAACTTTAGTTCATGGGGTAATCTTTGAAAGTATCTCTGCTCATACCTCAGACATAATCATTCTGCAAGAATTTAAATATTTTTTAGGACACAGTTTTTTTCTTTTTAATCAATTTTATTTAGTTGGAGGCTAATTACTTTACAATATTGTAGTGGGTTTTGCCATACATTGACATGAATCAGCCATGGGTGCACACGTGTCCCCCATCCTGAACCCCCTTCTCCTCTCCCTCCCCATCCCATCCCTCTGGGTTGTCCCAGTGTGCTGGCTTTGAGTGCCCTGTTTCATGCATTGAACTTGGACTGGTCATCTGTTTCACATATGGTAATATACATGTTTCAATGCTATTCTCTCAAATCATCCCACCCTTGCCTTCTCCCACAAAGTCCAAAAGTCTGTTCTTTATATCTGTGTCTCTTTTGCTGTCTTGCATATTGGGTCATTATTACCATCTTTCTAAATTCCATATATATGCATTAATATATTGCATTAGTGTTTTTCTTTCTGACTTACTTCACTCTGTAAAATAGGCTCCAGTTTCATCCACCTCATTCGAACGGATTCAAATGCATTCTTTTTAATAGCTGAATAATATTCCATTGTGTATATGTACTACAAGTTTCTTATCCATTCCTCTGTCAGTGGACATCTAGGTTGCTTTCACGTCCTAGCTCTTATAAACAGTGCTGCAGTGAACATTGGGGTACACGAGAACACAGTTTTTGTTTAATTCATCCCTCAAATCCATCTCCATTTTCTTTGTTTCTTCTTATGGTCTGATATTAGTTTTCTGAAAATAATGACTCCCTTGAACTGTATATCCACTCTGAATTTCCCAGGTACTGCCACAGCACAGGTGGGAAAATGTGTGCTCCTAAATGCGTGGTGGTCTTTTTAGCCTTATTTTTCATTACTCCAGTAACAGTGTTACCACTCAAGGGTTTAGCACTTATACCTTCATGCATTCAGAGCAGTCCTGTACAGACCTGGGACAAATGTATGTAGCCATTTACCAGTCAACGTTTGTCAAGTGTGCAGATCAGACTCATCACATGGTAAGTGGTATGTGTTTGTTGAATTCCTGCTTGACTTTACTGAGTTTACTCTTTCTCCAACCCTAGGTTAAGCCCTTTGTCTCCTTACTTGGCGTAGTTGTGTAAGGCAGGAGGGAGCAAATGTGTTGACTGGTGAGCAAGCCTAGTTTGGGATTCACATCTCAAGGGACTCTGTGTCCCATATGTTATAGGGGACTCGCACATTCTTATATGCATAGCTTGGATTTAGAAGTTCAAAGGGTTCAGGTTATTTTTCAGCTTCTGCTCTGGTGGTATTTTACCAATTTTAAAGAGTCATAAAGGGCCTCAAGATGCCTATTTTATAAATGTCCAGCTCTGTTGAAAAAAACACAAACCCAGAAACCTACATTACAGCTCAGACTTGTACTGTTCTCCAGATACACTTTGTAGAGATCATTTCTGTTTTTCACCCCAGGAGTGGCCTTTCACCCGCTTTTTTCTCATCCAACACCAGGTACCCCCTGGAATCCAACTCATCTTCCCAAAGGAAACACTCCTTTCCTGCTCTTTGGCCTGTGTCCCTTGTCCCTGAATGACTCAATTTCCACTTAATCGTTCAGAGGGCCATAGAGCTTAGTGGTTAAGGCCCAGACTGCTGGAGTTGAATCCTTTCTCCGTCCATAACTGCTGTGTATCCTTCGGCATAGGGCTTCCCAGATGGCGCTAGTGGTAAAGAATCTGCCTGCTAGTGCAAGAAACATAAGAAACACGAGTTCAGTCTCTGGGTTGGGAAGATCCCCTGGAGGAGGAAATGGCAACCCACTCCAGTATTCTTGCCTGGAGAATCCCATGGTTAGAGGAGCCTGGCAGGGTACAGTCCATAGGGTTGCAAAGAGTCAGACATGACTGAAATGACTTAGCACAGACACACGCATCCTTGGGCACAGTCCCTTAACTTCTCTGTGCTTTAGTCACCTCACCTGTAAATTGGAAATAGTAATTGTAGTTACCTTGAAGATTTGTTTTGAGGATTAAGTGAATTAGCCTATGTAAACTAGTTAGATAAGTGCCTGAAAGATAGTAGATGCTAGATTAGGGATTATTATGATGATGATGATGATAGCTCGTAACTTATTCAACAAATATTTAGAGTTCCTATTGTGTGAGCAGTAATGGTTAAGAGGCTAGGAGCTAATTGGTAGTGAGGGGAGAGGAGAGACATACTCCTTATTCTCAGGGTCCATCCCCATAGGACTGGATGTTTATCAAAGAATCCTCCAGGATTGTTTCTCACTGCACCTATGACTGGTGCTGCCTAGAATATGCAGGCCTGTGAGAAGAGATGGTGAGAGGGAGTTGGTTTAGTCAGAGAGATGTAAGGTGTCCAGGAGGAAGTGATGGGCAAACAGCAAAGGATTCTGAGGGACAGTGGCAGCATGTACAAAGGGCCTGGAGTAGCAAGGATGTGGTGTGACCCAGAATTGGGAGCTGACCAGGTTGCTGGTAGACAGAAAGATAGGTGGTGGGTAAAGAGACAGGAAGGGTAGTCAGGGGCCAGGTCTAGGCAGGGCCTTGCAAACCATATCAGGGCTTTGGAGTTTTGCTTTTAAGAGCAATTGGGAATCACCAAAATGTTTTTTTCTGTTTGGTTTTGTTTCTATTTTTGCTCATAGTAACAAAGTCTCATTTATGTTTTGGAAAGGTCATTTTAGCTTTAGTGGCAGGAACAAATTAAAGTGAATATGTTGCATGTAGAAAGGGCACTATCTTCTTTTTTTACTTGGCTATTTCATATCTATTTACTTTCTCTTTCCTACTGGATTTTTAAGTTTTACATGTGGCTATGCAAATTAAAATTTGCACAAATTAAAGTTAAATAGCATAAAAAATAATTCAATTCCTCATCACACTGGCCACTTTTCAAGTGCTAGCAGTGATGTGCGGGCACCACCCTGAAGGTCAGCACAAACAAAGGGAACACTTTATCATCTTAAAAAATTGTATTGCATAATGCTGACGATTGTGATAGCATAGGTGATTTTTTTTTTTCACTTTTATGGTCTTTTCCCAGGAAGTAATATACATAGAACAAATGTTCTTTGCTGAAGAAATGTTTGTTAGAACAAAGTTAATTGCTTAAGAGGGGTAAGTTGTGAATGTTCTTACAAGTATAATTTTAAGACTCCTTATCCAATGAATGCATGTAATTGAGTTGACTTAAGCCAGGATATACATATTAAAAGGTGACCTTTCTGAAATTATGGTTGCCTCCTAAATTATAAACCCATGTATCCATTACCAGATTTTAAGTTCTGTCTTTAATTTGTCACTGTAATTGTGATTGAGTGTAATTGTGATAGAGTGTTATTGTGATTGAGTACCACTGGGTCTTTACAGAAAGTAAGGGGTCATTTTTAAGCTCCCTGTTAATCGCATTCTCTGTCCTCAGGAGGAATGACCAAAAATCTTCTGGAAGTTATCTTTTTGTTATCTGTTTCCACTGCTCATTTTTCAAGAATAAATGTAGGGAATGCTAGTTGTTCCAAAAAATAGTTCCTAAAAAAACTAGAAATAAATCACATAAACTGAACATGATGTTCTGTCTATTTTATTTCATCTCTGACCCACCACTTGAATAGGCAGGTTCCTTCCTAGGCGATGGCACCCAACTCCAGTACTCTTGCCTGGAAAATCCCATGGATGAAGGAGCCTGGCAGGCTGCAGTATCATGGGGTCGTGAAGAATCCGACACGACTAAGCGACTTCACTTTCACTTTTCACTTTCATGCATTGGAGAAGGAAATGGCAACCCACTCCAGTGTTCTTGCCTGGAGAATCCCAGGGATGGGAGAGCCTGGTGGGCTGCCGTCTATAGGGTCGCACAGGGTCGGACACGACTGCAGCGACTCAGCAGCAGCAGCAGCACAGCACTTTATCTCTTAGTCCATCTGTTTCATCCTCTGCCTAAGGGTGGGAGGGGCTGTCCTGTACCATTAATAAGCTAGTTTGTTCTCTTTTCTGTCTCATGAACTTAACAACACTAAAATCACTTAATACTACTTTTATTTAGTGAGTCATGTCTTTCTTGATTGTAAGTTCTAAAGAAACAAATCATTTTCAGGATTATTTTGACAATGCTTTTCTCCCCCTGCCTCCTTGAATCCAGCTGAAGCAAGATCTAATTAAAATCTGTCCTGCATCTAGGAAACTGAGAAAAACAAGTGAACTCTCAAAATGGAAAGTTCTTTTCCTGTATTAAATGTAACTTTATTTATGCCTTGGGGTGTGTGTATGTGTGTATCTGATGTCTAATTATTTGCTATGCAGCTAGGGTCCAATTAGAAAAATAAAATCCATACTTGGTAATTGAATCTAGAGAATTTAGTATAAGAAACCAGTTACAGAGGTGTTGGAAGAGCTGAAAGCCGAGCAGGATGGTATGGCAATGAGGCAACCCACGGGAGAGTAACAGAAGGAAGATTATACTACCTTGAAGATTGGAAAGACAAAGGGAAAAGCTGATGAAACATGGAACTGGCATCCAGGAGAGAAGCTGGAATCCTGGAGACATGAAGCCTCTGCCGAGGGGTCCTGTCTGAGGCAAGGAGAACAGGGAAGATGTATTCTGACTGTATTTCCAACCACCCCTCTCCCCTGCACCCCACAACTTCTGTCGGTTTCCCTGGTGTGATGCTGGAGTTAGGGAGCCCAGATAATAGAATTAGTTAAGAGGTCCTTCCTCTGAGGTAGAAGCACAGAAAAAAGGCAGTGTCGGAGTTTGGGTTTCTCAGGAAAGAGATGGAGGCTGCACACCAGGGGTTCCATCGGGTTTGCTCTTGAGATCAGCTTCTGGGGAAGGGAAGGGACTGTGGGGAAGGTGAGGTGAGCTGTGATGGGGTCTCTCCATGGAGGCAGTTCTTTGTGGCCTGAACCCTTAGAGCCATTGAAGAGGGAGCAGTCTCTCCTGGGGGAGGGGTGTGGCCTTGGGTAAATGCTCTCTTTAGCTGAGTCAGTTCTTTTCCCGTGGTATCCCCAGCACCCAGAGAAGTAATTTCTTCTTATTTGAAGGGGAATCCAGGCAGCTTATCACAGTCTCTGCTACTGACAGGGGCAGATATGAAACCATGTTTGCACGTTGTTTATTTTTTAAAATCATATGGTACTGAAATGTGTGAAGTGGAAGTACAGCTTTCTCACTTAACAATATCATATACTGTTAAAATATTTCCATGTCCCAACCTATCACTCTATTAAAAAAATATATACTTTAAAGATTTATTGATAAAATAAGAAATGCTTATCAAATAGTATTACATGTGAAAAGAAACAAAATTATATATAAAGTGACTTTTCAATTGAAAAAAATATAGAATAATTTCTCAAGTATATAAATACATACATTTGTGTGTGCATATATATAATATATGCATATATACATGCATGTGTAAAAATGCATATATATATATATGCATATATAAGTGCATTTTTTAAAAAGTAAAGGAAAATAGCCCAATGTTTTTAAGTAGTGGAAATTTTGTAGTGGAATAATATGGATTCTTGCCTATTTCTTTTTTCAATAAACTTTTTATTTTTAGAATAGTTTTGGATTTACTGAACAGTTGCAAAGCTAGTACAGAGTTTTCATATGTCACACACCAGTTTCCCTGTCTTTAACATCTTATATTAGTATAGTACATTTGTCACAACTACTGAACTAACGTAGATGTGGCCCTATTAACTAAAGTACAAACTTTGTTCATATTTCCTTAGCTTTTCTGTGATGTCCTTGTTTGCTGTTCCGGTGTCCTATCCAGGAATACCAGGTTATGTTTCGATGTTATGTCTAGTTAGGTTCCTTTTGGCGAGGTTTCTCAGACATTCTCAGACTTTCTTTGTTTTTGATGACCTGGACAGTTTCAAGGAGAACTGGTCATGTATTTTGTGGAATGTCTGATGTTTTTCTCATGATGAGATTGGGATTATGTGCTTTTGGGAGGCAGACCACAGAGGTGAAGTGTCGTTCTGAACACATCATATCAAGATTCTATGCTATTAATATGACTTCATCGTTGATGATGTTAACTTTAATTACCCGACTGAGGTAGTGTTTATGAGAGTTTGCCACCTCAAAAATACTCTCTTGTGCCTTTCCATTCTGTACTCTTTGGAAGGAAGTCACTATGCCCAGCCCACACTTAAAGAGTAAGAGAGTTAGATTTCACTCTCAGGGTGGAGTATCTGCATAAATTGTTTGGAATTCTTCTATACTGGAGATTTGTTTATTCTTCCCCACATATTTATCTATTCAATCATTTATCTGTATAAGTATGAACTCATTAATATTTATTTTATACTTTGTATGATAACCTAATAATACAGTGTTTATATTTTTGCTCAAATTGTTCCAGCTTTGGTCTTTGAGAGTTGGCTTCCATGTCCCTTTGACACACACTCATGGTTATGTGTGTTTTTAGTACTCCCTTACTTTCTGGTGCTAAAAGATGAGTCTAAAAGTCTGAAACTTGGTCACACATAGTTACAGTTTTTTTCTTGTGATGAGAATTTTCAAGACTGACTCTCAGCAACTTTCAAATATACATTTTGGTATTATCAGTTATGGTCATGATACTGTACTTTTCCAGCACTTATTACTTATTTTAGAAATGGAAGTTTATACCTTTGTCATATCCAATGATTGTATATGTGTGTGTGTGTGTATAGCCTTCCCTTACTTCTGGTACAAGAGTCTGAGTTTTAGGCTCCTCTTGTCCTATTTTTTTCCCCTAAATGTTTACTAATCTCTTGATATTCTAAAACTCATGAATATAACCCTCTTCTTCACCTGAAAATTAAAAGTGGACTTGTGTAACTGTGTATACCTGAGCTCTCTGTGCATTTGCCAAAGGAAGAAAAGTACACATCACACCACTCACATCTCCATATCACTCTGCGGAGTAGTTTGTAGACATTTCTCTTCCTCTGCGAAGTGATGAAGACCCAGGTCATTACTTCTGAATGAAGCTGGCTAGTTGTGTACTTTTGGCAGAGTCAGCTCTTAGATTCCTTCACTGACCATTTTATTGTGGGAATTTAGGCATAAAATCTGGGGGAAAGAAAAGCAAGCATGTTCCCTCAGATGGTCAGGAAACCATATTGGTTATGGCAATCCACTCCAGGGTTCTTGCCTGGAGAATCCCAGGGACGAGGGAGCCTGGTGGGCTGCTGTCTATGGGGTCGCACAGAGTTGGACACGACTGAGCGAGTTCACTTTCACCAACTTTGATAAATTCATCTCTGGTCAGCATCTGGCCACCAGCTCTATAGACTCAAAAGCACCTCGTGGTTTTTGATGGGTCAAGGATTCAGGAAAGGCCTGGCTCGGCAGGTGTGGCTCATAGCCACCCATTTGCAGTCAGTTGCAACAGTAAGGAATGGAGTACCTGGATGTTGGCCAGGCATCTGTCTCCCACTTCAGGTAATCTCAGAACCTCCCAACTGGTCTCTGTGCTGAGATAGTCTGGGCTTACAGCTGGATAATCTCGGAGTATAATGCTTGCACTGGGGCTGATGGCTTTAAGAGTAAGTATTTCAGAGATAGATTTACATAATTTTAAGGTAATTAGATAGTGTTTTATATTATTTGGGTTTCAGTTCAGTTCAGTTACTCAGTCACGTCCAACTCTTTGTGACCCCCCGACTGTAGCACGCCAGGCTTCCCTGTCTATCACCAACTCCCAGAGCTTGCTCAAACTTCTGTCCATCAAGTCAGTGATGCCATCCACCCATCTCATCCCCTGTCATCCCCTTCTCCTCCCACCTTCAATCTTACCCAACATCAGGGTCTTTTCAAATGAGTCAGTTCTTCGCATCAGGTAGCCAAAGTATTGGCATTTCAGCTAATGTATTATATTAACTCAATTGTTTATTAACAGAAATTTATGTTATTTGCATATCTTTGCTGTTACAAATAATGCTATGGTAAACAAATACCTATACAAATCCTTATCTGCTAATGTGAACCATTCTGTCAGATAAATTAAGAGATTTGAAATTGTAAGAGTCAGTCAGTCAGTTCAGTCATTCAGTGGTGTCTGACTCTTTGTGACACCATGGACTGTATAGTTCATGGAATTCTCCAGGCCAGAATATCGGAGTGGGTAGCCTTTTCCTTCTCCCGGGGTTCTTCCCAACCCAGGGATCGAACCCAGGACTCCTACATTGTAGGTGGATTCTTTATCAGCTGAACCACAAGGGAAGCCCAAGAATACTGTAGTGGGTAGCCTATCCCTTCTCCAGCAGATCTTCCCGACCCAGGAATCGAACTGGGGTCTCCTGCATTGCAAGCAGATTCTTTACCAAGTGAGCTATCAGGAAAGCCACTTTTCTTAAGAAGCTGCAGTAATTCTGAAGACTAAAGAGAGGCCACAAAAGTGTATTTTTCAACACTGAAAGCAGAAGACAGTTAAATAAGCCATAGACCAAAATCAGTGTTGATATTTAATAATTTTGTGATTCCATGTGGGCATTACCCACTCTTGGATGTAAATAGAAACTCTGGTTACCTGCCAGGTGTTTAAGAGGATCCTGCTTTGTTTTGAGGTGTTTCCTGTTACTAATCTTGTTGATTAGGTGCTTACATCTCAAGATTCAGTGAGGATATAGCAGTCATGGAGCAAAGGTGGCCATCAAAGCTGAATCTCGGCTGAGACCATTACTTTATACACCAGATGGACATTTTATGCTTTGACCTTTAACTTCAGAGGGAAATAGTCTATGAAAGCTATCCCTGAAATCTGGGAGAAGTGATTTTCTCACTCAGGCAGAAGTTTAAAAAGTAGGGGGATATTATTTTCCCTTGAAAATGCTTGCTACTTTTAGAAACTAAAATAAATGATCATGTTTTTCTTTTTATTGTATCTATGTGATAGGATGGATGTTAGGTGAGCCTATTGTAATCATTTCACCATGTATGCAAATCAAACCATCGTACTGTATGCCTGAAACATACATAGTGATGTATGTCAGTTATTTTTTAATAAAACTGGGGAAAGAAATCAGTGAACATGATAGGAAAGGAGAATTACCAGCCTAGATAAATCAGTTCTCTGGAAACCTTGCAGGGTCCCAGGAAAAATTTCCAATATGAAGAATACGGCTCAGGTGAGTGACTCCTCTTCTGCTTCATCTGGGGAAGTAAGGCTTCAGGGATACTGTTTCAGGTACTTCTCATGACAGGCCTAGGAGTTTATCCCAATGGCCTGCATTCAGGAAGAAATCTTAATATATGTATGGATTTGGAGTAGTAGTCCATAAGAGAGGACGGTATAGGATATGGGGTTGGGGTAATCCAAATAAAGATACGATCAAATGCCAAAGGAAAGTAGACTCATAGATATTATATATTTATTAGGGAGCATAGAAAATATACAATGCAAACCAATAAAGGGACTGTAGATGACATGATTTTCTCAATGTCGCAAAGCTCCCAAAGGCTGCAGTTTTGTTACGTGTTTAACTGAAAATGGATACAGTTTTAAAAATAATTTCCCTATAATTTATGGTATGGTACCATTCTAACCTTGTTTCTGTTTTCTTAAGCTAGGATTCTCATTTGATATTTCATCTTAACATGTTCTCCTAAAAAAAATATTTTTCAGTCATCATTATGAGCTCTTGTAAGCTACTGATTTGAACTTTCCTTGAAATGTTTCTTCAAATGCTTATTTTACAGGCATAATTCGTTGAAAATTAGGAAAATGATTAAATAACTATTTGCTTAAATATCAAAGGATTGTAAAATCCTTTTTTAGACTATTCTAGTTTAGACAAGACTCTCACATTTTTATCTGCCCAAGAGACTAACGAAACCAAGTGAGTACTGTGCTTATTCAAAAATAATTGCTTTGAAGTGTGCTTCCTATTATCAGTAACTCTTAACAGACTGTGGGTATCATCTTCTCTCTCATGTATATAGGGTCATATCTGAATGTTAAAACATATCTGTCTGCTGTTGTCTTTCTTTCTCACTTAGGAAAACAGTTAAAAGCTCAGAGTAAACATGGAGGGGGAGCCATTAAAAGTCAGTATTTCATAATAATATAAATATTACATAAATATTTAAATATTAATTTAATATTTAATTAATAACTCTAATATTTAATTAAACAAATATCTAATATTTAATTAAATATCTATCACCTTCTGACTTTATTTTTCCTTTATTCTTTTTTAAAGGGGTATGAGAAAGAAGAATCCCAAAGAAGAGTGTGTAGCTTTTTGATGTAAATATTATTTCTTTACTCATGACTAGAATTGACTTTGGTAAAAATCGGTTGTACTCAGCGTGCTACTGATTTCCCTTATTCACTAAATATGAAAAATAATTTTAAAAAAAAAGAAGAAAAATAGTATTTTAAGAAATGTACCAGATTTCATAGTAATATTTCTGAATAAATTAGAAGTGAGTGCTGTTGGGAATCATGGTATACATCCAGCAATTCTATTAATCCTTATTGTAAAAAAAAAAAAATGCATTGATGGTAGATTCTTGGACAGTCAACCAAAAATCTCTGTGATGTGTCACTGAAGCTTGTTTTTGTGAACTCCTATCTTAGCATCTCTCATTTTAAAGGCAATATTTTCCCTTCTATGTTTGTGGTAATTACTGGTATCCACCAAGCAGAGATTCTTTCCATCCATAAAAGTAAGAGTCTCTCTGAGGGAACTGCTATGGCTGGTGATCTTAGATTGCTTGTAACTCATACAGAGGTCTTAGACGTGCTTTAGCAGCTGGGTTTGTGGAGGTAATGACATATCCTATCCACATTCTGGGTGTGAGCAGGTGGTTACCCCACATGCAAGGATCTGTGCAGAGTCAAAGGAGCCTACCATGGTGTTCCTTTCTGTTACACTCTCATTAGCCTTCTGATTTGTCCTTCTGGTTATTCTTAAAAGCAGTGGTTTGGTGGCCTTGATCTCCAAGATATGTTTGGGGTTTTGCTGTCTTTGTGTGTGTGTGTGTGTGTAGTATAGTTTAAGAAATTACAAGTTATTGCTTGGAACTTCATAAAATAATTCTCCATTATGCTTTTATTTTAGCACCTCTTCTCTGTCATCATAATCTTCAGCCTATGCTAGTCATAAGCTGATAGATACCGTAATAATGACTTCTGTGACTTCTAATTGAGACTTGTCAATGAGAGAATAAATACTGTCATTGTCTCCATAATTGCCAAAGCTGGCATAATGGTGAGGGTAAAGGACATTCAGTTTAATATATGAGATGTTCCCTTGTATAGTACTGGCAGATGCTAATATTTCTTAAATTGATTTTGATTAGATTGAACATGGGTCAGAGAGACAGAGATATAAAATATATGTTTTTGGAAGCTATCAGAAATTGAAATACAATTTTGAAGTCATAAACTTAATTTTATAAAGAAATTCTGCCTGCTTATATATCTTATATGCTGTGTATTATATTATAAATACATTATATTATGTTGTATTAAAGTTAGAACATCCTCTGAAGGACCATAGCTATTGTATAATTTGTGGTGTATTTCCCATATGTAAAGATACATACAAGTTAATCTCACTTGGGCTTCTCTGGTGGTTCAACTGGTGAAGAATCCACCTGCAATGAGGGTGACCTGGGTTCGATCCCTGGGTTGGGAAGATCCCCTTGAGAAGGGAATAGCTACCCACTCCAGTATTCTGGCCTGAATTCCATGGACTGTATAGTCCATGGGGTCACAAAGAGTTGAACATGACTGAGCAACTTTCACTTTCACTTCACTTAATCTCACTTTATCCACTTTAAGTTGTGAAGATGATGTCAAACTTGATATTTCTCCAATGTTTTTGGCAGAAGCAAACATAAATGCTTTCTTGAGGAAAACACCTTCATCCTAGGCTTCAAAGAATCCTGGAAATTTTTAACATAAGTGAACAGAATACATTTAGGAACAATCAAGCACACACCGACAGCAAAACCCCGCAGAAACATCACACAGCAGAAGACGACAAGCAACAACTTCAGATGATGGTATTATCAGACTCAGATGATAAAATTCTTGACCATCTTTTAAAGAAAATATGGGAGAAATAATAGGGAATTGAATTAGAGTTTCTTGTGATCTCTCTTTGTGATACATACTAGTTAATGTCTTCTGAACTACCTTTCAGCTCACAAATTCTGTCTTCCACTACTCTGCTGCTGCTGCTAAGTCGCTTCAGTCGTGTCCGACTCTGTGCGACCCCATAGACGGCAGCCCACCACTACTCTGCCTCTCTTCTAATGTGAAGCCTAACCCCTTAATTTTGTTCACTTTGTTTTTCATATTATTCCTAGAAATTTTATTTGGTTCTTTAAAAAAAAACTTTGTAGGTTTATTGATTTCTGATAACATTAGCCATTTTCCTTTCATTTGGGGCACTATCTGAAGAAACGATAATTTTCTCAAACCAATGAAAGACCTAATCCATAAGAGAACTATACACCAAAAAACAAACAGAATAACATGGCAGAATATAAAGGTCAAAATTAAAATCATTGAAGGTATAGAAGAAAAACATCAGATTTTTTTCAGTGTGACAACAACTGAACTCTCAATAGCAACGATGAAAAACATGAAATAGTATAAAGAGATGAGATCTTCACTGTGCCAAAAGAAAATAGTTGCCAGGCTAGAATTGTGTATCCCTGCAAAAATATCTTTCAAGAATCAGAACAAAATAAAGACATGTTTATGCAAAAATTACTGACAGACTCTGCCATCAGGAAAATTTTAGAAGATTTTTTTAAGCAGAAGGTAACTGATTCCCCAGATGAAAGGTGTAAAGGAAAAAAAATGCATTAAAATGCATAAAGTTGTAAATATTTGGGTATGCCTGAATAAACTTATAAAATAACAAGGTCTTAGGGGTTATGGTGATGGCACCCCACTCCAGTACTCTTGCCTGGAGAATCCCATGGATAGAGGAGCCTGGTGGGCTGCAGTCCATGGGGTCTCGAGGAGTCGGGCCCAACTGAGCGACTTCACTTTCACGCATTGGAGAAGGAAATGGCAACCCACTCCAGTGTTCTTGCCTGGAGGATCCCAGGGACTGGGGAGCCTGGTGGGCTGCCGTCTATGGGGTCACACAGAGTTGGACATGACTGAAGTGACTTAGCAGCAGCAGTAGGGGTTTAAAAGTTAGAATAAAAGTAATATTAAAAGAGAAGGAAGTCTAAAAAGCTATAACCTAAACATCCATATCAACAACTTAGTAAAAGAAAACCCACTAATATATAAAAAAGGAAAACCCAGAAAATTAGACCTGGGATATGGAAGAAAAAAAATAAGAATAAGACCAGAAATCAGTAAAATAAATAAACATATTAAAGAGACTGACAAAGTAAAAGACAGTTTCTTTGAAAAAGTAATATTACCCCTAGTGAACCTGCTTAAGCAAAAAAAGAGAAAGCACAAATTATATCAGGAATGAAAAAAAGGAACACAAATTCAATGCTACAGATACTGAAAAGATAACAGTTTGTTATTGTAAATCATTTATATCAATATATTCAAAAATGTAGATAAAATGAAAAATTCCAAGAAAAGGCACTTTATCAAAACTGAGTCAAGAAAAATTAGAAAATCTAAATAATTCTGTAACCCATGAAGAGACTGAACTGGAAATCAACAAGTTTACCCAGATGTTTCTAGGTCCAGACCTCCCCATTAGTTCTATCCTCCAAGGAAGAACTAACTCAGATCTTACACATCTTTACTGCTTACTTTATGAAGTTGGCATGGCCTTTTACTTTAAGATCTTTCTATTGTTAGTGTCCTGGTATTTTACAGTGATGTGATTAAGTACGAGCCTTTGATTTATTATTATGGATGCTTGATATTAGGACCTTTTGATGTCAAGATTTGTTCATATCTTCTTAAATGCCATTAACAATACTATTTAGATGGGTTTGTTTTAAGTATTTTTTTCCTCTTCTTCCTTTTTTTTCCTTTGTTGTCTATCTTAGGTCTTTTCTTTTTGTTCATTTTATATTGTAAGTTTACCTCAAATGATGGGTGAATCATGGTGGTTCATTGATGTTTAGTATTGAGGGATTAGGTAGGTTGAATGGAGGCAGAATTTGTTGATTAGAGCTTGCTTAGAGTAAATCGGCAGGGAGGAGCTTCCTGTTATGCTGAAGATCCCTAAAATGGCAGGAGGTAAACTTTGCTCTGGATCGCTAATATCCATGCTAGCTTCTGGGTTCTCCAGTATACTGATCCTAAACGTATATGGGTTTGTTGTGGAATCTTTGACCCCTTGCCATTTTGAAACTGAACCCCTTTCTGCCAGGCAGATGTCAGCTTCTTCAGAGTTATAGGTTTCACTGAGTGGTTGGGTATGAGGTTTGCCCCTAAGTGATGTGCTTGCCCGGCCTTAGTTAAGTCTTCTTTCCCCATTTTCATTTGACCGGTTATATAAGATCTCACTGCCATCTGGGGGAATCTTCATTGAGGTCAAAGGTAACTAAAATGATGCTGTGTGTAAGAGGCTATACCAAAGTTAGAACTTTGTCTTTAGAAAGCTCCTCCATCCACTCAAGCAGTTCTAACTTTTGTATTGAACTTTGTAACAACTAAGGTCCATCTAGTCAAGGCTGTGGTTTTTCCAGTAGTCATGTATGGATGTGAGAGTTGGACTGCGAAGAAGGCTGAGCACCGAAGAATTGATGCTTTTGAACTGTGGTGTCGGAGAAGACTCTTGAGAGTCCCTTGGACTGCAAGGAGATCCAACCAGTCCATTCTGAAGGAGATCAGCCCTGGGATTTCTTTGGAAGGAATGATGCTAAAGCTGAAGCTCCAGTACTTTGGCCACCTCATGCGAAGAGTTGACTCATTGGAAAAGACTCTGATGCTGGGAGGGATTGGGGGCAGGAGAAGGGGACGACAGAGGATGAGATGGCTGGATGGCATCACTGACTCGATGGACGTGAGTCTGAGTGAACTCTGGGAGTTTGTGATGGACAGGGAGGCCTGGCATGCTGTGATTCATGGGGTCCCAAAGAGTTGGGCACGACTGAGTGACTGAACTGAACTGAACACAGGAAAGTTCTTCAAGAACAAGACGTTATCTTTGAGCCTCTCATATCGTTGAGTCTCCAGTGGGTGTTTCTTGGCACCAGATTTTTTGCATTAGGATCTAATCCTCATCCTCTAGGAAAGGAAATCCCCTGAAGACTCCAGCAGTGTCTTAGTCGGAGTTCTTTCAGTGTGTTTTCCAGAAGTATGCAGCTTTGGTCAGAGGTGAGAAGACTGATAGGCAATGTGGTCAGATAATTAATTCATCTTCAAGTTGAGGGGGGAGGTCTGTCACATTTGAATACCAAATCCAGCCATCTTCCATCTCCTTAAAAAATTGCTTTTTGCCTTTATTCATTATAGGCGCCCTGTATATAAAGCAGACACAAAGGCACTTAACAAACTGACTGACTTTGTCAACTCACATGAAGAAAAGTGGGGAGGTTTATAGTTTTCCTCCAAGTTGTGTTTAATTAGTTTGCTGATTTTTCAGGTCAGCAGTTATTGAACGTCTGTGTGTTAGGCCCTGTGCTAGGCCTGGAAAATACCAAGATGAGTAAATAAATCCATGCCTTCCTGGATCTCACAGTCCAGTGAGAGGCAGACAGATAAACAGATCTCTCAGAGCATGGTCAGGTTGCAGTAACTGGGAGTGAGGAAGGGACCGGAGGAGGACAGAGCATCTCCCGAGAGAAAGCAGGCTGATGAGTGACTTACAGCACAGACTTCCACAGTGTCGCCAGAAGATCTTTCTAGAATTTATAAATCCAGTCATGTTACTTCCATGTTCGAATGCCTCAACAGCTTCTCGCTGCCCCAAAGACCACCTTTCAGCCACTCCGTTGGCCCTCCCCTCACCGCCAACTGCCCACTCCTTTACAACCTGACTGCTTAAGTTCGAATCTTGCTCCTGTCACTTATGAGCTGTGGTCCTTGGCAAGTTGCTAACCTCTCTGCAGCTATTTCTTTAAACTCAGTAAACACAATCATTTGTGTCTCAGTGTTACTGTCAGGATTAAATGATTTGATATAAAACTCTTAGAATAGCGCCTAGCACGTAGTAAGTACCACAGAAGGGATGATTACTGCTGCTCTGTACAAGTGATGGCGCTTACTGCCATTATTGTTTCCACTTTCCCAGACCGGTATGATTTCCTTCCCTGGCATCGCACAAAGCACCATTGCACAGATCTGTTACCAAATTAGACACCAGGCCTCTCTGTTGGGGCCCTAGCTGAACCAAAGCTCTCCCCATACCCCGATTGCTCAAGGAGCTCTTTCCCACTCAGGTGTGTGCTTCTAATAATGAGACTGAGTTTGATGCAGGCAAAATAGGCTTTTACTCAATGACCAGAGAATTGAGAAAGGGTGTTCATGCTCTAAAGGTATTTTCTCCCCGAAGGGAGGGGAGTAAGGGAATTTTAAGGGTCAGGAGGCAGACAGGACATCAGGGCTCTAGGAAAAGGGTGGAGACTTCTGGGGCAGCAGGGGCATACACAGTTTTCCATACTCCTTTGCACACGGCACCAATTGTGCCTCAGTCAGTCAGTTCAGTTGCTCAGTCATGTCTGACTCTTTGTGACCCCATGAATTGCAGCACGCCAGGCCTCCCTGTCCATCACCAACTCCCGGAGTTCACTCAAACTCACGTCCATTGAGTCAGTGATGCCATCCAGCCATCTCATCCTCTGTTGCCCCCTTCTCCTCCTGCCCCCAATCCCTCCCAGCATCAGAGTCTTTTCCAATGAGTCAACTCTTTGCATGAGGTGGCCAAAGTACTGGAGTTTCAGCTTTAGCATCATTCCTTCCAAAGAAATCCCAGGGCTGATCTCCTTCAGAATGGACTGGTTGGATCTCCTTGCAGTCCAAGGGACTCTCAAGAGTCTTCTCCAACACCACAGTTCAAAAGCATCAATTCTTTGGTGCTCAGCTTTCTTCACAGTCCAACTCTCACATCCATACATGACCACTGGAGAAACCATAGCCTTGACTAGACAGACCTTTGTTGGCAAAGTAATGTCTCTGCTTTTGAATATGCTATCTAGGTTGGTCATAACTTTTCTTCCAAGGAATAAGCGTCTTTTAATTTCATGGCTTGCAGTCACCATCTGCAGTGATTTTGGAGCCCCCCAAAATAAAGTCTGACACTGTTTTCCCATCTATTTCCCATGAAGTGATGGGACTGGATGCCATGATCTTTGTTTTCTAGCAGAGTACAAATTCCCCTCTTCCCCCCACATAGAGATGAAGCATGGTGATGAAGCAAAGGTAACTCTTGGACATCTCCAGGTTTCATCTGCACAGTCGAGATCCTGTGGTCAAGTCAGGGCCAGTTCAGAGCGGTTGACCACTGTGTGTCTCTCAAAGCACATATCTCTCGCAGTAAAACTTCAAAGCATCTGCCCAACACCGGGTGCTTTTGAAACACAGAGATGAGTCAAGGCCAGTGTCCAGCTCTCAAGGGTATGGAAACACAGATTAATCAAGGCATGGAAAGTGGTGACATTTATCCTACTTTATCTGCCAACTTGGAGTTGGCTGGTTCAGTCTAGTTTTGCTGCAGGGCTTTGTGGCATCATGTTGCTAAACCACACTAGCCTGTACAGTTAAAAAATAGTTTCTGCACCTTTGCATGGGTGACACATTGTCGCTATGTACATTAATTCTTAGGTTGCCTTTCACTATCTCATGTCTTTATCATCAACAAATTCTAGAGTTGTTGTCCTGAGTAGATTATCAACTCAGATTAGAGATTTTACCACAAATTCTTTTTTGTTTTAATTTTGTACTTCTCCACAGACTTGAAATCCAATGCATATTTCAGGCACTCAGACATTGTTTATTGATTGAAGGGGAAATCCTTTTTTGTCCCGCTTTCTCTTTGTGATGTCTTTTTATAACAGTTCTCTCCACTGTACTGTTAGCATGTTAACATTTTTTAATATAAATTTATTTATTTTAATTAGAGGCTAATTACTTTACAATATTGTATTGGTTTTGCCATACATCAACATGAATCCGCCATGGGTGTACACGTGTTCCCCATCCTGAACCCCCCTTGCACCTCCCTCCTCATACCATCCCTCTAGGTCATCCCAATGCACCAGCCCTGAGCATCCTGTATCCTGCATCAAACCTGGACTGGTGATTCCTTTCACATATGAAATCATACATGTTTCAATGCCATTCTCCCTTATCATCCCACCTTCTTCCTCTCCCACAGAGTCCAAAAGACTGTTCTGTACATCTGTGTCTCTTTTGCTATCTTGCATACAGGGTTATCATTACCATCTTTCTAAATTCCATATATATGCATTAGTATACTGTATTGGTATTCTTCTTTCTGGTTTACTTCACTCTGTATAATATGCTCCAGTTTCATCCACCTCATTAGAATGGATTCAAATGTATTCTTTTTAATGGCTGAGTAATACTCCATTCTGTATATGTACCACAGCTTGCTTGCTTTCTTTTCTTTTTTTTAACATATTTCTACTGTAGCTCTCGTCCAGTTGTATTGTAATCATTCATTTTAATGTCCACATGCTTTGTTTCTCTGGCAGGATAGGAATTGCTTTCATTTGCATCTCTGGCCTTTAGCAAAAGGATTTCACCCCGTAGCCACATATTTAGATGAGTACTTGATAAAGAGAATAATATGTATTATGTTAATACCACTGTATTTGAGATTGGTGAGAACAAAAAAAAGATGGATTGATTTCTTTGAACCTATCTTGGTTCAATAAATATCCAAGAAATAATTCAGATCCTCTAAACAAGCAGGAAACTCCAAATGAATATTCTTCTAACATAGAGGTAAAACATTCCAACAACTTTTCTTATATGTCTCCAAGCTTCATGATTTTTAACATAAAATGTAGATGCGGCATTGTTCAAACTATTTTTGATAGGTTTATTACAAATAAATAAAACTTCAATTTTCATGGTGTAAGTTGTTGTTATTGTTTAGTCATTATGTCTGACTCTTTTGCAACCCCATGAACTACAGCCCTCCAGGCTCTTCTGTCCGTGGGATTTTATTACAGGATGCTAAATATAGATTAGTTTGACTATTTTTTCATTTCCCTGTATGTTTAATGTTGAGAATGAGAGAGTTTTTGTTGTTTTTGATAGATCCTTTAGAATCACCCTTCCATAAGTTTGTGTCACTTTATAGCATCAAGGCTTAAGAAAACTTATTAGCGTTCTCTGTTGATACCTTGTTCTGTTTGCTGTTCTTTACTTGTTTGTTCAGGCTCTTCTTCTGATGGCTGTTTCTTTTAATGGACGTATATACATTTAGCTTTTTGATTTCCCGAAAAGGAAACTGACCTAAACCTTGTTGCATTTTAGGCCTACTGTGCTTTTACTCTTCTTTCCTTCACCCTCGTTTTCTTTTGAAATGAGTTACACCTGCTTCCTTAGTTTTCTTGCCACTCCATTTCTCTTCAGTTCTGCAGGCCCTTGACAGCAGGCATCCTGAGAACAGAGGTCATGTCTCCTTTTTCTAAGTACCCAGTACTTAGTCTACAGACCAGCATATGGTCAATACACAGTATATTTTATTTGAGGGAATGAGTTCAGAAAACATAAAAGCCTTTACCCACCATCCACCCTGCACCATTCACCCATTCCTCCTGGCTCTGTTACCTCTTCATTTTGGTTTTTGGGAAATGCTGCAGTGCCTTTCTATACTACATCTCTTCCCCTTTTCATATTCTTGTTCCTGCAAAAGCAGGCTACTCATTATTCATCGGCTGCCTCCCATATACCTTCCATCCTGGAGGCCTTGGTTTATGCTGGGTTCCTCTGCTCTGTCCTCTCTTTCCTTCCATCAGCTCTGCCTGGCAGTAACACACCATTTCCCCCTTGCAGAGCCCAGCTAAGAGGCTTCTTTGGTGAAACCTTTTCTGATCTCCTTCTCACTAAACACCTTAGCCTTTCTTCTTTAAACACTATAGAATTCTGCAACCAAATACGAGCCATTTGTGATTTTGCTTTTTCCCCAAAAGCAGAAGCTCCCTGGGGTATTTCTTACTGTTTTTTTTCAATGTATAACATAATCTTTACATGTAGTTGGCGCTCAGTGCATATTTTGTTGGATTGTCTAGAAATGTGACATTCCAAAGAACTGCCACAGGAGCTCCATTCCACTGAGAAATATTGAAGAGAATTTTGTAGATTTTTCTCCTCCTTTTTTTTTTTCTAAGTCACAAACTTCTGTCATTGTTCTTGGGAGTTATATGGTGTAACCACTTATATTAAGTTGTCAAAGTCCAGAGTATTGGAGAATGAGAAGGTGGTGAAATACTAGAACTGGAAAGATTTTTAGGGATCCAGGGAGTCCAGCCCTTTAATTTTATAAGTGAATAAATTGGTGTCTGGAATGTTAAAGTGACCTGGCCCAATCTATACATAGTTAGTTTATGGTAACATTTGGGTCTTGGATGTAATCTTTCAACCCTGTCTGTTGCTCATTCTCACAAGCTGTCACAGTGCACGTGAGGACTGTTTAGGTTTGTGTAACAAAACTGTTAAAAGAGGCATCTGATATTATCATATTACCTTTTATGGATTAAAAAGTAGAAAATTGAATCTCTTATTAGGTTTTCCTTTCCTCTTCTTTAATTATAAGTTTTTGGACTGGATTCACTTGCATCAACTGGGAAATTTCTGACTACATTAACCTAGGAGGGCATCAATTTGTTTGCTAATCTTTAAGTAAACTTTTGGTTGAAGTAGAACATACATACAGAAAAGTACATGAAGTGTAAACATGCAGTTTCAGTTTTTACAAAGTGTACACGTCGTGTGACCAACACCCAGATCAGGAAACATGGCAACACCGACATGTTTCAGTTCAGTCGCTCAGTCGTGTCTGACTCTGCGATGCCATGAATCACAGCACGCCAGGCCTCCCTCTCCATCACTAACTCCCGGAGTTCACTCAGACTCATGCCCATCGAGTCAGTGATGCCATCCAGCCATCTCATCCTCTGTCGTCCCCTTCTCCTCCTGCCCCCAATCCCTCCCAGCATCAGAGTCTTTTCCAATGAGTCAACTCTTTGCATGAGGTGGCCAAAATACTGGAGCTTCAGCTTTAGCATCATTCCTTCCAAAGAAGTCCCAGGGCTGATCTCCTTCAGCATGGACTGGTTGGATCTCCTTGCAGTTCAAGGGACTCTCAAGAGTCTTCTCCAACATCACAGTTCAAAAGCATCAATTCTTTGGTGCTCAGCTTTCTTCACAGTCCAACTCTCACATCCATACATGACCACTGGAAAAACCATAGCCTTGACTAGATGGACCTTTGTTGGCAAAGTAATGTCTCTGCTTTTAAATATGCTATCTAGGTTGGTCATAACTTTCCTTCCAAGGAGTAAGTGTCTTTTAATTTCATGGCTGCAATCACCATCTGCAGTGATTTGGGAGTCCCCCCCCCCAAAAAAAAGGTCTAATACTGTTTCCACTGTTTCCCCATCTATTTCCCATGAAGTGATGGGACTGGATGCCATGATCTTCGTTTTCTGAATGTTGAGCTTTAAGCCAACTTTTTCACTCTCCTCTTTCACTTTCATCAAGAGGCTTTTTAGTTCCTCTTCACTTTCTGCCATAAGGGTGGTGTCATCTGCATATCTGAGGTTATTGATATTTCCCCTGGCAATCTTGATTCCAGCTTGTGCTTCTCCAATCCAGCGTTTCTCATGATGTACTCTGCATATAAGTTAAATAAGCAGGGTGACAATATACAGCCTTGACGTACTCCTTTTCCTAATCGGACCAGTCTGTTGTTCCATGTCCAGTTCTAACTGTTGCTTCCTGACCTGCATACAGATTTCTCAAGAGGCAGGTCAGGTGCTCTGGGATTCCCATCTCTTTCAGAATTTTCCACAGTTTATTGTGATCCACACAGTCAAGAAGCATTTAAAGAAATGAAACATTTGAAGAAATAAAAGCACTTTGAAACTACATCATTTTCTTTTTTCTCCTGACAGGTATTGTCAGTCTGTGTGTTAACAACAATCCTTGGTTGCATATTTGGGTTGAAACCAAGCTGTGCCAAAGAAAGTAAGTAGTATACTAATTCATGTGTGCATGAGTGTATGTATGTGCCCTGCACGGGTGGGGGTAATAGCCTTCTTAAGAATGTGATTGAGACAATAGTTATGTTGTGTCCAACTCTTTGGCGATCCCATGGACTGTAGCTCACCAAGCTCCTCTGTCCATGGGATTTTCCTGGCAAGAATGCTGGAGTGGGTTGCCATTTCTACTTCTAGAGGTGAGTACTCCATAGATATTGCAAATTTGATGCCAGTTTGAGCATTCTTCTTGAATGCTGTATACTATCTACTTGCAAAACTTCATCCCAAAACAACAAAGAGGGGGTATGACCAAAAAAAAAAAAACCAAACAGTGAAAAACCTCAAAACATCAAAAAAGAACAAAGATACAAACAAGCAGATGTGGATGACAGGGTCTTGTGCTGGGCTCTGCGAGCCTCTCTCCCTGACTTCATCCAGGGACTCCTACTTTTTCTCCCTAAGGAATTAGGTGCTGGAGCAGCCCTGATGTTACTAGGTAAACAGCATGCCTAGGCAGCTGGAAACATCCTTATATGCTTGTAAGTCTTTTAGAAGTGCAGTCATTTCAAAGCAATAGTGATATTTTTAAGCTGTTACTTACACTTTTCATTTTATGAAGTTCAGAAGTCTCGCCAGCATGGAAAGAACACTATAAATAATAAAACTTTCAACCATAATACATTGTAGCAGTCATATTTTGGATTTGAAGTAGTTTTTTATTTTTGCTCCTTTTAAATCATTGATGGTCTTCCCTTTAAATCACTGGTGAATTCCTAAGGAATTCAGTTTTGAAAACTGAACAGATCCTTCTATTCAACTATTCCATAATTATATGATTAGTCATTTTTTGATAAAATTTAGTGATTGTTAGGCTGTCATTTATTTTTAAAATGAATGAAATGTAGTAATTTTATGTATTTAGTCAGCAACAATTCAGAGCAAGTATATCGGCGTTTAGTAAAATTAAGGAGCTACATATTTTAGTGTTCACCTATGAAGCCTTTAAGCAGTAAGTAATTCACCTTGAGTTTAGTTTGGCACATAAAAAGAAAACTGAGTGTTTGAAAACAGCAATTTTAATCTAAACTCAAGGTGAAATACATTTTCTTTTTTAAGTTAATGGAAGCATACTAATGATCTGCAAGTAATAGCTATTGCTATAATAGTTTTCCCTCCTGGCATCAGGAAAGTTCGTGTTTTTGACCCTAGAAATTATTATTGTCATTTCATGTTTTGAAAATTGCTTCCTTTCCTGGTATCAAATGAGTTAAATTCTGTGACAGTGTCTTCTTGGGTCAGAGGACCATTACAACCAAGAGCAAGGATTATTCCTTTTTTTTTTTTTTCTTTTGGACTTCCATTATTCTACAAGTAGATTGTTTTTCTTACCATCCTGATTAATTTTTTATTAAATCTAGATTGTTCTTGATAGCTAGTAAAGAGTTACAGCGTAAATTTTTAAAATTAATTTTTATTGGCGTATAGTTGCTTTGCAGTGTCGTGTTAGTTTCTGCTGTACAGCAAAGTAAGTCAGCTATACATATACCCCTTCTTTTTTGGATTTCCTTTCCATTTAGGTCACCACAGACTCAGTAGAGTTCCCTGAGCTATACAGTAGGTTCTCATTAGTTATCTATTTTATTCATAGTCAATAGTGTGTGTCAGTCCTAATCTCCCAATTCATCTCACCCCTCCTCCCCGTCTTGGTGTCCATACGTTCATTCTCCTTGTCTTGTAAAGTTGTTTTTAGTGCAAAGTGTTTTCCTTCCACGTCTGACATTTGTCCATTTAACAAAACTTATTAGTACCAACTGTAGTCAAGGCTCTTGCTGGATACCCGGGGTACAGTGTGCTGGGCAGCATCCAGGTGTGGCCTGTGTTCCTAAGAAGTTTGTGGTCCAGGTTGAGACTGGGTTATTAACCAAATGATCTAGTTACAAATGAAATTAAGTGACTGAAAGGGAGGATAAGGTTTCATGTAAACTTTAAAAAATGGAAAAAGCATCTAGACTGGGGAGTTTGGGAAAGCTTCTCAGAGGGAGCCAGGCTGAAGGTTCAATGGACAAATCAGCTGTGGTGGGAGATGAGTCTTGCAGAACATGTTCTGCACAAACACATTACTTCTTTACACCAGACTGAGGGTGACCTAAGTCAGGTATTCTTTTTCTTCATGAAGTTTTCAGAGATTATCAGTTTTCAGAGAACCCCACATAAAATATTCAGAACAAGCTATTCTTATTTTTCCTTTATTTAATATTCTATATGTATGTAAGTTTCATTAGCCCCTGTAGGGTTTATACTATATAAAACAAAAAAATTATCTTTTGTTTCTATGGCAACAGATAAAATTGCAAACTCAATACATAAGGTTACTGCCTTCTGTTTGCATCACTTTCTATAGATATTTGTGAAAAGATTGTTGGTTAACTTTTTGCCCATCCCATCTGTGCTTTCTAAAAGAATATTTCAACCTACTTAATACCAAACTTAGGGTATATTAGTTGATGTTTGCTTTGTAATTATATAATGATTAGAAACATCTAACTCATTCGATATTTTCAGTTAAAAGTTGCAAAGGTCGCTGTTTTGAGAGAACATTTGGAAACTGCCGCTGTGATGTTGCTTGTGTTGACCTTGGAAACTGCTGTCTAGATTACCAGGAGACGTGTATAGAACCAGGTAAAAATGTGCAGGTGAAAAGATGGGGTAAAAGAGCAAAGGAAAGTTCTGCATCTTTTAGGTATGTGATATACCAAACCCATTTGAGATTTTAAAAAATTTGTCCTTTATATTTCCTGACACAAACAAAATTTACATATCTTGCCTTTGTTAAAAATTTTATGGATGGCAGCACTGTGCTGGTTTTCAGTGTTTACTGACAACCTATATAGTCTAATTTGCATTTCACCTAAGTTCAAAAAGGCTGATTAAAAATATATGACTCTTTCTGTTATGGGCTTATTAAAGCAAGAGTTCTTAAGATGTCCACTTAAACTTTAAAATAAAACTACCAGACTGTGAAAAGTTTGATTTAATATTCTTTACCTATGAAAGTGAAAGTGTTTGTTACTCAGTCGTATCCAACACTTTGGACTTTAACCTGCCAGGCTCCTCCGTCCATGGAATTTTCCAGGCAAGAATACTGGAGTGGGTTGCCATTCCCTTCTCCAGGGGATCTTCCTGACCCAGGGATTGAATCCAGGTTTCCTGCATTGCAGGCAGATTCTTCACCATCTGAACCACCAGGGAAGCCCATGCAATAATAACATTTAAATGAGAGTGAACCAGATTTAGATAAATTTGGAGAACTCTGGCAATGACTGGTGGAATAAGCCAAGATTGCCATGGGAATTGTATAATAAAAGTTATGTCTGTTTACATTTTATTTTTTATTTTCTTAATTAATTTTTATTAGAGTATAGTTGCTTTACAGTGTTTTGTTAGTTTCTACCTTACAGCAAAATGATCAACCATATGTATATTAATACATATAGTCCTTCTCTTTTGGACTTGCTTCTCATTCAGTGTTTACATTTTAAAATGATGAGACTCTGGATTTGTAGTGAAATAATAATTGTTGCCTGCATATTTTCTGTTAATTCACATTGACCACTGTGGTGGAAAGTTCTGTGAGTCACTGAGGGTTAGGAAATGGTCCATCATCCTCATAGATCACATTCTAGAAGACAATTCTGTGTTCATTTTGGACATGTTGAATTTAAACCATAAAATGTGTTATGTTGACATTTGTTTCTAGAACGGATATGGACTTGCAGCAAATTCAGGTGTGGTGAGAAAAGGTTGTCCCGAAGCCTTTGCTCCTGTTCAGATGACTGCAAGGACAAGGGAGACTGTTGTATCAACCACGGATCTGTGTGCCGAGGTCAGGAGGTTGTGCCCTCACCAGGTTCAGACATAGGCTGACATCTTCCTGGGTCTCAGAGGGGGTTAGCATGGGTGTATTTTTTACAGTAGAAGTCATAGTTATTGACAAGCCATATTGGCTGAAAAAATATTTTAAAAGCATTTTATTAAAGAAAGTTTCAAACATATACACCTGAATAGAGAGACTATGTAATAAAGCTGTATCACCCAGCCTAATAATCATGATTGTCTACGCACGGCTAGTCTTTTTTATCTATAGTCATACACTCTGCTGCTACTGCACCCTCATGTTGTTTTGATATTAGCTGCATATTTAATGCTGTATTTGTGGAACAATCACTTCACAGTCTTGGCTGACTATGTAGCAGGTTCTCTCATAGTAAACAAGGACAGTGTCTGCCTGACTTTGAGAGAAGTTAGTGCCTAAGATTCTGTGTAAGCTGGTGTTACTATGATGTCTTGCCTAGGTGTTGCAGGGTTCCTTGAAATTCTTTGGCAGAACTTGACTATATGAGTGGAACTAAGGCAGAAGATTCTGTTGGGTGGATAGAAGTAGGGTTATAAATTTTGGCTGAAAATATTATTAATGACAATTTGAAAATGGAAAATGTACCTTCACGTTTTCACAAATACAGCAGTATGTTTTAGTCTTGCAATTATAAATTCATTCTTTAATTCTTGATATCAACTAACTCTTATTTTGAAATAGAATAACTCTCTATTTGTTCTATTCCCTGAGAATCACACCACATGATCTATGTATCTGTTAACTTTTTTTTTTTTTTTTTTGGAGCGTGTCCTAATGTGTTTCACAAATATCATGACCATCGTTTCTGTTGAATGTGTTCAACTCACTGTACTTCTTGAAAACATTTTAGGGGAGAAAAGTTGGGCAGAAGAAGAATGTGACAGCATTGATGAACCACAGTGCCCAGCAGGGTAAGATTATACTCTGAGATACTGATGTTTTCTTTTATAGGAGTATCATTCTTTCTCTTTCCAAATTGAAAAGATAAAAATAGTAATAATTATTCATTGGTTCAATAAATATTATTTTTAGTTAGGCCTTCTTTTGGCGTTGGTGGTATAGAAGTAATTATGGCATGACCCTCTCCCCTGACCCCCCAGCTTTCACCCCCCACTTCCCACTCCTGGTCTAGAAACTGGAAAAAAAAAAAGAGAGGTTATGAATATTTAATGTTCATGAGTGTTGGGTGGAAGAATTTGTGTTTTCCTTCTTAGGAAAAAATGATATTTACTTTCATTTGAAGTTTTTCAAGTTGAACTTAATAACAAATTATTTTATAACTTAAAAAATAATTTTTTTGTTTCGCTTATATATTTTCAGGATAACATGTCTATGAGAAGATGTTACATAATTTTTATAATTTGTACTTTCTACTTTGTGTCTAAAGTATTTTATACAATACCTTATGTTTATAAGGTCATCAGGAAAGGTTTGTGTAGAATTCGAAAAGTGGAAAATTGATGACCGTGTTAGACATGTTTATCTTTGTTCCACTTGAGATCTATATAATTTGAATTATTAATCTTCAGAAATATAATATGTGTTTAAAATAATGATTTTTCCAAACTGTTAAACATTATAAAGCTGTCCTAGTAGAAACAAGAACATAATTTAGAATATGCTGTTTGTTAATATTTATTCTCTTGCAAATTGGAGAAATATTATTGCATTTTGGTTGCATTTCATCTAGCTTTTGGACTAGCAGGGACCATAAATGATGGTCTCTGTATGGTGCCTCAAAATGGTGTGAGCGCTCAGTCAGTACTATTTGATAATGTATATGATGACATACAAATTCATATATATGAATATAGACACTTCTAAAATATTCTTTATAAATACGCTTGTTGAGCTTGTTAGTTTACCCTAGATTACATCCTTACCTCAGTGGAAAATGTTCACCGGATCTGTGTCTTCCTTCTTTACACATTTTTTTCTTTCTTTCTCATTACCCAGGTTCGAAACACCTCCTACCCTCTTATTTTCTTTGGATGGTTTCAGGGCAGAATATTTGCACACTTGGGGTGGACTTCTTCCTGTTATTAGCAAGCTGAGTGAGTAACTTCAGAGTATACTATTGGAGTGCCACAGTGTCAGTAGACTGAGGAGGCAGTCTCTTTCTGGAAAAATATGGCAGAATCTGTTTTACCAAACTTCTCTGTTGTAAAAGAGTTAAACCCTAGTCTTTAATATTATAATTGTTCTAAAACTGCCTTTTAAATAACCCTAAGATAATAATGATTATCTTGGGATTTTTATTCCTTGGTTACAAATGTTAAGGATAAGGCATACTTTTTTTTTTTCCTCCTAGACTTTTGGATTCATTTTGTGGACAAACTATTAAATACTTATTTATCTAATATGACTATATCTTAAAGTAGAATTTCAAAAACTGAAGCTATTTCTTATATGAATCTAGTAGTGCAGACATAGAATATTTACTTGTTATTTATCCTTTGGTATCATGAGGCATCCTTTCAATTTCTTTATCTCAATTAAAGCCTTAATTAAATGATTATTTTATAAGTTAATAATGCAGTAGTAGAATAGTCTTTTCTTAGTATGAATGCAAAAGTTTTAAATCACATTAACCACCAGTAATATGGGTACCACTTGTATCATTGTTATTGAAAAAATAAAAAATTAAATATGGGTATAAAAGCTGAAGAACATTACTTGTTATCAGTGATCAATATATAAATAGCCACAGTGTAATACTGGACTGAAATGGAAATAAGTAAATTCATTATTTTGGTGTTCTTCTGGAGTTCTGAGACATTATTTACTGGACTTGAATATTTAAATGTCAAAATTACTCTCCATAATCACATAGGTACATTTATTATACTTCTTTTGTAAGAAAATGTTATTTGGAGAAATTCTAAAAATTTCAGTTTTCAATTTCTACTTGGAAGAAAGTAGTGTTTATAAATAATCATTTGACATAAAAGTCTCTAGGAAAGAGCTTACATGGACAAGAAAGACTTTTTTATCAGCCAGGCTCACGGGCTTTGAAGCTTGCATCTGGCCCTTTGTTATCATCAGGAGGAAAGTTTGTTTCCATAGCATCAAATACAATATCCTGAGTTCAGAATTAAGGAGCCTTAGGTACCTATATGTGAAGCTGAAAGGAACTCAATACATAGTTAACTTAAGTCCTTGCTTTGGGTAATTAGGAAGTGTAGCCTGTAATTCTGAACTGTTTGGAATGCAGTGAGATAGATAGACATGTACCAGCCTGAGGAATATTTTCAGGTATGAGGTATCGAAATGCTAGAATCATTAGTTATATGTTCCTTCAGTGGTAGAGGCAGAAGAGGAATGTGATGCTAGGGCTAAATCAGGAACAGTTTGACTTCTGTCCTTCTTGAATTAATACCTGAAGCCAGAAGATGCCTTTAGTCATTAAAGCAGTGTTGAATTTGTCTAGAGTTAACTGGTTTGGACTCTGGGGTGGGACACTGTCCTCCTAGCTACTGCTTCATTCTTGTTTTCATTTTGCTGAGTTAGCTACTAGGGATGTTTATAGTTTTGTTTTGGCTGTTTGTTTGTTTTTTTTTTTTTAAAAACTGCATCTTGTATTTAGATATGTTACCACCAAGTAATAGCAAAGATCTAGCAAGCATCATTATGGTCCATCTGGAACTTAATGTTATTAGTAAGTATGGGATAAAGATTCCATTGGCTTAATTATTTTAATTTTTTTTTTAACTAAGAAGAAAAACTGGCTCTCAGAATTGAGTTTGAATCCACAATGTTGCTTTGTAATTCACCCTGAATTTTTATATAGTTATAAATTCCTTCTGGATTCATGTTTTAGTACTACTCAGAAGTCTGTGGTACCAACGCTACATGAAGGAAACAGATTGTCAGTTGTATTTAATAACAATCTTTTTTTCCTCTTGTAGAAACCTGTGGGACATATACTAAAAACATGAGACCAGTATATCCAACAAAAACTTTCCCCAATCACTACAGCATTGTCACAGTAAGCTCTGCATTTCAATTTTTTATGTTCACAAAAGTGAGATGTAAATATAACATTTTTCAAGAGAATAATCAGATTTCAGATCAGAAAAAAATAACTTCTTTTTCATTGTGTAGTTAAGCAGGAAAACTGAGGTTCTGGTTCTTGTTCTTCTACTAACCTGTTGTGACTTTGGGAAAGTCACTTCACCTTCTGGGTCTCCATTTCCCATATGTGAAAAGAGGTGATTGAAGACCCCAAGAAATGATTTCTTAATTCCCTTTCAGTTTAAGATTCTTAGGTTCTGTTCTTTCTGATTAGTTTTTAGCTTACTTTATTTGAGCACCAGATTGTCTGCACTCATGGGTCCTCAGCCGTCTTTCCAATCATTTCAATGTATGAGGCTAAGCAAACCACTTTGCCTGACTCTAGATGTGATTACAGCTCTCTTTTTGTTTCACTTTCAGATTTAATTTGGATCCAGAAAAAAAAAAAAAGATGTAGAATTCATTAGGCCTCAAGGTTGAAGCCAGAGAATTAATACTTTGACTTATATTGGTACAAGCTATTCTTGGACCCAATCAAAAAGGATTTTGTTATGCAGAAATTTTTCACTGAGCAATCCAAAAGGACAGCTCAGTACTTTTTTCAAACTTAAGAGGCTGCTACCATTCCTAATTTATTTTCTCCTGTTACATAGATTAAAACACCAGTACTACATAAAACCTTAAGCAGTGGTTGTATTTTGATAATAGGCAGTGTTTTGTTCTTCTCTCCTTAAGCTAGGTTAAGTTCCTTGTAGCTTCAGCTGTATATTTCTCTCTGTAACCTTAACATTAAAAACTCACAACTTACATAAAACTTGTATTTTATATTTTTTAGGGACTTTATCCAGAATCCCATGGCATCATTGACAATAAAATGTATGATCCCCAAATGAACGCTTACTTTGCACTTAAAAGCAAAGAGAAATTTAACCCAGAGTGGTACAAAGGAGAACCAGTGAGTTTATTTAATTTAGCTATTAAAATTATTTTTTATTATTTTCATCTGTTTCTATCAGAGTAAAATGACAGATCCTCTGGAGTTTTTAAGAACCTATTTAATCTACTGTGTTTGTGCAATCCTTATGCAAATAGAGGTAAATGCAGATAACTCTTAATATAGCTTATATCTTTGTATGTTTTATTCCAGAGTAGGGTTCAGGTTATTCTGAGCCAGTTTTCTTTTCTGCTTAATAATACCTTTTTGTCCTAGTAGCAAAGAGCAGTAATCTGGGGGTAATACTTTGATCTACACAAAGCTAATTGTTTCTTCAGGAGTAAACTATGACATTGTTTGCATTTGCTGACTTAGAAGATTCTCTTCGATTGTGATTTAGATGTGTTCTCCTTTTTAATTTTTAAAAATTGCCACAACAATTCTATAAGGTCTATTTGAATAGTCTTGATATCCCTCTTAGAAGGAAAAGAGCATGATGTTAATTTGCAAGTTATAATTTCAGATTTTTAGCTCTGACATTTAAAACTGTGATTTTTGGGCAAAGTATTCTTTCTGTGCCTCAGTTTTCTGTACTGTAAATAATTCTGTTAACCACCTCATAGAGTTATTGTGATCAGTATTTAAATTAATAATCTAAGTTGCTTATAGGAGTACCATTTAGAACTGTAACTGGCAATAATAAGTGCTCAATAAATGTTAAGTTACATAAGCAAAATGTGTCAATAAGTTAAAAAGATATATATATTTGTGAATTTTTCTTTTTTTGTGATTTTTTTTCTTTTAACAGAAGCTTATTAAGTAGAAGCAAGTCTATAAAAGTTGCAGGAGTTACCAGTTGTTTATATTCTTTAAGTTAATTTAATTTCTGATTATTTACTTTCTTTTTGCTGCTATTCAAAGTCACATTACATGGTTGTTTTGTAGTCTAACTGCTAGAGCTTATTGACATCAAAACTTTCTAGCATTTGAGAGGAAAGCATTGGCAGTTGCGTGAACACAGTTTCCTAAGAAATCAATACTTACATAATTTCCTAATTTTCCTTCTCTGTCTTCTCCAGATTTGGCTCACAGCTAAAAATCAAGGCCTGAAGACAGGCACATTTTTTTGGCCAGGATCAGATGTGAAAATTAAAGGAATTTTCCCAGACATCTATAAAATCTATAATGTGTATGTATAACTGTACTTTTTCTGGGACCTATAGCATAGAACAGTTTATTTTCTTATCACAGCCTGAGTTCTAGCATTTGAATGATATGTTATCTGAAAAATGAGACCTATCAAAATAAGAACTCCATTTCAAAGAGTTTTAAATGGATGGTAGATAGACAGTAAAACTAGATGAGGGTTTTTTTTTTGTTTTTTTTTTTGTTTTTTTTCTAGAGGTTTTCTAGAAAGCACTGGTGGTAACATGTTGGAGTTTACATTCAGATCTTTGGATAGGAATAAGAATTGAAGTCCTGGTGAAAGTAGGGGTCCTGAACATTTTCATTCCAGGAAGAAAGAACTAGGAGAAGGAGCTGAAAGTATTAAAAGGACATGGGTAGGAGTGACCCTTTGGTGTCCAAAAATACCATTTGAAAGAAGATATTAATGGCACCTCTAGATCTGCATTTTCAAATTACTTTTTTAAACATTCCATCTATAGTGGAACTGATTAGAGTAATCTCCCTGTGATATTCAAAATCCATGAGGTATTGTGGGGAAAAAAAAACCACAACTTTTTTCTGGAAGACTCCCTTTGGATTATTTTAGTGAGAGTAGCAAAATAATTTGGCTTATACTTGGGGAATTTATGTCATAAAACCAATACAGTAGTGTATTTGAGGGACAAAAGGGAAAGTTCATAAATTCCAAACAGGAAATGCGTATTTTCTTTGGTAACCTTAGGCTACTGTTAATTCTTTGTGGTTCGTGTGAGCACCTTGTTATTTGCCATTAATTTCATTCCATGGATGGTAATTGAGATTCTATGCACCAGGCACTGTCTTAGACCTGGAGAATTCTGCAGAGTAGTGATACACATTCTCTGGCCTCTCAAGTTCTGATAGAGACCTTCTCAAGGAACAACCTAGTGTACTTGGGGTTGGGCAAGCACTCTGATGGAGACCTGTAAACAAAATTCTGTGCCCAGAGGAAGATATCATTCATTCTGCCCAGAAACTGTTGCCTGGAGAACTGTCTGCCCAACAAATGTCCGTTTCCCAGTTTTACTGAGAGTCATCAGTGAGTGAGTTCATCTTCATGAGGTCCCCTTTAAAGAGTATATTGACATGTGGGTTATTCATGACATGGCAGTTCCTATTCTGAGGTACAAGAATAAAATCCTCAGGTAGAAAAATGGGAAGCAAATTTTTAGACCTGACTACAACTTTCTTTTTTTTTTTTTACAAACTTTCTGTTTGTTTAACCTATACTCTGAGCATATCATGAGAAGTGCTGGGCTAGATGAGTTACAAGCTGGAATCAAGATACACGGGAAAAACAACAACATCAAATATGCAGATGATACCACTCCAGTGGCAGAAAGTGAACAGGAACTAAAGAGCCTCTTGATGAGGGTGAAGGAGAAGAGTTAAAGAGCCAGCTTAAAACTAAATATTAAAAAAAAAAAAAAAACCACTAAGATCATGACATCTAGCCCCATTACTTCATGGCAAATAGAAGGAGGGTGGTGGAAATAGTGACAGATTTCCTCTTCTTGGGCTCTAAAAATCACTGCAGATGGTAACTGCAGCCATGAAATCAGAAGATGATTGCTTCTTGGCAGGAAAGCTGTGACAAACCTAGACAGTGTGTTGAAAAGCAGAGACATCACTCTGCCGAAAGAAGGTCCAATATAGTCAAGGCTATGGTCTTCCCAGTGGTCATGTATGATTGCAAGACTGTAAAGAAGGCAGAATGCCAACGAATTGATGCCTTCAAACTGTGGTCCTGGAGAAGACTCCTGAAAGTCCCTTGAACAGCAAGGAGATCAAACCAGTAAATCTTAAGGGAAATCAATCCTGAATACTCGTTGGAAGGATTGATGCTGAAGCTGAAGCTCCAGTATTTTGGTCATCTGATGTGAACAGCTGACTCACTGACGTCCTTGATGCTGGGAAAGATTGAGGGCAGAAGGAAAAGAGGACATCAGAGGATGAGGTGGCTGGATGGCATCACCGTTGCAGTAGACATGAACTTGGGCAAACTTTGGGAGATGGTGAGGGGCAGGGAGGCTTGGTGTGCTGTAGTCTGTGGTGTTGCAGAGTCAGACATGACTGGGTAATTGAACAATAATCAACAACAACAACTTTCATATGTGTAAAAACTTAATGTTTGTTGCTAGGTCAGGAAAAGAATTTTAAGTTTTCAGATGAAACTCTTATATTGCTTCAAACACATTTGATGTCTTGAATTGTTTTAATCTCTCTGAATGCAGTTTTCAGTAAGACACACATTGATATTTTAAACCCTAACACTTGTCACATATTTATTTCATTTTATCTTTCATTTTAGTTCAATACCATTTGAAGAAAGAATTTTAGCTGTTCTTAAGTGGCTACAGCTTCCTAAAGATGAAAGGTATGTAGATGATTAATTTCCACCATAAAATACTCATTTGTTTTATTCAAATGTCTGAATATTTTAAATAGATGACAGAAAACTTTGCTGTTGGCTATGATGGTTTTGTATCCAAATGAACTTTTTAGTGACTATTACAGCCGCGTTTTGAAGAATTCTAAACATGTAAATTATTTCTCAGCACTTTTAGAAATGTTACCCCAGTGCTGAATAAATTTTATTCACTATCATTTGTTGAATTATTCTTTCTATTCTGTTTTACAATGTGTTCGTAAAATATTACATTTTGATACTGTTTGATTTAGACCACACTTTTACACTCTGTATTTAGAAGAACCAGATTCTTCGGGTCACTCTTACGGACCAGTCAGCAGTGAAGTAAGTACATTTTTATTAGTGGTTTTTCCATTAAACCTGGTAGCATCTAACTGAACCTTGCTTTGAAGCAGATTTCTTGATCTTTCTATAAGAATCCATGATTTCTGGAAAGAGTATTAAGGACATTTCTATTAAACCAAAAAGATGCACTTTAATCAAAAGGAACTGGGAGCATTGTTTGATTTTACACTATCTACGGTGCTGAATTGAACAAATGATGAGATAAATTCTGTATTTTTAATTTCAAATGAGACCTGTCACACTCCACCCTTTGTACTCTTTCCAGCAAAACCTATCTCCAGTGACTTCAGGGTAGTTAACAACCCTGTGTGCCTTGCATTGATTCTGTCCATCAGCTCAGCAGAGATGCTCTTTCTTAGAGGTGGGAGATGCATGGCTGACAGTGTGGTCCTGTCATCACTAGACTGAGGAAAGTTTCCCATACCTCTTATGTTAGTCTAAACAATTGGCCAGATGCTAATATTTTTATTCTTTCACTCAAGATCCATCTCTAGGAGAGTTTGGCTACAGGTAACTCTAAGGATCATTTTGTAATGGATTATCAGATCATATAAATTTTAAGACCAGTATTACCTTTCTGTTCACTAAAGATTTCCCTCTTGAGAAACCTGTATGCCAGTAAGGAAGCAACAGTTAGAACTGGACATGGAACAACAGACTGGTCCGAAATAGGAAAAGGAATATGTCAAGTCTGCATATTGTCACCCTGCTTATTTAACTTATATGCAGAGTACATTATGAGAAACGCTGTGCTGGAAGAAGCATAAGCTGGAATCAAGATTGCCAGGAGAATTATCAATCACCTCAGATATGCAGATGACACCACCCTTATGGCAGAAAGTGAAGAGGAACTAAAAAGCCTCTTGATGAAAGTGAAGGAGAAGAGTGAAAAGGTTGGCTTAAAGCTCAACATTCAGAAAACGAAGATCATGGCATCTGGTCCCATCACTTCATGGCAAATAGATGGGGAAACAGTGGAAACGGTGGCTGACGTTATTTTTCTGGGCTCCAAAATCACTGCAGATGGTGACTGTAGCCATGAAATTAAAAGACACTTACTCCTTGGAAGGAAAGTTATGAGCAACCGAGATAGCAAATTCAAAAGCAGAGACATTACTTTGCCAACCAAGGTCTGTCTAGTCAAGGCTATGGTTTTTCCTGTGGTCATGTATGGATGTGAGAGTTGGACAATAAAGAAAGCTGAGCACAGAAGGATTGATGCTTTTGAACTGTGGTGCTGGAGAAGACTCTTGAGAGTCCCTTGGACTGCAAGGAGATCCAACCCGTCCATCCTAAAGGAGATCAGTCCCGGGTGTTCATTGGAAGGACTGATGTTGAAGCTGAAACTCCAATATTTTGGTCGCCTTATGCAAAGAGCTGACTCATTTGAAAAGACCCTGATGCCGGGAAAGATTGAGGGCAGGAGGAGAAGGGGACGACAGAGGATGAGATGGTTGGATGGCATCACTGACTCAATGGACATGAGTTTGGATGAACTGCGGGAGTTGGTGATGGACAGGGAGGCCTGGCATGCTGCGGTTCATGGGGTCTCAAGGAGTTGGACACGACTGAGCAGCTGAACTGAACTGAACTGAAAGATTTACCAACATAACTGCTTTTCTGATTCATCTTCATTCAGGGTCCAGTCCATTGCATTTCAAATCATATTCATTAATTTTTAAATTTGGTTAAATGCTAGTATTATTGGCTCATTAAAAAACCTACTTTATCTTAATACTTAAAAATTCCAGTCCATGTTACTTGGCTATCTTTCAATCAATGTGAGATCATGTCAAAAGAGCGTGTTTCGTAATAAAGTAAAATACACGGACTACAAGTAAAGATTAGACTGGTTTGCTATAGGCAAAGCTGCAGAAGAATTTCCCTCGGGTGATTTTGCTGGGAGAGAGGAGGAGAGAAATACCAAAGGCAGTTTGCCAAAACCATATGCCATTCTGTGTCCTTGTGACATTTGTATGGAAAATAATGCAGTTTGTTTGGAAATAATGAGTTTTTTTCCTAGAAGTTCTAGTTTTAAAAAATTAAGTACGCAGAACTCTAAGAAGCATTCCGTGAATACTTTTAACTGCATGACATGAGATTGTTTCCCTTTCTTAGGTCATCAGAGCTTTGCAGAGAGTTGACAACATGGTTGGCATGCTGATGGATGGTCTGAAGGAGCTGAACTTGCATAGATGCTTGAACCTCATCCTTATTTCAGATCATGGTAACCTGGGTTTATATCATTTATCCTTCAGGTTAAATGGAGCTTCCAGAAGTTGACTTGATTGATTAATGTTTTATTATTTCCTCTGACTTTTATAGCTAATTATTTCTTGTGGAGAACCTTTAGAAAACACTGCATTAAATATAACATACAAGTGAAACACAGAACTCACAGACACCTAAGAGCTTATTAACCACAACGCACTTATCTCCTGATTTGGGGAAGACTTACATCAGGAACTTGGAGAATTAAAACAATTTTTTTTTCAATATTAAATTTTGGTAAATCTACTCTAAACATTTTTGGCATACTTTGAACAGATTATTATGTGCTGCTTCTATTTTCTCTAGAATGATAAATCTGACTTTTAAGGGGAGTATGTGTTAATTTTGGCAGTATTTTGATCTAACTCTTAGTTAGTGTGACCTTTAGAACATGTTTGTATGCAGACTTGGGACTGTAAAAGCAATGTGTATACAGGAAAATCAGAAAAAGCTTCTTTTTTTTGTTCGTTCTTGTTGTTATTATTGTTTGCTTCAGAAATAATTATTGAAAACTATTTCTAGAAACAGTCCTAAGAAGATGTATTCTGAAGAAGCCTTCAGTCTGAAAATGAGACGAGTGTTTTATACTCCTAGTTAATATACTAGTTGATTCTGAGAAAATAACTGTGCTTTCATATTCAGGCTAAAACTCTGATATTCTTCCTCATTCACATACAAATATTGTAATACATAGATAAGAAACACTGAACTAATTTTGGATGAAGAGAAGGGAAAATCTTTGCTTTAAGTGAAGCGGTAGATGTATGTGAAACTCTAAGCCTCACCTGTTAGATGTTCAGCTGTCACAAGTGTGATAGTTGGATGTGTGCCAAGTCACTTCAGTCGTGTCTGACTCTTTGTGACCCCGTGGACTTGTAGCCCACCAGGCTCCTCTGTCCATGGGATTCTCCAAGCAGGAATACTAGAGCGAGTTGCCATGCCCTCCTCCGGGGAATATTCCTGACCCAGGGATCGAACCCACATCTTTTAAGTATTCTGCACTGGCAGGCAGGTTCGTTACCACTAGCGCCACCTAGGAAAGCCCATCGTGAGTGCTGACCTCATGTTTATTGACTTTAATTCTGAGAGTGAAAGAAATTTTGTCCTACATGTTAAAAGTTTTTTATTAAGGTTGCAACATGTTTGGGGATTTTTTTTTTCTCCTAGGCATGGAACAAGGCAGTTGTAAGAAATATGTGTATCTGAATAAATACTTGGGAGATACTAAAGACGTTAAAGTTGTATATGGACCTGCAGCTCGACTGAGACCCTCTGATGTTCCAGATAAATACTATTCATGTAAGTATATCTCTGTGCTAATTTTGAATATGATTATATTTACAGTTAGTGTGTGCATGCTCAATCGTGTCTGACTGTTTGTAACCCCATGGACTGTAGCCTGCCAGGCTCCTCTGTCCATAGGGTTCTTCAGGAAGGAATACTGGAGTGGGTTGCCATTTCCTACTGTAGGGGATCTTCCTGCAGGGGATCCCCAGTAGGGGATCCCTGACCCAGGGATCGAACCTGCATCTCTTGAGTCTCCTGCATTGGCAGGTGAATTCTTTACCACTGCACCACCTGGGAAAGCTCTATATTTACAATACATTCCTCTGAATCATATCTTTAAATTAAAGATGATCAATTAATTTCTTTTTCATGATTAAATATCCAGGACTGGCCTTCTGCACCCAAAGGGATTTTATGGGACTGGATGTGAGGGCACAAGTCTAACCACTTACCTGTTATTCATGACTAAGAATATTAGTTGATGAGCTTGGTACAGTTTTATGTTATCATGTATATTTTTCTTGGGCTTCCCTGGTGGCTCAGATGCTAAAGCATCTGCCTGCAATGCAGGAAACCTGGGTTCAATTCCTGGGTTGGGAAGATCTCCTGGAGAAGGGAATGGCAACCCATTCCAGTATTTTTGCCTGGAGAATTCCATGGACAGAGGAGCCTGGCAGGTTAAAGTCCATGGCATCACAAAGAGTCTCAGAGACACGACTGAGCGAGTAACACTTTCGCTTTCATATTTTGCTTGTGTTGGATTCAAGATTACTTATAGGGAAAAAAGCTCAAATTTTCAGCTACATTTATTCAACTTTAATTAATATTATTTCATTAAAATAACTTACAGATGTTATAGGATAATATTCCATTATGAGGAGGAATGCTGGCTGAGATAATTAATTCTATAAGCAACTAATTTCTGTTCTCAGAAATGACTTTCTTAAACTATTCCAAAAAACAATGAGAATGTGTTTTGTGAGCAGAGAAGAAGAAATTTCCCATTCTCTGTTGACCACATGTTATACCCAAACTGCCAGGAAATTTTAAATATTCATTCTTTTGAAAATCAAGTCTGGTTAAGAACTGATTGTTATACCCTTCTTTTCGATTACCATCCTTGGTAATTCTAAAATACTAACAGCAGTTTTGTTTATTATTCTGTTATTATTCTGTTATAATTACCTTTGAAATGGAAAGAGAAAAGAGATTTTTCTGACAGTCATCAGGGTTGGATTAGGTTTGGGTATATGCAGTGTTATATGTTTCAGTAGATATGGTTGAATATCATGAGGAGAAGTAGATTTCTCTCCAGGAAAATTGTTATGCACATATATTGACATAGTAACCCAAAGCATAGACTCTAACTTGTACAATAACAAGTTTTAAATAGTACGTAAGAAAAATTATTAAAGTAGTATGTGATTGTTTTAAATGGATTTGTGTCTGACGTGCTATATTTGTGTATTATACCATTCAACTATTCTTATCTTTTCCTCTCTTCAGTTGATTATGAAGGCATTGCCAAAAATCTTTCTGTGAGTATCTTTTTTTTCCCTATTACTGTTTTGTTGCTAGTTTTGTATAAAATATATTTAGAAGAAAGTTTTAGTATTTGATTGGGAGATTGTAAGATTTTAACCTAATCTATTTTCTTTCTTTTTTTTTTTTTGAGTATCTGGGCCAACATTTAAATGCCCTGTAGTTTTTAAAGGTCTTTAAGGACATATCTTAATAATGTAGGTTTTAAAAATTTTAATTATTTATTGACATTATTAAATTTATATGACAGTACAAGAAATAATCGAAAACAATAGGAGGGGAAAGCCTGTAGCCATACTACCATAAACACTTAGCATTATAATATATTTCCTACCAGTTTTTCTGGTGTTGATTTCTTAAACTTTTGTCCTAGTGCTGATTTACCTATTTTTATACTTGATGAAAATTCTTACAATTTTAAAGAAAGTTCTTAAAGTTATTATAAGAGTATTTGAAAATAGATTATCAGTAGTAGCACAAATATAAACTAGTGACTCAATCTAAGGACTAAATTGAGGACTAGGACTCTTATGCAATAATTATGATTTCCTATAAAATAAGAATATACAATAGTTGAGAATATGCAACTTGTACATTATATAAGTAGTGAAAACTCATTTATTTTTGCATCTATGACTTATTGGGCATACTGATTAAACATTTGGGACAAAAAATTTCATATGGACTTAGGAAGCAATTTCAAGAGCAGTTTACACTTAAGAAAATGTGGAAATAATGCTTTTTCTTTGCCTCTTACAATTTCAGTGCCAGGAACCAAACCAGCACTTCAGACCTTACCTGAAACATTTCTTACCCAAGCGTTTGCATTTTGCCAAAAATGACAGAATTGAGCCCTTGACGTTCTATTTGGATCCTCAGTGGCAACTTGCATTGTAAGTTCTGACAGTCTCCCAGGTAAACCTAGTCATTCAAGGTAACCGCTGGGTCCTTTCCAATGATGATGTAATATGAAGACTTCAAGTATGGTTCTCTTTTGTCCCAGTTTCTCTCAGCCTTGGACTATTGACATTTGGGATCAGATAATTCTTTGTGTTGGGGAGCTGTCTTGTGTGTTGTGGGATATTGGGAAACATCCCTGGCTTCTATTCGCTAGATAAAAAAGTACTGTCTCTAGTGGTGACAACAAAAAATATCTGCAGGCATTGCTGCAATTCCCTGGGGAGAGGGGCCACCTCCAGCTAAGAACCACTGCTCTGTCCCCTCGCATCCATCTTGATTATTTCTTATGTTCCACTTGCCATTGTGTCTCTTCTACATGTTATAGTTATGCCTAATAATACCTTAAAGTCTAACAAATGATTGGCAAAAGCTCTTTACTTTATAATAATGAGCAATTACCATCTTCATTAGACAGAGCTGTTTTTTTTTCATTCTTGTTATACTAAATCCATCAGTTTAGTTTTAAACTAAAACCTCAGTTTATTGGTATGTTCAGCAAATTATTTGGATCGTGTATATTGTTATTGTGTCAAACTTGATCCTTAACTCTTGGAAGCCAGGAAGCCAGAGATGATAAATACATACCTCTGTCCAGCAAAACCTAAGCAGTAAACCAGAATTCAGTCAACAGAATTACACTGTCTCTCCCTTATTAGAGAACTGTGTTTTCAGTGTTTAGAAAAAAGAATATGAAAGAGAAGGTCCTTATCCTCATGAGAGAACTAATATTTAGTGAACATCTACTATGTTCCAAGCATTTCTTTAGGCTAAATGGTAAAATTTTTACCAATAAATTGTTAAATATCAAAAAATAGTTACATTAATGGAAATAATGTCATGAGTGTCAGTTTTGCTTTATGAGTGGACTTGGCATTAATAATTCGTATTATGTGACAATTAGGAATCCTTCAGAAAGGAAATATTGTGGAAGTGGATTCCATGGCTCTGATAATGCGTTTTTGAATATGCAAGTGAGTAAACCTATTCTACTTTAAAAATTATATCTAAAGAAAAAACTGATATATAAAGTTTTAGACTTAAAGACATAGACTGTCCTTATGAGTCTTTAAAGAGAATTAATGAGGCACATACTTTCATATAACTGTTTTACTTTGAACATTAATAGAATTTAAAAAAATTTATGTTTCATGAATGTTTGACTTATACTTTGTGTGTGTGTGTGTGCGCGTGCACACTCAGTTGTGTCCAACTCTTTGTGACACTATGGACTGTAGCCCACTAGGCTCCTCTTTCCATGGGATTTTCCAGGCAAGAACTCTGGAATGGGCTGCCATTTCCTCCTCCAGATCTTCCCAACCCAGGGATCGAACCTGTGTCTGCTGCATTGGCAGGCAGATTCTTTCCCACTGAGCCACCTGGGAAGCCCAGATTTCATACTGTATTTCTAATAGTTATTTTTTCATCTATTTGTACTTCATTGAGAATGTTGATTCACAGTAAACAAAAGGCAGTAATTAATAGGTGGAAAGATAATATACTTATGTTCTAAATAAAGATAATCCCTTCCATTTGCCTAGCACTGTAAAAATTTCAAAATACACTCATATCATTATCTAATTTGATCCCTACAGCATGGTGTATGGTGGGCAGAGTAAGATTTAGATCCCGTTTCACAGTTTAAAAAAGATTTGATCATCGTTTTGTTCTGATTGTCAGGTTAGGAATCGTAATGAAGTTAAGAAAGATATCCTAGATGTCTTTAGATTAAATGTGCAACAGGGATTAAAATAATATTCTAGAAGGTCCACTGGGCACAGTATTTTTCCATTTATCTTAATATAACCAGTTTGTATATGTACAATGGGCAAAGATATAAAATACCTTTTTAGTGACCAACTCTTTAGTGACCAGTTTCTTTTCTGGCCAACATAGGCCCTCTTTATTGGCTACGGACCTGGATTCAAGCACAGCACTGAAGTCGACTCCTTTGAAAATATTGAAGTCTATAACTTAATGTGTGGTAAGTGTGAACAGGTAGCTCTTCTCCCTTCTGAACACAGAGCTGGAATAGATTATCAAAAGTAGGTCACATATCGGGCACCTTTTAGGAAATGATGATAAGGCAAGATCCTCATATTTCCACCTTTCTTCTTCCTGATCCAGAGTCACTGAAAAAATATGCAAAACATAGCTATCTGATGTTTCCACTAGGCTGCACATTGGTAAAATGTAACAGTCAGAGCAGACGGTCTATAAATTCCAAGTGCCTGGTACTTTGCTAGGCCCTAGAGTTAATGGGATGACAGCTGAACCAGATCAGGGTGGAAGCCAGAGAAAAGAGTTTGGAGGCTGAGAAAGGTAGAAAAAACAGGTGGATCCTCTAGTAGCGATAATAGTTGAACAGACGGCAATGTCCAGGTTATAGAAATGGAAGAGAACACACTGGCTATATTCTTAGTTTACTCCATACCTTCTAAATTAGAGCTTTTATGGTTGAATATTGCATTTTAAATATTGCTTCCTTTTTCTGATAACAGTACTGGAATTTATAAAACTTTAAATGTGTCCTAAGTATTGACATAATTCTTTTAGTGGGAGCCTGAATACTTAAATGAGTTAATATATCCTAAAGCATCTAAACAGTGCCTGGCATATAATAAGTGCTTCACGGTGTAAGTGTTTGCTCTTATTATTATTAACTGCATGAGTCTTAGACTTGGACTGAGCTGATTTTGAATCCTAAGTCTACTATATTAGTAGCTTGAGACACTGAGCTAAGTAAGCATGCTGATTTCAGGCATGCATGTGTACCAAGTCGCTTCAGTCAAGTCCAACTCTTTGCGACACTGCGGACTGTAGTCCAACAGGCCCCTCTGTCCATGGGATTCTCCAGGCAAGAATACTGGAGTGGGTTGCCATTTCCTACTCCAGGGGATCTTCCCAACCCAGAGATCGAACCCACATCTCCTAATTATCCTGCATTGGCAGGTAGGTTCTTTACCACTAGTGCCACCTGGGAAGCCCACCTTGGAGAAATTGAAATTCAGTTCTAGACCATTGCAATAAAGTGAATACTCTAAAAAGCAAGTACATGATTTTTTTTAATTTTCAGTGCATATAAAAGCTATTTTTACACTATACTGTGGTTTAAGTGTGCAATAGCTTATGTTTAGAAAAATGTACGTACTTTAAAAAGTACTTTATTGCTAAAACATGCTAAGCATCATCTCACAATGTGGGACTGTCAGAGACCTTCAACTGTAAAAAAAATCTCTGGAGTGTAATAAAATGAAGTACAATGAAATGCTTACCCCGTGGAAGAAAAGCTATGGCAAATCTAGACAGCATATTGAAAAGCAGAGACATCACTTTGGCAACAAAGTTCCGTCAAGTGAAAGCTATGGTTTTTCCAGTAGTCATGTACAGATGTGAGAACTGGACCATAAAGAAGGTTTAGTGCTGAAGAACTGATTCTTTCGAACTGTGGTGCTGGAGAAGACTCTTGAGAGTCCCTTGGACAGCAAGCAGATCAAACTAATCAATCCTAAAGGAAATCAACCCTGAATACTCACTGGAAGGACTGATGCTAAAGCTCCAATACTTTGGCCACCTGATGCAAAGAGCCAACTCACTGGACAAGACCCTGATGCTGGGAAAGATTGAGGGCAAAAGGAGAAGGGATGACAGGATGAAATGGTTGGATGGCACCATCGACTCAATGGCCATGAATTTGAGCAAACTCTGGGAGACAGTGAAGGGTAGGGAAGCCTGGTGTGCTGCAGTCCATGGGGTTGTTAAGAGTCAGATATGACTTAATGACTGAATAACAATGAAATGATACCTGTCTGTATTCATCTACCAAATATTGACAACTTAAATATATTTAGCATGATTGGCATATAATAAGTATTGAATAGGGGATAACTGCACAATTGCACTCGTCTCACATGCTAGTAAAGTAATGCTCAAAATTCTCCAAGCCAGGATTCAGCAATACGTGAACCGTGAACTTCCAGATGTTCAAGCTGGTTTTTGAAAAGGCAGAGGAACCAGAGATCAAATTGCCAACATCTGCTGGATCATGGAAAAAGCAAGAGAGTTCCAGAAAAACATCTATTTCTGCTTTATTGACTATGCCAAAGCCTTTCACTGTGTGGATCACAATAAATTGCAGAAAATTCTGAGAGAGATGGGAATACCAGACCACTTGACCTGCCTCTTGAGAAATCTGTATGGAAGCAACAGTTAGAACTAGACCTGGAACAACAGACTGGTTCCAAATAGGAAAAGGAGTATGTCAAGGCTGTATATTGTCACCCTGCTTATTTAACTTCTATGCAGAGTACATCATGAGAAACACTGGACTGGAAGAAACACAAGCTGGAATCAAGACTGCCAGGAGAAATATCAATAACCTCAGATATGCAGATGACACCATACTTATGGCAGAAAATGAAGAGGAACTAAAAAGCCTCTTGATGAAAGTGAAAGAGGAGAATGAAAAAGTTGGCTTAAAGCTCAACATTCAGAAAACGAAGATCATGGCATCCGGTCCCATCACTTCATGGGAAATAGATGGGGAAACAGTGGAAACAGTGTCAGACTTTATTTTTGGGGGCTCCAAAATCACTGCAGATGGTGACTGCAGCCATGAAATTAAAAGATGCTTACTCCTTGGAAGAAAAGTTATGACCAACCTAAATAGCATATTGAAAAGCAGAGACATTACTTTGCCGACTAAGGTCTGTCTAGTCAAGGCTATGGTATTTCCAGTAGTCATGTATGGATGTGAGAGTTGGTCTGTGAAGAAGGCTAAGTGCCGAAGAATTGATGCTTTTGAACTGTGGTGTTGGAGAAGACTCAATCTTGAGAGTCCCTTGGACTGCAAGGAGATCCAACCAGTCCATTCTGAAGGAGATCAGCCCTGGGATTTCTTTGGAAGGAATGATGCTAAAGCTGAAACTCCAGTACTTTGGCCACCTCATGCGACGAGTTGACTCATTGGAAAAGACTCTGCTGCAGGAGGAGAGGGGGATGACAGAGGATGAGATGGCAGGATGGCATCACTGACTTGATGGATGTGAGTCTGAGTGAACTCCGGGAGTTGGTGATGGACAGGGAGGCCTGGTGTGCTGCGATTCATGGGGTCGCAAGGAGTCGAACACGACTGAGCGACTGAACTGAACTGAACTGTAGTTATTGTTTACATTAAAATTTAGAAATTTTTATAGAGAAGTACAATGTGCATATCAATATTTCCATCAAGAATAGCCTGATCATAAATATTCTACAACCTGAGAAAGATTTTTAGTTTTATTTTAGGTAAAGAGTTAAGGACTCATATAGATTTGGATTTAAAAAATAAAATTCACAGTGCAAAACTACTATTTAGTTTTAAACATTTCTTAAGTAAATCTTTATTTACCATTCTTGGAATTATGCAGATTTACTGAATTTGACACCAGCTCCTAATAATGGGACTCATGGAAGCCTTAATCACCTTCTAAACAATCCTGTTTACACTCCAAAGCATCCCAAAGAAGTCCGTTCCCTGGTCCAGTGCCCCTTCACAAGAGCCCCCAGGGAGAGCCTCGACTGCTCGTGTGATCCCTCAGTAAGTATTCGGAAGATATATAGCCCAGTGCTATGATTTCATAGCACCTTCTGCATAGTATACGCTGCAGAAATACATGATGATTAAATTAGAATTTGTGAGTGGAAGCAAATGTACATATTTTCAACTCTAGTGACATATGCCAACCTTTTTATTTTTAATTTTTCCCCCTCTTAGCTTTTACACTCTTGCTGTATTTTTAATCCCCTTGTGTTGAGACTTGATTTGGCTTCAGGCTGTGAGAAGTCTAGCTGAATTCTGAAATATACTGAATCCCAGAATCCAGGCTGCCTTCCTAGCAGTGAGGTCTTTTATGAACCGATCTCAGTAGTCTCTCTCTAAAATATATCCCAACCTATTTTAAATTTAGAAGGAAATATTTTGAGGAATGAAAGGAATTTATCACACTTCATTTTTACTCCTATCTTAATATGTAATTGTTGTAAGGAGATGAAAATATATGATAAATTATAAACAAAATTGATAAAAGCAGACATTTGAGTAGCTCATCTTATGCTCTATGTTTTGTTTTAGGCTTAATTTATACTTGTAAAAGACCATAAGGGTAGAGATAAGAATTATAAACAGTAGTATATTCTTATTTTAAATGACTTGTGTTCTGCTGTACTAATAATTTTGTCTTTTTGCAACTATTATCCCTATATTTTCATACTCTTCAAAAAAATGATTTCACTTGTACAGAATGGTTATAATTCTATCTTCGTTCTATGGTGGAATACTTAAGCTATAAAAGTCATTTGTTGCAAAATTAAAGCACATTTTTCAATCCTCAAAAATTGTATCATTAATTTTTTAGATTTTGCCAGTTGTGGATTTTCAGACACAGTTGAATCTGACCATGGCAGAAGGTAAGCAGGCTTTTTCTCAACAATGTGAAGCTCAGAATTAGTTTGGAGTCATTGTTTAAGAATATCCAATAAAATAAAGTAGTAGTGAAGGACCACCTGATAAGCTGGGTAAACTTTTAGGCTTGACAGTCTAAACTGTTAGTCATAAGGAAGGAAGGGGTGTTTACAGTGGAAGCAGTATGTAATGTAATTAGTGGAAGCTGAATCACTCTTTATGGACTCAGTGGAGTATTTTGAGATTTTGAAGATATTTATAGGTTTATATTATAATAATAGATCCTCAGATTCCATTTAAAATACCTAAATTTCTGTTTCACTTAGTTCTTAATTATAAGGTAGTATAAATTGACTTATCTAAAGTTACTTCTTCATAACTCTTGAATGAAAAGTAAGCATATGCAGACAACTGACGAAGTGTGGATAGTTAGTATCCCTTTGATGTTCCTTGACACAGTCTCAGATCCTTAAGTTATTTGGCTAACAGTTTTTTCTTGCTGGAATAAAAAAGTGAATTCTGCATGCTCTTGACTTGGACTTATTTCTATAAAATCTCTATAAATGTGCAGATTAGAGAAATTTTAGATGACCCCAAGGTGGCAAAGTGTCATGGTGAAAAATGACACCTTTGGAACTGAGAAGATATGGGTTCGAATATGAGCTTAGAAACCGTATGTCCATGGACAAAGTATTTGTTCTCTATAAGTTGCTATTTTCTCATCTGTAAAATAAGTATATAGCCTCAATTTATAGAGGTCCATTTGAATTAAATTCAGCGGTATATATGGAGAATTCTATAAAGCATCTGATGCTTGAGAAAAGGGCAATAAATGGTATATGTACTATTATTCCATTTGGGGTAATCTCATAATTTCAGTTTTAAATTTTTGCTTTCTGAGTATACACATCATCCAGAAAACTTTCTTTTGATATTATGTCTTAGAAAATAAGTAATAAAGATAATATTAAAGAATTTTAGTAATATAAGTCCTAATTACTGAAATTCCTAGCAATCTCATGTAGAATCTTCTTATGATATCTTAATATCACATTGATATTTCAGGATCTACATAGGTACACACTGTTGTGAACCCTTTTTTTAAAAATTATTTATGGTTCTGTTCTTTGTAAGTAGTTTTATTTTGCAGTTACAAATAATTTTTCAATAGGATTAAGTAGAGAAAAGAATCAGATGAGTGTGTATCATTATGTCTTACCATACAAAGCACACTAAGTGTGTTTGAACGGTGGTTTCACTTTCCCCCTATGACTCAAGAGAAGACCATTAGGCGTGGCACTCTACCCTATGGAAGACCCAGAGTTCTCCAGAACAGCACTGTCTGTCTGCTTTACCAGCACCAGTTTGTGAGTGGTTTCAGCCATGACATCCTGATGCCCCTTTGGACATCGTACACCATCGACAGAAATGCAAGTATTTGCCACCTCTTTACCTCTGCGTGGTTATTTTATACTATTACTAAGCAAAACTTTGTCAGCATCATTTCTCACTGTCAATCTCGGCTCTGTAACCAGCTCCCAAATTAGATCACTGAACCGAAAATCAGAAAAATTAGGTCCCACTTCTAGCTTGGCCGCTGACTAGAGCTATGTGACTTTGACATTCAGAGCAAACCTTTGTGAAATGAAGGTATGCAGTGAAGGTATCTCCCATGCTTTTTTTTTTTTTCCTTGGTTTTAATATTTGATGATGCTAATTTCTAATTTCATGAAATCACTTTTACAATTAATTACAGTTATTATTTCTAAATACACAGCTGTGTAAGTACAAGGATTTCCCTCAGCTGCCCAAATCTTGGGCCCTCAGGGATGGAGGAGGACATTGAAGCTCAGTAACCTCACTGCATATACCACCTATAGGGAGACCTCCCAGACCAAACCAGGGAGAGGCCTGGGGTCCTATCCACCACCCAGACTAGAGGAGTTCAGCATTGAAAGGAGTAGGGGAAGATATTCCAGAATAAGACCACCATTCTCCTTCACCCTCACCCCCTGGATGCTGTAGTAGCAAGACAAATGAGGAAAGAAATAGAGCTTGAGAAAGAGAATGGGGGCAGGAGATGAGATAATAGATCTTATCTGGAAATAAAGTTTTAAACTAGTTGTTGTTCAGTCCCTAAGTCATGTCCGACTCTTTGTGACCCCATGGACTGTGGCACATCAGGCTTCCCTGTCCTTCACTATCTCTTGGAGTTTATTCAAACTCATGTCCACTGAGTCAGTGATGGCTATCAACCATCTCATCCTCTGTCGCCCTCTTCTCCTCCTGCCCTCATTCTTTCCCAGCATCAGGGTCTAAACTAGACTGACTAGATTTTCAGAAATTGAAAATGTCTGGTAAGATATAGGATGTTCTTAAAGGATAGAAAGGGGATTTGAGAGAGCTTAGTTGACTATAGCAGTTAGATTTTAAAAACAGAGTTATTGTTACTACTCACTAAGATTGTTCATATATATGTAATTTTTGTATCTGTATGTAGAGAGAATATACACACACATTCACATATGTGCATAAAGTTTCTACCTTAATTTGATTTTTAATTTTTGAAGAACATCTTCAAACATTTCAAACACTTTTTAATTGACTTTGTAGTATTGAGTTCGCCAAAAACTTGACTTGTGTTTTTCCGTAACATCTTCAAAAAACCCAAACAAACTTTTTGGACAGCTCAGTATATAGCAGTTTACCCAGTGTCTTGTTGGTCCCCATCCTATTTATTATAGTTTAATACCTTAATTATAAAGTCCTAGGACTCTGTTTGAATTTTCAGTTTTCTTATATAATGAAAGCTGTAAAAATTGAGTCATCACTACTCATGAGGTTTTCATATTGAATCGCTGTTCCATGGCTTTCCCCCTACTGCCCCCCACCACTTTTGGCTGTGTTGTAATATGAAAGAGTCTGATCTCTAAAAATCAGCAATTTACTATATGAAAGTTTGAAACTGAACAGACAAAAATATCATAAACAAAAGTAGCACAACATGGTAGGAAAAAATGGCACATATATGACGAGTGATTAATATCTTTAATATTATAAAGAGTTTTTACACTTTGGTTAGAAACAAGATGAATAAACTAATAGAAAAATGGAAAGTGGTGCAGGGCATGAACAGACAACCAGAAATGCATGATTTTATGACGCGGTTCACCTTTAATTATTTATGAAGCTCTAGTGTTTTGTTCTGTATGCCTCATCCCTGATTGTCCTTTCCATTTTGTTCTTCAGGACAGTTTCTTTACAGAAGACTTTTCCAACTGTCTTTACCAGGATCTCCGAATTCCTCTTAGTCCTGTCCACAAATGTTCATTTTATAAAAATAACGCTAAACTGAGCTATGGGTTCCTCTCCCCACCACGTAAGTCTCTTCCTCACTGATGTTCCCTTTCCCTTATGTTCTTTCTTTCTTCCATTTCCTTTTCTTTCTTATGGGGATGTGTACATCTTGTTTACTTATTGGTGAAAACTGTGAATGGGAAATAGAACTATTAGGGAAATTTTTCAAGTATCTAAAACTTGATTTTTGGAAACCTGTTTACTTTTGTTTGGAGAGTGATGGATTTAGGGTAACCACTGTAGATAGAACATTCTTCACTTTTCTACATTTGTTTTAAACAGAATTTGAGAAACTCAGGTCAAAAGGATGCATCAGGGTTCTTAGGAAGGAGATACCATTTTGTTGTTTAAAAAGAAAGCTCTGATTTGTCAAAGAATGAGGTAAAGGAAGAGCTGAGTTTGCTTGCTCTTTCTCTGATACAGAGCCCTGGGGAATGGCTTTTTTTTTTAAATCGTGTTCTATTTTTTTCAAGTGGCAGATCTGTATGTTAATGAGAAGACATTTTGAGGCCAGCCTAAAAAGGAAAAAGTCAGAAGACTCCAGTCAATACGCTCAATATCCAGTCCAGTCCCCAGAGCAAGTTTCTGAAGTCAGAACTTGGCTTTTGCATTATAAAAATAGGTCCAAGCCAGAAGTCCATACAAAGAAGCCTTGTACATTTCAAGGCAGACATCCCTTGTGATGTTTTTTCTGGTTAGTAGGTGTTCTGAAGCCAGATGTTCTCATTTTTACTTTTCTCCGTGAAAGAGTTCAAGGAAAGATTGTTGACACAATATACTTTAGTTGAAAATAAGGCAAATGAGGTAAAATTTGAATATGTTTAATTTAGGCCCTTCGTATTAAAGATTTTGTTTCTTCATCTTGAAGAAGAAAAGATCCAATTTTTTTTTAAGGGACCTGATCACATTGCATTTCCCCCCTTGATCTAGTACCTGGGAAAGTGTTAGGAGTTTAAGATGATAGCCCATTTTTTAAATACCCCCGTGAGAAAGTATAATTCTTACTGTGATTTGTGAAGAATGAAATAGTTGTTCTTGTTATTGTCTTTGTAGAATTACATAAAGGTTCAAGTCAAGTATATTCTGAAGCATTGCTTACTACTAATATAGTGCCCATGTACCAGAGTTTTCAAGGTAAAATTTTTAATCTTATATATCATAATTTCAAATGAATTTCCCAAAATTATAGGTATGATTTATATGTAATGACTGATCCTCCAAATTAAATGACTAAACATCAAATATGTTCTTATAAGTTTGTTTAACTTAAAAAATACCAGTACACAAAAAAATCCTATAAGTATTGAATTATGATATAGTCCCATATTTATTATATGCTTTATATTTAAGTGTCTACAAACACTTTTGGAGGGAAAAGAATGTAATGGTCCTCCTAACTTATCTAGCTAATGTAATCTACTAATAGATATTTAATTTCAGTCTGTTGCCTTATTTAACTATTTGGAAGTTCTTGACAATTGTTTTTAATTTAAAATGAATAGATTTTATATCATTATTAATTATTGTAACTATTGGCTTTTTTAAGAATAAATACACATTTATTCTTTAAGTAACTTACAGAGCATACAAGGAAAATTTTATTGTAGTTTACCTCTAGAATGCTTTTGAATAGTTCAAAATTCTCTAGAATATTTCAGAAAAAATACAGATGTTAATAAATTTGAATAGCTTGCCTTGTTTGTGTTGTTATATTTTTTTATGCTTAATGATAATATGTGATCTCAGCTTCATGATAATACATATATTTAGGGATGCTTGAAGTAGAATTGAAGTCAGCATTTGTTGGGTAGTCTTTCCAAGAGCAAAAGCTGAACAATGGATTTTTGGCCAGACTTCACTTTATCCCTAATTATGACAAATGCTAATTTTGATTCATAATTTGATTCATAGTTGATTTATGTCATCTTGTTCTTTTGACACTGTAACGTCTTCCTTCTTGTTTCAGTTATATGGCAATACTTGCATGGCACCTTACTGCAGAGGTATGCTGAAGAAAGAAATGGTCTCAATGTTGTCAGCGGTCCTGTGTTTGATTCTGATTATGACGGACATTATGATTCCTTGGAGACTCTGAAGCAGTAAGAACATATTTCATTTACTCTTAAATACAGCTCTCAAATGGGACTACCATCTGGTTGAGTCAGCAGAACCTCTTCTATCTAACTATTCATATTTGTGTAGCTGACATTTCTGATTATGCAGGAAGCCCCTTGAAATAGCTGATTAATTTTGGTGTTTTGGTGTTCAGTAAAATATTTTTTTAGATGAAAGTAGTGTTTATCTCCCACTCAGCTTAGATTAATAATTCTATAGCTCATATTAAATACTGAACTCTGCCTTTTGTTAAGAAGATAACAACAGTGTTTAAAATATCTTTCTGTGGCTATTGTGAAGATGCTGTTTAACTAGCAAACTGCCAGTTTCAAGATAAAGAATGATACAGTGTGGCTGGAGGCATCCTGAGTCAAAGAAGAAGAAGACATAAAGCCATAGTGCCGCAGTGTTGCTGTAGGTTGAATGTCACAGCTTTCAGTTTTATCCAACTCTGCTGCAAGGGGAATTTGTTGTAGGAATGAAAGTACGGTGGACGAGGATGGCCATGTCCCAGATCACTTCTGAGTCCCTGAGATGGCCACCAAATGTGGGTTGCTGGCTCCGCACAGGAAAGCCTTCAAGAGTGAGCCATAGTAAAGAGAAAGAAGGTTTATTCAGGGAGCTACACACTCCATAGATAGAATGTGGGCCATCTCAGAAGGCAAGAGGCACCAGGGTATGGAGTGTCAGTTTTTATAGGGGTGGGTAATTTCACAGACAAATGAGTGGGAGGGGTATTCCAGCTCTTTTGAGGAAGGGGTGGGTATTTCCAGAAATTGGGCATTGCCGACTTTCTGATCTTTATGGTCAGCCTTGGAACTGTCATGGTGCCTGTGTTATTCTAAGTGTATACTGACCCCCAAGGTCTAGTGGAATTTGAATCGTCTGCTACCTTGGACCTAGTTAGTTGTAACCAATTTATGTCCTGTCCTTGGGCTATGTCCTGTCCTTGGGCTGTGTCCTGTCCTTGGGCTGTGTCCTGTCCTTGGACTATGTCATATCCTTGGGCTATGTTATGTTTTTAAAGGTTGTGCCCTGCCCCCTTCTGGTCTCAGACTGATACAGTGACCTTCTTGAGAAACCACCAGTGGTGCTTTCATAAAGGAAAGAGGAAGAACATTTTAGAGATCGGTTGATCTTTATGAAAACAGTTGCAAAATTTTTGGAAGCAACTTTGGTTCTTCAGTCTATGAGAAAAGTGGAGAGAAACATCTACTGGGATTCAGCCCCTTTCTGAGAACCACTCCCTCAGGCTGACTTAGAGATTACTGTTTACACATGTACACCTGTGACCACATCATTTGTAAAATTATATTTTTATTATAGTCTTTAAGGCATAAGGATCCTATGTAAATGCCTCAGAGGTGGCAGCAGGAGAATGGGTACAGAAGAGAACTTATACTTTTCCCATTCACAGCTTCAACTGGAACACATTTGAATCTGCTTTATGTATCGTGGTTTTACATAAGATTGTGGTTTCTTTTTTTTAATGATACCACCACTACCTTAAATTTTGGAAGATAACTAAAAAACCAAATGAATCTACTTTTTTTTTTTTTTTTCCCCCAAACAAATCTAATCTTGAGACCTAAGGAAATAGAATTAAGATGAGGTAAAGGTGTTACTTGGGACATTTTGAGAATATGCTTTAATTAAAAAAAAAAAAGTAAAAACAAAGTTATAGAATAGGAAAGAAGATCCAATTAAAACAACACCTTCTCTGAAGGAGCCAGAATGAAAAAAATCTCAAACCAGTTTTATTTCTTTCACTCTGTTCATAACTGCCTGGAGTTTAAAAGATTCTCAGTAATGCTTTAGAGTCTTGGTTGTACATATTCAAAATTGATGATTTTTCCCCTTAGTGTCTCAATTCCAATCTGTTAAGGTGGAATTACCAAAAAATACAAAGTTTTAATAAATTTCTATAAAAAGTAACATTATTTGGATTGTGTTTCTATGTCTTCTAATTCTTCTTCTTCTCCATCTGGCAGAAAATGTTGAGGTATTATGATGACTAACTTCTTACAATATATTTAATTATTTGACTGAACTTTATTTGGGGATGTATTATATTAAAAATATACTTTAGTGAAATAGTCATTAAAGGGAATAGTTATTTTTTTCTTAAAGTGAGTATTACCATATTTTACAGAAACAGCAGAATCATCCGTAATCAGGAAGTTCTGATTCCAACTCATTTCTTCATTGTGCTAACAAGTTGTAAAAACACATCCCAGACTCCCTTACAGTGTGAACATTTAGATACCATGGCTTTCATTTTGCCTCACAGGACTGATAATAGTGAAAGCTGTGCGGTAAGTGGCCTTTGTTAACTTATCTTTGAGCATTGATAGATAAATATATTTGTGCAGGTCTTACGTCTGACATTACTGTGGGAAAAGAAGACGTAACTAGAACATACATGTTTGAGATTATAGAATGGTTTTAAACTTGATCCTCTTAGTTTATTCAAAGAAGATTATTCTTGTCTGTTAAAAGCACTAACAGTAAGATCAAAACATAAAAACTTAGTTGACGTCATATGGCTTAGCCACTAAATCCATGTATAAATTCTGGGCCCTCCCTGGGGAAAAAAAAAGGACTACAATAGATTTATGCTTACATTTCACTAACCAAAATGATGTTAAGTGCCTTGAATTAGGTGTTAAGTTCCTTTTCCATCTGTACCATTCCAAGAGCTATTATACTGATAATAATAGCTTTTTTAAATGTAAGCATTTAACAAATTCTATAATGGCAGTGTAACCAGAAGATACTTAATATTGGACTTGAACCAGAAAGTGAATCATCTGAAGGTGTATCAGATATACTTGGTCTTCCCTGGTGGCTCAGATGGTAACAAATCCACCTTCAATGAGAGAGACCTGGGTTCAGTCCCTGGGTTGGGAAGATCCCCTGGAGAAGGGCATGGCAACCCACTGCTGTATTCTTGCCTAGAGAATCCCCATGGACAGAGGAGCCTGGTGGGCTACAGTCCATGGGGTCACAAAGAGTTGGACATGACTGACCGACTAAGCACATAGCACATGAACTTACTGACCCCTTCTGTGTCATGTCTGAAACAGTGACTAAGGATTAGCTGGATTTTGGCCTGAGAGAACAGATGTCTTTTATTTATTCATGTAAATGCTGGAACAGATGGCCAGTATCTACTGACCAAGTAGCCTACTGACTCAGGCTCTTCCCTTGAAAGCCAGAGTGAGGGTTGCTGGAATGGAGGAGACTGAGTATAATAGCAGTACTGGGTGGTGGATGATTGGAAGCTAATGGAAAATGGAAATTATTGATCTGTTCCCTTTTATGTGAAAAGTCTGTATTTATTTTTTGCAACTAATAATATCATCAGGGCACATGAACCTTTATTGAAGTATGTCTTTAAAGCATAATCACAGCACACCAGCCAGTGGATATGTTCTTCATCTGACTTTCTCCAGTTGTCATTTTCAGAAAAATTTACACCAACATATGGATGTATGATTTCCATCTCTGCTTCCATGTGCCAGAGCATAAGCCTTTTAATTCTTTTTTGATCTCATATTAGCTAGAACTTCACTACTTCACCAGAAGTGAAAGTGTGTTTTTCCACTTCCCCTAACCCTTTCTTCATTGCAACTGTGTAGATAACTGATTCTGATAAGAACTAGCATTTGTATAGCTCATTTGCACACATCATTGTGTTTGATCTTTAGAGCAACACTGTGAGGAGGGCACAGGTAAGAGAATTAGTATTCAGATATTAAATAACTTCCCTCAGTTTCCCTGGTAGGATAATGGTAGAAGTAGAACTTGAATCCAAGTTGTTGTTCAGTCACCCAGTCATTCTGACTCTTTGCAGCACCATGGACTGCAGGATGCCAGGCCTCTCTGTCCATCACCATCTCCCAAAGTTTACCCAAGTTCATGTCCACTGCATCAGTGATGCCATCCAGCCATCTCATCCTCTGATGCCCTCTTCTTTTTCTGCCCTCAGTCTTTCCCAGCATCAGGGACTTTTCCAATGAGTGCTGTTCGCAACAGATGACCAAAATACTGGAGTTTCAACTTCAGCATCAGTGCTTCCAATCAGTATTCAGGGTTGATTTCCCTCAAGATTGGCTAGTTTGATCTTGCTGTCCAAGGGGCTCTTAGGAGTCTTTTCCAGCACCATTGTTTGAAGGCATCAGTTCTTTGGCATCATTCCAAGTTCCTTTCTGCTAATTCCCATATTCTTTCTACCATGGCATGTTACTTCTGTTTTCCAACATTTTTAACCCCATACTTTGGTGTTTCTTGCACCAAGGCAATGTAGGTACATCTGTTCCACATATACTTTTCCTCAGATTTGATACATCTACTAAACAAATGTGAATGGTATGTATTGGATGGTGAACTACTCAAGAGCAGGGATTATGCCTAACAATTCTCATGGCATCTGCCATTTAAGAGACAGGGTGTCATGACTAATTATAATGAGGGAGATGCAGAGAGTCTAGGGAAGGTGGATTGACTGTTGTCCAGTGACTTGTCTTCCTTTCCCACCCTCATAGCACGGGAAGCGTGAATCCTTATGGGTTGAAGAATTGTTGAAGCTACACAGAGCTCGGATCACAGATGTTGAACACATCACCGGACTCAGCTTCTATCAAGAAAGAAAAGAGCCAATTTCAGACATTTTAAAGTTGAAAACACATTTGCCAACCTTCAACCAAGAAGACTGATACTTTTTTTATTCCAAAAACACGGCAGTAAATCTTTGTGAAAGAGGCTTCTGTTTTATACATCCTCTATTTACACTGTTGCATTGTTTGGAGACTGTCAACCAGAGTTAGAACTGGGAATCCTCTGTGATACACGACCTTCTCAGGGAAACTTGTGGCCTCCGTGTAACAGTAGGAAAGTGTTCCTACTGAGTCTCACACATGTTTGAATGTGTAAGAATTGTTCAGATTTGGGAATAAAGACAGATCATACCTAAAACTGCTCTTCTACTTCTCTTAAGGGCAGAAGGAGCTGTGAACGTTCTCTGGACACCAGATGTTTGAATCATATTATCATTAATAAAATTCTATGATGCTGACAAACACTAGGCTAATAAATAGGATTGGACTAGACCGTATTTCGTTAGTTTATTCACAGGAATTTAAAAGTGATTCTGCATTCTTTTTAACTTGGATATTCATTTATTTTCATTTTAATCAGAAAAGTTAATGGGAGCAGAAATATTTGAAGCCCTATTTTTATCTCTTCTGTACACCCCCTCAAAAGCTAACTATTTTTAAGTTGTAATTGGGTTTCTTCAGATTTAATGATTCTTTCAGGTTAAACTTTGAGGGGCCATCTGTACTAAGTGTATCTACCCTTTATAAAATTTTATTCTACATTTGTACCAAAAAAGAAAAATATTCCCAATCTGATCACTGATAATATAGGTTGAAAATAACTCCAGTAATGGTTATTTTACACATTACATATGTAAATGGTTATTTACACATTAAAAGTGTGTCTTGTCTTAGTGAAACTTCATGGGGCTTGTCAACTCATGCAAAATAGCATTTTCATCCAAATAATAGAAATGTTTTCTTCTATACACAGAAATCATTCTACTAGCAACAGAGCTGTACTGTTCTGAGATGTTCATTTTGAAGTTCCATTGATTTGAAGAGAATGTATTACCATCATTTTATATCTTCTTAATACTCATGATAAATGAACTTGATTTTCTTCACTTCATAGACTATATATACCCTTCAGTACCAACCTGTGAATGTTCAAAAGCTACATCCATTTTTTAGGCTACTTGAGTCTGATTTAAGTGTTATATTATTAATAACACCAAAGGTCTGTATTTGTCCTTCACATTCCACTTGTTCTTCAATAACATAGGGGCCCCAAAACCTTTAGATAATACAGGTTGCATCTGTAAATTATTTACTTATTTAGAAAGTTTCATTGATTTTATTTTAGTCCCACAGATCCCTGAAGTTCTATACATTTTTTCTTTCCCCCCCAGTTTCTTTTTTCTTTGCTATTCAGATTGGGTAGTTTCTATTGTTCTGCCTTCAACTTCACAGATTCTTTCCTCTAATTTCATTTTGCTGTTGAGCCTATTCATTGATTTTTATATTTCAGTTATTGTGGATTTTTTGTTTCTAAAATTTCCATTTGATTCTTCTTTGTAGCTTTTATTTCCTTGCTGAGAATGTTTATCTCTTTGCTGAGACTTTCCAGTTTTGCATTTGTTTCAAACATGTTCATAATTGCTTATTGAAGCATTATGATGGATGTTCTAAAATCCTTGTCAGATAATTCCTACATGTGTTGTCTTTATGTTGGCATCTGTTATCTTTTTTCATTCAAAAATATTTTTTCTGGCCCTTGTAATAAATGATTTTCAGCTAAAACCTGGATTTCTAGGGGTTATGTTTGAGACTGTGGATCTCATTTACACTTTCTGCTTTAGCTGACTTTAGCAGGGGAATGGGGGGCACTATCCTATTAATGCCAGTTGTGTTAGAGTCCAGGTTTTTTTTACCCTCTATTGACACTTGGAGTGAGGGGAAATCCTTGTTGCTGGACAGAGTGGGAATTCAATATCCTACTCTGTCTCCAATGCTGCCTCCCTGTCTGGGATGTGCTGCTGCTGCTAAGTCACTTCAGTCGTGTCCGACCCTGTGTGACCCCATGGACTGCAGCCCACCAGGCTCCCCCGTCCCTGGGATTCTCCAGGTAAGAACACTGGAGTGGGTTGCCATTTCCTTCTCCAATGCATGAAAGTGAAAACTGAAAGTGAAGTCGCTCAGTTGTGTCTGACTCTTTGCAACCCCATGGACTGCAGCCCACCAGGCTCCCCCGTCCCTGGGATTCTCCAGGCAAGAGCACTGGAGTGGGCGCCATTGGATGTGCTGGGATCCTCATTAGTGCCCGCATGTCGTCTTCATTGATGCTGTGGACAGGGGAGGCAAGGAAAGTGTTTTGTTTTTTTATCACTAGTGGGAATAAAATTATCAGTTTCCTACTCAGCCTTCTCTGATGCTATTCTGGCAGAGAACTTGGGGCAACTCTTCACAGTCTGGCAAGCCCCTGTCTTTCCCAACGTGGTGATGTTTAGCTGGAGTGGAGTGGTTATTGTTTTCTTTCCTGCTAGGCCACTCCTCCTCTGGTCCTCTGGCTGGAGAGATAGCAGGCCTTTCTTGGGGCTTCTTTTTGTCCTTACTTGTTGGAATTTCCAGGTTGCCGACTTTTTCAGCAACAAGTATGGGATATATGAATTAAAAGAAAACCCAGGGAAACTCACTGCAGTGTTGCTCCTTGGGTCTTGAGGTCCCTAGCCTGTCTGTCTTCTCCTCTCCACCTTTTAGAGTCTTCTTATGTTTCTTTTATGTATAATAACAAAGCTTTTTATCTGTACTTTGCAGAAGGATATCTCTTTCTTTATAGAAGTATCTTACTGATTTTTATATGTTCTTCAAAACACATACAGACACAGTTGCCTCTACATAGAACATCGTAGCAGATCTTAATTAAGTGCATAGACGCCTTTCCCCTTTGCCAGACACCAGGAATAACAGAAAAAGCAAGTTACAGTCTTTTTAGTCTTGAAGAAAGGGAGGAGACATAAGAAGTGTAAATGATCCCCAAAAGTGTGGCAAATGTTATAATGGAGCCATGGGCGGAGTGCCAGGGAGCACGAAGGAGGCAGTGGGTGCTGCTTGGCAGTGAGAGGTGATTTGCCAGGAGTGGTGATGATTGGGCTAGAAGCTGAAGGATGAATTTGAGCTCTTTAGGTGAATAGGTGAGGAAAGGGCATTTTAGCCTCCCTTGGATGCATACATTTTGGGCATTTTTCCATTTACTGCTACTTCTGATATTTTCTACAACCGTCACTGTGACCAGTTTACAATATGCAACTATTTCATTTTTCTTTTGTTGACCTCCTGTTCTTAAAGGAAATGTCAGAATATAAATTCTGTGCTGACTTTAAAGGGAAAGGCATGCACATCTGTTCCTACTTAGTTTTCAGTTGCTCTTATACAGCATTCTTTTTTTTTCCCTCTTGAAAGAGACCCTTTCTTTTACTCTTTAATAAACTTGAAACATACGATTAGTCTCCAGTTTGAATGCTAAATTCACATGATCATGTATGGAAATGTTTTTATTTACTTTTCTCAATAAAGGCCATTCTTTTCTTTCAAATGAACAGCAAAACTTTTATTTATCCCTAATTTTACTGCCCTGTCTCTAGTCAGTACTTCTTAAATGAGGTAAGTAACTCTCATGCAAAATTTTCTACTAGGTTAGTCTAGTGATGGCAGAACAAAAAATCAGGTAAAAACATTTCCAGGAATCAGAGAAAAGAGGTCAAGCCTTAAGGAGAATAAGGTGAATGTTCAGGTTCCAGCGGGATAAGGAGAGCCATAGGTCAGTTGGCCTGATTGGTCCTATTTAAGGAGATAAGACAGACCAGACTGGGAGAGAGCTGAACCACCAAGTCCTGCAGGAGGCTCTGACCTCCTCTAGACTCTTTTCTGCCGTTAGCTGCAATAACTGTCCTGCCCGGATCCGTGGGTACGTGTTTATCTATAATTAAAACTGTTGAACTTTGAAACTAAATGTGATCACACTTCCTACTGAATCCTAGCACAGGAATTTGGTATGTAGGTGCTTCCATAAGCAACGAATTAAATTTGTTTATGTCTATAGTTCAAGGACATTTTCCCTGATTTTTGGCCAGTTTAAATATTGTAAGATAGAAAAAAATTCTGTAGAATAAGTGTCTCTAAGCTAAGAGATGTGGATTTACAAATAAAAGGTGTGTATCCAGAAGACTGGCTGCTTTCCTGTGTGGATGTGGGTGTGTGGATGGAGTGTAGGGGCAGGGAATGGGTGGAGCTATGTCTCTAGGGACTGCTACTGAGTACAAGGGTTGTAGACAATTAACCACAGCTGTGTTGTCCAAAGGAAAGACAAGATCCAAAGTTCATTTCAGGTTCACAAAGTGAACAGCCATTTCTGACATGTGACTGATTATTCTTGTTTTTTGGTATTTTAATTACATTTAGCTATACTTCAAAGTAAAAACAAGTAACATATAAATGCAAGGCATATAGAAATATCTTTCCAGTATTTAAAATGATCTGAAACCGGAAGGAAAGACTCCAACTTGTAACATATAAATTTTTTCAACATGAAATTTTCTTACTTATCTTCTCCATAATATATAGTGACTGGAGAAAAGAAATCATATCTATACCAGGAACAATAGATGTATAAAATACATTTAGTCTATTAGGAATGGGTATTACACCTATGGGATGGTAAAAGGAAGCAATATAATCCTACCCCAATGCAATCGTTTTAAATTTAACTTCATACTTGCCCCCAAGCACTCAATTCAAGGAACGATTTGAGGATTTTTATAAAAATATCTAACATTATTTTTAAAACTCATATCCAATTTCACTATATATTAGAAATTCAAAACTCAGAATACAATTTAATAAATATACAGGAAATGAGATTTTTACATCTTTTGATAATTTTGTCCAATGATGTCCAGGTATTTTTCACTATCAAAGATCATTTCTGCCTACACTTAAATGCAGTAGTTTGGGGTTTAAATAAAGGAAGAAAAACTGGTCTCAATGGAAAGTTTATAAGCTAATGAAAGCTTGAAATGATTTTAAATAAATGAGAACAAAATATTCTCAGTCCAATAAATAGATCTTATTGCTCCAATTTTCACAATTAAAATCTCAGATAAAACCTACAATTTTGAGTTCTCTGTCATAAACGATTCTATGCTGCTGCTGCTATTGCTAAGTCGCTTCTGTTGTGTCCGACTCTGCGACCCCATAGACGGCAGCCCACCAGGCTCCCCCATCCCTGGGATTCTCTAGGCAAGAACACTGGAGTGGGTTGCCATTTCCTTCTCCAATGCATGAAAGTGAAAAGTGAAAGTGACGTCACTCAGTCGTGTCTGACTCTTAGTGACCCGATAGACTGAAGCCTACCAGGCTCCTCCGTCCATGGGATTTTCCAGGCAAGAGTACTGGAGTGGGGTGCCATTGCCTTCTCCAACTAATTCACTAGTTTAGTATGCAATAAAATAACAGAGGCTTTGAATAAGTTAAACTGGCTAGTAACAACTAATCAGTTTTCTTCAGTGATTACTGTTCTACATAGGCAGGATAATTAATTCACGGATGGTCTTTCTGGTCTATCTTCAACTATTCTTACACTACATAATCAATTAGGGACATCTTTTTACAGATGTATGAAGAGAACACAGGTAGCTTTACGTAAGTTGAGTTTGTTAAATCTATTTGTTACGACAGGAGATTTCTGACACAAAAATTGCTCACTGCACACTGAACCCCAAAGAAGTGATGAAACAAGACAGCTGATGTTAGGAGGTATATGGGAGTGGGGTAGGGTGAGAAGTCATGGATAAGTTAAAAACTGGCAAGTATCTGGTAAAGCAGAGCCACTTTTTAAGGGGCATAAGAAAAACTAATAAGTCACCATTTTGGTCTCTTTAGAGAAACCCATTTGTTGTTAAGAACTTAAGACCATTTACTACCATTCATGCTGCAAAATGCAGTAGTCACACTATTTCCAAAAGCATCCTAAAAACTGTAATGCAAACGAAATCTAATACCTTGACACAATCTCACTGTCTTGAGTTACTCAGTTTTGTTAAGGTCCAAACAGAAACAAGCCGGTAAATCTATGGGGCTTTTATTTGTGTACCATCTTGTTCTTAAGGTAACACCACTGATTATCTCAGTAGCACACTTTAAGCCTGCAACTAGATTAGACTCAGTTAGAGCAAAACTGACAATAAGTTTCAAAGCTGTGCTTACTTGGTTAAGGAATTAGGCTTTAGGGATAAACTGGGGAACAGGGCAGATGGGATGCCTTTCCCCTTCCTTGGTACTTACTTATTTTAAGTTCTAGCAGCCCAAGGCACGTTGGGGCTTCCCTGGTGGTTCTGTAATGCAGGAGACCTGGGTTCGATCCCTAGGGCAGGAAGATCCCCTGGAGAAAGGAATAGCTAGCCACATGCCTGGTATCCTTGCCTGGATAATTCCATGGACAGAGGCTACAATCCATGGGGTCACAAAGAGTCAGACACAACTGAGCTACTAACACTTCACTTCCAAGGCAGATGTCCTTATGAGTCCTTTTCTCTATTCCCATAAGGGATTGATCTTGTGATCATACCCTCCTAGACCTTGGAGAGTATAGACAGCACCTCCCCTCAAGACTAGACATTCTTGTGTAGTTGTCCCAACTGCCTGTGATCCATGACCTGGGCACAATGTTGCTAGATGGCATTGAGACCTAAGAGATTGTCCCCAAACTCCTTAACCCACCCCCATGCTAGATCTAAGTACATGCTTGCAAAAGGCAGGCTGCAACCATAAAAGATAATAAAGTAGTTTCAGGGTAATGTGGTTATAGGTATAAGGGGATTTTTAGCTTCCATCTGGGTTTTCTAGGGAAAGACCTGGCAGGATCGTCTCCTAAAGAGAAAACATTACCATAAGCTGTGTAAGGAAAATGAGAAGTCCCAAGAAGCTGCGTTGTCTATATGTCTCTCAGCTTGTGATCATCTGTTAACTTTGCTGACTGTATCCTTTGAGCTTATTCCAGAATACTGTAATTTTGATAAGATGTGTGTTGAGTGAAATTGAATTCACTGTTTCACCAGGAGTACAACTCGATACTGTGGGATATTACCCCCTCTCCCCGCCTCCCTGCCCCTGTGGTTTGAATTGTCAACAAAAAATTAGTTAATCAAAGAAAGGATTGGGAAATTTTAACCGAGTCAAATCTGAGGATTATAATCCAGGAAGAGCATCTCAGAAAGCTCTAAGAACTGTTCCGCCCATTAGAAGTCAAGGCACTGTTTACGTAAGTTTTTTGAGGCAGAGTGCAAGTCGCTCAGTTGTGTCTGACTCCTTGCCACCCCACAGACTATACAGTCCATGGAATTCTCCAGGTCAGAATACTGGAGTGGGTAGCCTTCCCCTTCTCCAGGGGATCTTCCCAACCCAGGGATCAAACCCAGGTCTCCTGCATTGCAGCTGGATTCTTTACCAGCTGAACCACAAGAGAAGCCCTTGAGGCAGAAGGCTATATGTTAAATGATGCATTATTGATTATATAAACCAGATTTCAGTACCATGATGGTGGGTCATGTGATCCTTTACAAAATCAGCAATATTATCTTCTAAGGAGTTATCCTGTTGGTACTAGGAGAATGTTGCTGTTTATGGTTGAATAGGTATTCCTGCTGATGGGGGAAGCTGGGTCAGTTCATAATGCAGCTACACACTGCAAGGTGCAGGGAGAGGGGAGGCCAAAGAAGAACTTTCATGTTTACAATTTTCTTATCTTGCCATAAATATGAATTTCATTTTACATAACTCTCATTTGGTATTCAGCATGTATTTCTTAAATTGATAGATGATTTTCACGTATTTATTGTCTTGTCTCCAAAGTTATTTCTCACTGAGAACAGAAATTATCTTTAGATTCTCTGTTTCTAGCACAGCACTTGCATGTAGTAGCTTTTCAATTTGAAAAATGACCAAGTGAATACAAACCAGTGAGATGATCCTAGCAAAACATCCGTTTAAGATTGCCAAGACGTCACAGGTTACAGAAATGCAGCTGAAGGACAATCACACTGAAATGAATAATTCTTTGCATCCCTATTTTTAATTTCCAGATGGAATTTCAATAGAATATTTTTTAAAGAGTTCATTTATAGATATATTTCTAAATAATAAGAGATCCAGAATGCCTTTGAAGGGCCATTCACAGTTGTTTCATTGACTATATATCCTGTGGAAAGTATGATGCCTGATGAAGTGAAAGCACAAGAGGGAATTTTCCAGTTTTGACATGTCAAGTGAAAACCCCTCCACAAAGCACTTAGTGTTTCTCCAGTAACAAGTTGTTGTCATAAATATTCACTGGCAAAGGTGCAGATGCATGGCAGTGTCGACCACGCTTTGTAGCCCACACTCCAGGAGCAAAAACTTTCTCTTCTCTTTTTTAACCATACAAGCTACTTGTGTTTTACCAACAGGATACCACAAAGGCGTGGGCAAAATCAAACTGAACTGATTTAATCCAAGACGGTGGACAAAGAAAGCTAAAGGTCACTGCTTTCCGTGTCTTGATTTCTCTCTGTTTCCATACCAACCGCTCAAAGCTGACGGACGCTGGCCCTGACTCATTTCTGTGTTTGTTTCAAAAGTACCTGGTGTTGAGCAGAGATGCTTTGCAGCTGTACTGAGAGGGACGCATACTTTGAGAGAGACACAGCAATCAGCTGCCCCCAACTGGGCTCTTACTTGACCACAGAACATGCTTGCACAGATGAAATCTGGGGGAGTGTAGAGTTACCTCTGCTTTATCACCAGGCTAAGATCTCCCCACAAGGAGGGATTTGCACTATCATGCGGTCGCGAAGAGTCAGACATGACTGAGCGACTGAACTGAACTGACTGGCACTATGCTTGGCACTATGCTGTGTGCAAAGGAGCTTGGAAGACTGCACGTTCCTGGGCTGCCCCTTGAAATCCCCACCCCTTTCCTGGAGCCCTGCTGACCTGTCTGCCTCTCGATCTTTAAAATTCCCTTACTCCCTTCCTCTGGGGAACTGTCGCTTTTGGTGCTCAAGTGCCTCTTCTCTATTCTCTGGCTTAGTATAAGTCTATCTTGCTTGCTCCAAACTGTTTCATTATTGGCAGTGCAAACCTGAGCGAGAATGAACCTCCTGACTAAGCTCAGGATGGGAATGGAAGTGAAGGGAGTTCAGTTCACGTAGGGCCCCAAGAGGGGCCCTCACATCTGATCTAGTTCTCATGTTCATCAACTCCAGTAACACGTTCTGCAGGGGTGGGGGGAAACAGATCAGCCTGGAAGGAAATAAGTAGGTGGTAACAACCACCCTGGAGCACCTGGAACAAATAGATTTCAGGCGACTTCCCTTTACTAAAGAAGAGAGATTTTCCTCTTTCCTAACTCTTCCTCCTATTTTTGAAATTTAGGGCAATGGAATCTAGCATTGCCTATGATGGTAGCGAACTAAGTGTTAGAGATGGGTTAAGTCACCCCATCCCTCTCTGATGGAAGGTTGACAAATGACTAAACTTAATAACCAGTGCATCAATAATATTATTATAACAACAAAAGTCTTTGAGATGATATCAAATATGATGATAATTATAATAACTACCCATTACTGGATGCTTATCTTGTTCCAGACATTGCGCTAGATGGTTTATATATATTTTCTAAACAATCCTGTAATATGAAAATACTCATCTAACTGTGACTAGTGGGTTATCCCTGGCAGGGACTTGAACTCAGATCCTGGAAAAGTTCATATGTTTAAGGAGTATATCACGTTGCCTTCTTAATAAACACCTGGAAAATGTTCAAGTCATCAAGTTCTACTTCATCAATAATTGAACTCTAAAACAGTTCTTGAAATACATTTATTAATAGTGTAAATATTAATAGTAGGACATATCACCAATTTTTCAAAAAGCCTTTTAAAAACATAACCAAGATACATAAACCCTCTGTTGAAGAATGGGCAACAGTTTGGATTAAGGCATTTGTAAGAAAAAAATGCAAAGAGCAAATCTAAGTGCATAAAAATGTTTTTCTTTGTGAATTAACATTTTTGTGCTTACCATATGGGGAAAAGATTAAAAAGATGCAAATTTCCACTGTTTCAAAGTTAATAGGCAGTGAGACCTTGAGAAGGGCATCACAAGGCAAGATACTCTGACATCTCTGACAGTGATCTGATGATTGTGTTCTGAAGTCTAAAAATTGTCCATAAACACTTCAGTCTTCAGTTTGAAGAACTTTCAGTTCTTCAGATTTGTTCTAAAGAAGCCATTATCCAACTGTCAGAAGATACAAAGTAATATTCGATCTAAATGGTTGGCTATTATTAGAGAAACAGTAATGATATAGTATATTCATATAATATAATACACTCTTAAAATGTGATGCTTATCTAAATTTATTAAAGTAGAAAACTTCACTTTCAATTTCAATAGGAATTGAAAATGACAGCTTCTAAAATGGCATGTGATAATGTATCCATTTTGGTGAAAGGGAAAAGAAAATCCCTTTTCTTCCTCTTTCCCCTCTTTTTCCTTCTCTCTATTGTTCCCACAGGAAGTAAACACCTTAAAACATTAACAGTAATTATATCTGAGTGGCGGCATTTGGAATGATCTTCACTTTCTTATTCTTCTATAATGCATTAATTTCATAATCTGAAAAGAAACAGTAAAATTCAGTTAGGCAAAAGATATTTTAAAAATTCATAAAGTACCTGAAGTGTCTTTCCCCATATCTATATAGGTGGTAAAAAGTCCAAAGAGCAGAAAGTACCCAATACCGAGGGATATTGACTAGATACAGATTAACAGTTTATATATGCCATTCACTCATTACCCTGCTGGTTGCCATGGGAATGCTAACATAATTCCAAAAGGCACATTCTGACTTGAATTCTGCCATACTGCACAAGACATTTGTCTTTGATCAACTTCCTTTCCATTTTCTGCATGCACACACACCTGAGCCAACTTCCTTCTAATGTATCAGAGAGGAAGTGTGGCTCTTTTCTTCCCCAGACCTGACTCCTCACTGCCTGGAGGACTTTGTTTTCTTAATGATTAACCCTTCTTTCTCACACACATCTCTGATTCCTACCTCTGAATGATCCCATGTCTCTGCTTTGACTATGTGTGTGTCCTTCTATTTGACTAAAGTATTAACCCTGCTGGGTTTGCCCCCTCTGACACCCTCACAATCTTCTCTCACTATGGGAGAGAACAAAAAAGTAACTGGTTTTTATTTCCTGACCTTATTTCTTCACCAATCTCTCTCCTTTGTTTGAAACTCCAGTTTCAGATCACCTCCCCAAACTTCCCTACTTCTTATAACCTATCTTAAAAATGTAATAATTCCTGGGACTCACTGGTGGTCCAATGCAGGGGGTGTGGGTTCAGTCCCTGGTGGGGGAGTTAAGATGCCTCCTATGTCATGGCCAAAAAACCAAAACATGAAACAGAAGCAATATTGTAACAAATTCAATAAAGAATTTTAAAATAGTCCATATCGAAAAAATTTTTAAATAAATTTTCCTAATTGATAGATTTTATTTTAATTTTGGAAATTTAAAAATATATTGTAAAATATAAAAAGGAAAATAGCACTCATCGATGCAGGCTCCCAGTGATAACATTCTTTCTAGTTTATTAACTTCTTGATCGTTGCGTTAATCCTTTTGTTTTGTATTTTCAAATATTATGAGTATTTCCAGCATCTTTATATGATCCTGATTCCATTTTTTTCAGCAATATTTTTCTTCTTTATTTGTAATTTATTTTTTCTATATTATTACTGCTTTGAACCTGTTATCCCCTGTTTTAAAAATCCTTCTATTGTTCTACCATGTCTTCCTTAAGTTTATTTTATTTTCTGGATTCATATTTCTATTAGCCTGTCCTGTAATGTGAAACATTTCTTCCCACTCTTTTGACCTATGTGTTTTTCTTCTAGATGAAATAGATGAAACGAACCCTCCCTTCCTCCCTTTCTACAATCCTTCCTTCCTACCCCTAACCACCCCTCCCCCACATTCATCCTTCCTCCTTTTTCATCCTGCAGTAATTTGCTGAGTTTAGTGCCATTTCTTTTTATATTACTCATTGTATATTATTCTGAGATGAAGCAGTCATCTAGTTGCATCTGAGAATTGTTTGTGTTTTCCTTTAAACTACTCTGTCAGGGAGGAATAATTTTGTATCCTATTCAATTGTCTGAAGCTCAAGGGCAGGGTAGGGATGGAATGAGGTTGTCTTAGACTTTCTATGATATTTGGGATCTTTCCTTCTTCAGAGATTGGGTCTCAGAGAACTGTACACTTAATCTTTGGTTAAAAAATCCTATGTTGGATAATTTTGGACTTTGACTTATTTCTCCAATTTAGTGCAGACCAGGGAGATTTCATATATCTGTCAACTGAATTTTCTTTCTCTGTTTCACTGGTTTTCCTCCTATTGTGTCCTTATTTAACCATTGGAGTAGATTGTTGGTTTTTGCCACTCTGGTTACCTCTTTTCAATATGACTTTGCTGCTCAATCCTAGACTTGTGACTTATTTTGACCAACCGAATGTGGCAGAAGTGACTTTTTTCCACTAATGAGGTTGTCCACTGATGTGGTCACCATGCGGCTTAAGGTTTCAGCTCTGAAAATGCTCCTGCCACCGTGTAAGGAGGTCGATGCTTAACTATTGAGTGATGAAAGACTACGTAGGAGAGAGGCTCAACTCACAGCCTTGTTCTAAGGGCTCAAACAAGAATGTGAGGCCATCTGGTGGTCTAACTCCAGTGGAGCTGCCAGATAACTGCAGCTGTATGAACAGCCCCAAAGGAGACTATCCAAAAAAAAAAAAAAAAAAAAAAACCAACAACAAACACAAACAAACATCCAGCTGAGCACACCCAAGGAGTAATGAGAAATATTAAATCATTATTTTAAGCTACTATGTCTTAGGTTTTTATGCAAAAATGTATCATTGGAAAACTCAGCAGTGGCCACCTGACTGGAAAACGTGTTTTCATTCAATACCAAAGAAGGGCAATGCCAAAGAATGTTAAAACTATGGTACAATTGCACTCATTTCACATGCTAGCAAGGTTATGCTCAAAATCCTTCAAGCTAGGATTCAGCACTATGTGAACCAAGAACTTTCAGATGTTCAAGCTGGATTTCAAAGCAGAAGAACCAGATATTAAGTTGCCAACATTCGTTGGATCTTGGAGAAAGAAAGGGAATTCCAGAAAAACATCTACTTGGGCTTCATTGACTATGCTAAAGCCTTCGTGTGGATCACAGCCATCTGTGGAAATTCTTAAAAAGATGGGAATACCAGACCACCTCACCTGTCTCCAGAGAAAGCTGTATGTGGTTCAAGAAGCAACAGTTAGAACCAGACATAGAACAATTGACTGGTTCAAAATTGGGCAAGGAGACCGACAAGGCTGTATATTGTCTCCCTATTTATTTAACTTATATGCAGTGTGTGAAAATTGCTCAGTAGTATCCAGCTCTTTGCGACCCCATGGACTATACAGTCCATGGAATTCTCTAGGCCAGAACACTGGAGTGGGTAGCCTTTCCCTTCTTCAGGAGATCTTCCCAACTCAGGGATCGAATCCTGATCTCCTGCATTTTAGGTGGATTCTTTACCAACTGAGCCACAAGGGAAGCCCAGGAATACTGGAGTGGGTAGCCTATCCCTTCTTCAGGGGATCCTCCCAACTCACGAATCGAACTAGGGTCTTCTGCATTGCAGGCGGATTCTTTACCAACTGAGTTATCAGGGAAGCATGTTGTGAAATGCCAGGCTGAATGAATCACAGCTGGAATAAACACTGCTGGGAGAAATAGAAATAATCTCAGATAGGTAGACGATAATACCACTCTAATGACAAAAAGTGAAGAAGAACTAAAGAGTCTCTTGATGACGGTGAAAGACGAAAGTGAGAAAGCTGACTTAAAACTCAACATTCAAAAACTAAGATCCTGGCATCCAGTCCCATCACAAATAGAAGGGGGGAAAGTGGAAGCAGTGACAGATTTTATATTCTTGGGTTTCGAAATCACTGCAGATAGTAACTGCAGCCAAGAAATTAAAAGACGCTTGCTCCTTGGAAGGAAAGCTATGACAAACCTAGATAGTATAAAATGGAACCTAGAAAACTGCAGCCCCTGCAATTTAGATTCCAACACTAAACTGAAGAGCAGTTCGCCCCCTGCTGGCCATATTAGAACTGTTCAGTTCGGTTCAGTCTCGCAGTCGTGTCTGACTCTCTGCGACCCCATGGTCTGCAGCACATCAGGTTTCCCTGTCTTTCACCATCTTCCAGAGTTTGCTCAAACTCATGTCCATTGAGCAGATGATTTCATCCAAACATCTCATCCTCTGTTGTCCACGTCTCCCTTCTTCTCTCTTCAATCTTTCCCAGCATCAGGGTCTTTTCAAATGAGTCAGTTCTTGGCATCAGGTGGCCAAATATTGGAGTTTCACCTTTAGCATCAGTCCTTCCAATGAATATTCAGGACTGATTCCTTTAGAATTGACTGGTTGGATCTCCTTGCAGTCCAACGGACTCTCAGGAGCCTTCTCCAACACCACAGTTCACAAGCATCCATTCTTTGGCTCTCAGCTTGCTTTATAGTCCAACTCTCACCAGGACTACTGGAAAAACCATAGCTTTGACTAGACGGACCTTTGTTGGCAAAGTAGTGTCATGGAATAAGCTGCACATGCTATAAGCTGGTCATGGAATAAACCCATCGCATGTAAGTTTTGTTGTTCAGTTGGTCTGACTCTTTTGTGACCCTATGGACTGTAGCCCACCAGGCTACTCTGTTCATGAGATTTCCCAGCAAGAATACTGGAGTGAATTGCCATTTCCTCTTCCAGGGAATCTTCCCCACCCAGGGATTGAATTTATTTCTCCTGAACTGCAGGCGGATTCTTTACTGCTGAGCCACCAGGAAAGCTCCATGTAAGATTAAGTGCTTTTATTTACCAAAATATTTTCTACGGAGACACTAAACTCCCAGAGCCATTATCTATAATTATTCACTTATCATTTTTCCATTTCTTAAAGTGAATGTACAGTTCATTTGGGTATAGCTCACTCATCCTCCAACTTTTATTTAACCCTAACAGGTGCCAGGAGCTGTGCTAAACGGTTTTCAAAGATGACATTGGTGCGGATCTAAGTTTGGCATCTAACAGAGTAACATATGGGGAAGGCAATGGCACCCACTCCAGTACTGTTGCCTTGAAAATCCCATGGATGGAGGAGCCTGGTAGGCTGCAGTCCAGGGGGTCGCAAAGAGTCGGACACGACTGAGCGACTTCACTTTCACTTTTCACTTTCATGCATTGGAGAAGGAAATGGCAACCCACTCCAGTGTTCTTGCCTGGAGAATCCCAGGGACAGGGGAGCCTGGTGGGCTGCCATCTATGGGGTCACACAGAGTCGGACACGACTGAAGTGACTTAGCAGCAGCAGCAGCAGAGTAACACAGACGTGTAAATTATTCAATGAAATTTAATGTTCATTGAGCCTAGAAAACTGCAGCCACTACGCTTGTTAGATTCCAGCACTAAAGAACAGTTAAAGTTTACATCAAAAAGCAGTTTAGTTTGCATCAGTAAAGTGTTATCAATGTGATGGAAGTGGTCTGTGTACTAGCGAATAAGAATGAGGACATAAAGAAGGCAGTAAAGAGGTTCAGCAGAAGTGTAATTAGTAAATTGGATTCCTATCCTTAGAATTCTCTAAGATGAGGGGATATGATCGTACCGATACATTAGTTATATATTTTAATATATTCTGCATTTTTTCTCTAGTTGAATTTTTAAAATTTAAATTTATTTATTTCAATTGGAGGCTAATTACTTTAAAATATTGTATTGGTTCTGCCACACATCAATTTTTTAAGAACAGTTTTTTATTTAGAATAATTACAGAATCACAGGAAGTTGCATAAGTAGTACAGCTAGTCCCCTGCCTCTGACACCCAGTTTTCCCAGTGATTGTGGCTCCAACAGAAAGCTGATAATGATATAAAGTGTGTGCGTAGTTCTGTGTCAGTTTATCATATGTTTAGATTTGGTAAGCACCACTGGAGAAGGAAATGGCAACCCATTCCAGTACTATTGCCTGGAAAAGCCCAAGGATGGAGGAGCCTGGTAGGCTACAGTCCATGGGGTTTCAGAGTTGAACATGACTGAGCGACTTCATTTCATGGCAATCAAGATAGGAAGTATTCCATCACCACAGACCTCCCAGTGCAGTATATTCTCAGAGAGTCACTCCCACCTCCTCCCGCGTCCCTAACACCTGATATTGTTAATCTGTAAAAGATGGCACTGTCCCCTACATAATGTCTAATAGCAAGACACAGACATGGAAATCATGGAAATCAAATGAAGGAAATATACTAAGGTATTTTGTCATTTCAAGAATGTTATGAATGAATTCATATAGTACATAATTTTTTGATGTTAACTTTTCTCCCCGCGCAGTACAATATCCTTGAGGTCCATCCAAGTTGTTCAAGTTGCTGCATAAATCACTAGTTTGTTCTTTTTAATTGATAACTGGTGTTCTTATTATGAATGTTCAAGAGTCTAATTACTCATCTATTATAGGACATTTAGTTATTTCCAATTTTTAGTTAGTACATGTAAAACTGCTATGAAGAATCATGCGTGGGTTTTTGTTTAGACATAAGTTTTGATTTCTCTGGGATAAATGTCCAGGAAGACAATTATTGAGTTATATTGTAAGTGTATGTTTAGAGGTTTTTTGTTTGTTTTGAGAAATTGCCAAACTATTTTCCAGGGTGGCCATACCATTTTACATTGCCACCTGCGGTGTATGAAAGATCCAGTTTTCCTTCATCCTTGCCAACAATCTGGGTGTTACTATTTCATTTGTCCTGTTTTGACAGATGTGCAATGCATTTCCTTATTTGCTAATATGTTTAATATGTTTTAATGTCTTTATTTGCCACCTGTAAGTCCTCTAGTGCAATATCCTTCATGTCTTTTGTTTATTTTTTGATTGAATGGTTTATTAATTATTTTTTTACTATTGTTTTTTGAGAATTCTTTTAACATTCTGGATATGAATTCTTCATCAGATATGTAGGCTTGGAAATATTTTCTCTCAGTCTGTAGATTGTCTTTCCCACTTCTTAACAGGGATTTGTTAAGAAATTTTGATGCATTTACTTAGCAAAATTAAAATGCTTTTAATTTCAATGAAGTCTGATTTATCCCACTTTTTTTTTTAATGAATCATGCTTTTCGTGTCAAGTCTAAGACCCCTTCACTAAACATTTAGGTCGTGAAGATTTTCTCCTGTAATTTCTTTGAAAAAGCATTACCATTTCATGTTTTACATATAAACCTATGATCCAAAACTTTGAATTAATTTTTGTACAAAATGTGAGTTTAGGTTAGGGTTACTATTTTTGCCTACAAGTATTCAGTTGCTCCAGCATTATATGTTGAACAATATATCCTTCTTCCATTGCATTCCCTTCATACCTTTGTCAAAAACCAATCCGGTGGATCTTTATGGCTCTATTTCTGGGTTCTCTGTTCTCTTCCATTGATCTAGGTGTCTATCTCTCCATCAACACAGCACAGCCTGTTTACTGTACCTATACAGTAAGACTTAAAATCAGGTAAGGTGAGTCCCCCCATGTGATTATATTTTTTCTTCAAAATTGTTTTAACTCTCCTAATTACTTTACTTTTCCAAATAATTTTAAAATAACCTTGACCTTACCAATAAAATATCTTCTGGAACTTTTACAGAAATTGCAATGAACGTATGGGGTTAGGGTTTTAGGATTAGGGTTAGGGTTGTTAGGGTTAGTGTTAAAGAACCTGTCTGCCACTGCAGGAGACATAAGAGATGGGGGTTCGATTCCTGGGTCAGGACAATCCTCTGGAGTAGGAGATGGCCACCTGCTCCAACATTCTTGGCTGGAAAATTCTATAGACAGAGGAGCCTGGTGGGTTATAGTCTATGGGGTTACAAAGAGTAGGAGGTGACTGAACATACACACACACACACACACACACACACACACAAATCAATTTGGAGAGAATTGACATATTTTCCAATCCATGACCACAATATGCCTCTTCATTTATTTACATCTTCTGTTTTTTTGTTTTTTGTTTGTTTGTTTGTTTTTTACTTATATTTTCATTTTCGTCATGTCCCTTGTAGCTCATTTGATAAAGAATCTGCCTGCAGTGCTGAAGACCTCAGTTCAATCCCTGGGTTGGGAAGATCCCCGGGAGAAGGGAATGGCACCCCACTTCAGTATCCTTGCCTGGAAAATCTCATGAACAGAGGAGCCTGGTAGGCTGCAATCCATGGGGTCGCAAAGAGTTGGGCACAACTGAGTGACTAACACTTACTTACTTATTAGATTTACACTCAGATTTTTTTTTCTACCATCTGTAAATAGTATTGTATTTAAGATTTTGATCTACAAATGTTCATTGCTAATGTATAGAAATACAATTCATTTTTATATATTGATCTTGTATCATGCAGTTTTTCTGAACTCTTTGACTAGTTCTAGGATATTTTCAGATAGATTTCTTAGAATTTTTATGTGGATAATCATACCATCTATAAATGAGAATAGTTATATTTCTTCCTTTCCAACCTACATTCCTTTAAATTTCCTTTCTTGCTTTATTTCTCTGACTAGGACTTACAGTATTATGTTGAATAGCAGTGGTGAATGGGTATCCTTACCTTGTTCCCAATTCTCACAGGAAATGTTATTTTTTCACCCTTAAAAATAATGCTAACTGTAGGTTTTTTGACAAATATTGGTTGATAGAAATGCCATTTTGTTTAATTTTTCTCAGTCAAATTAAATCTGAAACTTAGTTGCTATGTTTATGATGAGGATCCATTTTTTGTGTGTAAGAACAGTAGGTTTATATAAAACAATTAGAAAAATAATAAATAATACTGTTATGAAGAATTTTCCTCTACTTTTCAAAGTTTCTTTCAGCTCATCTAATAGTCAAATTGAGATGAAACTGAAATAGATAAACAGGAGAAAAAGTGGAAAGTGAAGTAGCTCAGTCGTGTCCGACTCTTTGTTGACCCCATGGACTATAGCCTACCAGGTTCCCATCTATGGGATTTTCCAGGCAAGAGTACTCGTGTGGGTTGCCAGTCCCTTCTCCAGGGGATCTTCCTGACCCAGGGATTGAACCCAGGTTTCCCACATTGTAGGCAGACACTTCAGCATCTGAGCCACCAGGGAAATCCTAAAATAGGAGAAAAGCAAATTTTAATTTTGAACTTATGGGGGCTCCACAATCACGAGCAATTCAAAGACAGAAAGGTAAAATGAAATCTGTATGCTATTTCGAGTTAGGGGTCTGGGCCTTCCAAGCACAGGAAGGTCATTACAAGACAATAAGAAGAGCAGATGTTGGGTAATTGGAATGTTTGCCCTACCACATAGATGGGCCACTTAAATAAAATTGATCCCTGGCAATAATTCTAATTCTGGGAAAGACTCCTAATTTGAATTTTTCTAACCTACAGAAGGGGCAAAATTTCTCTTGAATCCACAGAGTCTCTATTGCTTTTAGTACAAAATAATCTAACCACCAGAGTGGGGCGATTCATTGTGGGGAGAGTCATTCTGAACCCCTTCAATACAAAGAAAACACACTTGTGTCTTTTCATATGGTGAGTATATGAAAAGTCATTTAGTGACTATATGAAAGGTAGTGACTACATTAACAATTACTTGATCAATTGCTTTAAAAATATCTTTTGTATTTTCTCTCTGTTATTGTTTTTCTTCTTATCACAAAGTCTTCATCCTTATGAATTAAAGTAAGAAAAAAAAATCACCAACTAAGCTGGTCCTTGCCATTGTGTTTATGTAGAATTGATAAGCTGTAATCACTTTGCCAAAAAAAATGAAGTGACTCTCATTTTATTGATAGGATGAAGTGGACAATCAAAACCTTTAAAATATTATTAGATCTCTTAGTCAAATAGAGTGAAATATCATCATAGGATCTCTTCACTTTAGGAAATATTAGGGGCATAGGATGCACGTGAACTAGGTTATGCAGATGCCATGGGAATTCCTTGGGGAGCATTGCCTAGCATTTTGAGTATCCATAAGAGCACTGAACACCGAGAGGAGCTGTTTGCAAGAGTATCCTAAAGACGTGCCTTCTCCAGTATCACAAGAGTCACTGAAGTCTCGATCAATCAGTGGAGACCTTCCCCAGGCAAGTGGAAGCTCTCGGAACGTCCAGGGATGGCTGCGGATTCCACTGGCACATTTCTCTGAACGGGTTTCTAGTATTTTTTTTTCTCTACTGGCGTTTGCTTTAACAACAACAGTGATAAACAGAGGACAAAGCCCAGAAACGATAGCCACATAAAATTTATTTGGTTCTTGAAATACAATTTGCCCACCAGCAATGCTTCTCTTCATCCAGCAGGTGGCGGTAAGTGATTATGAGAAATACTATAATCGCCCTGAAGAACCTAGACGTTTGCCTTAGGCTGTTTGGAAGAGTAATTCTAAGGATGTATTGGACATCGTGCTTTTCTGAAGTTATCTTTTAATTTTAATATCTCCTGAAATATTTTTATTTGGTGCCTCTAAACTAGTGAAGTTGTACTTTCAAAGCATAAAGCAGATTTTCAGCTGAGCTACTGTAGTTGAAGAGGGGCATGAAGCCACTCTCCCCTAGATACAGCAGAATTTGGGGCTTCAAAGACCCTGCTTTGGCTCAGTTTCTCATTGGAACAACTGACCAGTAATTCTTTTTTTTTTTTTTTAGTTTTTTTCAGATTTATTGAGGTATGATTGCCAAATAAAATTGTAATATATTTAAAGTACACAGTGTGATAATTTGATATCCTGGTGGCTCAGTAGTAAAGAATCTGCCTGCCAAGGTAGGAGATCCAGGTTCGATTCCTGGGTTGGGAAGATACCCTGGAGAAGGAAATGGCAACCCACTTCTGTATTCTTTTTTTCTTTTTTCTTAGTATAAATTTGTTTATTTTAATTGGAGGGTAATTACTTTACAATATTGTACTGGTTTTGCCATACATTGACATGAATCTGCACGGGTGTACATGCGTTCTCCATCGTGAACCCCCCTCTTACCCCCCTCCCCATATCATCCCTCTGGGTCACCCCAGGGCACCAGCCCCGAGCATCCTGTCTCATGCATCAAAACTGGACGGGCAATTCGTTTCACATATGATAATATACATGTTTCAATGCCATTCTCCCAAATCATCCCACCCTCTCCCTCTCCCACAGAGTCCAAAAGACTCTTCTATACATCTGTGTCTCTTTTGCTGTCTCACATACAGGGTTATCATTACCATCTTTCTAAATTCCATATATATATATATATGCATTAGTATACTGTATTGGTGTTTTTCTTTCTGGTTTACTTCACTCTGTATTATAGGCTCCAGTTTCATCCATCTCATTAGAACTGATTCAAATGTATTCTTTTCAATGGCTGAGTATTACTCCATTGTGTATATGTACCACAGCTTTCTTTTCCATTCATCCGCTGATGGACATCTAGGTTGTTTCCATGTCCTGGCTATTATAAGCAGTGCTGTAATGAACACTGGGGTACATGTGTCTCTTTCAATTCTGGTTTCCTCAGTGTGTATGCCCAGCAGTGGGATTGCTGGATCATAAGGCAGTTCTATTTCCAGTTTTTTAAGGAATCTCCACACTATTCTCCATAGTGGCTGTGTTAGTTTGCATTCCCACCAACAGTGTAAGAGGGTTCCCTTTTCTCCACACCCTCTCCAGCATTTATTGCTTGTAGACTTCTGGATCGTAGCCATTCTGACTGGCCTGAAATGGTACCTCATTGTGATTTTGATTAGCATTTCTCTGATAATGAGTGATGTTGAGCATCTTTTCATGTGTTTGTTAGCTATCTGTATGTCTTCTTTGGAGAAATGTCTATTTAGTTCTTTGGGCCATTTTTTGATTGGGTTGTTTATTTTTCTGGAATTGAGCTGCAGGAGTTGCTTGTATATTTTTGATATTAATTATTTGTCGATTGCTTCATTTGCTATTATTTCCTCACATTCAGAAGGCTGTCTTTTCATCTTGCTTATAGTTTCCTTTGTTTTGCAGAAGCTTTTAATTTTAATTAGGTCCCATTTTTTTAATTTTTGCTTTTGTTTCCAATATTCTGGGAGGTGGGTTATAGAGGATCCTGCTGTGATTTATGTCTGAGAGTGTTTTGCCTATGTTGTCCTAGGAGTTTTATAGTTTCTGGTCTTACGTTTAGATCTTTAATCTATTTTGAGTTTATTTTTGTGTATGGACTGTGGCTCAGATCATGAACTCCTTATTGCCAAATTCAGACTTAAATTGAAGAAAGTAGGGAAAACCACTAGACCATTCAGGTATGACCCAAATCAAATCCCTTATGATTATACAGTGGAAGTGAGAAATAGAGTTAAGGGACTAGATCTGATAGATAAGAGTGCCTGATGAACTATGGACGGAGGTTCGTGACATTGTACAAGAGACAGGGATCAAGACCATCCCCATGGAAAAGAAATGCAAAAAAGCAAAATGGCTGTCTGAGGAGGCCTTACAAATAGCTGTGAAAAGCAAAAGAGGAAAGGAAAGATACAAGCATCTGAATGCAGAGTTCCAAAGAACAGCAAGAAGAGATAAGAAAGCCTTCCTCAGTGATCAGTGCAAAGAAATAGAGGAAAAGAACAGAATGGGAAAGACAGAGATCTCATCAAGAAAATTAGAGACACCAAGGGAACATTTCATGCAAAGGTGGGCTTGATAAAGGACAGAAATGGTATGGACCTAACAGAAGCAGAAGATATTAAAAAGAGGTGGCAAGAATACACTGAAGAACTGTACAAAAAAGATCTTCACAACCTGGATAATCACGATGGTGTGATTACTCATTTAGGGCCAGACATCCTGGAATGTGAAGTCAAGTGGGCCTTAGAAAGCATCACTATGAACAAAGCTAGTGGAAGTGATGGCATTCCAGTTGAGCTATTTCAAATCCTGAAAGATGATGCTATGAAAGTGCAGCACTCAATATGCCAGCAAATTTGGAAAACTCAGCAGTGGCCACAGGACTGGAAAAGGTCAGTTTTCATTCCAATTCCAAAGAAAGGCAATGTCAAAGAATGCTCAAACTACCGCACAATTGCACTCATCTCACATGCTAGTAAAGTAATGCTTAAAATTCTCCAAGCCAGGCTTCAGCAATACATGAACCATGAACTCCCTGATGTTCAAGCTGGTTTTAGAAAAGGCAGAGGGACCAGAGATCAATTGCCAACATCTGCTGGATCATGGAAAAAGCAAGAGAGTTCCAGAAAAACATCTATTTCTGCTTTATTGACTATGCCAAAGACTTTCACTGTGTGGATCACAATATACTGTGGAAAATTCTGAAAGAGATGGGAATACTACACCACCTGACCTGCCTCTTGAGAAATCCATATGCAGGTCAGGAAGCAACAGTTAGAACTGGACATGGAACAACAGGCTGGTTTCAAATAGGAAAAGGAGTATGTCAAGGCTGTATATTGTCACCCTGATTATTTAACTTCTATGCAGAGTACATCATGAGAAACGCTGGACTGGAAGAAACATAAGCTGGAATCAAGATTGCCGGGAGAAATATCAATCACCTCAGATATGCAGATGAAACCACCCTTATGGCAGAAAGTGAAGAGGAACAAAAAAGCCTCTTGATGAAAGTGAAAGAGGAGAGTGAAAAAGTTGGCTTAAAGCTCAACATTCAGAAAACGAAGATCATGGCATCCGGTCCCATCACTTCATGGGAAATAGATGGGGAAACAGTGGAAACAGTGGCAGACTTTATTTTGGGGGGCTCCAAAATCATTGCAGATGGTGACTTCTGCCATGAAATTAAAAAATGCTTACTCCTTGGAAGGAAAGTTACGACCAATCTAGATAGCATATTCAAAAGCAGAGACATTGCTTTACCGACTAAGGTCTGTCTAGTCAAGGCTATGATTTTTCCAGTAGTCATGTATGGATGTGAGAGTTGGACTGTGAAGAAGGCTGAGTGCTTAGGAATTGATGCTTTTGAACTGTGGTGTTGGAGAAGACTCTTGAGAGTCCCTTGAACTGCAAGGAGATCCAACCAGTCCATTCTGAAGATCAGCCCTGGGATTTCTTTGGAAGGAATGATGCTAAAGCTGAAACTCCAGTACTTTGGCCACCTCATGCAAAGAGTTGAGTCACTGGAGAATACTCTGATGCTGGGAAGGATTGGGGGCAGGAGAAGAAGGGGACAACAGAGGATGAGATGGCTGGATGGCATCACTGACTTGATGGGTGTGAGTCTGAGTGAACTCTGGGAGTTGGTGATGGACAGGGAGGCCTGGCGTGCTGCAATTCATGGGGTTGCAAAGAGTCGGACATGACTGAGCAACTGAACTGAACTGAACTGAATGATCAACAGGTACATGAGAAGGTGCTCAATATCACTAATTATCAGGGAAATGCAAGTCAAAAACACAATTAGCAAGGCTATCATGAAAGAGGCAAGAGATAACAAGTGTTGATGTACAGCCACTATAGAAAACAGTATGGAAGTTCTCAAAATAGAACTACCACATGATTCGGATATCCTGCTTCTGGGTATGTATGAAAAGAAATGAAACAATGGTCTGGAAGAGTTATCTGCATCCTCATGATTGTTACAGCATTATCTACCATAGTCAAAGCACTGAAACAGCCTTTCCAGTGGATTGATGGATAATGTGTTGTAAATGTACAATAGAATGTTCAGTTCAATTCAGTTGCTCAGTCATGTCTGACTCTTTGCGACCCCATGAATTGCAGCATGCCAGGCCTCCCTGTCCATCACCAGCTCCCGGAGTTCACTCAGACTCACTTCCATCGAGTCGGTGATGCCATCCAGGCATCTCATCCTCTGTCGTCTGCCGGGAGCCAGCGTGAGGAATCCCGCCCATGGCAAAGGTCATGAGGAAGGAGGCCTGACAATACGCAAAGGTGGGATCAGGCCTCAGGGGTCCCCCTGGACATTCTCAAGCATCTACCCCCAAAACCAGAGTCTGCCTACCTTACTGCAATTATGCTTTCACCTACACTTCTGAAATTACGGGGGGCTATCCCCCACCACCTCTCTCTGAAAAGGAGCTAACTTAGAGCTCCAGTTAATAAATCTCCTGGTTGTGACAAGAGTGTTTCAGTCCAAAACTCCTCTGATGGCTCTCTAGCCTGCCTGACAGGTTTATCTGGCCACATGTGATTGTTCACAGCCTCCCAACTGCGAGAGGCACGAGATGCTTTAAACTCTCTAAATACAGATTCTTTTGAGAAGTTAGAAAATTATTAGTATAGTATTAGCGAGTTAGAAATTATACCGGTGGAAGGTTTCATTGTTGAGCCAATATTTGCTGCTAAGCCTCCATATCCCTTGCCCCTTATATACACTAATTGATATAACTAGCATATAGGAGAAATAAGTATTAACCTTGATATTAATCACATTAGACCTTAGGCTAAGTAAATTCTTTTCTTGATTATAGCCCACTGCACCTTTGCCATGTAGGAATGCAACTTTATCTGGTGCCTTCGGAGGGTGGTGCCTGACTTAAGAAAAATCACCTTTGGAGAAAATAAGTGTTTTGGTTGACTAATCATCATCAGAAAGGGTCATAAAATGTTAGCAGGCCTCTTGGCCAGAAGAAGATGTAAATCACCTGAGAACTTTGTATATCGGAAGGAATGCAGAAAGAAAGCATGGTTTCAGTAAGGGTCAGGACTGCTGACCCCGTGTGACTTTGTATTTTCCATTTATCTCTATGTATACCAAAAAGTAAAAAAGTGGACCTGGAAAATAAAGAAATGGACCAGTTCCTGGAAAGACTGGTTTCCCTCATGTGGTCTTTTCTCGTTCTCTTATTTTCTGACTGAATTCCCATCTGGAGTGTGGAGGCTCTCCGTGTCTACTTATTTGCCCTGGCTTCTAAGACCCACGTGAGAGGGAGCCCAAGTCAGGGTACCCTCTGCTACTCAAGTGGGCGCCAGCGGCCTACGTAGATGGTGCAAACCCCTTGCCTAGGGGTTTTATTGGTTCTCCACATAAACCAATTTATTCAGCCTCTTTTCTCCACTAATTTTCCTACTACAGTATTCTTTTCTAATCTCTCTCCATATCTTTAATTAAACAATTTTCCTCTAGACACCGACTCTGTCCCTGCTTCGAATTACGCTGGATCCACCAGGGCTGGACCCTGGCAGTCCTCCCCTTTTCCTCCTGCCCCCAATCCTTCCCAGCATCAGAGCCTTTTCCAATGGGTCAGCTTTTCGCATGAGGTGGCCAAAGTATTGGAGTTTCAGCTTTAGCATCATTCCTTTCAAAGAACACCCAGGACTGATCTCCTTCAGAATGGACTGGTTGGATCTCCTTGCAGTCCAAGGGACTCTCAAGAGTCTTCTCCAACACCACAGTTCAAAAGCATCAATTCTTCAGCGTTCAGCTTTCTTCACAGTCCAACTCTCACATCCATACATGACTACTGGAAAAACCATAGCCTTGACTAGACGGACCTTTGCTGTTATTTGACCACAAAAAAGGAGGAAATCGTACCACTTGAAACAACATGGAAGAACGTTGAGGGCATTATGTTAAGTGAAGTACTTCAGACAGAAAAAGACAAACACTGCATGATCTCACTAATATATTGAATTAAAAAAGAAAAAAAAAAAAACTGAACTTACAGAAAGAGAACAGATTGATGGTTGCCAGAGTTAGGAACTAGGGGAAATAGGTGAATAGGATCAAAAGCTAAAAACAGAAAAAAAGGACTCACCTCCTCCGGCAATGACACTGAGCTTGCTTTTGCACCCCATAACCCCAAGCCTCTGGAAGATTCTAACTTGGTTTATGCCGCAGGGTAAAATACCCTTATTTTATAATATATGTTTCTCAGGAGTCTAGCGAGTAGATATTACACTGTGGGTTTCTGGTGGGGACTTTGAGCTTGTGTCTGAGACATCATGGTTACCTCAGTGGCTATGGTCGAACTTGGCACATAGTATATACTCAAATGGCTGTGGTTTTGGTTATTGCCACAGATTAAGTTGGCAATTCTTTTACACTGATCGTTTGACCCCAACCAAATTATTAACATCACTTTTTATTTCTCATCTTCATTCACCCTATTATATTTGTTACATTTTACTCAAACCAGGACCCATGACGCACCCCATGGGCACCTCCCACCATCCCCATCTTTGTGTACACTCTGCCCTGTCCCCCTGGAATGTCTTTACCCATCTCCCTCAAGGTTTTACTCAGATGCCCTTTCTTCTGTGGCGCTTTTTTCTCTCCTTATTCTTTCCATTCTGCCACTCTAAGTAATCTGATCTCTCCACAGCATGTCTCCAAATTTGCCCACTAATTCCTAAAATTCCGTGAAAAGGGGAAACTGAACTAATCCACTGTGGTTGACTGGACCGCACAGGGGAATGCCAGAGTTCATGAAGGATATTCTGAGAGTCTTGCCAAAGTCATTCCCTTGTCCAGACCAAACAGGAGTGTGAGTGATGGATAGAGATTTCGGATGTGGGGTATAATGAAGGGGAGGAGGGCAAGGCTGGCAGGACTTGAGTTCTGTCTATTTAAAGAGGCTGCCTGTTTGGCAGCCCTCCCTGGAGGGGAGAAGGCCATCTGTGCTCTCATCCATATCAAAGGGACTGTTAACACCCTCCGGGCTAGGTCTGTTAGCCTTCCTCATAAAACCATGTTTGGAGAGATATCTCTGGGGAGGGAATTTGGGGTTGAAACTGGAAGAAAGCAAGCCTGAAACTTAATTGGGAAGTAAGAGATATATCAAGGGGGGAAAGGCAACAATTTTGAAGTGGAAAATATCTCATGAGGAGTAAAAATAGTAGCTTTTAGGTGGCATATGAGGCAGTTGGGCTGCTAATCCTCTCATTAGTTGACTTTCTGTGCCCCACTGGGACTGTCCTCTGAAGGCTGATTGCTGTCTTCAGTGCTTCTGACCAGCTGGTATCACTACTTAGGCCATGGATTCTGACATTGCAGGAAGACAGGTAGCTTAGCAAAGAGTTAAAGAAGTTTTGTTTTGAAAAAGCTGATTTACCAATCATTTATCAAGCATTTGTTGGGTATCTGCTAAGAACAGATACCAAGTATCTGTCAAGAGTATCTGCTAAGAGTATCTGCCAAGAACAGTGACAGGTGCTAGGAGGAGAGATACAAAAATAAACATGTGATTCAAATTTTGTTTTGTTTTGTTTTGTTTTCTCCCCTTTGGGGCTTTGGATAAAGTGAATGGTTTTCATCTGGGAAGACAATATAAAGAATAAAGTAGTTGCTTATGCTAAAAATGATTCTGCTGCTGCTGCTGCTAAATCACTTCAGTTGTGCCAGACTCTGTGCAACTCCATAGACGGCAGCCCACCAGGCTCCGCTATCCCTGGGATTCTCCAGGCAAGAACACTGGAGTGGGTTGCCATTTCCTTCTCCAGTGCATGAAAGTGAAAAGTGAAAGTGAAGTCGCTTAGTTGTGTCTGACTCTTCGCGACTCCATGGACTGCAGCCCACCAGGCTCCTCCGTCCATGGGATTTTCCAGGCAAGAGTACTGGAGGGGGTTGCCATTGCCGTCTCTGAAAAATGATTCTACCTAGTGATTTTTTTTTTCTGGCCTCACCGTGAGGCATATGGGATCTTAGTTCCCAAGCCAGGGATTGAACTCATGCCCCCTGCACTGGGAGGATGGAGTCTTACCCATTGGACCACCAGGGAAGTGCCTACCTTGTGACTGTTGACTCTTAGAGCTCACTCCTCTTCTTCATTTCAATTTAGTACACTTTTAGCAAACCCATACCCTGTGCTAAATACTTTGATGGGCCAAAGGAATATATATTTGAATAAAATATCATCTATTTTTTCTTTAAGAAGCTCACTGCCTAGTACTGGAGGCAGATTCATAAACTTCTAATATTATCCCTAGATAAGTTATAATTAATGGAGGTACAAAGTGCAATGGAGACATGTAAGAAAAAGTTGAAGGAGGCATTATGGAGGACTTAGAACAGTTTGCTGCTATTTTTTCTCTCTTTCAGTCATATGCTTTTTCATCACAAACTACTTGCTAGGTCCTGGCATCGCTGATCCAGAGAGTTAAGTTAGACAAAATTTTCCAGTAGGAAGAGAACACTACCTGTGACAATTTGGCTCTTCCACTGAGCTTCAAGAGTCCTCTCAACACACCAGCCCAGGGAAGCCATTCATAGCCATTGCCATTTGCATGGGACAGACCTACTTTTCACCTCGGCCTGCCTCCCGAAATGATGTTCTGCTCCTCCATTCCTTTAATTCTTATGGGTCTAAAATTCCTGTTTTTGTGCCCTAACATTCCCTGATGAAAGATTATTTCAGGTTTTGTAATTTTAAATTGTGAACTTATCTTCATCCATGGAAATTCTCCACAGCCTGGCTTGGGAATGTGCCATTCCAAAAAGTTTTCCAGTTTGCTTTAGTCAGGCACATTGAAGATATTAGCATTTTGGGACTAACTTTTGTGTTAATCTCCTAGATTGAGGGTTCCCAGACTAAATAATTTCCAACCTGTTTCAAACCTCGAACTACTTATGGAAAGACCCACAACTTTCAAAGTCAAAAGAGAGGTTTTTTCCTATCCAGGTAGACAAAACCATTTATCCTTGCTAGTAGCTTGATTTTTTTTTTCTAGACCATTCTTTCAAGTGTTCTTGCTTTACTGGGTGGGGAGCTTAGGGTGGTGATCTTATTTTCATTTCTATCTCTCGGTATCAGAGCTTCACACTCTGTGTTCACATGGATGCTAAGACCCCAGACTTATGGTTACTGGGACTAGAAACCCTCCTCCCTCAGTGTTATTTTGTATTTATAGCTTTAGTTTTTAATATCTTATTATCTGAAGACACTATAGAATTCCATAACCCCCACCACCACCTTGAGAGCTCAACCATGCATTTTTAAGATTTTTGGTAACATGTTACCCAGAATTTCTAGGTTTAGATATGGTAAGAGAATGTTCAAGTTACTGCCCAGAAAGAGAAACTATCCAGCAAACACTTAATGCCTAACATCATTCAAGCCACCCTTAGCCTCCAAAGACACACATGAAGACAGAGGAGGGCCTGTGACAATGTCTGATTATTTTGGCCTCTACAGGTTCTAGATATAGAAGGCTGTGTCCTGTCTTCTACTTACGGCAGAAACAAATAATATATTAATAGTTCAGGCATGAATCGAGTCAAGTTTTAGTGTACAAATACGGTCACATTTCTTTATTTTTTATAGAATAACTTTAAATCCAACTGCCTTTTCTGAAAAGAGTCTAATGTTTCTCTGTTAAGGCTTCACTCTCTTCAGAATATTATTCAAAAACTCCTAGGGATTATTCCGCAGAAGGCAATGGCACCCCACTCCAGTACTCTTGCCTGGAAAATCCCATGGATGGAGGAGCCTGGTGGGCTGCAGTCCATGGGGTCGCTAAGAGTCGGACAGGACTGAGCGACGTCACTTTCACTTTTCACTTTCGTGCATTGGAGAAGGAAATGGCAACCCATCCCAGTGTTCTTGCCTGGAGAATCCCAGGGATGGAGGAGCCCGGTGGGCTGCCGTCTATGGGGTCGCACAGAGTCGGACACGACTGAAGCGATTTAGCAGCAGCAGCAGGGATTATTCACTACAAAGGGAGTCAGTCCTCTTTAAGACCCAGCCAGAGAACTACCCAGTCCCTCAGCGCAGCTATTGTCAGTCTTTGACACATGGTGGCGCTGATGAGCAGGACTCCTGCTGTGTCCAGGGTCGGTTGCTTACTGCTAGTTTCTTCCTTGCTGGTACCCTCATTTGGACAGCATGGTTACAGTACAACTCTTTTAGTTCATTCCCAGATTTTCAGCAACTGTTTTCTAAAGTTGTGACTGAGTAGCTGGGCCTGAGCCTCAGCCAACTGCTGTGCCCAATGGCTCATCTCACTCATTGTTGCCCTCCTGTTTTGTAAGTGCTTATACTGTATATATTTTTCTCAAGGACAGTGATTAAGTTCCCATTCTTTTCACTTCTCCCTTATACTAAAAAAAAAAAATAAACAAAAACAAAACAAAACAAAACAAAACAAAAAAACAAATTTTATTAGTATGATGATTTACAATTTCATAATTTACTAATATTCAAAACTCACCTTATATAGGTAATACTGAGACCCAGGAGAAAAAAAAAACACGTGACTTTCCCAAGAGAATTCTACCAATTAATGGAAAAACTGGAGCACCACTGTTCTCTGTACAAATAGCATATCTTTCAGACACTAACTCTTGCTGCACAGTAAGCAGTTTGAGGTAAAAATCAAGCAACTCCTGTATATCTTCAGAAATCTTTTCTTATTTAAGTATGCATGCTAAGTCACTTCAGTCATGTCAGACTCTGACTCTATGGACTGTAGCCCACCAGGCTCCTCAGTCCGTGGGATTCTCCAGGCAAGAATACTGCAGTGGGTTGCCACACCCTCCTCCAGGGAGTCTTCTCAACCCAGGGATCAAAACCGTGTCTTCCGCCTCTCCTGCACTGCAGGTGGATTCTTTACTGCTGAGCTACCAGTGAAGCCCTGCTTGTGTAGTTCCCTTCACTAACTGTCCTTAATTGCCATTAGTGCAGGAGTTGCAAAGTGAAAGTGAAGGTCACTCAGTCGTGTCCGACTCTCTATGACCCCGTGACCTATACAGTCCATGAAACTGTCTAGGCCAGAATACTGGAGTGGGTAGTCTTTCTCTTCTGCAGGGCATCTTCCCAACCCAGGGACTGAACCCAGGTCTCCTGCATTGCAGGTGGATTCTTTACCAGTTGAGCCACAAGGGAAGCCGTAACACTAATGTTTCTCAAAGTGCAGTCCTTAGACTAATAGGATCAACATCACCAGGGTACTTGTCAGAAAAACAGATTCCGAGATCTCACCCAGACATGCTGAGTCAAAAACTCTGGGTGTGGGGACCAACAGTCTGTTTTCACTACCTTAAAGGAAACCCTGTCATACAACACATATAGTCTTTTATCTGTTAGATACTGATACAGCACTTGACTAGGCACCTAAGATTTTGAAGGTCTTAAAAAATGTTTGCAATTTGAAAAACTAAGCTTAATCTCCAAGTCACAGAAAGAAAATACCCAACTGTAAATCAAAATTAACAAATAGGTCACTATCTACAACACAAAACAGTATGTCAGTCAACTAAACCTGAATTCTTAAAACTACTTATATGTTTAATTAGGAATGTAGGTGCCTTTTAATATATGTGTATCTTCAAAATAGGTGCATACTTTGGTCTTGTTTTGTTGTTTAATTCTTGAATGTAGAGATTCAATTTCACATATGGCATCTTTGTAGACGAACATTACGTATGCAGGAGGGACATCGTCAATTTCCAGACATATGTTCAGATGACCACAAATATTGGTATAATTAAAGGAAAGATAAAATTACTATGCTGCAGTGAACTCCCACTGAAATGGCTTCTTAAATTATTGCAGACAAATGAAATGAGAAAAAAAAGAAAAACCCAAACTATATAGCCCTAAAAGTTTGTTGTGGGAGGGTATCATGCTTGATTTCTATTTTCTTCTTCTCTCTGCTCTTTTACCTGTATATTCTCTAATGTATGATATGAGATGTTTAAGTAACATGAGGTGGAAAAGAAGGAATATTTATTGATTGCTTACCATATATCAGCTTTTGTTGCATGCGTGCTCAGTCATGTCCAACTCTGCAACCTCATGGACTGTAGCCCACCAGGCTCCCCTGTCCATGGGATTTCCTAGGCAAGAGTACTGGAGTGGGTTGCCATTTCTTCCTCCGGGGGATCTTTTCAACCCTGAGATGGAACCTGCATCTCCTATATCTCCTACATTGTAGGTGGTTTCTTTACCACTGAGCCATGGGGGAAGCCCATATATCAACTACTATGTGCCTGCTGCTGCTGCTGCTGCTGCTAAGTCACTTTAGTCATGTCCGACTCTGTGCGACCCCATAGATGGCAGCCCACCAGGCTCCCCCGTCCCCGGGATTCTCCAGGCAAGAACACTGGAGTGGGTTGCCATTTTCTTCTCCAATGCAAGGAAAAGTGAAAGTGAAGTCTCTCAGTTGTGTCCGACTCTTAGCGACCCCATGGACTGCAGCCGACCAGGCTCCTCTGCCCATGGGATTTTCCAGGCAAAAGATCTGGAGTGGGGTGCCATTCATAACAAATGATTGAGAGAATTCACTGAATGCAGTACTAAATTCAGTATTCACATTAAAGAAGAAGGCATTGACTATTGTTTCTTTTTAACAGATGGGAAATCTGAAGTTTCAGTTCGGTTCAGTCACTCAGTCATGTCCGACTCTTTGCGACCCCATGAATCATAGCACGCCAGGCCTCCCTGTCCATCACCAACTCCTGGAGTTCACTCAGACTCATGTCCATTGAGTCGGTGATGCCATTCAACCATCTCATCCTCTGTTGTCCCCTTCTCCTCCTGTCCCCAATCCCTGCCAGCTTCAGAGTCTTTTCCAATGAGTCAACTCTTTGCATGAGGTGGCCAAAGTACTGGAGTTTCAGCTTTAGCATCATTCCTTCCAAAGAACACCCAAGACTGATCTCCTTTAGGATGGACTGGTTGGATAGGAAGTTTAAATTATGTTCTAAGGCTGCACAACCATAAATGTGGATCCAGGATTTAAATATCTTTGAGACACTAGACACTCATGATTTTCCCACCTAGCATGCTACCTCTCTGAGGAGTAGTGTTAATAGTGAATATCAACTCTGGACAATTTTTACTATACAAGACATATGCTGCTACTGCTAAGTCACTTCAGTCGTGTCCGACTCTGTGCGACCCCATAGATGGCAGCCCACCGGGCATCCTTGTCCCTGGGATTCTCCAGGCAAGAACACTGGACTGGGTTGCCATTGCCTTCTCCAATGCATAAAAGTGAAAGGTGAAAGTGAATTTGCTCAGTTGTGTCCGACTCTTAGCGGCCTCATGGACTGCAGCCTTCCAGGCTCCTCCGTCCATAGGATTTTCCAAGCAAGAGTACTGGAGTGGGGTGCCATTGGGTGCCATTTATTATTGCTTCAGGATCTGAAAATTTGTGAAGTAACTAAGCCTTTCTATGCCAGTGTATGTAGGCATATGTACAAGATAATTATTGTTTATGAGAAGTCCATATTTGCTATATTTGAATTGAACTTTAAAAGTCGACATTTAGGGGGAAAGTTTGTTATAATAAAGTCTATTTTGAGACTTTATTACTCCCCATTCTCTTATAAGACTTTAAACACAGCAAGTTCCATCAATCTGTTTTGTATTGGTTGCTTAGAGGCAGTCTGTGGCTACATCATGATTTGTCAGCTCTACAGAGTCATCTCCTAAAAATAGTACTATTGCTTGGTTTTAAGGTTGTAAGAGAATAGCTCATAGCTATAATGGACAGACAATATGGTGTTATTCTTACTGGGACCAAGGCAAGTATAATATGAAAGGCTTAGCTCACAAACACTCCTTTCATCCAAGTCTCTACTCTGGTTCCTAAAAAACATATCTCATTGAATGTTCAGAGCTTCCCCACCTGCTAGCTCTCTGTCATCAATAGTTCAAGAAAGAAGTCTAATTAAGGAATGGAGATTCAATTCATATAATTTGCTCAGCAATAAGCTCACCCAGCAAATAAGGATCTCATTTATTTTAGTCCCAATGAAATTGCAGATGAACATCTATTCATATGACAAAATGTTCTTGACATTGAGAAGTGGAAAAAACATTATTAAAAAGTTTACATAATATTTGATCATTAAAAATTATGTTTATTCATCAATCCAGAGCAGGGGTCCCCAGCCTCTGGAATCTAATGCCTTATGATCTGAGGTGGGGCTTGTGTAATACTAATAGAAATAAAGTACACAATGAATGTAAAGTGCTTGACTCATCTGGAAGCCACCCCACCCCTGAACCCTGCAACCCTGGTCCATGGAAAAGTTGTCTTCTATGAAACTGGACCTGGATGCCGAATGGTTGGGGACCTTTGATCTAAGGATTCACATAAATATGTAGTAGAGAAGCACTGTTCAATAGAAACATGAGTCACATTTATAATTTAAAATTTTCTAGAATCACATTTTAAAAGTAAAAAAAAACTAAAATGAATTGTTGCTGCTGCTGCTAAATCGCTTCAGTTGTGTTAGACTGTGTGCAACCTCATAGATGGCAGCCCACCAGGCTCCCCCATCCCCGGGATTCTCCAGGCAAGAACACTGGAGTGGGTTGCCATTTCCTTCGCCAATGCATGAAAGTGAAAAGTGAAAGTGACGTCGCTCAGTCGTGTCTGACTCTTAGCGACCTCATGGACTGCAGCTCACCAGGCTCCTCTGCCCATGGGATCCAGGCAAGAGTACTAGAGTGGGGTGCCATTGCCTTCTCCAATTTAATGACATTTTAACTGTTCTAAAATATATTCATTGTACATGTATATATTTATGTAATTATATATTTTATATACACATATAAACATCTAGTAAATGTATATTTAAATATATTAATTTAACACATTAATATATTTTAACAATATGTTAATCTATATAACAAAATATAGTAATGATGATATATTTATTTAACCAATAAAATACACGTGTGAAATCAATATAAAATTATATATTGGTAGAGAGATTTTACATTTTTTTCATAGTCTTTGAAGCCTGCTAGTTTACTCTTTCAACCCATCTCAGTTTGGACACTAAATTTGGGGTGGGGAAATATTTGATGTGTTTTGATTTCATATACTTTATAGCTAAAAATAGGTTCATATACTGAATTAGTCCATATAACAAGTCATACACAAAAGTTTTCCAATAAGTGAATTGTGAATGTCAATTTTAAACTTAAATTATTAAAATTAAAATAAAGTTCAGGAAGTAGTTCCTCTGTTATACTAGACTCATTTCAAGTGCTCAGTGGCCTCATGTAGCTAGTGGCTGGTATGGTTGTGATGTTTTCTCATGAAGTCTCAAATTGCATTATCACTTCCCGACTCAGAAGATGATCTTCCTGTTCTGAAACCCAGGACAGTTGAGGCTGCCCTTATGTTTCATAATGAAGAAGAGATGAGATTAGACCTGGGAGTCAAACTCATAATCTTGGTCCTCATCAACCAATGTACTGAAGGTGAAAAAACATTTTTATAAATATATGAAGGGGTGGCTAGATTCCAGAAGTTTTCTTGCTGGAATTAGGGGAAGAATCACCTGATTTATCATTAAGGAGAAACCATGGAAACAATTTTACTAATTGTATACTAATTATTTTTGCTTAAGAAATCAAGTGGAAACCTAGTGATATCTTCTTCAGACTGGAAACATGAATTCAGTGGGAAATAAAATATATCAGAGGGCTGAGATGCTCCATCAAAGTCCCAGAGAAATCCATTCATCATTGAGGTCACATGACTCTAAGAGTAATAGAATTTATGTTGCAGAGTAATACAATGAGAGTAAGATATGGAAATCACTGAATCTTGAGAGCAGAAGTGCAGCTTTACCCCTGAAGGAAATTGCCTCAACAACTGAACAGACAGTTTCCATTAGACAAGTAAATCAAGAGGAATCAAGACAAGTTAAATCAAGAAGAGGAAATAGGATTTTCAGGGATAAGAATCAGTGACCCTTCACTGAAAGTACAAGACAGCCAAATGCCCAAGGGAGGAACCCTGGGGACCATTCAGGGAAGGGAATGGGTCTTGAAAGGAGCCCAGAAAGGGAACTGCAGATCTTTTGGAAAAACAGAGAGGGTGAGAATGGTGTCAGTTCAGGAGTTCTGGATCTGGGAGGGGGCAGTCATTTGGGGCCGGAAAGTTGAAGGCACATTTTTGCCCTGGGTCAACCACAAAAATGTGCTAAACTTAAAAGCCAGCTTTTCAGCAGCTCCCATCTCCCCAGAGGCCAGTGTCTGCAGCCATCAAACTGTGAAGGCATTTCTCTCCATGCTTCTCCCACTCAGTCCTATTCCTCAGGCTTAATCTCAAGGCTCTTGCTTTTGTCCTGCTGTCTTACACATAGATTCTCTTCTTTGATCTTTCGACCTTATCTGACTTTTAATTTCTTCTCAAAACTGTCTCTGGACTCCACGTTCTGAGGTTGTGTTTTTCCTCATCCAGAATAGTTTTAGGATAAAGCATTTAACCCACTGGGTAGCATATGCACAAATCTTGGAATCTATGAGCATTTTAGAGATTACCTGCCCCCTACCCTGGCAAAATGTTTTAGTCCTGGAAAAAATACTTATGGCTCTGAATAATATAAGAAGACTGGAAAATTGAAAGTATTAAGTGTGCAGGGAGCTCAGCTCAGTGCTCTGTGATGACCTAGAAGAGTGGATAGGGAAGGTGGATGGGGATGGAGGATGGGAGGGAGGCCCAACAGGGAGGAGATATATGTGTATATATATATATAACTGCTTTACATTCTTGTACGAGAGAAACTAACACAATATTGTAAAGAAGTTATATTTCAATGAAATGAATAAAATTTAAAAATAATACAAATGTAACACTATATCAATTGTATTTTCATATACAGTATTTATACCAATTCCACTACCTTTGAATATAATTTTGTAAGTTGGAATTTCTTACTGTAAAATATTCCCTAAGTATACACGGTGATATTTGCCAGACCATCAGTTCAGTTCAGTCACTCAGCCGTGTCCAACTCTTTGCGACCCTATGAATCGCAGCACGCCAGGCCTCCCTGTCCATCACCAACTCCCAGAGTTTACTCAAACTCATGTCCATCGAGTTGGTGATGGCATCCAGCCACCTCATCCTCTGTCGTCCCCTTCTCCTCCTGCCCCCCAATCCCTCCCAGCATCAGAGTATTTTCCAATGAGTCAACTCTTCACATGAGGTGGCCAAAGTACTGGAGTTTCAGCTTCAGCATCAGTCCTTCCAATGAACACCCAGGACTGATCTCCTTTACAATGGACTGGCTGGATCTCCTTGCAGTCCAACGGACTCTCAAGAATCTTCTCCAACACCACAGTTCAAAAGCACCAATTCTTCGGCGCTCAGCTATCTTCACAGTCCAACTCTCACATCCATACATGACCACTGGAAAAACCATACCCTTGACTAGACAGACCTTTGTTGGCAAAGTAATGACTCTGATTTTTAATATGCTGCCTAGGTTGGTCATAACTTTCCTTCCAAGGAGTAAGCATCTTTTAATTTCATGGCTGCAGTCACCATCTGCAGTGATTTTGGAGCCCCTCAAAAGAAAGTCTGACACTGTTTCCACTGTTTCCCCATCTATTTCCCATGAAGTGTTGGGACTAGATGCCATGATCTTAGTTTTCTGAATGGTGAGCTTTAAGCCAACTTTTTCACTCTCCTCTTTCACTTTTATAAACAGGCTTTTTAGTTCCTCTTCATTTTCTGCCATAAAGGTGGTGTCATCTGCATATCTGAGGCTATTGATATTTCTCCTGAAAATCTTGATTCCAGCTTGTGCTTCTTCCAGCCCAGCATTTCTCATGATGTACTCTGCATAGAAGTTAAATAAGCAGGGTGACAATATACAGTCTTGACATACTCCTTTTCCTATTTGGAACCAGTCTGTTGTTCCATGTCCAGTTCTAACTGTTGCTTCCTGACCTGCATATAGGCTTCTCAAGAGGCAGGTCAGGTGGTCTGGGATTCCCATCTCTTGAAGAATTTTCCACACTTTATTGTGATCCATATAGTCAAAGGCTTTGGCATGGTCAATAAAGCAGAAATAGATGGGTTTTTTTGGAACTCTCTTGCTTTTTCGATGATTCAGGTAAAGTTGGCAATTTGGTCTTGGCTTCCTCTGTTTTTTCTAAACCAGCTTGAACATCTGGAAGTTCATGGTTCATGTACTGCTTGGAGAATTTTGAGCATTACTTTATTAGTGTGTGAGATGAGTGCAATTGTGTGGTAGTTTGAGCATTCTTTGGCATTGCCTTTCTTTGGGATTGGAATGAAAACTGACCTTTTCCAGTCCTGTGGCCACTGCTGAGTTTATCAAATTTGCTGGCATATTGAGTGCAGCACTTTCACAGCATCATCTTCCAGGATTTGAAATAGCTCAACTAGAATTCCATCACCTCCACTAGCTTTGTTGATAGTGATGCTTTCTAAGGCCCACTTGACTTCACATTCCAGGATGTCCGGCTCTAGTTGAATGATCACATCATAGTGATTAACTTGGTCATGAAGATCTTTTTTGTACAGTTCTTCTGTGTATTCTTGCCACCTCTTCTCAATATCTTCTGCTTCTGTTAGGTCCAAACCATTTCTGTCCTTTATCAAGCCTATCTTTGCATGAAATGTTCCCTTGGTATCTCTAATTTTCTTGAAGAGATCTCTAGTCTTTCCCATTCTGTTGTTTTCCTCTATTCCTTTGCATTGATCACTGAGGAAGGCTTTGTTATCTCTTCTTGCTATTCTTTGGAACTCTGCATTCAGATGCTTATATCTTTCCTTTTCTCCTTTGTTTTTCACTTCTCTTCTTTTCACAGCTATTTATAAGGCCTCCCCAGACAGCCATTTTGCTTTTCTGCATTTCTTTCCTTGGGGATGGTCTTGATCCCTGTCTCCTGTACAATGTCATGAATCTCCGTCCATAGTTCATCAGGTACTCTGTCTATGATATCTAGTCCGTGAAATCTATTTCTCACTTCCACTGTATAATCATAAGGGATTTGATTTAAGTCATACCTGAATGGTCTAGTGGTTTCCCTTACTTTCTTCAATTTAAGTCTGAATTTGGTAATAAGGAGTTCATGATCTGAGCCACAGTCAGCTCCTGGTCTTGTTTTTGCTGACTGTATAGAGCTTCTCCATCTTTGGTTGCAAAGAATATAATCAATCTGATTTCGGTGTTGACCACCTGTTGATGTCCGTGTGTAGAGTCTTCTCTTGTGTTGTTGGAAGAGGGTGTTTGCTATGACCAGTGCGTTCTCTTTGCAAAACTCGATTAGCCTTTGCCCTGCTTCATTCCGCATTCCAAGGCCAAATTTACCTGTTACCCCAGGTGTTTCTTGACTTCCTACTTTTGCATTCCAGTCTCCTGACAGACCATAGTCAACTACAAATCAAGTGCTATCTGTAGCAAAATGGTTTCAAAGGTAAAATTATAAGCATCCTTTCAAAAACTGTTTGCCTGAAAATTGTATTTGATGTGGGATGGTGGTTTGTTTTGATATGTTTTATATGATGCAGAGTGAAAGAATTCAGCATCTATCAAGGCCTTAAAATGATCTTGTGAATTCCTCTCCATCCAGTCCATTCCTGGCCTTTCCTGTTCCTGGATAAGGCAAATCTATATAGCAGGTAGTATGATGTGTTCACGGGGTCGCAAAGAGTCGGATGTGACTGAGCGACTGAACTGACTGATGACGTGTCAGAAAGTCTGTGAAATTCACATCCTGGACACATCAATTTCTAGCAGTGAGAAAGCTGACAACTTCTTTAGCCTCTCAGACCTTCCATTTATGTGAATATTCAGAGATTTCTGGGAGAATTACATAAAATGACAGTTGGGCTCAGTATCTAGTAGGTCAGTAGGACAGTCTAGAAAGAGAAAAGATGGATTAAATCCCTGTGTCCTACAGGCAAACAGAAACAGTGGGATAAAATTGAACTCGGGAACAAGGACTTAACTTAGGAGTTAAAAACTACAGGCTTCATAACTGCAAACCTTACAAAATTCAGCATTGCTTTAAGTCTTGAGAGAGACTTAAGATAATAGTGCTAAGTGGCTCTTGTGGTCATTGCATCATTGTTCCCGTGACTCATTCCCTTCCCTGTAGGATAATTATGCATTCTCACCCATTGTCATGGGACTTGTTGAGCTACCCTAGAGGCTGAAGACCCTTGGCCACCGGCTCAGCTTGGTCACGTGGCTTGTTGCAGCCAATGCAGTGCAAATGCCACTTGCAGATAATAGCTTTAAGGGCAGTGGAATGATATGGCTCTGCCTTTTAGCCTTTTCCCTTGTCCACAATAATGCTGTAGTGTCCCGGAGAAGGGCTGCTGTTCTTGATTGGGTCCTGGTATGAGAAAGCACATGGAGCAAAGCCGCAGCCCACAGCCACGGTGGAGCTGCTAACATGGGACTGTGGGAGAAATACACATTTGTTGTTACAAGTCACCGAGATTTGGGACTTGTTTGTCACCACAGGAAAGCTGATTAATATAGGAATTTAGGAGATAGACACCCCCAAGTGAGAGCATTGTCCTCCTTGATCTTTTATGGATCTAATTTGAAAAAGATGACTTTTGCATTGACCAGCAGTAAAGAAAGCCAGCAGGTTCCACTCTTCCCAGAACAATGCTGTGCATACTTATGGTAATTAGCACTTTAACAGAATTAGTACATTAGCATTAAGGGTATAATTCCTGCACCACCCATGTCGCACACCACACGGTCCACATGAGGAGTTTGGAAGTGGAGTCACAGAGATACTTGAACACCAGTGAAGTTACTTAGTTATCCCTAATGACATCTTCTGGGATTTACTGACGTAGGCATTTTACATTTTTCAGTTATAAGTGTGAACTATTCTTTCTTGCCAATTTTGTTAGTGTTAGGAATACTTCGCAAGGTTCTTTCTGTACTTAGAAAATCAGCATTAATTAAATCCACTCATTTCCTAAGTGCTTAATATAGCACACTACTTTTTCCTTCGTAGTGTGAATCTGTTGTTTCTTCTGTGAGTTCTAGATAAATAAAAGTACCTTGACTCAGAAGAACGTAACCTTTCATTAATTAAAGCAGTGTTGGGGGAGTGTGTAATTTCTTCAGTTCTGTTTCGCCACAGCAAAAATTTGAAGTGATGGATGCATCACCATCTCAATGGACATGAGTTTGAGTCAACTCCAGGAATTGATGATGGTCAGGGAGGCTTGGTGTGCTGCAGTCCATGGGGTCACAAAGAGTCAGACACAACTGAGCGACTGAACTGAACATTGTTACAGCTCAGTGTTACAGCTCAGTTTTACTTAGAAAAGAAAAATTCACCCTCTAGGCATGAGGCTGGCTGGACCCAAAAGACGTGAAGAGAAGAGATGCCTCCTTCCCCCTCCCCGGACTCAATTTTGGCTCCTCTTTTTATATGTTTTTTTCTCCTCCCCCTGAGCCTACCCTATGTAAACTGGGCTAGCCAGAAGGGCTGTTTGTTTACCCTGAGGTCCTCACTCCTTTGTTCCATCTTCACGGGCTTTTCCCTTCTTTGTCTTTTAGCCACCACCATTTTAGACTCCTTTTTCTTATTCTAACTACCTAACAGTAGCAACTACTAAGATTTTTTGGAGTAAACTTTTAAAATACTAAATATAAAAATAGTGTTACGCGCAAAAATGCTTTCCTGGTGGCTCTGTGGTAAAGAAACTTCCTGCAATGCAGGAGACCCAGGTTCAATCCCTGGGTTGGGATGATCCTGTGGAGAAAGGAATGGCTCCCCACTCCTGTACTCTTGCCCAGAGAATTCCATGGACAGAGGAGCCTGGCGGCCTACAGTCCATGGGATCACAAAGAATTAGAAACGACTGAGAGACTATCACTCATAGACAAAAATAACCCCAAAGCTCTGGGATCTACCCAAAATGTAAAGAAATAGGATAAAAGATACCTTCCAAAAATGTCTAATGTCTAGGGGTTGGAGGATGGGTGAGAAATTAAACTAAATCTTAAGTGTGTTCTTCTGAATTCAATCCATTCCATAAGCTATTTGCACATTTCATGGTTGATTTGTTTTGCATTGTAGCTTTGGGATTTAAATGCAAAATCAACTCTTTAAAAAGATATGTAATTTTTAAAAATTATCTACAAATAAACATTAGACCTGATTAATTTATTTTAAAGATATGACCCAGAAAAACATCTATTTCTGCTTTATTGACTATGCCAGAGCCTTGACTGTATGGATCACAATAAAGTGTGGAAAATTCTTCAAGAGATGGGAATCCCAGACCACCTGACCTGCCTCTTGAGAAACCTATATGCAAGCAACAGTTAGAACTGGACATGGAACAACAGACTGGTTCCAAAAAGGAAAAGGAGTACGTCAAGGCTGTACATTGTCACCCTGCTTATATGACTTCTATGCAGAGTACATCATGAGAAATGCTGGGCTGGAAGAAGCACAAGCTGGAATCAAGATTGCCAGGAGAAATATCAATAACCTCAGATATGTAGATGACATCACCTTTATGGCAGAGTGAAATAGGAGAGTGAAAAAGTTGGCTTAAAGCCCAACATTCAGGAAACTAAGATCATGGCATCTAGTCCCATCATTTCATGGCAAGATGGGGAAACAGTGGCTGACTTTCTTTTTAGGGGCTCCAAAATCACTGCAGATGGTGATTGCAACCATGAAATTAGAAAATGCTTTCTCCCTGGCAGCAAAGTTATGACCAACCTGTCAGGGAACGTTTAAGGAATCTCATATGTTATTTTCTGTTTCTCAAGGGCCCTCTGTTCCTTATCAGTTCCTGGAAAATAGGAACGAGCAGAGCTGTACGTAGGTCCCAGGACTGAGGCCATGAGGCAGAATGCATACATGGATTCCTTTCAGTAACTTTTTTACTTTTCTGTAAAACTACTTAATCGTTTCTTATTTCCAACACATGGACTGTCTTCTGGCCCTGTGACGATTGTTATTCCCCTAGTTACTGTTGTTATGGACCTATCACTATTGTTATTCCCTTAGTTGCTGTTGTTATGTGTCTGGTTTCGGCGTTTTTTCCTCAACTTTACTTTTCAGCGTAAAGCTTCCTTGTATAACAATATATAAACACATGCTGCCATGAATAAAGCACCCTTGTTCCACTACAGACTTTCGTCCCCCATGTCCTTCTTTTTGTCGACTCCTGTCCCCAGTTTCCAGTCTATCAAGAAGACCATAACACCAACCTAGACAAGCATATTAAAAAGCAGAGAGATTACTTTGCCAACAAAGGTCCATCTAGTCAAGGCTATGGTTTTTCCAGTAGTCATGTATGGATGTGAGAGTTGGACTATCAAGAAAGCTGAGTGCCGAAGAATTGATGCTTTTGAACTGTGGTGTTGGAGAAGACTCTTGAGAGTCCCTTGGACTGCAAGGAGATCCAACCAATCCATTGTAAAGGAGATCAGTCCTGGGTGTTCATTGGAAGGACTGATGCTGAAGCTGAAACTCCAGTACTTTGGCCACCTGATGCAAAGAGCTGACTCATTGGAAAAGACCCTGATGCTGGGAAAGATTGAGGGCAGGAGGAGAAGGGGCCGACAGAGGATGAAATGGTTGGATGGCATCACTGACTGAATGGACACAAGTTTGGGTGGACTCCAGGAGTTGGTGATGGACGGGGAGGCCTGGGGTGCTGTGGTCATGGGTTCACAAAGAGTCAGACACAGCTGAGCTACTGAACTGAACTGATAATTAAATAACCCACTTAATTCAACCCATGTTTACTGAAACTCTTCCATGTCGAAGCTGAGCTTCTGAGCTCAAGAATTTTGGAGCAGATAGGATCTACTACTATCCTGTAAAGCAAATCTAAAGTACACAATTAGAATGGTGCTTTTAAGTATAACTTTCTGTGATGATGAAAGTGTTCTACATCTATGTTGTCTAATATAGAAGCCACAAGCTTCTGATCATTTGAAATAATGCTCAAATGAAAGAAAAGTTGAATTTTGCACATTATTTCATTTTAATTCATGCAAAATTTAATAGCTACACCTGTCTATTGGTTTACATCTGGACAGCAAAGAACTAGAAAATGGATAAAACTGACATATGCGACATAAGAGGTTATAAACATTACGTTTGCTAGAATGTTTTAGAAAAAAAAAAACAAAACACTACTCACAGGTCAGGGGAATCAGGAAAGCAGTTGTAGTGACTTCTGGGAAGAGTTTTAAAGATATGTAGTATTGGTTTATATATAAATGTGTGTATGCATACACACACACACATACATATTATAAAAGAATCAGGGGAAGAATTTTGCAGGGAGAGGGACTAGAGTGAATAAAACAATGTGTGGTGACTATTTGGAAACTGGTAAGGCCAGCTTGGTTTTGGCATAAAAGTATGTACAATAGTAATATGAAACTATTCTGAGTAGATTCTCTGATGTCATTTTGTGGATCTTGATTACCATTTTGAAAAGATGGTATTTACCTTGGTAGTAACTTTTACATCTTTTCTGGAGCACCAAATTAATGTGACCAGAGATGACAATCTGATCGCAGTAATTAAGAATTGTGGAGGGACAGGAAAACTAAAACTTGTATTAGCAGACTCATACAAATATTGCTGGCAAAATAGTGAAATATGTAATAAGAATGATGGAAATTTTGAGATGGTTTAGAAGTTTCTGTGTTTGGAGGCATGTGAATAGAAACTGGTACCTACCATTTTTCTTTGGAGATTTGTGATGATAGGAAAGCATGCAGTAGCACCTTTCACCATCAAAGTGAAAAGGGATTTTGGCACCTGGGAATAAGATGGAGGGAACTTCAGCCTGATAACCGCTTTATGAAGCTTTTAAAGAGAAAGAAAAGAAGACTTCAAAATTATCTGAGAATTTAGAGAAGGGGCAAAAGTAATAGAACTGCCCAGCGAATGCTTGCACCCCCTTTGGAAGCCCTACTTAGAGAACCATCCAGTTGAAAATATTTAAGAATTTCTCTTGAGAGTCCTTCTTTGACTCATGTGTTATGGAGAAATATGTTATTTAATCTCCAGGTATTTGGGGATTTTCCAGCTATCTTTCTGTTTTTGATTTCTAGTTTTATTTTAGAGCAGACATTATATGATTTCAATTCTTTTAAACTTGTTAAATTACATTTTATGGCCCAGAAGGTGAATATATACTGGTGGATGTCCCATGTGAGCTTGAGAATAATGTTTAATATACTGTTGTTGGATGAAGTAGCTTATAGATGTCAATTATGTTCTATTGATCAATGGTGCTTTGAGTTTAATTGTGCCCTTACTGATTTTCTGCCTGCTAGATCTGCCCATTTCTGATAGAGAGGTATCAAATCTCCCTCCAAGAATAACAGTGGGTTCATTTATTTATTTTCATAGTTCTGTAAGCTTTTGCCTCATGTATTTCAATGTTGTATTGTTTAGGTACATGCACATTAAAGATGGTTATGTCTTCTTGGACTACTGACCCCTTTATTACATACATACACAATGCCCCTCTGTATCCTTAACTTACCTTATTCTAAAGTCTGCTCTTTCCAAAATCGATATGGTTACTCCCGCTTTCATCTGATTAGCGTTACCATGGCATACCTTTCTCCATCCCTTTCCTTTTAATGTACATATGTCTATAGTTAAAGTGGGATAATTGTAGGTGTAGGGTGCAGGTGCAGGTGTAGATAACCTATTGTTGAGTCTTATTTTTTGATTCATTCTAATAATCTGTCTTTTAATTGGTTAGAACACAGACTTTTAAAGTGCTTATCTATACTATGTGATTAGATTTTTTTGTCCTTTCTTAGCACATCAGTTATATTTCTTCTTAAACTTTTTTTGTATTTGCCCTAGAGTACACTATACATTTAAATTATTCAAGTCTGTTTTCATATAACACTCTATTACTTCATGGGTGAAAGTGTGTTAGTCACTCAGTTGTGTCTGACTCTTTGTGACCCCCCTAGACTATAGCCCACCAGGCTCTTCTGTCCGTGAAATTCTCCAGGCAAGAATACTGGAGTGGGTGGCCATTCTCTTCTCCAGGGGATCTACTCAACCCAGAAATTGAACCTGGGTCTCCTGCATTGTAGGAAGATTCTTGACCATCTGAAACACCAAAGAAGCCCTTGATGGGTAGTACTTTAATAATAGTAAAAGAGATCCTAATTCTCCCTCAATCTTTTGGTGAACTTGTATCCCTGTGAACGTCAGCAATATTTCTCAGTGTCCCCACCTTTGGTGTGACCACATAGCTAGAGTGAGCTGAAATTAAGTATTTTCCTTCCTCCAGACAGGCTGTTCTCAATCACTCAGTCATGTCTGACCCTCTGTGGCCCCATGGACTATAACCCATCAGGCTCCTCTGTTCTTGGGATTTTGCAGGCAAGCATACTGGAGCAGGTGGCCATTTCCTGCTCCAAAGGATCTTCCCCATCCAGACATTGAACCAGCATCTCTTTCTTCTCCTGCATTGGCAGGAGGATTCTTTACCACTACTGTCACCTAGGAAACCCTCCAGACAGGTTGCTGCTGAGTCACTCCAGTTGTGTCTGACTCTGTGTGACCCCATAGACGGCAGCTCACCAGGCTCCCCTGTCCCTGGGATTCTCTAGGCAAGAACACTGGAGTGGGTTGCCATTTCCTTCTCCAATGCAGGAAAGTGGAAAGTTAAAGTGAAGTCACTCAGTCCTGTCCGACTCTTGGTGAGCCCATGGACTGCAGCCCACCAGGTTCCTCCATCCATGGGATTTTCTAGGCAGGAGTACTGGAGTAGGGTGCCATTAGGCTCTAACAAAACCCCAATAGGTTAGGCTCTAGTAAAATAACTTCTCCTTGGGCTTGGCCTTGTTAAGAACAGAGTGCTCTGGTATATTTTTAAATGGTTAGTTTTGCCTTTCCCCTGGTTGAAGCAAGAGAGAATTTTCCTCCAGTATACATAGAGGTCCTGGAGATGAATCACAAAACCATGGGACTCCCCTTAGGAATGGGTTTGGGGCTACTTTCTCTGTAAATGAATCTCTAAATTGAAGTTAAAATATTTGAGGGTGGGTAGGAAGAAAGTGGAGGATTCCATGACAATGGAGAGTTCCCATGTGGGTAACAAGTAGATTAATAGTGCTATTAATAGAAATGCAGAGTCACATGGAAAAGCTGATTTTGAGGGAAATTGTGATGTTCTCTTGGTGAGAAGCATAATAAAACCAATAGTATTTCTCTTTTTTTCCTAACATCAAGGATGATTCATCAAACTGTGTTTATACAAAACAAACAACCACCTCCTTAAAAAAAAAACTTCAAGTAGATGATCCCCAGACCTAGCTCTCTATTAAATACACCCAGTGGTGCCTCTAGTCAACATCTCCCAGGGGAGCCTCTTGGCTGTTGTTCTTGGCCATGACCACTTCTTGGCCACTACTTCCAACAGCGGTCAGCATGAATTTCCATAGCTGTACCTTCCAGTGGCCACCCATATTGTCACAGATCCTAACCAGCAGGAACACCTCCAGGCAGGTCTTCCTTCTGGTGAATAAGACGCCAGAGATTGTCAGCAGCTCTTGACCCCTGTATCCCTGGAATCCCTTTAAATTCCAAAAGGTTTAATTTTAAAGGCTCTCAATCCCAAACATCTTAAAAGGCTTATGGTTTCCCTCAGTGACTAATGGTCACATTAGACTTCCAGCATCACTCCCCAAGGCCAGCTCTCAATAGGCTCCGTGTTAAGCCCTTAAAGAGCTGTTAAGATGCCACATTATTCTTTTAAAGTTCTTTTCCATTGGCTATTCTACATACCTCTAGCAGAAAAGTCCCATGGGCAGAGATGTTTGGATTCTGGCTTGAAAGACTGATGGGTGTTTTCTCATTGTGGGATCCTCTGGGTACTCCAGAGAGCTGAGCAACCTGTGTGTCGGAAGGAGGTCACTGAACAATCAGGTTTTGAGCAGAGCAGCAGAAAGACTACCACAAAAAGATTGTTAGAAAATTGACAAAAACTCAAACCCAAAAGAATGAAAGCCATCAGAAATGATGAGTGAACTGAGAATGTGTATAATATTCTCAGGAAACCATTTTAGTTGCTTTTCCCACTTTCTTTCACTGTTCACTAAAGCAGATACATGAATTGACGTCTCTGCAGCTCGAGCAAAGCTCCTGTCTTCTTTATTTTTTATTTTTATTTTTTAATTTTAATTTTTTTAAAAAATTTTTATTTTTACTTTATTTTACTTTACAATACTGTATTGGTTTTGCCATACATTGACATAAGGTATCTCTCTGGGTCGGGAAGATCCCCTGGAGAAGAGAATGGCTACCCACTCCAGTATTCTTGCCTGGAGAATTCCATGGACAGAGGAGCCTGGTGGACCACAGTCCATGGGGTCACAAAGAGTTGATCACGACTGAGTGACTAACACTTTCACTTTAACTTTTACGAGAGGGCACCTTATCAAACCCACAACTCCCTCCCCACATCTAGGGAATTTTAGTGTTTGGCTCATGGTCCACACACCTCCCTTCTCTCTCCATATTCTTCTATGATGATGTCTATGCAAATGGAATTCTGAGAATTGCCTCAAACTTTTCAGAGCTCCTTAATGTAAGCATGGAAATGCCTTGAGGTACAAATTATCAAGACATGAAATAAATTTCACATTGAGATTCATCAGCTCAAATTATGGGTAAAGGTTAAAAATCAGCAAATAAGTAAAATACAAAACAAACAAAAACAACAAACTCGGTCATGTAGAAAATATTTCCCAAGTCCCCTCTTTTAATGTGATTTTCAGCACTCTATAATAGCTCCCTAGAGAGGATACAACAAATACTGACCACAGATCAGAATGAATTTAGGTAGAGAGAATTCAGGTTGAGGAGAAAAATAAGGAGTTGAATCTATTCTTATTAAAAACAAAACAAAAATCCCTCTGGAATGATAAAAAAGAACATTTGTAAAAAGAGTAAAACTAATATAGTTTGTCTTTTTTTTTTTAATGCTAAGGGTTTCAGTATTAGAGGATTTCAATCACAAACCTAGAATAAATCAATATACACTGGATTGAAAAATAGTTGATATTGTTAGCAGTGAATGCAGAAGTATAAATTTAAATTTTGACCTCAATTTCCCAATTTAAATAGCTCTACAGATGGTAAAGAATGTGCCTGCAGTGTGGGAGACCCCGGTTTGATTCCTGGGTCAGGAAGAACCCCTGTAGAAGGACCTGGCAACTCATTCTTTTACTCTTGCCTGGAGAATCCCATGGACAGAGGAGCCTGATGGGCTATAGTCCATGGGGACACAAAGAGTTGGACATGACTAACATACACTGATTCTTGGATTTTATATGGTTTGTTTTAAATCTATCTGTGTTTCCTAAATTTTGTAATAACTTCTTTGTATAGGACCCATCATATCAGCAGATTTGGGTACTTTCTGTGCTTTCTGTATTATTTTTATAAACATGATGATTGACTGGACGTCTCTTGAAAATATAAGATAATAAATATAAGATATTCTTAAACCAATTAGATTCATGGGTCTATTATTATTCTCTTGGTCTTTATTATATTTAGGACTAAAATGTAATCACTAGAGTATTTGTTTATAGTCCAGCCTTTTCAGGGAAAAGACCCAAGATACCGTAAGTGATATTCATGAAGCCTGGTTGAAAATGAAAATGAGTATGAAAATGAGTCTGTACATAGCAACTACTTTTAAAAAATCAGACAGCTGGGTTTAGTTTGAAATTTGCATTTATTCACACATGAGTAAACATGATTGAAAGTATTACCTCATCCTCTCTTCTCTTAGTCCCTTCTGCCCTGTCCCTGGATGCTTTATTAGCTGGTCATTTCTAGCCTTTGTTTTGTTGTTTTGTTTTAATTAGATAAAGGAAATTATTGTTTATCATAAAATAGTATTTGCTATCCATTTGTTTGTCTGTATCCTGTTGAAATGTACCACACATAATAAAGTGTTGATAAACCTTATTGCTGAAGTAGAACTTACAGAATGAGAAGTTATTTTCCACAAGGGACTTTAGACACCTTAAAAGCTTGTTGTGTAGATACTAGTTGTGTATATACTAGTCTATTGCATGAATATTCTATATTCTACTAATTAAATGGTATTTATCAAGTCCCATTAAGTATATGTCAAATATATAGTTTCATGGTTTCTAATAGTTAGCTTCATTTTGGAATTATGTTTTAATGAAAGAGCCTACTGATAACCTAATAAAGGCTCCTCTGTCCATGGGATTCTCCAGGCAAGAATACTGGGGTGGGTTACCATTTGCTTCTCCAAGGGATCTTCCCGACCTAGGGATCCAACCCGGGTCTTCCGCATTGAAGGCAGACACTTTAACCTCTGAGCCACCAGGGAAGCCCAATAAAAAATGTTGGAAAAGATCAATCTGTCCTCTGAGATTTAAATAAAAGTTGGCATGAGTACATCTGATGTTGAAAGGGAAATCCAATGTCTCCCTAAGATCTTTGTGCAGTTTGAGAAATGCTTACAAATAATTCTAACTTTGAGTTTCTATCTCCACTAATTTCTCAATTTCATTTCCCATTCATATCAAAGGGGCTGTAGTAGTTTTGTTACACTGGACTTGTTATATGCACTATGAATTATCTTTCAGGAGCTCATTATCTGAAATATTAAAAGGAAGGCTTTTCCCCCTACAATATAATGATGACTGTTTTTTGTAGACAATTTGGAAAGTCTAAAATATTATGAAGATGGGAAAAATAACCCCCAGATAATCCCTTTTAATGTCTTGGTAGCATTCTTTCAAAAAATTGCCTAAATCCATTTACTTATTTTTAAATTTTTCATTTGAGATATCATGTACATATAAAAAAATGTATGTGAAGTTTTCTCATGCTCCCACCTCCAAAATGACCACTATTCTGAAACCCATCACTATTAATTAGTTTTGCCTATTATTCAATGTCATTGTAAGCAGAAACATGTAGTGTATGTGATTTGTATGTATTGGCCTCTTTCATTTAGTATAATATCAGCAGTTCTTTTTTATTGATATATACTAGTCTATTGCATGAATATTCTTTATTCTACCCATTCTCCTGTTTGGATTGTTTTCAGCTTTGGGGATGGATAAAACTGCTTTCAGAATTTTGCATGCATGTATTGCTCATTCTTTGGATCTATACCCACGAGTAAAAGTTTTCTATGTAAAATGTTTAGGTTTAGCAGATTCTGCCAGACAGTTTTTTAATGTTATTATGCTTATCTAAGTTAACTATTAACAGTGCTGACAAAGATTGTGTTAGATTTGTTTACCTAATGCAATTGTTAATTTATTTTACTTTCTTGAGATGTAAATTCTAATTAATATATGATATTCCACATTTCTTACTAATTTTTCTTTGTCTTTTAAATATAAAAGGAGATCAGACTAGTCAATCCAAAGGAAATCAACCCCAAATATTCATTGGAAGGACTGATGCTGAAGCTGAAGCTCCAATACTTTGGCCACCTGATGCAAAGAGCTGACTCATTGGAAAAGACCCTGATGCTGGGAAAGATTGAAGGCAGGAGGAGAAGGGAATGACAGAGGATGAAATGGTTGGATGGCATCACTGACTCGATGGACATGAGTTTGGGTGAACTCTGGGAGTTGATGATGGACAGGGAAGCCTGGCGAGCTGCTGTTTATGGGGTCACAAAGAGTCAGACACAAAAAGTCTAGCAACTGAACAACAACAATGTAGAAGAGAGTCTCTACGTCTATTGCTTTGTATCCTATATTTAGATTTGGAATCTGACAGTATTTTAAGAAAATATTTTATGTTTACCTTATTTTTAGTCTTAGCAACAGTTTATATATAATCAGTATGATTCATGAGATAAAAAAATAGCTGTTGTAAATTTACAGAAGAAAAATCTTCTATGAATTTATTTATGGAATTGGAAAATGAGGTAAGAATATACATTGAATTTACATGAATACATGAATTCTGTAGAGTATGTATGTTGCACATGCTCCTAGGCACTTGGCAAATTAAGGAATAGTGACCTGAATGGCTTAGTTATCTGTTTTTTTTAATAGAAGTATACTTGATTTATTATAATATATTAATTCCTGTTGTACAGCAAAGTGATTGAGTTAAACATATACATACATTCTTTTTTATGTTCTTTTCCATTATGGTTTATCATAGGATATTTAGTCATCTGTTTATATATTGTGAGCTGTTTATCTAAATTTGAAATTATGAAAAACTTGAACACTTTGGCATATCCTTTGCTACTTTTCTTTTTATTGAGGAGTTAAAAGATTTGTTTTTAAACTGTTTTTCTGATTATAAAATATTGCATGTTCATTTCTAGAAATTTGGGAAATTACAGAAAATTATTTTAAAAGAATATAAAATTGTTTTAAATTGATTATCATGTGATGAATACTATTAAGAGATTATCAATTTCTTTTAAAAGTCATCTATGGGTTATGTCTGGGGTTGGTACAGATTGGGCCTATCTCTTCTGAGGCACTGTTAGTTATGGAGAACAAGGATATGACACAGAAGTCATCATGGGGACATTCAGCTCAGTTCAGTTGCTCAGTCGTGTCCGACTCTTTGCGACCCCATGAATCGCAGAAAGCCAGGCCTCTCTGGCCATTGCCAACTCCCAGAGTGCACCCAAAGCCATGTCCGCTGAGTCAGTGATGCCATCCAACCTTCTTATCCTCTGTCATCCCCTTCTCCTCCTGCCCTCAATCTTTCCCAGCATCATGGTCTTTTCAAATGAGTCAGCTCTTTGCATGAGGTGGCCAAGTATTGGTGTTTCAGCTTCAACATCAGTCCTTCCAATGAACACCCAGAACTGATCTCCTTTAGGATAGACTGGTTGGATCTCTTTGCAGTCCAAGGGACTCTCAAGAGTCTTCTCCAACACCACACTTCAAAAGCATCAATTCTCTGGCACTCAGCTTTCTTTATAGTCCAAATCTCACATCCATACATGACCACTGGAAAAAACATAGGCTTGTCTAGATGGACCTTTGTTGACAAAGTAATGTCTCTGCTTTTTAATATGCTGTCTAGGTTGGTCATAACTTTCCTTCCAAAGAATAAGCGTCTTTTAATTTCATGGCTACAATTACCATCTGCAGTGATTTGGGAGCCCAGAAAAATAAAGTCAGCCACTGTTTCCCCATATATTTGCCATGAAGTGATGGGACTGGATGGCCATGATCTTAGTTTTCTGAATGTTGAGCTTTAAGCCAACTTTTTCACTCTCCTCTTACACTTTCATCAAAAGGCTCTTTAGTTCTTCGCTTTCTGCCATAAGGGTGGTGTCATCTGCATATCTGAGGTTATTGATATTTCTCCTGGCAATCTTGATTCCAGCTTGTGCTTCTTCCAGCCCAGTGTTTCTCATGATGTACTCTGCATATAAGTTAAATAAGCAGGGTGACAATATGCAGCCTTGACATACTCCTTTTCCTATTTGGAACCAGTCTGTTGTTCCATGTCCAGTTCTGACTGTTGTTTCCTGACCTGCATGCAGGTTTCTCAAGAGGAAGTTCTGGTGTTCCCATCTCTTTCAGAATTTTCCACAGTTTATTGTGATCCACACAGTCAAAGGCTTTGGCAAATATCATGTTTAGTGTATAATGAATAGATTCCTTATGATCATCAGATGACCAATTGGGTCTTTTCTCTTAATTGTCATAATGAGGTAATGAATTTAAATATAGATGATAGGCTTAATACACTGATTTTTATTGTCTTAAGAAGCTCAAATTGCCTCATCTTTAGTAGGAGTCTCTTCAGCTTGCCTGTTGAATCCTTTCAATATGTTCTTAATCGTCCTTGTGAACTTCATTATTATCTAATATATAAAGGTATTCCCTGCATAATTGTTTTTAACTTACACATTTCTTGCTCCAGTCCTGGAATCAGCTATTCTTCAAGAAGCTCTGGTTGTTTTAGTGGAAAGCAACATTGCAAGGGTACAATTTGGGCCTAGGGATGCTCATTGTTTTTGAGTTGTCATTGTAGTTTACTCAGTGAGCAGATGTAGCAAAATATATATGTAATATACATACACATATATAATTGTGTGGTTTTTTAAAAATGATTTTATTTATTCATTCATTTTTGGCTGTGCCAGGTCTTCATTGTTGCATGGGCTTTTCTCTAGTTGTGGTGAGCGGGGATACTTTCTAGTTGCAGTGCACAGACTTCTTATTGCAGTGGTTTTCTTGTGAAACGTGGGCTCTAGGGTGTATGTGCTTCAGTAGTTGTGGCATGTAGGCTCATCGTTGCGGCTCCTGGACTTCAGAGCGCAGGCTCAATCATTGTGGTACACAGTGGGCTTAGTTGCTTTGCAGCATGTGGGATCTTCCTGGATCAGGGATTGAACCCATGCCTCCTGCATTGTCAGGCAGATTCTTAATCACTGAGCCACCAGGGAAGCCTTGTGTGTATGTTTTAAAAGATAAAATGCATCATAAATGTATGCTGATATTTCTAATCCAAATTCAGGACTACAGAATCTAACTTAGTGAAGTGAAGTCACTCAGTCATGTCCGACTCTCTGTGACCCCATGGATGGTAGCCTACCAGGCTTCTCTATCCATGGGATTCTCCAGGCAATAGTACTGGAGTGGACTGCCATTTCCTTCTCCAGGGGATCTTCCCGACCCAGGGATCGAACCTGGGTCTCCCGCATTGTAGACAGACGCTTTACCACCTGAGCCACCAGGGAAGTCGAGTCTAACTTAACCACTTAAAAAAAATTTAACTGAAGGATAATTGCTTTACATTATTGCATTGATTTCTACCAAGCATCAATATGAAACAGCCATAGGAACTTAACCAGTTTTATATTAAATCTGTATTTTCTGACTTTCTCACTAAGAATCCCAGTATTCACCACTGCTAAGGATAGTATTTTGGCCACCTCATTCGAAGAGTTGACTCATTGGAAAAGACTCTGATGCTGGGAGGGATTGGGGGCAGGAGGAGAAGGGGACGACCGAGGATGAGATGGCTGGATGGCATCACTGACTCGATGGACGTGAGTCTGAGTGAACTCCGGGAGCTGGTGATGCACAGGGAGGCCTGGCGTGCTGCGATTCACGCGGTCGCAAGGAGTCGGACAAGACTGAGCGACTGAACTGAACTGAACTGAAGAATAGTATTAAAATGTCTGTAGTGGTTAATTTCCTTTACCCTGCATTATACACACCATAGTCTCAGAATAACAATACCATCGCCACTACAACCAATGAGAGCGTGCATGTGTGCGTGCATGCGTGCGTGCTCAGTTGCTTCAGTTGTTTCGGACTCTGCGATGCTGTGGACTGTAGCCTCCCAGTCTTCTCTGTCCAGGGGATTATCCAGCCAAGAACACTGGAGTGGGTTATTGTGCCCTCCTCTAGAGAATCTTCCTGACTCAGCGATTGAATCTGAATCTCTTACGTCTCCTATATTGGCAGGTGGGTTCTTTACCACTAGTGGGGAAGACCCTACCACCAAAAGAGTAGTTGTGTGTGAGTGTGTGCATGTGTGTGTATGTGTCGGTGGGTGTGTGTCATATGCTACTTTTATTCTCTCCCCAAACCTTTATGATTGCACTCTACACTGTCAGAGTGTATGGCTGCTGTATACTGTATTTTCTCCTCTTTCATCTTTATTTAGTCTTACTTCTAAAGATAAGCTATATTTAATGCCCACCACCAGTCCTTAATGTTAACATTTCTCAGACATTTTTGCTTTTCGAGCCTCTTGTCTAGTAAGCTCTTTAGAAAGGGTTCATAAGAATAATATGTCCTGAGATCTTATATGGTTTTAATGATTTGTCTGTGTCCCTTCTTCAGTATCAGTTTTGAAGGATAAAAATTCTTTGGCTCACGTTTTCTTTCCTTCAGTACCTTAAATATGTTATTGTAATTTTTCTGATATGAAGTATTGTGGTCATTATCACAATGATGAATTACTTTTTTTTTACTTACAAGGTTCATGTTCTTTTTGCCTAGATGTTCTAACAATTTTTTCTTTTTCTTTATATTCCATCAATTTTACTAGAATATGTCTCAGTGTTGGTTAATTTTATTAGTATCTTCCTGTATCACTTTCAAATCACTTTTTATTTCAGTTTTCTTTATTTATAGTTTTTGGGTTTTTTCCTCATCAGGGATTCCTACTATCCATATGTTAGACCTTCCTTGCCTATCTATAATATTTACCACTTTTGAAACTTTTAAATTTTTTATTTAAAAAAACTTCCCTCCTTCTCATCAACTACTCTTCTTAAGGAATTATGTTGTGTTTGTTCACCCTTGTGTCCCATATAGTTTTCTAACATTTCTTTAATTTCTAATTTCTTCTTGAAATTATTTCCAACTTTTACTAACTCATTTATGTTGCTATTTAATGTCATTAGTCATTTCCTTTTAATTATTTATATCTAGTGTTATTTTCTTAATGTTCTGTTGAAATAGTAGATTATAGATTTGGCATGTTTTCTGGACAAGTATTTCTGGCAATCTCCTTTTATCTGTAGAAATGCTATTCTATCCCCTATTATTATTTTTTCATATAATATCTTCATATGGATTTGACTGATGATTTTGTTTTTCTATTTTTTATGCAAAATTATTTTTCCTGAACTTTATTTAGGAAGACAGCTTGGTTTAAATAGCTTTTCTAACTACACAGAGTTCCCTCTTTTATTGTTTTCATGTGTTAAAAATATGGCCATCTGCTTCTTGAGCTTTTGAACTTGTTTTCTTCTCATTTTTATCTGGACCTTCTCTTAGAATGTCTTTGTTGTTTCTGACTTAATTTTGATTTTACTCCTAAGAATGTGGAGTCCTCCCTTGGGAGACAGGCTTGGTTTGTAACTTTTGTTGGAGTGGGCAAAACAAAACTCTTACCAGTTTCACAAGGTATCCTCAGATTGATCTATATTTCACTCCTGGCTATTTTGAAGCTCTCCTCTTCTCAGATGCATCAAATACCTTGTTGTATTCCTTTGCTTTTTCTCACATTTTATTCTGACATAGTAAAAGTCATGTAGTTGATGACTTCCCCCAACTCATATCTTAGGGTGCAAAGGATGTTTTGCCAACTAATTTTGTTATATGTCTCATGGTGTTTTGATTTCGCAATCTAATTTCTGTTTTTATGTGGAAATTTGGAAAATCTTAAAATCTATGCTTCCGTTATTACTTCTGTCTTCCCAGAATTCTCAAATTCCTTTTAAAACAGCCAGGTTCATTTACCATGGCGCCTCATCTTTGCAGCTAGGAGTCAACTGACAGAAAGGAAATATAAACCAAACAATGTGCTCTGTGTTTGTGTGTTGTGTGTGTGTATGTTTGCACGTGGATTTATTTGGGGAAGTGGGGCATGGCTACTGGCGGTGTTGCTATATACGTATGTGGGTGTATTCTAAAAGTCCAATGTTTTGACCAGAAATACTTTTCACATTTTGAAGACAGGAAGTTTTCCCTTTGGTTTGTGGCATGGGCTCTGTTTGGAGAACTAGCCTTTATTTTCGGGTGTATTTTTGTCTCTTAGAATGACACTGGCACTACAACATTGCTAATTACCTTGTGATGGCTTAGTCTGTCTGCAACTATTTTTTTCCCTAGAATCCACAGCTATTCTTATCTAGAAAAAATGGGCTTCCAGTTGTCCCTGGAGTATTCCTTTTGTTTGCTGCTTATGTTAGTTGATTTTTCAGGGGAGATCTGGAAAGATCCAATTATCGTTTCCATGCAGGTCTTCTTGAACAATTTCATTTTGTCAAACTACTTAATGAACTATTGATCTTGAGATCTGATGTAGTGAAAACTTGGGGAAATGGGAGTTGGTTTTAAGGCAAATTTCTATAATACAAATGAATGGAAGGTTGGCTTATCCTTCTTTTTGTACTTATGCAATCATCTATTTGTGATTGGTTATCATGGTAACTGAAAGCAGAATTATGCAAAATAACTTATTTTTACAGATTTATTAGTAAGATATTGAAGCTCAGAAATAGATCTACAGTAAAGCATACAAATTCAAAAAATAGTTTAAAATCTTCTATGTGCAAGGCATATGTAGGCTAGTTTATGATAATGGGTTGGAAATTAAATGCCTATAGCAGCAGAGAGATATTAAATATAAACAGAACAATTGTGTTATATAACAATATAACAGAACAATCCCTGTTATAAATAAAACAGGGATTGGTGGAAACAAATAATCTGAAGAGAATTGAAGTATTTATAAAGTACTGTGAAGATAAAGGAGAAGGCAATGGCAACCCACTCCAGTACTCTTGCCTGGAAAATCCCATGGACAGAGGAGCCTGGTAGGCTGCAGTCCATGGGGTCGCTAAGAGTTGGACAGGACTGAGCAGCTTCACTTTCACTTTTCACTTTCATGCATTGAAGAAGGAAATGGCAACCCACTCCAGTGTTCTTGCCTGGAGAATCCCAGGGACAGGGGAGCCTGCTGGGCTGCCATCTATGGGATCACACAGAGTTGGGCACTACTGAAGCGACTTAGCAGCAGCAGTAGCAGTGAAGATAATGAAAAGTGCCCATGTGCTCAACAGTGTGTATGCCTGTAAATTTGTGACACCTGATTCATTGTGAAATATGTTTATGTAAAAATTCTATTGAAGGGATCAACCAATTGATAAGGATAGATGAGAAAAAGATATTTAGAAAATTATAAGTGCATAGTTTTAAGACAAAAACTTCCCATTTAATAAATGAAAAACCAAGCCCTTTATAGAAAAAATATATACTTTATTTTCAACTAGAAAGGTGCAAACATGTAACTTTTGGTCACACTCTCAACAAATAAACTGTCCAAAAAACAGTCATAGTCAAAGTAGAGACAAATGCTTCCAGGTGGAAAAACCAATCAGCTATACAGAGCCACTCGTTTTTAATAAAGGTCATTTGTTCGTTAAAAGTGAGGCTACCACTTTTCCAACCTACAGATCAGACTTTGAAGGACATCACTGCCTCATCTTCAGCAAACAACCTGTTTGGATGGACTGTTGCTCCAACTGCACAGAATTTCTATTTGAATATCCATTTCATGCTTTGAATTATCAGACAAGCTTTCCGTCCTACCTATGGTGTTCAGAATTGAGGCTAACACTTGAAATATCAAAGCATTAAAAACATAAAAAGGCACAAACAACTTTAAATTAACTTAGATAACTGTACAAATATATATATATACACACAATATTTACAGTATCAATAAAAAAAATCTGGCTTGTTACAGGCAAATTAGCTTGCCACAAGCTGTCCAGTCTAATAGACAGAATTCTGATTCCTGAACAATGTCATCGAATCAGAAATGTCATAGCTGAATCTGCTGTTCTGACTTAAAGACGAACTTGACTCAGCCTCATGATGGCTGGAGAATGCACATCCGAGCTGTCGCTGGAGCTATAGGCAGGTCAGTGAGCATGCTAAAGTTTTTCTTTTCAGTGACATTCCAAATAGCAGTCACATCACTACCCCTAAAGATGACAAGACTTTCTACTGGCCTCCTCCCACTGCTCCTAGCATACATGCTGGTGCTGTGCACTAATATAGTCCTATGGTCAAGTCTCAATTTCTTCAAACCAGTATCTGGGGTTGATGGACTATTTGTTTGAATATCACATGGCACAGTACTTTGAATTTGGTGGGAATTTTTCTTTTCCCCAGTTAGAAGCACAGATTTAGATAACTTGTGCCACTGAAATCATGTGTACACAAAAATGAGATGTGAATCGATTCAAGTGACAGCCTAAAATGTTCACATGTCTCACTGTCTCTGGCTTTAGGCCATGTCTCCATACATCTTCCTGTAGTACAGTGACTCGAAGATGTCATTGTCTCCGGGGCAGTTGTAATGGCAGGCACAGGTCTTGATGAACATCATGCTCTTCTTCATGACTTCCCCATCAGGACACTTGAACTCCACAGGAAGCGTGGTGGTTCTGTGAGGGGTGCAGCAGCGCCCGTCTGTGCACACTCCGCAGAATTTAGCTCGGTATGTCTTCATGCTGGTGCAGCCAGAGAGCTCAAACTTGATAGGCTTGGAGATCTTGGGGGTCCGGATGCACTTTTTGCCTTTCTGAGGAAGACAAGGGAGGAGAGAAAAATCAATGACTCTGCAAGGGGTGTGGCTATCTTCAACCTCTGTGTGTTCTAGTCTCCCCGGAATCTAACTTCTGTTTATATTTTGAGGAGGGAAAGTCTGAGTCTCATTTGCCAGTTTTCCAAAAATAGACATGGCATCTTTGGGGGTGTCTTGAATGAAACAGGGCTGTGGAGGATTTCCTAGTAGAAAACTGGTGGTTTCTATTAGGGAAGGTCTCATCCCAGTAAAACAGCTCAATGGTATTTTTGGAGATAACAGGCCTCTGTAACAGGGGTGATAAGAGACCTAGCTGTAGGCCAGTCCACTCTTGTTCCATGACCAGGAGTCAACAGAAACAGAACACCATACCTTAATATTCTCCTCCAGGTCAGCTTCGCAAGGCCTGACCATGCAGAGGCGGCTCTGCTTCTCCAGCCTGCAGAAGGCGTTGTCATTGGTAACCCGGGTGGAGATGCCCATTCCGCAGGTCTTGGAACAGGCACTCCACTCTGTGGTCTGGACCAGGCAGTTGGCTCGGATCATGGTTGGGTCTGGGCCAAACGTGTCTTCCGGCCGGTAAGCTATGAGAGCAGAGCACACAAACACAAGGTGAGACACTAGGCTAAGACACTTCCCCCTACCCTCGGCCAAGTCAGGACTCGGCCCCTGGGGGAGAATCACGCAGGAGGCTCAGCTCACCTGCGAGGGCAGGGCCGACCACGGTGTGCTCCTTGGGCTCATCACACACCCACTCCTCGCAGCATTTCCCGGGCAGCTTGACCCTCCGCGGGAAGGGGCAGTCGGGGCTGGGCAGGCGGATGTCCACGCTACATAGGGGCACGCAGCCCACCGACCCGTCCAGACACGTGCACTGGTATTTGCAGCTGCTCTGAAAAGACTCTCCGCTCCGGTACACAGTTCCTCCGAAGACGCAGGGGGCACCATCTTTAGCTGAAGGAGAGGAAGGGAAAAGAGGGGGATGCAGGGCTCAAGCGTCATTCTGGAGGCTCCAACAGGAAGCGCATCGGGGATGGGAGCTGGAAGCTGGGCTCCAGGGGGAAGGCTGGAAACAGCGGAAGGGGAGGAAGGGACCCAATTCGAGCGGCGTTATTTTCCGTTAGCGGGAAGGTGGGTGTGAGGGACGAGGTCATCGACTGTCCCCCCTCCCGGGACCCCAGTGTTGGGGTCGGGGGCGAGGGGCCCGGGGAGGTGGGGTGGGGGCGGGGGCTGCAGGTCTTACCGGTGCACACGCCGATCTTGCGGTTGGCCGGGGAGCCGAAGTCGCAGAAGAGGCCCTTGTGCGGATCGCAGGGGTCGCGCTCGGTACACAACTCGCTCAGCTGCTTGGCGCACACGCGGCAGCAGCCGCAGCCGTCCAGCACCAAGCTGACGCCGGCGGGGCAGCGCGGCGCCGGGCCGGCAGGGCACTGGCACGGGGCGCTGCAGTCCTGGCCGGAGGCGGGCTGCGGAGGGAGGCGGCGGTCAGCCGACGCACGCCCCTCGGCGCCGCCTGGCCCCCTTCCCGCCCCCCGCGTCCCTCCCCCCGGCGCCGGCCGCTGCGGGGTCTCCGGTGCTTACCCGGCTGCAGAGGGCGAGCAGGAGCACGAAGGCGCAGCGGACCGGGCTCAGGCTGGTGGCTGACATGGTCGGGGCGCTGCAGCCGGCGGGCGGCAGGCGGCGAGAGGCGGCTGGCCGGGCGGGCGGCGCGGGTTTGGGCCGGAGGCGGGGGTAGGGGCGCGCCGGGCTGCGGTCTCGGGAGCTGTCGGCCGGGGCGGCTGCCGTCGGACTGGAGGAGGTGGGTCGCCGGCGGTGGGAGTCGCACTGGCTGCCTCCTCTCAGCGGGGAAGAGTTGTTGTGTGAGGCCGGGGCGGGCGGCCCGAGGCTTTTATACTCTCCGGGCGGCCCCGGCTCGCCAATGAGCTGAATGGAGTCCTACACAAACAGGGACATTCCTCGCATTCCTCCCCACCTTCCTGCCTCATCAACTCACACCGGATTGATCCTGACCCCTTGACACTCAGCATTCCTCCCGTCTGAAAAAGCTGGCACACTCCAGCTCACCAAAAAAAAAAAAAAAAAAGGGCTCAGTATTTCCAGCCACCAAATAGGATTTTTTCCCCCCTTGCCTCTTCGCATCACTCCTGATTTATATCATATAAAAACACATCGGCAGTGATTTTATTATTATTTTTATACTACTTTTTAAAAAATACCACTCATTTCTGTTTCTGATAGCTGTGCCTGTTCGACCCACTGACGTAAATCCTTTGTAGGAGATAGCTGAGAAAAGAAAGGCTAATAGCAGGGATTCCTGAAAAATTCGAAAAGGTTTCCTTTTTATTTTTTGGTAATGATTTTTGGTTTTAGAGGCTGTCTGCCTTTGAAACTCTTCAGAGGGCACAAGAGGGGTTCATTGTCTTTAACTGCTTGAAATCCCCAAGAAGCAGACGCATACCTGCAAATCTCTGAATTCCATATGTTGGGGATGTAGGAAATTGATCATTTGTCACATGAAATAACGTGGGTGCCCATGGCCAGAGTAGAAAGAGAATAAAGCCAGGGGTCTGAGTATGGATGCAGTTTTATGGGAGAGATTTCCACACTCTTTCTTCGTGTTCTCTTAATATGTAGCAGTTTTAGTGTTGGGGGCATAGAAAGGGAAAAGGGATGATTGGGCATCAACACTTACAGAAAAAATCGGTCTGTTGTTATGTCAGGACAACTGATTCTGTGCTGGGTAGGTAGAAGCCCTGGGTGTTGGGATGTAAAAAGGGGTAGGAAGACAGGAAAACCTTACAGGAGGAGACCAGCATGAAGCTTGGGGTTTACTTGGGGAGTTTTAAACACAGTCATGGGTTTTTGAAAAATGAGTGATTTTTCTTATACTAAAACCTATAATCTTTGAATGTGAATTGGTCTTGGTTTGTCTGGCAGTATAAAAAAAAATCCAATTATGTAACAAGAACACTGTATACCATTGTATTTGGTTGTAAACTGAGTGTCAGTAAATAATATATTTTAGTGACTCTCCTCACACCTATGAATAGTGATTGTTACTTCTTATTACCCTAGGAGCCGGAAGCCTAATAGAGTTAGATTAGATCAAGGCAGGAACAAGTTTTATTCCCTGTGCTCCTGTGCAGATGTCAAATATGGCCAACAAAATCTAAACATATGTCCCTTTCCTAATATTGCTATCTAGCTTCACTAAGGAGTCAGGTAATTAACCGTGCTTCCTTTTAGAATATATAGTTTAGTTGCTTATTCGTTAATAACTCCAGTTTCCGTTTTATGGAAAGAGAATGATTCCAGGGCTATGCCATTTTTTCCTATTGTAATGTCACATTGTTGGATGCTGGTGTTACCATGAGCAGATTCATTTTAGCTGTTGATTATTTCTTGTATAGGTTGAAGATTAACCTATCTGTTTAAGATGCAAAAGCAAGCTTTCAGAACATTATAGATTATAATTTGAAAATAGCCTGTTTAAATAGGCCTCATTTTTTTCAAGTTTCATTTTATTCTGTTGAAAAAGAGCCAAGAAAAAAATAACTACTTTAACTTCAGCACAAACCACATCATCTGTGCACAATTACCTTGTTAAGCAATCCACATGTTGTACAGTGTAGTTGCATGTCAACAGTGTGAATGGCCAGCCAGCGATGGGGGCCTCTGAAGCTGAGGAAGAATTTTCATCATTGTTATTTAATGTTCTTTCCAAGCATTCCTCAAAGAGAAGAGGCCTTAAAAGTTCCTATTTAAAGAAGGAACATTCCAAGTTATGTTAATAGCCGCATGTGTATTAAAGGTAACTTGGTCCCCAATTTTTTCTTCCCCTGTGGATGATTTTAAAAGTCCAAAATATGTGGGAAGCCACAGTGAAATCTTTCAAGACCTAAACCTCCAATTATATCTACCACTAATGGCTGGAAAGGTGTGGTGGATGGGGAAGGGTAGGGATGAGAAGCTGGGACCTCACCCAAGGTGGCCTGCGGCCTAGGCCATGAGCTCTCGTGGCTTGCAGGGTGAGAGAGCTGGGAAAACCAGTTGGGGATTTTTGAATCCTCTAGAGGTCCTAAGAGCCACCACCACCACCAGCTTCATGTCCAGCAGAGTGGAGACTCATTCATGGAGGGGCTAAATTGCTAGACTGGGTTCCAGTTGGGTGACCTGGGTTGTATTCTTGGAACTGCCATTCACAAATTTAGGGAAGTCACAAGTAGGAGTCATAGTCTTAAGTTTTCACTTATAAAGTGATGGTAATAATATTTTATTTCATAGGGTTTAAGTATAATTAGATTATAGTTTTCAGAGAATTAGTGCTTTATTTATCTTTCTTGATTTCCCGTTTTTCCACAAGCACATAACAAGTTTATTCCTATTCTGCTGTGCTGTTAATATCAGGTCACATTATTTAAAAAATTTGGTTTTACTGTAAAATTCACGTGGTCTTTCAGTCTCAAAAGTCCATAGTTAGCTCCAATTGGATGGTTTTAATATTGGCTAAAAGAAGACAGCATATTGAAATATATAGAAAATGGAATCTCAGAATAGAAAAACATGCTCTGCATGTAAGGTTAGATTGGGGCTTTATGATCAAAACTCTTTTTGAAGAGTTTAAAACAAAAGATTATGAAGAGACTGACAGAAAGAGAGGGAGAGAGACAGTGAATACACCCAAGACATTCACAGACTCAAAGGTATGTTTATATTGTGATACAGATCATCTGGTGTCAGGAAATTCAAAGGGAAAGGCTGACACTCTGCCCTTCACTCATGCCGTGGAATCTGAATTCTTGTACTATTATAAATGACTCAGCAAATGTTTGTGTGTGCCTGGGCGGTAAAGTGGAAATAGTGGCTTCTTACAACTTCTTCCAGCTCTGACTTATCCCAACGCTTTTGACTGACAGCAGGTCAGAAATGGAAGAAAAAAGTTCTTTGAATTTGTGTGCAGAATGGTTAAGATGCACTAATTTTGTCTTGTAAGCAAGTGTTTATCTGGCCAATGCTTTTTAGAGAGCTTTTTTTTTTTTTTTCCTGGTAAAATGAGGAATTCACTGAGATGGCCACTGAGTCCTATTTACAGAGCTATATAAGGTATGCGTGTGTCTACTCAGGCATCCTTTGTACAGGTCGTTTGGTTAAGGCTTGTAAGATGTTCAGCTGCGGATGTACTACATTCCTTCTCTTATGGTCTTTGTTGATTTATTCCCCCCTAAAAAAAAGATAAGCTACTTGATCAGGTATCAGACATAGAGAAAACCTGGCAGGAATACAGGAAAGTGGCCAGACTTGGAGTGTTTGTGTACTTAAAGAAGGAATCTTGCACACTTCAACTTTCAGTCATAGACATTTTCTTATAGGAGCAAGCAGGAGTCTGTGCCAGCCCTCAAAGCGGAAATCAAAGCTTCCAGGGAATGTGACTCAGAGCCAAGACCTGTACGCAATGCATACACTGAGCTGTCAGATTTATAGGTAGTCTGGCCGTATAAGGACATCTGGACAGGGAGTGATTTGTTGTGGGTTGGGAGTGGGCTTATGATTTTTCTGACATGCCTCAAATCCAATCAAGTAAATGAATTCCAGCAAAAAAAAAAAAAAAAAAAAAAGAAGAAAAGAAGAGAAAAAAAGGTGTGCCAGAGGCTTTTGAAAAAATAGTAATAAATGTTATCCTAAAATCTTCCGGGACCCTGGCTTGGCTTACATTTCCTTGTATTTGCTTAAGATGAAGGTTAAAGAGAGGGCGTACTCCCTGGGAGTTCAGAGGTGGGAAAGAAGCACGGATGTTTACTATTGAAATGACATTCATTTCCTTCATGCTTTCCTCTCCTTATAATTAGTTCTCTGACTTTCTGAGGCTATTTTCTGATGCAAAGGTATTTGTCAGAAGGTAGTCAAGACTGTTCCATGTGGTCTGTGTTTTATGTTTGCTTGTTCATTTACTTGCTGGTAAATGAAGTTGAGGGTTAGAGGAGTGAGGGAAGTAAAGAATTTTTTAAAAAATATGCTGTTTCCTTCAGTTTGCTATTTGTCTCATTTATCCTGTTCGTTGAATGAGAATCCTGTGTTGCTTCTAGTCCGAGATGGTGCTGGAGAATACAGATGCTTCTACATGGAGATGTGTCTCTCTAACACTTTTCCTGATAGGTTAGCAACACAAGTGTATTGCCATAGCAACCTGGAGTATTTACAGCCCTAAGGTAGAGTCTCCTAGATACTTAACGGTGATAAGTGAGTAGGAATGAAAAGAATGGAGGTAACCGTTTTTTCAAATGTGTGATTTGGGAAAAGGAAATCAATAGGTTTAAGAGGAAGATAGAATTTAGATGAGATCATTTATTTCAGAGAATGGGAGTAAGTGAAAGGATAAATATTTTGAGAAGACTAATGTAGAATATACTTGAATGTGTTCTTAGAGATTTTGCTGGGGAGCGGGAAGGTGGGGGCGGACGAAGCCAGAGCCATCAGCTCATCCTTTGAAATGTCCTTCCACCTCCTATCAATAAGCCTGAGGCCCCTTCTCAAAACTTCAGAGCTTCCTGGAATACTTTTTGAAAATCACTAAGTAGGACTCAGAGAACTGGCTAGGCTTCCCAGGTGGTTCAGTGGTAAGAATCTGCCTGCCAAGCAGGAGACTCAAGTTGGATCTCTGGGTTAGGAAGATCCCCTGGATCAGGAAATGGGAACTCACTTCAGTATTCTTGCCTGGGAAATCTCATAGACAGAGGCATCTGGCAGGCTGCAGTCCATGCATGAGGTCACAAAAAGACAAGACACTGCTGAGCGACTAAACAACAACAACAACAACAACAACAACAGAACCGGCTGGGAACCTGGAGATGTGACTTCCATATCTGCAACACCTTCCATGGGAGTTTTAGAGATGGCCCTGATCTCTGAGTACTCAATTTCTCACCTGCTTGTAGTTTTTTAGCCTAAGGAGACCATGTTTATGAAAGTACTTTTAGATAATGTCTGGCAACTTTAAATGTACCCATCTCTTCTATCTTTCAGTGGCTCTTGCTCTTCTTAGGACTAAGTTCAGCTGAGCCTTGATTTTTAAAAATTCTATCACAATTTGACTTGATAACACCATTTATCTTTGCAGGGATTTCTGAGTATTAAAGCTGTGCGAAAGCTTAGAGAAAATCAAATCTGACTTCTTCATTTTTTTAGCCTAGGTGCTCAGAATTGGTAGAGACATTTAACAAATGAACTTTTAGGTAAGAATATCGAATGTAAATATTCAGGACACAACTAAAATTTTATTATTTCCTGTGTCCATGATGTTTTCTTTAGGTTATTTATTGCTCAGAAAGCCAAGATGATATTTTATGCTTAACATCATGCCACATAGATTTTACACTCTGCATATATTGGGGCTGACTTTCTTCTTTCATTTGGTTTATAATGCAAACTGTCCTACCGTGAGAATGACAAGCAGATTTTCAAATTAAATGGGAACTGGTAGCCAGTACATTCTAGACTGTTGAAAACTAAGTTGTTCAAATTGTCCAGAGAGTTTCTAATATTCCCCTATGTGTGAGTTTTTTAAAAACTGTGCATATGGGAATTGTATCTTAAAACCTAGACAGATGGATAAGGCTTTTTGCAAAGGTATCAGAGCTGCTAGATCAGAGCTTACACCATAAAGGAAGAAAAGCCACTCTATTTAAACTCTTGACACCATCAGATTTGAAGTAAATGTGAACTAATGCATTGTTTAATTTGACATTAGAATGCACAATGCCAATTTTGTCTGATCAATTTAACAGGAATGCTTCTTAGCGCTCTGTCCATGTGCCTGAAATGGATACCTCTATGGCTGTATTGCCTTGTGTTTATGTAGAAATTTTAAATTTACGAAAGCCCTTTTACCTAAACGATCTCACTTCAACTTCATAACAACCCTGTGAGGGATATTGTTCCCATTTTGTAGGTGAGAAAATCGAGGTCCAAGAAGACTGAGTAACTTTACATAAGCTTGGGCAGAGGTGGAGCAGGGACATGTGAATTTAAATTCAATTTTAAAGGGAATACTCTAGCTCTTCTTGCAAACTCCACTGCTTCTTTTCTTCACTTTTTATATACATGGATCTCTGAACAGTGCATGTTCTTAAAATAGTGATTTCAGAGCTTAAAACTCTTGAAGCACACACCCTAGAAGGCATATAAAACACTGTGGGATAATTAGCAGAGTTAGCATTATGTTGCTGAGATAAGCATGCAGTAGAAAGATAACGTTTACTGATCTGTGTTAGGAGAGACTCTTGGGCTTAGACAAAGATTTTTTTCCCGGACAATTAAGATTTTTATGATTTTGCTGTGTAGGCAGATGTGTTGCTTCTTATCCACTAACAAACTAATGTAGCTAAAAAAGGAAACATGAATCAAGATGATGGGTATGCTCTGGGAGGCTGAATATCAGGGTGTGTACTACTGTGACATCAGCTTCAGCCCACACTGAAAATGTTCAGTCTCTAACTCAGTGCTGTCTTGTTTAGGCTGAGACTAGGACCAACCACAGGCATAAAAAAAAAATCTTCTTGAATAATTGCATCATTCCCTGATAAGCTACCCATGTGAATAGATACTATGACAGAGTCTCAGACAGGCCATGGACACTAAAGCCATGCCTACCATAGACCGATTTTCACAATTATTACTTAATAGGTATGTCTCAGCATGTTATTAACATAGTGCTTATTTTATGAACTTCATCTTCAGTGAAAGTGCACTTTCCTCATATTGAATCCAGTGTGCGTTTCAGGCTTACTGCTTTCCCCTTCTTTCTCTGTAGAATGATATGATTCGAATCCTTTTGAGTTTCATGTTGTTAATGGAATGAGATCTGTGTCATCACCACACATGGCAGAGATTAAGAGTCTTGTTGTCTGGGAGTGGCAGGTTTGTAATGTGGGGATTTTCTTATTGACCCATGTGTGTGTATGAAAGCTAACAACCGCAGGATCAAGTTTCATGTAACCATAGGCTTAACTTGCTCATGTCTGGAAATGTTTCACCATTAAGCCGTTTCTCACGTATAGTTGAGGAAAGCTGATTTTGTCCAAATGAATCTTTGGTGATATCTTCGTCATTTCCCACTGCTCTCTGTTGATTCCTCTTGCTCATGTGTTTTACCCAGCTGTTTCCAAATATGGCGGATTCCCGAGACTCCCACTGCTTGCTTTCAACTCTGTAGGTAGGCAGGCAAACTTCTGGCCTATCTTTACATAGACTGTGAACCCATTTTACTTTACAGTGAGGTGAGGCACTGCTGGGCACTGCTGGGTACTGTGGCGGGTGCTGTTGTGGTAGAACTGAGCACAAAACCCTCCATCTGCACAGGCCTCTCCTCACCAGTCCAGCAGATTTTACCAGACCAGCTTATGCAGGAGCTGCCGGCCAGGGGCTGCCACTGCATGGTGGTACCTCTTACGCTTTTCTGGTGTTCTCTTCTTGCTCACGGAAGCCTGGTCTTAATTTACAGGGAGCTCAGGAACTACAAATTCCTGTATTGCTCATGCGTCACATACAACTTTCCAGGAAGGGAAAATGACCTCTTATTGAGTAGAAGTGGCCATCTGTAGACTTCTGCCTATAACAACTGCCAAGGACTAGGGACTTTCTCTGTGTGAGGGTGGGTGACCAAGTGCATTGAGAGTGCATCACCTGGTGTCCTTTTAGAAAAGCACTGCTGAAGGTCACTTGCTTAGGCTCCTTCTTTTTAATGGCAATGGTGGAGGTAGGGAAATTTTACTGTTCTGTTATTTCAGGCAGCCCAATATTCAGACAAGCTTAGGAAAGCAAAGGGAAAAAAACAAAAGAAACCAGTAGAGCATGTTTTAAAAACCTTTGGTGCTTACATTTTAAGATCTCAAGAATAAAGCCTACAAAGTAAACTTGATTTGTATTTAATTAAAGATGATTTTCAACAGTTCTTTTTTGAAAAGTTAAAAATGTAGTTTACTGAAAGATACACATCTTTATAGGCTTCCCAGGTGGCGCTAGTGGTAAAGAAACGGCCTGTCAATGCAGGAGACTTAAAAGATGTGGTTTTGTTCTTGGGTTGGGAAGATCCCCTGGAGGAGGGCATGGCAACCCACTCCAGTATTCTTGTGTGGAGAATCCCATGGATAGAGGAGCCTGGCGGGCCACAGTCCACAGGGTCACAAAGACTCAGACATGATTGAAGCGACTTGGCACGCATGCATGTATCCTCACAAAGAGTAATGGCAAACAGTCCAATTTAGAAGTTTAAATAAATGTAGATGATTTTAATACTAACAATATATATATAAAGCTGAAGTCACTGCCTTTGAATAATTTTTGATATTTTGGTATGAAATTTTATTACTTTAAGTAGGTTAATTCTGTAGTTTAAAACAGTTCCTAAAATTAGCCACCATTGTGGATTTAACTAGGCTGATTTTTTGTTATCTTGATTTCAAATGTTCTGTTGATAGAAGTAATATAGAAGTGATGTGAATATAGAATTTGCTAGACTTAGTATTTCTTTTTTTGACTGCTTCAGGAGATATTTTTTTTTCCTTTTTAAAAAATTATTTCATTAGTCAGCCATTTTATTAAATGTGTGACATCATGCAAACTAACCTATCTGAGCCTCAGTTGGCACCTATAGATATACTAGTACCTACTTTTTAAGATTGTTGGGACAGTTTGAGGGAATGAAATTTCCAAATCTTGTAAAGTGCCAAGGACAATGCTTGTCACAATATAAGCACTCAATGAATGCTCATTAAAGGAAAATGAAACTTTTCTTTTAGCTCATATCTAAATATTTTCAGATCTAAATTTCTACATTAGCACATTGACCAAGTATTAGCCCCTTAGCCCAGTAGGCTTCGGGGTCATACGATCTGCATATTGCATGGAAAGAAAAGAATGTGCTAACAGTTTCTGTTGACAGCCCTTTTCCAGCAAAACACATACCATTGTTATGTCACTTGTGAATGATTTATGACTTGTGGTTCTGTCCTTAGGATCCCATTTTTTTTTTTCTTTTTTGCTATCAAAGTGCCATGGGTGGATTGGGAGGGGCAGTATAAGTTCTTGAAAGAAGTAAAGAATACAACTAAGGAATTTGATACCAGTTATTATTGAATGTGCATATCGACAACATCTAAGTAGATTATATTAATATCCATGAGAAAGTAAAAGTGTTTATGCTAAAATAATAAACTAGGCTGCTGTTCCCTCTTGGATTTAGTTGCAAAAACAATGCTTGGAAAATGTCTCTGTGGGACAGGAGATGTGTGTGTGTGTCTGTGTGTGTCTGTGTATCCACATGGGTGATATTGACACTGTAGGACAGGGAAGAACATTTAAGTTTCTAGTTTTTGCTGTTAAAATCATGAAATGAAAGAGAGGAAAAGAGAGAAAGAAAGTCTAATATGTATATAAGATGAGGATGAGAATGGCTTGGCTACAATAATATAACACAGCCTCACATCATGAATGATACTGAGTCCCCTCTGTACATATGGGAAAATTTAACTTTATGGAATTCAGTTGCTAGAAAAGACAATTTCATAGAACTGTGCAAGTGGAAAATGAAATATCCCTTCGGCCGATGCAGTTGCATTTAATGGCCATAAAAGAGGTGACCTAATTTTATCATGCTAATAGTAAAAGTTGTGGTATTTCATCTGCCTCTTGGGAGAAAGTGAGGCACAATGAAAGTATTAGGGAAGCTGAATAGAGAAACCTAAAGACTGAGTAGATTGGTGATGGTACCATGTGACTCTTCCCTGTTGGAAAGTAGTCATCTCAGCAGGTGGTTGGTCAGCCTTCTTTCTCTCTCTCAGCTTTCCCCCGGAGCCTGCCTTCAGGATCCTGATATGCACAGATGAGAACACCTTCCCCAGACTGCCTGCCTTTCCCCTGTCTCCAAAGTGGTGCAGTGTTCTAACGAACCCTGTCCTAAAGATGCTTATGCTTATGAAATATCTTCCTGTGTGTCTTTACAGCACACTCACAGATTTTCTGACTTGTTGGGGGCTTTGTACCTGGCTCCTGCTCTTCCACTGAACCCTAAGTCCTGTAAACATCGTGGGTTTACTCCAATATCCACTGGAAGACATTTGCAAGTTCTTGTTGCCTGTTTCTTTGAAGCCAGCCAAACAAAACAACCCACGCTTTGTCCTGCACATCCTTCTATAGAGTGTGTTTTTATACTCTGCAGCTCCTAAAACACACGTATACGTGTGGCACACAATGACAAACACACACACACTGTGTTTACTGTCTCCAAATATTTACCATACAACCCATTGTAATAAGGTTTCTGATTGTAGCACAGGGATTTTCCACCTGTTCATTGCTAAATCTAGTGGATTATTTTCAGTCCTTATATATAACCTGATTTCTCTTGGGTTTCGTAGTTGAGTCTCATCCCCTCTCCATCTCTTCGACCGTTTCCTTTAGTCTGCCTTTGAAGTCTCATTTCGCCCTACCACAGAGGCCCTATAGTCTTTTGTCCCTGGTCCTCTTCTTACTAACATGTTCTTCCACTGCCTCATGTAGACTGTTCCCTGCTCTCTGGATCTTGACCGGAAACGTTCTTGCTGTGCGCAAGACATTAATCTGAATGTCCTACACAGACCTTAAAGTACTCAAAGCCACGCCCAAATCTACTCCCTTTAATTTTTCCAGTCTTAGTGATGGGAACCAAGGTCACTCCATGTTGACGCCTGTACGCTGCTTGATATTCCTTTTTCTCTTTCATGTCCTATGTCTGGTCAGCCCCAAAGCTCTATGGACACTACCTTCTCGTGATATTTTCCCAGTATACCATGCCATTAACATCTTTTGTCTGAATCCCTGTATTAGTCTTTTTGTTATTATTTTTTGACCTACCTTATTTGCCCTTTCCAATTTGCTCCTTCCAATGCTGCCAGAAGTACTGCAAAGTATTTACTTACCGGCTTAAAACTTTCACATGGTTTTCATTGCCTTTGAAATAAATTCCTTTGTCTGGTTCCTATCTTTCCCATTCTTATTTCTCAATACCCATCACCCCTGCCCTGTTTTTCATTTCATGTTTTGTTCCAGTAATTTAGTTTCATTATGTTAATCATGGCCTTATTACATACTCGTTTTGCTTATCCAGCACCTGGAGGAGCTGTAAAATGTGTTTACACCAAACACAAACCTTCAACTGTATTAGGAGCTTGTTTTTTTTTTTTTGAGCTAGTACATATACATTCACACATACACATGCATTTAGTGAAACAAAAAACTTATAGAAACAATATTTATTGTCACCATATATGATACTTTTGGTACCTTAAAATCAGTTCTATTTCATTTTTTTAAAATATTGATTTTGGCCTCAATGATACTATGATTTATAAGAAATATATAATGGTCTTTCAGTGATATATGTATATTTGGTCTTTGTGCCATTTCTGGCTCACAGCTTTCAGAACACTTGAAATTTCCTAAGTATTGGGAGTGATAAAGGTGTCTTTTGTTATATGAATGAGGTAACCTTTGGAAGCACTTAAGGATTGTCATTGGTACCAACCTTGAGATTAGAGGGTTGAGACCTCCTTTCCCCCTCTTCCCACCCCCACCATACCAGACCTCTGGGGAGCTGCAAGAGGTTCATCAATCGCCAGTGGCTGATGATTTAATCAGCCATGCCCATGTGATGAAGCCTCCATAAAAGTACAAAAGGACAGGGTTCAGGAAGTTTCTGGGTTGGTGACCACATGGCAATTTAGGAGCCTGGTGTGGCTGGAGAAGGCATGGAGCTCAACACCCTTTCCACCTACCTTGCCTTATGCATCTTTTCCATCTGGCTGTTAAGTAAAATGTTTTTTCGAGTTTTGTGAGCTGTTCAAGTAAATTAATAGAAAGCAGGGAGCGGGTTGTGGAAACCTTTAATTTATAACCAGTCAGTCAGAGGCACTGGTAAGAGCCTGGGCTTGCAACTGACCTCTGAAGTGGAGGACAGTCTTATGAGACTGAGCCCTTTAATTGTGCAATCTGAATTGTTTGTTAATGTGGAGAAACCTACACACACGCACACACACACACACACACACACACACAGAAATTGGATCTAAGAACCCTTTCAATCTCTAAGCTTATTTTACCGTCTAATGAAAACCACACATTAGAAATAAGATATATGGATATAACTTTCAATCCCAGGTTATCAGGATAGGCTATCTGAGTAAGCATTGGAAGAAAGGGGAAGATCATGAGGATGTGAGGTTTGGGGATGCCATAGACATTTTAGGATCATCAAAAGAGCACCTGTAGATGCTGGGAGATGAATATGTGGAGTCCTAGCAAAATACAGACCAGAGATGCAGAGAAAACATGAGTTCTTGGTACTTAATCAACTTTGTCAGTTTCATGAGCCAGTATGTCTAGCTCTCCTGTTTTTAAATGGGTTGCATATAAGTTCAGTTCAGTTCAGTTGCTCCATCATGTCTGACTCCTGTGACCTCATGGACTGCAGCACACCAGGCTTCCCTATCCTTCATCTTCCAGACTTTGCTCAAATTCATGTCCACTGAGCCGGTGATGCCATCCAACCATCTCATCCTCTGTCATTCCCTTCTCCTCCCGCCTTCAATCTTTCCTAGCATCAGGGTCTTTTCCAGTGAGTCGGCTCTTCATATCAGGTTGGCCAGAGTATTTGAGTTTCAGCTTCAGCATCAGTCCTTCTAATGAATATTCAGGATTGATTTCCTTTAGGATTGACTGGTTTGATTTCCTTGCAGTCCAAGGGACACTCAAGAGTCTTCTCCAACACCACACTTCAAAAGCATCAATTCTTCAGCACTCAGATTTCTTTATAGGCCAACTCTCACATCCATACATGACTACTGGAAAAACTATAGCCTTCTCTAGATGGACCTTTGTTGGCAGAGTAATGTCTCTGCTTTTTAATATGCTGTCTAGGTTTGACATAGCTTTTCTTCCAAGGAGCAAGTTGCTTTTAATTTCATGGCTGCAGTAGCCATCTGCAGTCATTTTGGAGACCAAGAAAATGAAGTCTGTCATGGTTTCCATTGTTTTCCCATCTTTTTGCCATAAAGTGATGGGACCGGATGATCTTAGTTTTTTGAATGTTGAGTTTTAAGCCAGCTTTTTCACTCTCCTCTTTCACTTTCATTAAGAGGCTCATTAGTTCCTCTGCTTTCTGCCATAAGGGTGGTGTCATCTGTGTATCTGATATTTCTCCTGGCAATCTTTATTCCAGCTTGTGCTTCATCCAGCCTGGCATTTCACATTGATGTACTCGGTATGTAAGTTGAATAAACAGGGTGAAAATATACAGCCTTGACGTACTCCTTCCCCAATTTGGAACCACCCCGTTGTTTCATGTCCGGTTCTAACTGTTGCTTCTTGACCTGCATACAGATTTCTCAGGAGGCAGGTAAGATGGTCTGGTATTCCCATCTCTTTAAGAGTATACCACAGTTTGTTGTGATCCACACATTCAAAGGCTTTGGCCTAAGTGAAAATAACACCCAGCTGTGGATGTGACTGGTGATGGAAGTAAAGTCCAATGCTGTAAAGAATAGTATTGCACAGGAACCTGGAATGTTAGGTCCATGAATCAAAGTAAATTGGAAGCAGTCAAACAGGAGATGGCAAGAATGAACATTGATATTTTATATCTGCTATTATGGGCAAGAATCCCTTAGAAGAAATGGAGTAGCCCTCAGACGTCAACAAAAGAGTCCGAAATACAGTACTTGGGTACAGACTCAAAAGTGACAGGATGATCTCTGTTTGTTTTCAAGGCAAACCACTCATTATTGCAGTAATCCAAGTCTATGCCCCAACCACTAATGCCGTAGAAGCTGAAGTTGAATGGTTGTATGAAGACCTAAAAGACCTTCTAGAACTAGACCCCCAAAATATTTTTTTTTTCATCATAGGGGACTAGAATGCAAAAGTCGAAAGTCAAGAGATACCTGGAGTGATATGCAAGTTTGGCCTTGAAGTACAAAATTAACCAGGGCAAAGGCTAACAGAGTTTTGCCGAGAGAATGAACTGGGTTCCAGGTATCATACTCCAAAATGTCCTGGCTGAAACAAACTTTGCCAGTGTGACAAAGATAATTGTTTTACTTTCACATTTATATTTTCTAAAGTAGTTACTTGTAATCTTTTCCAATCCTATCATAGTATTAGGATATAACAATGCTTTCCAGGTTACCCCTTTTTAAAATAACATAGTGGAATACATAGAAAATGATAGTATGAAATGGTGTTTTTGGGCAAAGGCTTTCTAAAAGTTCTAAAATTTTGGAAAGGTAAAGGTATAGAAATTCCTTTGGTTTAAAGATATCAAAGATCATAGGGAAGCTTACTGGAAACTTGCTACTTTTTTTAAAAAAAAGTGTTGAGGTAATTTAAAGTATTTCTTGGAAGTTGATTTCTGAGTATTTGTGAATAACCTCTCACATAGCATCAAGTACAAACAAATCTACCATTCAATGAATTCCTTACATAAAGTTTGAGAACTGGTTCGAGCTTTAAAATATTCTATAAATATTCTGTGTTTAGCTAAAACTGCAAATTTACTAAGGTATTAGGAACTATGGTGATTTATATTATATTTATATACCTTATTTCTATCAATTCATTTATTGATCATATAAATAAAATATTTGAGGCTTAAGTATTCATATCTGGTAAACTTATGGTTTTCAGAACACTAGGGAATACAGTGTTTATTTCATTCAAGCCATAATTTATTGAAGTAAAAAATTCTCTAGAAAATTGGATATGAGGAATATAAGAAAAGTTGCTGGTTGATGGATGTATTGCTAACAATTAATGCAGCTGTCAAAATTGCCTAACCTTAGGCATAAGAAGAACTTAGTGGAAAATTCTTCCAGGCTAGTAAATTTATTCAAATGCTCTAAATTAAACAAATAGACATTTGTTATTATTTCCCTTGCAGTGAAATAAGTAATTCACAAATATTTTGAGCATTTGATATATTTCTGACTGTTTCAAATACAGTAGGGTATTAAAAGATATCTAGGTTTTGCTTATGAGGGGGTTATGATCTATTTGCAGAAGCAGATTATAAGTGTTAAACCAATGATACTGTTTTCTGACATGGGAACCACATGACACTAAAAATTCTGGAGGCTTGGTGTGATGTAATATTAAATGACCCCAAAGTTTATTAGAACTTTTGAAGAACTTTGATGTATAGATTATGATAGAATCGCATGCTATGATGCTTGAGAGCTTTTTCTCAAGTGTCAGTCAGTGGGTACTGAGTCATTAAGTGGTCATGAATGGATATAGCATTAAGTGTTCTGTAAGTGAAGAGGAAGGAAAAGTAACCAATGTGTAAAACTCCATGTGACTTTTTAATGACTACAAGCTGGGTTAAAAGATGAGGACAAGAGAAACATCAAGGGCTTTCCAGACCTTCAGTTCAGTCCAGTTCAGTTCAGTCGCTCAGTCATGTCCGACTCTGCGACCCCATGAATCGCAGCACGCCAGGCCTCCCTGTCCATCACCAACTCTCGGAGTTCACCCAAACTCATGTCCATCGAGTCGGTGATGCCATCCAGCCATCTCATCCTCGGTCGTCCCCTTCTCCTCCTGCCCCCAATCCCTCCCAGCATCAGTCTTTTCCAATGAGTCAACTCTTCGCATGAGGTGGCCAAAGTATTGGAGTTTCAGCTTTAGCATCAGTCCTTCCAATGAACAATGGTGAAATCAGTTGACTTTGCGAATGTTGTGACATATATGGAAGAGAATAGGTGGGCTGTTGGACCTCAACTCACAGGAATGAAATAGAAGTATTAAGGACTTAAGTGTAGGGACTGCAATCCTAATGTCTTTCTTTTATTCTAATGTTAAATACTTCAGCTTTAGTTTTAGTCTTTTAGTCCTCTGGTCTTTAGAACACGTATGGCAATGCCATGGATTATAGCCCATCAGGCTCCTCTGTTCATGGAATTCTCCAGGCAAGAATACTGGAGTGGGTTGCCATTCCTTTCTTCAGAGGATCTTCCCAACCCAGAGATTAAACCCAGGTCTTCTGCATTGCAGTCAGACACTTTACTGTCTTGAGGCATATATACATATATAGCTCTATAATAATTTTCAAGCTTAGAAAATGTTAAGAATACACTTGAAAATTTATAAGCAATGATTAAGAGAGTCTCAAAAGTCAGAGTTAGTAATGCTGAAATTATTGTTACACTTCTGTTTCTCCTCTGGCCTTAGTATTTAGTGTTAGTCGCTCAGATGTATCCGACTCTTTGTGACTCTACAGACTGTAGCCCATCTGGCTCTTCTGTCCATGGGGTTCTCCAGGTGAGAATATGGGGGTGGATTGCCATTCCCTTCTCCAGGGGATTTTCCCAACCCAGGGATCAAACCCAGGTCTCCTGCATTGCAAGCAGCTCTGGCCTTAAGTAGTATCTATTATTTTTTCTGTCTACAGCCTGCAAAGCACCAGGAACATGGGAAAACAGAAAATATAACAAACATTTGTTGAATTAATGCATCTTTCCTGAGAGCAGAGATTATATTTCTTCTTTTTTTTTTTTTTTGTCATTCTCCATGACTCCTATATGGCGTTTTGCATGCAGTGGACTAACTATAAAGTATTGAAAATGTTTATATTATTGAGAAACAAGCATGGCTGAAGCCGATATTACTTGGTCAAACTGTCTCATGCATTCTTTCATTCATTCAGCCATTCAGTCATGGGGACATTCGCAGGAACTGTACTAAGGGCTATTGGTCTGATGGTGATTTTATGCCTTCCCTGGTGGATCAGTGGTAAGGAATCTGCCTGCCAATGCAGGAGATGTGGGTTTGATCCCTGGGTTGGGAAGATCTCTTGGAGAAGTAAATGGCAACAGACTCCAGTATTGTTGCCTGGAAAATTCCATGGACAGAGGAGGTTGGCTGGTTACAGTCTATAGGGTTGCAAAGAGTTGGACATGACTTAGGGACTAAACAGGCTGTCCAACTCTTACTGATCCTTCAACTCTTAACTCTCTTGTCACTTTGTTTAGCATTCCAGACTGAGTGAGGTACTTATCCTTTCATAACCATTTCTAATTGTATGGTAATTTGTTTGTATCTGTTACCAGATAGGGATCCATAAGAGCAGAATTGAGTCATTCACCTCTTGGTCCCTAGTGCCAAGCCTAATACCTTGTTTATAGGTATCACTTGAGGGAAATTTGTTGAGTAAATGTTTGTAAAAAAGTGTAATCTTTAATGATGATATTGTCAGATATATGACTTTGGTAATTTGGGTTTTAAGTATTGTGTTAGGAAAATTGAAAAAAACTGCCGGTTATAACAGTTTGGAGACAAAGTACGCATTAATAAGAAGGAATAATTACAAACACAGAAATTTGATATAAGCTATATGATGAAATGTACATAGCCATTAATAAACTATTCATATCATATTATAACCATTAATAAACTATTCATATCATATGATGAAATGTACATAACCATTAATAAACTATTCACATTTTTATTGTGACAAACTTACTGTGTGTCTAATAATTAAAACATAATTGTTAATGAAAGTGCTCAGTTGCTCAGTTGTGTCAGATTCTTTTAGTATATTCATGAAAAATTATGTAAAACATGAAATGTACATTTGAGTATATCTTGAGCTGTTTGTTGTTTAATCACTAAGTTGTATCCAATGGACTGTAGTCCCATGGATAGTAGTCTGCCAAGCTTCTCTGCCCCTGGAATTTTCCAGCAAGAATACTGAAATGGGGTGCCATTTCCTGCCCCAGAGGATCATCCCAGTCCAGGGATCAAACCCACGTTTCTTGGATCTCCTGCATTGGCAGGTGGATTCTTTACCACTAGCGCTACCTGGGAAGCCTAATTGTTAATGAAAAGTGAAAGTCTCCCAGTCATGTGTGACTGCAATCCCATGGACTGTAGCCTGCCTGGCTCCTCTGTCTATGGAATTCTCCAGGCAAGAACACTGGAGTGGGTTGCCATTTCCTTCTCCAAGAGATCTTCCCAACCCAGGGATTGAACCCAGATCTCCTGCATTGCAGGCAGATTCTTTACCAACTGAGCCACTAGGGAAGCCCCTAACTGTTAATGAAATGGTGATATTTATTCAGTGTTTAAATAAAATGACTGTCTCTTTAACCAAATTAAATAACACTTAAAATTTCTTTTTGACACTCTCAAATCAAGTAAGTAACAATTATTATCTTTAGGTTGGAAGTATAGACTGATGAGATTTAAAATATTTTTCTAAAACTTAGCAATGTTGTTTGTAACAAATAAAATGGAATCCACTAGTATGCCCTTATTTATTTGATTGTGAGCTTTCAGTCCCCACCAGAACTTTTTGAGAAAAAATAGAATCTATATGTAAGGTAAAGTTTACTTTATAATCAGACATGTGCCTTTACGTGTTTGGAGGTTAGAGACAACTCACGTCTTGGACTGGGTGAAGGCAATGATATCATTTCATCCTCAGAACACTATTTGGAAGAGAAGTTGAAACAATTGCAAAATGAGGGAGAAGGCTTAGCACAAGTGGATTTTTGTCTCATGAGATTTGCTGAAATGTATTATTTTTCCTAGAAATGCCTTAGGCCCAGCTTGTGCTTGTTTTAATTCTCTCCATATCCTTCGCAGGTTACTTTGCATATTAGTAAGTATGAGTTGACTTGAACTGAATTTCGCTTGTTTGGACCCACTGCTCTTAAGTCAATTGGCATCCCAAAGGCATGAGGATAGAGCATTCCTTTTCAATAATTAATCTGTGGAACAATTTCCCACTCTATATAACTCCTGGAATTCTCACAAATAGTCACAAAGGATGGAAAACAGTTGGATATTAAAGCAGGAGATTACAGACCCAATAAGCCAACCTTATCGGCATTCTTTTCCCTTCACTCCAAAGTATCAGGAGTGACAATTGCAGGAATTATGCATAAACTCAAAGCCACATCCTACTCTTGAATTCTTGGCATTATTTGGGTCAAGATTTTGTCTCTTTTTTTAATTCCAAATGTCCTTTATTTCCTTTTGAATTATATTATTTCTAACAAATCTTTTGGTCCTTTTTTTTTCTTTTTTTAGCTTTTTAAAAATTTATTTATTTATTTATTTTAAATTTTAAAATCTTTAATTCTTATTTTTGGCTGTGCTGGGTCTTCACTGCTGCTCACAGGCTTCCTCTAGTTGCAGCGAGAGGTGGCTACTCTTTGTTGTGGTTCACAGGCCTCATTGTGGTGGCTTCTCTTGTTGTGGAGCACTGGCTCTAGGCACTCCGGCTCAGTGGTTGCAGCTTGCAGACTCTAGAGCGCAGGCTCAGTAGTTGTGTCACACAGGCTTAGGTGCTATGAGGCATGTGGAATCTTCCCGGACCAGGGATGGAAGCTGTGTCCCCTGAACTGGCAGGAGGACTTCTATCCACTACTCTACCAGGGAAGTCCAAGAATTTGTCTTTTATGTGGTGTGTTTACATATGGGTAAAAGTAGTGAAGTCATTTTCATTGAGAGCATTACCAATTAGAGTCTGAAAGCTCTGAAGGTGGTGATTGTTATTATCATTCAATCAAGAGAAACAACAATTGACTTAGAAGGTGAATGGTAAAACAATACAGAGTCAGTGTTTCATGAATGTATTCACACACTGCTGTATTCAAAATAGATAGCCAACAGGGACCTATATAGTACAGAACATGGAACTCTGCTGAAGGTTATGTGGCAGCCTGGTTGGAAGGGGGTTGTTGGGGAGAATGGATACATGTGTATGTATGGCTGAGTTGTTTTGCTGTTCACTGGAAACTATCACAGCATTGTTAATTGATTATTTGTTGTTGTTGTTCAGTCACTAAATCGTGTCTGACTCTTTGCGACCTCACAGACTGCAGCATGTCAGGCCTCCCTGAACCTCATTATCTCCTGGAGTTTGCCCAAGTTCATATCCATTGAGTCAGTGATGCTATCCAACCATCTCATCCTCTGATACCCTAAAACAAAATAAAATGTTCAAAAGGAAAAAATAAGTTTAAAAAAGACCTAGGACAGTAAATCAAAAGTAAACCCAACTGAAAATTGATAGTTTTTAAATTTCATACTCACATAATTTGTGGACTAATTCTTGATGCATATGATTAGCCATAAATTTAAAAACAAATGCAAAGATCAAATTTCCACCTCCACTCCCTAATCCCAAAGAAGAGATTTTAAAAACTAATTTACGCATTTTACTGGGTTGACTTATTTAAGGCACAGCTACCCTAAATGGTTATAAATTTCTACATATATAGGTGTTAGCAGATATTTTTATATGGGTAAATCCTGAATAGGAGGAAAAAGTAATTTCGACTTTGGGCGTACAACTAGCAAATTTAAGAATAAGAGTTTTCTTTTTAGCTTGTCCTAAAAAATAACACCATGACATTTGATTTCAGGTAGCAGGATGAAGTGACTGCTAGAGCCTGACTTCCTACTATGAAAAAGGTAAGGTATGGAAGAAAGGAACAATCCTAGTGGAAAGCCTAGCATAAGATCACTTATCGACCAAATCTTACTGTTTAGTATTTCCACTTGTAGACTAGATTTTACTCAACATAAATAGATAAAAAAATATGTGCTTTTATTTCAGCTTCTTTTTTTTTTTTCTGAAAAATAAAAGGCAAAGCATCTATCCTATAAGATGAATCAACTTATGTAGTGGTTGCTAAGTACTGTATCTTCTAACCCTGGCCTCTCTAGAGTTTATTTAATGTGGTTCATCTTCAGGAAGTTACAGAGTAATGAAGAAGAGTCATGCAGGAAGTAGTGACAATTTCAGTGTTATCTTTAGGAAAAGTTCCACGAAACAAAGGAAGCCATTTTTAAACTGTCTTAGAACAGGTTTTTTAAAGCTAGTTTAGGATCGTATAATAAAGCATGCCTATTATTTACAGTTATTCCTTTAATAATAATTTTCACATGTGTTTTGGTGACTAACAATACTATTGATATGATTCCCTAAAAGTCTCACGAGTTTTATGTAAAGTTGTTAGATCTTTTTTTGTTCTTAAAGCTTGGAATAGATATTTAAAGACTTGTGCAAAGCCACATAAACCAGTTAGTGGCAGAATTGGTGTTAAGGGTAGGTCTACTGACCTTAGCTCCATCTCCATTGTTTTGTGGTTTTTTTTCCTCACTACTTCATCCTATCTTATTTAATTTACTGTGGGAAAATATATTCTGAGAAAAATAAACATAAATGGAAAAGAGTAATGTGAATTCTGACTTAACGGATGTTGTTTTAGTAATCTTCAGCATCTTGGTTTATTTCATTCCCAGGCTGTTAATGTCCTGCAGTGGATGCTGACATACAGCAATGTGGTTCCAGACTTGAGCTCAGGAGGCAGGTGTTCGGGTAGGGCTGGTTCTTCTCTTCATTAAATGTGAGAGTTTATGTCTCAGCTGCTCCTTTGGAAAATGGAGAGTGTAACAAAACCTACCTTTGGGGTTCAGTTCAGTCACTCAGTCGTGTCTGACTCTTTGCAACCCCATGAATTGCAGCATGCCAGGCCTCCCTTGTCCATCACCAACTCCCAGAGTTCACTCAAACTCCTGTCCATCGAGTCGGTGATGCCATCCAGCCATCTCATCCTCTGTCGTCCCCTTCTCCTCCTTCCCCCAATCCCTCCCAGCATCAGGGTCTTTTCCAATGAGTCAGCTCTTCACATCAGGTGGCCAAAGTATTGGAGTTTCAGCTTTAGCATCATTCCTTCCAAAGAACACCCAAGACTGATCTCCTTTAGAATGGACTGATAGGATCTACTTGCAGTCCAAGGGACTCTCAAGAGTCTTCTCCAACACCATAGTTCAAAAGCATCAATTCTTCGGCGCTCAGCCTTCTTCACAGTCCAACTCTCACATCCATACATGACCACTGGAAAAACCATAACCTTGACTAGATGGACCTTTGTTGGCAAAGTAATGTCTCTGCTTTTCAATATGCTATCTAGATTGGTCATAACTTTTCTTCCAAGGAGTAAGCGTCTTTTAATTTCATGGCTGCAGTCACCATCTGCAGTGATTTTGGAGCCCAAAAAGATAAAGTCTGACACTGTTTCCCCGTCTATTTCCCATGAAGTGATGGGACCGGATGCCATGATCTTCGTTTTCTGAATGTTGAGCTTTAAGCCAACTTTTTCACTCTCCACTTTCACTTTCATCAAGAGGCCTTTTAGTTCCTCTTCACTTTCTGCCATAAGAGTGGTGTCATCTGCATATCTGAGGTTATTGATATTTCTCCTGGCAATCTTGATTCCAGCTTGTACTTCTTCCAGCCCAGTGTTTCTCGTGATGTACTCTGCATAGAAGTTAAATAAGCAGAGTGACAATATACAGCCTTGACGTGCTCCTTTTCCTATTTGGAACCAGTCTTGTTCCATGTCCAGTTCTAACTGTTGCCTCCTGACCTGCATATAGGTTTCTCAAGAGGCAGGTCAGGTGGTCTGGTATTCCCATCTGTTTCAGAATTTTCCACAGTTTATTGTGATCCACACAGTCAAAGTCTTTGGCATAGTCAATAAAGCAGAAATAGATGTTTTTCTGGAACTCTCTTCCTTTTTTCCATGATCCAGCTTTTTTACATGATTTACCTTTGGGGTAGATTGTGAGAATTCAATGAAGTATTGTTTATTTAGTGTTTATAATAGTGTTGATGTATATAGTAAGAGCTCCCCAAATGTTAAATACTATTATAGTTACTTTAATTATTAATATTATTAAGGAAAATGAAAGATTTATTTTCCCCAATCAAAATACTAAAAAATCAGGAACCAGGAGAAATTCAGTTTTGGAAAAAGTGCTTCTCAGTGCTCCAGTGATCTTGCTCATAAGCATTGTTAGCTCATGGTAAGGGCCAGTAAATGAGAAACAGAAGAATAATGTTTTCAATTAGTAAAAACTTCATAAGTGAGGTTAATTAGCAGCTTAGTTACTAGATTAAATTATCATGCTTTGAAATTCAGGCTTTATTCTGAAAAAAAAATTGTTAAATAGACTAAGAAGTCCCTTTAGATGTGGCATTAGTCCTCAGGATAGAAGCTTTGTGATGAATTCTAGGTAAGTGAATTTAAGACATGGATTAAATATTCACTAAGTATGTGAGTTTAAAAATTATGGAAGTCTTGAGAATTTGTCTTAGAAAATCTGCTAAAAGTAAGTACTATAAAAGTAATAGTTTTATTTTTGGCTCTGATTATAGAAATTGGCAGCTTCTTTTTTTCTCATCCAGTTTAATATATATATATATATAGTAAAGTTGTAAAAATATTTTTGATCATGTGGTCTTAAGCTTTACAAAATTCTAACTATAGCACCTTATTGCACAAATGGAATCTATAAAACCCAAAAGGAGCACCTGTGGTGTTGCAAGAATGGGGGGCTAGAGGTGGACTCACTGTTTCTGCAAAACTCACCACTCCTGCAAAACTCATGACTCCTGCAAAACTCATGAGTGTACCTCTTCTGTTTGTGTTGTTGAACTTCCCTGATCAGGGTTTGAACCTGCGTGCCCTGCAGAGGAAGCATAGTCTTAGCCACTGGACTATTGGGAAAGTCCCACATACCTCTCCTTTAACTGGTGAGGAAACTGACTCCATAGACAGTGTGTGCCTTGCTCAAAGACACTCCCAGACGGACAGTGGCAGAGCCAGTCTTGAATAAATATCTTCTCCTTTTCTGCTCTTTTGATTGTACCATATATCCTTCCTAGTAAAGAATCTATAAATTAGAGCCCTTTAACAATCCAGATTCTTTTCTCTTCTCCACTCTTATTATAGAGGTATACCTGATAGAAAGTCCATTTAGTTTGATATCAGCATGATGGGCACGCCCTTGGATCAGTGCAAATCCTCCCAATGTTTAACTGATTAACTCATTAATCAGGTTGATCACCTGCTCTATGGACCTACTAGGCACCATGTTACTCCCTGGGAATATCAAGCTGATGGCAATGCCATCATTTCCCTAATAGGTATAAGAGGAATATATAGAAAGATACATAAACAAATACTAGGTATCTTGAAGTGGCTTAACTAGAAAGTAAAAATTGTGTGAAAATGTTAATTCTTTAAACATTAAATATTTGTCATTATATAATGCTCTGTTCATGGTAAATGAAATACTACTTATATACTAGAATGGCAGGATAGTAACTGCTTTTTATTTAGACTTAAAATATTATTCATTTGGCTGCATTGGGGTCTTAGTTGCGACACATAGGATTTCTGTTGTGGTGCACAGATTCTCTAGTTGTGGTGCCTTGGCTCACTCATTGCTACTTTCCAGAAACCTTCTAAATATGAATGCTTCAATGTCTTTGGGAAATGGGAAAAGACAATAGTTTAGAAATTTCTGCTGACCTTGGAAAAGAGAAGATGAATACCTTAAGTGGCTTGACAGTTGACAAGCTCAGGAAAATGTTCTTGGGAATGTGCAATAATGGTTTGTTCAGATTAGATGACATCCTGAATCATAAAGGGCTTTCGCAGATCCACAGTTATTTCAGCTGTCAACCCACAGGATGCCAAGCACTAAAGCATGTTCTGTGAGTGTCAATGTCCTGGGAGACGATTTTTGGAGTGAGTCTCACATTTCTCTGTCTTGTGAGCAGAAGAAATAACTGACTTTGTTCCATTCTATTATTTCCAGACTGTTTGTACAGTGAACAGCCTTAAAAAATGGAGATAATATCTCCCTTCAGAGCAAAGAGCAGGCATGCTTATTGCCCAGTATAAAATATTCAGGTTCCCTAAGCTCAGGGTCCCTCTCCTATAAAGCTTATTATATATGTCCAGGTGTCACCTGACCTTCTCTGCTGATCTTCTGGCTATCATTAGTGCTAAGAGGAATAAAGTCAGTTGTCTCTGATGCAGGCATGGCACATCTTCTTCCAGCATCTGTAAAAGTATGTATGACAGGCTGAATGTTAGTTTGCAAATAGCCTTCACAGCACAGTTCTGGCAGCTGACAAGCCATCTCTTCCCTTCTCTAATCTCTGGTCTAGTGAAAAAAAAAAAAAAAGCACAAGTCATTTAGGGTCCATGAGTATGGTTTCCTGAGTTGTGTATTTTTAGCAGGAAGATTCTGGCATCTCAGAATGCACATTGTTTGTGGAAACCAGATATGTAGTTGTTGGAGACTAATCAGCCAATCATGACACTGCAGAGAACTTCAAGACTTTTAGATAATTCACTTCTGCTCCTCTGCTGCAGACGTCAGTCTCTTTAAGACCAGCCTTGAGAAAACCTGGGATATAGGTCTTTAGTCTGAGGAACTGCTTTTACTTTTTCCTTTCATTATTTAACATATTTAGAAATTATCCTCACTGTTCCTCACTGGTCTCGATTTTCATCCTTAACTGTGTACTAGACTTCCATTTCTGAATACACTTGAAATGAATTCCATTTCATTTTTGGATGATAATGCTTGATGTTATCATGAATTAACACAACAAACCATTTCTGATGAGATTTAAGATCATTTAAGATATGGATTTTTTTCCTATAATATCATAGATTAAATAGGGGCCAGTCATATACAAGAAAGGTCTCCAACCTTGGCATCTCCTCTCATGAAAGGTTAATACAGTTTTCTAAGATTTAATGATGCCCAATGACTCTGAGGTTCATTTCTGTACATGACTCGTTTTGTTTTTTTTTTGATGCCATATCATGTACCATGTGGAATCTTATTATCAGTTTCCCAATCAGGGATTGAACCTGTGCTCTCTGCAGAGAAAGTATGGAGTCCCAACCAATGGACCACCAGGGAAATTCTTGTCTTCAGGGTCTGGATCTCAGTTTTGTCCCATTAACTTATGGTTCACTTATTCTTCCGCAGTTCTGCCCTCTCCCTTCCAACCTCTCAATAAGTCACCCATTTGATTCTGGGAGCCGGTCAACCCTGATGCCATGCAGAAGCTCAATAAACATTTGTAGAATGATTCAGTGAAGGTGTTGGGTCATTTTTATTTGAGTCTTTTAACAAGTACTCTTCAATATAACCAGTTCCTTGATTTCCAATAAAATAATACGTGGAAAGAGTGGTAATAATGCCACAAATCATATGCTAATAACAACATTGGCCGAGAGCTTACGATACTGTGCCAAGTGCTTTAGATATTAATATATAGCCTTATTTACTCTCCACAAAGTTACTGTCTTATTATCAATACATCACTTATTTATTTTACAGATTTAAAAAATGGGTGTAACAGAGAAAGTTTGCAGTTTTTCTAAAGTCACTCAGTGACGGATCTGACATTCTTTTCTACCTTCTAAGAGAGCCAGGGGTATCTGGTGCACATATTCTATGGTGGAAGAGGAGAACTGAACTTTTACTTTTGGCCAAGGCTGATATAAATCAGCCATAAAATTGTCTTCTTTGTCACAGGATCAGGTAAAAGGTCAGAGCCAAACTAGAAAAGCTGAACTTCATTGAAAGCAAGCTGTGTGTATTCTCACCAAACTTCTCATTTATACAGCTCTCTCACATATTAGTTGGATGATTAAAAAGAATAAAAATTTCTCCATGAAAATTTCTATGGTACACTCTTTGGTGGTGTACTTCTGGCTATAATGAAAGGTATATGCATTTTTCCTTTGCCTTATCAGAATTCTTCCTAACTGAATGGCCTGTGGCACAAACTTACTTTCCCAGCTCCATTATGTGAGTGGGTGCTGAATAATTTATTTCATATTATTTGAGGCCTTGTGCATATTATTAGAATGAGAGGAAACCATGAAAATTATGGGTTCTTGGTTTACTACTTTAACAAATATTTACCAAGGCCAACAAAAACAATATTTACTGCATGACTGGAAAACAAAAGACACAGTCTTTGCCTCCTCACACTTGGTTGTTGAAGGTTTGGTTTGCATTGTTTATATCAAAGAGCCTTGCAAATAAATATAAAAATAAAGCTGGGATAGGTACTTAGAAGGAGAGTACATAATAGTATAACGGCAAGCATTAGGGGGAGTGGATCAAGTTGGGGAGGTCAAGTAGTGTCTTTCTGAAGAAATGAAGGCTGAGCCAAGGTCAAGTACAGTTGTTACCCAGATGAAAGGAGACCGGTGATGGGGTTATGAAACAACACAGTAGAGTTCAGCTCACTGAGTATTTACAGAATGCCCACCATATACCAGACATTATGCTTCAGTTCAGTTCAGTTCAGTCGCTCAGTCGTGTCTGACTCTTTGCAACCCCATGAATCACAGCATGCCAGGCCTCCCTGTCCATCACCATCTCCCGGAGTTCACTCAGATTCACGTCCATCGAGTCCGTGATGCCATCCAGCCATCTCATCCTCTGTCGTCCCCTTCTCCTCCTGCCCCCAATCCCTCCCAGCATCAGAGTCTTTTCCAGTGAGTCAACTCTTCGCATGAGGTGGCCGAAGTACTGGAGTTTCAGCTTTAGCCTCATTCCTTCCAAAGAAATCCCAGGGTTGATCTCCTTCAGGATGGACTGGTTGGATCTCTTTGCAGTTCAAGGGACTCTCAAGAGTCTTCTCCAACACCACAGTTCAAAAGCATCATGTTGGGAAATAAAAAATGAATGAGACATGGTTTTTGCCCCGGTAAATAACTCACTATCAGGGTTTCACCTTCAGGTAGTTGAGAAATTAGGAGAGTCACATCGTTTGTGATTTTTTGGCTTTTCTGTGTAGTTTGAGTTTCCTTTGTTGTCAGAATTCCCTCAGCTAGGCAAGTCCTTCTCAGGAAAACGAACATAGTTTTTTGTCATGGAATCAGTGTTTAAAAGTGAATAGACATAGTCTTCTAGTTCAAGTCCAGCAATACTATTCTAGGTTTTACCATCAATTGAACGTGGCCTCACAAATGGAGCACAGGCCACTTTCAGAGCCTGCTGACAGCACAGTTTCAGGAAGGAAGCCTGACTGCCACCAAACAAGAAACTCATTATTTCTTTATCTCTCTGTCTTTTTTAACCATTAACTCAATTACTCAGTTGAGTAAAATTGGTCAATAATTAATCCAGCCATAGAAACAATGAGTGAACACACTGTATGTGCATTTGATTAATCTGTTTTCATGTTAAGTGTCACTCATATCTGGAGTACAAACTCCTCAGGACACACAAGTCACACACATATGAAAGTCAAGGGTGTAAACAAAGGGGAGAGGCAGCAACTGTGGAAAAAGGGAGATTGCCCCAAACCAAAGAAACAGGATGAAATAGCATACTCCAGGGCTGGATCTCTGCCCCAGGCTCTGGGACATGTCCTCATTCATGGTACCCACCAAGAGCACATTCTAGGCCTTCCATCTTGCTCTCTGCAAAGGGCTAGGCCCTCTCATCGTCTTTGAGCCTGTGATTCTGGCCTAGCTCCCTATTCCAGAATCTATGGGCTCTTTCCCTGCTTGGCTTCATACCCTAGTCTTGGAGGAGAACTTTCTCCAGGGCCGCTTCTGAGCAATGTGCCTCTGCTCTTCTGTTTTATCTTGACTGGGCCACTGTACCACCAAGTTCTAGATACCTGGGATGCCGTCCTGACGCATCCTGCTTGGGCTGCTCCTTTTTCTAGGATGGACAGACCCCCCCGCAGGAATGGATGAGGAAGATAGTGATACCCAGACCTGTGCCTCAGTTCTGCTATCTCATTTCATTGCTTCTTACTTTTCACTCTTCTTTGCAAGGACTCACAAACTTCATTTGTAGTTAGTGTCAATATATTATGCTACTGAGGCTTTCTCTTCCTGGATGCAAATCCTAAGCACTTGTTTTCTTTTTCTGTGTTTCATTATTATTATTATTTTTTGTTTTTTTCATCTTTGAGGGTTGATCTGTTAGGGGGCAAGTAATATTTCTAAGGGGACCCTTAGGTATTGCATCACTAAGTGACTTGTCCAACTTCACAATGTGCCCTTGATTATGGAGCAATCAAGTAGAAAAGGAGAACAACTCTCAAATTTTCTTAACTGAGTATGCATAACCACTATTGTTCAGATCCAGTATATATATTAACTAAGTGACTGAATGTTAGTAGTTTGAATTTACCAACTAAGGAGTTTTAATTTTGAAGAGTGAAGGAAATTAAGTTACAGACAATGTCATTAAGTGGCCTTCTGGAAAATGCAAAATATACCTCTGTATTCACAATCCATGAACATTTTGAGATTTTGCTGTTGAAAATGCAGTCTATGTTCTGTCTAACAATTCCACACTCTTCCTGTGAAGAGTTATGATCAACCCTGTTGATGAGAGCTGTGATTTTTGCCTAAAATTTCTAAATGAATGTGGTGAATGTCTACCAAGTTGTTTGTCTATCTGTCTAGCAAGTTATTTGCATCATCTCGTTTCCAGATTATTCTGAAAAAGCAATTTAATGTGCACCATTTTACCCCTTGAACAGTTATTCAAACTGTTTCTGCTTTTTTTTTTTTTCTGGAAATATTATTAACAATATACTCCAGTAATGATCTAGCCCAAGATGTTCTTGTGTTATTTTGGAGCTAGTTGCTAGTGACTCATAGCACGTTGGACGTCCAAGCTATGGTTAACTGGTGGTCAAGTTAGGAAATTCTGTTCCCATTAACTCTCCTTTTCTTAGCCCAGAACACCTCTCTACTCTTTCTTTTTTTTTTTGATTCGTCATGCTCATAGTCTCTGCTTGGTGTTTTCAAACCCAAAGTAATGCAATGACATGCCATAATGAGTATTGTTCCTACTACACTTCCAGCTTAACTAAAAACAGGAAATACAGACCATTTCATGGAAAAGCCCACTTTTGTGATATTTCCAACCCAAAAGGTTTGGATCAACTTTGAGTATCTGAACTTTTGGCTTCTTACAGTAAACCTTCTAACTTCAGAATTTTAACACCATTTCTACTTATAAGATGATGCCTTCCATATTTAGACTATGCTGACACATGAACTAGTTTGCTTTGAAACCATTTTTATTTAATGTTAGGATGTACTTGTAGCCAAAAAAATCGACATGAGAAAGTTGTGTGAATCATAAGATTTAGAGCATAATTGTAGAAAGAGATACACTTCCCATAGTTTCAAGACTTTCCTTACTTATTGGACAGTTTACTTAAAATGGGTCTATTTTTATGAGGTTTTACCCATTAAGTGAGTATTTGATGTATAAGTTTGTTACATAAAATAAACCCAGGAGCAAAAATTCTAGTTTAGGTAAAAATAGTCTGACAACTCTTTTGGTAAGGATTATCAGGCCCTACCAGGAAATAAATCTAAATTATTTTGCCCTTTAATAATCAACCAATTGACTTTTAGTAATCCTAGGAGGTAGAGGTTGAAGAAGGAAATGGCAACCCACTCCAGTACTCTTGCCTAGAAAATTCCATGGATGGAGGAACCTGGTGGGCTGTAGTCCATGGAGTCACAAAGAGTCGGACACGACTGAGCGACTTCACTTTACTTTACTTTACTTCAGGAGGTAGAGGGAGTTTAAAGTTAGAACTTCGTGTGCACTGTAGTTTTTCAAGATCCAGTGAGGTAAAAATCTCATTGGGTCAATTAAGAAAAGAAGTCACATAAGGTTAGATTTATTTGATTCCAAAAAAGTAGAGTGGCCTTGGACAATTCATTATGTTATTTTTCAGTGTCTGTGAGGGGCCTATTTTTTCTTGGTTTCTTCCGTATTGTGTGGACTGACCATGATGAATTGGATGGGTTGCGTTGTTTCATTCATTCTCTTCTGACTTAGCCATGTACTGTAATCTTACAAAACAACCTTATATCATGGTTTTCAAGCATGATAAATGGTGGCATGAACTATAATTCCAAGTTGAGTTGTTAAATAAGGTTATTTCATTTGCCTTTGTAAGATGTAAGTTACTAAATTTCTATTTTCACCTTTGATTTAGTTTTAAAGGCAAGTCATCTCAAGGACGGGATATGAAAAAATAGTAATGTCAAGGAACATGGAGGTTAGAGATAACAGAAGCATTTTCAGAAGGATCAGGGCTCTCTAGCCTTAACCTTTATTGAGGAAAGATTTTAACTCAATGTTTGTTGAAGTTCTGAAATGACCAAATAGTAGTTCCTTTTATTCTGTTTCTTGCTGTTATTTAGCTGGAATGTACTGGACAGGATTAGAAATGACTGTTCTTTCTTTCTTTTTTTTATGATTCAGACAAAAGGGAACGTGCCAGAAAATAATCTATAAAAATAATCTTTCTTTATGAGATTTCAAGCCTGTGTGTAGACTCAGAAAGTGGAGACAGTATCTAGGTTTTTAAATAATTTATCAAACTGTACATAACATACTAAACTTTAAAAATTTTGCTTATGATTGAGTTGACAACATAATCTTCCATCCCAGGTCAACCCTCCTCCCCTAAACCTTCTTCCAAAGCAAGAAAAATAAAGTAAAAGATGGCTAATACCTGTTAGAATGCTGCAGAAGCCAAACATTTTTCTATTGTGTCTGTATCACATGATATCCATTCTCCTCTGCGTAATTCTTGGAATAATATCACTCACAAGTTAAGATCTTACACTAAGATTTTTAAGCTCTAGCTGAAGAATGCTGGATAAGTTAGAAAGTCCTAATGGTGAACTTATAAAGAAATGTTGACAGGGCTTGGATTCTCACAGTGCTAGTGGGTACCATGATTATAATAATGGTTTCCTTTAAAACTCTTCCATTTAATGTTCCAAACATTGGAATTTGTAGTTTTTCCTTTGGTCCAGAGATCAAAAACATGAACAATTTTATATTTCTTAGGCTGGATGGCCTCTGTGTTTCCACAATTTCTGTGGGAAAGCAGTCTACTCTTTCTCAATTTTATTAAAACCACCATCCTGGCTCCACTATGTGCCATTACAAGCACTTTCATTATGTCTCATATCTCCTTTTAGGAAGTTGGACTCTGCTTATTGCTTTTCTTTGTTCTTATTGGTTTTAAAAAACTACATACTGTAAGTGAAAAATGGTTTAGAAATTGAAGATAGGGTAACACATGCGGTTAAAAAGGTATTGTGAGAGACAAATTATTTGAGGTCAAACCCTTCTGCCACTTAGTAACTTTGTGAGTTAGGCAAGCTGTATGACTCTAAGCCTTTTTTTCCTCATCTGTAAATTGCATATATTAACAGTATCTGCCTTGTGAGGCTTTTGTGATAATTAAATAAGGTAGCAAATGTGAAGTGACTGGATCACAGTAAGTTCTCAACAATTGGTGCCATTACCAGATTATTTAGTTATGTATTTAGTTGAGGGGTATATTGGACTGGGGAGCTATTCCCTTCTCCGGGGACTCTTCCTGACCCAGGGTTCAAACCCAGGTCTGCAATGCAGGAGACCCAGGTTCAATCCTTGGGTCAGGAAGATCCGCTGGAGAAGAGAATGGCAACCCACTCCAGTATTCTTGCCTGTAGAATTTCATGGACAGAGGAGCAGTAAGAAAATGTAACAAAAATAGAAAATGTTGTTCTATTTATTTGGAAATATTATCTAGTAGCCGTTACTGTCTTACTAAGAAAGCTTTATTTTATAACAGGCGTATTTTAGTGTTTTTGTTTTTAAATAAGATAAATTAAACTTTATTCATTCAACAGATCTTTATTGGGTACCTACTATGTGCCAGTTGACGAAATGCACCTTATTCTGTTATAAATTATGATGTTTGCCTTTGGCTTTTTCTATTTTGTTGTGTTTTTGTGGTTATCTGATTATGGAAGTTCCTCAGTATTCCTAATTTGCTAAAAAGTTTTTCTACCATGAATGAACATGAGTTTTATCAAATGATTGTTTTTCCCTAGCTCTTTTGAGATGACCATTTGAAGTTTCAGGTTTCCGTGGTCGCTCAGTTGGTAAAAGAATCAGCCTGCAATGCAGGAGACACGAATTTGATCCCTGGGTCAGGAAGATCCCCTGGAGAAGGAAATGGCAACTCACAAGAGTATTATTGCCTGGAAAGTCCCATGGACACAGGAGTCTGGCATGCTATCGTCCATGGGGTGGCAAAGAGTTGGACATGACTTGGTGAGTAAATAACAACAACATATGAGTTTTCTCTTTTTCTTTCAGTCTGTTGAATTTTATTAAAAGATTTTAAATATTAAATCACCTGGGTACATTTAGTGGAGACAAATCTTAGTTTTGGTATTTATCCTTTTAACTTACAACAGAATTTAATTTTGTGCTTATATTTTGTGTCATGAATTTTATATATGTGTTCAGGGGAGAGATTTGCTTGTTATAGTTGTATTTCTTTCATATAAAATTCTTGTTCAGTGTTGATATCACATCCTGCCCTCACAAAATGAGATTGGAAATATTTCCTTATCTCTTTTTTTCTGGAAGCCTTTGTGTCAGACTGGTATTATTTCTTCCTTGTAGGTTTCAAGGCATCACTGATGTAACCGGGATCTAAAGTTTTCTTCCCGAGAGAGAAATTAGAGATGTAATTTCTTCCACAGGTACAGTATTATTGAGATTTTTCATTTTTGTGTGTGTGTCAATTTTTGTTCCTTTTTTTCCTTCCTTCTCTCCTTCTTTCTTTGAAAGACTAGTAGTTGCTGGTTTTGGTTCAGTGTCTCAAGGGTATCAGATCCAAGGTCTTTGTGATTCTCTTCATATTTTCCTTATGGTTGAGTGGTGGCTGCTGTGGCTGAAGCCACCATGTTCAAGTCTCAGGTTGGAAATTAGTGGAAGCAACTCATAGCAACTAGTGGAGTCTTCATGAAGAATGCAAAGCTTTCTTTAAAGATTTAGGTTTCTGTCTCTCTGGCCAGAATTGTGTTTCATGGCTCTCACTTCAGTGCAAGGAAAGCTGAGAAATGCTATCTGGACACATTTCTGTTCCCATAGCTATGCAGGTTCCATTAGGAAGGAAGAAAGGAAAACAGATTGTACAGACAACTATCTGTGTGTCTATCATAGGTGTGGCATTAGATGTGATTCTTAAGAAAATATCTGTGGGCACTATCAAAGGTGATTTGGAGCTAGATGACTTGGTTGACATATTCTCCTAAGTTTAGTGGCCATGATATCTAGAGATTATTATATTGATGAAAGATTTGAAGGTGATATTAATGATGACTTATAGTACAATGCAGAGAAGGCAATGGCACCCCACTCCAGTACTCTTGCCTGGAAAATCCCATGGACGGAGGAGCCTGGTAGGCTGCAGACCATGGGGTCACTAAGAGTCAGAAACGACTGAGCGACTTCACTTTCACTTTTCACTTTCATGCATTGGAGAAGGAAATGGCAACCCACTCCAGTGTTCTTGCCTGGAGAATCCCAGGGACAGCAGAGCCTGGTGAGCTGCCGTCTATGGGATTGCACAGAGTCGGACACGACTGAAGCGACTTAGCAGTAGTACAATGATACCTCTGGGATGTTTTAAGTTTTTTTCCATTTGAAAGAAGTTACTAAGAAATAATTAACAATAATAATAATAATCTAAGAAGCATGTCTTGATAATGTTAATTCATTTCATTTCATTCATTGCTTCATCATCACATGTTTATTGGGCACTTCTGTGTGCTAGGGACAGAGCAGTGAAAAAGATAGACCAGTCCTATTTTCACAGACCACAAAGTCCAGCTGGGAGACAGGCAATTAACAGGGGACCCAATCAGAAAGATTATTATGTTTTGTACTATCGGAGTTCCCTGGTGGTTCAGTTGGTAAAGAATCTGCCTGTTATGCAAGAGATCCAGGTTCAATTCCTGGGTTGGAAAGATCCCCTGGAGAAGGAAATGGCTACCCACACCACTGTTCTTGCCTAGAGAATTCCATGGACAGAGGAGCCTGGTGGGCTATAGTTGCTGGGGTCGCAAAGAGTTGGACATGACTGAGCATCTAACACTTTCACACATGGGATACTAGGAAAGACAGAGCGATGAGATAAAGTTACTGGGGTGTGAGGGGTCAGGTGCTGTTTCAAATAATACGGCCAGGCCGGAAAAGCCTGTCTGCAAAAGTAACCTTTGAGTTGAAGGGTGAGAATGAGCTGAGTGTGAAAAAAGCCAGAGTATATGTGTTAGGGTGAAGTGAGAAGAACAGATGCAAAGACAGAAAAGAGCCAGAAATAAGGACTTGAGGCTGGTGTGGGTGCACCTGGGAAGAACAGGGGGGTAACCTGTGGTGAAGGAGGCAGGGGTCCTCCTATTTGGCCATTGTGTAGGAACCAGTGGAAGACTTTAAGGCATAAAGTTGGCAGTCCGGTTTATGTTTACAAGGTCCTTCTGATTGCCATCTGAGAAGGACTGCAGGGAGGCAAGGAGCTGTGTAGGGAGACCAGTTAGGAGGACCAGTTAGGGGGTTAATGCTCTGGCCCAGGAGAGAGGTGGTGCTCTGGATGAGAAGGGCTTCAGAGGAAAACCAGAACACCTGGAATGTATGGTGGGGCAGAAGCTGATGGTACTTGCCTATGGATTACACAGGGGAATTAGGAAAAGCCTTGTTTCTAAATATTTTTAAAACTTTTTAGTTTTTGTGTTATCTGTAAACTCTAATGGCAGCATCCTAACTGGGTTCTTCCAGTTCTTCTTAACTCAAACGTCATACATTAAAATGTTAATATCTACTGGGATAACTGTTTTCTTTTATCCTTTAATTAAAAACAGCAACAACAGCAGAAAAGGATTTTTAACAGAACAATAATTCCAGCTTGGTATTTGCCCTTGAAGATCTTGCCTGTGTCCTTTATCCTAAGGGAAATTCCTCCTTTCCTGTTTTTTTCTAGTTTACAGAAACAAATATCGAGAAAAAGACACATAATATAGTTTTCTTTCTTAGTAGAAAAGAGATTAAAAGAAAAGAGCAACAGCAACATCTTTCTCATATTATTTATATACATTACTGTCGAATTTAATGAAGAAAAGCAAATGGTTTTTTTATGTAACTTTATTTGAAATAAACTTAATCTACACTAGTGAGTCCCTCAATTTAATGTCCACATAAATCACATGGAGGTCTTGTGGAGATGAAGATTCTGACTCAGTAAGTCTGGGTGGGCCAACGTTTGCATTTCTACCTAACTCCCATCTGGCCCACAGACCACACTCGAATAGGAAAGATGTTAACTTTGCTCCAAATGGGCATTGTCCCTGCTCTTAATCACTTATAATTTTATTTTTCAGTGTTCCAAGATCATCAGATTGGAGAAACTGACCCATTGGAACTTAAAACATACTTGGTAAGTGGGAGAAACAAATAAGGAATTTTTTTCCTCTCTGGAATTTATTTCTAGGTTTATAATTCACATTCTGTTTGGCCTAAGCAAGCCTGGCATATTGATTGTTGTCTGGTATGTTCTTTACCCTAATGACTAAGAATTTAATTACATTCCAAATTGTGACTATTTCCCTAAATATTCCCAGCTGCTTTCAAGATGAACTCTATAACATTACTAGAAATAGGCTCTGTGGCCTTTTTGGGAAGTCTGCAATAGGATCATATGATCCCAAATAGCTTTATTCAACATGTGATGTTAAGAAGACCACAGAATTTTAGAGTATCTTTTCAAGTTAGCATTAATCATATGTGGTTTTCTTCTGAAAGCATTTCTTTCAAAATGACCTGTATTTTGAAAAGGAAAAAACCCATATCAATTTAGATGAGATATTGATGGAGAGGATTTGACTCAGAAACTTTATCTAGAAATAATAGATTGGATTTTTTCATTATTTTTGTTATTATAAAAAAGCACAAACTACTGAAACATTAAACTTTTTATAGAACTGTATTGCTTAAAAAATTAAGTTAGGTCTAATCCCAGTCCTAGAGATGTGTATATGTGTGTTAAGTCGCTTCAATCGTGTCTGACTATTTATAATACTTTGGACTGTAGCCCACCAGGCTCCTATGGTCATGGGACTTTCCAGGCAAGGATACTGGAATGGGTTGCCATTTCCTCTTCCAGGAGCCCTGGAGGTAATAAATGTTAATACTCTGGTGTCTATTCTTTTTCTACATTTTTTCTATGCATTACTAATATTAAATGAATATATATACACATATAAATGCACCTATATTTTATACAGGAATTAGACTAGGTCAGAATATTGTTCCATAATTTCCAAACAGCAGTACTGAATGCCTAAAATCACAATAGATGAAATCTTTGGTATGTTTTCTTTTCACATGGAAATAGTAGATTTTGATATTTTCTATGTCAATAGTTTTTAGGTATATACTATCAAACTACTTGTAAACCAAAGGGGAGGGCTTATTTAAGTAATAAGCTTTATTACTAAGTTACAAGTGCCAGTACTATGTACAAGAGTACATAAAACTGAAGTAAAAATTATTTTATCAAAATATATTTTTTACAAATTGCTAGTTTTTAAATACCCAGAATATCATTTTTAACAGAAATATGGCCTTTGAAAACCTTGTAACTCCAAAAAGTAGGCTAATTTTAAAGGTATTTGATGACCTAATTATTTAAATGCCATTCAAATTGGGATTTACAAAAATATATATTTAGCCAAGAAGTATTTACTTAGCTGAAAACAGGAGCAAGAGATTCTCCCTGCTATTACAATACTAGTCAACTTTTTCTAAGCCGTCTCCATTTTCTGCCCTCTTCTACATTTTATTTTTTACATACAAAATTTTCTGTAAATGTAAATACTTACATAGCACATTTTAAGAAGAATGCCTATAAACCCATCATCTCTATAAGAATTAGAAAAATGCCAAATATCTTTTTATTCTTTCCTTATCCATCTCCTGTTTCTTTCCAAGAGGTAACCTCTATGCTGAATTTTTCATTATTCATTCTCAAAATTACCACATATCCACATGAATTGAAGATATAACATACCTGTGTTTTTTAAGCTTTATAAAAATGGTTTCATACTTATCTTTCTAGTCTTTTTCTACTCTATATTATTTCTAAGATAATACACATTGATATCTGTAGTGGTAGGTCATTTCTTTTCATTGCTGTGTGATATTAACTTTGTGATTGTATCAAAATTTGTCATTTTAGAAATGGAGATTTGATTTTCCAGTTTTTACTGTTATTATGAAACCTACTTCTCTAAACATTCTAACACATTTCTCCTGATGTACAAATAAGGAGATTTTTTTAGGTTGTTTATATTTTGGAATGGAATTGCTGAATCATAGCAAGTGATCAGCTTCTCAAGATAATATGAAGTTGTTCTTTTCCAAAGTACAATTTTTATTTCTACAAGCAGATCGAATCTCATTGATCCATCTCTTGGTTTTGTTATTTGTCTTAATTTTAAAAAAGGAATATAATTTTATTATCTTAATGTGAAGTTACTCCACTGTTGCTAAAGTTGATAATTTTTTATACATTTATTGACAATTTGTGTTTTCCCCTCTATTAAATAGTGGTTTACTCATTCTTTTGCTCATTTTTGTATTAAGTTATTTGTTTTTTCTTATGTTTCATTTTTCATTTAAGGACTTTATTATTTACTTTTCCCCCTAATTTTTAAACAGGGAATGCATCTAATGCTGTGTTAGGTATGGATTCTCCTTCTAGTAATGGCAGAGTAACTCAGATCAGATCAGCCATTTCAGTGAGAACGTTATACACATAAACAATATATACATAAATCCACAACATATGCATAATTTTATATCCACACATGTAGTTGCATATATACATATTGCATATGTGTGATTATATGTATGTGTGTGTGTGTGTGTGTGTGTGTGCATGTATATATATCACAACTATCTGAAGCTATTTGAAGACAAAAAAAGGTGGGCAGAAATGAAGATGTATTGATACTTCAAAGAAGAGAATAGCATTAGGTGAGTTTCCTATATTCCCACTCAGCACTATTTTCAGGGTTACCACAGAGACTGGGCTTCCTAGGTAGCGCTTGTGGTAAAGAAGCTGCCTGCCAATGCAGGAGACAATAAGAGATGCTGGTTAGATCTCTGGGTTGGGAGGATCCCCTGGAGTAGGATATGGCAATCCACTCCAGTATTCTTCCTCGAAAATCCCATGGACAGAAGAGCCTGGCGGTCTACAGTCCATAGGGTCGCAAAGAGTTGGACATGACTGAAGTGACTTAGTACTTAGCACAGAGATTGGAGAGTGAGGGTGAAAATCTTAGAAAGGAGAGAAACACAGTGGGAGAGCGCAAAATTCTTTGTGTTAACTCTGTCCAAACATCTGGTTGACCTCTGAAGTATGCATGTGTGGTAGAGGGTAGCCACCTAACGCTGAAAGGATTGAACAGAGATTTAGCAACTGGCCACCACAGGGCAAACAGGAATTTGGACTTTGAGTTTTCCTAGGTATTTTCCTGCTAAAACAAACACACAAATCGTTTCTTCTCTTCAGAGAAATGTAACATACTCTCTACAAGAATCATGAGACGAAACAAAATGACTAAATATATGAAGAGAACAGAGAAGTGATACTCATACTCAAGAGAAAAAGTAATCAACAGAGACTTACTCCAAGAAATTATAATCTGCAGACAAGATTTTAAAGCAACTGTTATAACCATATACAAATGTAAAGAAAAATATGATCAAAATAAGTCAGTAGAGGAAATTTCAACAGATAAATACAAACCCTGTTTGTACAAACAAAAAAGAACCAAATGGAAATTAGAGAACTGAAAAAACACAATCTGGAAAGGAAAATAAATTGCCAGATGGGCTTAAGAGAAAACTGAAGACGACAGAAGAAAAAGCCAATAAACCTGAAGACAGCTAATAGTAATAATTCAATTTGAATCTAAATAAAGAGAAAAAAAAGATTCGAAATAAAAATGAACCAAGACTCTGTCACTTGTAGGATAATATCAGAAGGTCTAACGTGAATAAAAGGGGGGTCTGAAAAGGAGATGGAAAACAATGCAGGAAAAAGATTTGAGGAAATAATGAACTAAAAAGTTCCCAAATTTGATGGAAGAATATTTGGGTTTATTACCAAATCCTGCCAGTTTTGTTGTCAGAAATCTCTATGAATCCAGCCTCTCTTTACCATTCTCCTACCTTAGTTAGCATGTTAGGTCTCTAAATCAAAGAGAATGATGGGAAACACAGCAGTTTCTCTTTGCTGATCAACAAGCCAACTGTTATGGGTTGAATTGTATTCCCCCCAAAAGGTATGTTGAAGTCCCAGTTCTTGGAACTTATGAATATGGCTTTATTTGGAGATCAGTCTTTACAGATGTAATCGAGGTAAGATGAGTTCACAGTGTTAGTGTGGGCACTAATCTAATGACTGGCATCCTTGTAAGAAGAGGGAAATTTGGACGCAGACACAAACAGGGAAGAAGGCTGTGTGAGGACAGAGGGAGAGTTCAGAGTGATGCGTCTGCAGACAAGCCAAGGGACACCAAGAATCGCCAACAGTCTCCAGAAACGAGGAGAGACTAGAAAGGACTCCTCCCTCAGAGTCTTCAAAGAGAGCATGGCCTTGAAAACACCTTGATGGACTTCCAGCCTCCAGAACTTGAAGGGAATACATTTCTGTTGTTTTAACCCACTCAGTTTGTTATTTCAGTCCTAGGAAACTAACACTTCAAGCAGTAGAAAAATAATCATCCAAGTTTTAAGATGCAGACAAGCAACCTTTCTGCTCCCAGATCTTTCCAGATCTAAACAGGAGCTGTCTCTCTCCCAGCCTCTACGACAGGTAGCATTTCAGTCTTCTAGTACAATCCTTCCTGTGCAAGGGCTACAGAACAAATAAGGCTTCTTTCCTGAGACAGGGGCTGTCGGCTTCCAGCCTTCCCCAAGGGTATCCACAGGTCTCCTGAGGCAAAGTCTCCTCAGGCCCTACAGAGTCCAGGCTGTCACCCAACCTCCCCACCTGAGGCCTGTGTGCCTGCCTGCCAAGACTAGGACACAGTGCCTGACCTCATATGCACCCAGCTCTTCGAGCCTGCCCTCGCAGCCAGCTCATCGTGTCCCCAGAATGGAAAAGTAAATTATTGACTAGGAAGGAAGAAAGTACTTTGGAATAGGATAGGGCTGTACTTTGAAATATATATGCATGCAGACATATATGCTTGCATATATGTGAACACGAATTTGTATATTTTACTTCCTTCTTCAAATATTTTTACAGGCTTCCTATTTTTTTTGGTGAATAAAATCTAAAATAAACTCTAAGCTTGGCATTCGAGATCAGCTGCTCTGTTACCTGACAGGTCCTTTTATGTATTCTCTAATCTAGCGGAACTCTTTGATTAAGTGCTTCCCATCTTTCAAAACCTAGGATGAATACTAACCTCTGCAAGAAAGCAGTCTTTCCTCATTTTTACACCCTTTTTGGAGGGACCACAGTACTTTGGCTTTACCTCTCTAATTGCATTATGCATTGTATTTGTGTTTTTGTTCATTTGTCCGACCCTTCTTTCCTGGCAGGAACAGAGCTGGTTGTTATTAAAAATTAAATTAATGGCACAGTATATTTGTGAAAACTGAAAGCACAGAAATTCTGGAATGTTTTCCTATGGGTCATCATTGTCACTGCCGCCATTGCAGTAGCTAAAATCTTCTGAGGGTTTATTCTGTTATAGGCAATGAACTAAGCAATTAATAACATAAATTATTTAACCTCTTTCCACTGATGCATGCTGATTAGTCATTTATCTTTGTCTCCAACATAACCTATGGCACAGTTGCAGATACTCTATAAGTGTTTGCTGAAAGATGAATCTAGAGGGCAAATATATGTAGAGCAATGAGATTCTGAACTTCGTCTCTTGATCTCAATAGATGTATCATTTTAATGAAAATTTTGGCTGAGTTGATCAATTAGGAATACTACTACAATGAAAATGTCTATCTTGGAGTATGCTCTATAAACTAAGGAGGATATTTATGAATGATGATGTGATACTGAAGAAAAATTCTGAATCATAATCCTAAATTGTTTTCTTTTATATTCAATGATGTATCATACAAATATAAGATAAACTCTTTATTTTAAACCATGGCCCTTATGATAATATAGAAAAACATACTGAAAATAGTATTTAAAATGCATAGTCAGACTGTCTTATATGTTTAATCCCATCATTTAATATGTGAACTTACAGAGAACTAATACAGCTATGAGGTTTCTGTGTAATAACTGAATTTGTTATGTTTAAACACTAGTATAGGAACTAAGCACATATGTTTTTAATAACTTATGTTTTTTGTCACTTACGAGCATTGTGAGTTTGGTCACTAGTGAGTGTGATTATTTTAAACTGTAGTCCTTATGATACATGCAGAAAAACATTCTGAAACTAGTATTCAAAATGCAGAGTAAACTGTCTTGCATGATTACCCTTACCTATTTATGTGTGAGCGTATGGAGAATAGTAGTAGTGTTAGTCACTCAGTCGTGTTTGACTCTTTGTGACCCCATGGTCTGCAGCCCACCAAGCTCCTCTGTCCGTGGAATTCTCCAGGCAAGAATACTGGAGAAGGTAGCCATTCCCTTCTCCAGGGGATCTTCCAGACCCAGGGATCAAACCCAGGTCTCCTGCATTGTAGGCAGATTCTTTACCGTCTGAGCCACCAGGGAAGCCCTAACTTATAAAACTCTAAACCACAGCTATGAAGATTTTCTGTAATAACCGAAATTGTATGTTCAAATGTTAACATACAGAGCCAAGCAAGTATGCTTATAGCATTTTTCTCCCTACTACCTCCCAGCACTGTGAATTTGGTCACTGTTGACTGTTTAGACCTCAACACAGTTCACAAGAAGCCCCTAAAAACCAAGCATCCTTGTGGACTTGACATTATATTCAGACAACTTTGTGAAGCAGTTCAGATCTTCTGGGTTTTTCTTTCTTACTTTGTATTTCTTTCCGTAAGAAAGCAAAGTCTGACCTATTTTTAGGATTTGGCCCATGAAATTGAACTTGGTGGTTTTAGTTTCACTGTTGTTGTTTTTCTTCTTTTAGGTAAAAAAATAAAGCATAGAAGTCCTGGCTGCCATGATTAGAGAGGCATTAAAGCTTTCTTCTTTTAATTATACACTTAAAGGCATATGAGGGTAGATGTGTGCTTTCTATTTCCTGGAAATTGTGGGACTTTAGTTCCCTTAAACCCTTTTAACCTCTCCTTTTAAATAACTCACTGACTTCTAATGGCCCTTGAAAGAATGACATCATCAAAACACCTAAAATAATCTACCTGGATATTAGTTTCCATTTTGTTTTGGGGGATTTTTCACCATCAAGAATTCTGTTTTTCTTTTTTTCCTGCTGTTAGTCTCCATCTTGCTCTTTGCCTATCTTATAGAGTCCTTCTCTCCTTAGCTGAAGAAGATTGACATAAATTCCTTTACCACACCAGGATCTTAGCATGAACTTAAAGGATATCGTTGACTATTGAGATTTTTTTCATCCTAACAAGATGGCTCTTATTCCCTTTTCACACTCTCCTGAGTCTCCTGTGAATTCTTATTAGAGTAAGTGTGAGAGGAAACACATGATTTATTATCAAGTGCTTCTATTACTGAAGTTAATGAATATTAAATATGTAGGCTTGAACTCATTTTCAAATTTGGCAGGGTTTGAAGGCACCTATATGTTCCATTGCCTTTGGCAGTTATAGGATTTCAGTTCTGGGAATAAGGACTATAAATATAAAGAAAAGAGGATAGACAATTAAAATGTTTAATCACCAAAACTCTAGAAATTAGAGCAAATTGACTATCTCAGTAGATTGAAGAACCGCAAACGGAGTACCAAAATGTAACTATCATCACTTTTGTTCCAGAGTTTGTTTTAGAGGTTCAGTAGCATCCACTGAACTTTTCCCCTGACTATCTTAACACATCTTCTTCGTTTTTGAGAATCTGGCCAAGATTGGAAACAGAGGTGTGAAAGAATTACGACAGTGGCTGTTTTTGCAGTACTTTTGGTTAGAAGTAAAATAAGCACAAAAATCTCTAAAATGTCTTAAAATTTGTCCCCAAGTAAATTCTAGCTTGAATTTTTTTTTTTTAATACAGGGTTCAGACATTTAGGTTCATAGTCAAATAAGCATTGTGCTTATATGGATACCAAGAGTAACTGCAACTATTTAAACATCTTACTGTCTGTAGGGTTCCTTTCTAGGATTTCCATTGTTCTTTCACATGCTTTTCCCTCCTCTGATGGCTGCACGATACCAGGCAGAAGAGTTCGGTGGTGTTCCTTCTATTTTACAAATGAGAAACTTAAACACAATATTCATGGCAAAGTTAATTTGTTGCTTTGCATATAGTACCTTTTAATGCATAGAAAGTGAAGTCACTCAGTCGTGCCCGACTCTTTGCGACCCCATCGATAGTAGCCTGCACCAAGCTCCTCCGTCCATGGGATTTTCAAGGCAAGAGTACTGGAGTGGGTTGCCATTTCCTTCTCCAGGGAATCTTCCCGACCTAGGGATCGAACCCAGGTCTCTCATATTGTAGACAGACGCTTTACCATCTAAGCCACCAGGGAAGTCCATAATTTTAATGCATAGGCATCCACAAATGCTTTTAAGTTTCTTTATCTAGCTTCTTGATCTAGTAGATCAAGATTATTGTGAAACACAGAAGTGCTGAGGTCTGTTCCCAGTATCATTTGTGAATACTCCTCACTTTATAAATAATCTAAAAGAAAGATGTATTCAGCGCTTATCTATGCAAGTTGCTGTGCTTGGTCTGTACTTTCCTAGAATTAAGATATTCAGTAAGTTGTTCTGCTATTTTTGACTTTATAGTTTAATTTAAAGAATTATAATTTAATATTGATTTGAAAGTAGAGAAGCAGACAGATAAATCCAAATTCATGGAAAAATAATTTATGATTAAAATTAAGTAGGGTTTATATCCCAACATTTATAGGAGTGATGTGGATACCTATAACTGTGGCAAATGAAAGAAAACAAACTGAATACATTGTTATTCATAGCATTTGACTGAATAGAACTCATTAGTTTAAAACCTGGTTTGTAAGCACTCTCTCACATGTTTCTAGTATGGTGAAGTTTCAGAGACAGTATTACTATGTATGGTAATATTTGGGGCTTCCCTGGTGGCTCAGATGATAAATAATCTGCCTGAAATGCAGGAGATGGAAGTTCAATCCCTGCATCAGGAAAATCCCCTGGAGAAGGGAATGGCAACCCACTCCAGTATTCTTGCCTGGAGAATCCCATGGGTGGAGGAGCCTGGCGGGCTGCAGTCCATGAGGTCACACTATGTTTGACTCAATCTAACAGTACTTTCTAAGTATTTGAATATCATTCTTCATGAATATATGTCTATAGCATATGCCTTTTACTTACTGAGTCACTTATTCTTAAAGTAGCTATACAAAATCTACATGAAAATGAAGATATTTATGAGAATATTTAATCTATATTGTATGTTTCATAAAGTCTAGGTTGTTGTTGTGTTTCTTGATTTGAAGCCCAATGTGTAAAGTAGAACATTATAGAAGATGTAGTTTGAAACCATATAACTTAAGAAATGGTGTCCTTATAGTAATCAGGGGGAAAGGGGGAAGGATATCCTAGAGAGTTGGGGATGGATAGCTAGAGAGTTGGGGATGGATATGTACTGCTGTATTTAAAATAGATGACCAATAAGGACCTACTGTATAGCATGGGGAACTCTGCTCAGTATTATGCAACAACCTAAATGGGAAAAGAATATGAAAAAAATAGTGAGTGCTCAGTCGTGTCTGACTCTTTGCTACCCTATGGAATGTAGTCCACCAGGCTCTTCTGTCCATGGGATTTTCCAGGCAAGAATGCTGAAGTGGGTTGCCATTTCCTTCTGCTGGCCATCTTTCCAACATAGGGATCAAACCTGCATCTCCTGCATTGGCAGGCAAATTCTTTACCACTGCACCACCTGGAAAGCCCTGGAAAAAATCGATCATTTTACTGTACACCGAAAACTAACACAACATTGTTAATCAACTATGGTGGTGATGGAGGTTTAGTTGCTCAGTCATGTCCAACTCTTGCGACCCTATGGACAGTAGCCTGCCAGGCTCCTCTGTCCATGGGATTTCCCAGGCAAGAATACTGGGGTGGATTTCCATTTCCTTCTCCAGGGGATCTTCTTCACCCAGAGATCAAACCCCCATCTCCTGCATTGCAGGCAGATTCTTTACCACTGAGCCACCAAGAAACTTACACACAATTTTATTTTAAGTTGTTGATTAAAAAGTTGTTGAATTCAATATAGTAAGCCTGCTATGTGAAGGAGAAGGTTGCCATTTCCTTCTCCAGATCTTCCCAACCCAGGGATCGAACCCAGGTCTCCTGCATTGCAGGCAGCCACTTTACTGTCTGAGCCACCAGGGAAGCCCAAACCTGCTATAGAGAGATGTAATTATGTAAAGATATTCAGTTTTTATGATCTATAGTCAACAGTTTCAGAAATATTGATTTTAACTTAGGAGAAAGAAGAACCTTCTGGTGAAAATAACTGTTTCATTTGACTGCCTCAGAAGTACTAAATTTCCTATAAATGGAGATGGTCAAACAGATGTTGTAGTAGAGATTCCAGCATCGGATTAGGTTTGACTAAGTTATTTTGGAAGTCCCCATGATTCATAGCTAATGGAGGATATTGGCTTCGAGAGAGGATCTCAGAATATTACTTCTGGAAAGAACTTCAGAAACTGTCTAGTACCACGCCTTCACTTTTCAGTAGAGGAAACACCCCAAGGGAATACAAATCTCTCATCCAAGGTCAAATAGCTAATATGTTTTAGGGGGTTTATTTGCAGGGAGTTTATCCTTTTGATTTAGTTTCAGTTCAGTTCAGTCACTCAGTCATGTCCAACTCTTTGCAACCCCATGAATTGCAGCATACCAGGCCTCCCTGTCCATCACCAACTCCTGGAGTTTACTCAGACTCACGTCCATCGAGTCCGTGATGCCATCCAGCCATCTCATCCTCTTTCATCCCCTTTTCCTCCTGCCCCCAATCCCTCCTAGCATCAGGGTCTTTTCCAATGAGTCAACTCTGATTTAGTTTAGAGCCTAGTAAATGTAACTGTATTCTCAGTGAACTATCTGCTTGTATAATGTAGGGAAAACTGGACTCCAGCTAAACGGAGAAAGTCTTTTATTTCAGGTCAGTAATCTGACAGGTATAACTCACAAAGAATCTGTATGTTACCTGAATAATTGAAAATAATAATTTTAAGCTTATATTCATTTTAAAAAATTCATGTAATACTTCTATAGCAATGGAAATGGGTCTCTTAGGCTTTATAATGTAAGGATCTTCCAGAAGGAGCAAAGGGGAGGGTCACGATTAAGTTACAAAGGAAAGGTGAATACTTAAGAGTTCTAAATTCACTTCCCTTTGTTATTAGCCATCCTGTATGGGATATGAGGCAGGCAGATACCAGTTGGTATGTATTCAGTACTAGAAAAACCACTGGGTTGGTTAAGACTGAGTATTCCCATGCTGACTGGTCATTTGCCATTTCTTTGAGCTGTCTGAGTGTCCCATTCTCTACCAACCCTTCAACTACCCTGGCTCCTTCACTTCTATTTAACACATATATCTCCTGATGTTGTAGCAGATGAAAGGTTAATATCTTAGTTGATTGGATACTGAAAATTACTTTCTAGTGGAAATGATATGACTCTTGTTCAACAAACTTATTTTAGTCTACCAAAGGCAATCTCTAGAATCTATTCTTTCAGTGAGTCAGTTATTTGGTAACAACCATAAAAGAGAAAACAATTTCTTATGAACCTCTGCCATATAGTCTGGGGACATGTTTATGAAGGCCTTTTGTTAAGTCTTTAAAGAATTTCATTGTATTCAAAAATAATTCAGAGCATTTTTGAGGTGAGTTCATAACCAGGTAAATCAGATAGTAGAGTCATTGTTATTCAGTTGTTAAGTCATATCCAAGTCTTTGCAGCCCCATGGACTGTAGCTTGCCAGGCTTCTTCACTGCAGCTCCCCTGTTCTTCACTATCTCCCTGAGTTTGCTCGAACTCATGTCCATTGTGTCAATGATGCCATCCAACCATCTCATCCTCTGTCATCCCTTTCTCCTCTTGCCCTCAATCTTTCCCACCATCAGGGTCTTTTCCAGTGATTCAGCTCTTCACATCAAGTGTCCAAAGTATTGGAGCTTCAACTTCAGCATCAGTCCTTCCAATGAATATTCAGGGTTGATTCCTTTAGGATTGGCTGGTTTGATCTCCTTGCGATCCAAGGGACTCTCAAGAATCTTCTCCAATACCATAATTCAAAAGCATCAATTCTTTAGCACTCATCCTTCTTTATGGTCCATTTCTTACTTCCATACATGACTACTGGAAAAACCATAGCTTTAACTATGCAGATCTTTGTGGGCTTTTTAATATGTTGTCTAGGTTTGTCGGTCAACTTTATCAGCTCATAGTGATAGAAGAGGATGCAAAGCTCCATCTATTTAATGCCAGTGGGAATTGTAAGGAATAAGAAGCGAGGTTTCATCTCTGTCTTTCAAGAACATCTGGGCCTGGGCTCCTTCACAGGCCATAGCTTAATCCAGTCCCTATCCAGACCCTGGTTCAGGACTTGGGCATGTTTCCAGGATCTTTAGCCTTGTAAACTCAGCCTTGGTCCAAGAGACTCCAAAGTTAGAGTGTAATTTATCAATCATGGAGCTCAGTAAAACCCTGTCTAGCAACTTCAAGGCTGGACTATTTAGGAACCCATAGAGCTGAATAATACCTGCATGATGCAGGGAAACCACTGTAGCTTAGAATGTCCTATTAATAGCCCAGTATCTTAATAGTACAATATCTTGTTAATTTCATCATTGGTTAATAGTTGGTTCTACTGCACCTTCCTACGTAAAGTTAGGTTTAGGAGTGGGAGTGAGTACCATATATTCTTCTTTTCTTCCTCCACAGATTTATTTCAGTACTTTAATAGACATTCAAAAATATGTGTGAATGGATTTATTTTATAATTTCAAAAGGAAGTGCATTATGGTGTGGTAGTGATATTCAGAGAACTCGGGAAGATTTTTCTGATAAGTAAAGAAGAATTCAGAAATACTTTTTAGATTCATTAGTCTTGGGAGTAAAGGAAGGCAGTTAAGCTTACATTTGATTTAAGGAAGGAAGAAAGGTTCTTATTCACTAAACAACTGCATGCTGATGCTTTTGAACTGTGGCATTGGAGAAGACTCTTGAGAGTCCCTTGGACTTCAAGAAGATCCAACCAGTCCATTCTAAAGGAGATCAGTCCTGGGTGTTCTTTGGAAGGAATGATGCTAAAGCTGAAACTCCAGTATTTGGGCCACCTCATGCGAAGAGTTGACTCGTTGGAAAAGTCCCTGATGCTGGGAGGGATTGGGGACAGGAGGAGAAGAGGACGACAGAGGATGAGATGGCTGGATGGCATCACTGACTCGATACATGTGAGTTTGAGTGAACTCTGGGTGTTGGTGATGGACAGGGAGGCCTGGCGTGCTGCGATTCATGGGGTCGCAAAGAGTCGACACGACTGAGCGACTGAACTGAACTGAGTCATTTCAAATTATATTTAAGAACTCATTCCTTCATTCTAGTATGTCTTAATTTACTTCTGTCATGCTGTAGTAGTCATTGAGTAAAACCGATGAAAACAGCTTTTCTTGATATTGTCCAGTATGTTTGTTTTTCTGCCAGATATCTGGATGATAGGCCTGTGATAGGACTATGTGCCAGTCAACTCTGAGGAGCACAATTTCTAGTAGTATTTTACTTGAGATAAGTTACAATGAATACTGCCATAAACTCCCAAATTCCAACAGCTTCACACAATTATAAATGTACTTCTGGCTCACACCTGATCCAGAGTGGATCAGTGAGCAATCACTTGTGGTCCTTCAAGGATCTCATCTTCCTCCACCAATTTTTAGGACTTCAGAGTCTCCTAATGTCTTCTGTATAGCCAGCCAGAAACTAGGGTAACAGAGAAAAATCTCAAGGGAAGTTTCTTAATGCTTCGTCCTGAATTATGGGGCAGAATCATGCAAGGGATTCGGTCATGTAGCCATGCATGCAAACTCAAGGGGAATGGTGGTGTCATCTAGCTGCAGGCTGAGGAGGAAGAAAAGAATTTTGGTGAATACAGAAGTATCACAGCCACCGGCCAAAGCCTGTTGTTTCGACTACAGTTAGCTTTAACAGCGCCGTGCTTAAGAATTGAGACTTCAGAATCATAAAGTAGCTCATTAAATAATTCTTTGCTTTGGCTTCTCTTTAGTTTCTTTCACTTTTGTTATAAATGAGTTTTCCTTCAAATTTTAAAAAGTGAATTTCACAAGTCTAAAGACTTTCCCTAGAGAAACATACCATATAGCTTTTGCTAATAATTTCGCAGAATGTAGGAATCTTGGTGCCAAAAATCAAATAAAAACCCAAGTTATATGCATTGAAAAAATTGAGAAAAAAATGGCTTTTTTGTTGAGTTTGTTCATATAGTACTTCTTCGGCAGTATTAAAGAAAGTAGAGGGTTTGTTGTTGTTGCTTTCTTCTATATGATTCTCTTAGGAAGTATGCTTTTAAGAAAAGATGTGGCAACCTACCAAATGGGAGAAGTATTAGCAAATCAGACATCTTTAAGGGGTTAATATCCAAAATCTAAAAAGAACTCCTATAACTCAATAGCAAAAAAGTCCAAACAGTCCAGTTAAAAAATAGAGGATCTGAATAGACATTTTTCCAAAGAAGACATACAGATAGTCAACAGGAACATGGAAAGATGCTCAGCATCACTAATCATTAGGGAGAATCAGAATCACATTGAGATATCCCCTCACACTTGTCAGAATGGCTGTTTTCAAAAAGGTAACAAGTAGCAAGTGTTGGTGAGGATGTGACAAAAAGGGAGCCCTTGTTCACTGTTGATGAGTTGTAAATGCTACAACCACTATGAGAAACAATATGGAGGGTCCTCAAAAAATTAAAAATAGAACTAACTTGTCATCTAGCAATTTTGCTTCTGGATATTTATTGGAAAGAAATGAAAACACTAATTTGAAAAGATATGTACACCACATGTTAATTGTGGCATTATTTATAATGGCTGAGAAAGATATAGTAGCAACCTAGGTGTTCATTTATGGGTGAATGGATTAAAAACTGTGGTATATATATTTTACAATGGAATATTATTGAGCCTATAAAAAGGATAAAATCTTGCCATTTGTAACAACATGAGTGGACTCATAAGGTATCATGCTAACTGAAATTTCAAATGCTGTTGTTGCTGTTTTTCAGTAAGTCAAGTCAGACTCTTTGTGACCCCATGGTCTATAGACTGCCAGACTCCTCTGTCCATGGAATTCTCCATGCAGGAATACTGAAGTGGGTTGCCATTTCCTTCTCCAAGGGATCTTCCCAACCCAGGGATCGAACCCTCATCTCCTGCATTGGCCAGTGGATTCTTTACTGCTGAGCCACTTATCATGCTAAGAAAAATGTCAGATAGAGAAAGGCAAATACTATATGATCTGATTTATATGTAATCTAAAACAAAGAAAACCTATCCAAACTCATAGATATAGAGAACAGATTGGTGGTTGTCAGAGATGTGGGGTAGGGGGCCAGGTGAAATGGTAAAGGTGGTCAAAAGATACAAATTTCCAGTTATAAAATAAATATCATGGGGATGCAATTTATTGCATGGTGGTTGTAGTTAACTATACAATATTGTATATTTGAAAGTTGCTATGAGAGTAAAAGAATAAATCTTAAAAGTTTTCATCACAAGAAAAAAAAGTAAGTATCAATAGTAGTGGATGTTAACTAGACTTATTATGGTGATTATCTTGCAATAAATACAGATATTGAATCATTATGTTGTACAACTAATATAATGATATATGTCAATTTTATGTCAATTTTACATCAGTTTTAATAAGAGAAAAAATGCTTTGCTTTACACTGATAGACAGATCTATGAGAATTTCTATAGCAAGGGTCCTTATCCTGGCAGGTGTCTGGAACTAAGCCTGGTAATTAAAAGACTTCACTTTGTATATTTTCTGGAATGAAAATTATTTCAGAGATATGCAAACAGGAAATCTTGACTAGATAGAAACCATGATGCAGTTAGAGGAGTGAAACAGTACCATACCTAGCAAGCACATAAGCTGTTAGTAAGCTGACCACATTTATTCATTCAATTCATTTATTGAACACTGTGTCCTAAGCACTATTTCAGGTGCTGAGAATATAGCAGTGAGCAAAATAAATATCCTGTCTCATGGAGCTTAACATGGAATATAAACTATAAAAATTGTTATATGATGGTAAATGTACAAAAAACTGAGAAAAGTTGCTGGGAGTGTGGAGGGTTGAACTTTTATAACTAAGGATTCAGAAAAGGTCTTACTGAGTGAAGATTTGAAAGAAGTAAGATAGTGGACCATGTTTCTTAGATAAAAGGGTATTCTTGACAATAGGTAATAGCAAGTGCAAAGATCCTGAGATGAGTGTGAACCTGAATTGTTCCAGAAACATGAAATCGACCACTGTGGCTGGAGCACAACCAGCGAAGAGCCATATTAGGAGAGAGGAAACTTGGATGTGGTAGGGGATGTGAAGGGACACTCCTTAAGATCATAGTAAAGACTTTGCCCTTCAATAAAGTGATGGAAGGAGCCAATTCAAGGTTTTGAGCAGAGAAGTGAAATGATTTGACATGTTTTATGAGATCAGTCTGTCACTTGTGTTGAGAATATAGTGAGTGAAGGGACAAGGGTATGAAGAGGAAGGCCAGTTAGGTGTCTGTTGCAATAAGCCAAGTAAAAGCAATAGTGGTGTGGACCAGGGTAATAGCAGCAGAGGTGGTAAACACTGGTCAGATGCTGTATGTATTTTGAAACTAGAGCCAATAGGGCTTTATGATGAATTCACCATGGGTATGGAAAGGAAACCAAGGGAAGACTCTGGGGTTGATTACCCTGAGCCAATGGATAGATGGAGTTGCTGTTTACTGAGATGGAAAAGACTATGGGCAGGTTTTGGCAGAGTTGGGAGAACTAAGTTTATACCAGTTACATTTGTGATCCCTATTAGATAGCCCAGGGAATGTGTCAAGTATGCAGTGGGTTCTTAAGTCTGGAAGTCAAAGGAGAGGTTAGGAAATATATATTTGGGAGAACTGAGAAAATAGATGACATTAGAGACATGGCTACCCCGCGTCTGAGGCCAGTGGCGGCCGGGAGGAGACACCTCGCGTCTGAGATCAGGGGCGGCCAGGGGAAGCCACCTTGCGCCCGAGGCCACGGGCGGTGACCTTGAGGAGCCACCCACGCCAGAGGCCAGGGCCGGCGGCCAGGAGGAGCAACCCGAGGAGTGGTGGCTGCGCAGCACAGGAGGGCCTAGAAGAGCTATCCCATGTTGAAGGTCAGGAACAGTGGTGGTAAGGAAATACCCCTCATCCAAGGTAAGGAACAGCGGCTGTGCTTTGCTGGAGCAGCCGTGAAGAGATACCCCACGCCAAGGTAAGAGAAACCCAAGTAAGATGGTAAGTGTTGCAAGAGGGCATCAGAGGGCAGACACACTGAAACCATACTCACAGAAAACTAGTCAATCTAATCACACTAGGACCACAGCCTTGTCTAACTCAGTGAAACCAAGCCATGCCTGTGGGGCAACCCAAGATGGGCGGGTCATGGTGGAGAGGCCTGACAGAATGTGGTCCACTGGAGAAGGGAATGGCAAGCCACTTCAGTATTCTTGCCTTGAGGACCCCATGAACAGTATGAAAAGGCAAAATGATAGGATACCAAAAGAGGAACTCCCCAGGTTATTAGGTGCCCAATATGCTACTGGAGATCAGTGGAGAAATGACTCCAGAAAGAATGAAGGGATGGAGCCAAAGCAAAAGCAATACCCAGTTGTGTATGTGACTGGTGATAGAAGCAAGGTCCAATGCTGTAAAGAGCAATATTGCATAGGAACCTGGAATGTCAGGTCCATGAATCAAGGCAAATTGGAAGTGGTCAAACAAGAGATGGCAAGGGTGAATGTCGACATTCTAGGAATCAGCGAACTAAAATGGACTGGAGTGGGTGAATTTACCTCAGATGACTATTACATCTACTACTGCAGGCAGGAATCCCTCAGAAGAAATGGAGTAGCCATCATGGTCAACAAAAGAGTCCTAAATGCAGTACTTGGATGCAATCTCAAAAATGACAGAATGATCTCTGTTTGTCTCCAAGGCAAACCATTCAATATCACAGTTATCCAAGTCTATGTATGCCCCAACCAGTAACGCTGAAGAAACTGAAGTTGAACGGTTTTATGAAGATCTACAAGATCTTTTAGGACTAACACCCAAAAAAGATGTCCTTTTCATTATAGGGGACTGGAATGCAAAAGTAGGAAGTCAAGAAACACTTGGAGTAACAGGCAAATTTGGCCTTGGAATGCGGAATGAAGCAGGGCAAAGACTAATAGAGTTTTGCCAAGAAAATGCACTGGTCATAGCAAACACCCTTTTCCAACAACACAAGAGAAGACTCTACACATGGACATCACCAGATGGTCAACACCGAAATCAGATTGATTATATTCTTTGCAGCCAAAGATGGAGAAGCTCTATATAATCAGCAAAACAAGACCGGGAGCTGACTGTGGCTCAGATCATGAACTCCTTATTGCCAAATTCAGACTTAAATTGAAGAAAGTAGGGAAAACCAATAGACCATTCAGGTATGACCTAAATCAAATCCCTTATGATTATACAGTGGAAGTGAGAAATAGATTTAAGGGTCTAGATCTGATAGATAGAGTGCCTGATGAACTATGGAATGAGGTTCGTGACATTGTACAGGAGACAGGGATCAAGACCATCCCCATGGAAAAGAAATGCAAAAAGCAAAATGGCTGTCTGGGGAGGCCTTACAAATAGCTGTGAAAAGAAGAGAGGTGAAAAGCAAAGGAGAAAAGGAAAGATATAAGCATCTGAATGCAGAGTTCCAAAGAATAGCAAGGAGAGATAAGAAAGCCTTCCTCAGCGATCAATGCAAAGGAATAGAGGAAAACAACAGAATGGGAAAGACTAGAGATCTCTTCAAGAAAATTAGAGATACCAAGGGAACATTTCATGCAAAGATAGGCTCGATAAAGGACAGTAATGGTCTGGACCTAACAGAAGCAGAAGATATTAAGAAGAGGTGGCAAGAATACACAGAAGAACTGTACAAAAAGGATCTACACGACCCAGATAATCATGATGATGTGATCACTAATCCAGAGCCAGACATCTTGGAATGTGAAGTCAAGTGGGCCTGAGAAAGCATCACTATGAACAAAGCTAGTGGAGGTGATGGAATTCCAGTTGAGCTGTTTCAAATCCTGAAAGATGATGCTGTGAAAGTGCTGCAGTCAATATGCCAGCAAATTTGGAAAACTCGGCCGTGGCCACAGGACTGGAAAAGGTCAGTTTTCATTCCAATTCCAAAGAAAGGCAATGACAAAGAATGCTCAAACTACCGCACCATTGCACTCATCTCACATGCTAGTAAAGTAATGCTCAAAATTCTCCAAGCCAGGCTTCAGCAATACGTGAACCATGGACTTCCAAATGTTCAAGCTGGTTTTAGAAAAGGCAGAGGAACCAGAGATCAAATTGTCAACATCCACTGGATCATGGAAAAAGCAAGAGAGTTCCAGAAACACATCTATTTCTGCTTTATTGACTATGCCAAAGCCTTTGACTGTGTGGATCACAATAAACTGTGGAAAATTCTGAAAGAGATGGGAATACCAGACCACCTGACCTGCCTCTTGAGAAATCTGTATGCAGGTCAGGAAACAACAGTTAGAACTGGACATGGAACAACAAACTGCTTCCAAATAGGAAAAGGAGAACGTCAAGGCTGTATATTGTCACCCTGCTTATTTAACTTCTATGCAGAGTACATCATGAGAAACGCTGGACTGGAAGAAACACAAGCTGGAATCAAGATTGCCGGGAGAAATAGCAATAACCTCAGATATGCAAATGACACCACCCTTATGACAGAAAGTGAAGAGGAGCTAAAAAGCCTCTTGATGAAAGTGAAAGAGGAGAGCGAAAAAGTTGGCTTAAAGCTCAACATTCAGAAAACGAAGATCATGGCATCTGGTCCCATCATGGGAAATAGATGGGGAAACAGTAGAAACAGTGTCAGACTTTATTTTTGGGGGCTCCAAAATCAGTGCAGATGGTGATTGCAGCCATGAAATTAAAAGACGCTTACTCCTTGGAAGAAAAGTTATGACCAACCTAGATAGTATATTCAAAAGCAGAGACATTACTTTGCTGACTAAGGTCTGTCTAGTCAAGGCTATGATTTTTCCTTTGGTCATGTATGGATGTGAGAGTTGGACTGTGAAGAAGGCTGAGCGCCGAAGAATTGATGCTTTTGAACTGTGGTTTTAGAGAAGACTCTTGAGGGTCTCTTGGACTGCAAGGAGATCCAACCAGTCCATTCTGAAGGAGATCAGCCCTGGGATTTCTTTGGAAGGAATGATGCTAAAGCTGAAGCTCCAGTACTTTGGACACCTCATGCGAAGAGTTGACTCATTGGAAAAGACTCTGATGCTGGAAATTGGGGGCAGTAGGAGAAGGGGACGACAGAGGATGAGATGGCTGGATGGCATCATGGACTCAATGGACGTGAGTCTGAGTGAACTCTGGGAGATGGTGATGGACAGGGAGGCCTGGCGTGCTGCGATTCATGGGGTTGCAAAGAGTCAGACACGACTGAGCGACTGAACTGAACTGAGAAAATAGATGACATTAAAGACATGGGTCTGAATGAGATGACCTAGAAAGTGAGGAAACACAAAAAGGAAGACCATGCACTGAGGCCTGGTGAGCCTCCTATTTGGAGAGATGATGGAGCCAGAAAAGAAATCTGAGAAGTGGATAATTAGGAGGAAAACCCAAAGTGTGATCCTATCTTGGATGTCAGGTGAGAAAAGTGTTTCAAGGGGGAGACAGTGATTGTCAGATGTTGAAAACAGATCAATTAAATGAGGATTCAGGAATGACTATCAGACTGGGCAATATGGAGGTTCTTGGTGCTCTTGACCCAAGCTGCTTTGTGGAGTGCTGGTGGTGTGAGAGACTCTTTGAAGTGAGACACTGAAAGTAGGAGGAGTTAATTGAAGGCATAAATATAGAGAGTGCTGGGGAGGGTTTTTGTGACAGAGGGAAGAGAAATAAGGTAGTACTTGGAGTTGTTTAGTCACTAAGTCATGTCTGACTCTTTTGCGACCTCATGAACTGTAGCCCACCAGGCTCCTCTGTCCATAGGATTCTCCAGTCAGGAATACCAGAGTGAGTTGCCATTCCTTCTCCAGGGGATCTTCCTGACCCAGGGATTGAATCCAAGTCTCCTGGATTGGCAGCCAGATTCTTTGCCACTGAGCTACCATGAGAGACCAGTACCTAGAGGGTAAGAGCTATTAAGAGAGTGTTTTGAAAGAAGAGAGGACTAAGATGTTTGTTTTTTAATAATAATCAGTAGAATGGGGAACATGAGTGCTGAAGGAGAGAGAAAGGAAATTTGGACAAGAGGAGATGGGAGCTGGGCACAAGGGGAAGGGTTGGCATCATAGATAGGCAGCTCGTAGACTGATGAGAATAATGGAGGAATGGAAATTTAAGAAGAAAAATGGAGAAGACTCGAAACAATTTTTAATGCAAGAGAGTAGGAGAATCTATATATCAAGGACATATGATGGATTGATTCCATTGTGATCCAAGGATTGTTGGAGTCAGATGTCTTGAAGCAGTAAGGTGAAAATGTAGGATGGTGAGTAACTGTCTTATAAATTGAATGGTGGTTAGTCTGTTTCCAGCTGAAATTAATAAGGCGAAAGAGTATTGAACATTTCCCTGAGATGTAGAAGTATCATGAGACGTTTTTGGGAACTGTAGGTTTGTGCATTTAGTAGAGCCATGTATGCTTATCCGGGAAGGCCAGATTAACATTGACATAGACTTCCGCACAGTATGTGGCAAGACTAAATGAATGGTCTTGGCCAGTAGATTTTGCAGTTTAAATATGTGCCAGTGAAGGGAGTGGGGCTAGTTGGATAAAATACAGCCCCTAGGGAGGGTTGGAGCAAGAGACCTGCACATTATGCCTTCCAAGCCTGAAACGGGAAGTCGGGTTTTAATAGCTTTGACTTATAAAATTAATACCCTCCAAAGAAAATTCACCTGTTGCCAAATCTAATGCCAGGGTTTGGATGCTCCCAGTTCCTTCAAGTCCCTTGTTTGTTTTCATTTCTTTTTTTCTTTTTTTTTTATTCTCCTTTTTGCCAGAGTTACCTGAACTTTTAGGGATGATTACTAAAGGGCCTGTAATCTTTCTTCTTGCTGAATTATTTAATTAGAAAGCCAAAATGAAAGGACACAAGCAAAATTTTAAAAGTTTTGTAAAAAAAAAAAACTTTTCTCCGGTCTATGGATTTCCTTTTGTACATATAAATATACTGTTTATGTCTTGTAATTTGACCCACTTGTTTCGAAATCCAGCTCTCCAAAACATGCCGTTTTGGTTAGGTAAGGCTGAAAAACAGCAGTTCTGTCAGAAGAAATTCTATTGACCTAGGTGCCAAAGACTTCTTATTTTTGTTTCATATACCTTCATTTTTAGAATTAGATACCCCAAAGCTGCTAAACTTGATCTATCACACCATCAGATGTCAGTATTTAGCAAATGCTGTTGCCACTAATGGTTTTTACACTTGAGTTGTTCCACAGAGTCTACTTTTAAATCTTGTGAATTAAAGTTTCCATTTAATATCACCAACAAAGAGGCAAGAAATATAGACATAATTTTCTCATAAAGAGGATATAAAAATATTCCTTACCCATACACATTTTTGTTGTTGGCTGGTGTTAAGAGGAAAAAGATTTAAGGATCACTCTTAAGATTTGGCTGAAAAAAATGTGAGGGGACTTTGATGCAGGAGAGTTGAAATGTATTCTATTTGTTCCTCATTGCATATCTTTTAAGATGAGTTGTCTTCTTGAATTTATTTATATTGCTCTGAGTTTTGTCTGAGCTCAAGAATAGGGAAATGGAATATGTTCTTATGTAAAACATTCTCTCAACAGAGAGATGCATAATATAAACTACAAAGAATAAGTCCACCCCACAATCCCACCTCCCAAGATAACCAAATTTAGCAGTTCAATTTGTATCCTTTCAGGTTTATTTCTAAATGTGTATGTCCTTAGTTTTTAAAACAAAATGAGCTCTAATGTTACCGTTTTAGCCTCTGTTTATTTTGTCGGTAAATTATGAACCTATTTCCATATATGATTTTTACCTCATTCATTTTATTGTATGACTGAGCTAATATTTTTTCCATCAATGAAGAAATTATTCACATTTCTGATTTTTACTATTACAAGTAATGCTGCTATTCATACTTCTATGCATACTTCTATGCAATAGGATAACATCACCTATCATAAACTTGTCCAAATTAGTAAATAGATACACTATTAAATTTAAAGTGTCGAAAGAGTACGTGACACTTAAGACTTTCAAAAAGTAATTTATTTTTCTATTTGTTCTTTGTTACTAGTGAATATGAAATGAAATTATTCAGAAATGAAATTATTCAGCTGATAAATATTATGAATTTGCCCTTGAAAAAGGTTCTGCCAAGTCATATTCCCTTTCATCGATGAATAAAGAATTTTTGTTTCCCCACACTATTTAAATTCTTCAATAGTAGCATAGCATACATATAGAAAAATAAGGTACTTGATGAGTGTTGACTCAACAAAGTGAATTTATATATGCAAGCAGGATCCGCTCAATTCAGAGTACATTTACATCCGAGAAGCTTCCCTTGAGTTGCAACCCATTCATTTGCCATTCCCTGCCCAAAGTAAAGCACTCTCCTCCCTCTATCACTGTAGATTAGTTTTGCACTATTATATATATCTTCTTTCACTCAGTGTTATCTTCTTATTAGATGGTTGCTATTTAGTCGCTAAGTCTTGTCCAGCTCTTTTGTGACCCTATGGACTCTAGCCCACCAAACTCCTCTGTTCATGGAACTTCCCAGGCAAGTATACTGGAGTGGTTTGCCATTTCTTTCTCTAATTAGATGATTGGGACCATTCATATTGTTGCCAATATCAATGGTTCAATCATCTCCACGGTACCATATTTTAGACTATATTGTAGATTATTCATTGTATGGTTGGTAGACATTTTATGCATTTGACTGTTTTATGTTTGTTACAGATAACACTATTCGGATTCTTCTACATGCCTTTTGGTGTACGTGTGCATGTATATATGTATGTGTATGTATATTTACACACACACACACATATAACATATACATGATACATTGCACACACATAAGCACACCCACATACATGTTTCTGTTGGAAACTTACCTCAGGGTAGAATTGCTAGTTCCTAAGGAAAGTGTGCATTTGGCTTTAAAAGTTTTCGAAGTTGCGCCAGTGTATCACAATAGCGGCATTGCATGCTAGTACCAGTTGTACATCCTGGCCCATTCTTGATATCATTAGCTTTAAAACTTTTGTTATTCTAATGGATGTTTAGTGGTATATCATTGTGGTTTTAGCAGTATTTCCCTGATAATTAATGAAGTTTAACACCTGTTTGTATGGTTATCAGTCATTTGGATATTCTGTTTTATGAAGTCCTTTTTCAAATCTTTTGACCATTTTTAAAATTGGCTTGTCTTTTTCTCACTTATTTTAGTGGGAGTTTTTCTTTCTCTGGATATGTGTCTCTTGATATATATATATATATATATATCCTATGTTGAGTTTTAAGCCAGCTTTTTTACTCTCCTTTTTCACCTTCATCAAGAGGCTCTTTAGTTCCTCTTCACTTTCTGCCATAAGGGTGGTGTCATCTGCATATCTGAGGTTCTTGATATTTCTTCTGGCAATCTTAATTCCAGCTTGTGCTTCATCCAGCCTGGTATTTTGCATGATGTACTCTGCATATCAGTTAAATAAGCAGGGTGACAGTGTGCAGCCTTGACATACTCCATTCCATATTTGGAACCAATCCATTCCATGTCTAGTTCTAACTGTTGGTTCTTGACCTGCATATAGGTTTCTCAGGAGGCAGATAAGGTGGTCTGGTATTCCCATCTCTTTAAGAATTTTCCACAGTTTGTTGTGAGCCACACAGTCAAAGGCTTTAGCATAGTCAATGAAGCAGAAGTAGATGTTTTTCTGGAATTCTCTTGCTTTTTCTATGATTCAACAGATGTTGAGAATTTGGCAGATAGATGGGGAAACAATGGAAACAGTGACAGACTTTATTTTCTTGGGCTCCAAAGTCACTGCAGATGGTGACTGCAGCCATGAAATTAAAAGATGTTTGCTCCTTGGAAGAAAAGTTATGACAAACCTAGACAGCATATTGAAAAGTAGAGACATTACATTGTTGACAAAGGTCTGTCTAGTTAAAGCTATGTTTTTTCTCAGTAGTCATATATGGATGTGAGAGTTGGACTGTAAAGAAGCTGAGTGCTGAAGAATTGATGCTTTTGAACTATGCTGTTGGAGAAGACTCTTGAGAGTCCTTTGGACTGCAAGGAGATCAAACCAGTCAATCCTAAAAGGAAATCAGTCCTGAATATTCATTGGAAGGACTGATGCTGAAGCTGAAACTCCAATACTTTGACCAATTAATTCAAAGAAGTGACTCATTGGAAAAGCCCCTGATGCTGGGAAAGATTAAAGGCAAGAGGAAAATGGCTCGACAGAGGATGAGATGATTGGATGGCATCACTGACTCAATGGACATGAGTTTGAGCAAGCTCCAGGATTTGGTGATGAACAGGGAAGACTGGCGTACTGCAGTCCACGGGGTCGCAAAGAGCTGGACATGACTGAGTGACTGAACTCAACCAAATATATACAATTAGAGATATTTTTCTCTTAATCCTGTTTTTAAATAAAGAATTTGTTTATTTTAATGAACTCTGTCTATTCAACCTTTTCCTTTACTGTGGTGACTTTTGTTTCTTGTTTAAGACATCTTGGCCTCCCCAAGGCTGAGAAGGCATTTTCTGTTTTTACTAGAAGCTCTGTCATTTCACTTTTTTTTAAATTAGATTTATAATCCATTATAAATTGATTTTATGTGGTAAAAGAAAGTAGCCCATACTCTTATTTCCCTACTGTACATGTGCTCAGTTATTCAGTCATGTCCGACTCTTTGCAATCCCATGGGCAGAATTGTATGTAGCCCCTAGGCCACTCTGTCCATGGGATTTTCCCAGCAGGAATACTGGAGTGGATTGCCATTTCCTTCTCCTTCTCCAGGCTCTTCTGTCCAAGGGATCTTTGTGACCCAGGAATTAAACTCGTGTCTCCTGCATCAACAGGCAGATTCTTTACCAGTGAGCCACCTGGGGATCTCTTTCCCCATATAGTCAGTTTTCTGAACTATTTATTGAAAAGTGCTACAGTGGCATCTTTGTTGTAAATCAGACGACCATGTGTATCAGTTTTTCTGGACTATTCTGTTTTATTTGTTGATTTTATCTTTTTGCCAAAACTACATGCTTGAGAACAAGTCCTCATGTCCACTATGCAGGCCCTCTACATTTTTATTCTACAAGATTGTCTTTGCTACCCCTGGACCTTTGGTTTTTCATGTGCAAGTTAAAATAAGTTTAGCAGTTTCCACAACAGATCATTTTTGGATTTTGATTGAGATTACACAAATCTAGATACCAGCTTCAGGAGAATATTCGGTTTTACAGGGTTGAGTCCTCTAATTCATAAGACGGTATAACCCTCCATTTATTTAGGTCTCTAAGTAGTAGAGCTAGTAGATGTCTTGGATATATTTCATCATATTTATTCTTAGATATTCAATGTTATTTATATTTTATATTAAATATTTTATATATTTATTTGTTAAAATTTCAGCCTTACCGACATATATATACAAATAAAACTGTAAGATACTTAAAGGGTACATTGTGGTGACTTGAATATGTATGTATTGTGAAAGGATTCCCCCTTCGAGTTAATTGATATATGTCACCTCACATAAATTTACTTTTTTTTTTTATGAGAGTTTTTAAGTTCTACTCTCTTAGCAAATATATGTGTTCTGCTAGTATGTAACAATTAATTTTTCTTTTCTATGGTCAGTTAAACATGGTGTGATACCATCCCTTTGAAAATTTGAGACTTACTTTATGGCTGAGAATATGGTAAATTTGGGGGAATGTTCCATTTACAGTTGTCAAAAATACATATCTTGTATGGAATATTCTATTGACATTCCAAATCACTGATCCTGTGATTACAATAATCAGTTATTGAAAAAGGTGTTTAAAGTCTGCATTTATTGTTGCAGATTTGTCTATTTCCTCTCTTACTTCTATTTGAAGTTTTTGCTTTATACATATTGAGCCTATGTTACCAGGTGCATATATGTATTTTGATTGTTCATCTTGCTTTGGATTGTCATTATAAATTATAGCATCCATTTAAATAATTCTACTTATTTTAACATCTTTATCTGGTTAATACTTATATGGATACTCCAGCTTTCATTGCTTAACTTTTTCATGGAAATATCTTTTTCATTGTTTTACTTTATCCTTTTTGTGCCCTTTATTTAAGACATGTCTTATAAACAGTATAAACCCAAACTTTAAAATCCATTTGAGACTATCATGGATTAGAATATTTAATTTCTTTGTGTGCGTGCATGCTCAGTCATCTCCAGCTCTTTGCGATGCCATGGTCTATAGCCCACCAGGCTCCTCTTGTCCTTGGTATTGTCTAGGCAAGAATTGACACCGGAGTAGTTTACCATTTCCTACTCCAGGGGATCTTCCTGATCCAGGGATTGAACTCACATCTCCTTTGTCGCGTGCATTGGCAAGTGGATTGTTTACCTGTTGAGCCACCTGGGAAGCCCTTAATTTATTCACTTTAAATAAAATTATCAATATATTTGGATTTAAATCTACTATATTTCCATTTTTTGTATTCTTTGCTTTTTTCTCTATTATCACTTTTAAAGATTAAATATACCTTTTTTTTCTTTTTAGCATGCTATTTATGCCTCCTTTTATCATTTTTTTTGAAGTCACCCTAGAACTTACAACATTCATTCTTAACTTAGTAGAGCTACAGGATTACCACGCTGTGGAAATGTAAAGAACTTAAAACAGTTTAATTCTACTTATCATCATTCTGGTTTTCAGCTTTTTCTTTTTTTCAGGAGTCTTAGATCTTCAATTTCTATTTTCCTTGATAGTTATGAACACCAATGCTTTGTCTCATTAACACTGTTAAAATGGGGAAAGTTTTTTTTTTTTTAATCAAAATCACAACTTTCTGCTTGACCTCAGATCTCTACACCAAGTTTTGACTGATTTGGTTGCTTTGTGACATCTTTGAACTGTTTTTAGATGCATTTTATCAATCTTATTTAGATGTTCTTGGTACAAGTACTGGTCAGATACAAATTACTCCATCATGATCAGAGGTTAGACATTTCTGTATATTTTTATCAAGTATAGTTGTTATATACTTTTTTGTGATTTGCTAATTTCAAATGTTTAAAAAAAATTTGCATACTTTTTCCATCAGTGATATGGTGGCCACCATCTTGGTTCAGTTCAGTTTGGTTGCTCATTTGTGTCCAACTCTTTGTGACCCCATGAACTGCAGCATGCCAGGCCTCCCTGTCCATCACCAACTCCCAGAGTGTACTCAAACTCATGTTGATTGAGTTGGTGATACCATCCAACCATCTCATCCTCGGTTGTCCCCTTCTTCTCCCGCCTTCAATCTTTCCCAGCATCAGGGGCTTTTCCAATGAGTCAGTTCTTCACATCAGGTGGCCAAGGTATTGGTGCTTCAGCATCAGCATCAGTCCTTCCAGTGAATATTCATCCTGATTTCCTTTAGGATGGACTGGTTGGATCTCATTGCAGTGCAAGGGACTCTCAAGAGTCTTCTCCAATACCACAGTTCAAAAGCATCAATTCTTTGGCACTCAGATTTCTTTATAGTCCAACTCTCACCATCATACATGACTATTGGAAAAACCATAGCTTTCAGTAGATGGACCCCTGTTGGAAAAGTAATGTCTCTCCTTTTTAATATGCTGTCTAGGTTGGTCATAACTTTTCTTCCAAAGAGCAAGCATCTTTTAATTTCATGGCTGCAGTCACCATCTGTACTGATTTAGGAGCCCCAAAAAATGAAGTCTGTCACTGTTTCCATTGTTTCCACATCTATTTGTCATGAAGTGATGGGACCTGATGCCATGATCTTAGTTTTCTGAATGTTGAGCTTTAAGCCAACTTTTTCACTCTCCTCTTTCACTTTCATCAAGTTCTTCTTCACTTTTTGCCATAAAGGTGGTGTCATCTGCACATCTGAGGTTACTGATATTTCTCTCAGCCATCTTGATTCCAGCTTGTGCTTCATCCAGCCCAGCGTTTCTCATGATGTACTCTGCGTATAAGTTAAATAAGCAGGATGACAATATACAGCCTTGATGTGCTCCTTTCCCAATTTGGAACCAGTCTTTTGTTCCATGTCCAGTTCTAACTGCTGCTTCTTGACCGGCATACAGATTTCCCAAGAGGCAGGTAAGGTGATCTGATATTCCTATCTCTTTCAGAATTTTCCGCAGTTTATTGTGATCCACACAGTCAAAGCCTTTGGCATAGTCAATAAAGCAGGAGTAGATGTTTTTCTGGAACTCTTGCTTTTTCGATGATTCAACGGATATTGGCAATTTGATCTCTGGCCTTTTCTAAAACCAGCTTGAACATCTGGTAGTTCATGGTTCGTGTACTGTTGAAGCCTGGCATGGAGAATTTTGAGCATTATTTTGCTAGCGTGTAAGACGAGTGGAGTTGTGCGGTAGTTTGAGCATTCTTTGGCATTGCCTTTCTTTGGGGTTGAAATGAAGACTGGCCTTTTCCAGTCCTGTGGCCACTGCTGAGTTTTCTAAATTTGCTGGCCTATTGAGTTCAGTACTTTCACAGCATCATCTTTTAGGATTTGAAATAGCTCAACTGGAATTCCATCTCCTCTAACTTTGTTCATAGTGATGCTTCCTAAGGCCCACTTGACATCGCACTCCAGGATGTCTGGCTCTCTTGGTTCACTGTGACTCTATCCTTGAAGTCATATTTAATTGGTTCATTGTGGGTACCTGTTTAGAGTTGTTGTCAATGAGTCCGTTCTTTGAGGTTTTGGGCTTGGAACCAGAGAAAATGTGAAGCTCTGAGTGTAAAACTTAGGGGCTACTTGACATCTGTTTTTTTCTACCATGTGAGAAAATGTACTTTGTAGTAAAGAAAAATAAAATCAAAATGTAGAGAAATTCAATGAAAAGGAATGGAAAGAAAGACTGGGCTATGATGGACTTCTTGATTCTAGTTATTCAGTAATACCAAATACATCTGCTTTGCCTTTGGATTTTTTTTTATGGTAAAATATATATCTATACTGTATATGTGTCAGAATTTATTTCCTTTTTAAGGCTAAGTAATATTTCATTGTATGAACATTCCATATTTTTGTGTATCCATTTATCTGTTGATGGACACCTGGGTTGCTTCCACCTTTTGGTTATTGTAAGTAATGTTGTTAAGGTTATGCATGTATATGGATTGTTCTTTTTTACACTTTTTGGGTTTTTTTGATGCACGTTCTGTTTTGCTTTAAAAAATTAGAGTTAGAATGCTGCTTTTAACCAGTACGATCTCAATTAATATGCATGAATCTATTTTCAGACTCCCTGTAAAATTCCTTTGATCTATCAGCATTTTTATGGATCAGTACCACATTATCTTAATTATTTTAACTTTTAGTACATATGTGTGGTCTGTTAAAGGAATTTTCCCTCTTTACTCTTTTATAAAAATGTTTTGATTGCATTTCAGCATGTTTTTTTCAGATGATCAATTGTCAGCTTCTAAAAAGAAAATGTATGGAATTTTGTTTAGTATTGCATTGAATTTTTAGTTAAATTTGGGAGAATTAACATTAAATCTTTTAGAAGTTACATATGTAATATATTCTTTTGTAAAAGAGGCAGATAATATTTATATTGGCTCCCTTTTCCAAATGTTCCAGTCCTTTTCCAGTTTGATGTTGTCTTGGAAGAACTCTTTTTCCTTCTCCTTACAGAATACTTTACATATGACCACAACATGTGTGATGTTTACCTCACCACAAAGCAATTCTGTGATACCAACTGAGTGTCCTACAATTCAGTTAAATTCTGACACTAATTGGAATTATTATAGATCCCATGAGTTAAGGTTATGGGTCCTGCAAAACTGCTTCCCCCTAATTCAGACTTTATTCATAGCCCAGGTCATCACTTTTGCTTCTGACTTACCAATTATAAATTGGGATTACTAGGACCCCTTCCTTCAGTTCAGTGACTTGCTAGGATGACTCACAGAACTCAAGGAAACATTTATTCATGTTTGCTGGTTTATTAGAAAGGATTAGTAAAGGGTGGGCTTCCCTGATGACTCAGATGGTAAAGAATCTGCTTGCAATGCGGGAGACCTGGGTTTGATCCCTAGGTTGGAAAGAGCCCCTGGAGAAGGGAATGGCTACCCTCTCCAGTACTCTTGCCTGGAGAATTCAATGGACAGAGGAGCCTGGTGTGCTACAGTCCATGGGGTTGCAAAAAGTTGGATGACTAACACTTTCACTTTCAAAGGATACAGATGAATGGCCAGATGAAGAGGTGCAGAGGGTAGGGTTCAGAAGAGTCCCAGGCATACTTGTATCTGTCCCTGTGAAGTTAGGGTGTCCTACCTTCCTAGCATGTGAATGTGTTCACCATCCTGGAAGTTCTCTGAACCCTGTACTTCTGGGATTTTTATGGAGACTTCATTATCTAGGCATGGTTGATCATTAATTCAAACTTAGTACTCTTCACTTCTGGAAAATGTTGGTGGGGGGAGGGTGTTGGTGAAGGCTTAAAGTACCAAACTTATGATCACAATTTGATCTTTCTGCTGTCCAGCCCCCATTCTCAAGCTATTACAGAGCCCACAAAGAGTTGCCTCGTGAGAACAAAACAGACTCCTATCACCCAGGAAATTCCGAGGGATTTGAAAGCTCTGTATCAGGAACCAGAGGCAGAGAACAGTGTATATATTTTCTACTGTTTCACAGATGTATGGTCTGGGCAACCATGGTGTTAGTTACTTAGTTGTATCTGACTCTTCGTGACTCCATGAACTGTAGCCCACCAGGCACCTCTGTCTATAGAGTTCTCTAGATCAATACTGGAGTGGGTTGCCATTCCCTTCTCTAGGTGATTTTCCTGACCTGGGGACTGATCCTGGGTCTTGTGCACTGCAGGCGGATTCTTTCCCATCTGAGCCACCAGTTAAGTATAGACTTCTTTATACTACTCTTCTAATTTTTTAAAATATCCTTTTTTTTAAAAAAAAAAACTTGAATGATATACAACATATGTTTTCCCTCAGCATCTCAATTTTGAGATCTATCCATGTCCATATAGAAATATCTTCTTTATTCCTTTTATTTGCCACTGGGAGTTCCACTGTATAGGTATACTTTATTATCTGATGGTTAGCCTATTGACTGACCTTTAGGATATTGCCACTTTTCAATATAACAAAACTGTCATGAAACTTTGAGACATACTTTTTATTCACATTTTTCTAAGAAGCTACCAAAAAGTAGATTGATGGGTTTAAGGATGTACACATTTGAATTTTCAAACTATTACCTCAATCTTATTGGGAATGCATTGTGTTTATAGATTAATTTGGAGGCAATTTACATTTTTTATAATAATGAGACTTTTTATCCTGGAACAATGTAATTCTATTTATTCAGGTCTTTTTGTGTGTAATTCATTAATATTTTATAGTTCTTTTTTATGTAAGTTTTGCTCCATTTATGCTAAACCTATTTCTAGGCATTTAAATTATTTTTGCTGGTGTGAATGGAAATTTTCCAGCTATTCCAGTAGCCAGTTATTTTTAGTATAAAAAGAAAAACTGTTAACTATTAAAAATATTTATCTTATGCTGAGTGAAATAAGGCAGAGAAAGACAAATATTGTATGATATTACTTGTATGTGGACTCTAAAAAATGCAAAAGCTAGTTCAATAACAACAACAAAAAAAGGGTCACAGATACAGAGAGCAAGCTAATAGTTACCAGTTGTGGTTGGGAAGGACAATATAGGGATGGGAAAATGGGAGGTACAAACTGTTGGGTGTAAGATAGGCTCAAGGATGTATTGTACAATGTGGGGAATATAGCCAGTATTTTGAAATAACTAAATGGAAAGTTCAAGAGGGAAATGGCAACCCACTCCAGTATTCTTGCCTGGAGAATCCCATGGACAGAGAAGCTGGCAGTCTACAGTCCATGGGGTCACAAAGAGTTGGACACAGCTGAAGTGACTTAGCAAATGGAAAGTAACCTTTAAAAATTGTATTAAAAAGTAAAGACTTTAAAAATTTGTCTTAAGCACGAGGAACTTACTGAAATGAATTTTTATTTGATTCTCATAAATTTTCTTGGTGTATAGTCATAATGTCTGCAAAAATGACTTGTCTCTTTCCAGTGTGTATACTTTTATTGCCATCTTTTTGCATTCACCAGAATCTCCTGAATCGAGTTGAACAACCATGTTGATAACATATGTTTATGTCTTTTCCTGTCTTTAATGGAAATACTTTTAATGTTCCAACCTTAACATGGTGTTTTTTTGTTAGTAGCTGATAAAGAAACTTTATACTTTATTTATGTATAAATTGTTTATGTCTTATCACAGCCATGGTAGATGTGAGCATATCAAAGTCTAGAATAAAGAATTGAACATGATGTTTTGGAAAGACCTCAGCTCTTAGAATAACTAGATTGGAATTCTGGCTCCATCATTTACTGACAGTATGCTAATGAGAATACTTTATCCTATGAATCTGTTCTACATCTAAAATAGGAAGATAACAATGTATACAAGCATAGCTTTGTTATGAGCAAGAAAAGAAATGATAGGTATATATGTAAACAAGCTCCCAAAATGCTTGATGTAGGTTGGACTCAATAAATCTAGGTTTCTATCTTGATCCTAGAGGAGGACTTGGGCAACGGAGAAAGCCAAGTAAAAAGCAGGGCAACATTTAGTGTATTTCTTCTACTCTCTTGCTCTTTGTTGAGAGAACATAACTTATTAACATAATGTATTGCACATTTGGCGCTTCTCAGGTGGCATTAGCTGTAAAGAACCTGCCTGCCAATGTAGGATAAGATGTTAAATTTTACTAAACTAGAATCTCTAAGCGGAGAAGGCAGTGGCAACCCACTCCAGTACTCTTGCCTGGAAAATCCCAAGGACGGAGGAGCCTGGTAGGCTGCAGTCCATGGGGTCGCGAAGAGTCTGACATGACTGAGCGACTTCACTTTCACTTTTCACTTTCACGCATTGGAGAAGGAAATGGCAACCCACGCCAGTGTTCTTGCCTGGAGAATCTCAGGGATGGCGGAGCCTGGTGGGCTGCCGTCTGTGGGGTCGAACAGAGCTGGACATGACTGAAGTGACTTAGCAGCAGCTGCAGGATCTCTAAGACTGGCTCCACACTATAGGTATTAGTAAAGCAATTACACAGCAAATAAGTGAGTCTAAGAAGTGCAAATTATTTTAAAATTACAAATACATCAAAAAGAAAAGAATCCTTTTAGAGTTTTATAAAGTTGATAAACTCTGTATATCCATAAATGGAAAAATATCTCATTACACTAACCCTTTTTATTTTAGGTCCAAATGGCTTCATCCAGCTTTGAAAAGTCATTCAAGAGTGTTCAAAACCAAGGTAAGGGTCACTTTATTATGAAGTCTAATTAGTGTTATTAAGGACAAGTTACTGTTAAATTAATCAATGGAATTAAGAAAGAAGCCAATGAGCCTATTATAAGTACTTCATAGATTTTCAAATTTTGGTAACTAAGAAGGACAGATGCCAGTCCCCACATGGACCAAAGCTTAGTTCTTCTACTGAGCTCCAGTCATAGCTGATAATCAAAATTCTCTGCATGGCCTTACAAAAATTTTTCCAAATTTGAGCAGGTCCCATCTTGTCATTTGTAACTTGGGTGGCGAATATATACACATATACCCTGTTATTTGGGGTTTTATTTTTCAGCATCAGATGGAGCTTTATTTTTTCTTCTTTCAGTTTTTCAGAGATATGATTAACATATGGCACTGTATGAACTTAAAAATAATTCCTTTTGTAAGAAGATAGATTAGTAATAAATTCAGGGGAATTGAATATACATCTTATTATAAAATTGTTATGTAAATGAGTAATGTCTATAGTGGTTGACAGTCCAGCTTTAAAACTTTAGTGGGCAGTGGTAATGCCCTTCATGTACCTTCATGTACAGAAAGCTTAATGATCTTCACTTTGAGTGGTGGGGCCATTCCCTGTTGCTCTCCAAGTGCACAGTCCTAAATACTGAACTGGAACCACTGAGATTAGTAACTGTGTCAGTGTTGAAAGCCTGAGACCAGTAGATGTGAATATACTGAAAACCAAATGTGTTTTAAAAGAGTGCAGTGGGTCCTTGAAGTATGAACGCTGAGCATATTTTAAGGTCAATGAGCAAAATCTCCAAAGGAGAAAAAAATGGTTTTATTTTCCTCTTTCAAAGGTGAATTTTGCTGTGTTCAAAAAATCAAAATGATCGTAGGTGACTTACTGTTGCAGAGATGTGTGTGTATGTGTGTGTGTGTGTGTGTGTGTATGTGTATACACATCAGCAAGACTTTTCTCTTTCCAAGAGGAAAGCTATTTCTATATTCACTTAATGTGAGACTTCTCATTTCCTCAAAGTTCAGTCCAAATGGGAAGTTTCTCTTTTTCCATGCATCCCCAGACGCAGGAGAAGGCTTAAGCAGAGTGACGCAGGCAGGGGCCGGTGGCCTGGCTTCTTCCCTTTCATGGCCTGCCTTCTGGGGCCTGGCCTGGTGTGTGGCTGCTGTTTATACCTGCTGAAGTGTTTTCTGTGTTTGCATTGGCGCTGCCACCTTACACGCTAGAGTCCCGAGCTGTTCATGAGGTCTGTCCCAGAGCTTTGAAACCTATGAGCTGGCGGCTGGGGCGAGAGCATGTCTCTCTCAATTTTTGGGTGAACTCCATGTTTTTTCCGAGCTTAGATCACTGTCCGCAATCCAGGCTTGCTAGACAGAATGTAACAGTTACTGCTGGAGACATCCTGAACTTTTAAGGGCAAAAGGCGGAGGGGGAAGGGAGAGAAGAAAAAGCTCAAGGTCAACTTGACAGCTTGAAAGTGAACATTTTTATATCTGGTAAACAAAGATTTTTACGGAACTGGAAAACTTTATCGCCAAGGAAGGAAAAAAAATATCACGTCGTGTTATGGCAAGAGGCTGTGTTGTTCCAGAGTTCCCAATTCCATCCCAAGTCATGTTTGAGACCAGACCAGATTAATCAGTGGTTGTGGCAGGGGTGTTAGTAGGAGTGATGTAATTTTTGTAGAAATTTACCTCTCTCCCTGGTTCTTTCATTGGTCCCTAATGATTTTTAGAAGATGTATCTTCTTCAAAAGTGGCAAAATTAGGAAAACTCTGACACCTGTTTGTCCTGTGCCCACCAATCTTGGCTTTTCCTTCCCTGTGCCCTTGTTTGTCATATTAGGAATATCCCAGCAGTTTTTTTGGCTAAGATTTCTCCCCCTCTTCTCTTTCCATGGGAAGCCTTGGTTCATGGGAGAAATTTTATTTTGGTTATATAAGCTTGTGAAGAGAAGGAAATGGCAACTCACTCCAGTATTCTTGCCTGTAAAATCCCACAGACAGAGGAGCCTGGCAGACTACTGTCCATGGGGTTTCAAAGTGCCAGACATGACTGGGCACATGTAAGCCTGAGTGTGGCTAGAACTGTATATTTTCCTTCTGTGTGTGTGTGTGTGTGTGTGTGTGTGTGTGTGTGTGTGAATGAGCATGATATAGATGTATAAAGGACATCATATATGAGGAACTAGTAAATTATTAAAGTCTTTTGCAGTAAAGTTTCACAAATCCAAATTAAAAAGTTGACACTTGGAAGAATTGAAGTTTAAGGCTAAATATGACTACTTCCAAGGTTCATAGCAACTTTGTTTATAGGAAAACATAAGAGAGCCCTTGTTACACCCTCTTCCCCACATCTGACCCCCAATGAAGTACAAGATCTGTGCTTTTATAAATATGCTAAGAATTTCTTCTGTAATTTTTGTCTGTGAGGAACATAAAAATGCCTTTGAATGGGGTAAATGCCGATCTTATTTCACAGAGCCAAGGGGGAGGAAAAAGCCTACTCTTGGTTTCCACCTAGAGAAATACTAGTGAGAAATGAATAAGCTCTCCTAGACTCTTTGAGATAGTGTATTTACTCTTGGGTCAAGCTCAGTGGTCTTCCATTTTACAGTGACAGCCTCTTTCCACCCCCTTCTTCATATTTCATTCCCCAACCTGATTCATGCTGTTTGCCTGATAAGGCTGAATGATATCTAAACTGAATGTTTGACCTTGCCTGGAAGTAATGCCATGGGAGACTTCTATAATTTTAATGTTATATAGCTTTTCCAACATATGGGATGGCTTTGTTTGTCATTCAAGTGATTTATTGATGCAATGCGTATTCCCTGGTCCTTTCATGAAAAAATGTTTATACCTGTGGGCATGTCCAGATGGCAGTGAATGACTTGCATTCATGAGAACAGCATTCAGCAATTCATGGTTGCCAAGGTAAGCAGCAAAGGCATGCCTTCTGTACTCTATTGCCTTGTAAAGAAACAGTCTCTAAGGTAACAGGCTAGCACCCTTGAGGCCAGAGATCCCTAGTGTTTTAGACTTGGTGGGGAGGTAAAGGGGGAGAGAAGAGCCAGAGGGACAACATGAAATAATACTAATAAAAGAACTTTTTGTTAATGTCCTGGAAATTTAAAAGGGGGGAAAAGTTGAGAGAAGAGGTGGGGGTTCATAATTTTCCACTTTGGGTCTCAATAGAGATTTGATTCAGATTTGCCCTGTGCTTCAGCAGCGTAATGCCCCTTTATAGGTTAATTTGAGGGACATAGACAGCTAATGGTCCAAGGCATGACCCAAGGGACAAGCTCTAGGCCATCACAGACTGTGATTGTCATGTGGTAAATAAGCAAGCACTCTGATTCTCTTGGAATCTGTGGCATTTTTAGGATCGATTTGTTTTCTATACTGTAGCCCCTTAATGCTATCATTGCAGTGGTAAAAATGTCATCTGAATGACTGTTCTCAAGGAGGTATTGCTGGTTGGATTAACAGTCTTGATAGGAAGTCGTTTTCCATTGGATTACCTTCAAATGCAGAAAATTATCAGGTGACAGCTTCTAGCTCTTACAGCCAGCAGTAGTGTAGATTGTGAACTCCCTGGGTAATACTAGGATGTTATGTCCTTTATAGAATTTGGCCTATTTATAGAATAGAATTCTATTTATAGAATAGTATTCTACTATTTATAGAATAGTAAATGGTTACTATTTGTTGTTGTTGTTCAGATGCTCAGTCATGTCTGATTCTTTACATACCGTGGACTATAGCACACCAGGCGTCCTTGTCCTTCACCATCTTCTGGAACTTGCTCAAACTCATGTCCATTGACTTGGTGATCCCACCCAACCATCTCACCTTCTGGTGTCCCCTTCTTATCCTGCCTTTAATATTTCCCAACATCAGGGATTTTTTTTCTAATAAATCAGCTCTTTGCAGCAGGTGGCCAAAGTATTGAACCTTTGGTTTCAGCATTAGTCCTTCCAATGAATATTCAGGATTGATTTCCTTTAGGATTGACTGGTTTGATCCCCTTGAAGTCCAAGGGACTCTCAAGAGTCTTCTCTAACACCACATTTCAAAAGCATCAATTCTTCAGTTCTCAGCCTTCTTTATGGTCTACCTCTTTGTGGAGGCCTGGGCCTGGCCCACCATAGCAAGATCTTCTTAACCACAAGAGGCCCTGGAAACAGTCAATTCTGATGTCAAAATGCTATCCATTCTCCAAGAAATAGTATTAGGTAGAGGGAGGGAAAACTAAAGAAAGCCTTCATAAGGCCTCTAAAAAGGGAAGTCTAGAGAGAAACCCTCATAACAGCCTGATTACTAAACCCCATATAAAAACAGAATAATTGGACTGAAAGTCACCTCATAAGATTCACTGAGTCTGACTTTAAGCAGGTGACTAAGTCACCCAGAAAAAAGAATTGTTCCTTTCTCGATATTTTCAGAGGGGAACATTATATGACACAGAATCCCCTGAAAGTTAATTTTGTATTTTGGCCCCCCAAAGATATCTTGTGTGAAATTAAAATTCCTAGCTTTCAAAGTCAAACATTTCTTACTATTCAGGAGCTGTGCATAAAGAGAACAACCTATAACTCTACTCAATACAAATTGGACATATTCCTAAAATTTTCTGTCAATTGAATTTATAGAAATCACGAATTTGTTTACAGATTCCAGTTCATAAGGGTATTTGGAAATGTTCCACCTATGTAGAAACATTTTAAATAATAGTAGTAACAGCATTTGATGCATGCTTACCATGTGCCAGATATAGTTCTAAGTGTTCAATGTATATTAATTCAGTTGTTCCTCTTCAATAACAATATTAGGTAGGCACCATCTTTCACAGATTATTAAGACTGAGGCACAAGGAAATGAAATAACTTTTCTAACGTCACACTGATAGCAAATAGAAGAGTCAAGAATTAAAGCCATCCTGACTTGAGAGCATAATATGCCCAAGTGGTAGTGATTCTGTCACTTGGTAAAAACTGAGTTTTTTAAAGTCCTCAACCTCACCTGAAAGGGCCTTTCAGATATATTAAGCTCTTGAAATGGAGCATTCCAATTTCAAAATCTATCACTATGTTTAAGACAGTATGTGTGTATATGTGTGTGTGTTAATGCTTTCAGATTTCTTCAGCCCCATTCAGAATTTTTTGTTGTTTGTTTTTTCTTTTACTTAGAACAAGGTGTGGCACAAAGGGCATGAAGAAACTTTCCCCATAACCTCCTCATCTCTGTTTTGTGGTTTTGTGTGTGTGTGTGTTTCTATATAGATCCTAAAAGGGAGACAAAGTTGTGTATTGATAACACTTCAGGTTCATTTATTCATTCTGATCTGTTAGGATTAGGGTTATGAAAGTGGAATGCTTTTACATAATACAGTTGGACACGACTCAGTGACTTCACTTTCACTTTTCACTTTCATGCATTGGAGAAGGAAATGGCAACCCACTCCAGTGTTCTTGCCTGGAGGATCCCAGGGACGGGGGAGCCTGGTGGGCTGCCGTTTATGGGGTCGCACAGAGTTGGACACGACTGAAACAACTTAGCAGTAGCAGCAGCATTCCGCTTATGATCTACTGTAAAAGTGAAGAGACCCTTTTCACTATCATTGTTATTATTATTATATTTTTAAAAGTCTTGTGTCCATTGTGTCAATGCTAATAGCAATCAGTTACTAAAACTGAACTAGCATTTACTGACACTATTTCCAATTATTACTTGAAATAGATAAATAGATACCTTCCAAGGCTTCCTAGGTGGTGCTAGAGGTGACGAACCTGCCTTTCAATGCAGGAGACATAAGAGAAACGAGTTTGTTCCCTGGGTCAGGAAGATCCCTTGGAGGAGGTCATGGCAACCCACTCCAGTATTCTTGCCTGAAGAATCTCATGGACCAAAAAATAGGTTAATTTTTTATGATTAGCAAAACTGTTTTTGGAATGCCTGAAAAAAAATCCAGCTATTTCTTTAGTTTCTAGGAAAATCCTAGTATATATCTGTTTTATTCCCATTGAGAGATTATCTGATTGGAAAATATTTCTCCCATTGCTAGAGAGGCCAGTATTTTTATATGTGTAATAAATACATTATATTGAATATTGAGCATATTTCAAAAGTCCACAGCTTTGATAGTGCTTCATCCCACAAGAATGAGCTCCAGATAAAATGTGTGGCCTATTGCACCCAAAATGAATTATGGAAGGTGATAGTAAAACTGATAATCCAAAGAGGAAATAAAAGACTTCTAAATGGAAAAAAAAATGTGAACCAAATTCCCGAGGTCCAACTTCTATTCTGTAAAATAGATCCTAATGTCTTTGGTTAAACATAAAACATCTGTCTAGTCTCTTGACAATTAAAAAAATTCATTGTTGAAAAGCCATTATGAAAATATATTAGGGAATCTGTTATGCTCATCAGTAACACACCCTCAGAGGTTGTGTCTACATGATGATGGACAAGGGAATAAAACAAAAAGGTTACTTCCAAAGAGTTAAAATGCCTACTTTATTCCTCCTGGCTTTCATCATAATTCCTGTCATTTAATTATATTATTCTGGTAGAAATATATAATTATGCAATTTACTTTTGTTTTTTAACCATTTTAAGTGTATAGTTTAGTGGCATTCTTTACATTATTGTGCAACCATCATCATTATCTATCTCCAGAACTTTTTAAACCTCCTCTACTGAAACTCTGTATTCACTGAACTGTGTAACTCCTTGGGCTTCCCAGGTGGTGCTAGGGGTAAAGAATCCGCCTGCAAATGCAGAAGACAAAAGAGACATGAGTTCAATCCCTGAGTTGGTAAGATCCCCTAGAGAAGGGCATTGCAACCCACTGCAGTATTCTTGCCTGGAGAATCCAGTAGACAAGGGAGCTTGATGGGCTATAGTCCATAGTATATCAGAGTCAGACATGACAGAAGCAACTTAGCACTCATGCATGTAAGCCGTTTTCTCCTCTTCCCAGTCCCTGGTAACCACTATTCTACTTTCTATCTCTTTGTATTTGACTATACTCATGTAAGTAGAATTGTACAACAGTTATCCTTTTATGTCTGGCTTATTTCAGTTAGGATGATGTTTTCAAGTTGCACCCATGTTGTAACATGCATCAAAAGCCATAATCAAGTTCTCTAAACTCTGAAAAGCAAAGGATATTGATAACAAGAAAAATCTTTTGGAAGAGGTGAACATTTGATTTGATAATGAAAATATTTTATTTTTTTTTATCAGCGACTCTAAAATTACATTTCAAGAGTGATGTCACACTCACCTTCACATCAGTCAAAAAGAGCAGGGAAAGTCACAAACTCACATCTAACACTATGCAAAATGTGTACTGTGGTCTCTATACTTCCTTGGCTTCTAGTTTTTTGATAATCATTGCCAGGATATACTCACTATCTTAGCAGCTTGTCCCCTCAATTAAAAAAATGCTTTTAAAAATTGTATTTTTCTGATTTAATTTAAACCAGTTGGTACTTACAAGTATTAACCATGAGCTCAGGGCTATGCTGTATTGAGATTGCTTTTAGAGGGCAAAATATACATAAGATATGGTTCTTGCACATGAGATTGAAGTTTTTCAGGAGAAATAACATGCATAGTCATGAAACTGTTAATAATAAAACATCATAGAAAAGAATTAAGAGACAGTGTTGTGATATTGATGGTAAAATGCCCATAAGCCAGGACCTCGAATCTGATTTGGACCCTGCTCATACATAGCTAGCTGTGAATCCTTCTGCAGACACTACTGTGACCTTTCTATCCTTATTGTAAATTAAAGATGTTAAGTTGGATCAGCATGAAGGACCCTCTTGGCCTTTGAGTCAGAAGAGATCATATATGTTTCAAGGGAGGATGGTCATTCAAGATTTCAGGAAGGAAGCAAATATAAACGGGGACTTAGAAGATAAATGGAGGCTATTGCCATTGGTAGGGAGGCAAGTATAAAGTGTTAGTTTTAGTTGCTCAGTTGTGTCCTCCTCTTTGCAACCCCATGGATTATAACCTGTCAGGCTCCTCTGTCCATGGAATTCTCCAGGCAAGAATACTGAAATGGGTTGCCATTACCTTCTCCAGGGGATCTTCCTGACTGAGGGATCAAACCCAGGTCTCCTGCCTTGCAAGCAGATTCTTTACCATCTGAGCCACCAGGGAAACCCAGGAGGGGCCGATATAAGTTTCCTTCTATTTTGCTTATTAAGTTCTCAAGGGTGGACATAGTGCTTTGTTCAGGTCTGTATCATCCTAGAACCTGTGCAGTGCTAGTAACTTTCTAATATCCCCGAAATACTCTACCTTAGGAGGGTTAACTGTCAGTCCCAAGCTCATCCAAGGCATTCTGTGCCTACCTCTTATCACCCTTAGTTCAGTTCAGTTCAATCAGTCAGTCATGTCTGACTCTTTGCGACCCCATGGACTGCTGCATGCCAGGCTTCCCTGTCCATCACCAACTCCCAAAGCTTGCTCAAACTCATGTCCATCAAGTCGGTGATGCCATCCAGCCATCTCATCCTCTGTCGTCCCCTTCTCCTCCCACCTTCAGTCTTTACTGGCATCAGACTCTTTCCAAATGAGTCAGTTCTTCACATCAGGTGGCCAAAATATTGGAGTTTCAGCTTCAGTATCAGTCCTTCCAGTCCTTCCAATGAATATTCAGGACTGATTTCCTTTAGGATGGACTGGTTGGATCTCCTTATAGTGCAAGGGACTCTCAAGAGTCTTCTCTAACACCACAGTTCAAAAGCATCAATTCTTTGGCGTTCAGCTTTCTTTATAATCCAACTCTCATATCCATACATGACTACTGGAAAAACCATCGCTTTGACTAAATGGACCTTTGTTGGCAAAGGTCTCTGCTTTTTAATAAGCTGTCTAGGTTGGTCATAGCTTTTCTTCCAAGGAGCAAGCGTCTTTTAATTTCATGGCTGTAGTCACCATCTGCACTGATTTTGGAGCCCCCCAAAGTGGTCTATCACTCTTTCCATTGTTTCCCCATCTACTTTCCATGAAGTGATGGGACCAGATGCCATGATCTTAGTTTTCTGAATGCTGAGTTTTAAGCCAGTTTATTCACTCTCCTCTTTCACTTTCATCAAGAGGCTCTTTAGTTCTTCTTCACTTTCTGCCATAAGGGTGGTGTCATCTACATATCTGAAGTTATTGATATTTCTTCCAGCAATCTTGATTCCAGCTTGTGCTTCATCCAGCCTGGCATTTCGCATGATATACTCTGCATATAAGTTCAATAAACAGGGTGACAATATACAACCTTGACATACTCCTTTCCATATTTGGAACCAGTCTGTTATTCCATGTTTAGTTCTAACTGTTGTTTCTTGATCTGCATACAGATTTCTCAGGAGGCAGGTCAGGTGGACTGATATTCCCATCTCTTGAAGAATTTTCCATAGTTTATTCTGATCAACACAATCAAAGGCTTTGGTGTAGTTAATAAAGCAGAAATAGATGGTTTTCTGGAACTCTTGCTCTTTTGATGATCCAGCGAATGTTTGCAATTTGATCTCTGGTTCCTCTGCCTTTTCTAAATCCAGCTTGAACATCTGGAAGTTCATGGTTCATGAACTCTTGAAGCCTGGCTTGGAGAATTTGGAGCATTTCTTTGCTAGTGTGTGAGATGAGTGCAATTGTGTGGTGGTCTGAACATTATTTGTCATTGTCTTTCTTTGGGATTGAGATGAAAACTGACCTTTTCCAGTCCTGTGGCCACTGCTGAGTTTTCCAAATTTGCTGGCATTTTAAGTGCAGCACTTTCATAGCATCATCTTTTAGAATTTGAAATATCACCTTCACCAGTAGATATAACTTTTGATCTATTTGTTCAGAAGGCAGGGATTATGTCTTTAATCTGTTTCCCCAGTGTCTATCATAATTCCCCACCTGTAGAGAAAGCACATAAAATATTTGTTGATTGAATGAATGAATGAATAGATGAAGGTAGAAAAGAAGGTATAAACTTCAGAGTAGAGGAGTGACATATGAAAACATTGCTTGAGGAAAATGAGTCAAGCAGGCGTGTGAGGAAATGACTGCTAATAATAATTAGTAATATAGTAACGTGAACATCAAAAAGTATGTATTATATTAGCATCTTTGTGCATAATATAAATAAACGCTACTAGAAAGATAGACATTCGTTAGGTTCTATGTATATATGCTGAAACAGCCCAGATTTCCCTTGTATGGTATATATCATAGTTTTTACTTATATATTTGTGATCTTTGCATCTAATGTAATATGTGAACTTCATGAAGGCAGTCACCATGGTGGTTTTGTTCACTGTTGATTACCCTAAATCTAGCATACTCCCTGGCATATATTTAATTTACTATTGTATATCTGTTGAAATGATATGAGAAAACAGGTTAAGGTAAGGTTATAAATGCAAAGTAATTAAATCTAAAATTTTTTTAATTAAAAAAATTAAAAATTTGCCTTTTGATATACAGGGAAATAACACAAACTAACGGTGTTACCCAGAGATATCTGGAGCTAGATTATTAGGTCTCAATGTAGGTCTTAATTGGTTCACATTAAACTTCCTGTAGGAAAAGTTTTAGGTCCATGTTTCTTGATAATAACTGAGGATGTATAAGTTTGTTGGCAAAAGTAACCACATTTAAAATGGGTTAAAGTTCAAGGAGTTTTTGTAGTGCTAGGATCTTCCTTCCCTTCTTCATGTGCATGTATGCTAAGTTGCTTCAGTCGTGTCTGACCCTGTGACTCTATGGACTGTAGCTCACCAGGCTCCTTGATCCATGGGATTCGCTAGGCAAAAATACTGGAGTCAGTAGTCATGCCCACCTCTAGGCAATATTCCTAACCCGGAGATCAAACCCACGTCCCTTATGTCTCCTGCACTGGCAGGAGTGTTCTTTACCTCTGGCGCCATCTGGGAATTGCTCCCTTCTTCCTAGCAATCCATTTAGTTTTATTTTTGGTTATTTTTGGTGTCAAACTAAGAAGAATCAACTCATATTGGCTGAAACGATCTCTTGGGGATTCTGGCTGGATCTGATGGAAATACTTTAGGTTACTTCCCGACCAATTTGGACAATGCAGGAACTTCAGGTAAGCATCCTAATTTTTAATGTTGATTCAGCTGTGTCTTGAGTGTAGATCATTATTTGGAAAATAATGTTGCCCTTTTAAGGACATTGCAGGTCTTGGTGTAATACCATCTCTATAGAATTTTTCAGTTATTTTTTTCAGTATAATTTATTAATTATTCTGTTTTGGGCAAGCCCAGTGTATAATTATCATGAAGACTGAATTATAGGATCTTTTAAATGAAGTAGAATTGCATTATTTTTCAACTCATAACTGTAGCAAAGGAGAGCTATTTGAACAAGGGAACATGGAAATCATGCAATTAACATGTTAATTATTTGTTAGAAAATACACATTTAAAAATATTTTATGGCAATTCAAGATTTATTCCTAGTCAAAAATAGTCAAAAGAATTCATTTGGTACTGATTATGGATAAGGTCAGTTCTAAATACCACGTGAGGATACAAAAAAGAACCAGGAATGTGTGTTCTTGGTACCGTCAAGAGAAACAGGTCTTAAAAGTTGCTTTGACCAAAGGTTCATGATGTGAATGCATCTATAATTTTCCTGAGGCACCAATCTGAATGGGAGGGAGACACTTTGCTACTATGTCAACTGGGTCAGTCACTTCAGCTTTGTTGCAGAATTTTATCAGACAGTACATTTTACTGAAAACTTCAGATTAAAAAAATGCTCTTTTATGTGACATTATGAGAAGGCAATCTATGACTCTCAGTGGAAATATTTCAGAAGAAGTAAGAAACCTATGAAAATATTTGTGAAACTGGAGACTTTTGAGCTTGTTTGTTTAGATTATACTTATTAATAATTATCACACTGGAAATTGTGTTTGAAAAAATTTAAATTTGTATGTGTTTATTTTAAAATAATAATCTCATTTCATGTAAACATAAACACTACTTTATAAAAATAATTATTTTCCAAGATAAAGAATAGTGAGAAAATTGGCATCATTTTCCATTCTAAAAATATCTTTAAGCCTTAATTTAAGGAAAGACAACAGTATTCTTATATCATTTTTGTGTGACATTACATGCCACAGAGGCAAATAAATTCTTAGCAGTATTAAGAACATAGTTTCGGCTTCACAGAACCCCTGAAAAGATCTCAGGGACCCCAAAGATCCCTGGACCCCACTTTGAGAGATACCCTCCCTACACTCCAGAACCCACCAAGCAAGAGTTGTCATAGTAGGCAGTTTGTGATAATGACCTAAACTAGGCAGAAACGGTCAATAACAGAAGAAAAGAAAATAATTAAATGAGTATAATCTAAAAGAAAATAAAAAACACCCAAAACTTGTGTGGATTTGATCTTAAAGGCAACATTTTCAACTTATATGTGCTTCATTTTTCCCTCATGGGGTAAGAATAATGAGAGGAACAATGCAGGGTTGTTTCAAGGTCACATGTGATGGTAGCTATTAAGCATTTGGAACACTGCCTGACACAAAGTAGGAGCTCAGTTAATGATCGCAGTTGTTGTTTAGTCATTAAGTTGGGTCCAACCCTTTTGAGACCCCATGAGTTGTAGCCCACCAGGCTTCTCTTTCTGTGGGATTTCACAGGCAAGAATACTGAAGTGGGTAGTGTATATCTCTTCTTCAGGGGATCTTCCCAACCCAGGGATCGAACCCTTGTCTCCTGAATTGGTGGGTGCTTTCTCTACCACTGAGCCACCAGATAAGTCCGGTGATTACAGTTCCTTTTGATAAATTCAGCTGGCAGAGGTGGAAGGAAGGATGCCTTGGGAGAAGGGCAATGTGGCAAAGCCCAGAGTCAAGATGGGGCAGGGTGCATTCTGGGAATTGTAAGTTAGCTATGTTAAACAGGTGTATTGATATGAGAAAGAAGCAAAAGATAATTGTGGAGGTTCTTTGAGGACAGGTCAGGTGGTGAGGATTTTATTCCTCACGAAATAGGGAATCATTGAAATCATAGGGGAGGAAGTAGTTGAATTAAATCTGCTCGATTGGAATCAAATTCTACCTGTGTCATAGTTCCCTATGAAGAAGGAAATGTCAACCCACTCCAGTAGTCTTGCCTGGAAAATCCCATGAATGGAGGAGCCTGGTAGGCTACAGTCCATGGGGTCGCAAAGAGTCGGACATGACTGAAGCGATTCAGTAGTAGCAGCAGCAGCAACAGCATAGTTCCCTAAATGATTGCCTAGCTAGTTCCTTCTTAGGCATGAGGGAAGAGAAATTTAAGTCACTGTCTGTATCCCGAATCAGGTGAGAAGTTAAAATTAGCACTGTTATGTCTGTTCTGCTTCTGGGCAAACTGAAGGCCATGAGCAGCTAACTCAGTTCTTGACACTCATACCCTCCCTTGGTGTTTACAGTCACATCTGGGCCACAGATACCCACTCCTGTGTTTATCTAGCTGATGGATTTAAAAACTCATGTCCAGTGATCTTGGAGCTGGAGGGTGGTTTTTAAGGGAAGTGGGGTTTGAAAGGACAAGGAAAAGAGAGCGCCTGGAAAAAGTAAACAAATAAATGGCCTTCAGGATGTATTTAACCCTCCACACCCCCGGTAGGATGAGAAAATCATTCTAGCCTTGCCAGTACTTTATGGCAACTCTTTTAGCCAGACCCCAAATAGCAATCGCCTTGACCATAATTCCTGCATTCGCTTACTTGTGCATGACTTTTTATTACTCGTGGTCAGCTTTTAGACTTTGAAACTCTGTGGTATGTGAATAGCTTTAATATTTCAGGTTTTTTTTTTAATAAGTAAGTCATAATTTAACTTCATTTTGAATGCTTCCCAATGGCCTGAGGATTGGTATCTTTATTACCTCAAAGGGATGTTTGAGGATAAAGTGAGATATATATGTAAAGGTTTTTCGATTTTTATGTATGGGGAGGTGGTTGATATGTGTATGTGTGTATCTCTTCTGTCTTTAGTAGTTTAGGCTTCAGTGAAAAGCATTCTATGCAATAAACCTATTTTAATTGGTTTAGAAGCCCAAGCTGTCTCTGAATCAAACTGAAAAGTTTTTTTTTTTTCTTTTTTGATGTGGTAATAGGTTATGGTTGAAAGAAGCATAGCAAGGGATGTAGACAGGAATGTTTTGATGTCTTTGGGGGGGAAAAAAAAAAAGAATCATTTTCTCTTCATAAATCTTCCTATCTCCCAGCTGGCAGAATTGGAAGTTTTAAACTCTGGAGGTTTTTTTTGTTTCAACAATGGCAGTATGGCACCCTTGAGGGATGTCTTCTTTAATATTACTGTGAAGAATATGCTAAAAGCAACATTTCAGATACAAAAATGGGGAAGAAATTCCATAACTATGGCAGTGTTCAAGACGTAATTAAGGCTCTTCCATTGCTGAAGTGTACTTAAGGCCATTTATACCAGCTTGAGAATGCAGTTATAGACAAATAAGGGACTTCCTGGTGGTCGAGTGGCTAAGACCCCACCCGACCAATACAGAGGGCCTGGGTTCCAGCTGTAGTCAGTGAACTGGATCCCACATGCTGCAACTAAGACCTGGCACAGTCAAACACATAGTAAATGTTTCAAAAATATTTTTTAAAAAAGGCAAATAAGACAATAGGATGCAAATTATTCTAGTTATGTACCAATATTTTTTCCTCTTAAAAAATGACTGATATTCTTCTCTGATTAAAAAATAACACATTTTCACTAGAACATTAAAAAATATAAAGGTGAAAATGAAAATTGCTCACAGCTTCCTTACTAGGTAGGGATAATTACTTTGACCTTTGCATTTATTTCCTTTTAACTTTTTTTTATTCATATGTAGTTAGCTTGTTAGCAAAATTGGGATAAAGCCACACGTATATTTTTATGTAATGATTTCCCATTAATTATAATGTGAGCATGTTTCCACATCGTTAAATAGAGTTTGAAAAGATTTTAATGACTATTTCATGTTCCATTTTATGGGTAGAAGTGTGAGGTAATATGTGTAGGAGTGAAGGCTGTGGACCCTGGAGTCAGACTGCCTGGCTTTGACTCCAGCGCTGCAGCTTGCCAGTTGAGTGCCTTTGGGCAAGTTACTCAACCTCTCAGTATCTCAATTTCCTCACCTCTAAAAAGGTATAAAAATAGTGGTACAAAGTTGATTGTTGTAAGGATTAAATGGGTTAATCTGTAGTCATCAGAAAATTCCTGGCACAAGGTAAATATGATTGTCATTATAATAATAAATTAAGTAATCCATTATATATTATTATTAAAAAGCCATTATTATTATTATTAACTAGTAATAAAATAAACCATCATTATCATTATTGCATGATTAAATGAATATAAAGTTGGATGGGCTATTTTTCATTTTTGTCATTGAAAATTAAGCCGCAATGAACATTCTTGTAACTCAGTCTTTTTCCACCTACTGTTTATTTCCTTAGGATAACTTTTTTAGAAGTGGAATTACAAGCCAGAAACATTAAATAAATGACAAAATTGCATTCCAGAAGGACTGCAGGACTTTACCTTCTCACTTCCAGCCAAGGAACTTCTGTTTCTCCACACTGATGACAGTATTGAGAATTTTTACGTAAAACTTTTTACACTAATATTATAATATCTTAATTTAAATTTGTACTTCTTTGACTACTGTTGAGAATAATTTAAAATATTTTTTTATTTTATGTAAGTTGTCTCTTTCCTTTTCCCTATTCGCTTGTAAAAATTCTTGATATAAATATTTCAACTTGTGATCTGTCAGGTATTTGGCAACTGTTATCCTCAAAAATTTTGTTTAGGATTTTTTTTGTGATTCATACATCGTTTGTTTTTCAAAGACAAATTTGCTTACCTTTTATCTTTTTTTTTTTTTTTGCCTTAGCTTTGTACTGAGTAAGTCTAAAACTCAAGATCTCTGACCTATGTTTTCTTCTAGGCTAAACATTTAAACATCTAGAAAGCATATTGATGCTAATTTGAGGTGAAGATTAATGTCATATCGTCTCCAAATAGCTAATCTTTTTTCACAGGATTATTTATTAAATAAAGCTTCCTTTTCTTTTTTTTAAAAAAATTCAATTATGGTTGACTTACAATATTAGTTTCATTGTACAACTTAGTGATTTGTCACTACTTCCACAGGTTATATACTATACAAGTATGTGTGTTAGTTGCTGAGTAGTGTCTGACTCTTTGCAATCCCCTGGACTGTAGCCTGCCAGGCTCCTCTGTCCATGGAATTCACCAGGCAAGAATACTGGAGTGGGTTGCCATGCCCTTCTCCAATATACTGTACAAAGTTATTATAAAATATTGGCTATATTTCCTGTGCTGTGTATTACATCCTTGTGACTTCTTTATTTTGTACCTAGTAGTTTGTACCTCTTAATCCCCTTCACTTATTTTGACCCTTCCTTCAACCCATCCCCTCTAGTTTATCTGTATCTTGAGTTGGTTTCTATTTTGTTGTATTCATTCATTTTTTAGATTCTACATATAAGTGAAGACAAAACACATATTTGTCTTTCTCTGACTTATTTCACTAAACATAGCACACTCCAGGTCCACCCATCTTGTTGCAGATGGCAAAATTTTATTCTTTTTTATGGCTAAATACTATCTCATTATATACATATACATATACATATATATATGTGTGTGTGTACTATCACATCTTCCATATTCATTCATCCGTTGATCAACACTTGGGTTGTTTCCAATATTCTCACATAATGTTCTTTAGACAGTAATAGATATTTCTTGAAAAGACAAGTTATGGTCATGTTGAAGTGGCATTCTCTACCCTTCTAGATACATCTTGCACTTTAGCTTATCAGAGCAGCTGAGTATAAACATGTTAATATTATTTAATACAGTATTCTCAAAACCTATATGAGCATACAAAGCCACTCCCTCTCTTCCTTCTATAAAGAACACTTCCTAGTGGAGCACAGCATTTTAGGAAAGACTGCCATTGGGATTGTAAACCATTTTTCTTTTACCAGGTAAATGACTAAAAGTGTAGAATTGCATCCACTTGATTCAAGTTATACTTCTCTTATTAGTTACAAAAGATGTGTTCCAAAAATGAATTGACTAGTTAGTTCTCTAACAGTTTATCATACCATATTAACTAATTACCATACCATATTAATTAACCCACATACAGAGCAACTACAAACAGTATGAGTCAAATTTCAGGTGGTTTCATGTTTTGATGAAACTTAGACACTGCCCAAATAACTCTGTCTTCATGATCTTGAATTTCTCCTCTTTTACTCTTGTTTCCATTTTGGCTCTCTATCCCTTGCCAGTCCATATTGGATTAGTCACCATTGCCAAATTCTCCGTCTGTACTGTCACTCTTTGGCAGTCACTATTGCCAGATTTTCAGTCTGTATGTCTGCAGTGGTCAAGCTTCAGTTGGATAATTCATATTTATTGTGAAACACATTTTATGAATGATATTTTTTGTTCTTAAAATTTGTTTTCTCTGCTAATTATACAGAGATGAAGGGGAGAGGTATTTGCGTCCTATGTGAAGGTAATTTCAGCAGAACATTTGCTTATAAAATTTCTAGGCATGGTTTGCATAAGAACATCCATGACTTCCATCCCATCTCACATAGGTTGAGGGTTCCCTAGGAGACTCTCCACCATTCCTCAGAAGGTTCTGCTTTTGTAAGATAGCTTGCAGTCTTCCTCATGTCCTATTCTTTTTTTACAGCAGTAACTGGAGATGAAGCTCTGTGTTTACTGCGATGTAAATACTGAGGATGCTGAAATTCCAGATTTTAGAAAACTAGATTTTTTTAGTATATACCTTCTCAGTTATATTGCATTCATGCGTGCTAAGTCACTTCAGTCATGTCTGACTCTATATGACCCTGTGGATTGTGGCCTGCCAGGTTCCTCTGTCCATGGTACATTATGAGGCATTTAATCAGAGATGCCTGGTGATGTCAAGATAGGGAGGGACCTGGGAAAAAGGCAGATGAAATGGCTGTCTGTTGGGAGGTAGTAGTTGGCCAGCCTTGGCATTAACTAGCCTGGTTTGATTAATACCTTAATTTCAAATAGTTGGATGAGGATTGTGATTTATTAGATTTTAGAGGAAGGCCTAATGTAGAGGCCTCTACATTAGAAGCCATCTAATGTAGTTGGCCATAGATGGGGCAAGCCTAAGGATGTTTTATAAGGACTCTGCAACAATGTACACATGTTGTTTGCAGGGTGAATAAAGTAGATGTCTTATAAATTAGATGCTACAGGAATACAATGGCTAAGATACATAGGATCCCTGCCTTGGGAAAGGTATACAATAAATACATAAGCATGAGAAATAGCAGGTAAAAATAAAACTGCTATGCAGAGGATTAAAAGAAGGTAATGTGATAGAGTAATAGGTAGGCTGTTTAAATTGGGTGGCCTGCGAAGTCCTTTCTGAACCCATGTCATTTAAACCAAGATCTGATGATTAAAAAGAAGAACATGTGCAGACCTATAGGAAGAGTATACTGCATGGAAGTCAATGAAGGTAATGGTTCTGTGAAGGCTAGGAGTTTGATCTGAGGATCAGAAAGAAAGCTAGGAAGTTAGGCAGGGGCCAGACCATGAAGCTCATTGTAGGCTCAGGCAAGATGTTGCTATTTTATTCTTGGTTTGGTGGGGAAACATTGGAAAGCTTCAATAAATTTGTGTTTTACAACTTGATCAGAATGAGTCTGAGAATAATCACTCCTACTTATGGTTTTTTCGAGGGACAAGTTTGGAGGCAAGTTTGGTAGCCTGGTTGTTAAGTAATATTTTTAGAGTAGGAACACTGACAAAATTATAGTTAACATATTCTGTACGTTCTGTGCAGGTGCCATGCTAGGCGTTGTGTGCTTTATCTAATTTAATCATACATGTATTTTTTTTTCAAATATATGAGCGGCTGTCATGATACAAAAAAATATAAAACTGATTCAAAATTTCTTAATCATAGTAGGTCTTGTCACCCAACTACAAATACTGAAATAGTAGTTATACATAAAAAGCCTGAAGCAATTTCTTGACCTTAAAGTGGCCTTTATATTTGAAAATACTGGGAGTGAATATGTTGGGTGGAGAAGAATATTCAGTCCTGTGTGTGTGTGTGCTGTCTCTTTAGTCACCTCCAGCTCTTTGCAACCCCATGGACTGTATAGCCCTCTAGGCTCCTATGTCCACAGGATCCTCCAGGCAAGAATACTGGAGTGGGCTGCCATGCTGGAGGGATCTTCCTGACCCAGAGATCAAACCTGCATCTCATCTTCTGCATTGGCAGGTGGGTTCTTTACCACTAGCACCACTAGGGAAACCCCGGTTCAGTCCTGCTCTGTCTATCAGGAATGGCTCCCAGGAGAGCAACAGCACAATGTAGAAATGGAGAGGCACATAAAGGAATTAGTTTAGCAAACAAGAAGTAATGGAGACAGGATACTATATAGATGCTGCCAACTCAACAAAGAAACTACAGCTGATGAAAACCCAAATTCACAGGGAGTTTAGTAAAACTGTCATTCCAGTGCAAGCAAATGCCAACCTCTGATGTTAGAAGACCTTATCTGAGAAGAGCGAGGGACTAGGTTTTGGGAACTTTGGAAGCAACCAAACCCAAGACAAGTGCATTTTAAATTGTTAACTGAGAAAGGTGGTTTGACTTAGGGTTAAGAGAACTGGAGTTAGATTTTAACTCTAGGAGGCAAAATATAATAGAAGTGAAGAAGACCCCTAATCAGCTATCCCTGCAGGACACTGTAGAGTGCCAACTAGATAGTAGAGTCAGGCACATAAAGAGGTCCAGAATGGGAGAAATAGGACCAGAGCAGGTCAGGAAGATCAACTGCACTCTCCAAGGCAGAGCTGAGGGACTCCTCAGACTAAGTTGATCCTAGTGCCTTAGGCTGCATGACTCTGGTTTGTTGGTGATGAAGGTGTCTGGGGCTTAAGTATACTTTGGAGGAAAGGAAATACTCTTGTGATAAATTGTGTTGGCTCTAGGGGCAGAGGTGGTTGGCATGAGTGATGTGCTGAAGCCAGCTTATACATATTTAGCAGCATCATCAAGGCGGTACATTAAAATTAAGTATGGTGGAAATATTTATACATAGAAATCAGCAAATACTACAGTCAGCCTCTCCTCCCACCTCAAGAGCTGGTATTGCAGCTTACCACTGGTTGGTACAATTTACAGGTAACTGCTTATGATGCAGCAATGGTATCTAATTCCAGAAGATATAATATGTGAAAATTGCTCCCAGAAGTTTTGTGACAGCTTAATGGTTATTTCAGATGGCTGATACCACTAAGACAGTACAGCAGGACTGATAATCCACTCTTATCATGAAAATATATCAGAAATCTACTTTCACGTTATCTCCCTTAAAATAAGCCGTAGTGAACTATGTTACAAGGATAAGAATCAGTCACATAGTCTCAACTGGAACTGCATGGTGTTGACTGCAGTGTTCATCTGCGGCCTTGCAGTATTTTCAGGCTAGTAGAAAGTCTGACTTTTTCAAATTCAAGAGTACAAATTGATGTTATCAGGCTTCTTGCTTTTAAACTTTGAAAGCTGGTTTAACAAAAGACATAAAGAACTATATTACTATACAGCTGAATATTTCCACGAGATTGTGAAAGTGGTTTAACTGCTTTTTCTTTATCAACTCAAAGAAAAGTTTAAGGCGAACTAGTTAACTTGACATTAAAGTGTTGTAAAGTCCGTGGTGACAGGTAGAATTTCCCAAGATGGTGTTCCATGTAAAGTGTTAATCTGATATGTAATTAACATTGAAACAGAGCTTCAACAGGCAATGTTGAAATAATTGAGTTCAGATAGTTACAGGTTTCCCTACCTCTTTTGAAGTATTTAAAACAAACTGCTCAATTATAAAAACCCTTCATCTGATGGGATTTCCACTGAGTGGGGTCAGCTTTCTGGGAAAATTAGATTGAGTTCAAGAATTTTGAAAGCTGAACTTCAAGCTTGCTGGATTTCCATTGGGTTTCAGGTTTTCTTTCAAATGTTTTATTGCACATTGACTCAGCATTTTCAAGAAATCAAAATATAATAATAAGGGTAACAGGTATACTATGTAATGAACACCCATCTGGAATTCATTTTATTCTGAAAGAGCCTATCTTCCATGTTAAATGAAATATAAAGCATTACAATACCACTAAAGTTTTGGAAAATCTTTTGCGTGAATTATAAATTTTAATTATCTAAATCTTTCTGTTTTTCTTCTGCAAAATATTTAAAAATTCCTCTTGATAACCAGGATGGTTTCTTCAAAATTTGATAAGATTCATGTGTCTCTGGTCACTCATCTAATACTCAGAAAATTCTTTCTTTCCCCCTCCTCTTTATACCCTTCCATTTGCTCTTTTTGAACGCCTACTGCTGAATGCACCCATTCTGAAAGCCAAGTCAATCTCCTGTTCCATGCCTTCCTGCCCTTGATATGGATACCACAGCCGGCTTTCCTTCACCCAGATTCCTTTTCAGCCACAATAACCATGAGAGCTTAACATCCGTTTTTACCTTTCTCTCTTCCTTTGGTCTTCAAGCCAGGTATGAGCTATAAATTGAGGTAGAATGTACAGCTGGGTCAATAAAGGGTGTGTGTGTGTGGGGGGGGGATGAACTAGGTTTCCTATCATTTTTCACAAAGTTAAAAAACAGAGTTGGCAAAGAGGAAAAAAATAAAAGAGGAACCAGGATTGCACCTATAAATTAAATATTTTCACCCCAACCCTTTTTAGATAGCCCAGGGGTATTGGGAGGGTGTGTGTTTTGGATGGGCTCAGCAAGCATTCCAACAGTAAATGGCTTCCTGTTCAGCATGTTCGAAGTCAAGCTGTCTTTTGGGGTTGGTTAAAAATATGTGTGAAATATGTACTTTCATTTCAAGCCAAGTCAAATGTTTTCAATCATCCCCCCTTACTTGCTTCTCCTCTCTTCCCATCCTGTCATTTCTTGCCCCCCAGATAGTAAAATATACCCCCAAATATGTTTTCTTTCCCAAAAGGAAGTTTAGTGATTAATTATGAGTTACATGTAAACATATATTATTGCTCTCGAAGGTATTCACCAAGAACCTGGCCAGTGTCATTCCTGGCTGGTATTTTTGAGTGTTAGATCTTGGTGAATAGAAGTTAGGGAAGCATGCAAAGAAACCAAGTATTTGGCTCGGGCACAACGAGGAACCAATAGATAATTGAGGGTGAGAAATGGTCTATAACTTTTCACCCCAGTGTGATGAACCTATAATTCCCAAATGTTTGTGTAATTTTCTATTTCTACCACATCAGTGACAAATATTATTTTGTACTGCATGTTCCTTGTGGATTTTTTTATTTTCTCATCAGCAAAGTCCAATTAGGCTTTGCTGCCTGAAAGGAAAATAACATACCTGGTCCCATGGTACCTGGCAAGAAGTGCCACAGATGTACCCAGGAGGAAAAATATAGCCTTCTAGTGGAAGCCACAGAGTCCTTTCTGAAAAACACTACTCTGATGTTGATAGACTTTAAAAATATATGTCATGTGATCTAATTAGAGGACACTCTCAGATATTCAAATTCAACATCAGGCTGTCGAGGAACCATTTATATTTGGCGTAGGCTACTGAGGCTACAGTGCTCTCTCTCTACAGAAGGCTCAGGCAGTGGCTTTGTCTTCCCACTCCCCAAGTTGACTGAGCCTGTTTCAATTCAGGAGTGTTCTTAGACAACTTTATTTACTAATGGTGTTGGGTGCCAGAGTTTAACACTTTCCATATTTTAATATTTCTTTAGTGTAAGAGGTGATTAAAAAAAAAACAACAACTCTAGTGTGAGTTACATGGCTTGTGTGGGAAAAAAAAATAGCCAACTTTTCCAAATGAATCTCTAAGGATAATTTATTCATAGAATGTCTCTTGACATGTGATTCCAGGTTTCTGGTGTTTGCTGTTTTCAAATCGGTTTAACTCAGCAAATACTTATTAAATTGTTGACTATACAAAGCTCAAGGCTAGGTGCTGTTTACAGGATGTTAATGACCTGGAAGTAATTCATCCTGACAAAGTTTAACATCCTTGATTATAAAAAATCTCAGAAAGCTAGGAATATAAGGGAACTTCTTTAACATGATAAAGAGGCATTTATATTAAACAAAATCAAAACAACTAACATTAGACTCAATGGTGAAAGACTAAAAGCTTCCCCATAAAATTCCTACTTTGACCCACCGGTATTCAACATTGTTCTGAAAGTTCTAGCCAGAGTAGTTAGACAAGAAAAAGAAATAAAAGTTTCAAAATCAGAAAGGAAGAAGTAAAACTGTCTTTATTCACAGATAACATGATTCTATATATAGGACATTCAGGAAACTACTAGAGCTAATAAATTCAGCAAAGTTACAACTGCTCCGTTTTTTGGTCATACTTCAGGGCATAGCATGCTCACCAAGTGAATCTAATTGCTTACCCTCAGAGTAACATTTAATGTTTTAAAAAGTGAATATGGGGAAAACAAAGTGAATGCAGAAGTTCCCTTATTGTACGATGAAAAGTAATTTCATTTTCTACCTCAATATGCAGCTTAATGTGTGAAATACGTGTAAGATTTTGGGGGCAGAAGCTCAAATTTTGGTTAAATTCTAAATAGAACTTATACAAATTAAATTTAAAATGGAAAACATATATGACTGAGCTTTCCTGGTAGCTCAGATGGTAAAGAATCCATCTGCAATGCAGGAGACACAGGTTTGATCCCTGGGTCAGGAAGATCCCTTGGAAAAGGGAATGCAACCTACTTCAGTATTTTTGCTTGGGAAATTTCATGGACAGAGGAGCCTGGTGGGCTACAGTCCATGGGGTAGCAAATAGCTGAACATGACTAAGTAACTAACACTTCAATTCACATATATGGCTATTAGCACACCAAATCTCTATGCCTTGAAAAGACTCATTTCTTAGGTTATCACGTCAGAGCAGAAGTGTGTGTGTGTGTGTGTGTGTGTGTGTGTGTGTGTGTGTGTGTGTTAGTCTTTCAGTCATGTCTGACTCTGCGATCCCATGGACTGTAGCCCACCAGGCTCCTCTGTCCATAGAATTCTCCAGGCAAGAATACTGGAGTGGGTTGCCATTTCCTTCTCCAGGGGATCTTCCCAGCCCAGGGAATGGACCCATGTCTCCTGCATTGCAGGGGGAGTCTTTACCATCTGAGCTACCAGAAGCTACTGGCTAAAAAGACAGAAAGAGAAGAGTGAGGACTACCTGCCAAGTAGAATCTAGAATGAGGGACAGAGACAGGAGAGAGACTTTAAAGGAAAGTGAAGAAAGGAGGGTTAGAAAGATCCACAAGCAAAAGATACCATAGAGTTTCATTGTGTTTTTTTCTTTTTTTAATGGTAGCTGTGAGCCACTTCTGACTACTTTAATTAAAATTAATTAAAATTAAAGAAACTTAAAAATTAAGCTCTATAGTTGCATTAACCACATTCTAAGTGTTGCTTACCGTGTGCCACTCTGACTAGTGTATTGGAAAGCAAGGGTATAAAATATTTCTGTCACCCCAGAAAGCTACTGAATAGCATCCTTATTTCCCTCAACAATATATAAAAGATAAATTTTCTTTTCAAAAATGATCTCAAACTCAATTTTTAATGATTGAGTAGTATTTGTTTATTTTATGGTACACAGCTGGGGATGGAGAGGGTGGGATGAATTGAAAGAGAGGCTATGAGTTTTTTGTTTTTTTTAAACCTGTGGCAGAATTTTTGCATTCATCTTTAAATTATTTATTTAGAATAAATTATCAGAAAAAGTGCTTGGATCAAGTATTATAGACATATTAAGGCTTTTGATATGTGTGACCAAATCCAGAAAGCTTGTCTGTTTACATGCCATAAACATAAGTGACAGGAGATCCATTTAATTTTGAAAGAAAAAGAGCTCTACTTCAAAGAGCAAAAACAAAAAATAGACATAGCAGTCGTATAACTGCCTCTGGGAAGAACAGAATTTCAGATTTAGGTGGGAGTAGCTGTACAGAGGTAACCTGTAATACACCAATAAAAAATAAGAATTAGCAGGTGGTTGTGAAGTGTTGCTAGGTGGTAGGTACTATTTAGTCATTTCATAGATTAACTGAATCCAGGATAGCCTTGTGAGTTAGTATTGCTGTTATTGCCCTCCTGTAGGCAGGTGAAGCTGGGGTACTTGGAGTTAAGTGACTTGCCTGAGATCATATACACTAGGCAGCAAAGCTCAGATTTAAATTCACCTGGGTTCATCCAGGGGCTTCCCAGGTGATGCTAACGCAGGAGATGTCTGAGACAAGGATTTGATCCCTGGGTCGGGAAGATGCCCTGGAGGAGGGCATGTGACCCACTCCAGTATTCTTGTCTGGAGAAACCCATGTACCGAGGAGCCTTGTGAGTTACAGTCCATGGGGTTGCAAAGAGTCGGACACGACTGAAGCAACTTAGCACGCATGCACCCATGGGTTCAACCAGAGCAGTAAGGATTCAAGAGTCTATGCCATTAACCACGCTATTGCATGGTGTCTCAACCACTTAATTCAAGTCCCAGTGGAATCAAGTATTTCAGATTGAATTTTGTCTCTCAAAAATATATGTTGAAGTTTTAATCTCCAGTACTTCAGAATGTGACCTGATTTGAAAATAATGTTAATAGATGTAGTTAATTAAGAGGAAGTCTTACTCAAGGTGAGTGGATTCCTAATGAGGTTTGACTGGTGTCTTTATAACAAGGTGGCCATGATGATACGGACCTGAGAGGACCACGTGATGATTAAGACAGAGATTGGAGTTATGCTGCCACAAACCAAGGGATACCAAAGATTGCCAGCAAACCACCAGAAGCGAGGAGAGAAGGAAGGAAGGATCCCCTGCAGGTTTTAGAGAGAATAGCCCTGCCAAAACCCTAATGTTGGACTTCTAGCCTCCAGGACTCTGAGACAATACATTTCTGGTCTTTTAAGCCACCAAGTTTGTGGTATTCTGTTACAGTAGCCCTGGGCAACTAGTACACCAAGTAACTTAGACATTCCAGTGTCTGTCCGGACACTCATTTAGCCCATGAGACTTCTCACCTAGTTATCATTTTGCTCCTGTCACATCAGTCAGATAACTTGGTACCCAATCACGTGGGCTGAAGGCCAAAGACAATATCTTTGCCACTGAGGCTGTATGTCTTGGAAATACCTAACAACATTCTGACTGACTCACAGTGAATAGCTTATTGAATCTGCCAATATTGTGTTCACTTTCTGGGAAGTTAATAATTGTATATTTTTGTTCCTCTCAGAAGGGGAGTGATTCATAGTCTGAACTATGCTGCTATCATGTGACAGCATTTAGATGTGTCTACCTTGTAGGAAAAACTGTGAGGTTAAACAAGTATTAATAATCCACAAATGTCTCCTTTTATCTCAAGTTTCACTGCCATATTTAGTGAGATTGTAGATTGTCCAGTTTTGGAAAACCAATACTCTTCTTGGCCTAAAAAAAGTAAACCAAATTTACAATTTATTCCAAACTTTGCTTTAAAAGTATTTTCACTAAATAACTGTTATGTTGAATGAATGTATGAGATATGATTTAAGACCAAAATTTTTCTTTTATAATATCATCTGAAGTTCAGATTAAGTTATGCTACAAGGTCTAGTGGGCTTCCCACGTGGCCCTAGTGGTAAAGAATCTGCCTGCCAGTTCAGGAGACGTAAAGAGATGTGGGTTCGATCCTTGGGTCAGGAGGATCTCCTGGAGAAGGTCATGGCAAGTATTCTTGCCTGGAGAATTCCACGGACAGAGGAGCCTGGCGGGCTACAGTCTATAGAGTCACAAAGAGTTAGACACAACCAACGATTTAGCACACAGGCATGCACATCGGCACAAGGTCTAGTAAATGGCATCACAGGTTTCAAATCCAGGGCTGTTTGGATTGCAGTGTATTTCCATGCCTATGCACTGTTGTTTTCCTTGAGCAAGAATTTGAATTGCAGAAGATAGGTCCTTGAAAGGGGAAACAAGGAAGGTGTCTCACTGGGGAAAAGAGAGATGAGCATTAAGGACAAAGTGCTGGCATCCTCTAATTTTGTCTGGAGTCTTCCCTGGATCATTTAGATCCACTCTATTATGGTAGCATGTATGCGACTACTGACCCTTGAAATGAGATTAAGAAAATTGAGATGTGCTAAAAGTACACACGCTGCAGTCCATGGGGTAGCCAAGAGTTGGACACGACTGAGCAACTGAATTGAACTGAGAAGTACACAGTGCACACTGGATTTGAAGACAATATGAGAAAAAGAATGCAAAATATCTCATAATATTTTTATATTGATTACATGGTGAATGATATTATTTAGAAATATTGGGTTAAATAAAATGTAATGTTAAAATATATTCTGTTTCTTTTTACTTTTTTAATGTGGCTACCACAAATTTGAATTATGTATATAACTCCCACTATGTTGTCATCAGACACCAGTTTGGATGTTCAGATAATCTGGATACCCTGAATAATATAAATTTAATTTAAATGAAAAAAAAATGGGATTTGACTTTTTGAGAAAGGCAAATAGTACTACAATTCAAAACAAATACAATTTTTAAAGCACACAACATACTATTTTTATCTTCATGATACCATTGTTCAAATTTTAAAATTGATTTCTAAAAAATTGTAATTATGAGAGGGGAAGGTTTTAGTCTTTGTGGTAGGTTTGTATGCAAAACTGAACTTAATTTTCCTCTCCTTTTATTTGAGCTGCTGGGAAGCTTTTCTTAGTAGGAAGTGGTATTTTTTTCCCTACTTCTTAAATTTTCAATCACAAGACTTAACCTTGTGAGATGCTTGTGCCAATATAATATGTCAGAATATTGATGTGCTCATTCTAGGCTTAGATATAAACAGACCTCACACTCCACTCCCTCTGCCTCTTGGAATCCTACCTATCTTTCACATGAACAGACCTTGAGATAGCCTGCTAAAGGATAAGAGACCACTTAGAGCAGAGACAAACTATCTCAGATGAGACTGTCTCTGTTAGTTTCCTATGGCTAATATAACAAAGTACCACATGTTTAGTGGCTTACAACAATGCTAGTTTATCATTTAACAGTTCTGTAGGTCAGAAGTCTAACACAGGTCCCACTGGGCTAAAATCAGAGTATCACCAGGGCTGTGTTCCTTTCCAGGAGGTCTAGGGGAGAATCCTTTTTCTTACCTTTTCTAGTTTCTAGTGGCTGCCTGCTTTCCTTAGCTTATGGCCGCTTCCTTTATCTCCAAAGCCAACAACTGCTGGTGAAGTCTTTCTTACTTCACATCACTATGACCTCCTCTTCTGACTCCCTCTTACACTTTTAAGGACTCTTGTTATATTAGACCAACACAGATAATCCAGGCCATATATTGTCATCCTGCTTATTTAACTTATATACAGAGTACATCATGCGAAATGCTGGGCTGGATGAAGCACAAGCTGGAATCAAGATTGCAGGGAAAGGTATCAATAACCTCAGATATGCAGATGATACCAACCTTACAGCAGAAAGTGAAGAGGAACTAAAAAGCCTCTTGATGAAAGTGGAAGAGGAAAGTGAAAAAGCTGGTTTAAAACTCAACATTCAAAAAACTAAGATCATGGCATCCAGTCCTGTCACTCCATGGCAATAGATGGGGAAACAATGGAAACCATGACAGACTTTATTTTTTTGGGCTCCAAAATGACTGCAGATGGTGACTTCAGCCATGAAATTAAAAGACGCTTGCTCCTTGGAAGAAAAGCTATGACAAAACTAGACAGTGTATTCAAAAGCAGAGACATTACTTTTCTGACAAAGTTTCATATAGTCAAAGTTATGGTTTTTCCAGTAGTCATGTATGGATGTGAGAGTTGGACCATAACGAAGTATGTGCGTGCAAAGTTGCTTCAGTCGTATCTAACTTTTTGCGACCCTATGGACTGTAACCCACCAGGCTTCTCTGTCGATGGGATTTTCCAGGCAAGAATACTGGAGTGGGTTGCCTTTTCTTCCTCCAAGGGAATTCGTGCTTTTGAACTGTGGTGCTAGAGAAGACTTTTGAGAGTCCCTTGGACTGCAAGGAGATCAAATAGTAAATCCCAAAGGAAATCAACCCTGAATACTCATTGAAAGGTCTGATGCTGAAGTTGAAGCTCCAGTGATTTGCCTGTCTGGTGTGAAGAGATGACTAATTGGAAAAGACCCTGATACTGGGAAAGATTGAAGGCAGGAGAAGAAGGGGACGACAGAGGATAAGATGGTTGGATAGCATCACTGGCTTAATGGACATGAGATTGAGCAAACTCTGGAAGATGGTAAAGGACAGGGAAGCCTGGCATCCTGCAGTCCATGGGGTCGCAGAGAGTCGGACATGACTGAGCAACTGAACTGAACTGAGATAATCCAGAGTGATCGCCTTATTTTTAAATGATCTGCTTAGCCTGAGGGCTTCCCAGGTTGTGCTAATGGTAAAGAATCTGCTTGCCAATGCAGGAGACATAAAAGATGTGAGTTCAGTCCCTGGGTTGGGAAGATGCCCTGTAAAAGGAAATGGCAACCCACTCCAATATTCTTACCTGGAGAATCCCGTGGACAGAGGAGCCTAGCAGGCTACAGTCTGTGGGATTGCAAAGAGTCAAACATGACTGAAGTGACTGAGCAGGCATGCAGGATTAACCTTTATTCCATCTGCAATCTTAAATCCCCTCTTGCCATATAAAGTAGCGTATTCTCAGGTTATAGGGATTAGGATATGGCCATCTTTGGGAATTCTGCCCATCACACCATCCTTGGTCAGCCAGTACCTGACTATCCTCAGGAGGTAATTGGAGATGCATAAGTGAGCCTGGCTATGATCGGAACTGCCCAGCTGAGCCCAGTCCAAAGAGCTGACCTATGGAATGACAAATTCCATAAAGGTTTGTTGAACACCTTAATGAATATACAATGGAGTAAAGACAATCTCTTTAACAAGTGGTGCTGGGAAAACTGGTCAACCACTTGTAAAAGAATGAAACTAGATCACTTTCTAACACCACACACAAAAATAAACTCAAAATGGATTAAAGATCTAAATGTAAGACCAGAAACTATAAAACTCCTAGAGGAGAACATAGGCAAAACACTCTCCGACATAAATCACAGCAGGATCCTCTATGATCCACCTCCCAGAATTCTGGAAATAAAAGCAAAAATAAACAAATGGGATCTAATTAAAATTAAAAGCTTCTGCACAACAAAGGAAAATATAAGCAAGGTGAAAAGACAGCCTTCTGAATGGGAGAAAATAATAGCAAATGAAGCAACTGACAAACAACTAATCTCAAAAATATACAAGCAACTTATGCAACTCAATTCCAGAAAAATAAACGACCCAATCAAAAAATGGGCCAAAGAACTAAATAGACATTTCTCCAAAGAAGACATACGGATGGCTAACAAACACATGAGAAGATGCTCAACATCACTTATTATTAGAGAAATGCAAATCAAAACCACAATGAGGTACCACTTCACACCAGTCAGAATGTCTGCGATCCAAAAATCTGCAAGCGATAAATGCTGGAGAGGCTGTGGAGAAAAGGGAACCCTCCTACACTGTTGGTGGGAATGAAAACTAGTACAGCCACTATGGAGAACAGTGTGGAGATTCCTTAAAAAATTGCAAATAGAACTGCCATATGACCCAGCAATCCCACTGCTGGGCATACACACCGAGGAAACCAGAATTGAAAGAGACACATGTACCCCAATGTTCATCGCAGCACTGTTTATAATAGCCAGGACATGGAAACAAGCTAGATGTCCATCAGCGGATGAATGGATAAGAAAGCTGTGGTACATATACACAATGGAGTATTACTCAGCTGTTAGAAAGAATACATTTGAATCAGTTCTAATGAGATGGATGAAACTGGAGCCGATTATACAGAGTGAAGTAAGCCAGAAAGAAAAACACCAATACAGTATACTAACACATATATATGGAATTTAGAAAGATGGCAATGATGACCCTGTATGCAAGACAGCAAAAAAGACGCAGATGTGTATAATGGACTTTTGGACTCAGAGGGAGAGGGAGAGGGTGGGATGCTTTGGGAGAATGGCATTGAAACATGTATATTATCATGTAAGAAACGAATTGCCAGTCTATGTCCGATGCAGGATACAGCATGCTTGGGGCTGGTGCACGGGTATGACCCAGAGGGATGTTGTGGGGAGGGAGGTGGGAGGGGGGTTCATGTTTGGGATCGCATGTACACCCGTGGTGGAGTCATGTCAATGTATGGCAAAACCAATACAGTATTGTAAAGTAAAATAAAGTAAAAAAAAAAAAAAAGTTGGGTGGTTTGTTGTGAAACAAAAGAAAACTGAGTCTTTGAAAAGGTCCAACAAATGCTAACTGATTTATGTTTCTGTAAAATAATACAAGATCTAATTTCTGAAAAAGTCCTAATAATTTGAGGCACTCCATTTTTACTTAATGATTTCATTAATATTTTTCTTTCTTTTTAACAAGGTAATGGTGATATGGTTAGATCATACTCTGTCTGCTGAAGATAAATTTTTAGCAGTAGAAGTCATGTTTACCGACCCTTCCCTACTAACATTCTCAACTTTGCTCTTAGAAAATAACTTTTAATAAGAGGGAGGCTTAATATCCAAGTTCTTGCCATTTGAGATAATAATAACTGTAGCCCGGGCCAAGTTTCCATTAGTAAATAAAAAATATTTTTTAACAACCTCTCCAGCTGTTTAATTATACTTTTAGTTCTCTTTTAAGTGGATTCAATATGTAGGAAGTTACTTTGAATTTGCACTCTGTGGTGTGGATTATATGGTCAAGTTTTGGAGGAATCAGGGTTATGTTTATGGTCAAGGGAAGGCTTTGATATGCCTCATGATGCAAATTCTCTGTTTCAACTGTGAAACAGGAAGGGAAAAAAAGTCAAAATGGTTTTTTGTTAGAAATCATATTTTATTCTCCTGCATAAATTCTCAGCAAAACTGGGACTTTTAAAACAAGTTTCAAGTGGAAAATATGAGCTGAACAAAATAATGTCTACTTGAGGCATATGAAGTTTTCACCTTGTAATATTTCTACTTTATAATGTTTAATCCAGAATTTCAAGATTTCCACGTCAAGGGTTAGTAGCAAATTATGAAAATGCTGGGTCAGCATCATCAGTTTGGTGGCAGTCTCCTAAAATAGAACCCATCTGCCTATGACTGCCTGACGCTGTAAAAAATTCCCCTAGATATGTGTGTGTGTGTGTGTGTGTATCAGTGGTAAGAGGTTTTTCATTACCACTAAAAATTGTTACTTATGTATTTATTTTTAATTTTTATTTTTTAAATTATTTATTTGATTTTGGCTGCTCTGGGTCTTCACTGCTAAGTAAACTTTCTCTCGTTGCGGTGAGCAGGGGCAATTCTCTCGTTGCAGTATGCGGGCTTCACATCGTAGTGGTTTAGGGTATGCGGGCTTCAGTAGTTGTGGTGTACGGGCTTAGTTGTCCCAAGGCATGTGGACTCTTCCTGGACCAGGGATGGAACCCTTGTCCTCTGCCTTGGAAGGCTGATTCTTAACCACTGGACCACCAAGAAGTCCCCCAGCAAAATTTATTACTAAAGTTCCTGGAAAGTCATAAACAAAGATAATCACTTACCAGCCTAATAAAAATTCACACATGCAAAACTCTAGGAAATTTAAGACACCTGCTAGTGGCTCCCAGTATAACAGATCAGGGAAATATATTTAAGGATAAATAAATATGTTGCATCATTGCAAATTTTTTGGTTTTTGTTTGTTTTGCTTTACTGCTTAGAGCATTTTAAACTTTGTCACTATGAAATCTTCACCTGAGAAGGATATGAAAGAATGTAGTTGATTTCTATTTTTTCCTCATAGAAAATAGAATGGATTTGGAGTGACCTATGAAATTCTGAGATTCTTATATACATTGGGCTAAATTCAGAGGTATCTATGTTTCTTCCTTTCACTATTATTATGCTTCTGTTAGAAATCACATAACCAGATATTTGCCTCAGGAGGATGTCACAATGTCTTTTGAGTTACAAATTGGATATGGACTTCATATTTTCTGATGTGGCTAATCATGTTCTCAGTGGAAAATCGCATAGCGTTTGCTGCAACAGTAGAAATGGCTTTACTGCCCACCAGCAATTAAGACATGAAACATTTCACTTGGACAACTGTTTGGGTCCCCAGGGAGCTCTAAACAAAACTGCACTGGTAATGATGCTGCCCGATTCTGCCTATTGATATTAACTGGGACTAAGCAGAGCAACTCACATGTCAGCACACGTGTGTGACATGTGTATATGTGTACAGATGTGGACTCACAGGCCTATTGGGAAATGAGCTAAGAAGAGACATATTTCGCTGCTTATAGAAAAATGTAATGTGCTTAGTATGGCTTTGTAAAGTCTTTTTACCTCACACATTAAGACAGTATTGATTGAATTCAATTAGCCTGATAAGTGCAAATATTTGGTATTAAAGATAAATAGAGATGGGAGGAGGAAACATATTTATTAAGCCCTTACTGTATACACACCTTCATTACCCTCCTGTATTTAGAGGTAGTAATAATAGGTATAATGGGCTTCCTACATGGCTCAGTGGTAAAGAATCTGCCTGCCAATGCAGGAGATGTGGGAGATGCAGGTTCAGTTCCTGAGTTGGGAATATCCCCTGGAGGAGGAAATGGCAACCCACTCCAGTATTCTTGCCAGGATAATCCTATGGACAAAGGAGCCTTGTGGGCTACAGTCTCTAGGGTCTCAAAGAGGTGGGCACAACTGAGCGACTGGACATGCACACATATGCATACACAACAGTAGGTATTCTACTTTCAGTTTATGGATTAGGAAACAGTTTAGGGAGATCAAACCACTTTATATGTCAAAGCCAGGGTTAAAGCTCAAGTGTGATTCCAAATGTTGTGCTGTGACCATGATACTAAGATGTCTCTTCACCCAGTAGGAGTTCACCGTCCAGTCTGTTGTTATGTTCATGGACATAACTGACACTCTGTTCATTTACTGACACTCTGTTGATTAAGATGAAGGTGAATTTTACACATTTGTCAGAAAGGATTAAATAAACGAGGTTTTAAAAATATCTTTGTGGAATTTATAGTCATAGACACATTTACATAAAAGGAGACTCCTAACTGTGTTTTAAAAGTTTTACACTTCTTCCTTGTGATGTTTAATAAGGACTGAAATAGAGAAAAGTAGTGCTTAAGGTGCCTGTTTAATGATTCTGTGTAAAAAAATCTTATTGGTGTCTATGTATTTGATATCACTTAGTTTTTTGATATATTTCTTACAAGAAAAAATTAGAACAGCCTTTAAAGGGGAAGACCATGGATGCCATCTTTAAAGTGTCTATGCCTTATTTGAAAGTGCAAAATACTTGACCCATAAATATCTTATATGCAATTCTTTTAACAACTGTATGTTTGGCATTAATTTTCAACCATAAAACAGAGGATCTCAAAGCTGTAGAGGTTAAGTAACTTATAAGCATTGGCACCAGGGTTTAAACCAGTCTTACTGTAAAACCAGACTATTTCTAGCTAGGACACATTGCCTTCTCAAATACAGACTTGAGTAACAGGTATCAAGGAGGCTAATCAGGATGATTGCTACATTAATTTGAACTAGAAAGGTCAGAAAATGAATGATAGAATAACAATGTATTTTTTTAAAATCACTGAGTTAGTATAGCAGCAGGGAGAATTCAGAGGTCAAAAATAGTTTCAAGTGGTAATCTGTTAGCTCTATCAAGAGTAGCTATGAGAATGACATCACCAGGGAAAAAAAGAGTAAATATTTTGGCAGACAGTTAATCTCTTTCAATTAGCAGATCTAAAACAAAGCATCATTGATAATCCTCCATTTCCGTTTTCCTGGCTACAGTGCTGGAAAGAGCTATATGAACATATGACTGAAATTGTTTTGCAAGACTTGAGGACCTACAGCTGGTTCACAATTAATTGCTGGGGCCTCACTGGAGATGTAAATACTGTAGTTTTGGGACATGTACCTGAAGAGCACAAACCTCTGTGTAATAAATCAGAGAGCAGCAGTTCATTTCTTGATGCCTTTTTCACATATGCACCATCTGTATACTGAATAATAATGACATGCATGGAAAATGTGTTTAACAGTGGAGAAACAGAAATGTGTACTGATTTTTGAGCTCTTAGTTTTGTGTCATGAAAATAAATGTCAATCCTGTCTGTCCCATTTGTTAGCTGCATCTGTTTTTCTATCAGTACAATGCATGTGATGCTCTTGGGACAGTTATTATGTAAGTTAAATAGATGAGTGCTTGTAAAAACACTTGGCATGGTGCCTAGAATAGAGTAAGACATCAAACAATAGCTGCTGTTATTCTGTAGGATATAGAGTTCTGCTACCTGACTCTTCTGAAAAGGAAACTAATACCCAAATTTGTCTCATGTGAGTTTTAGTCTCATGGGATCAACTATGAAGGCTGCTAGCAGAACTCAATGGGAGAAAACCCAGTGTCTGACTTGTGGCTACAGAGAGCTAGTACTTACATTTGGGTTGTGCCTTTGGTCCCTTTTAGTCTGGCCAAGCTGGTCCTTTAAGAGCATGAAGCTGCTTCTTCCCAAGGTTTTCACTCGCAGAAACAAGACCCTGGGGGCCAACAACTAGTTTTTTATTTTTAAATGTTTTAAAATAAAAATAATAGTGTGAGGCTTTTGCTTCAGCTCTCTTTCTGAAATGACTGTTGACAGGAACCGGAAATAGTTCCTGCCAATGTAGTCCCCCTCTCTCTCGTGACCAAAAAGGATGAAGGAGGTTGGGTGGAATTTTCTGAGTTCTTTGTATACCTAGGAATGAAATGTCTGTCATTTAGTTAAAATAAGTTATTGGTTTTCAAATCAAATCAAAATATTGAGCCAAACAAGCAGGTACTGTACTTGAATTCTCTCTTATTTGTAAGAGCCGTTTTTCACCATTTCATGAGTAGTGGGGGAAAACAAGGGGTTATAAATAACAAAAACATGTTTTGGGCTTCATGAAATGCATAGAAGCAATTATAGGACAGTCTGGAAAAAAGTTGAAATGACCATTATTTCTCAGGTGGAAAAAAAAAAAATCTTTCTTGCCTTATCAAATAAGCAAGCTGACAATATTCTCTGAAAACAGTTTTAGAATATTTAGCTCCTCCTTTCACTGGAGGCCTGTGCTGAACTCAGATCATTTCTTCTAGAGTCCTGTACTTTCTCTCCTTTCTGTGAATAAGTGTGGTAATTGTCTTCAGCATCACTTCAGGGCTTAGACTTGAAAAAAATCTTAAGAGCAAGACAGGTGATTGGTTTTGCTCGAGGGAACTAAAGAAAGCTAGACACATATTCAAGTAGAATAGTAGACTAATTACAGATAGCTTTAGCAGATCAAGTGTTGACTTCTTCCGGTAATTAAGAGATGACACAATTTTGGGTTACTGTGTTGTTGCTTCAGGACTTGCCATATTTAAATATCCATGGCCTGGGAGTAAATGGGCAATGATAACTCTAGTCTCTTGTTTAAATTACCTCCAAAGCTCTATTTGTCTCAGAAAATTAGGAAATAATTCAGAAACTCCTAGATTCTTAGCCTGAGAATCTGAATTTCCTTGCTCTGCTTCTGTCCAATTCCTGTGGTTCTATATCTCTCTTCTAAGCTTGGGCTTCACATGCTAAACAAATAATTGTCTCTGAATTCTCTCAGAAATGTGCCTCTCTGCCTTTGAATTCCATATGCCTTTTGTCTTGAATGGCCTCACTCCTTTTGTTTCCTAAAATAAGTGATAAATTATCATTTAAAACAGGCTGCTGGTGGTTGTTGGTTTAGTCGCTAAGTTGTGTCTGACTCTTGCGACTCCATGGACAGAGGAGCCTGGCAGGCTACAGTCCATGGGATTCTCCAGGCAAGAATATTGAAATGGGTTGCCATTTCCTTCTCCAGGGGATCTTCCCAACCCAGGAATCAAACCCAGGTCTCCTGCATTGTAGGCAGATTCTTTACCAACTGAGCTACAAGGGAAACCTCTTTAACATGGTACTCAGCTCCAAATCTCGGTTGCGTGTACTTTCTATGTTATTTCAAAGTATCCCTTATTTATCTCAGTCATTATATTTATTACGTTATAATCTACTGCTTCATTATTTGCATCTACATCCAAGCCAATGACTTTGATTTAACTGGTCTTAGGTGGGTAGAGCGTGGTGGGCTGCCATCTATGGGGTCACGCAGAGTCGGACACGACTGCAGCGACTTAGCAGCAGCAGCAGCAGGTGGGTTCCAAATCAGGAAAGGAGTATGTGAAGGCTGTGTATCGTCACCCTGCTTATTTAACTTCTGTGCAGAGTACATCATGAGAAACGCTGGACTGGATGAAACACAAGCTGGAATCAGGACTGCAGGGAGAAATATCAATAACCTCAGATATGCAGATGACAACACTGTTATGGCAGAAAGCAAAGAAAACTAAAGAGCTTCTTGATGAAAGTGAAAGAGGAGAGTGAAAAAGTTGGCTTAAAACTCAGCATTCAGAAAACTAAAATCATGGTATTTTGTCCCACCACTTCATGGCAAATAGTTGGGGAAACAATGGAAACAGTGGCAGACTTCATTTTGGGGGGCTCCAAAATGACTGCAGATGGTGATTGCAGCCATAAAATTAAAAGACACTTGCTCCTTGGAAGAAGAGTTATGACCAACCTAGAGAGCATATTCAAAAGCAGAGACATTACTTTGCCAACAAAAGTCCGTCTAGTCAAGGCTATGGTTTTTCCATTAGTCACGTATGGATGTGAGAGTTGGACTATAAAGAAAGCTGAGTGCCGAAGTATTGATTCTTTTGAACTGTGGTGTAAGAGAAGGTTCTTGAGAGTCCCTTGGACTGCAAGGAGATCCAACCAGTCCATCCTAAAGGAAATCAGTCCTGAATATTCATTGGAAGGACTGATGCTAAAGCTGAAACTCCATAACTTTGGCCACCTGATTCGAAGAACTGACTCATTAGAAAAGACCCTGATGCTGGGAAAGATTGAAGGCAGGAGGAGAAGGGGCTGACAGAGGATGAGATGGTTGGATGACATCACTGACTCAATGGACATGAGTTTGAGTAAACTCTAGGTGTTGGTGATGGACAGGGAGGCCTGGTGTGCTGCAGTCCATGGGGTCCCAAAGAGTTGGACACAACTGAGTGACTGAACTGAACTGAGGTGGGACCTTCTTTTCAGTGGTCTGTTTTAAAAGCTGCCTGGTGATTTGGTTCACAGTGAGAATTATGACATAATGGATTAGAGTGAAAACTCCATTAAGATAGGACAGTTGACTAGTTTGTCATCATACTCCATCCTAATTCAGTGCTGGAAACATGGTAAATACTCAAGAAATATCTGTGGATTAAATGTCATTGTATCCTCAGTGCTTGGTCCAGTATAAAACATTAATGAATATATTAAATTCTGCACAAACTAGTAACCACACACTGCACAAACCACAGTGTTTGCATTTTAAAAAGTGATAGATAGGGGTGAGGGAAATTAGAAAAGTACACCAAGAATTCTGATGTAATCACTCATACAATCAATGGTAAAAATATTTACAGTGGTTGTAGTACTTTCTTATGGAGAATATCTTTTGTAGTGGGGATCTTTCTTCTTTCTGAACGCACAAATTTTCCAAGTGGTTTGGCAGATGTCCAGTTAAAGGAAGCTCTGAGCAAAGTCTGTTCAAATTCTTCAGAAAACTGCTAAATCTTCTGAGGTCATTCCAGACCATTTGCCTTTCTCTGTTATGCACTAAGGCAGGAAATGTTTTCCTCCTCTTTGAAATGAGCAATTCTAGGGGCAGTAAAGAATGCACGCCCTGAAACATGCTATCAGCCCCCTCCAGCTGTTTACCATGGTCTTTTTCATTCTTAACAAGGGCATCAAGTTCTTTTGGATACCAGTTATGGTTTTATATATAAGACAAAATAAACATTTCCTGGAGGGCTTCAGAAGGTTACTACTCTTAGATCTTATCTTGCATTTTCTTTCAATCAAAAGAGGAAAAAAATAAGATTTAATTTGAAAGATGACTACCATTTATCAGGTTATGCAGTAGTCAGTCAGTTGGTACATTTCTTCCCGTTTTCTTTTGTATAAGCCTGAAAGCAGTACAACCCCTCAGCCTGACTTTCTCCATCGTGAATTACTTAGTTTTTTATACTTGTAAGTGGTCATGGCCCCTACCCAAGGTCATCTGAGAACAATAGTACCTGAGTCACTGACATTCTTAAGGTCTTGTTTGGAAGAGGTTGTTTGGAACTGCTGTAGTCTGACCTGAGTCATCCCACACTGGGCCAGGGAGGCTGAAGAACTGGACTTTTCCCAAAGGAACACTTGTTATTGTAGTGAATCTCCAGAAAGAGACATGGAGTGAGAGCTAGGAGAACGTGCAATTTACTGTTGTATAGGAATAGACCATGACCTTTGAATCAGGATAGGCTTAGACTGGATATTTTGTACAAAGTAAATTGGCTTCTGGTGGAATTCCCCAGAGAGACCACCCTGGAGGAAGATATGAAGATTTAGTGAGACCATGGGATTTGGAGTTAGATAGACTTAGGTTTCGGAGAAGGCAATGGCAACCCACTCCAGTACTCTTGCCTGGAAAATCCCATGGATGGAGAAGCCTGGTGGACTGCAGTCCATGGGGCCGCACAGAGTCAGACACGACTGAAGTGACTTAGCAGCAGCAGCAGAAGACTTAGGTTTAAATCCTGTCTCAACCTGTCTTGGTATACTGTCTCTAACATGTACTATGTGAGTTAGGTAAGATGCTTAACCTCTTTGAGGCTTAGGTTTCTCATCTATAAAATATCATAACCTACTAAGTGTTAGTTGTTCAGTCCTGTTGAACTCTTTGAGACCACATGAACTGTAGCCCGTTAGGCTCCTCTGTCCATGATAACCTACTGAAGAAATACACTATTAGTGAATTTGTCAGACACACACTTTATTTTAAACTATTAGTTAAAGCTATGCTGTATGCTGTAGAAACAGAAACAGAGTTCATGTCCTACTATTCCTGTTAATATAGAAAAACATATAGGACAACAGACACTTGAATAATGGAGAGCAGAGGAGCATAATGGAAAAAGCATTGAATCTGAAATTCAAAGACCTGGTTCCTAGCCTGCACTCTATTTGTGGAACATGAGGCTCACTTAAAAGTAGAAATAGTATCTGCTTGAATATTTTTGTTTAGAAAATCGAATGGTGTAGTGTTTATAGATCTACCTTGATAGATAAAAGCACCATAACCATATTAATTAACAAGAACAGGTTTCATTTCTTCTCCTGCTAACCAAACCCAGAGTATTTTAACAGTGAGGAATGGTACACAGTTGGGGAAGGGGTATTTCAGAAGCCAGAAAGGAAGATGGTAAGTTTAGTTATAATATGTAACTGAGAGCATAATATATGCATTTTCTCAACTGCCCCTTAGAAGCAGGGCTAATGTAGGAGGCCCAAGTGTTTGTTCAATGGTGTGATCTGATGGAGCTGAGACAGAGACCTGCCTGGAAATACAGTAGTCCTTCATAAACTGGGTGATGTGTTTGTGAAAAAGACCATGGTGTGTGAAACTATGGAGGGCAAGATTGAGGACTTAAAGAAAATAGAGGTTTGTGGAAAGAGCAATAAAAATGATGTATATGTGTTTTTATTTAAACATCACAGTTCATAAATGTTCTCAAAGGTATCCACTACTAAAACAAACTAAATTTACTGGTGTTAAAATGCTGCTTCAATAAGTAATCATTTCTTGACTGTCCCTCTGAATTGTTCTGGAAGTCTCCCAAACAGATTTTTCCATGAGTCATATGTTTTGCAAGCTCGTTTTAAAACTTTTGGACCCTACTGACTTGAGATTTAACATTTTTTTGCACTTATCATTTGGTTAATTTCCTCAAGTATTAGAAAAATGTTTGTGCAATCTCTCTGCCCAGGCCTGGTCTTCATCCTACATACCTAAGAGGTGGAGCCTAGTCAGGTGGCTCTTTTGTACTCTGTGCCTCTAGTCTTGGGGGCAGGAAGGGAAGCAGTATGCCTTCAGGGGTCTTGTTTAAAAGGATTGAAGTACACAAAATATAGGTAACAATATTGCAGATTTTTAATTTGTCATGAAAACATAAACCTGCATATTCTTGTAATTTGAAGCCCATATATATAAAAAGTCCCTCATTTGGCTGAGTCTTAGGAATTGGTATGGTATGTTATTGTGAATAGATAAAACACTGAGTTTCTCATTTATAAGCACTCACTTGAAGTTAGTTTATCAAACATGCAAATAAGTTGCCTATAAGGTCAGAGGAATGTTGTGAGGGTGGGTGGGGGGGTATTCAGAGAAGGTCTGGGGACCTGGATGATAATCCCAAGGAGTACACAGTGGGAGACCCTCATGGTAGTATGAATATGATGAAGAGCTGAATGGCAGAAGGAGACACAAACAAAATTAAAGGCAGAAGACCACTGTTTTGTCCTTTCTTGTTTTTGCCTAGAACTGACCCTGTTTAGAAACAAGGCCTCAGCATTGCTGCTTTTGCCATGGTGAAGAGTTTAGTTGAAAATAGTAGAGTTCAGTCAATTATTGTGGCAACAGCTAACAGACTTTCTTATACCATCCTGTCAATTCTAATCTTCATATATGTGAAGAAAAGACTAAGAGTAGAAACTCGGACTTTTTGTGTAAATACTTGACTTACTGTGTTCTTTCGCTCACCCTTACAGTTTCTGTGTGTCCTAATGTATTTTTTGCCCACTTAAAATCAAAGAACAAGTCATGGTGGTTACATTTTATTATATATCTGTACATATCCACAGAGTGTACAACACCAAGAGTGAGCTGAAATATAAATTATGGTCTTTGGTGATAATTATGTGTCAAAATAGGTTTATCAGTTGCAATAAATGTACCACTCTGATGGGGGATGTTGATAGTGGCGGAGCGGGGTGCGTAGCACTGTGCATGTATGGAGTCAGAGGTCCTTCATACTCAGATTTACTGTGAATCTAAAACTGTTCTAAAAAATAAAGTCTCAATAAAAACAAAATAAAGCCCAACAAACTAGATGAGAAGTGAGAGCAAAGGCCTGTGAGAGATGGGAAAATTCAGACTTGGTTTTGGAGAGTAGGGGCACAAAGATCAAGTAAGAGCTCAGTGAGATATCAAATCTGAGATGGACCTTGAAGGGAGGATGAGATCTGAAGGAGATCAGCCCTGGGATTGCTTTGGAAGGAATGATGCTGAAGCTGAAACTCCAATACTTTGGCCACCTCATATGAAGAGTTGACTCATTGGAAAAGACTCTGATGCTGGGAGGGACTGAGGGCAGGAGAAGAAGGGGACAACAGAGGATGAGATGGCTGGATGGCATCACTGACTCGATGGATGTGAGTCTGAGTGAACTCTGGGAGTTGGTGATGGACAGGGAGGCCTGGCGTCCTGCGATTCACGGGGTTGCAAAGAGTCGGACATAACTGAGGGAATGAACTGAACTGAACTGAACCTTGATGTGGGAACAGAATGGACAAAGGTACTGAAGTGTGGTAACAAGCTCAGGTTACATAAGTGGTGTTGTGTGGAGTGGCTGGATTGCAGAGATGAAGGTGACTGATTGGTGGTAGCCACTGTGATGCTGAATATTTCTTCCTGAACTTAGAGGAAAAATTGAACTGGACAACATGTTAATTGGAAATTCTTTCCATATTACTAACATGAGACATGGGAGATCTAGAAAAGAATAATGTAAAAATTAATCAAAATAAACCATTTAACATTCCTATTTAAAACTGCTCTTTGATTTCAGATCTCCTTTGCTTTGTGAAGTATTATTTTCCATGTTAGCTAAATTATACCTTAAAAGTATTTTAGTGGCTGTTTTCCCATTTCATTATAATATTAGTCATTTTTTTAAAAAAAGCAGAATCATAAAATTAAAAGAACATAATATTTGAAGAATCTGTGAATTTATAAGCTTCTCTTTGTCTAGTTCCACATTCATAAATTGGAAAAGAAATATTTGTACAGCCAAATGGTAAAAAAAAAAACCAGAAAATATCAACCCAGCTATACCTTCAGATTTCAGCAATTCACCCCATGGAGCTGCCTTTGCTCGGCTCCTCGTGGATCATTAGAGGACACAGAGAGATATTTGTTCACTACCAGAGCTATTACAGTAGCTGCTTAGCAACTATTAGACTGTTTCTAGTTAGATAATTTAGAATATATGTGGATTTATCTTTTTCAAACTCATATGTTTTAGGTTTTGTCTTGTCCACTTTCTTTCATTATAACTTTAGTTGTCTACTAGGAGAACATTGTATTTTTAAAAAAGCATTTAAGATTGGGAAGTGGTATCCTTACAGTTCTTTTCTAAGAAAACTATATATATATATATGTATATATATATATATATATATAGGGGATAACTTGGCTCCTCTTTTTTTAAAATTTTTATTTTTACTTTATTTTACTTTACAATACTGTATTGGTTTTGCCATACATTGACATGAATCCACCACAGGTGTACATGCCTTCCCAAACATGAACCCCCCTCCCACCTCCCTCCCCAACACATCTCTCTGGGTCATCACCGTACACCAGCCCCAAGCATGCTGTATCCTGCATCAGACATAGACTGGCAATTCGATTCTTACATGATAGTATACACATTTCAATGCCATTCTCCCAAATCATCCCACCCTCTCCCTCTCCCTCTGAGTCCAAAAGTCCGTTATACACATCTGTGTCTTTTTTGCTGTCTTGTAGCTGGAGATTTTAAAAAGTTAGATAAGCATCAATAAAATCTCATTATAGTCTTCAGAAGAGAACCAAACCAGTCATACTTTGTTCACACTTGACCTTTGATAGTGGTCCCTCCTAATACAGTTTGAAACCAGACATCTTTAATCATATAGGTCATTTGACCCAAAGTGCCAATTACATTCTGTTCTTTGTGGATAACCTGGGTAAATTTAAATGGATCCTAGAATTATATGCCTTTGTCACCAGCCATGATTCCAAGTGTGTAAAAAAGTGTGTGTATACAGTGCCTGTCACAAAGAAGACCCTCAAAAATTTGCTTTTAATTAATGCAGATGATTTTAGTATTATAATAGGCAAAATGTAAGTAGAAGGTATAATTTCTACTTGCTCTAAATACTTACGCATTAGATTTAATGTTAAATAGAAAAAAATGGTATCTTTGCTTCTTAGGTCTTCATAAGTTTCAAAGCATTCAGAACTTTGAATGCTGAATATGATTACTTCTATCCATACATGGATATCTAAAAATTCAATAACAGCAAGAGCTTTGGAAATAAGCTTGACAAAAGAAAGATACTTGGGTCCTGGGTCTATAGTCTACACTTTCAGTTTTCTCCCTTCACAATATTACAAACATGAATTGTCAAATGTTATATATTTTTATATTGTATTTGATGTAAGGTTGATAAGAACTGTATACATCTAACATTCAGGGTAAGTTTACAGGTGCCTTCTTATAAAAAAATAAAAATCTGGTGGTTAATAATAGAAGAACACAACAGGTTAATTTCTTTAATGACCTATTTATTAGATAACTTCCTCATTTTGTAATGTTATTTAAAGTTATTTGTGGGTGTCAACTTTTCAGATACTGTGCACAAATCTACGTCAAATCAGAAGAATGCTAGAGGAAAAAATATATTAAAATGCGTGATTTAGCTGCTTTAGCTTTTAAGAACTTGAGAGACAGTTCAGGAAACACTGGCAATACTATAAACAAATTCAACACTGTTGAATATCCATTGATCTAGACAATAATGTGATTTAAAGGTGACCAAAATTGATACCTTATTCTATTTCACAACATTGCTTTAGACAACCTAATGATTTTATTAAAGGTTATATCATGATTGAAATTTATAACATGGTCATGTTTATTTTTTCCCGATAGTTAGTTATATTAAAATATACTTTTCCAGATCCCTACAGCAACACATTATTTGAGGACCTACTATGTACTAGGCCCTGGTAATACAAAGATAAACAGATGTTGTCTTTACCCTTATGAGTAATCAATCCAATATGACTTTTCATATGAACAGTCAATCACATTGTGCCGAAGAAATGACACTCTGAATTGCTATTGAATTATGCATGGTCATGAAAAACAGAAAAATTAATCCAAAGAAAATAGAAGGAAGGAAATAATAAAGAGCAAAAAATAGTAACAGTGTGGAGAAACATTCAATATAGAGGATCAACACAACAGGAAAGAGTAGTGCATTGAAAAGGCTAATAAATTTGACAAACTTCTGATGAAATTAACCAAGGAAAAGGTAGAAGTCACAAAAAATACTAGGAATACATGGATGCTTCAGACCCTGAAATGAAATAGCATGTTATGAACACCATTTTTTTTGCCAGGAAATATGAAAAATTAAGTGTAATAGAAAAATTCTTGTAAAAGCACTATTGACTCAGGAAGGTACAGAAAACATTAATAGTCCTATAACTGTTAAGTAAAATTTGTAAAAAAGGAGATTGTCACTTTCAACCATGACATAGCAAGCAATAATGAATGGCCTCTCACTTAGAAACATGCAAATATTTTAGATGACAGTTTTAGATACCAGCATTGAAAACCTGGTATCACAGGACTATAATCATGTAAATCAAGGACAGACACAAGAGTTTCCCAGTATTTCCCAAGATTTCCCACTAGTGTTTTCCCAGGTGTTCTTGTTTTAGTTTTTCGCCTGAGTAGATTCTTGCCACAGGACAGGGATGGGCGGCCCATGGTCTTGCTGAGCTTTGGAGGCAGAGATTAGGGTTTGAGTATGCCTAAAGCAGCTGGAATTTAACACAGGGTACGAAAGAGGAGGCTGCATGAGAGTCAGAACCAGAAACTTGTGTGAGAATTCACCATACATCTGGCGAGATGTTAGCCAAGATTAAGAGAAGATTCCATGGGACCTCGCTCAGCCCTGAACGAGGGCTGTTGAGTGGGCTGAACAGCAATGCCAGAGGTTGTAAATTGCTGAGAAATGTTAGAGTTCTATCTTAATACAAGAGCAAATTTTTAAAAAAATTTAGTTATAGATACACAGATCTTCTTCGCTTTATGATAAGGCTCAGTTCAGTTCAGTCACTCAGTCGTGTCCAACTCTTTGTGACCCCATGAACCGCAGCACAACAGGCCTCCCTGTCCATCACCAATTCCCAGAGTCCACCCAAACCCATTTCCATTGGGTCGGTGATGCCATCCAGCCATCTCATCCTCTGTTGGCCCCTTCTCCTCCTGCCCTCAATCGTTCCCAGCATCCGGGTCTTGTCAAATGAGACAGCTCTTCGCATCAGGTGGCCAAAGTATTGGAGTTTCGGCTTCAACATCAGTCCTTCCAACGAACACCCAGGACTGATCTCCTTTAGGATGGACTGGTTGGATCTCCTTGCAGTCCAAGGGACTCTCAAGAGTCTTCTGCAACACCGTAACTCAAAAGCATCAATTCTTCTGCACTCAGCTTTCTTTATAGTCCAACTCTCACATCCATACATGACCACTGGAAAAACCATAGCCTTGACTAGACAGGCCTTTGTTGGCAAAGTAATGTCTCTGCTTTTGAATATGGTGTCTAGGTTGGTCATAACTTTCCTTTCAAGGAGTAAGCATCTTTTAATTTCATAGCTGCAATCACCATCTGCAATGATTTTGGAGCCCAGAAAAATAAGGTCAGCCACTATTTCCACTGTTTCCCCATCTATTTGCCATGAAGTGATGGGACCAGATGCCATGATTTTCGTTTTCTGAATGGTGAGTTTTAAGCCAAAATTTTCACTGTTCTCTTTCACTTTCATCAAGAGGCTCTTTAGTTTTCTTCACTTTCTGCCATAAGGGTGGTGTCATCTACATATCTGAGGTTATTGATATTTCTCCCGGCAATTTTGATTCCAGCTTGTGCTTCCTCCAGCCCAGCATTTCTCATAATGTACTCTGCATATAAGTTAAATAAGTAGGGTGACAACATACAGCCTTGACGTATACTCCCTTTCCTATTTTGAACCATCTGTTGTTCCATGTCCAGTTCTTACTGTTGCTTCCTGACCTGCATACAGATTTCTCAAGAGGCAGGTCAGGTGGTCTGGTATTCCCATCTCTCTCAGAATTTTCCACCGTTTATTGTGATCCACACAGTCAAAGGCTTTGGCATAGTCAATAAAGCAGAAATAGATGTTTTTCTGGAACTCTCTTGCTTTTTCTGTGATCCAGTGTATGTTGGCAATTTGATCTCTGGTTCCTCTGCCTTTTCTAAAACCAGCTTGAACATCGGGAAGTTCACAGTTCACATTCTGCTGAAGCCTGGCTTGGAGAATTTTGAGCATTACTTTACTAACGTGTGAGATAAGTGCAATTGTGCAGTAGTTTCAGCATTCTTTGACATTGTCTTTCTTTGGGATTGGAATGAAAACTGACCTTTTCCAGTCCTGTGGTCACTGCTGAGTTTTCCAAATTTGCTGGCATATTGAGTGCAGCACTTTCACAGCATCATCTTTCAGGATTTGAAATAGCTCAATGGGAATTCCATCACCTCCACTAGCTTTGTTCATAGTGATGCTTCCTAAGCCCATTTGACTTCATATTCCAGGATGTCTGGCTCTAGGTGAGTGATCACACCATCGTGATTATCTGGGTCGTGAAGCTCTTTTTTTGTACAGTTTTGTGTATTCTTGCCACCTTTTCTTAATATCTTCTGCTTCTGTTAGGTCCATACCATTTCTATCCTTTATTGAGCCCATCTTTGCATGAAATGTTCCCTTGGTATCTCTGATTTTCTTGACGGGATCTCTAGTCTTTCCCATTGTGTTGTTTTCCTCTATTTCCTTGCATTGATCACTGAGGAAGGCTTTCTTATCTCTTCTTGCTATTCTTTAGAACTCTGCATTCAAATGGGTATATTTTTCCTTTTCTTTTCACTTTCCTTCTTTTCACAGCTATTTGTAAGGCCTCCTCAGATTTGCTTTATTGCATTTCTTTTTCTTGGGGATGGTCTTGATTTATGTCTCCTATACAGTATCGGGAGTTGGTGATGGACAGGGAGGCCTGGCGTGCTGCAATTCATGGGTCACAAAGAGTCACACATGACTGAGCGACTGAACTGAACTGAACTGAACTGATACAGTATCACGAACCTCCATCCATAGTTCATCAGGCACTCTATCAGATCTGATCCCTTAAATTGATTTCTCACTTCCACTGTATAATCATCAGTTCAGTTCAGTTGCTCAGTCGTGTCCGACTCTTTGCGACCCCATGAATTGCAGCACACCAGGCCTCCTTGTCCATCACCAATGCCCGCAGTTCACTCAAACTCATGTCCATCGAGTCAGTGATGCCATCCAGTCATCTCATCCTCTATTGTCCCCTTCTCCTCCTGTCGCCAATCCCTCCCAGCTTCAGGGTCTTTTCCAGTGAGTCAACTGTTCACATGAGGTGGCCAAAGTATTGGAGTTTCAGCTTTAGCATCATTCCTTCCAAAGAACACCCAGGACTGATCTCCTTTAGAATGGACTGGTTGGATCTCCTTGCAGTCCAAGGGACTCTCAAGAGTCTTCTCCAATACCACACTTCAAAAGCATCAATTCTTCGGTGCTCAGCTTTCTTCACAGTCCAACTCTAACATCCATACACGACCACTGGAAAGCCTTGACTAGACAGACCTTTGTTGGCAAAGTAATGTCTCTGCTTTTGAATATACTATCTAGTTTGGTGATAACTTTCCTTCCAAGGAGTAAGCATCTTTTAATTTCATGGCTGCAATCACCATCTGCAGTGATTTCGGAGCCCCCCAAAATAAAGTCTGACACTGTTTCCACTGTTTCCCCATCAATTTCCCATGAAGTGATGGGACTGATTTGATTTAGGTCATACCTGAATGGTCTAGTGGTTTTCTCCACTTTCTTCAATTTCAGTCTGAATTTGGCAATAAGGAGTTCATGATCTGAGCCACAGTCAGCTCCCGGTCTTGTTTTGCTAATTATATAGAGCTTCTCCATCTTTGGCTGCAAAGAATATAATCAGTCTGATTTCGGTGTCGACCATCTGATGATGTCCATGTGTAGAGTCTTCTCTTGTGTTGTTGGAAGAGGGTATTTGCTATGACCAGTGTGTTCTCTTGGCAGAACTCTATTAGCCTTTGCCCTGCTTCATTCTGTACTCCAAGGCCAAATTTGCCTGTTACTCCAGGTGTTTCTTGACTTCCTACTTTTGCATTCCAGTCCCCTATAAAGAACAGGACATCTCTTTTGGGTGTTAGTTCTAGAAGGCTATATCCCAATAAATTGTATTGTGAATTGAAAATGTCATAAGTTGAAAATGCATTTAATACACCTAATCTACCAGAACATCATAGCTTAGCCCAGCCTACTTTACCACTTATATTAGCGTGCAGTTGGACAAAATCATCTAACACAAAGCTTATTTTATAAACTGTTGAATATCTCATGTGTGCTGAAAGTGAAAAACAGAATGGTTGTGTGGGCACAGAATGATTGTATGGGTACAGAATGGTTATGTAAGTGTATCAGTTTTTATCCTCATGACTGTGTGGTTGACTGGGAGCTACAGCTCACTGCCAGTGCCCAGCATCACGAGATCTCTGTGCTGGACCAAATATTGCCAGCCTGGGAAAAGGTCAATGTTTACAATTTGAAGTACAATTTTAGCTGAGTCTGTTTCCCTTTTACAGCATTGTTAGGCTGAAAAATCATTAAGTCAAACCATCATAATTTGAGGACCTTTTATATATTTTCAATTTATGTTATCTATATACTTACCTAAATATAATAATAGTGTACTCTGTTGCTCTCTCTCTAACCACCTCTGTAAATATCATTTTAAGGTAGTATAAAATAACTTGCCTGTATGAAAGTGTGTCTATTCCCCAAGTCCTGCTGCAGTAATACTTAGGAATAGAATTATCTGTGATTTATCCTGTGTTACTATTATAAAATTAGCACAGATTTGTAAAGCAGTGGGTAAAGAAGTTGCCATCTTATCTTTAAATCTAATGATCTTACTACAGTATTGAGTCAAAATAGAGGAACATTGAATTCACAGACTTCAAATTATTTTAAAATTGATCTTGGCTTATAGTTCTCAAAACTGACTTTTCTAATGAACTTTCAGCTTTAGATGTAAGAATTAGGATTTGAAAAATCAGTCCAGATTACATTTTTACTTTGGTATTAAATATCATACTTTTTTCTACGTATAGCAAAATCCTTTGATATAGAAGTAAAAGCATTGAATAATTTATAAATTAAGAACAAGAGGAAATCAGATATTTCAGGAATAATTTTGAGTTTGGGTAGAAACCTATACCATTCCAGTGCTGAAAACTTTATCCCCAGACATTTTCAAACCTTGGAAAATAAAAAGTTGTCATTTGTTTAATTTAGAATAAAGTTATTTTGAGCTACCTTGTGTATGTCACTAACTCAGCACAAATTATAGACAGAAGACAAGCACAGTCTTGAATTATTAGCAGGGGAGCAAAAACAAGACCTCCTGGTATAAAATAGCCTTGAACCAGTGGCTAAGTGTACTCCACAGCTGTTTAGACTTTTCAAAAGTCTTGCTATCTTTATAATGCACAGTTTTAGCGTCCTGTGTTGTACTGCATGTATCTAAGTTTCTTCATGCTGAACCGAAAACAGTTTATGTATGTTTGTTTCTAGCATCTAAGCAACTTTACTGGTACGATTTGTTTATTTATTTTGGTCACTTTCTTTTAGCTTGGATGTTTGCCAGTTTATTCAAGTATGAAGTGCAAAAGGGGAACCATGTAGAATGACTCTCTGTGTTTCCTGTTCAATTGGTCAGTCGTGTCCGACTCTTTGTGACTCTATGGACTGTAGCCCACTAGCCTCCTCTGTCCGTGAAATTCTCCAGGCAAGAATACTAGAGTGTATTGCCATTTCCTTCTCCATTCTGTGTTTCCTAGAGGTACCGGAAAGTTGCTCACAATTATTTGTAAAATTTGAGTCCCTGGATGTAACAGATATATACATAATAAGTAAATTATATAGTATGTTAGAGAGTGATAAATGCTATGGAAAAGAAATGCAGTGGGTTAATGGATATCAGATATGTAAAGATTGAGGTTGGACTTTAAGTGTGTTGGAAAAGGGATCATTGAGAAAGTGAAGTTACAGCTAGCATTGAGTTGTATAAATTTGGGAAGAAAGCACCCCAGGCAGAAGGAGGCAGCCCAGGCATGAAACCTGAGGCAGCAGTATAGCTAATATGTTGGAGGCTGGAGGCAAGTATGGACCAAGAATAGCGTGGGCAAAAGTGGTAAGATCAGGTCAGGGACAGGAATCCAGACAGGGTAGGGCATTGTGGGCCATTGTCAAAATTAGGCATCTCCTTTTAGGAGACAGGAGGGGAATGGAGTGCTTAAACATGACTGATGTTTTTAGAAGACCTGACATTATTAAAAGAAACAATGACTCTTCTGCTGAGAATGGGACAGTGGTGGATCAGGAGAGGTCAGGGAAGAGATTACTGCAGTAATATAGACAAGAGTTAATGGCAGCCTTTACTTGTGTGGTAGCTGTGAAACTGGTGAAAAATGGTTAAATTTTGAATATATTTTGATGGTAGATCTAAGAGATTTCCTCATGGACTGGTCAGAAATATTAAGGCAAGAGAGTTGGAGTTATGGATGAACGTAACATTTTTGGTCTGAGCAGTTGGAAAGATGGTTCATTTCTTCACCATTTCTCATCTATTTTAATCCTCTCTTTTTTAAAATACTTATCCTCATTGCTTTATGCTTGTCTATATTTCTTAAATGATAGTTTAGTGGGACCCTGGGTGGAAGTGATAATAAATCCATGTGTTTTAACTCAACATATTTATCTAGAAGTTCATATAGTTGTTTTGATAAATTAATTTTACTTAATTTTGATTTGTGGGGAAAGAAACACCTTTGGAACTTAACTGCAATGTGATACTTTATTTTTCAAAAGGTGATGGAAAATAAATGTCCCTGACCCAAAACAGTGTGGCTCAAGGCCATGAAACACATGTGATTCAATTAGAATTTCCTTGTTGTATTTGGTTTCCATGGAGAGGGATTATTTTTACCTTTGCACCACTGCCAAGATGATGTCCACGAATTAACTTCTCTGTAATTAAACTAGTCCATTTTTGTATTTTGAAATGATGGCTGGAAATCATCCAAGAACTTTTATGTGCCCAAAGAGACACCACAGACCCTGCATAATTCTGCAAGGCATGGAAAAAGCCCAATTAATCAGAGCAGGTATTTAATGTTTTTTCTTTTTTTTAGGTACTATTTTTTTAAATTAGAAGATAATTAGTTTACAGTATTGGGTTGGTTTCTGCCATGCATCAACATGAATCAGTCATAGGTATACATATGTCCCCTCCTTCTTGAACCCCTCTCCCACCTCCCTCCCCATCCTACCTTTCTAGGTTGTCATAGAGCACCAGCTTTGGGTTCCCTGCATCATACAGAAAATTCCCACTTGATATATACTTTACTATTTAATGTTTTTCACTGAAAAATATGAGAAGGACCCATCAAAAGAGCTGGATAAATATATAAATTTTTAGAATCAGTGTTTTCTTAAATGGCTATTACTTCCTGTTTGAACATAGCGCATCAGAGTTTCATGCTACTGTTGGCTTGTCACTGCTTTTCCTCCCTGTTCTGTAGAAGAATGTCAAAACTTCACTGGATTTATTTCTTTTAGATATTTTCCATATCTCTCTGACCTTTCCATAGCTCAAAAAGTGATCAGCTAAAAAGTATTAACAGAGAAACAAAGTATCATGTTTTCAAAATCATAATAGGTAAAGCTTTATTTATACAAAAACTTGAAAACTTTAGCAGGATAACTTGGGTAGCCTGAGGCACTAATTGAAGATCAATATTATGACTTTACGTTATTTGGAGAATCAGATACACCTCCTGAATAAATTTTTAAAAATATAAAATTTGGTAAATAAAAAGTGTACTCAGTCACATTTCAATTTTTTTTCAAATTGTTAATACATTTTAAAATGATTGGAGAACCAGAATACTTGGTTTATCCTTTCTGTGCCTTATTACTTAAATAATTATGTGCCCTATTTCAGTGGCAGTGTGCTAATTGCAATTCTATTTTATATCTCCTGTTGTCATGCTTCTCAAGTTGGAGTAGCTGAATATCTGGATAGCCATGCCAGCATGGCTGGTGGCTGATACTCAGGATGAACAAGGTGACGCTTCCTAGAGCATCCGTCTTAGAGTTTCTTGTAAAGACTTTCTATATTTAGGCAGATATATGGCAGTGTGTAACACAAAACATGTACAAAGGTGACATAAAAGAAATGTCTACCTGCCACAGCCTCCTTTGGGCTGTATCTCAACTTCCCTTCCATCTCCTCTGCTGTTTGTATACTTTGATATAAATATTTGAGAAGTCATTTTGGAAGTCTTCAGGAAAGTTCCTATGATAGTAGCATATCTTTCTCAGATTTCTAGGGTTACATACTGACATTCTATTTCATGACTCATAAAATTACAAAATATTCTGGAATAGCCTGCAGAGTGCAATGTAAATGTCTATCCTACTAAGTTGCCCAATTTCCTTTTTACCAGAGCCTGCTGACTTTTGTCACAGGTAAGTCAGCTCGGTGACTTTGGATGGCATTTTCAGTCCTATATAGAAAATAATCACAATAGATATGAATTGAGAGCTTTCTGTGTATGAAGAGCCATTTCTGTATTATCTCTGTTAACCATCGCAACAATCCTCTGTGTTAGGTAGTATTCTCATCCCTTTTTACGGATGAGAACTTGTATACAGAGTGGTCAAGCTACCTTTTCAAGATCACACAGCCTAAAAAAGAAAGATCCAGGATTAGAACCCAAGTGGTCCTCCTTGGTAGCCCCAGCTTAACATTATTCTTTGTCTGGAAGTCATCTTGAATTAACAACACTGCTTTGTTTAAAAAAGCAATTAAAATCTTTATAATCATGAACAGCAGGACTGACTCCTGCAAAGTAATGTCATCCATACTAAACTGGTGAGGGCCAGCTGCAATAGTGCTCAGTTTCCACAAACAGCATTGATTTACACACACTTGGAGCTGCGTGGTCAATCCCAAACCAAACTATGACATTACTGAAATTTGTACTCCCTTTTTACAGCCCTCAGCTTCCACATTCTTGACCTACCTCTCACACTCTCCAACTGCTTTCTAACATTCCCCTCTTGGGTAAACAGAAGAGAACTCGATACCAGCCTTTAAAGTGTGGTTGATGAATTTCACATTGTAAGGGTGTGAATGGATTTTAGTAATTTGCATTATCTTAACTAAGCATCTTCATTCAAGACTTTGGTTTTATCTCTAATGGAAGGATTTGAGTCCATTAAAATTCCATCCTTAGTAACCATGTGGTAAGATAACTTGAGGGTGAGAAGCTCTGGAGCTACATCTATATCGTCACGAGTTACCCCTTTTAATGAGACTGAGAAATGGTAAAGATGGTCTAAAGAACTAACACCACAGACGTTGTTTGCTTATTCAGACTATCCCTCCATTGGTGTAACTAAGGCTAACAGTGACCCATCAGTTACAGCAGCAGACATTTTCCAGAAGTTTCTGGGGACAGAAGAGAATGTTTTGTCATTTTCTTCCAAGACTGAAACAGGTGTCTAGGGGACATTCATTCCTTCCACATACACTGCCCATTATCACTATCTGTACAGAGCTTTAAGACCAAACAGCTCAAACCTCCTGTACATTTTGATGTTGTGACATTTTGGTCACCAGCAGTGGACAGTAGCTTTTACAGAAACAGTGCTCGTGCGACATCCTGAAATACCAATGTTTTTTTGTATTTGATCCCTGATAAGAATTTCCCAGGTGGCTCAGTAGTAAAGAATCCGCCTGCAATACAGGGGATGTAGGTTCAATTCTGGATTGGGAAGATGCCCTGGAGAAGCAATGGCCACCCATTCCAGTATTCTTTCCTGGGAAATCCCATGGACAGGGGAGCTTGGCACACTGTAATCCATGGGATTGCAAAGAGTTGAATATGACTTAGTGACGAAACCACCACCACCAAGAAGTTACTTAAAATAAAACCATCTTACTAAAAGAGTGGCCACAGTGGGCATTTTCCTGCTGTACACAGTCTCTTATCCCTTTATATTCTTCTCTCTTCCACTGGACTCATTGAAGTCATGGACTGTTTCTTTTTTATGCATCTTCAGTGCCCAGGAGAGCACTTGGCACTGAGACAGTGCTCAGTAAATGAGGACTGAAGAAATTATTGACTAAGGTAGTGGATTCATAAATTTGTATTGAATCTATATATAACTCTAGTTTCTACAGGAATGTGTTTAATTCTCCAACAGATTTTAGGAATACCATAAAGTGTCCTACAGTATTAGACAGCATAATTTGTGCGACTAGAATAAGATACTAGCCTGGGCAAAAATCATCCCATTCATTAACAAAAATTTAGAATTTACATTATAAGTAAGTACTAATTTTAGATTATTTTCCAGACAGGCTCCAATTTGAAGAATATAGTCCCACAAAAAAATTTGAAGCTGGTTTTTTTAAATGTATGACAAGTTATATTAAAGAAAAGATAGTAGCCCTTCATTACATATCACATAAATTTATAGTCTTCTTTGAACTATACCTAGCTCCACACTCTCCTTCCAAGCTAACACCCTTCTACTTCTCACATGCCGCCTTTTTCATTACAAACTAGTAGCCTCAAAAAACAATCCTCAAAATCCAGCACATGGGGCTATTAATGGTCTTTGCTTGTTCCAGTCCTCCTCCTTTTAATAATCCTCCCAGTCTTTCCTCAATACAGCTGAGAGTCTGATTCAAGTCCTCCCGCCATGAATTGTTCCCTGACAACTGTTATCAAATGATTTTCTATTGGTTCTTTTTCTGAATTCCTCTTGCACATATTGTTAGTGCCACACTTATGATCTTATTTCATTTTTCACTTGCCCTATGTTTATTAGTTTTCTCTCCAAATGTAAATTTTTGACATCCACAATTGTGTCAAAATCTCGGAATCTACTGCAATACAAAATAAAATGCTAAGCACATAAAAGCATACAGAGCAATTGCAACAAAAGTAAAAATAAACAAGTGGGACTACATCAAACTCAAAAGCTCCTCTGCAGCAAAGATCAACAAAATAAAAAGATAATCTACAGAATGGGAGAAAATATTTGCAAGCCATATGTCTGATAGAGGGTTAATATTATAACTTATTCAACTCAATAATAAAAAGCCCAAACAATCCAGGTAAAATAAGAGCAGAGGAACTGAGCACACAGTTTTCCAGACAAGACATACAAATGGCCAACAGCTACATGAAATGGTGCTCAAGATCACCACTCATCAGGGAAATGCAAATCAAGACCACAGTGAGAGTTTGCCTCATGTCTGTTAGAGTGGCTATCCTCAAAAAGACAAGAGATGAAAAGTATTGGTAAAGATACAGAGAAAAGAAACCCTGTGTGCTGTTGGTGGGAATGTAAACTGGTGCAGCCACTATGGAAAACAGTATGGAGTTTTCTCAAGAAATTAAAAATAGAACTACCATATGATCCAGCAATCCTACATCTGGGTATATATTCAAAGGAAATGAAAACAGGATATCAGTGAGTTATCTGCACCCCCATGTTCATTACAACAAGATTTGCAATAGCCAAGATGTGAAAGCAACCTTCGTGTCCATAAAAGGATGAATGGATAAAGATGTGGTGCATGTACGCAATATAATATTCAACTATGAGAAAGAAGGAAGTTTTGTCGTATGGGTTAGCATGGATGGAACATGAAGACGTTATGTCACGTGAAATAAGCCAAACTGAGAAGGACTTTCATGATATCATTTATATGTGGAATCTTCCCTCCCCACCTTGGAATCTTTTTGTTAAAAAAAGAAAAAATTTAACTCATGGAAACAGAGAGTAGAAAGTTATTTTTCAGAGGTTGGGTGATAGGTGAAATACGGAGAGGTTGATGAAAGGGTACAGTCCTTTAGCCGCTGGATAAATAGAGTCTGAGGATCTAAGTGTTACAGTTGTAACACTTTTGGTATAATTGAAATTTGGTAAGAGAGTAGAGGGTTTCCCCGGTGGCTCAGTGGTAAAGAATCCCCCTGCCAGTCTAGGAGATGCAGATTCAACTCCTGGATCAGAAAGATCCCTTGGAGAAGGAAATAGCAACCCACTCCAGCTTTCTTGCCTGGGAAATCCCATGGACAGAGGAGCCTGGTGGGTTACAGTGGGGTCACAAAAGAGTCAGATAGAACTTAGTGACTAAACAAGAACAACAAAGAGAGTAGAACTTGAATATTTTTACTAAAAAAAAAAAAAGATAAATATATGAGGTGAGGGGATGTGTTAATTAACTAGGTTAATGGGGTATCCTTTCATAATGTATATCAAATCAACACATTGTATACTTTAAATATCTTATAATTTTATGTATCAGTTATACCTCAATGAAGCTGAAATTTATTTAAAATGTACTCAGCAATATTGCTTGCTTGGCAGAATTAGATTTTTTTAATATTTCACTGACCCCTTTATTGATGCTTTGCTTCTATTATTTGATCCTTTTTCAAAATTAAAATCACTTGTCAACATCCTTTTATAACCTGTCATAGCTTAATGCTATGTCTTAACCAAATGATATCCAAACTTGTCTGAAAGGAAATTTTGTCTTCTCAACAGGAATGTTGCTCAATATTTTGCCCACCAGAAGTCAATGCTTCTTTTGGAAATAATTTTTATATGATTTTCCTTCTCATCATTCAAAGAGCACAGTCTGCAGTTTAAAGATCTTCATAATTTTCACATCTTGGGGTGACTTAAATTCAGGAAACTACATGGCCACAACCAAATGGATAAACAAGAAGTATACCAAAGGTCCTCTTATTGGAAAAAATATTTTCCCCAACTTTGCACAGACAGTTAAGAATTGAAATAAGTAGAGAAGTAAAGGGTAACCTGTAAGTCTGAAACAGCATTTTCCCAGGTGCTAGAGAGGATGTGAAATTGCTGACACTGGTTTTTAAAAAGTGTAAATTGTAAAGAAGAGGGAAACAGTACCTGGGATAGTGGTTTTTTAACTGAAACTAAGATCAAAGCTCATCATTTCCAAGTATAAAGTAAGTGGAGGCTTTAGGAATTGCTCTAATTTTAATGAAAGACCATTTTCTAATTTACCGGCTGATGCCTTTACTATTTACACTCTTTACTAGCTGATGCCTCTGCAGTTATGTTGACTTGAAATGTCTATTTGTGAAAGAAATCATTTACCCACTTTTAACTTGGTCATATGATGATTAGCAGTGAAGTCCATTTGTTTATCAGCTGGACTACTATAATACTAATTAGAAAGGTCAGTGTATTTTTCAGATCCTATGTACCTAAATACAAAAGTCCCCAACTCCTGGGCCACCGACTGGTACCTCCTGTCAGATCAGTAGCAGCATTAGATTAGATATAAAGTGAACAATAAATGTAATGTACTTGAATCATCCTGAAACCATCTCCCCAACTCCCAGTCTGTGGAAAAATTGTCTTCCATGAAATCTGTTCCTGGTACCAAAAAGACTAGACACTGCTGAAATACACGAAACCTTCTAACATATCTAATTGTTCTTGTCATACTGTGAAATATGAGGGAAAGGATTTTATAGGGAACTATGATGGAAGGATTTTATTTCTTGGCTTAAAATTTAGACAATCTACTGTCAGGATTTTAAATGATCTTTACCTACTTTGACAGGAAGAAATGGACTAAAGATCACGCTCTTTCTATTTTTTTCATGGTAAGTAGAAATTGGAAAGGTAGATTGAGCCTCCAGTATGGTTTTGAGCCATTTCAAAGCCCTGCTTTCACATTTTGAATTTTCTAACTATTCTGCTCTTTAAACTGCCTTAACGCTTTTTGAAAGCAAGCGGGTCAAAATAATAGATACTTTAATCTGAAGTTCTACTCTTTAGACTTAGACATTAGTTAATGATTACCATGATTAGGCTCTGTGTAATTAATCAAATTTTCTTATTAAAAAAGTTTACTTTTATTTGGAGGATATTGCTTTACAGTGTTGTATTGTTTCCGCCATACAACAACATGAATTGGTCATAAGTATACATATGTCCCCTCCCTCTTGAACCTCACTCGCACTCCCTACCCTATCCTACCCTCTAGGTTGTCACAGAGCATTAATTACTTAATTCCATATATATGCATTGATATATGACATTTTTCTCTTTGTGACTTAACTTCACAAAGTCAGATGGTAAAAAATCCACCTGCATTGTGGGAGACCTGAGTTCAATACCTGGAATGGGAAGATCCCCTGGAGAAGGGAACAGCTACCCACTCCAGTATTCTGGCCTGGAGAATTCCATGGACTGTATAGCCCATGGGGTTGCAGAGTCGGACACAACTGAGTGACTTTCACTTTACTTCACTCTGTATAACAGGGTCTAGGTTCATTCACCTCACTAGAACTGACTCAAATTCATTCCTTTTATCGGCTAAGAAATATTTCATTGTCTATACATACCACAGCTTCTTTCAAAGTTGCATATACACTTCATCTGTTTGTTGTATGTACAGTTCATTTATTGACAGACATCTAGGTTGCTTCCATGTCCGGGCTATTGTAAATAGTGCTGCCGTGAACACTGGGATACATATGTCTTTCAATTACGCTTATCTCAGGGTATATGCCCGGCAGTATGATTGCTGGGTCATATGGTAGTTTTTCCTAGTTTTTAAAGGAATCTCCATACTGTTGACCATAGTGGCTGTATCAGAGTCACACTTTATCTGAAGAGTTCGGTGGCAGATGACATAGCACTGACGAGTCATTAATTGGCCAGGAGAAAGGTGGGGTCACAGGAAATACTCCAAATGCCAAGAAGTTGAAATAAAAAATTCTTTGAAGAAGGCATTTAAATTAAAAAACAAATATAGCCAATAATGTATATCTGCTTCTCACAGGGACAGAATCAGTTTACATAAACTTTTTATTTATTTAATTTTTATTGACATATAGTGATTTACAATGTTGTGTTAACTTCAGGTGTACAGCAAAGTGATTCAGAATAAAAAATAATCTTTTAGATTCTTTTCTATTATAGATAATTATAAGATATTGAATATAGTTCTCTATGCTATACAGTAGGCCCTTGTTGGTTATCTATTTGATATATAGTTGTGTATATATTTTAATCCCAAGCTCCAATTTATCCCTCCCCCACCTTTTCCCTTTGGTAACCATAAATTGGTTTTCTGTGAATATCTTTCTGTTTTATAAATTAATTTTATCACTTTTTTAGGTTCCACATATAAGTGATAACATATGATATTTGTCTTTGTTTTACTTCATTTAGGGTGATAATCTCTGTCTAGTCATGTTGCTGCAAATAACATTATTTCATTCTTTTTTTAGGTCTAATATTCCATTGTGTGTGTGTGTGTGTGTATCTTCATCTAGTCATCTGTCAGCGGACACTTAGGTTGCTTACATGTCTTGATTATTGTAAATAGTGCTGCTATGAACATTGGGGTGCATTTATCTTTTTGAATTAGAATTTCCTCTGGATATATTCCCAAGAGGGAGATTGCTGGATCATATAGTAACTCTATTTTTAGTTTTTAAAGAACCTCCATACTGTTCTTCATATTTCCTGCACCAATTTACTACTAATTGTGTAGTAGTAAATATAATTCTACTAATAGTATAGAAGGACTCCTTTTTCTCCACACCCTCTCCACCATTTAGTATTTGTAGACATTTTGATGATGGCCATTCTAAATTTGTGTAAAATGATACTTCATTGTAATTTTGATGTGCATTTCTCTAGTAATTAGTAATGTGGAAGATCTCTTCATGTGCCTTTTGACCATCTCTATGTTTTCTTTGGAGAAATATCTATTTAGGTTTTCTGTTCATTTTTAATTTTTTTTAAATATTGAGCTATATTTTTGTATATTTTTGAAATCGATCATTTGTTGGTGGCATTCTTTGCAAGTATTTTCTCCCGTTCTGTAGGTCTTTTCTTTTTGTTTATTGTTTCCTTTGCTGTGCAAAAGCTTTTAAGTTTAAGTAGGTCCCATTTTTTATTTTTGTTATTTCCCTTACCCTCAGAGATGAATCCAAAAAAGTACTGGTACAATTTATGTTAAAGAGTGTTATCTGCCTATGTTTTCCTCTAGGAGTTTTATATTTTCCAGTCTTACATTTAGATCTTTAATCCATTTTGCATTTATTTTTGCATATGATGTTAGAGAATGTTCTAATTTCATTCTTTCACATCTACCTGTCTGGTTTTCCTAGTATGACTTGTTGAACAGACAGTCTTTTTTCCTTTAGTATATTCTTGCTTCCTTTTTCATAGATTAGTTGACCATAGGTGCATGGGTTTACTTCTAGGATTTCTATCCTGTTCTATTGATCTATATGTCTATATCTGTTTTTGCTCTGATATCATGCTGGTTTGATTACTGTAGCTTTTTAGTATACTCTGAAGTCAGGGAGCCTGATTCCTCCAGCTCCTTTATTATTTCTCAAGATTTCTTTGGCTATTCAGGGTCTTTTGTATTTTCATACAAATTTAAAAAATTTTTGCTCTAGTTCTGTGAAAAATTCTGTTGGTATTTTGATAGGAATTGCATTGAATCTGTAGATTGCCTTGGGAAGTAAGGTTATTTTAACAATATTAATTCTTTCAATCCAAGAACATGACATATTTTTCCATCTGTTTGTGTCATCTTCAATTTCTTTCATCAGTTACATAAGCATTTTAATAGCCTCTGAGTATTCTGCTAAATTTTGGTAAGAAGGAGAATTAACATGGACACTGTTATATTGAAAGGGAATAGGGAAGGGATTTTTTTTTAAAAGAGCAATTTAGAAGATTCAATTTAAAAAATCTTATTTAGACACTCTGTGAAGTCTATGTGAAAGTTTCAAATAATCCCTGCAATAAAGCCCTCGTGTGTATGTGTCAGCAGGCTTTGATGGACACAGCATCTGGGCTAGCAGAACCTTGGGTTTAGGTTCAGGTTTCACTGGTTTTGAAGTGTCTCACACCTCCAACATTCTTCTACTATGTTTGCATTTCCTTGATTTTGGACAGGTTAATGTTTCTTAGACCAAGAGTTAACTAAAAAACTTTAAGAATAATTGTTCCAATAACTTTCCTAGTTTTTATTTTAAGAATGATGTAATTGATTGTGTGCATCCATCCATCCTCAGTCGCTGTCACATTTGACAACTTATGGCCCTATAGGCTATAGCCCACCATACTCCTCTGTCCATGGAATTTCCCAGGCAAGAATATTGAAGTAGGTTGCCATTTCCTTCTCCAGGGGATCTTCCCGACCCAGGGATTGAATCCTCATCTCTTGCATTGGCAGGTGGATTCTTTACCACTGAGCCATCAGGAAAGGCCCTAATGTCATTGGTTGCGTTTGGTTAAGAAGTAAACTGAGGCACATTACACTTTTTTTAAGAGTTTATCTGAGCATGCGTGCATATGTGTATGCTAAGAGGCTTCAGTTGTGTCCAACTCTGTGCCACCCCACCAGTCTCCTCTGTCCATGAGATTCACCAGGCAAGAAAACTGAAGTGGGTTGTCATGCCTTCCTCCAGAGAATCTTCCCAACTCAGAAATCGAATCTGCGTATCTTACGTCTCCTCTGGCAGGCAGGTTCTTTACCACTGGTACTGCCTGAGAAGCCATTTATCTGAACATACATTAATTCAAAGCAAGCAGCATCAAACCAAAAGTAGTTAGGAGGACCCCTCCAAAAGGAGTAAGGGGCAAAGATTTTATAGAGAGATGCTAAACCAAAGCTAAGACATGATTTGGTTGGTGATAGCTTAAGCAGTGGCCTTATTTGGAAAAGCCTAATTGGCTATTTAGGATTGGTTGCTCCTAAATTTTATTGTTTTGGATTGCAGTGCATTGACTCTGGGTGAGGTTCTGGTTCATTTATGTAGACTGCTGAGGCAGTGGAGACACATTCGATGTAATGGCTTCCTTGTTTAAATGCTTAACAACATTATAGATATAAGATGTGTTTTGGCATCACTAGAACTATGATTTACACTATAAGTATGGATCAGACTAGAATTCAAAATTCTGTGACATATTGTTCAAAAGTAAACATCATATAACATCATTTCTGTAGACCATATGCTCTGAACAAAGTTTATTTATTTTAAGAATCTTCAAGAAATCCAAAACTATTAAAACTGGGCATACTGAAAAGCATACAGTATCTAACTTCCCAATTGCAGAGCAAAGGATTTAGGTCAAGAAAAGGATTACGCCTATAAAAAAAATCCGGAAATCATTGTCATGTGCAGTTGAATTCGAGATGTGGTGATCTTGCAAAAAGCACATTATCTATGTTTAAAAGACATGGAAACCCTTTAGAACTGTATTTTGTCACCACAATTGAAAGACATTTCATCATGTGCTTCCTCCTTATCTTGTAGCAGGAATGATAAATATTTCTAGGTTCAGAAATCAAAGACTCAAAATCCCCCTTACAAATATGACAGTTTACTGATGTTGAAACAGAAAAGTTTGCAGTTGTTACTGTCTTCACATATTTGTTTCTTCGTGCATTATTGATTGGTATTTATTCAAAGAGAAAACTAACTCTTTCTTTAACAATACAGAATATTTCTCACGTTCACTTCTTAGTTTGGGAGGAAAAGTACAAGTCCAGTTGCTGAAACTTTGTTCCTGATTTTTTTTTTTTTTTTTTTTTTTACTGATTCAGTGGACTCAACTTGATGTCTTCTGTAATGTGTTTCCCTTCATGGCTTTTTAGATGTCCTTCTGAACAGGTCTTTACATGAACTGTATTTGTTCCTGGAGAAGGTAACATGACCACACAGATTTGGTCAAAATAATGAGCATTCCTTTAAAGGCCAACTAGAGGAGAAAGGTTTTGCTCAGCACATTTTTATTAAGATGTAACTTCCTCTCGCTCTTTCTCTCTTGCTTGCTCTCTCTCTCTTACTTATTCTTTTCACTTGAAACATCAAATCATTCCTTAGGATGAGAAACTCACAGACTAAAAATGTAAGGCTTTCTTTGTGTCTGGAGGAAATTTTGTCATTTAAAATAAAATAGCTCTTACCAAGCAGTACAACCTTCCTGAGTAGTTCATTCTTGGGACTGTTTGCATTTTTTCCCAGTGAGCTGGCGTGATAGGCAGCAGAACCTATTTATAACAGGCAAGAAGAGCTATTAAACTATTTGGGCTGGGTCAAGAATAAAAGCTGCAAGTGATTGGTCGAAATTTCAATACGCCCCTTCCCAGCAAGCATCCGTTGCCCTTTTGGGGGAGATGTGGCTGTATGTCAGGTTTGTGACAGCTCAACTCAGGAGCAGCGTGTGATGTGAAAATGGAAACAGTTGAATTGAAACCATACATGGTGAAGTCAGAAAGATGCTCTTTCTTGACCTGTTACTGAAATATGCTGGGGTTATTTCAGTGCCTGAAGAATAAATAGAACTTGAGGTACTCTGGAGGATAATGTAAAAGTATGTGAGAGGACTTTGTGAATTTTCCCAGGAAATGCCTCTCAGCCAATTATATTTTAGGTTTCACTCTGACTTTAGAAAACATTATTCCCCTGCAACAAGGTCTGAGAGCTTCAGGAGTGCACACAGACTAACCTGCTTCTTTAAAGATGTGAGAGAGGTTCCTACCTAAACTCAGGATTAACGCACAGAAGCAAAACCAAAAGAAACTAAACCGCAGCTAAAACCCCAAACAAGCACAAGAAAATATTGTAAATTACTTGGTAACTAGTGATAAACTACCCAGAATCATAGAATATTTGACCTGGGCAGGTCAAATACTAAAAACCCTTTAATCCAAACTCTTCTTCAGATGAAGAAAACAAGAAAAAAAAAAGAAAATAACTTCATAACCTAGCCATTTATAGCAAAACTTGAATCACTTCTCATGGCTTTCTATCTCCCAGTCCAAGAGTGCCCTTCCTAGGGAAATGCAAATCAATAGCAAAAATTTACAAATAGAAAGCCTGTCTACAAGGTGTTGGAGCAATGTAGTCTATTGGAACTCTTTGACTTGTCAAGCCCATGGCCCCTGGGCTGTGTAGCAGCCAGAAATAAGCCTCAGCATCTTGGTATTACAAGCACTTGTGTTTATCTGGTTTGATTACTCCCAGGAAGAATAAATAAGCTGGATATTTTCAGGAACATATAGCCATTCAAACTGAAAAGGGAATGGCACTGGTATTGTGAAAAAATAAAGACAAAGGTTTAGGCAGTTAAGAAAGATGACTGATCAGAGGAGTCAGTCTTCTCTGCATTTTTAGCTTTATTTATGAAACATTGAGATGTTCTCTTTTAATTACATTAGCATTTAATACTGTGAGAATTGGTCTGTTTTACTATAACCTGCCTTGTTAGCTAAGCCTTTTCTGTTGTTTAGTCACCAAGTTGTGTCCTACTCTTTGTGATCCCATGGACTGTAGCCCATCAGGTTCCTCTGTGCGTGGGATTTTTCAGGCAAAAATACTGGAGTGGGTTGCTGTTTCCTTCTCCAGGGGACTGAACCCACATCTCCTGCATTGCAGGTGGATTCTTTGCTGCCTTATTTCCTAGCAAAATTGTGTATGAGAAATATACTTTCTGTCTATGAGAGTGTTTGTTTAAATTGGTGCTCTCAGCTCTCATGCAGGCACAGACTTATTTATGTCTGTGAGAATCCCAGCATCCAAGAAGCACATCCTACTGGAGGATAATTCTTGTTACTGGTTTCATCTTGTTTTCATGCCAGGGGACAACAGAGATGAACTTTTCTTCTAATGTGACACTGATAAACCATCCAACGTACACTAGAAAGCAATTATTGTAGTTAAATCAAGTTGTGTTATGAATTTGAGACCTAAGTCTGAAAGTCTTTCCTAAGCTTTCCTTTTCAGTATCTTGATGGATGAAACACCTTTAGAAGAAAAGTGAAAGGAAAATCTGAATCAAGCTCTCTGTTCCTCCTGGTTTTATCTTAGCAGGTTTTTGAGTGGATCAAGTGAAATAATATACACAAAGTTAAAACTATTATTGTAGATTTTAAACATTAACTTGTTGAAGTTTATTTTATTTGATAATATTAAAATATTTAAAGGGATAAAATGTATCAGATAATTGTAATGACACATGTGTCATGTTAGCCACTGACCTGCGTGTGTCAATCAATGATTTCACATCATCTTCTCAATCCTATGGGGGTAACTACTATTTCTGTTTTGAAATGTGAAAATTAAGCCTCAAAAAAGTCATGCAACTTGTATATGGCAGGTCTACAGATCTTATGACTCCGGAATATATGCTTCTGACCATTTGGTTCTACTCCCTAAAATGAAACTGCTACTTTTCATTGTATCACAGAAAAACTTAGGAGATAACTTTGTAATTCTACTGATCATGTACTAATTTTATCAGGTTCCAGTAGGTTTTGTTTGGTTGTCTTTTTTTTTAAATGAAAAATCTTAGAACATTTAAACTATCCTATGTTTTTTCATGAAGAGAAATCAGAACAAAGCAGACTGTCAGCAACTGGCAAGAATCAATGATTCATGTGAGAGACTATTATCTCTGGGGATAATAGAGACTGCTGGGCTAAGAGCCTAGTGACAGGAATCTGCCTTATCCAGGCTGTGAGATTTATGTAAACAATATTACTGAAATACATTGTCTACTATCCCTTTCTACCTCTGTGGTTCTCTTGTAGAACCTTCCATTGGAACATCTGACTATTTCTTTAAAAGGCATATATAGTTTAAATCACAGGGGGAAAAAATAGTGGTATCAATATAGAATTAAATGCACACTTGAGTTCCATATTCCACAAAACATTATTTCTCAGAAAAAAAAACTAGCAGCGAACTGATAGTAAAATGACCAAGGTAAAAATATAAAAATATAACATTATAAGACAATCTGATAACTAGCAGGGTGGTGTAAGAAGAGATGAATTTACCTCATGGAGAAAGTGAGGCTTGATTTTAGGGAATAGTTTTTGAGCACCTCTCCTCCAGAGTCATTTCCTAATGGCAGCTTTAGTGCAGGGTCAGTGCTTTGGGAATTGTTTAGCTTATTGTTACCCTAAAAGTGTTCTGCCTCGAGGGTTAAGTCATTTGGAACTTCAGCCCAGTTCTGCTGCCTCTCCATTCTGTTCTTTTTATTTTTCTATCAGTCTCCTTCTCATGTCATAAATCTAGAGTAGGAGGGCATAAATTACTTAGCCCTGGTCAGCTACCCAGTATCAAAAGTGAAACCAGAACCAAGGGGCATGTATTACTACTAAATATGTAAAGATAAAATGACAACTCTTGCTCTGAAATGTTTTAATTTAACACAATAAGGACTTGTGTAGACAGGATGCTTGGAACTTATCTATATTTCTGGGTTCAATTACTGCATACACCAACTGCAGATATTTTTTTGTTTGTGGGCATTGAGTTTGTGCAGCCCTCTTTTTGCCCTTATTTGTTAGAGGATTTCAGCTTATAAATAGATCATCTGTGCTAGAAAATAAGAGGGTCATTAGGATCAATTTCTAAATGAAGAATACTACATTTTATTCATTTCTGTACACAGAGAAACTCAAAGTAAAACACAAAAGCATACATAAAAGTTCTCTTAAGACATCTAGTTATTTCTCACATTTTTAAACCTCAATCTGCTAAGAATGTTTCAGGACCTTTTATGCTAAAGTTGAGAACCAGTTGAATTAGGAAATTCCTGATTCTCTTAGCAGAATGAGAATCTTGTGACTGAGCCGAGAAGGTAGTTTTTCTAGTACTAATGCCACGGACAGCTTTGCTCTTGGTATCACATCGCATCTCGGGAGCCTCTACCCTTCACCTAGCAGCAATAACTGAATGAAGGAAGCTTGTACCTACAAAGAAAACACAGAGTAGGTTTGTAAATCATGATAATGTTATGTGTATGTTGTACTGGATATCACTCACCAAGAATTCCACATGCATTTCATTTTTAGGACGGGAAATTTCTATTTAGTCTACGGCTTTTTATGTGACTGTCAGCCAGTTCCTTACTCAGAAGCTGATGATGGCTTATTTTTCTACCTTGATTATTTTCTTGGGATTTTTGGCCATCCTGTTTAGGCTCCTGCTGCTGCTGGCAGGTGGGTCTCATCAGCATCCAAGCGATACAGAATCGAGATGCTTCATAAATGACTGCCTGAGGAGGTTTGAGACATCTTTGTAGAATGTTTTTTGAAAAGATTCTTGCCACATTGCCTGAAGTCTTTTTAAAAATATGTTTCTTTTCACATATGAGACTAATTTTGCTCATTGCTTATGAATATTACTTATAGTTGGCTTTTATCCTTTATTCCCTATATCACACAGTAAATGTTTGATAATGCGCAAGTGTGAAGACTTGTTGCTATGGACTGAAGGCATGTCTCCAACTCCTCCATCTATATGTTGAAAACCTAACTCCCAGTGTGACAGCATTTGGAAATGGGTTCTTGGGGAGATAATTAGGCTTAAATGAGGTCATGAAGATGGGGCTCTCATTATGAAATTAGTGCCCTTTACCAGGAGACACACCATAGAACACACTTTCTCTCTCTCTCTCTAACCCCTGCTCCCTGCCATGTGAGGACAGAGGGGAAGACAGACATCCATAAGCCATAAAGAGAGTTCTCACCAGAATCAAACCTTGCAGGACCTTAATATTGAATTTTTCAGCCTCGAGAACAAAATTTGTTTCTGTTGTTTAAGCCACCTCGTCTATAGTATTTTATCATGAAAGCCCACACTGACTAAAACACTTGTTGTATAGCAAATATCAATATAAATATGATTGGTCAGTTTGACTTATAAGGTAGTCAAGCTTAGTCATCCATTTAAAAATCTACTTGCAATTAACCGCACAAAAATCAAGAGGTTTTATTTGTAGGATAATTTACCATATTTGTTGTTCAGTGGCTCAGTCATGTCCAACTCTTTGCAACCCCGTGGACTGCCATACACCAGGCCTTCCTGTCTATCACCATCTCCTGGAGCTTGCTCAAACTCATGTCCATTGAGTCAGTGATGCCATTCAACCATCTCATCCTCTGTTATCCCCTTCTCCTCCTGCCTTCAGTCTTTCCCAGCATCAGGGTCTTTTCTAAAGAGTCGACTCTTCACATCACGTAGCCAAAGTATTGGAGCTTCAGTTTCAGCATCAGTCCTTCCAATGAATATTCAGGGTTGATTTCCTTTAGGATTGACTGGCTTGATCTCCTTGTAATCCAAGGGACTCTCAAGAGTCTTCTCCAACACCACAGTTCAAAAGCATCAGTTCTCTGGTGTGCAGCCTTCTTTATGGTCCAGCTCTCACATCCATACCATATTATGTCCCCCTACCACTTTTAGAGGGTTTCCTGTGGTGTCTCAGCAGTAGAGAATTCACCTGCAAAGCAGGAGAGTGTCTGCAATGCAGGAGACATGGGTTCAGTCCCTGGGTCAGGAAGATTCCTGGAGAAGGAAATGGCAATCCACTCCAGTATTCTGGCCTGGGAAGCCCCATGGACAGAGGAGCCTGACAGGCTACAGTTCATGGTGATGCAAGTCAGTTACAATAGCAACTAAACTACCACCACCACCGCCAAAACTTTCAGCTTTCTCTAAACAGGCTAGGAGCCTCCTTTCTAATAATTTGTATATTTTCTTGCATTTCTTATATGGACAGCCATGCCATTTACAAATAAAAAGATAATTTGTTTTGATCTCTGTGGTCTTGGCCATTTTAATTTTCTTGTGTTGTTAAATTGTCTAGCATCCCCAGCGTGTTGCTGAATAAAAAACAATGTGCAGTATCCTCATATGATATTTGCAGGAGACTTTTGATAGAAAAAACCTTTATCTGGTTCAGGATGTTCCTCCTCCATTCTTATTTGCTAAGTTTTAGTTTATCTACATGAATGTGTATTGAATTGAGTTTCATTACTTAGTGGGAATGTTCTTTGTTAATTATCCTTTCAGGGGTGGATTGCATTTCATTGCATTCTGAGAGAGATCATCACTTTTTTCAGGAGTGGATTTTTCTGTAGCTTTTCCTTGTTTCTTATCTGAGTCCAGTTAGTCAGTACAGGACTGAAAAAGAGTGCCACACTGTTGTGGACCCCTACTTCCTCTACCTTTTTCCTGTACTTTGTGTGGCCTTCATTCCTTATAGTCAAGAATGATCTGTTTAATAATAACTTTTCATCTTCATTACAGCCAGCTGGAAGGACTATGCGGAAGAAGGAAACAGGCCTACACTTCGTAAAAACAAAGCTTTCTCTTATAATACTCCAGTGGCCAGAACTTACTCACATGTGCCTTCTAACTATAAGAGAGGCTCGCTTTGCCAATTTCTGCTATTTCATATTTCCTGTATTCTATTTTATATTGGCATATTCTACCATTTATTATCTAGCTTTGTAAGTCAAATGTTTAACTCATTTATACTGAATCTTTCTAGTTTCTTAATAAAATTATTGAGGGCTATAAATAAATGTATCTTAAGAATCACTTACATTTCAGTTGTTCAGGTCTGTATCTTTTATAATATTCATTGCAAATTCTACTTAAAGCCACTAGTTATTTAAAGAGTGTGTTTTTAAAATTTTTTGTGATTTAAAAATGCATTCTAACATTGATTTCTTATATAATTGGCCAGAAAACATGAAATATATGCTGTAGATTTTTTAGTATTTATTGAGATAGCCTTTTCATTTAAATATATGGTCACGTTTTACAACTGTTCCTTTGTGCTTGAGAGAACTTTGTATTCTCTATTTACTGGATTCATGAGTTCTATCAGATTTGGCTTATTAATCATGTCACTTAGACCTTCTATACAGGTGTTAATTAGTGTCTGCTTAATTTCTGCTTACTTCTGATAGAGGTATGTTAAAAATTTCCCATTGATTTTGGATATGTGCATTTTTCATTATATTTCTGATGCTTTTCTCATATTTATTCACACATAAGTTATTGACTTTATTTAATAAGTTGACTTGTATCTTTATGTGGACTTTTCTGTTAATTTTTCTGTTAAAGTCTAATGTATCGCACATTAACTATGCTAAATTAACTTTACGTCTTCATTTGCCTATTATTTTGTGTGTGTGTGTGTGTGTGTGTGTGTGTCTTTGTTGTCAGAATCAGTGCCCTTTTTTGTGTGTGTCTCTTAAAACAGAGTGGCAAGAATACACAGAAGAAGTATACAAAGAAGATCTTCATGACCCTGATAATCACGATGGTGTGATCACTCACCTAGAGCCAGACATCCTGGAATATGAAGTCAGGTGGGCCTTAGGAAGCATCTCTATGAACAAAGCTAGTGGAGGTGATGGAATTCCAGTTGACTTATTTCAAATCCTGAAAGATGATGCTGTGAAAGTGCTGCACTCAATATGCCAGCAAATTTGGAAAACTCAGCAGTGGCCACAGGACTGGAAAAGGTCAGTTTTCATTCCAATCCCAAAGAAAGGCAATGCCAAAGAATGCTCAAACTCTTGCACAATTGCACTCATTTCACACACTAGTAAAGTGATGCTTAAAATTCTCCAAGCCAGGCTTCAACAATACCTGAACCATGAATTCCAGATGTGCAAGCTGGTTTTAGAAAAGGCAGAGAAACCAGAGATCAAATTGCCAACATCCACTGGATCATGGAAAAAGCAAGAGAGTTCCAGAAAACCATCTATTTCTGCTTTATTGACTATGCCAAAGCCTTTGACTGTGTGGATCACAATAAAGTGTGGAAAATTCTGAAAGAGATGGGAATACCAGACCACCTGACCTGCCTCTTGAGAAACCTCTATGCAGGTCAGGAAGCAATGATTAGAACTGGACATGGAACAACAGACTTGTTCCAAATAGGAAAAGGAGTACATCAAGGCTGTATATTGTCACCCTGCTTATTTAACTTATATGCAGAGTACACTGTGAGAAACTCTGTGCTGGAAGAAGCACAAGCTGGAATCAAAATTGCTGGGAGAAATATCAATCACCTCAGATATGTAGATGACACCACCCTTATGGCAGAAAGTGAAGAAGAACTAAAGAGCCTTTTGATGAAAGTGAAAGAGGAGAGTGAAAAAGTTGACTTAAAGCTCAACATTCAGAAAACGAGGATCGTGGCATCCGGTCCCATCACTTCATGGCAAATAGATGGGGAAACAGTGGAAACAGTGGCTGACTTTATTTTTCTGGGCTCCAAAATCACTGCAGATGGTGATTGCAGCCATGAAATTAAAAGACGCATACTCCTTGGAAGGAAAGTTATGACCAACCTAGATAGCATATTAAAAAGCAGAGATATTACTTTGTCAACAAAGGTCCATCTAGTCAAGGCTATGGTTTTTCCAGTGGTCACATATGGATGTGTGAGTTGTACTATGAAGAAAGCTGCTGTTGCTGCTAAGTTGCTTCAGTCATGTCTGACTCTATGCAACCCCATGGACAGCAGCCCACCAGGCTCCTCTGTCCCTGGGATTCTCCAGGCAAGAACACTGGAGTGGGTTGCCATTTCCTTCTCCAATGCATGAAACTGAAAAGTGAAAGTGAAGTCGCTCAGTCGTTTCCGACTCTTCACAACCCCATGGTCTGCAGCCTACCAGGCTCCTCTGTCCATGGGATTCTCCAGGCAAGAGTACTGGAGTGGGGTGCCATTGCCGAAGAAAGCTGAGCACTGAAGAATTGATACTTTTGAACTGTGGTGTTGGAGAAGACTCTTGAGAGTCCCTTGGCCTGCAAGGAGATCCAACCAGTCCATCCTAAAGGAGATCAGTCCTGGGTGTTCATTGGAAGGACTGATGTTGAAGCTGAAACTCCAGTACTTTGGCCACCTGATGCGAAGAGCTGACTCATTTGACAAGACCCTGATGCTGGGAAAGATTGAGGTCAGGAGGAGAAAGGGCCGACAGAGGATGAGATGGTTGGATGGCATCACTGACTCAATGGACATGAGTTTGGGTGGACTCTGGGAGTTGGTGATGGACAGGGAGGCCTGGTGTGCTACAATTCATGGGTCACAAAGAGTCGCATACAACTGAGCAACTGAGTTGAACTGAAACAGAGTTAGCTGGATTTTTTAAAGAAAGATTTAATAATTTCTTCTTTTAATCTGCTAGTTTAATGCACTTGTCTTTATTATGTTTACTAATTTATAACATTATACTTTGGTTTTATTTTCCATACAAACATTTTGTTTGTTATTTGTCCTATTTTTTGCATTTTTATCAAAAATTTTTTAAAATATGCCTTTATTTCCTTCGCTGATTTGGAAACTATAGATTTAGTGGATTATAATTCTTTTCATTTCTTTTCATTTAGTGGACACTCATTAAATTTGATGCTATGCAAACTATATAAATAAGTATACATTTTGCTAACAAAGTTCAGAGTTATTCCAAATGTCTATACTTCTCCTGTGATTGATATGGATCTCAGTTTGTTTTATCTATTCACACAACACCTAATCCCATAATCACCCTTTTTAACTATTGTATAGAATTTTATCTATCAGTTTGAAACTAGCAAATACATTTAAGCTTTTACAATCTAAATTTTTCTAATTTCCCCTTATTATTGAATGATAGTTTAATTAAGTCTGGAATTCTAATTGAAGATCAATCTCAATATCTAGAAGATATTACTCCATTATTTTACCCAGTCTATTGTTACTGATAAGATTTGTTCTCTCTTTCTGAATGCTTTACACTTTTGGTTAATCCTTTTTTTCTTTCCTTTTAAAGAAGAATTTTATATTTTTTTCTTGAAACACAGTATGCTTCTAATGTGTTTAGATGTGGATTTATTTCTATCGTTTCTACATTTTACATGGTGTGCTTTCAATATCAGAACTTGTATCTTTTTATCTAGTAGTTAGCACATCAATAGCCCTTTAGTCAGTAATCCTGATTCTCATATTGACAACACATTGATTAGTTTATGTTCTCTCCAAGTGAGTGAAAAATGAAAGTGCTAATTGCTCAGTCATGTCTAACTCTTTGTGACCCCGTGGACTGTAGCCCACCAGGCTTCTCTGTCCATGGAATTCTTGAGGTAATACTGGAGTGAGTAGCCAGTCCCTTCTCCAGGGAATCTTCCCAACCCAAGGATCAAACCCAGGTCTCCTGTATTGCAGGCATATTCTTTACTGTCTGAGCTACCAGGAAAGCCCCACTCTAGCTGAGTAATTGTGCTAAATTTGGAAAACAAGCCATTATTCTGTAGGGGCCTGTCTCAATGTGAAAATAAACTATATTTACCATCATTTGTGGTAGGTTGTTACAATAATGGTCCTAGTGAATGATACTCAAGTATCCATACCCTTATGTAGTCCCTTCCACATTGACATTGATTGGGCTTGGACTTATGGCTTTTTCTGCCTAATAGAGTCTCAGTGAATATGACCTAATCAGAGTCTTAATACATGCTTGTGCACTGGGGCTGGCCCTGTGGGGACCCTGAGATAGCCATGTCATAAGGACTCATAGTCTAGCACTTCTCCCAAGATGATCTAAGTCAACCCTCTAGATGAATGTAGTCATAGGCAAAATGAGAAGCACGACAAAGCCATCATTCAGAAGTATGAGAAATAATAAATTCTTGTTGTTTTAGGATACTGAGTTTTTGAATGGAACAATAGTTAGTTAATACAATGTCTGACTTTTTAAACATTTCTTTCCCCAGTTGTATGTTCCAAATTCCATATAGACTTTTTTATACCTAGGTGAGATGATGGCATACATACAAACTATACAATCCTTGTTCCTTATAACTAGTTATTCCCAGAAAACCATATTTTCAGAACTTATGTAGGATATCCAAAGTCTCAAATTGTGGATAAAAGGTAAGAACAGATTAAATATATAAATAAAACTGTTTCTTAGGGCTGTGAAAGGAGATAGTGTTTTTGTGGGTAGAATAGTGTCCATTAGAAAATGCCAACGCTCTGAAAAAAACAACAAGCAGATGTTGGTAGGTAAAGCAGAGACTGTGAATCATGCTTACTGTCTGAATTTTCCTTCGCAATGGGACGAAGTCCAAATTTTACATGGAAAAGACGCATGATTGCCTTTCATTACACAAAGAGGTTCAAGTCATACTTCCTTGGAAGCCATTTGACTTCAAAGATAAACTTCAAGTTAGTCATTTGCTGGCCTTAAGTCAGGCAGGGTAGATTTTGTGGTTTACAAGCAACCAGCCTTCTGATTGAGTTCAGGCCAAACATTTGCAAAGGTTGTCCCAGGTTGCCTTAAGGGCAGACCCTTAAAAGCAGACCCTCCTCATTTTTTATTAACAGTGTGTCTGCCTCTCTTTGGCTCAAGATTATTCCAATTTGAGGCTAAAGAATGTATTCCAGGAACTGAGTAAATTTTATCAAAATAAAGAGAGAAGCAGTCTTTTCCTGAGAGCTTGATAATTTCTGGGGAACCTGTTTAGGAAGTATAGAGGCTAAGCTGAGTTATGCCCACTCAACCTAAAGGCTCTTTATTTTTAAGAAATACTTTTATAAAAAGCTGATGTTTAGAGATGAAGTCTATAAATTTGTTTGGAATAAGATTTTAAGAAATTTTCTCTACCAAAGTAAGCAATTTTATTATCATTTTTGAGGAA